>NC_135365.1:10527500-13015000 GCF_051622035.1 Arctopsyche grandis | reverse complement strand
ATCTAACTAAAGGTCAGTTTATATTATCTAGCACTACATGTGTAGCACTAGCACTACACTAGCTTGGCACAGCACTGCATGGAAAAGACTACTTCTATTAATACTATACAGTACCGCCAGTTTTCGGCATTTTCATACTTGTTTAGGCACAATCGGCTTACATATACATTACAGAGCGCAACGATATTGCTTGCGTCTTATCATCGAGTCAAAATTGTCACAATATGACGTCTCCTAAAATATTAATATGCACTTTCGTTAGTGCGGGTGCACTCGCCCATCATTCAGTGACATACAACGCTATTTAATATGAATAGATCTTATGGCATGCCGCTGTTACGCGACGTACACATCACGGAATATATGAATGTGTCCATATATGTAAAATATATTAAATATTTTTTTCGTATTGCTTTTTACGTGCAGTCTCCAGCTTGAGTTGTACTGGTATAAACGAACCTTAAGGGGATATGATTTTTTTTTTAATAAATACGTAGGTACTATTTATTTAAATTTTTCGTAATTTGTTCGTTTATTTAGGTTTTTATTATATTATATTATTACGTATATATTACTAATTAAATCTAATTACTTTGCTTTCATATTAAATACTCGTGTTAGTTCAATTTTGAAATATTTAGAATAATTTAAATATAATATGTATAGTACCTATGTATGTACATATATAAATATTACATAGTAAGTTTTAAATCCATGGAGGAGAAGATACTTTACATAGTATACCAACCAGGCATGTGAGAGAAAATCCAGTCCTGTCACGAATCTTTAGCTCACGTTTCCAATGCGATATCGGATGAAAAAGCTCGTCTTTTAAAATTCGACCGTGGAAACTCGTAGGAAACTTTATTGCCTTAGGTTTTCCAATATTTGAAAAATTAAAAAAACAAAACATACATACATATAAATTGTATAAAAGAGAACACATACTGGCTGGACTCCAAGTGGAATAAGACAGTTATAACGTATTTATGGACGTCAGACATTTTAATTGGATCGGAAGGCGACCGTTAATTAAACCTCGTTTATATCCTTTACAATATAAATCATTCAGTTCGGTTCGTTTACATCTATTATTATTCTTTTCATTTAACGAGCTTGTTAACTGGTCATATCTGCGAACCCTTCCGATCTCTTGGCAACCCTTTACTTAATACGTTTTATTTTCCTTTTTTTATATATGGATATTTAATGATTTTTTACTACCCCTTTCTTACTATAATACTTACACCCTATCGTGGATATTTCCTTTTAAATGATTCCCGCAATTAAGGTTCGCCCACGCGAGAACAATCTTGGCAGTTGTTTGATGGACGTCGGTCGTATTATATAACGCGGTGTAACCGCATTTTTTTTAAAAAGCTAATCGTGAAATATTAATACTTGCACGTAAAATGACGTACGTCATTAAAAATATATACATCATCGAAAATTCGCAACTAATTGGTTCATGAAACTTTAAAATGCATCAATGTTTACATTTGCTCTGTGATCACATTCCATTTGTTAAAATTTTACTCATCCACTATGGTAAATTATTCAATTTTGTCCAGTAAATTGGTTTATGAATGCTTTATAAATATCATACTATATATTCGACAAACGAGCCCGATTTCCTATAAATAAATTTCATTCATATTGAATTATTGTGAATCGACTTCAACGGCTGCCGCTACTACCCACACAATCCTGAAAATATAAGTTGATATTGAGTTAAAATTTAATAAGCTCACAAAATAGAATATCCTCTATTCTGAAATCCTAATGATAATGATAATTCGACGCTTCTATTTGTTGGGATCGTGAAAATTTATCACGAAATCGTCGTAAATTAGGGTCGTTTTGAAAAAAATATACGAATCGTAAAATTAAACTAGAATGTACATCGATTTAGAAATTTGTACACGAAAATTGGCGGTGTACACTTTGATGTGAACCTTTTAAAAATATATATATATACATACATGTATATACCCGCTATATTTGAAAGTGGATTTGAAAGTCCACTTTTCTTCATTTCGAGAAATATTTCGCAAGCCATTAAATATATTTTTTTGCGAATTTCTTTACGTTTATTCTGCTTTTCCGAGATTCTGGACATCATCATCATCCAGCCACGCACCATCCACTGCTGGATGAATCTAACACGCTTCCATTCGTCTCTGTTTTGCGCAACTCTCATCTATCTTACCCCACAAATTTTCCTAATTTCGTCT
The DNA here is from genome assembly GCF_051622035.1 of Arctopsyche grandis. NCBI lineage: Eukaryota > Metazoa > Arthropoda > Insecta > Trichoptera > Hydropsychidae > Arctopsyche > Arctopsyche grandis. The sequence goes on along the minus strand of NC_135365.1, from coordinate 13,012,766 downwards.
ATACATCTTTCCTGTGATCTTCCTTTTATCCTTGTGCATTCTCTCGGGTACCATTCTAGCACTTCTTTTGTCCGCTTTACGTTCATTCTTCTAGCCACGTGGCCGCCCATTGCCATTTAAATCTTTTTACTCTATCCACTATGTCCACAATCCTTATCATACTTCTCACCCGCGTATTCTCGCTATGCCAAGCACACAACGCTCCATACTTCTTTGAATGCATTGGACTTTGTGTAGCATTTTGGCGTTCAATGTCCAAGTTTCACACCATACGTCATCACTGGCAAAACCCATTGTTCGAAGATCTTTTTCTTCATAAAAACAACATTCATTCGTCTAAATGCACTCCAACCTAATTTCATACGTCTCCTTGTTTCTTCTTCTTTACTATTCAAACAGGAAAAGTGTTTTTGGAACTGAAAATTGGACTTTCAAATATAACGGCTGATACACATATCGCTGTAATAAGTCATAGTATTATAGTTCACTGACCAAGGCAAAGTCGGAACTGTTGAAATTTTCCCAACGTGAAAAAGTGTACGCATTTGAATGATTAATTTGCGCGAAGTTATCCAAACTTTTCACTGACCACGTCTAATAAATGTTGGCAATAAATAAAAATATATTTTATTTATCTCGACGAAAACAACATTTTCGCGGCGAACTCGTGCCAATACACACGTCAAGAATACAACTTCGAGACGTATGGTAAATAATTTAAATGTACGTATCTATACGATTCGTATACAACGTGTGAATTTCGCATCAAAGTCGGTGGTCGACTCGGAAATTTTCCGAGGAAAATTGCATTAGCGAACGGTCAATTTAATTTTCTCGAGTAGAGGATGCCGTTAAAGGCCGACCGAAGAACCGCACCCTCATTCATGACCTGATTGTAAATAAATCTATACGATCCGAAGGACCTTGTTCCTCATTTTCTTGAGTGCATTCGCGACAAATTTAATAAAGGAATACCCTACTTAAAAAGTAAGTAATCGTTTATGACAGTAGTCTATCTTTTGGTCACAGTTTGTTTTTACATTTTATATACAAATAACATTCATATACATACTTTATTCATACATAATTCATCATCATGACCAAATCCCCTGTAGTTCATTAATTTCTACACTAGCTACATTTCTACAGGTAAGCCCTTCTTGGCCAATTACAAAAATCAAGATACAATTTTTAGAATAATTTTAAGAAAGCATCATAGAGACACCGATGAATACATTTTGGCAAATTTTTGATAAACATACATTTTTGAAACATTTTTTTAAATAAATCTTCAAAATTTCGAGAGACATTTATGGAAAAATTTGCTGCATTTTTATAGGAATCAGCGAAATTCGAGATGTTAAAAACTCGAAAATTGCGAGAAGTGGGTTAAGGTTGCCAATGTGTTGGTACCGTTTCAATGAAAATCAGATAAATTGGCAAAATCTGATAGGAAATGATCGACCTTGAGTCACAAATCAAGGTCTAGCCAGCTGCAAATAGTGAGACTCGAACCCGTGACCGCTATGTTCAAAAGTATATACATATGCTAACCACTACTCCAAGATGCTGGTTATTAGTTAAAATGATTTTTACAAAATTGGGTCTTTTGTCAATAGATTTTGAAGATGTAGGTTCTACAGATATTAATCTAAATTGTTCAATTATCCGTTTACGTTTATGTATAAATAGATTTATTTGCAGACATGATTGTTCAAGAAAATTCCATTATTATTAAATGCCATGGTACGACGTATTGTACACAGCTTAATATTTTTTCATCTGAAAAATGCTTTTGAGGAAAAATCGGTTTTCATAACCGCTCATTCTTCAGCCGCTCCCCTTATTGTTCTCGTATACTACGTAATCAAATGATGAAAACTCGCGAATCTATGCGTTTTTCCCCCTCGGCGGTCTCTCTCGCATCGGATTTCCCAATTATTTACCGTGTTTTCCTCCGAGGAAACAATACAAACGGTGGGGACGAGATCGAAAGGGGATGTTATTGTTTCTTATAATTGGACGAATCGCAAAAGTAACCCCCGCGAGTGATCCTCGAGTCTCGCCATCGGAAAACAATACGAATTTTCACTGAAAAGCAATCATATTATTTTCTCGACACTCTATAGTGTTTTGAATTTGACTCGAAAACATTTCACGTGCAACATATTGATTCCATTACATGGAAATTATTTGAGTACAGTTTATCTGAAACACACGATATCCTAAACGTTAACAGTGTAATCTAAACCTATCAACAGCAATAAAATAAAACTTTCGAGAGCGAACGTAAATGTTTTCGTATGTTGTCACTCGCTCGAGCTTCGAGACAGTTAATTGAACGCATCGAGGCGCCGAAAGCTTTAACCCTTTAAACGCCCAAACGAATGCCGCAGATTAAACATTTGATAAATACACATATAATACGCTCGGTCTAAAAATGATCGTGTAAAAATTAAATCGGGATATTTTAAATAAGATTAGGATTTTTTTTTGTAGGAAATCATCTCGCGTCGGTGACCAGCGATCGGAACGAGGCGAGACATGACGTAATGTGACGCGAAGTTTTTCCGAAAAAGCTGGTCTGGAAAACCGGAAATGTTCGTGTCACGGATTCTAGAACGCGGCTTGACATTTGAATGTCATTTCCCTACAAAAGATTAATGCGCCACCATTTTTCCTATTGGCTTTTTGCGACGTCTAAACGCATATCTCACAGTACATACATTTATAATAAACTTTCGGTGGGAAATTCCGACCGTGATTTTTAATGTGACCCAATCTCGGGTAAATCTCATATCGGGAGATTAAATTTCACCCTTCTAAATTATTTTCAGACGTACATATCTTACGACAAACCTTGCTGATAATCGTAGACGACGTTTACAATCGAGCTAACGTGTTTTTATGAAGCATTTTTATATTTCGTACCTATGGAAAAAGCTTTTTATAATATTTCATTGAATTATTTAGCCCATATTAAAGCGATTTGTACATATATTCTAATGGTGGCTACGACAGTGATATTGATTTCGCTCTATTATTTTTCTCTTTTATGTTCTCTTCGATTATAATCATATATGAATGGGACAAAAATTCTATGGACTAAATTACATTGTAAAATAAAATTCATTAAAACAATTTTGATAAAATATATAATTTATAGAAGTATGACAAGAGTACAAGGGCAGTGGACATAGTGTATAGAGTGAGATTGAAATGGCAATGGGCAGGCCACGTGGCTTGAAAAATGGACGAAAGATGGACAAAAGAAGTGCTATCATGGTACCCGAGAGAATGCAAAAGGGTAAAAGGAATACCGCGGGGAAATTGGGTAGACAAAATTAGGAAAATGTGTGGGGTGAGATGGATGAGAGTTGTGCAAAACAGAGACGAGTGGAAGCGTATTGGAGAGGCCTTCATCCAGCAGTGGATGGTGAGTGGCTGTGGCTATCCATCTTCTCTACAGTCTTTCTTTTACCCTTTACCCTCTCGGGCATCATTTTAGTAATTCTTTTGTCCACCTTTCGACATACTTATGTACATATGTAGTACAATATATGTATATCGATATAAAAACTTGCAAATCCGTAAATCAAATTTGAACTGTTTTTTCGACCTTTTTATTGTTTAACTTATTCGGCCACATTTTTCCAGTAATGTATTTTCACCGCTAATAGGTTTATGAGATATAAGTACATATATTTACATATATACATATGTATTGTATATTGTACTTTAAAATTAATTTTTACCATGGTGTCATTACGGATTGCCCCCGAGGCGACACTTATGGCCAACTTTTTTCCATATATACCTAAATATCTACATACTATCTATATATAAATTTATAATATTATTTTAAATTTAAAATTAAATTTAAATAATGATGGCAAATGAAGGCCAATTTGGTAGGAACTGTTTCAAATATGAAATAAGATAAATTGGTAAACTCGGATAGGAAACGATCGACCTGTAGTCACATACGTATATCCAAGGTTTGACCAGCAACACTGGATTAGGGATTTAACCCATGACCTCAAAATTGTTAGCATTATACACTAACCACTGAGCTATGTTGCTAGTTATTTATATTATATATTATGAATAATATTAGATCTTCGTGTTCGGGATTTATAATAATTACACAGCAGAATAGACTAGTGGTTAGCATATAATGCTTTGAACAGATTGGTCACGGGTTCAAATCCCACTAGTTTCTGCTGGCCAGATCTTGGATTTGCGTCTCCTGGTCGATCGTTTCCTATCAGAGGTTGCCAATTTATCTGATTTTCATTGAAACGGTTCCAACAAATTGGCAACCTTACTATTTTCTCGCAAATCTTGAATTTCGCCGAATTATAAAATGTATAAAACGCTGCAAATTTACACATTTGACCATAAATGTATTTGTGGATGCTAATTGATATGTATTTACTGAATTGTTTAAAAAAATGCTGTGAATTCACAAATTTGACCATAGACGTCTCTGTGGATGTTAATTAATATGTATTTACTTCGTATAATAATACTTGTATCAAATGTACAGTTTCTGGTCAGGAAGGCGCATTGGGGTTACCTATTAGGCCTTCCTGGTATAAATTAAAAGAAATAATAATAATAAATAAATATCTTTTAAAATATGTATGTATATATTTTCGTATACGTATAAATGTAGACATGCTTTATTATTTTTGGAAAATGTTTTTTCATTATTATTTTTTGTTTGATTACAAGAAACCTCAAACTATTCTTAAAAACATTGCTCAATTTTTCATAAATCTATTTTTGGGACTTGCTACCTAGACCGAACCGAAGTACACACAAACGACTACGTCGTTGAATATAAACATATTTATGAGCAGCACATTTTCCAAGCTCGTCATAATTATATTGACACACCACGTCGGAATTTTATATAAACTCTCCTCCCGCTATGCATATCTCTCTATATTTTCCAGGCCACGTGAATCTTTCAAGTGGACAAAGGATATACAAATACCTACATATACAGTATACGAGAACTTTTGTAGTGAAAAAAATTCCTTCCGCTACGCTTAATATCGGATTGACGTCCACATCCGTATACACAATATTTCTGAAGCACTTTCCTCAACATCTTCCACGTTTTCATGGAGAACACTCTGAATACGTTCGAGCTTATGCGATGATAACGTACGCGCGAGCCGACAAGCGCAAAATAAACAAAAATCCCATATCCTTTTGACGCGCGATCAAACGTCCCGACATTTTCACACAATTTTCGCATCCCTTATTTCCTGCCTTCACACGTTTACCCCTTTCGGCTTTTTGCCCCCTCACTCCCCCAACACCGGTTCTCTTATATGCACCCCAAAACCTCTCACCCAACTTCTATTCGTTCGATCGCCTATAATTACGCAATTAAGCCTGTGTGTGTCCCTTTCCTTATACACACATATATACAGGATGTGGCTGAAACAATCAAACGATTAGAATAAATACTTCAATTGAATAATAAATATTCATTAGATACCTTACTAAAAATAAACTACATACATATAAGAATTATTTCTCAAAAGCATTTTTATTGGTTTCACTAGATGTGTGTACATACATACATACATATATTCGGCCCAAACTAATTTAAAAACACCTCCAATTACTTTGATATTATAACGTAGAGATTAGGTAATTGGTGCTCGTTGACCACTGGTTTACTAGTGTTGATTTCGAGTTCGCGCCAAAAATGCGTCGCCGTATGAATATATCGTAAACAATAACCAATGAGATCTCTGTGTTGAGGATACACGCTGGGTATAAATACTTGGCGGTTTTGGTCCGTGCTTCATTCGGAGCTGACTCGTCAACGGAACAACAATAAACTACCTCTACGGAAAACCATCTACACTTCCACGCTACAATATTTTATCGACATGCGAGGATTAGGTCGCAAACACACAGAGGGCAAGTGGGACGTGTTTTTTTTTTTAGATACTTTTGAACATGTAAAAAAACGCTAATCTTTCCTATGCACCCAGCTTAAAAATTACACCCTGGAGTGCTTTCGGTGATATTTTATTCTTGTATTGACATAGGTTTGACAGTGTTCGATAACTTGTCTCATTAAAGTAAGGAAATTAGGGGCATCATTAAAAATTACATCGGAATCATCTGTCGGATCGACGCGATGACAGCTAAACGCGTCTTTCTAACGGCCCTACTTAAGAGGGCTGGACAGCAGCGCCTTGTCCATACAAACGTACTATACTTCTCCCTTCCTCAATTATGGCACTAGAGAAATTATTTTTTAATATGCTATGGATATCCACCATTGGGGTGCATCTATCGTTTTATTTTTTTGATTAATTATTTTTTATAGGAGCTAGGAGCCGCCAAACATCTATAAAATCGCCTCTTTTTTATACCCACGAAATGAGTCCAGCGTGCTTATTTAACGGTCGATTTAAAAAAAAATACGTCGATATATGCACAGAAAGTATCTTTCTCATACCGATGATGAAATTTTTTTAAAAATTGGTCCAGTTTTGGAGGAGAAAATAGGAGAATACGAAACCTCGATTTTGTCAATTTAAAATACGTTTTATCTGGTTGAAGCGCAACTGTCGCATTCACTCAATATTCACTATATAGCCAGCAGCGTGGCTCGGTCGTTAAGCTTCTGCTTAACACTGAGAGGCGCCGAGTTCGATCCCTTGAGCTGACCTCGATTGAAAAGAATTTTTCTGAGTATATCTGTAATGCTGCTGGTCAGACCAGGATTTGTGACTCCTGGTTGATCGTTTCCTATCAGAGTTTGCCAATTTTCTCTGATTTCATTGTTGAAACGATTCCCTATTAAAAATTGGCTAAAAATCCTTCCTACCTACTATGTCACCACTATTTGAGTATGATTAATGTAAATATTACAATAAAAATGTATGTACAATTCATAGATGTCTCGTTAATTGTCGAGTTTAAGTCAGTGTCTCGTAATTTAGCGACTTATATAATAAAAAAATGCTGTATTGTTTGTAATTTGGCCATGAAGGCGCATTGGGGTTTACCTGTAATACCTTCCTGGTATGAAATAAAATAAAATAATATATATATATATATATATATATATATATATTGATATATATTGTCGCATTCACTCAATATATACATACACTCAATATATATATATATATATATATATATATATATATATATATATATATATATATATATATATATATATATATATATATATATATATATATATATATATATATCTAAGAAAGGAACGGTAACAAAATTAAGGTTTCGGGTGTACAGCCCTCTTAACTTCACACGTTACATATGTACATAGTTGAAAAGTCGCAACTATTTTTACACTATCTCATATAAACTTTATTTAAGATAATGTCACTTAGATAAGATGAACATGTTATCGAAAATAATCTATCAATTTTCGTAATAGCAAAATTTCCGCTAGAATAGCTTCAAATCTTTCAACCAAGCAACATATAAACGGGATTTCTGTGAATCCATTCAGTTGTGCTTTACTATTTGTGAGTTCATCAACTATTTCACATTTCCATTCAGAAATTCGAAAAAGTTCAGAGGAAATTGATAGATCTCTTCTGAGTGACTTTAACTTTAAAAAGATTACTAAGTGATATAATGCTATACTACATACATACATATGTTCATATGTAGTTTGGTTTTATTCAGTTAGTGTTTTCAATTAACGTGTTCATTTCAAACACTCTAATCGCTTAATTCTTTTCACCCCATCCTGTATAGTTTGTACGTATAGTATACACATACATATGAACATACATACATACATACATATATGTACGATGAAAGCTTTCACGTCTGAGACACGCACCTAATGCTTTGAAACGTCGCGAACCTTTCGGAGATTATCTCCAGTTTAATTTGACGAAATTCTGACATTGTAATTACGCCATCTCGATTCCCCATACAAGAATAGTAACCCCTCGAGTACGAGTATTTATTATATAATATACATATATTTGTGTGTATATATGTAATCTCCTCACCCCCTTGCGTATTGTGTATTATTGGAATCGGAATTTATTTTTACTTCGTCTCGCAGTATCTCAATATGTTCTTATCGTATATTATCCTATACATATGTATATTTTTTTATTGATATTTTCGTAGGTTTATGTTCAGTGACTCGTCTTTTATGTACAAATTTTCGTGCTTTTTCTGCAAACAAGATCACTTTTCGCGTTCGTGCATATTTTTATGTAAAGGAAATTCGATAAAAATACCTTCCTTTTATTATTATAGTCGTGGGAGATGAGGTGTTATTTGCATTTAATTAATAATAATGCATGTGTGATCGTCCTGATATTTTTGTTTGTGTGTGCAAAGAATACAGTCTCGTAATTAATTCGTACGTAAATATTTAATTTTAATGTATAACTTATTATAATTACATGTACATATATTATGTATGTGGACTTTTATCATGTTTTCCTATGAAAAAAAACTGGTATATAATCATATCTAACATTTCAGTTGTAAATATTGTGATACGCATTTATAAAAATTCTTCTGAAATCATATTTGATTTATGATAATATGTATATATGTATGTAATAACATAATATGTGGCGTATTTTTGTTTTCTAATTGAAAATAATATTTGATAATACATACATATGTACGTACGTACATACACGAATAACGTACTCTTAATCCTATGTATGTATATGTGTATATGTGATGATAATTGATAATGATTTATCAACTTTTCTTCAATCAGTCATGTCGATTTGTGATAAAATGTTGGAATTAAAAATTTATTTAATTTTTTTCTGTGTTAGGTGTATGGACACCTGGGGCAGGAACATCTCCTGGTGAAGCAACATCTTCCGTAGGTACCAGAAACCGACCGGCGGTCAACGGGGAAGTCAGCTCGCCGCCCCAGGCGGCACCTGCCGCCCCCCCGCCGCCGCCACCCCCACCTCCACCGATCTGGTCTCCCACAACCAAGAAAGCATCACCCATACCAGAAAAGAGAGAGTTTCGTCCAGTGGCATTTGAATCACCAAAACCAATCAGAAAGCAGATCAATCAAGATCAACCAAATCCTGAGGTACCCTACATACCTATTTATAGTACACCAGAAAATGTAATCAAGGTTTATGTGTTTGCGGTTCTGGCATTAATTGTTTGTTCTGGCATTATTAGAAGAAGACTCCGCCGCCCTGGGAAGTTCGCCTTGCTGGTTCTCAGTCGGCGCCCGACGCTGGAGGCCTTAGCGGGCTTGTAGCACCACAACTTCCCCCACAACCAGCTTTACCTAGAGCACAGAATCCCACCATCACCCTTCTGCAAAAAGCTAGAGGTAATCTATAAACATATGCTAACTACATACTTGCATGCTTTATGTAAACCTAAGAGAAGTGTTGTGACTCACTTTCTTCAATTGAAGAAAATTATATTTGTGCACATGTACTAAGTACAACATTTTTATATCAGCACGTCATATTTTATCTCACAATTCGCACTAGTGAAAAGGGGAGAGGTATTTTTGTCCTCCCCCAATGCACTTAATACATTTTGGGTCACTAATACAGTTTTAGAATACACATATGAATTTATTTCCTATACATTTAAAATCTGCATAGTAGAGTTTGTAATATTCATATTTTTCAGCTAAAAATACTATACATATGTACATATATGTATATCTAATATGAAAATGAATGAGCCACACACAGAAAAACAACAACAAAAGAAACAATTTGTTCAATTCGATTTTTCATCACTTTCTTTCCATATGATTCCAAATTCTTGACTTAACACCTTACCGCCCGCTTTGACGCGTGGATTGTTTTCACCCATGTCCGGAAATGTGCGCGACTATTTTCACTAGAATCCGGGCCGATTTCAGTTTCAATAGAAAAAAAGCCTTTTTTGTGCATTTGATTACTTCTAGAATAATGATCGTATTGTAGTGATATTTTGAAACAATGTTCATTATATCCCTCTGCAAACATCTAAAGATTAAAACCAGGGATTTTAAACTGGAGTACGCGAATTAATTTTAAAAAATAATAAATTACGTAAATGTCATCCGAATAGCCTTTGAATATAAAAATAGCATAAAACTGAAGTTTGTAGTAGTGGACAGTAATGGACAGACCATGGTAAATCAAAATTCCAAAAATGTGAGGAATAAAATCATTTTTCACTCATTTGAAAATGAGACAATTTGTGATAGCTTCGGAATAATAGTTGCTTAGGATAATGTTTAAATAGGATATTTGGGTTTAATTTAAATTAACTGTAAAGTATAAGTATATTTTTTTAGTATCCCAAATCAACTAGTGAATCCTTGAGAACAGTATCATCTGATCTTAAATTTTTTAAAGATCCAGTGTTTCTTTAACTTGCATTTTTGTAAAGCGATATTTTGGTTTTAAAAAAGGCAACTATTTTTAAGAGGTCATAAAATTTATTTTCCAAGAATTATTCTCAAACTGTATTTTTTATGTAAATACATTAACAATTTTGATTCGGTGATTCTCTAACTTTTTTATTTAAAAAATACTCTTTAGCCATTAATAATTACGAGACGACATTTTATTTTTTTTTGTAAATTGCGAAAGTTCAAGACCAAGATGTCAAAATAATAATGTTAAACTCGGTGTTTCTCAAAGATTAAGTATTCATCTTGAAAAAGTATGGTTAGTGTTAGACAACACCAGCATCCACCATATCCCAGAAGTGATACCAGCATACCCCAGAAGTGAGTGAGCTGGTTGAACGTACAAACCATATTTTTAATTACTTACATTCATACTCACCAATGATGAATCCCACTGAAGAAGTTGCAATATTTAAAATATGATTAAATATTGACTAGGGTAACCAGCCTTTTTTTATACAAAAAATATTGTTACGTACACTCGGATTAGGCCGAGTAAGTGCAATCGGATTAGGCCGAGTAGCATCCCAGAGACTGTGTGACCGTTATAATTGGTTTCGAGGATTATCTCCCCCGAATGCACTTAGCGGGAGTAGCGGTAACTCGGGGTCGCATTCCGGTAGAGTTCTCAGAACCCACAGCGGTAGCGTGGGACATCTAGTACGTGACCATAACAATAGGCAAGCAAATCGGACGTTGAAGATGCCCTGAGAGATCTATCCGTTATAAGGCGGTACTTAGGCGATATCAAGACATTCTAGACGGAGCACTGCCAGTGCGTGTATCTCCTTAATCACCAATAAATGCTGTGAAACGACTTTGGCCTTTTACTTGGATCCTCCACCCACCCCTACGCAACAATATTTTCAAGTTGTAAATAAAATCTAAAAATATTCTCATTGTTTTTATGCTATGGCCTGTGAATGATGACAAAAATTTAAAATAAAATAATTTTTTGGACTAAGGTAACCATCCTTTTTATACAACATTTTTTTTTAAGCGAGAAAACATCTACAAATATTCCCATCTTCTTTATGATTAAAATTTAAAATACTTAATTTACGTACGCCGTGGATTGAGCGAATTGTACTTAGACCAACGGATATCTGTTATCGGTTAACTAAATGCATGCACGTACTTCCAAAGATTATATCTGGACTCTAAGTGCATTTAGGCTAAACAATAACCGTTATTAGTTATTTCTCAGAATCGGTACGGGAAGACCCAATGTCTTGGAAATACATATCCGAATACGTGACTATACAACAGGTAAACAGATTAGGCGTCCTGAGAGATCTACCCTTTATAAGGCGGTACGTAGGCGATATAATTCATTCTGGACTTAGCCGTGACACTGCGTGTATCTCCTGAATCATCAATAAATGCTGTGATACGACTGTTGGCCTTTTACTTGGATCCTCCACCCACCCCTACGCAATAATACTATAAATTTTGATTAGGGTAACCAGGCTTTTTATACAGCAAAATTTTTGTAGTGAGATTAAAATCGAAAAATATTTCCATCGTTCCTATGCAAAATTTAAAATAAAATAGATTTTTTGACTAGGGCAACCAACCTTGTTATACAAAAAAAAATTTTTAATTCAGAAAACATCTCAAAATATTCCCATCGTCTTTGTGATTAAAATTTAATATACTATAAATTTTATTAGGGTAACCAGCCTTTTTTATACAACGAATTTTTTTAATTGACAAAATAATCTAATTTATTTTGAAAATCTATTTTATTTTAAATTTTGTATAAGAACGGTGGGAATGTTTTAATATTTTTTTTTGTTGTATAAAAAAGGCTGGTTACTGTAGTCAAAAAATTATAGTATTTTATTTTAAATTTTAGAATAATTGAAAGCATTTAAACGATGGGAATATTTTTGGATTTTTTCTCGCTTAAAGTTAAACATACTTACATTTTTAACTGTATCTTGATTTGATCTAATTTTATTTTAAAATTATTAAATATTCAAATTTTTTAAAAAATAATTTTTTAACAACGATATGCAAATTTTAAAATTTAAATTAAGTTTATTTATTTTTTAAATTAAAATAATAATAAATTGTCATTAAACATTACTTACATATTATATTGATTGTTTTTTCACATTAAAAATTGTTGTATGAAAAGATTGTTAAGCCGTGTCTCAAAAATAATATTTTAAGCTTGCAATATTTATAGCATTAAGACTTTTAGATTTTATTTCAAAACTCGAAAAAAATTTTTGTATAAAAAGCCTGGTTACCCTAGTCAAAAAATTATCATATTTTTAATTTTGCAATAATTTATATCACAGAGATGATGGTAATATTTTTAGATGTTTTCTAGCTTTAAAAAAAATGTTATATAAAAAGTTTGGTTACCCTACTACAAAAAACTATTTTATTTTAAATTTTGTCATCATTTATGGCATTAAAACTATAGGAATATTTTTAAATTTTATTTTCAACTTGAAGAAATTTTTTGAATAAAAAAAGGCTGGTTACCCTAGTCAAAATATTATTATATTTAAAATTTTGCAATCATTTATAGCCCAAAAATGATTTTAATATTTTTTCTTTTTTTTCTGACTTCATCTGATTTTGTTGTATAAAAAAAGTTTGGTCACCCCAGTCCAAAAAATTATTTTATTTTAATTTTTACAATTATTTATAGCTAAAAGACGATGCTATATTTTTAGATTTTTTTTCCCACTTCAAAAATTTTTTTCTATAAAAAAAGGATGGTTACTGGTGGTTAGGATAAAAAGGATGATATCTGCCCTGCGAGATAGTCGTTGACGTTTATCCATCGTTTGTTTATTAGTTTTAAACATAGATGGCGGTAGTAAAATAAAATTATTGTTTTTATTCAAAATAACAATTTTATATACAAATTATAGAAGAGGTATGTTTTTAAAAAACTTTTTTTCAATTGCTGTTTTATATTGTTTATGTTTAGATAGGTGGGTAGTTTTTACCTTTTTTTTCATATTAAACAATTAAATAATATTAAATCAAATATATTTAAAAGGTATTTGAAAAAAATTTGACCACCTGTGGATCAAACACAGGACCAACTCGTTTCTTTTAATTTTTTTTTTATTTAATAACTTAATATGCCAACACCCAAGCGATGATATTTCATTGGGTACAACACTAGTTATTATATGTTTGTATGCACTCGGTATATGATGTTAAAATGTAAATGACTTTATTATTGAAATTCAATACTGTCTATATTAGAAGTTGATCGTTTGGATTACAATTATAACAAAGTAACTTCCAATGACTCATCTTCTATTATAAATCAAATTATGAGAGAACCAAGTTGAGTTCAAATTGCAGATTCATATGTTTCGACGTGGTATAAATATATGCACAATACAAAATACTATCGGTTCACTTTACAGAAGGTCAACTACCTCGTGGTGCATCTTATTTAGAGCAAGATAGAGATCTTCCGAACGATCGTCGTCTATCCCCGCCTAGAGTATATCCTGGAGAAACTGGTAATGTTCGTTTATAATTATTTACCCCGCTTCTATTTATTATTTTTTGTTTTAATTTCTCATTCTTTTGTTTTCAGTTTATTCTTTAAGAAGAGGTTATATGAGTGAACCGGAAAGTAGCAGTGATAGACCCAGAAAAATGGCTGAAATTCGTCCGAAACAATACGAGGGTATCGGTCCTACAACCAAAGACGGCATGCCGATAGTATTGAGATCTGTAAGCTTGTTTAATAATCTCAGAATAGTCTCTACATTTTTGTTTGTATAGTTTGTATTATTAGTAATAATATTTTCAATTTTATTTTTTTCAGGAAGTCAAAGAGGGTAATCAATCAAAATGGTACAAAAAAATGTATGACACCATACACAAGAATAAGTTTGATGGTAAATATTAGTTTTTTCATCTTTTTGTTTATTTTTGTTTTTTTAAAACAAAAAAAAATATCATTACAATGTTGTAATGATGATTTCACGTTCTATAATGTATTTTTTAAAATTTTTGTATTTTTCAGACGATTATGTTACTGTTCGGTACAAATCTCGTAGAGGTGAATATTTCAGTACTTCAGACAAAAAATTTAAATTTTCCATCGTCATTCGGTGGTAGATTGATTTGATAATAACGAATTGGCTAAATAACACACTCGCTTAGTTAAAATAACGATTTTCTATCTCACCTGTAAATACACAAAAAAAATTATATACATACATAAATGTAATATTTGCCATTAGATTCATAAATAACAATTTTTGCTTTCAATATTACAGCTGTTTTTTTTTTCGTTTATTTTTTTTTTTGCTGTAATTATAATATTTTACGTTAACTTAATTCACTGTAATGATACTAAGTCAAGGGTGTAGGTTTTGTTTTAAATCTGAATTTTGAAATAATGCAAAAAAAATTGCATTCACACAATGGTACATATTTAAGTTTTTTTATCAATTTTTTCTTTACTTACAAAAGGTACTATTAACATTTTTTTAGCAATACTTTTTTCCTCCAGCGATACAAAGCATTTGCTGTGTTAATATGTAAAAATATCTACATATCTGCAGACATTTAATATATAACAACTATCATAAATATATATATATACTAATAATATAGATATAGTTTTGGTATCTGAAAAAATATTTACTAAAATAATTTGAATACTATTAACTACGATATATGGATTTGATATGTATTATATTATATGTATACTATACTATTCATTTATATATTTTTCATTGTAAATACGACTCAATTTGCTATTTTCTTTATTATTTTGCAATATTGTATATGATTTTCTTAGCATGATTAATATTTTTAGCGACACTCTTATGTGATTATTTTAGTATTCTTTAATATCTATCAATTCATCTCAGTGACATCTTCGAATCATGTTTTCGTATAAATCGTAATATAGTAAAATTAAAATTATGTTTTGATTCAGCTCACCCGTCAACGATACACACAGCACCAAGATCTTCACAATATGCTTATTTCAATCCAAAATCTGGATATCTGAGCGAACCTGAAGGCGGAGGAGGGAATGCAGGATGGTCTAGCGATGCTTACGATAGCGATGCACCAACAAGAAGACATTCAGCATTAGATCGTAGGCGAGCTTCCGATAAAGAAAATGTTGTCAACAGTCAATACCTTCCTAGCAATAAGTAATGTCTTCGAATAATATGCAACTTTTATCATATGTTTACTATTTCCCGTACATTAAATTGAAAATCACTTTCAGATATAGCACATTAGCATCGGCGAAAGCCAGTCAAGAAGTATACAAAAATCAGCCGGGTAGAATCGAAGATTATATTCCAGGACGTTCGTCCGTAGTGGATAAAGAAGCGAAACAGGTAACAAGAATTATGATTTTGTCATCAATGGTTTGATATTTAATTGTGATTTCTAATCAATGCTTTCTTTTGACCGTTCCATTTTTAATACAAAATCATGTATGTATGTATGTCCGTCGATTGATTTGCAATTGCACATGTTTTTTTCACATTGAGCCTTCAGCTTTGTGATTGACAGTTGATTTACTCCATTATGTAGTTCATTTCAATGTTTATATTAATCAAAACGTAGTCTGCTGATTCACCAAATAACGCCAACTTGTTGAAAATGTTTTATTCATAGGCATTTTTAAACATAAACATTAATTAACTAACAGAACGTAACCTGTAATAGAATATTTAGTTATGTTTTAAATAAAGTTAACAAAATGTGACGATTAATTTGAGCTTATCATTGCGGATAGTAATTTTAAAATTGATTTAGTTGATAATAGACAATGGAATAAGTTAATATTGATAAAAATAACTTAGGAATATGAGTTTTTTGTTGATTAAAATTAATTTGTATTATATGGCATACAAATTTGTGCTCCTATAAACACCCTTTTACACCCTATGTTTTACAATTCACGAAAAACTTTTGTCGTTTCTTTCTTTCTAGTGGTGGGACGAGGTCATGGACATATTTGACGGGGTACGAAAACATTTTATCACTCAATTACTTTCCTTATTTTTTAGAATTCTTTTTAACTATTTATAACGATTAATAAAATAACCTGAAATAGTTTCACATCAAACTTTTTGTAAATATATTTATGGTGTGAGTTTTAAATATAAATTTTTTTAATTATTATTTTAAAAACATCAATTACGTACAAAAATACTCTCTGGGTTAGGAATTTGAAATGACTGATGGAGACACTTGTAAGATGTATTTAATATATAATATATTTTTTTTACTATTTATTATTATAATATAAAAAATATTATGAAACAATTTGCTCCATCGGTCAGATACTATTATATTTTAATGGATTTAACACTTAACATTGGGTGCTTACATCTAACATTTGAAATAATATAATTACTGTGTTCACTTGTGGCTTTATGTATAGTACATCGTCCGTATGTTTTTATGTTAACATTTTAACCCATTAATTTGTCGTACAACCCACCCATTCATCACCAACCATGGATTGACACACAACAACCTGCCGGGCGACCTAATAATCTCGTGACACCTTCCGAATAATCCGAGTAGTGGTTGGACGAGAACTCACCCCTTCCTCCGTACAGCACGCTCTTAGCGAGGGCCATTGAGCGGAGTGTAAGAACCTCTTTTGTTGTGGCAACGTTTCGTTGAATGTGCAATCCGAAATTTTTATTATTTAGAACTTTTTTTTATATTTTTTCTTACGAAATTGTATGTGTGCGTGTCTCTATGTACGTATGCGTGGCTTTTATATATTATTTTGTTGTTATAAAATGGTGCTTATTTGTCTCGTGGAAATGTGGCATGTTTTTGAATGAGCTTCCTCACTGAATTTGGCAACTTTATCTATTATGTATTTTTTACTTATTTCAAATTCTTCTCACAATTATTGGTATGCATCGCAAAAGGTTTCTTACACTGTTATTGCATTTTTATTATATTATATCACTATTCAAAGCATGCTATTATTATGTATACGTATAATAAAATTAATTTTAATATAATACATACTATTCTACAAATTGCCATCTAACCATAAAGCAAACTTTTTAGATACAATCAAGTTTCAATGGCATTTTATAATAAAATGTCATCAGAACTAAACTTGAAACTTTCTTTAGTCATTATACCAAAAAACGTTTTGCCATATTAACTAAAAGGTGGTTTTTAATTAAAATACATACATTTGTATGTGAGAATTGGGCAATTAAACAGATTAAATTTTCTAAATTAGTGAACTTAATTTATTTATAAGATAAATTTATTTATAATATGTACTTCTTAAAAATCGACCTCTGCACGTTTCTTCAAATCTAATCCTCATATAATTGTATTACTGTAATATATGGTGGCGTCACATGTTTGTTTTTTTAATCTTTTATAATTGTTCATAATTCATTTTGACATTTATGTATTTTCAGCAATTATCAAATCCACCTAATCAACAGCCACAGCTGAATAGCAAACATAATGTTTCGTCTTCAATCTTATCCAAATCTTATATGGCAAGGTGAGTACTACATAAAATTTACTGTATTTTATTATATTGTATAAGATTTTTTATACTTTTAATTATGAATAATTTCTTTTAAGGGCACTGAAAGAGTCTGGATACGAATCTGATTCCACTTTAGTGTTGAGAAGAAGAGAAGGAGGGCCACTCGAAGCTCCGTTATCACCACAGGAGCAGAAGCTAGCATATCGGTCTCTTCAAGCTGGTGGAGAGCCTCCATTACAAGGATTCCGAAAACCAGCACCTGATAAGCCTAAAGGTAATTTAAACATGGCATTGTTTCATGTAAATATGCAACTAATTTTATTTAGAATTTGATTCATTAATCAATGACATTGTGTCAGATTTATAGTATAATTTTAACGAATCCATTTAACTACATAATTTGATAATTATACATGTTTAATTAAAGTTTGGGTATAACATTTAACTGCATGTGGTCTATATTATGCTTTTCCTATGGTTAAAACCTTTGCATCATCAATATTTAGTATTGAAAATATTTCAAAAAATAAAAATGTACACGGTAACATCGACTTTAAACGGGGTTTAATATGACAAATTTATCTAATCAACTCATCAAAATGTATGGTTCTGAATTGATAAGTTATTGACAAATAGTACTTGCATGAGGTTATATAATATACTGGTGTCTTCAAAAAAAAATAATAAATTTGTTATATTTTCACTCTCCTACAGTGTATGTATATGTATGTATATGTATGTTATAATACATTAGTAAAAGAAACCTATTTATCTCCTCACAAAAGTCTCCATAAATGTACTCCATATAAAATTTCACAATTCTTATAAGCCACTAATATTAGTTTCAATGTAAACTTATTTATTTCCCAAGAATTTAAGAATTTAAATGAATTTGTAAAATATTCTACTTATTTTTCATATCCACATCTGTAAAATCATCATGGATCTATCTAACAAGCCATATCTATTGTTCGAATCCACTTAAAATGCATTTATATTATTGAATATAGTGTAGATAAGTGTTTCCGTTTTTGCTGTGACAAATCATTATCCAAACCCGTGTTCCACTGCAACATGTGCGCATTTTCACTCATGTACCGTTTTCACATTGCAAATTCCAAACTTTTTGATTGCAAATTTTGATAGTTACACCATGTCGTTTCAAAATCTGTTTACATATTATCATCTGGTATGCATCCTCCGTGTCATTTAGTGACCATTGTTGTCATCGATCGGCCGACCAAAGGATTTTCGCATTATCCCCGAAGCATCAACGTCTGTCTCGCAATGATGAAACAATAATCCATCACCGTTGACTGGTTTTCATGAATGAGCACACACTCCTAAATAATAATAATGCACACTGGTGGACAAATAAATACATATGTGGCACAAAACACCGAAGGTCGCCACGAGGTGAGGCCTCAATGTTGCGTTCGAACCGTGAAACATCGAGTTCAATTGTACTCGGAACACCGAACTGGGAACAATATCGCCTATCCCCCATCGACGACGGATGTTATACCATAACTGGTCTCTTCTGTGTTACTATTACTGTTTGTTTTTGCATGTGCATCACTATACAATTAGATTTTGTAGTATTAACGCTTTTACTCTGGCGACGGCTACTCTAAAGGTGAGTTGCATTTGCTTCTACTATAATATTATACTATGGGTGTTTTGGTTTTCGACTATTAAATCACAGCTTTCTATCTGCTCAAACAAGGTAAACAACAAGCCTAATCATTTTATAAGCATGTGCAAAATGTACACAATTTTTACACACTTGATGAAAAAAAAAAAAACATACGGCACACGTACACTCTTTCAGTATTTTATAGGACACACGTTTTTTTTGTATATTTAGATACCACGCGTTAACTCTGCAAACTGTCAAACTTGGATTAACTGAAGCGGCACCGAGCACAAAAATTTTCCATCTAAAGCAACAAAAAAAAGTGCATCAGATAATTACAAATTTATTATGTTTCCACAGACGATACCGAGATTGAATATTTTCCACTGTCGCCGACTTTGACCAGAATTCGCGTGCACAAGAATGCCTCGAACGATATACTTTGCTATCCCATAACTTCTACTGTAACAGATGTAGAGTTGTTCTCTAAATATCAACAGGCACCTCTGCCTTCGTTTATTTCTTTGGATTATCCGAAAGCGACCAAGTACGACCCTCCTGCGCCTCCTAGGAGGTTGTCTTCCAAAGTCAACTCTACTTTGAAACTCGTGTCTTCGATACCATCGTCGACCAACACTCTGCAAACGAACGTGAAGTACATTCAAAACAAGCTTTCGAATAAATCGGCAAATCCGCCCCAGAAGGAAAATAGAAAGAAAGAAGTGCGAGAGACGAAAATGAAATCTGCTGATGGAAAGCGAATAAAGATTACTAGAGCAACTGTTCCAATAAGTTCAACATCTTCAAAAGTCAAAACAGGAACTAAATCTTTATCTACGAAGAGGATTATAAACGAAAAGTGCACAAGTAGTTTCAGCTCACCGAGGAGAACCATGTCTCCGGTGGATTATGCCAGTGCTAATTTAAACAAATTATATTCGGAAAATCTGATTTATAACCGTGAAGTTATAGAAGGTGGTGCTGGTCGACGTACTCCAATATCTGGAATTCTTGATAGAGGAGCGTCTTTAGATAGAACTTTTGCTAGTGAAAAGAGGAATTTGCCCTTGAAAAGCATTCAAGAATATCCCAACAAAGCTCTGTCTAAATCTACTGAAACAATCATTCTATCCGATAACGGAATAACGAAGGAAAAAAGATCAAATGCAGCTCCAATTAAGAAATCTTTATTATCTTATTCATCATTAAAGAATGGGGGAAGGCTCTCCGATGACAAAAGATTGAAAGCTCCAATGAGTATATCAGCTCGTGGTAGGGAACTCATGCGTACTTCTGATAAATTAATCAATCCCAATTCGACTCCAATTCACAAGAAGATTTCACAATCTTATTCCAGTTTACCATTGAAAAAGTCTTCGTCGGTAACCCGTCAACGTAAGTCCCTAGAAGACATAACATCAAAGGTGAAGTCATCTAACAGCTCTTTGAACAGTATTAAATCATCAAAGTCCGTATCTAAAACATCCAAAACTCACGAAGCGTGCAAATCTAGTTCGAAATTCAAAGACAACCAATTTGGCGACTTCAAAACGGACAAATCGAACGGATCTAAAACGTCCAAAAAGACGTCCAAGGAAAACGACAGGAAGCAGTCGATCGTCAAGAACAAATCTCAAAGTGGTAGTGGTGTCAAATCGTCCAAGTCTTTAGACAAAGCTACTTTGCAGTACATAAAATCGGTCAACCGCGAAATCGATTCTTACGTATCCCAGTACGAAAATAACCCGATCGTCAATTACAATGAGATCATGGACCAAAGAGACGCCGTAATGAGCGATTCTTTCTTTCAACATTTGCTGCTAAGGGGTGTGCCTCCTCAAACACCGATCGAGCCAGACGACAGTTATTACTCTACGTCAGTCCTAGAGAAGGCTAAACTATTTCAGAACGGTCACGAACCGTGGCCTTTGACTAATCGCCCGGTCAATTCGTATCTGTCACACAAAAAGCCAGTGACCGATTCTAAATTTCGCACTTGGGACAGATACGAGAGATCCAGACCGAGGAGTCCCAGAGCCGTGTCTTGGCCAGGACGCATGAGTCAATCTTGCATTAAAAAGTTCGACAGCTTATCCAACAGATCCATCAACGATGTTGGTACCTCGTTGATTTTCCCCAAAGCGGACAACAGAAGCAGAAGTGAACCGCCACTGCCCAAAATGGTATTTTCGCAAACCACCAGGCCGAGGTCTCCCGTTGTTACCAGACATATCAAACTATCTGAGTCGCCCAAAAAGATTGTTTATCAGCGAACGCATTCTCCACCGGCAAAAATGATCTTTTCGCAAACTTCTCGACCTCTGTCGCCCGTTATCGTTCACACGAAGAAGAGAAAAATACCGGAACCGGCGATTAGATTGCCATCACCCTCTAAAATTGTATTGACGGAGACGTCAAGACCGGTCACACCCACATTCAATAAAAGACGTTTGAAAGAACCTGAAGAAATACAATTTATACGTTCCAGATCCGAATCTCCAGTACTAGCTTACTATAGTGACTCTGAGCCGATGCGAAAAAGGGCTTCTCCCGCCAAGTATATAAACGTTAAAAGTCCTAGGAAAATTCGCGAAGAATCTCCGTCTCCTTCTCCGATGAGGTCCCCCTCTTGTAGAAGAATACACAGTGCAAGAATTTCCCAGTGCAAAGCTGAAGATTGCATTTCAGGTCTGAAAAAGAAGATCATTCGCACTCACAGTGCAGGCGATGCAGAGGCTAAGGAAAAACCAGATACTTCGTTTGTTCGCAGCAGCTCTTTTCTAAATCTAGATCACATAAAGAATCACCTGGACTATCAAGAGTATATAACGGAAATGAAGCATCGGAAAAATAAATCGGATCGGTTTAAAGAGTTGCATAGATTTTACGCTTACTTGGAACGCATTGGCGAGTTGGAAAGAACGACTTCAACGAGCGATTTACGTCCTAGAAGAAGATTTGAAGAGATTATCGATTTTGATCGCTGGAAAAGAGTCAGAGCTATGGAGAGAGCTGAAGAAGAACTAGATCGTTTGTATAAAAAGATGAAAGTGGAACAACAAGAAAAAGATTTGCTATTCCTTCCACATGATGCCGAAAGCTTACGATGGTCTCAATATAAGGATTGGAATTTGAGAATAAAAGAAAAGTCTGTTGAGGATTTAAGGGATCATTTCACAAAACTGGCCGATAATGAATCTGACAGGCATGATTATTATAAGAAGGAATCTGATTTTCAAAGAGATACTTACAAACCGTTGTGGAGAGGAAATTCTGTCGTAAATTTGGCGTCTTCTTTGACTAAACGAAGTCCATATGATAATGTGGAAAAGATTGAAAGATCTGTATTTAAACCTAAGGTTGAACCCACTCTCAGCAATATTAAAGAAAGATTAGGAATTGGAAGTAGATTGTGGAGCAGTCTATCAATGGAGCAAGTCAGTGCTTTAAAAAATCAGCTGAACTCTATTTACAGCAAAGATTCGGATTTGAAGCCAAAAGAAATTGACGAAGTAAATGAAGATTATATAATAACAGTTCCCGATGTGAAAACGGAAAAATCTAAAAGTGGTTTACAAGTTCGCTGCAATTCATTCACAGTTGGTGATGTAGTGAATGCCATGGAGCCGAACAAAAATATCAAAGCTGATTCCATTAGCTCAATTCAAAACTTTCCAATGGATAAAGATCTGAAGAATTCTTTGAATACGTATCAAAATTTATCTGAACGGGATAAGAAGCGAATTTCGATGACTCTCAGTCAAGAAATTTTAGAAAGAGTTAAACATGGTCGCGAAAAGTATTCGCCTGTAGTTTTAGCCAAAGAAACTCGAGGAGCGACGGCAGCCTCAAGAATTCGAGGAATTGCAAAAAATCAGTCAGATTCTCCTAGAGCATGCTATTCAGAAGATGTGTCTGAAGATGAAAAATCAAATGATTTTGCACTCGTTTTGGCTCCAAATAATCAAGCAGAAGAAATAAAACGCTCAATCAATGAATGGTCTGAAGGACGAGCTAAAGATGACAAGAAGAATGATGAAAGTCCATCACCGTTACATCCGTCTTCCGCAAGTGAAACGGAAACCGGAAGTTCAGATGCTTCCAATAGGACTGTAATATTCCGTGGTAGCAAAGACGAAGTACAGAAGAAGGTGGAATATTTCGAACGATCTAAAGACGAAAGTTCCACGGGAACGATTATATATCACGCGAGAGATGATTCTTTCGAAGATAACAAACACGACAGTCTACAAAGCACCGATGAAATACAGAACATTATGTCATCTCCTAGTTCATCGACCCGAGAAGAAACGAAACCGAGCAAACTGTCACATTCCCAATCATATTCTAGTTTGAAAGAAATATTCGGAGAAACGCAAATGAACAATTACGCGTCCCTATCGCCTTTACCGAAAACTCAAAACAAACCACCCAAGATTACACAAAAACTTGAAACAACAAACACTGCAATATCTTCAATTGTTTCTAGTACGGATAACATCTGCAGAAGTAGAAGTCTTTCCCCAGATCCAGAACGATATTGGAGGGCGTACTTGAGTCTCGTAAAAGCTGGCGAAGTTCAGAAGCTAAAAAAGAAGTTCGAATTCAAAGACGATTACATGTACGATTTCGAGGAAAGTCTGCCAAAATTGCGCAGACACCAAAGCGATCCTGAAATAATCAGAACGATACTTCAGCACAATTGGAACAAGAAGAAACTGGTTAACGTGAAGCGGCACGAAAGGGGAGACGTCGACAGATTGACGCACAAATACGAAACGTCATCAAGAGGCAGAAGTCGCTACAGAAGACACGGTATAGCTTCTCCAATACCCAAAAACCCACTACGCGTAGAAGACAGAGACATGCCTCACATCGACGTCATATCAAAAATAGCATCCCTCAAACCAGATACTTTAGCTCACCCCATAACCGGCGAATATCCAATCGAATGCCCCATAGGAGAAGTCCATAAGATTCGCCAACAATTCGAGGACACTTCTCTTCTAGGGAAGATGTTTACTTCTACTCCGGACATACACGAACTTCGCGATATTGCTCCTTATCTTTCCGGTCCGTGGGTCGCCCATAAGTACCCCAAGCGAAAGGATAACAATAGGTCCTTGTCGACTTCAGACTACATAACTGAAGATAAGTATTCTCCGGTTCGAAAAGATAGGCCCAGACCCAAGTCTACGTCTCCGATTCGACCCCCAAAACCTTCGTCCATTTTAAAACAGGGTAATAATGCGAAGACGGTGGACATCTTCGCCGATCAGGAGTTCGATCCTGTGAAGCACAGACCCAGATATAGGTATTTGCCACCGAGAGACGAGCCTCCAGCCAGGCCTGCCTTTCCTCATCAGCTCCAACAGCACCCGCCATCAAGACCCACAGTTACATTCCAAGGTTTCAGAAGCCATATATATTTACGTGCACAAATTTTACATTACATACACACCCACCGTGTGCCTTGTGTTTTTTTTATGCATTAAATTTATTAATTTTTAATGTAGCTCTGTTGCATTATGTATTATATTTCGTCTATATTTTTTATTTTTTATTTATTTCTTTATTATTTGTGACCCATTACATATATCATTCGAATCGTATTGATCGTAGACCCAGAACTGGCGCCAATACCCCCGCCTAAAGGAGTACCTATCAGCAGAGATTATAGTCCAGGTAATTCATATTTCGTATAATTTAATCTATTGTAGCATAATTCTGTCATTACTTAGTTATGGCTGTATAATACAACATGTATAATACTTGCATGCATTGTTTATATAATACGTGATCGTTCCCATATCGCAAACAATGAATTTTAATTTCGATTATGCAAATTTCTAAACGTATCTTCTTATAAGTATGCTGTTTATGTGTTTACTTTTTATTTTTGAGTTCCTTTTTTTTCATTTCTTTTGAGCTTACGTTTCCCACTAATGTGATTACGTTTTTTCACCTTGAACATAGGCTAGGTTATATACTGCTTGTGAAATGCGCTAATCCGCTATTTTACTTCTATGCAGGTGTCATCAACCGTTATTTCACTCAATTGTTTACTTAAATGTGATTATATGTGTATATTTCGTTTAAGAGGAACATAAGAGGTTACCAACTGTAAGTCGCCAGTGAACTTGTATTTCAAAAGTCGTCATCTACATATGTCCTTCAATGCTATTTTCTAGGATTTTTTTATGTAAATATTCATAAGCGTACATGTAGTGTAGACGTGTACAGTAGATTGCACGTCTACTGTACACGTCTTTAAACACATATTTCATATATTGCATAGATGAAATATGTGTTTAAATTTTCAGTAGATATATACATACATACATATATTGTATTTTAATCAAATGATAACTTTCAGTCTGATGTACATATGTGTATTAATAGCAATACGTATCGGAAAACTCCCAGGTGACTTTTCCATTACGATAATGAATACTACCATAGTAAAATGATTGATCACTTATTTGTTGTTGTTCGATTTCGTTTAAGAAACTTACTTAAATATGTATATAAATATGTAATACTTGTATATCTTACTGTCAAGGTATTCACTCTGGTTCGTTCATGAACATACTAGTTTGTTAATATGCAACTATTGGTTTTGGTTTTAGATTAAGTGTTAAAAGTCAAAAGCTATCTTCAAATAGATTCACCGAATGTCGCATGAAACTTTTAGCTCACAAAACTTTTGAGATGTCAAAACGCCAAGTATTTAAAATGTAAATCCTATGGAAACTGCATTATATAACGTTGCTATAGTTCCTAATATAAAAAATATTGCAACCCAGGGT
Organism: Arctopsyche grandis; assembly: GCF_051622035.1. Classification (NCBI taxonomy): domain Eukaryota; kingdom Metazoa; phylum Arthropoda; class Insecta; order Trichoptera; family Hydropsychidae; genus Arctopsyche; species Arctopsyche grandis. The sequence goes on along the minus strand of NC_135365.1, from coordinate 12,986,379 downwards.
AAGCATACAGACATATGTACATAAAGGATGGGATAGACGATTGAAAATATTTTAACTTATGCCTAATAGTTTGTGCATGAACAAACTAGGTAGTTAATTTGTCAATTTGTTGTTTTGCGTACACTATAACTGGCCAGATTTCTTCGTGTATGAACAAACTGGTATGTTCATGAACGAACGAAATTTACACTTGGATTGTAACATATATGTACATACATACATATGTACATATTCGATAATATTTAGAATTTTCGAAAATTTTCAAACATAAATTGGACATTACCGTGAACTTGGTAACCTCTGTTGAAAATCGTCAATGAGCACCTGTGACCGTGGTAACATTATTATATATTAAAATACGCTGCGGAGAGGCTCGGCCAATTTTCCCAAGTGTTTTTATTCAAAATTAAAACGGCAGTATCTCGTTCATTTCGAGACGCAAAAGACGCGTTCACTTGAAAATTTTAACTTGGTTATTGTATCAATAATCGAAAAACCGCTAAACAAACACTTGAAATGTTATCGTACCGACATCTCGGCGTCGCTACTCTTCTGATAACAGTGATAACGCGTTAACATACATATAAAAACCTTGTAAAAATGAACTCGGCTTACTCTTATAAAGACCTCATATCTGGCAATCGTATCAGTTTGCATTCGGCAACCGATGTACAATCGTTGGAAAATAAGTTGAACAAAATAAATCTTCAAGATGAAAGTGATTCAATTATTAACTATAGGCATTCGATGCCTGCTGATGGAAAAATGGAAGCCAAACTAGCCACTCTGCCGGTGCTGTATGGACCAAAACCTTACAGTTAGTATTTGATTTTCAAATTTCTCGTATTTGACTTAGTATTGCGTAATACCATTCGTTCAAATATTTGTTTAAACACGTGTAGTCGTTTTTCGTTGGTGTCGATTGAGATTTTCGCACACGCATTCTCTTCAATAGGTGGTTTTATCAGTTTGATTATAAAACGAAAAATCCGCATGTAATTTTGTACTATTGTGAAAATCATCGTGTAATTATTGGGATTATTATTTGCTTTGTCTTTTTAAATGTTTCAACTTCCGCCTATTGTTTTCCCTGATCAAATATTTGCTTCGTATAAACGAGGAATAATTAACATACGCAATTCGAACTAAAATATTGCAGTAACAAATTTATTTCAAACAAAATTATAAAATAATTGAACGTTGTGATTACATATTGAAAAATTTCAATAATAAATGAATATTTTTTTATATAGTTTTGAATGAAATATTTATATTATAAATTGTCATTTATATATGTTAGCAACTATATATGTACGTGTTTATAGGTTTAATTATTGATTTTATTTTTCTGAATATGTCATTTAAAGTTCGTAAGGCTTCTGTGCCGCACCTATTTTCCCATACGACCGTGACACATGAAAATTCAATCGAAAATATGTCGATTGTTCGACCGATTGGTGAAATGTTCCACATATTTGTATAGGACGTGTCTGTGTTGGTCATTCGAGTCATAACCGGTAATAGAAAAGCGTTTTGGCGGGAGATTTTCACCGACTAGTCTCACAAACAACTGTGATCAGTAACAATTCGACTCTCGTCGTTACAACTCGCACCGTTCGACTGTCAGTGGTTTACAAGTCAACTTTTACTTTTTCGTAATTTGTATATTATAAATATTATACTGTAATTATAAACGCTTTCTTTATTAATATTTCGTATACCGTTTTTCCTCTACGCAGAATCGCATTGATGTTAGTTTTGAAGCAACTGAAGAAACTGGCGGCTTTCGGTACGTTTTCTAAATGAGTCTTTTTTTTTTAACTCGCAATGGTTTTTTTCGGTTGTATCGATTCGCTTTGACCCGATGACATTGTTCAGTGTCCACAATTGTCACCGGAATACAAATATCCTTAACTGTTGTTATTTGTCGCGTGTAACTAATACCTGATGATGATTCGCCGAAATTGCTGTTTATTTTTTTTTTCTATTGAAGTTTAACCGTGTGTGAATTTGGTATTTGGAAAATTCTCAGAGTTTTTTACGCAATCAATTTTGTCATTTTTTGTTGGTTCAATTTAAAGGGTTAAATAAACTGTTCTTTATCTGTATAATTTTATCTACCACAAACTAAGGTGTGAATCCATGTAGTTTTTTTCCCGGAAAAACAGTCTTATTTTGAATTTATTTGCTAGTGATTAGATAAATCAATACGTGTAGATACAATATTTATACTACACTTATATAGCGTAAAATATACATTATAGATTATATAATACCTACATTACATTATAGTTTAATAAAATGCAATGTTTGGAATTATATTATATTATTTTAGGGTTACTAATTATAGTGTTTTGAGAATTTTGATAACTACATATGTTATATTATAGTTATTAGTTTTACTTTAAATTTTTAATTGTTAAATAATTCATTAGCAATTTGCTATTTAATGATAAATAAATAAATGTGTTGATTCAAAAAGTTACATCTTTACTTTGTGTACATATATTAATATTTTTATTGAATCAACATCTCTCATATGAAATTACATAGTTTCTAGCATCCATTTCTCAATTGGGCTTTATTTATTTTTTACAGTTGTCACGTCACATTCGACAACATTTTCATCTTATTTGAAATATTATACTTATATATACATATGTTACAGTCAAAGTTTAATATCAGTTTTAATATATTTTGACTAGTTAAAATTTGTTTCATCGTTGTTATTTCATATGACAGTGCATTTACTATCTGACTGGTCAGAATCAGTCAATATGTATTCTGTTCTTCGTTGTATTCCATTTCGTTCATTCACTTTTTGAATATAAATTACAGAACCTAGGCTTTCAATGCGGCCTGATTTTGATATATTTTATTCAAAGTACCTACTGCTTTTTGAGGCGGAAGTCGCATTTTTGTTTTGAACAAATTCTTGGGGTTATCGTAATGTGAAACTATTTTCCATAATTCGTAATATTTAATAATATCAACGCATTATTGAATCCTAAATCATTCTGTAAAAAATCCTAACTATCAAAGCTAATATATAATTACTGGCGAGCATCGACGAAACCGTATTTTTGCCTGTAGTCAATTAATAATTAATTAAATAAATAATTTTGGATATTAATTATCTAAAACGATATTCGAATAGTAATTATTTAAAACGCCACATAAAATATACTAAACTCAGGGCCGCGAATAGAAGTTCGGGCACCTGTGTGCAAACTTGAATCGACCGCTCATTTATTTTACCAGCATTAGTATATATCTTATTAATTCGGGGTTAAAATTTTAATCACAATAAAAATTAACCAGAAAAACAGATAGAAAACCAAAACGTTTAGTTCTGAACAAAACCAGATGACAGTGAGACTGAACGTTTTCAAGTTATTTCATGACAATATAGTGTTTTTACCCCCAATCCTACATCTAGGACATTGTTCTTTCGATGACCAACCAATACTCAACATTCTTGAAGAAATATAGGTACACCTGAAGATAATAGAACATAAAAGACATACTAGCTCTATGCGGACCGAAGCTATACCTGCTATCCCGTTGTTTCCGTAACTTGTAATCCACAAGTATACAACAAGACAACCTAAATGTATTTGAAAATGTACGATATCTTGTTTCGTATTTTTTACAAAGCCTCTTCCTAGGTTTACTTCGCAAACGATTCAGTATCTTTTCCTATAGTTTTCCGGTCATTTTGAAACTTTGCCATTTTGTGAGGTTTGGTCAATGATGGAAATTTAAATCGTTTCTGATAGTTCGATGGTGAAAAATAATATTAATAGACACGTTTAAAAATGCTACAATTTTGACCATCTTGACGTATATTAAGGAATATAATTTTTTCGACTGTCATTTATTTTGGCCGCCTTTAATATTTCGGCCGCCTGTGTGCTTTGCACACATTTGTACATATGGTAGGCGCGGCCCTGACTAAACTAGTAATACACTTTGATGGTAATGGTAATGTATATAATATATTATCAATAATGTAAATGTATTTTGTAACTCTTTTGCTCTCATTGATAATATTTTCAATATTTCATACTGGGTATATCGAATCTTTTTTACACACGTTCGTGCGCTACAAAGTTCAGTGCGTACGTCTTTTTTGTTTGCATACAATAAAATTTCTCTAAGTTCCATTAATTACAATTGCAAATCGGCAACTTTCTTAACGACCACAATTCTCCACTACTAATACCATAAATGTCGATCATTTTTGCCACTTTATTTTGACCGTGCGCGCTTCAAACTCTTCACTTTCTCACCGGTCGCAGTTCCCCGGTACAACCTGTCCTACGGCTACTAAAACCGCATAGACGGAAAGAACTGATGTCAGTGAAAGCAGTCGCTTCTGACGAATATGCTTTCCGTCGATTGATGCGTGAAATGCCACTGACGATGATGGTGATGATGATGTCGATTGTCGACCTACAAATTGATAGAAATGCACTCTCTCACCGTGACAGTTCCATTCAACGAGTCTTGTCTTCTCGTATCACTTTGTATGCACCTCGTATACGCTTCTATTTACGCATGGTATATAATATATATGTATGTAGGTGGCTTCCGGCGATTAATGCCGTGTAAAATTACGTAAAAATTAAAACCGATTTTATCACCTTGAACCCGTAATGAAAAGAATGAGATTGAATCGCGTGAGAACTCTCATCTTTCTCATACGACCGAGCGTTGTTTTTTTTTTTGTTCATTTACTTATCTGAGATCAAAAGTCGTAATTTACAGCTGTTACATTATTCATCACACATTGTAAACTTGAAATTGGCTCCGATTTCCGACGTTGATTTTGAAAATATCTATTGGGATTTTTTTAACGAGCGTCGTTTAATGGCGATTTTGCTAATTCGCCATTTTATTACTGTAACGATTTTTATCGATTGAGGAAAGTGTCTGATTTTATTTTCGTTTGGGTTATTCGGAGCAGCGTTTTGTCAGATCATTTAATAAAATTTTACAACGATAAGTTTTATAATGGTGCACTTTCCTCGTTTACTTTCACGTAAAAATTTCGCTTAAGCAACAATCGATCGTTTATACAAACATATGTTATAGTTGAATTGTATCTTCTAGTTGTAATATATTTTGACTTGTTGGAATATATTCCATTTAACCTAGTACCATCTACTGTTATAGTTGAAGTGTACTATCAGTTGTGATATATTTTGACTAGTTGGAATATATTCCGTCTAGCCCACGTAAGTTGATTCATATGGCGAATTACATTCAATATATATTACAACTAGTCAATATATATTACAACTGAAAATACAGTTCAACTTTAAGTTGGTACCAGATTAGATAGAGAAGAAAGGTTTTCGTAAAAACGTCACTCTACTAGTAAATTGAGTTGAAAAGTCACATTTTTGTTTTGAACACATTCTTAGAGTTATCGTAATACGGTATTCATTACCTTTATTCGTAATATTTAGCAAATATGAACGCATTATTGAATTCTAACGTATTCATCACAGCTGTCAAAACTCAACTGTTGTATTACAACTGGCGCACATTATTGAAAGTGTATTTGCGCTTGTAGATATATAATTTACTAGTTGAATTGTATTCGAATATGAATGACCTAAAACGCTAGTTGGAATATACATACATATTGCAGCTGAAAATATGTGCACTTCGACTGTAACATGCACATGTATATAGTATGTATAATTGTACAAATAAACTTTGATTGCTAAATAAAATAATTTTTACATATCTATACATATAAAGACAAAATTCACTTTCTATTTTGTAAAATACACGCTTAAATAAGAAAGTACGTATGTACTAATTCATTTAATGTTTCTTATTTTTTTTTCAATATGTTCATACATACATATGTCAAGTAGTTTGTGTTGAATATAATATATTGTAAAGCCTATTAGCAAGAACACACTCAAAAGTGCGGCACGAGACGATTAGATAGATTCCAGCCGTGATGGACGTATTGTCACGTCATTATTAATTCGTATGGTCTTATTATTTCGATCAGATTCTTCTACATTTCTTCAAATTTTGGAATTTGTCCAAACACTGTCCTATGGCACGGCATCCCTAGGTAGACTCCAGCTATGATGGGCGCGTCCATATATCATTATTAATTCGTATGATCTTATTATTTCGACAAGTTTCTGATACATTTATTCTAATATGGGAATCACCGTTATAGTTCACTGTCAAACCTATGTCAATATAGATAAAATATCACCGAAAATATTTCAGCGGCGAGTTTTGCCATGGGTTGCCATAGTTTTTTTTCATGAAAAAAAAACACGTGCCGCGTACCACTCTGCGCCTTTAAGCTGAAAACACATTGAGTGGGACATGGCACGTGTTTTTTTAGATACTTTAAAACATGCGAAAATACGCAGCACCCCTTGCCCATATACATGATACACAGTCCCAAAAATCACCCCCTGGAGTGTTTTCGGTAATACTTTATCCTTGCTTGACAGTGATCGATAAGATGCATACATGTGCAACCTCCCAAACATATGCATTCTGCACGTGCAAGAACACCCGAATTTGATTTGGGGAACAACTACTGTTTACGATCACAGTGGGCAGCTGAAGCAAAAAAAAGGACGTGACGTCCCATACTACTCGGTGTGCTTTCGCCCTTATCCATTTCAAAAACGTTCTGCCCAACTAGTCAACTCGTTCGGCTCATTATCTTTACATATAAACCTAAAGCTAATTTGGCCATTATCTCAACTAAAACGTAAGCTCGTTAAGTTATTCTTATATTTTCAATGGAATAGATTAATAAGGATTTGAAAGTGCAATACATATACACGCGTCTGATAATACTATAGTAAATATTTATTCGAATGTTAATCATGAATCATATCAAAAGGTCAATATATAGTACTATCGATTTTCGACGTACTGTTAGGAAGGGTTCATTTTGTATTCGGGGGGGCTCTTAGTGACCTTTGACCCCTTGTGACCTTTGAGAAAGTGCACTAATGGTATGCTATGACTTTTTCAGAGTCTCCGAGGCGATACGTGGAGAGCGATGTGACAATCCATTATCGGGTTCCTGTCCGTCAGGAGCCCAGACCATTGGTGCCTGAAGATGAGCTGGCACGAAGACAGGCCGATCACATGCGCCGCGTCTACCAAGAAGAACGACGTCGCAAATACCTCCAGGTCAGTCTATTATGATGATGCATAATTTTTCCACCTCATTTTTTTTTAATTTTCACTTAGCCTCAGGTTGAAAATTAAATTTCTAATGTGGTATATGTATGTGTGTGTGTGTGTGTGTCAGCTGCAGGCGATTCGGTAGAGTTGGTCGCGATCTTGGATTGCAATCTAAACAACTTAACAAACACTAATGACCCTTCGCAGTCGACAAACGACGCTCTTCTCGGCTGCTTTCTTCTCAAATGAATAAAAGTAAATAAACGACCGTGTGCAGTAAATGCACCGAACGGTCGCAAACCGCAAAATGCATTCCGTCCGCAGTTGCAGCATTATTCAGTCGCGTCATCAAAATAAGCGGTAACCATACATATATTTTTCATTGTTTTCTTTCGTACACGCTATTACCGTGTCTGATACATTACATTGTATATTTGAGTAAAATCATCGCATTCCGACTTTTTTTTTTAAATATTATTGTCTTGCATTATGATATTTTACCGCGTCACGCGCATTTCGAACTGTTGTATATAGTCGTTGATGAAAGTGGTCATTTCCTTTGAACGCAATGTCCGAATTCTTGTCCGTGTCCGACGAATGTTCACAGTAAAAAAACTCGTTTTGATTTTTTTTTTTTTGACGAAAGCGAGAGTGGTTGTCGTATTTTCGTCTAATCGACTTTTCGAACGACAGGAATTCTTTTCGACCTTATCTGCCTACAACGATTACAGTTTGTTTCAAAGTGGTTTTTGCAGTAAATAACGTCACGCATATTAGAGCGAACACGTAACGATAAAAGAAAACATTTGTGCAAATCATTGCCTTTGAAATATTCGGTTTTTTATATGTAAAAGGTATTCTATAATTTATTTCTAATCCACTGATGTGAAATAAATATGTATGTGTCTATTGTAATATGTAAAATATGCCTGACGATAAGGAATTTTATATATTGTGGAAACTACGGGGAAAATTCTTGATTGTTTCTAGTGAAAAGTGCTGTAATAGCAATAGCTACTACATATAATACATTCATACATAGAAAGACATTCAACTACCACCAAAAGCCAGTGACGTAGCTACATACTTCATAGCAAAGTCATTCAAAGCATGAGAGCCCAGCTTGACATGGGGTCCAAAGTTACGTATATATTCATTGATACACTCAATATTATTTAACATTGTCAAAAATATCGAAATATCGAAAGTAAGAAAAATACACTTGTACGTATGTATTATGTATATATAATATTATTTTACGATCCAGAAATGTGAAATGATCCAAGCAACTATTTGGGCTTGTATCGTTGCAGACCATACAAAACCATTTGGTTCAAGTAGGATAATTAATCACGTAAACCCATTATTAAAAAAAACTTTATTGGAAATACATATATCGATAAGATATATGTATTTGATATAGAACTGATAGTTCTATGTGAGTATGTATCAATAAAAATTTTTAATTACTTTATCTCATGTTTTAAAATCAGGGTAAGGGGGTGTGAGGGGGCCTTGGATAAATTTTACATGAGGGTCCAAATTCCTAGCTACGTCACTGCCAAAAACTCGACCAGTAGATGATTTGATTTAAAAACTGATAGTTCCATGTTTCAAATATTTCACAAACGTCCAAATATTTCATTTACATATATGTATATTATGTTTCATCATGTGATTGTACTGATAATATACAGGTTCTTATTTTCAAGCACTTCCATGGAATTATGAAATTCTTCAAAAATGTATTACTTTCATCTACCATAATTATTGTATTAGGATATAGAATATATAAATATGTACATACATATTTTCTCGTCTACTGTAGATACGGAACAATTGTTCTTGTAAATAAACCCTTTATGAAGATTCTCCTAATGACAACTTCTTATCACCATATTGTCTGTTTTTATTTTGTTTCCTTCTCTAAAAGGCTTCTGGAAAATAAAATTCCTTTAAAAATACTCCACCACATGACAGACATTAAAATTTCTTACAATTCCGAAACAGCAATGGTTTAAAACGCATTAAAAACAAACTAAAAATTCAGGCTAATCGATGTTGTACATATAATATAATTGATCTGACGAAATATTTCATATACAATTTTTGAGCTACCGACTAAAATACTGGGCAATTACTATTAAAAATATCCGAAATACATGACAATATGACGAAATGATAGTTTAAGAGTCTTATGACAAAATCACAGTCTTCGAAACAAAACAATAGTGGCGAAATATTGATTAGGAAAGGTGTGTCCGTCCTCGGAAAGACGTAGTACTGCCTTGTGAAACCGCATTCCTGACATACCCCACGGATTCTGCTCGTGTGACGTATCATTAGCACGAGTACTTCGATGCTATTATCAATATACTTATGTATGTATAATACATATGAAAATATATCAATGCACTTGTGTGTGCGTCTCGAATATACATAATATTATATTAAAATTAAACTTCTCGAACGTGCTTCAATTGTACATATGTATGAAAACGTGTACGAGGGCCTGCGGTTGAGTTCGTCAACCGCTCAATTATCCATCTGTGACCGAACACAATGGATTTCATTCGAAAATAAACAATGTCAATTGTGAATATGCAGAGTGGAAGAGGAGGACTGATTAGCCGAGTGAAAGAGAGACAATAATAATAATAGAGCGGAAGAGAAAACACAGAGGTAACCCACTATTATCATTGAAATTTAATAGGCGTACAAACTCCGACATGGGTTAAATTCGATATTTATTACATGTCTGTTTCGTGTTTACGAGCTCTCAATTACAACTTTGTTTATGGATCTATAATTATTGAGAAATTTGATAGGACGCCTTCAGTTCGTTTCGTAGCTGTTTTGCTGTATGTATTCAAATTTGAAGATGCATGCTGTATTTTGTACTGGCCGAAAACAGTACACGGCTTTATTGGTCTTGACAGAGTGTAGACAGGAACCTAATATATCAATTAAATAGAAGCTTACCATAGCAAACGACTGTATTATTGATATTGACATGCGTACTTCTTGCGGAGAGCTGTTTCAGTTGCTCTTTCAAACTCGCTCTTGAAAGTTGTGTTGCTTTTATTAAGTCTTTGTGATTTTTTTTATCATTAATTACGTCATGTTTGGGTCAGAAAAGTGACAAGAACAGTTTTTGATTTGAACCGATTAAGTAAACATTTTATATTATTGTAAAACTTCAAAATGTAATAATAAATCCTGCATGATATTTTGACTTTTGCATCTTTGTGATTCCTTTTTTTATTCATCATCATCATAGAAGTAGAATGCATAGAATCGCTCTCAGCCTCCAAAAATGTTGCTACAAAAACTCTGCGCGGCAGAGTTTGTTCATTGTTTGCTAAACTTCGTCTCTCTCTCTCTCTCTTGTCTCTCTTCTGACTTTCCGTCTCTCTCTTCGATGGCTCGCTTTTAGACGATAATTTTATTAACAATGACCATTCTATGTATTTTACTTCTATGATCATCATCTATAGCCGTTCACCATCCACTGCTGAATAAAGGCCTCTCCAACACAGTTCCAATCGTGTCTGTTTTGCGCAACTCTCATCAATCTCACCCCACACATTTTCCTAATTTCGTCTACCCATCTTCCCTGCGGTCTTCCTTTTACCCTTTTACATTCTCTCGGGTACCATTCTAGCATTTCTTTTGTCCACGTTTCGTCCATTCTTCTAGCCACATGGCCCGCCCATTGCCATTTCAATCTCTCCACTATATCCACTATATCCACTACTCTTGTCATACTTCTCACCCACGTATTCCGTTTCCTGTATATCCTCGTTATGCCAAACATACAGCGTTCCATACTTCTTTCTGTGCATTGGACTTTGTGTAGCATCTTAGCGTTAAATTTCCAAGTTTCGCGTCCATACGTAATCACTGGCAAAACGCATTGATCGGAGATCTTTTTCTCCAAGCAAAATGGCATTTTTGATTTAAAAACAACATTCATTTGTCCAAATGCACTCCATCCTAATTTCATACGTCTTTTTATTTCTTCTTATTTACTACTGGACATGTCAATTATTACACCTAAATATAAATATAAATAATTATTTACAACTTCTACTATTTTTATTAAATGCTAGTTTTGTACTCGATGAATTATTATCGCATGGGTGTTGGCATATTAAGTTATTAAATAAAAATAAAAAAAAACTAAAAGAAATGTGTTGGTCCTGTGTTTGATCTGCACGCGGTCTAATTTTTTCAAATATCTTTTAAATATATAGTTGATTCAATATTTATATTTAATTGTTTAATATGAAAAAAATGGAAAAAAATAAAACACCAATAGAAAAAATAATTAATTAATTAAATCAATTTCAATAGATAGCACCAAATGCTCAGATACTAATTTTTCTAGAGGAAACATTGGTAGTAATTAGTATATATAGATTTTTTTTTCTTAATTATATTCGTGCATTTTGTTGGCAGTGGTTTAGCTGCGACGTACATACATATATATGTCGAATCGAAACGACTATTATAGTACGGCGAGCGTTATCGCAGATACACAGATGCACACACACAAACGCAGATACACAGAATAGTGATATTATATATGTATATATATATATATATATATATATATATATATATATATATATATATATATATATATATATATATATATGCAGTGGCGGACTGGGACTGAAATCAGTGCATGCCAGGAGTCAAAGGGGGCCCCACCCAGGGTTAAAAAAATTTGTCCCCCCCCCCCCCCCCATATAACAAAATTTTCTTCTTTCCATCACGCTAAAAATCAAGGGCAAAAAATAAATAAAATTTTCAAAAATGGGAATAAACAAATTTAGGTACAAGAAAAATGGCAAAAGCAAAATAGATCCATAAATTACATTGTATATTTCGTTTTAATCCTTGTCCTAGGTAAATAGAATGCATCATAAAAGAATGCGGCATAAAAGCGGCTTTTACTTTCGGTAGAAAACAATCAGGGACGTCATTTCAGCTTTTTCTTGGGGGGGGGGGGCAGGCAAAGATTGGTCAAATTGAATTTTTTTTCAAAAAATCTTTTTTATATCGGAATAAAAATGGAAAATATACAATATGAAAAAAATAAGCTTATTTTTGAAAAAATATATATAAAAATATCTTATGTAAAAAGCTAAAAAAGCGAAAATTTTTTTCCAAAAATTTTCACATGGTCGCAAAATGGTTAACAAAAGTCGACCATCAAAATGTATCACTATATCAAAAAATTTACAAACTTTCGGAAAAATAAACGATACACATCTGTTTTTGAGACAAAATAAAGTAAAGGCGAACTTTCTAACGATTCGCTCAATGGGACGAACAATTTCCAAGAATGTTACCCAAGGCATACCACTTAAAAACCAAAATATATTTGCTTCAAAATAATAAAATCTTTTTTTTTCAAAGCACATAGCAGCGATTATTTTATTAGTTACACAAAAGTAACATAATATAAGAAATAAACGCAGCATTCATAGATCCATAGTATCTCATTAATCATTAAATTCATAATATTTTCTAAATTCGCCTATTCCTTAATTTAGGGGGGCGAGTGCCCCCCCCAAATTACGTCCCTGAAAACAAAAAATGCATAATATTTTCAATTAATGTTAATCGAAAATCGAGATTTTGGGGAGGGGCCCCTATCCTATGTTTCTATATACATGGATGTGTCTAGATTAGGAATAGATTTTATATTCGGAAACTGTTTAAAATTGTGTATTTAAATCTTACTATATCGTCGAAGTATAATCAAATATTATTTTGAAAGTATGTATGAAGTAAATTTAAATCGCTGGTTGATGATGAATCGTCCTATCAAAATTGTTTTAAGCAATTCAGTTTATATTATTCACGGAAATTTGTTTATTCCCATTTTTACTTCATTAGGTAGTTGTTACATAGGTTGGAAATATTACATAACCTTGAGGTTGGAAATGGGCCCGGTAAAAGGGCCCACGCAAATGTTGAAACTTACATTTCGAGCCTAATAAAAAAAGTTAACCGATCCTTGGGCTGTTAAAGCAGGTATTAGTTGTTTGTGTATATCGTAAGAAATTTGTTTTGTTGAAATACCCAAACTCTAGGTCCCAAAGTGCAATATCCTATAAATTTTTACACACGTGAAATAGTTAAAAAGTTATTTAATTTTACTGAGGGCCCATATTTTCTAACGGATAGTGGGGCCCACATGCCATCGGGCATGTACGCTTGTATGGCCAGTCCGCCACTGTATATATGTATGTATGTATGATGAGATAGTACAATTAAATAATACTGGGAGAAATGTTGTTATAATTAATTTTTATAGGTTTCCTTTTACATTATATGTGTATAAAAAATATTCATGAAGGTTATTGCTATGATTGAAATATGTATAGCCCATGCAGATTGGATTAATATAATATAAATCCATAATTTCAAAACCAAATGACATTCCATGCAATTTTAAATAAAATTTTCAATAATATTTACATTTAATATGGAAATCTGGAATCTGTATCAGCTTACATCTTACATCTGTTCTTACCATCACTATTCACCATGTTTTATATTTGAATATTTCCATTTGTTGATTTCAGGAGTTGCAAGATATGAACAGTAGGCGACACACAGACAACTTCACTCCGTCCCAAAAGAGTCCTATATCTTTGAACCGATATGACTCTTTCGGCACACGGCAAGTAGCACGCGCTCTTTACAATTTTATGGGTCAGGGTGCCAGGGAGCTCTCCTTCCGCAAAGGAGACCTCATCTTGGTGCGCCGCCAAATCGACAACAACTGGTACGAAGGTGAACACAACAACAACATCGGACTCTTCCCATACAACTATGTTGAGGTATATATTATCACATACATATACAGATGGCATTATATTATTCATTAAACGAATACTTTGTTATTATAAACTTCAGATGATTCAGTATGATAGTACTACTACGCCTAGTCAAAGACGTCCGACTGAGGGCCGAGCACGTGCTAAATTCAACTTTGTAGCACAGACGCATCTAGAGCTCGGTCTGCGCAAGGGGGAGCTCGTCACTCTTATAAGAAGAGTGGATGATAATTGGTATGAAGGCCGACTCGGTGATCGAAAAGGAATATTCCCCGTTAGTTACGTAGAAGTACTAGCTGAACCGACGATGAACAGATCAGGTATTTTAGCTTTCATCTTGATTTTGTATCCACTTATGTACTGGTTATTTATTATTCATTTGATTTTTGCTTTTTTAACAGAGCTCCCCTCATCAATTGGAAGTGGTAAGCCGGTAGCTTCTCCAGCGGCTCATTCTATGGTGACCGCAGCGGGGGCGGCATCTCTAGGACCTCATAGATACACGCCTCAGTTGAACAGCCCTGCATTGTCTAATAGTCCTAGTAGTACAGCTCCTCTTGCCTTACCAAGTAATATATTTTCACATTATTTACATTTCTCAATTAAATTATTCATTTTTTATATATTAATCATCTAAATATGCTTCCGACTCACAGTTTATTTAACGTGTTTTTTTCAGATCATGGTATTACTAGTCATCATGCAAGACCTGCAAGTGCAACGTTGCCCCGTGCAACCGATCATACACCCGTTAATCTCAATAACCACGAGCCGCTATTCGTAGATACCAATGCCGAAGCGGTGCCGTAAGTTTCTCTAGTCAAATGAGTCGTTCTGAATTGTATTAGATATAATAGCATTTTATTCAGTGAGCATCCGATGTGTTTCAGATACCGAGCGATGTACAAATATCGTCCGCAAAATCCTGACGAGCTCGAATTGCAAGAAGGCGACACCGTGTACGTTTTGGAGAAGTGCGACGACGGCTGGTACGTCGGATCCAGTCAGCGGACGGGACGCTTCGGCACCTTCCCAGGAAACTATGTAGAGAAAATCTGACAAGTTTAAATATTCAAACGAGCAAACGACTCAGGATGTATCGATCAAGAATTTTAGACCGGCTATTAAAATTTTACTTGGTTTGAAAAACCATTTCGACTCTACCGCTGTGAGAAAACGCTTTCGTTGCATATGATCGACTTGTCGATACACACATTGGAAATCATTTTGTACAATTTGAAGATCTATAATACTTTACGGTGCATACGTTGTTGTCAATTCTTGGTGAATTACCGTCAAAAGCTCGTATCAATATATAAACATATGTAGTACTTATTTATCAAACGGCATTTGCCATATAATTATTGCATTTTACACATTTATATATTATCGATGAGATCTGTATTATTATACTTGGTGGTTTTTCACCATACATTGTCGTTCACGTTCATCATTATATTTTTCTTTTATTTGCAATCAGCATTCACCGTTGATTTTGTTTCATCCATGCGATCATTATTTATTTAAATTCACACACACACAAACACATATACACCCACACTCACACACACACACACACATATTCACGATTCATTATTATATTGCTATTATAATTGTTGACAATACTAATATTAGATATAAATTTTAACATACGGATAGTATGTAAACGTATTGAAACCAAAATTTTATCTTATGATATGTAAAACCCATTTATATACTTGTACGTCAATATAAACTCTTATGAACATAGCTTTTAAATTTTTTTAAATTGTGTAAATTATATACCGAGAAAATTTATTTGACGCACAAAGCATTTTCGGTTCATTGCCGGTAAATCAACAGTGGGTAAGTTGTCGGAGTGAAATGAAAATACTTATTATATATATATAAATCTTATCATACTTCTTCAAATAGTACATTTTGAAAATATAAAATTAAAAAATACAACAAAAATGATTATACTAAACGTTAGTATAATATAAGCTTTCTAATATATGTATATATTGTAATTAGGATATGAATCAGGTGTCTAGGTTTATTTATTTTTCTTGCTATGGATCTTAATGCTAGTAGTTTAATATTTAGTATATCACTGTTTAAAATAATCATAAAAGTACATATGTATGTATGTATGATACATTCAAGGCAATGTAATCTTGCCGTTTTCTGACTGAAATTCACTATTTGATTCAAGAGCAGTTGATCGTCGAAGATGAAAAGACATTTTCAGTATTTTAATGATGATAGTGAATAAATTATTTGCTGTTTCTTTTTACTAGAACAGTAAAATTATTTCTCTTATAAAAATCAAATATTTTGTTAGCTTGTTGTATTGATGTAATTCAATTTGCCATTTATTCAACTGGTGTCAAAGTGTTATCAAAATATATATTTACGCTGTTCTAAAATATGCAAATATTTTTTTAATCCTCAGCTATGTGTTGGTTTGTATTAAGTTTCGCAAACATCTTCGTTCTTGATAAAGTAATTTTGCAATATTGTTAAAAACAGTGTTCTTATTGTTGTTTCAAACATATGTATTTCTTTAACATTAATTGCGTTGATAATAGATTCATTTTCAAAATTTAGATTTGAATGTTGAGTCACTTTTTGGATTCAAGATCGGATTTGAAATATTACTGCCGAAATTTTTTTTTTATATCGTTTAGATATATATCATCTTGATTGGTTTAAATATGCTGATTATACATTATGACTTTTTTTGTGGAGTCACTGAAGGGCGACTAACTATCCACATTTTCGAATATGAAAGAGCAATTTTCATTATTTGTGTCGTTAATTTTAGTTGTTATAATTTATTAACACTTTATAAATGCCTGTCGAACATTCGTACTACATTATTTGTAGATGGCGACAGACAACAGTTTATCATCTTCGAATAATCTGTATAATAAACATCGACATTTTTTGTTACAAAACACGTAATACCGTGAAATTAATACGTCATCGAATATGAATAGACACTTTTGTTACAAAACATATATTTTTGTGACACTGTGAAATTAATACATCGTCAAAGACGAATAGACATTTTCTGGATAAATATACTTCTGACCACATAAATTGTAAAAGAGGATTAAATTGTAATCCTGTTTTGACTTCTATTTATATTATTCTTTATAGAAGATTACAGTTTTTCTTTGTTTCATCGATTTTTTTTCAAAATCGATGGTTGGTTCTGAATTAAACGAATATCATCAGAATTTCCCTCATGATGTTTTTAAATCACTCCAATATAAGTATATAAAAATATACAAATAAAATGTAGGTTTCAAAACTTACATTTTATATGTCGTCTTTAGACATATAGATTTGTATGTAATTCGTCCTTGATGGAGATTTTATTATTTTCAAAATATTTTGATATTCCTAAACTACTATTCTACACATTGATTCCTGCAATTTAATGATGCGAATGATTCATATCCAAATTATATATTATGTATATGTACATATATATAGACGTTTACCCAAACGCACATTTCTATATACTTTATTATATGTGCTTAGTATTAAGAGTAAATATAAAATAGTTTCTTTTTTTAGTTTATATAAAACATCACAGCTAACTAAGAATAGCATTGCCAAAATGTACACCTGCCAAGTGCGATTATACCAAATTTAAAGTTTCGATCGAATATAATGATAATTGTGTATGAATCGTACCGATTTAAATGTATTCTTTTTTTTTTTGTAGTACAGGAAACTGTTAAAAATGTTGTAATTCTCTTATTAATTGTTAAATGTTTTATTGTTTTGTTGTTTAATTTTATTCAAAATAATTTTATTTTTAGTACTTGCAAGTTTTGCATCAATTATAGATTTTTTTAACGAGCACCAATCACGTTGAACTTTCTATACGTTGTTTAATATTAGTGTTGGATCATGAACTAAGATAATATACAGTACTATAATCGATGAAATTACTACACCAAAGCAATCACCATAATCTGCAAGTTCGTATTTTATCCTTGTAACCAATGCTAACTTAAGCAGCGTGTCCAAATATAATTTAAGTTTTTTTTTGTAATACATATATGTATGGAGCAGATGTGTACATAGATCTAGTCACTAGCCAAAAAATAACGCTATATATTTGTAGACATATAAGTTACAATATACATTTCAATCAATTCAATGATTATTATCAACAGATCTATCTACGAGTACGAGTAAAATATCAATGACTGAAACGGTTTTTTAATCTTGTCCGCTTTCAGTCATATCATAATCAATTTATTGTGTATCAAATATAATACTTGTTGCAATATAAACTATAATGAAATATCATATTATTATAATTCTTACAAATTTATACCAAAAAATATATATACGTATATAATTTATACAAATATATCTAAAAATTTACCACGTTTGTTACCTCTTTGTGTAAAATATATCGTTCTCATGTGATTTTATAAAGTTTAGCCGTCATTAAAAATCAAATCTTTAAATACATATTATGTATACTTACATATATGTATATATTTATATATCTCGTAAACTTTTCCAATCATATCATTCAGTACAATGTTTTTAAGTATTTTTTTATTTGGATATATTATTATTGACATGTTCTTCTTTTTAATTTTATTGTTATTAGATTTAATTTAATTATTTTTATATGTAATTATTAATACACGCGATGGAAACCAAAAATATTGTCAACATATCTTTTTTTTATTTTAATTGGTTATGATTTTACTGCGCTTTTTAATATTTTGTAGTATTTCATCTTTCATTTTTTTATTATTAATTAGAACATTTTCTTCTTCAAAATGTAACAATGATTTGTATCGAGTCTGTTATAATCGAATCATCACAAATAAATAATTTTAAATACCGTATACATTTTTTTGTTTTATTCTAAATATTTTAAAGCAACATAAAAATGAATATACTACATATGTATATAATTAATTCACTCATTGGCACACGATTCACAGCACAACTTTTCAAATTCAGGCAGAATGCAATACTTAGTAATGATTTTCAAAGTGCAATAAGGACTGCGATCTCTGTAGCATGGTCGACGATCACAACGAACATTGCAAGATCTCCATCTGGATGCTGGACGTGAGCCACACACACGATCATCATTGTCTTCGGTCCCACACTTCAAAGGTCTCACCGAAATTCCATGACCACAAGTAGCCGAACACTACAAATTACAATCATTTATAATACATAAAACGTAATAATAGGTATAAGGTTTAATATTTAACATACCGGTGACCATTTTTCTTCAACCCAATAAGCAGGACAAGAAAATCTGTTGCAATGTTTCTCTTGTTCAGGTGTATTTTTGCTACACTTGTCCGGTTCCACCATATGAATCCAAGGCTTTTCAATCAATCTATACATATTGTAAATGAAATATTTATATACTTATATAGTAATTATTTATTTTACATGTGAGATACCTTATATACAGAGTGTTATGAAGCTAAGTGCAAAGCCTTAAACGGTTGATAGCCCATATCATTTAGTTGATAACTCATTTAGCATTTGAACATAATATTTAAAGGGGGGTTCCAATTTTGGTATTCTCCAAAGATTGTTTACAATATTTTCAACTTCAATATATCGCTGTAAGATTCATCACGTGTAATCCTTAAATAATTCCTTATCATCACGTGTATTCCTTAAATAATTCCTTATTATCATAATAACATACGATGGGAAGCGAAAATAGCAAGTGTAGCTCGTGAAGCAACCACATTAGTGGAACAATTAAAAGATTTCAGCTTTCTTGTTTCATTAATTGTTTGGTACGATCTTCTTTTTCAAATAAATGTTATTTACTTTTCAAGTAAAATATATGTATATCTCCAAATGTGCGGAAATGTTGTTTATTTTTGAATAATTATAGAGAGAACTGTTTTAAAAAAGCTATAATCACAGCGAAATTACAAATACAGTCGGTTCTATTAAATTTTATAAAACATCATGGTTTACAAGAATTGTCTCCGAACATTTGAGTTGCTATGCGAAATTTGATGACACTACCTGAAACTGTACCAAATGGTGAACGTAGTTTTTCAAAACTTATATTGACTTATCTCCGATCTATGTACAATGTTACAAAATAGGCTTTCCAGTTTTGAAACTCTATTTCCTGTAAATGATATTGCTGAAAATCTAGATTTTTTTAACTTAGGCAGTATTAGCAATTAACTGTGAGATTTTGGTGCTTTTAGTAAAAAACTTTAAAAATTAAATTAAAAAAAAACCGTAGGGGTGAAATCACACAGGAAGGAACGCGGCACATTGGTTTTTTTTTTGATACTTTTAAACATGCGAAAAAAATGTGACATGCCTTGCACATATTCATGGCACGCCCAACACACATCGTCCCAAACTCACCCCCTGGAGCATTTTCGATAAAATTTTATCCTTGTATATATCCTTTCTTGACAGTGATCTATAACGGTGTATCCCATATTTGAAGAAATGTAGGAGAACCCCCACAGTGGTGAGCCAAGCACATAACGTGCCGTTCTTTCCTGTGTGATTTCGCCCTAAGACTTTTAACTGAGGTATGTGTGGCTCAAAATGTTCTAAATGATATGAGCTATCAACCGTTTAAAGCTTTGCACTTAGCTTCGTAACTCCTTAGATTTGATGGGTCTAAATAATTATAAACCGCAGATTTGCACAGTGGACAAAAATTCATTTAATATATTGTTACGTACACTCGTATTAGGCCGAGTAAGTGCAATCGGAGTAGCAACCCAGAGACTGTGTGACCGTTATAATTGGTTTCGAGGATTATCTCCCCCGAATGCACTTAGCGGCGATAGCGGTACTCGGTCGCATTCCCGTGGAGTTCTTAGAACTAACAGTGGTCGCGTGGGACCGACTTCCGTGGCACATCTAGTACGTGACCATAACAATAGGTAAACAAACCGGGCGTTAAAGATGCCCTGAGAGACCCACCCCTTATAAGGTGGTACTTAGGCGATATCAGGACATTCTAGACGGAGCACTGCCAGTGCGTGTATCTCCTTAATCATCAATAAATGCCGTGACACGACTTTGGCCTTTTACATGGATCCTCCACCCACCTCTACGCAACAATATTACAGTAGATTTTACTAACGTTTTGTTGTCTATCGACGTTGGAACACAATAAATTTGTCGATGAGATGTACCGTTGTTTC
Organism: Arctopsyche grandis; assembly: GCF_051622035.1. Taxonomy (NCBI): domain Eukaryota; kingdom Metazoa; phylum Arthropoda; class Insecta; order Trichoptera; family Hydropsychidae; genus Arctopsyche; species Arctopsyche grandis. The sequence continues at coordinate 12,965,150 of NC_135365.1, read as the reverse complement.
CACAAGTTGCAGAGCAATGTTCCCACTCACCGACAATCCAATGGAACTCGCAACTGCAAATAACATGCAAGTGTAAAAGTAGTATTGCACTTTAAATATGTAGTATTGCCATATTTTTACTCACTTTGCCGGTTTGCATTCGGGAGTGTCCAATTTCGATTTGGTTTCGTATGAACACCTGCTTGGATCGACTGTACGATTATGCCACAATTTGTCGATGCAGACGTGTCCTTTGGGACGACCGTCACACTGGCATTCTCCTGGAATCCATATGTATCTACCGGATGCTCTTGCGTTCAACCCAGAGCCAAATGGCAACGTGTAATTTAATTGTACTCCAACTTCGACGCTTTGCATGTGCTCTATCGGCGCTGAAATCTGTAATTACATCAATGCTCTTATATATGTTTAATAATTCAACTCACTTCAATCAATTAAAAACTTGGAATACAACTAATATGAGGATTAAATACATATATTTATGTACTATTATATATGTACAATGTTACAGTTGAAGTGTATCTTGCAGCTATAATTCATTTCGACTAGTCGGAATATATTCCATCTAACCCACGTAAGTTGATTCATATGGCGAATTATGTATATTCCAACTGGTGAAAATATATTACAACTGAAAATATAGTTGTATGGTAACTATAAATTGGTACCAAGTTAGATGGAGAGGTTATTTTTTCGTGAAAACGTCATTAGACTAGTAAAATGAGTTGTTTTGAACACATTCTTAGAGTTATCGTAATACGATACTCGTTACGTTTATTCGTAATAGCTAGCAAATATTATCGCAGTATTGAATTCTAAAGCACACGTATAAACATAGCTGTCAAAACTCAACTGTTATATTAAAACTGGCGCAAACTGTTGAAAGTGTATTTGCGCTTGTAGATATATGTATAATTTACTTTTTGAATTGTATTCGAATATGAATGAACTAAAAGGCCAGTTGGATATTATTACAACTGAAAATACACTTCGACTGTCCCGGTTTCAGGTCGCGGATCCCTGCGTCCTTTGTGCGTCCAGGATAGCCAGGATAGCCAAATATCCAGGTTTTAGATAACTGTTTATTGACCAGAAAAAACCAACCCCCCCGCAATTACGAAAATACAAAATATTGATGACCAAACCGAGCAAAATGGCAAAGTTTGAAAACGATCGGAAGAGTGTGGATATCAAACCCAAATTTTGTCAGACGTAAAAGCGAAAGCAAGCTGATATGAGGCTCGTAAAAAATGCTTAAACATGTTTAATCTAATAGTAAACATTTTATTAAATTTAATTAATAGTTTCATTTGATTTTTTTATTAAATTGACTCTCACGAACAAACAAAAATATATACTCTATCGAAATTATATGTATACCAGAATTCGAAGAGAAATCGGGTAGGGCTTCGCCCTCTAGGGCTACGCCCTCGAAGGCTGCACCCTCGAAGGCTTCACCCCCGGGGACTTTGAATCCTTTGAATCGAAAAAAAATCGAATCGGCGCCTATGAATAAAAAAATAAATAAATCGAATGTGCTGTTGCCTTCGAGGGCGTAGCCCTAGAGGGCGAAGCCCTACCCGATTTCTCTTCGGATTCTGGTATACATATAATTTCGAAAGAGTATATATTTTTGTTTGTCCGTGAGAGTCAATTTAATAAAAAAATCAAATGTTCCCACCCAACCAACCAACGAATGTTACATACGACGGGCTGAAAACCAGACTGGTATAGGTGACTTTTTAAAAAAACCTGGTTTAAGTGCTAAAATAATAGCATTTCATATGTATATGCTATTATTTTAGCACTTAAACCAGATTTTTTTTAAATATCACTTGTACCAGTCTGGTTTTCAGCTCTTCATACATACTAATATATAGTCTCTTTCGAAATTATATATTAGATTTATTTCATAAGACTAAAAGGCCACAGCGCCCAAATCTTTTGTAAAATATAAAAAAGATTCATTCAAGCAAATGAACACATACGATTTCGGATGGTACACGGAAGGTACACGGAAGGGGGGGTGCAATTAAAATCGTTTGGAAATCAATAAATCTGGCAGGCTTAATTACAACTGGCGCACATTATTGAAAATTTATTTGCGCTTGTAGAGATATAATTTACTAGTTGAATTGTATTCGAATATGAATGACCTAAAACGCAATTTGGAATATATATTAACTGAAAATACACTTCGACTGTAACATACAAATACAAACATTGAAAATCGTGTATTTATATAATATTTTATAATATCAAACATACAATATGCAATGCATTTCACTAAATATTATATAATACAAGTATATACATATGTTAAAACTCGCACATTTTCTATTCGTGTTCTTTTAGGAGGCAGAAAACGTGGGTGAGAAGTATGAAAAGGGTAGCGGACATAGTGGATAGAGTAAAGAGATAGAAATGGCAATGGGCGGGCCACGTGGCTAGAAGAATGGACGAAAGGTGGACTAAAGAAGAATTCAAAAGGGTAAAAGGAAGACCGCAGAGAAGATGGGTAGACGAAATTAGGAAAATGTGTGAGGTGAGATGGATGAGATTTGCGCGAAACAGATACGAATGGAAGCGTGTTTAAGAGGACTTTATCCAGCAGTGGATGGTGAGAGGCTGTAGATGTGTATGTACAGAGAATAAACTTAATAATTTTTAAAAATGAGCTACAAATGTGTCATTTTGTTGAGCATTTCAAAGAAAATGATCGCTCTCGTTTGATGTTTTTTTTTAATTTTTTTTTTGTTAATTCTAATATGAGAATAAATTAAATTTACTTTTCTGAAAATTCAGAAATATGAGTACGCCTATGATAGGTAAATTCTCTATTTTGATTAGTATTTTTTTGACAAATAGCAGTCAATGACTGATTATATATTCTATGTATGTATGTAATTTATTGAACATCTTCTTACCGACCTAATCGAGGTTATTAAGAGGGCTGGACACCAGCGCATTGTCCATACAAACGTATTAGACTTCTCCCTTCCTCAATTATGGTATTAAAGAAATTATTTTTTAATATGCTATGGATATCCACCATAGGCATATTTCAATTTTTTTTATTTTTTTTATTATTTTTTTTTTATAGGAGCTAGGACCCACCAAACATCTATAAAATCGCCTCGTTTTTACACCCACGAAAAGAGTCTAGCATGCTAATTTAACGGTTAATTTTTTAAAAAATACGAAAATAGAAACACGAAAAATATCTTTCTCATACTGATGATGATTTTTTTTTTAAATTGGTCCAGTTCCGGAGAAGTAAACTGGGGAATACGAAACCTCGATTTTGTCGATTTAAAATAGGTATTATCTGGTCGAGGCGCAACTGTCGCATTCACTCAATATATATATATTGTCGCATTCACTCAATATCGAAGAAAGGAACGGCAACAAAATTAAGGTTTCGAGTATCCAGCCCTCTAAACTGAGTAACTAGAGATCATTCTATGTATGTGCCCCAAAATTAAACAAAAAAAACTAATTATGACACTATTTTTACAAAATTCATATGTATTTAATTATACACACAAAAATTGATTTTTGTCAAAGTGAGAACCACTCTAGTACATACATATTTTTGCCCTAGAGCAGTATGGGATGCTATCCCTGACAATTAAGTGTATGTGCCGGTATGTTTAGTGGTGAGGATGTCCCGAGCATTTGCTGTGCCATCTAATGGAATATATCGTTTCCGCAAATAACCCCAAGGGTGTGCATGTGCAACAAGAACTAGCTCGTGCATCTCTCAAACTCCCACATTCCAGCCTCCACCGGATGCAATATAATCGATAGTTGGGGAAATAGCATCCCCTAGCTCTCGGGCAATGTTGCATAATCTAAATTTCATCGAACGTTTCAAAATATATGCACATTCATGTTTTGAAAATTGTTAATCGAATATTTGAAGCTTTACAAACAAAAAAAATCATAATAAAAAACAAAATAAAATTATAACGAAATTTTAAAATGATTCATTTGTTTTATTCTAAGTACATATTGAATACAAAAATTTCGTTATTATCGTATGACTACTCACATATACATTATATAGAATAAAAATTTTCATTTCGGTAAGTATTTGAATGTTTTAAGGAAATTGAATATAAAAACGGTGGAGTGAAATTGGTACAAACAACGGCTTTAATACGAAGTACGCATTTGGCTAACAATGAGGTTTTTATTTCAGGACTAAAATCGTCAGACTTGAAATTGAAAACCGTTCGCCTATCTGATTCCTATACCTTTGAAAGGATAATAAAGAAGGGATTGAACTAATCCCATATATATGTATAACCCAATGCGACACACATTTACAAAATTCTCATTCGTTCAAAAAATAATTTCGTCCCAACATACTATGTATGTACATTTAATCATCAAACCTAAATTATAAATCACATGAATTAAAAAAAATATATGTATGTACATATGCAAGTAAATCATTCAATTAAAATGAATTTTCCACTCTCCGTATCTTCATAGTATACATACATACCTGTATACATACATATATTAACTTTTATTCCTAAGTAATGACATATCCTCAATTCCTTTTTACATATATAAAACCACTGCATACATACGCATATACTCATACATCGAACAATACTATTCGAAACTACATACATAGATTTCCCTTTTCGAGCTTTTCCATTGAAAATTCCCATTTGCGTGAACCCAAATCGAAAACGAATCTACATACATACATACATCTATACATTTTCCTTTGAAATTTTCCAAATCCTCCCTTAATTTAATCACACATTCATACATACATACATATATAAATGTACTTAGTTCAAGTACCCAGCATCGTTTATTTTATCGAGGTAAGCTAGATATCAATAGAATTTTTGTTATTAATCCACAAGAATAGTCAAAATATGATTTTTTTAAGTGGAATTTTATTTAAATCTCATATAAAGACAATTTAATATATTACCCTTATTAATTCAATTCAGATTCGTGTAAATACGAGTAAATACTAGTACGAGCGTTTAGCTCGCAATTTTGATTTAAAATTCAGCACACTTCCAATTAACCCTTTTAAACGAAAACAAAAAATATTTTAGCAAGAACAATATCTCAATAAACATGTTTCAATAGAAAAAGCTCAATATAAAATAGTATTAACAGTGGGAAAAAATCCCAAATGAAAATACGTACTTTTGACTTTTGATTTAAACTGGACGACTACTTAGAGATATTTGAAAGCTGAAAAGTACTAAAAATGAAAGATAAAATACCCGACTATAGATTCCAATATTCATTTTGAACAGGAAATTGACAGATTTTGAGACATCGACCGAACAACACCGAAATATAGAAAAATCGCGCGATTTAAAAAACACATATATCTCCGAATCTCGAGCTAATCAACATTTTTATTACCAGATTCATGTTTACTGGGCATAGATCTATAAGAAAAGTCATATCTTGTCGCTGAACCATTTTTCGTGTCGAACAGTGTAATTAGTCAATGACATGTGTATGTATTAGCATGAAGAAAAATAAATTCGATCAATACGTTTTTCCAGTGATGACGTATGGATGCGAAACTTGGACATTGAACGTCAAGATTCTACATATACATAAAGTCCAATGCACTCAAAAAAGCACGCTCTATGCATGGCATAACGAGGAAAGATAGGAAACGGAATACGCGGCTAAGAAGTATGACAAGAGTAGTGGATATAGTGAATAGATTGAAATGGCAATGGGTGGGCCACGTGGCTAGAAGAATGGACGAAAGGTGGATAAAAGAAGTGCTAGAATGGCACCCGAGAGAATGAAAAATGGTAAAATGAAAACCGCAGGGCAGATGGGTAGACGAAATAAGGAAAATGTGTGGAGTGAGATAGATGAGAGTTGTGCAGAATAGAGACGAGTGGAAGCGTGTTGGATTGGCTTTCATTCAGTAGTGGATGATGAGCGGCTGTAGATGATGATGATGATGATATGTATAGGTAAACTTAATTGAAAGAAAATCTCACCAAAACTATGATATCGGTGTTAAGTGGTCCAACGGCTCTCAAAGTAAGTATCCCTGGCGATCTGCCTCCTTTCAAAGAAGCACCCCCGAGCACCACAGACGACTCCTCGGCAACCCTAATCGTGTTCAGCGACTCGGGCCTGTCACATAAACCAATTCTCAGAACTTTACGACTCTATTCACACCGCTTGTCGCGTGCAAAGCTCTACTTTACGATTCGATTGCTTTCGATCCTACCTATTTTAGTTACATATAGCGATTGAATAATGTACATAATTCAATTTTAAAACCGACTCACCTGCGTCGCAGAGCTTGAGCGGCAGTATTCGACTCTTTGGCCATCATTCTGTATATTTTTTTAGACTTATCCTTAAATGCGAGATGAAACGTAGAGTCGACTAAAATCTGATTCGACTCCATCGAGGGCAGAGATATTTTCATCGAAATGCTTCGCGAAAATTGACGCAAAACTATCAAACGCGTCATATCTGAAATCAACCATAAATTCAATATTTTTATTTTTTAATTAAACAAAAGAAAATTAGAATTTCTGATAATACAATGTTCATATAATATAATAAAATGTATGTATGTATTTAAATATGTAAATATGAAACATTTCATTGGAAAAGTTCGTGGAAAAATCAGTTTCTGCTGCTTTTTTCAACAAAATTTCTCACAAAGAAAATGACCTTTTTTGAGAATTTTCCGGAAGACGAAGTTGCTGTTGTCGCAAGATCGGCCGGATCCCCCGCAATCCCCGCACGAGTCCTCCACTAATGTGGAATTTTCCAGACCGTCGCAACCGAGCTTATGACATTTTCCCTGAAACACACATAAAAACGAAAGTTATATACATATGTATGTCAAATAGTAATTCAAAAACTTACATAGTCATAAAATAAAGGGGACACATTTCTGCACAGACAATGAACGGATTATTATAAACACATGGTTCAAAAATCATATTCACAGATTATACACCCGGTGATATCCACCGGGCGATAAATATAGGAACCAAATCGATTACAACATGGTCAATAAAAGATGGAGATCATTAATTCATAACGTAAAATCATTTCCAGGGGCCGAATGTGGATCTGATCATCAACTTCTCGTTGCAGAAATGAAGCTAAAATTAAAGAAGAATTCACGTGATGTTGCTGAAAAGTTAATTTCACCAACGGAAGACATTTTGCAAAAAATCCAAACAAAATTTTCAACTGGCGCTCCAAAGTTCACAGATAGCATTGGAAATAATAATAGTGTTAATTTTAATGATCCGGAAGATATATGATCCCAACTAAAGAACTAATAAGCACCAATGAAGCTAAAGGTCAAAGGAAACAGCCCCAAAAACGAAGACAATGGATCTCTGATGAAACCTGGAAATTAATTGAAAAAAGGAAACAACTTAAAAAACTAAGCATAAACATCCAGGAGGAAAGATTCAGATATTCTGAATTGAATTGAATAATACAAAAAAGCTGCACAATGGACAAAAGCTGACATATTAACACAGTATGTGAAGATATCGAAAGCCGAACAGCAATCATACAATTGACTCTAAAACATGGACCATCGATGATGAAAGGGGTACTACAATAAATGAGATCGATAAGGTAATTAACAAATGGAAAGAATACTGCGCAGAATCGTACAATGATGCCAGCATCACGGAATATACAGGGTTTTGACCCCAGATGAACCTGACATTATCCTTCAAGCAGTGGAGAATTCCAACAGAAAGATAAAAGATCACAAGTCACCTGTAAAAGACGGAATTCAAGCCGAGTTTTTCAATAGATTGGATGACAAAGGCATTAAAATGTTTCTGGATATTTGTAATTCTGTTTGGAAATCGGAATGATGGTCATCAGAGTAGGTCGAATCTATGTATATTTATCCCAATTTATAAGAAAGGATCTACAAAGAAGCCTTAAATCCTAATAATTGTCAAAAATTCTGAACCGTAAACATTCAAACTCAGATATTTATAAATGGTCCATTTTACCTTCTTACATTAATTGCTAAAATACCTTCAAGCAAACGTGATGTTGATTGTCATAAGAGCACGGTACGCCGTCCGGGAGCGTTTCTCCAGTTCTCATGACTTCTCCCGTATCCCAGTAGATGCAACTCACTTGACATTTCATATCATCTAATAAAGCAGATAAAATAAATTTATTTAATTTTCAACAATGCTTGTATAATTCATTACACGCTATTTTACCTTCGTCAGATTCATATGGTAGCCAAGCATCGTAATCGTAGTTGGACGTGAACTTTGAGCAGATGTTAGCTCTAACGTCGGAGAGCGGGGATTCCCAACACTTTTTCTTGGTTTTACATAACTTCAACTCTTCACTGTCACCTTCGCAGTCAGCTCCACCCCATTCTGGTCTTAAATATGTATATCGAACGTAACTACAAACGCTCTTGTCTATTTTGTACAAACTTCATCCATTATTTATGTACATGTAAACATTCAACACTACATATTTATGTACATAACTTTATGTGACTTCCAATCATTATTCTATTCACTAACTTCTTTCTTCACTAAAGTTGTTTGTAATTTTTTTACAAACAATTCAACTGTTTCATTCGCTCTCCCTTTGATTTTTCTCACATATGAAATATTGTTTCAATCACCAATTGTTATTCCAAGGATACATCTGTCTCTAGTATATTATATATGATTAGGAATTACAAAAATACCAAAATTTATCACTACCTTTACTACCGAAAAACACTATCGGTATTACCGGTATTAATTAATTTAAGCAATTGGTGCAATGAATTCAATTAATTATCAAAAAAATATTAATTCATTAACTATGGGTAAATTGTCGGTAAATCATTCATTATTGTAATCTCTTAATTTTATCAATTACTTGAGTTTTTCTGCACCGTAAAAATAAGCGATCAACGAGTGACAAAAAAAGTAAATAAAATTTTACGTACTTCCAATTTGGAGATTTTTTTTGTGGAAGGAATTTAGTATTCAAATAATTGTGAAGTGAAAAAAGTGTTTGCGGATAAATTGAAAGGTGAAGAGGCTTCACATTGTTAAAAGTTATAATTAATATATGTATTTGGAAATGGTCTCAGCTATAAGTAGACTGCGGATAGACACAGTGCTTTTTCCAGGAATCGGGGTGGTTTGGCTATATTTACAAAGCTAGAGTACAAAAAAAAAGGTTAGGTGAACCTTTTACAACAATTGTACAATAAACGGCGCACTGTGGATCCGGCCAATAGTTATAAGTAAAGCCCGGATAACCAGCGTGCCGTTTCATTGTTCAAATGTTGTAAATGCATTGTTAAAGGTTTGCCGAACCTTTTTTACAAAGCATTTACAACAATTGAACAATGAGCTGCGCGCTTTGAGTCCGTACTCTAGTTATAAGTACAATATTTTCGGCATACTTATTTTTTTATTTAAATTTTGTGATACTATTAGCGGTTCCTTTCAATAGCAGGTCCAAAGGATGTTGAGTGTTGACCCGTTCTTCGACTAATAAATTTTTAACACTGAAATAATTTCCCAGTTTCCCAAAAGGTTGCCGACCACTGGACTAATCCATAAACACAAACCGATACAACGTTTTCTTCTAAATTCAAAATAATTCAGCTAATACAAAACAGAAATTTTATACTTTGGTACTACCGGTAGTATATTTTGTACTACCGGCAGTACCGTACCAAAAACCGGTAGAGTCGGTGTCGGTAGTATCGGTGTTGGAATTTTCATATGATCAACGTTCAAACCACGTATTTTCTTTTATTTACAACCAATTAATGTCTCAATTACATACATTTCAATCAAACAATTTCTATAAAATACTCGATGCACTATCACTACTATTTATCGCAGATTCTATTAACCAATAAGAATCATTCTCGACAATTCGAATTTAAATTTAAATTGAGATACGAGAATTAAAGCAAAACAAAGATTTCCACAAATATCAATTTATCATGTCTTCAAAAATAATGGATATCTTTATTTATAAGTGAACTTACTCGGGATTATCACAACGTCTGGATCGTCTCTTCACTCCATAGCCGCAAGTACGAGAGCAATCACTCCAAGAGCTCCAAGAACTCCAACCACCATCACGTGGTTTGTCTTTACTTTCGTATAAACCCCCATCAATCGATTGACAATAACCATCCATGCACCACTAAAAATAAATTAGTACCACTCAATACTTGTTACTTGAAAACCTAATCTTAATATTTTAATGATTAGCACTGTGGTGGATAGCGAGTGACCAAGACTTATATTTTATTTTATTTCTCCAAATATATTTTATGTATTCCTAAACAAAATCTCTATGATTTAAATTATGTCATTACGATATAAAACATTGATCAATATCAACAGAAATAATTATTTTGGAGAAAGCTCTTTGTACACGCGGCTCAGATATGCGAGATAGAGAGGGGGAATTCAGTACGCAGCGCGCTCAACGGTCAGTGTGAGAACGATATCCACCTTAGAATGATGTCTCTGCTTCAGCCATTATTTTGTTATCTTATATTATTTGACGTTTAATACACGATAAAATGATTTTTATAGTCGATTATAATAACTAAACTCGCAGATTTTGCATTATTTCAACATAAAACACAGATTTTTAACTGGACGCTTGACGTCCAGCAAAGTGGCTTGCGGATTTTTTTTTAGCAGAGTGAGGGAACTGTTACGAAGACGTATGAAATTGGAATGGACTGAAATTGAGTGAATGAACGTCGTTTTTAAATCAAAAATAATACTTTCCCTGAAGAAAAAGATATTCTATCAATGTGTTTTACTAGTGATGAAATCCAAAATACTACACGAAGTCCAATACACCCAAATAAGTGTGGAAGTTTATATACACGACATAACTAGAAGTATGAAAAAGGTGGTTGGTATAATAATGACTGTAAAGAAATTGAAATGGCAACGGGTGAGTCACGTTGCTAGAAGAACGCATGAAATAAGTGCTGGAATGGTACCCGAGAGAATGTAAAAGGGCAAAAAGAAAGCCGCAAGGAAGACGGATGGGCAAAATTAGAAAAATTTATGAGGTGAGATAGATGAGGGTTGCGCAAAATTGAAACGAATGGAAGCGTGCTTAGAGAGGCCTTCATCCTGAAGTGGATGGTGAATGGCAGCAAATGATGATGAATCAGAAATTCGATTTATAATTTTTTAACAACAAAGCAAATGTTACAATATATTATTATAGAATAGAATTACCCCACTTTCTAAATTGAAGTTCATATAAACAAAACATTTATGTACATTTCCCGAGAGTGAAATTCGCGTATCAAATGTACAGATGTATAATATATACATAGCTACTAATGGGGGCACGTGTCTCGCTCGTTTTATACGACGAAGAGCTTCGTGTAACAACAAATAAATAAAAATAAAATAAAACCGGCAACGAATAGGATGTGACGTCACGAGCTTTGCGACCGTTTCTAATGGCTTCCGGTGGATTTTTATTTGCGAAGTTTTCCATATAAAATATACGAACCTTGTCGAATCCGCACTGAGTTCCTTCCACGGGCGGACCCTTCTTCGTGATACAATAAAGGGATGAATTTTCATGGCCACACCATAAGTGCGTACACGGCTCTATCAAGGGTAGACTCTTGCACGAGGAATACCTGTAATATGCGGTGTTAGAAATGTATTGCAAAGTGATATCGGGTGAATTTAATACGATACATTGTACATAAACGTCAAAGTTCAAACATGGTGTGGGTATTTATAGGAACTTTGTACGGGTGTGTGTGTGCTTTGTTTTATATATGTTTGTATGTATGTACATACATTATACCTAAATGTATACAACCTTTCTACTGAACTAATTATTGCGAATTCTAATTAGAGACGGTTTAGTGTTGCTCGTTTGAAATTTCGGTGTAAGTGTTGTTCACTCAATTGCTTTACTTATTGTACATACATAAATACATACATATATATATGTACATTTTCAAATTCATACATAAAACAGGGAAAATATATGATTGCTATATATCGACGTATAATAGTCTCGCAAAAACGATCCACGTGAATAATAATATAATAACTACATATTTACATACATACTATACATTTGTATATACATATGTATACGTAATATTATTTTTACATTTCATAAAATAGAATCAAGAAATTGTGATGTCAGTTGTGTGAGTTAAGGCTGAGATACGCAGAATTGTACGGCATGGCGTGACTAGGTAGACTCCAGCTTTGAATGGGCTTGTCTTATGACATTGTTAATTTGTACGATCTTATTATTTCGTTTCTGAAAGAGATAATATATCACTGAAGGAAGTGAGTTTTGGCCTGGCATAGATCAGGCGTGCTAGCGTTATTTTTTTACATACGCAGAAATTATATATATATATATATATATATATATATATATATATATATATATATATATATATATATATATATCTTAAAAAAAGTGTGTTTGCACCTTTATTTCTTTCAAATAATGGATCTATGTATAGAACGGAGACTATTCAATCTTTATGTATTTGACCCACTGAATTCGAATATGATAATGATTTTTGCTGGTTCACTCTATGTAATTCATGAGATATGAACCTAAAAACATGTTTTTGGCTTTTGCGGTTTTTTACACAACTACATATAATTCATTGTTAGTATTGTAGACGGTTATATAGCCTCCCAAAACCATTGTTTCTCACAGTGGCGTAGCTACGTAATAACAAAGTCATGCAAAGCACGAGGGCCCAGCTTGACAGGGGGTCCAAATTTATTTATATACACTTGATATATTTTAACATTATCCAACTGAAAAATTTTGAAATTAATAAAAATTACTCGAGTCTCACACTATATATAAAATAATAAATTGCTTATCCTTTACTTTACTACGCAGAAATGTGAAAAGGTTTATTTAGACTTAAATATGTACATATATATATGTATATATATATATATATATATATATATATATATATATATATATATATATATATATATATATATATATATATCGTTGCAGACCATAAAACTTATTTGGGTTCAAGTGAAATTATTAATCACGTCACGCCATTATTAAAAAAAAATTTAATTGGAAATATATCCATAAGACTAATCACAAAACATTTCAAGCTATAAATCGATAAAAACGAGTTTTTAAAATCGGTGAGCTAAGTTAAATTTATTTTTTGTCGTTATTATTATACTATGTAAATATGTATCAACAAACAATTTGAATTATTACATGTCATATTTTAAAAAATCCCGTTAAGGGGAGGGGTGCTTGTAAATTGCGAATGAGGGCTCGAATTTCCTAGCTACGCCACTGGTCTCTCGAATTAATAATTGATAAATGAAAACATACCCATCTCCATATTCCATACGACACTGTTCGTCCATGGTGAAAGTGTGGGTGATTCCCGCATCCAAAACGATATGATTTTTGCCCCTCGGTGGATTCAACAAACACGTCCATCGCCTACGAAACGAGAAACATTCAAATAATACATAAATTCATGCACATAACTTTGCATCCATGAATATATTTGAATGCTAATAATCGCGATACAGTTTTTTATTCATATTATTTTCCAACGATAAATTAACGCTAGATTACTTGATGAGTTTGTGGAATTCTTTCTTGGAACAGGGCGACCAAGCGAATCTGTGAAATGTGGCTGTGACTGTGGGCGCCATTACAGTACCATGTTGCACGTTATCGTTACAGGAATTTCCGGCTTTCGAATCACCATCGTGTGTCAAACCTAGTCTATAATAAATCAGTTAATGTACATACATCAGAGATCCCCCCCCAGTGGTAAGTAATATTCACTATATTGTAATTACACATGAGCAACTTCGTGAGCTATGATAAAGGCGCTGGCCAGGCCTTCGTCTTTGTTAAGGGCTGTGCTGCGAGCCCTATCGCAAACTCCGGCTACGGGGGCATAGCCCGAGGGCCCCCCTAGGTATTCTCTGGTCAGCCAAACGGCTACGTCATGAGGTTTTTCGTCTGAAATTTCAATTATACATAGTACGTTCATTAAGTGTGTTATGATATAAACCCCAAAGTCGACTTGCGTTCTAAGTTGCGCGCACACTCTCTGCCCCCAGGGTTAATCTGGTCCTTTATGCTAAGATGATAATGCCTGACCTACTTTCTCAACATATTTCAACCCTTTTAAGATCGCAACTACGCAAGTTCTGTGAATTATTAAATTGAACCCCATTTGTTGAAAATACATGTTTATCTATTTAAGATATTACATACTACACAATTATGTACATCAATTTCATCATCTACAGCTACTCACTATCCACTGCTGGATGAAGGCCTCTCCAAGACGCTTCCATTCGTCTCTGTTTTGGGAAACTCTCATGCATCTCATATAAAGGCCTATAAAGGATAAAGGCCTCTCCAACACAGTTCCACTCGTGTCTGTTTTGCGCAACTCTCACATATTCCTAATTTCGTCTACCCATCTTCCATGCGGTCTTCCTTTTACCCTTTTGCATTCTCTCGGGTACCATTCTAGCACTTATTTTGTCCACCTTTCGTCCATTCTTCTAGCCACGTAGCCTTTCAATTGCAATTTCAATCTATTTAATATATCCAGTATGTCCACTAACCTTGTCATATTTCTCACCCACGTATTCCGCTTCCTGTCTTTCCTCGCTATGCCGAGCATACAGCGTCCCATACTTCTTTAAGTGCATTGGACTTTTTGTAGTGTTTTGGCGTTCAATGTCCAAGTTTCACATCCGTACGTCATCACTAGACACCGGACCCAGAAGGTGCCGCGTATTGTTCAAAGGTTGTAAATGCATTGTTAAAGGTTTGCCGAACCTTTTTTACAAGGATTTACAACAATGGAACAATGGATAGCACTGTGACTATCCGGTGTCTAGTCAGCACTGGCAAAACTCATTGATTGAAGACCTTTTTCTTCAGGCAGAGTGGCATTTTTGATTTAAAATCAACATTCATTCATCCAAATACACTCCATCCTCATTTCATACATCTCTTTATTTATTCTTCTTTACTACCGGTTATGTCTATTATTTGACCTAAATATAAATAATTAATTATTTACTACTTCCACTATTTTATCATTCAATAAAATGCTATCAGGCATGCAATAACTATTGAACATTAGTTTGGTCTTACCTACGTTAATTTTTAATCTTTACATCAATATAATATAGAAAAATTTATCTTACATATTTTAACATACTCGTATATGTAGCTATAATATACTGTGGCCTATTTTTACAACTTTTTTTTTATATTCTATAAAAATAATGCACAATATCGTTCATATTATCCAGCACTCCATGGCAATAGCTCGGCAAAAAACTACACAGAAAAGACTACTTCTATTCATACTATACAGCTACGCTACATAGTTAATCTTACATAATAGTTAACCTATTTTAAAATGGTTATTATTATATAGTCATAGTAAAATAAACAATATACGGATCAAGTTGCTATTTGTAAAAAATTTTAACATCAAATTTCAGTTGAGTGGATAGTAGGAAGGTAATAATATGATTCTTATTAGTCAGTTAAGATATTTCGACAAACAAAATTGAAATCGATATTCAGAGTAACCTATTAATCTATAACCTAAGATAATTAACCAAACTGTCCATAAAATGTATCAAAATTTTAAAGTCCATTTATACATATCTACATACATACATATGTATGTACATATATGTATTATCCAGCGGTGCACGTCAACAGCTCGGCAAAACACTGCACGGAAAAGACAAATTCTACTCATACTATACAGCATCGCTCGATTTCAGCACGTTCATGCTTGTTTTGAATGCGTGCAAGGTAAAATCAGCTTACATATACATTAAAGAGCGCGATTATATGGCGAAATATTGCTTGCGTCATATCGTCAAGTAAATATTGTCATAATATAATGCTTAAGATTATATTCAAAAGCACATGGCAACTCTTTCGGTAGTACGGGTGCACTCGCCACTATGACGACACGTCAAGCGTGAATATTTCCACAATAAAATTCTGCTTGATACATTTTGGTAACATGTACTTCTGTATAATATGAATAGATCGTATCAGTTGCTGCTGTTTCGCATACGTCACATGCACATTACGGAATATATGAATGTGTATATATGGAATGTACTAAGGAATATTTTTCGTAATGTCGTTTACGTGCAGTTCCCGGCTTGAGCTATGCTGGTATAAACGAACCTTTAATGGTTAAGAAAAAAATTTGATTCAAAGTGATCGTTAAAGCTACGTTTTCAAATTTATATCTACATAAATACTGAATGCTTCATTTGAAACTGCAGCATACGAGCTGCTTATTTATTTACATTATTAAAGTAATTCGATGTCAAAATAGTTTTAATATTATACATTGCTATATCATTTCTCTTAATATTCCCAATTCAATTCATTATGTATAAAAAATAACATTTCTACAACCTGATGGCAATTTTCCAATCAATTTGTAATTCCATCGATTGACAGCTTCCAGAGACTTCTTCGCATTACCTTCGTATATTTTAGAATCATTTTTATCGTTGTAAAAAATCAAACGTGCCAAAACCAAATGCAAATTAGCATCCAGAGACGCATCTTTGTAAATCACGCTCACCTGAAATTACCTTTAATTATTTCTTTGATTGAAATTACACACATTCAATGAAAACGATTTATAAAAAAACTTACGATGTTCATTAAAGCCAAGATGTACTTTTTTATCTTTTCTTTTCCATGAAAATTGATCACGGTATAATCAACAGCCAGAGCCAACTCTAACCAACGTTCCTTTTTGTACGGATTAGTTTTAGAACCAGTGCTCGGTTTAGCTAAAATTTCAATTCAACTCGTGTACTTAATGCAAGTATTGCAGCTGCACTCAATTCATTACAAACTACATACATACATATGTACATACATGCATCTGTACGTATGCTATTAGACTTAAGAGCTAATCTTCTTACAAGCGAGCTATAGGATTAATTCAATGAGAAACTTCGAACGTCATAAAATTCTAACTTACTACGCAAATCCACTTACAATATATATAAAGTACAATTTTTACGTGTTATATAATTTAAATAAAAAAAAACTTACAAGGATACGGTCTAACCTCCCAGGCAACATCTGCAAAATAACCTACGTCATCTTCGTCGTATTTCTTAATCTTTCGTACGACTGACTCTTCGTGTACAACTTCATATACTTCATCACTTTTTTCGTTTAATTCCTTTGGTTCATCGACTTTTGCATCATCGACGGAATCCTCATCGGTGAAATTATAATTGACGTCTTCCAAAAATGTATCGCCCGTCAAATTGAACTTCTCAGGCTCCTCGCAATTCGTACACCTTTTGGATCTACCGCGTTTTATCTCGTCTGGAATTTTGACATTTTCTTCAGAAATGCGTCTTGCTTTGTATACAATATGACCGTCGACTGGGTGAGTTGTGGGTTCAACGAAATAAGATACACCACCAGTGGTAAAAAATCCATAATAATATCTCCCATCGCAAACTGTCATCACTGCCTTCGAATCGGGCTCGTATAAAACAGTTCCTTTAAAAAAATTACAATCGTTTGAAGGTTTACTTTTGGAGTCGACATCATTCGACACCCACACTTCTTCAAATTCCTGCCCGAATGATATGAAACTATTTTTTTCTAATAGCAAGATCCAATTGCCCACTTCCAAAGAGGTAACAGTCGGTGAGAATAATTTGAGCCTGATGTCTTCTTCTGCGTCGTCAAAAGGAACTGCTCTCTTAGCTCGTTCTTTTTGGTGCTGTTGATTGAAGTTTTTGAGGAGTTTGGGTTGTACAAGCACGTTGTCGAACGTTTCATCGACATTGTTCACAAAGTAAAATTGGTCTTCGGAAGCACGGCACACACGCAAAGTTGCCAACAGGCAAATTGTATCAATTATAAAGTGCTTTGAATGCATTTCTAGCACTAAACACGCAGCGTAAACATTGAGAGCGAAGCTCCAACTGAAAACGTTTCGGTTCATTGCATGGATGAGATGTGTATTTAAGTGGCTACCAACTGAATTGAGTAAATAAAGAAGGTCGCTGTTCACTCTTGGCTTTAATAAACAAAAGTAATTAAAACCGTGACTAATACGCGCTAGCACTAACCAGTACGTCAGTGGCAAGTGCGATGATGCTTTAATTCAAACCAGAAAATTAATTGAAATTAAGTTGCCTCGAGATCACCTCTACATATGTACATATGTATTGAAATATTGAAGCATTGAACTAACCTCTTATTAAAACATAATTTGTAGAATCTGTTCTTCTTGCTTGTATTAAATGTATATATGTTCATCAGACTTCAAATTAGCTTGTATTAACACTTCAATATGAAACAATAGAAGATCGAAAATTTATAGTTTTTTTTTTTATTTTTCTTTAATTCAAATAAAAGTTCAAAAATTAATAAAATATTTTACGTATCTTCTTATCTTCTTTGTAGTTGTATCGTAGTTGAAGCTTCAATTGAATTGGTATTGATTTGTGTATTTTATATATTAAACCGAAACGGCGTATGTAATTCGTTTCTGATTGGCTGTCGTCAAAATCGTTTCTGATTGGCGGTTGTCAAAATCGTTTCTGATTGGTTGGATTGGTCAAATACGTTTGTGATTGGCTGGTCGTTAAATAATGCAATTTTATTTCGATTCAAATAAATTAAATAAAAAAAAACAAATGAAGATTTATTTCATGGTTCGATGGTATTCTCACAACTAGACTGCATTTCCATTTACCGAGCGAAGCCGGGTAGCACCCCTATCTTATATGTATGTATAAAACCCAAACGGCGTCTGTAATTCGTTTCTGATTGGCTGTCGTCAAAGTCGTTTCTGATTGGCTGAATTGGTCAAATATGTTTGTGATTGGTCGGTCGTTAAATAATATAATTTTATTTTGATTCAAATAAATAGGTTTTTGAGCTCTTTTTCCTATTATGCAGTACATTAACATTAGAATAATATAATACTATGATTACTAACCAAATTAAATTAAATTGTAAAATAGAAAATGATCAGTAGATCAGTAGCTATTAAAATAGATATAAGATGTATTGTGAACTTAATTTCGTAATAATAAAAAGCATTTAAAAATCAAAAATTATCAATAAACAAACAAATGAAGATTTGTTTCATGGTTCGACAGTATTCTCACTACTGGACAGCATTTCTATTTACCGAGCGAAGCCGGGTAGCCTCACTAGTATTGAATAAAATAAAATTCAACTGTAGCCGGTTGCAGGCTGAAACTTCAATTTCTATATGTGGTATAAGAAACATCTGTTTCTCAAAGATTAAACTCTCGAGTGCTGTCAAAGATTCATGAGGTCATATCTTATTTATTTACAAACCTTTGGGAAAAACGTTCGGACTTAATGCGTAACTCTGCTGCATAACATTTCTCCTTTTAATATACTCTTATTTATAAATATTTTAATAGGAACTTAATGTTTAAACAAAAAAAAACAAATGTTTCAT
The DNA here is from genome assembly GCF_051622035.1 of Arctopsyche grandis. Classification (NCBI taxonomy): domain Eukaryota; kingdom Metazoa; phylum Arthropoda; class Insecta; order Trichoptera; family Hydropsychidae; genus Arctopsyche; species Arctopsyche grandis. The sequence goes on along the minus strand of NC_135365.1, from coordinate 12,945,583 downwards.
AGATAAAATTTTATTTTTTATACAAACGAATCGCATTTTCTATATACGTATTATATAATACAAGAAATAATTTTAATATGTTGTTCGTAAATTTTGTACGTAAAAGTAATGATAAAAATTATATAAATAATGATTGTGCACTACATTTGTCAAGCATTAACGTCAGACTTGTCATGAGCTCAACAAAATGTTTTTTTTTTATTTATCATAAATAATATTAATTACAATTATTGATCCAAATGAGAGCTAAGACAGTCTGAAGCTAACCCTATGACGGTATAGGTGTATAATTTATTTATAATAATAAATATCAAATGAAACGAAAACGGCCATTTTGTTTACAAGTCCGCATCGATGAGTGCGATTAAATCTATGAATTTCTTTACAATTCAAAAATTCTATCTAATGTTTTTTTTTTATTATTTTCGAATATTTAAAGTTATTTATCACCTTTTTATGAGACCTTACTTCATAATTGGGCCCTTGAAAGCATGAACATTTAAGCCATCGCTTGACTTATTCATTTTTATTATGCTCTTTTGCAAAAAGTCACTTGATCAAACTGATATGATAAATTTCGTGGTGCTTGAAATTTATGTAAAATATTATTTTCAATAAGGATATCCAATTCCAGAGACCGATATTCTATCTATAAATTTCTCGTTTACGCGAAGAAATTCATAACGGAGCTTCAGTATTGAAATTTGAGAGCTCTTATTATTTATGATTAAAACATTTCGTACAGAATACGAATAAGTGGAATTGTACAATATTATAAACACTGTATTCAAAAGGGGATGTTAAACTTATACTTTTAAAAAATGTGCAAAACTTTTTGCAAAAAAGCGATGTTAATTCGTAAAATTCATTTTGATTATATACCATTATATATTTATTCCAAAACTTTGGGTAAAGTTAAATTTCAAGAATTAAAAAATTCAAGAGGAAGCTAGTGATTTTTTAAATATAATATATGTTATTAAATTGGCTGAAATCTAACCCTACGTTGCTTTCAAAGGTTTATATTAATTAACGTAAATAAATAAAATTCGCCTTATTTTAATTATTAAAAATAAATAAAAATAAACTATCTATTACTGAATTAAAATTGTGCACGAATTAAGTTTGCGTGTATATTGAAAATGTATTAATTGAAATTTCAACAAAATCTCAAAATACATAATGATGTCGATAGAATACTTTTTTAAATCGAAATTTTAATATTCATAGAAATTAAAACAAATCATCCCACAATCATTCAACATCTTTAAACATTGAATTCACTTTCGTTAAATGATTTCTTTATACATACATATACATACATATTATCAAAAAATAACAAGCCCTACAATAGACTATGTATTCATTTATATTTTCATCATTAACTTGACTGAAAAATCATCATTCTTTAAATATTATATTTTCATTTCACTTTCAAATTTACATAATAATAATAATAATTTTATATTGTTTTGGCATTATTTACACATACAGTAGTACGTCGGAATTATTACGTAAAAAATGGAAGATACAGTTTTGTTTGTTTTTTTTTTTGCATTTCTACCGATTAAAATAAGTCACATTTTATTGAAACAGATTTATTATTAAATATAATGCAAATGAAACAAAGAAATCGAATGAATCGGCAGAAATTCGAAAGCCTAATACTTTTAGGGCTACTTTACAAAGTGTCCCTGTGACCCTGATTTGTATGTTTACATGTACGTAATAATAAATCAAAATAAGTTACTTTTTTAATTATAATACTCGTGAATAATCGCACGATAAGACACAACACACCATATCAACCCACAAATATATAATAATATACAATTCAATTGTTTTGTCAACCTCGTATTTTAAAATCATTTAATTATATATTTTTATTATATCCCAACACATGACAAATCTGATATGCACTGCGAGTGTTTTCTGCACATACATACATATACATACATACTAATATATACATGTCTGTACTGAAAAATTATGCACTTCTGTATGTATAATATGTATTTCGTGAGCAATTCAGTGCTAAAAATAAATTTACGTCATATCATTGTAATGCAAAATGTCTTCGATTTTCTATACATCGTATCCTTTGTATTTCACTAGATCGTATCTATAGGTATTCCATTCTGCAGCTTTGATATTATTGTTTTTGCCACATAAATATGTATATTATATGTATCTCAACTTCCGCCTCCATCTACATCCGGGAATGACTCGTGGGAATGAATTGTCATAAATGGGAAAACTATCACGAATGTTGAGATGCGATCTGATCGTAGATAAACATGACAATGACTTGTACATATGTACGGATATTTCACGTACGCAAATATATCAAACAATTTTGATATGCGGCAATTTAAAGTCATCTTTGATCCACAGACTTTTCATAGGATCTATGTACGTACAATCATCTTTAAATTAGGATGTTAGCTGCAATATTGTATTCTGGTTTACTTATTTTATGATCATGAGAAAATTTTATTGAAATTGAATCACTTTTATAAAAAAAAAGTGTAGTAACAAAATTTTTGACTGTTTTAACAGGAAAAAACCCCACTTTGTGTTCATCAAATTTGCTATTTTTTTTACTAGCCTCTGCTTACTTTACTTTCGATTTTTTAGTCTGACGAAATTTGTTTATTATTGACATGCTATTGATATAATGATTATATGTTATGTAATTTCGAGTCGATACGCTCAGCGGTTTCACACACACACTATGATTGGTGTTCGTTTCTGAGTTCAAATTAGTCAAAATCTCAAGGTTAAATTTTCTCGTGATGATTAAAAATTCATCTATTTTTAATGCGTACATATGTATGCAGATAAAGTAAATATTTAAAATATACGTAGTCTGATAGAATGACAAATTTCTTTCTTCGAAGAAAATCACACAAAATATACTTAGCTGTATGTATGTAGTTCGGTAGTTAAATGACTGTATGATGTTCACAACTGCCGTTTAGTTCTGAAAAGACTTTGTACTAATTCATCTTATATGTACATAGAATAGCATAGTTCATAGCAGATGAACTTCAAAAATACTGCAGCATGAAAGGTCAAATCGAACGGCTGAAATTTACACAGAATATACATATGTATGTAGTCATATCCCAGAAGATGCTGTATCAATACTAACTCCAGCATTACTTTACACAAAAAATACGATTCACAAACTAAGTTCTTTCATGATAGTGTTATTCTACCTATTTATGTACATATGTATATATCTGGACTGCCCAACCAGTCGATCGCGACGTGATGTCGAGTGTATTTATTTTGACAAATATAACCTGCATATATCTATGTAAAACACAATTGAAGTATTCGTTGTACAGATGTAATCAGATATACTTATATACCATACTTCTTTGATTGCATTGGAATTTGTGCAGTATTTGTGTTGGACTTTGTGCAGCTTTGGCGCTCAATGTTCAAGTTTCACAACCATACGTCATCAAATTTTTTTCTGATATGAACATTATAACACTATAATCTTATATAATAATTGTCTAATGCGTGCGTGCGTGCGTGCGTGTGTATGAAGTACTCGTTGTTAACACCATTATCCGTCTCTCTTTCTCCCCCTTGGAATCGTATATCGTGGAAAGAGACGCGGCACATCGCTTCGTTGTCAAAAAAGAATAATTTTTTTTTTTTTTCAAAAAAATTAATTAAATTTTAAATAATTCTGTTGATCCGAATTGCGATATTTTACCAAGTGCACAATTATGTGCACACAGGATACTAGTATATTATAAACATAAGAACTAAGCCACAGCGTAACTTTATAGTAAAGTCAATGTTCTTATTTTTTTCTTTGTTATTTTTATAAAAGTTTTTAGATGTATTTTGTTTAAAACTTGCCGCACTATGATGGATAGCGAGTGACCTGATTATTTTATTTCTCTAAATATACTGAATATATTATGTATTCCTCATAAAAACCTCTTTGATTCGAATTATACCATTACGAAATAAAAAAAATTGATCAATATCAACAGAAATACTTATTTTCACGGAAAGGCTCTTGTATACGTGCCTCAAAGATGCGAGAGAGACGGGGAATTGAATACGCACCGCGCTAAATAGTCAGTATGAAAATGATATCAACCTTGGAATGACGTCATGTTTTTTTTAAATGTATTCGACTTATTTTATATTTAATACACGACGAAATGATTTTTATAGCTAATTACAATAATAAACCTAAACAGATTTTGCATTATTTTAACTTAAAACACTAATTTTTGATGTACGCTTGGAGTCCATCACAGTGGCTAGCGGATTTTTTCAGCACAGTAAGGCTTATTAAAACGTTATTTTAAAGATTATTATTATATTTCCCCCTGCATATTGGTAGATCGCGAAGGATTGGTAGAAGAGTTCAAAAAGTTTGGGCTGCCTTGTTGTATGTGATTATCCGTTCTTGTAGGTTTATGTATGGGTAAAAATGGAAGAACACTTATGTAATACATAGATTGATGATCAAAGTTGAGGTCGACAGTATAAAACAAAGCTAGACATGTAATGGAATGACAGTGAGCATGTGTTGTGTCACATAGCGCGAGAATTACATTAGATTTATACCGTTTGCGTCCGCTACGTTAGGGTGTATCATAAAAAGTCACCGAAGACATTGATAGGTTGGGTGTGGGCGGCCGTAGCTGTGAGACAGAGCAGCAGCTGCAACAGAGCTAGTGGACCGACGCGACGATGCGTCGTAGCCCTCCCAGTGCCGTTGTTGCAGAGTGCACTGTTGCAACAGGAAGTGCACGCGTAAATCTTGGTGCGCTCGCCGATCACTATGCAGCCAGGCTCGCAATGTTTCGTGCAGTTCCTCTCCAGGGACCACATCTTCTCCGTCGACGTCGAATTCTCGTTTGACGTCGTGTACGAGAAACGTTTGACCTGTGAACGCATCTATAGTCAATATTTATATTCAGTGGTGTGGTGTTAAATAAAAAAGAACCAGGTTGGTGTTTAATTTTTACTACCCCCCCCCCCCCCTCCCCCCACTTTTTTCCGGGTGACCGTAAAAAAGTCGACAGTGAAAAAGTCGAAAATGATCGTTTACCATGCATACATATAATATGAAAAACGTTTAGTATATATATATCAGTGGCATGCGGTAAAACTCTCTCTCCCCCCGTCGTACATCCTCACTTAATTTGCGCGAGCAGGATACAACAGGAACAAGAGGAACAGGCTTTTCCTCCCGTATTAATGTGCGCGCGCAGAATACGGGAGGAAAAGCCTGTTCCTCTTGTTCCTGTTGTATCCTGCTCGCGAAAATTAATTGAGTATGTACGTGAGTATGTACCGTTTACCATGAACCCTTTTTTTTTTGATCTTTCGACTTAAGATTTTTCGATTTTCGATCTTTGCCTTCCGATGTTTGCGTTTTCCGGCGTTTCACATTCGGGCTCGTCACGGAGACCGCATGTGTACATATGTACGTACATGTACAGTAGTCCGGAGCGAAAAATGCAAATTTTGAATTTTCATCGATGGACCTAGTGGAAAACTTTCATCGTATCAAGGGAAGGTAAATTAAAATATAAGTACTACTTCCGGTTCAGATAAAAATATTTAAAAGATGTAAGGTTATAAAGATTATTATTTATATCATATGTAAAAAAATTTAGTCCGATTTAGTTAGTGGTTTGGGAGATAATTGAATTCAAAAACTTAAAAAAAGAGGACACCTATAAGGGGAGGTACCATTTCCGGTCAACTTAAAAACCTGAAAAAAATTTACGTCGTGTCGATAAAAATTTCAGTAACCGATACTAAGTTTCAGTTCGATAGGACTAACTGTGTTCAAAAAATCCCCAAAATACACAGACACACACATTTTTTCTAGATCATGAAAACGTGATCAGTGATCGATTCTGAGTTCGAATCAGTCAAAATCTCGAGTTCGAATTTTCGCATGATCACAAAACTTCATAACCCAGACAAATAGGTTAAAACAAGGCTGTATGACAAAAAAAAAAGAGAGATAATTTTACCCGATCTCCGTGACGAGACAGAATGTTAAATTACAGAAAATGCTAATATCGAAAGGCAAAAATCGAAAATCGAAAGATCTTAAGTGAGTATGTACCGTTTACCATGCACCCTTTTTTTTGATCTTTCGACTTAAGATCTTTCGATTTTGGATCTTTGCCTTTCGATATTTGTGTTTTCTGTAATTTAACATTCTGTCTCGTCACGTAGACCCAATTTTACCGCATGCCTTTCATATATATTATACATATATGTATATATATACATAGTACCGTTTACCATGCACCCTTTTTTTTATCTTTCGACTTAAGATCTTTCGATTTTCGATCTTTGCCTTCCAATATTTGCTTTTTCGACCTTTTCACTTTCGGTGCCGTGAGGTAGACCCATATTCTTACTTGTTGAAATTATAATGTTTTTTTTATATTTTATAAAAACTTCCATAATGCATCCTCTTCAACATATTTGATTTGAAACCCGTGTTTGTGTGTCAACAGCAACATTTGCTTTTAGCAATGTTAAAACTATGTACGTACATATGTATACATGTGTCAAAAAACTATCAAATTTTAACATGTGAATTTAGAGATGACTATTCATTCAATCTGAGTTCCCTCATTTTATCTATCCTCAAGTGCGTATGGTCAATAGTTCAAATAATGTTTTCTTTCGAAGTTTTGGGTGGTTTTCGATAAAAAAAAGCCAATAAATTTCATTAAACGTCCTTTAAGGTTTGAATGTGCTCAGATTACTATTCGAATGGTCATCGAATGTTAGAACAAGAGTCTGCTCACAATATTTGGAATGCAAAATTTTATGTGAATTTTAGTCAAAATATTTTTAATTGTACTCGAAAAACAATGTTTATAACAACCAATGAGCCAAGGCGGAGACCTGGCTCAAAAATAAATACCAGAGTGGCGACCTGGCACGACCTGGCCCGACTACACCACTGTTTATAATCCTCATAAACCTCACTTATGTAGGTTGAATTCATACCAACGTTCATACATATGTACCTATCTATACATTGCTATGAATTGAGCGATGCACACCTGCATCCAAAGACGTGGAAGACCACCTATTGGTGTATTTATCACAAAATGTTGGCATCACAGTCAGGGCCGGCTCAAAGGTGCAACAGACAAAGCACGTGCCTAGGAGCGCCATAGCTAAGGGGCGCCGTGAGTCTCTCTTTATTTTTATTTTTTACTAACATCTTCTTAGCTCGAAAACGATTTTATCGTTTGACGAAGTTTGGGTTCTTATGCGATCGTTTTCATACTTTGCAATTTTACTCGGTTTGGTCATCAATATAAGTGGAAGTGTCATCTGCCATTACGATGGTGTAAAATAATCGTAATAGACATGTTTTTTGATTATAGAATTAAAAAAAAATGGATTTTTTGAACTTATACAACATTTTATATTCAACTTAAGTTTTCAACTCGAAGTAATAATGCTGACAATGTTTGAATAAAGCTTGTCAAACAGTTAACTGTTTGACACTAATATGTTTATACTTAATACTTGCTACTATGTGGCAAAATCTTTTGGAGTCTTAGAAGGCACTTCTACTGTCAGTAGGAGTACCTGAATTTCATAAGTATGTATATATTTGAAAGTGAATAAGTACACTTTTCTTTAATTCGAGAAATATTTCGCAAAACATGTATTTCGTTTAACAATATTTAAAAATACTGGTGGCTTGTGATACTTTTATTATACTTTTCCGACATTCTGGATATATCTAATTTAAATAAGTGATAATTTGTAGTCAAATTGAAATAGTGTTTTTGGAAGTGAATATTAACTTAAGGCACTTTCAAATATAACAACTCATATGCTGAAACACATTGGCTTCCTGCGCTTTGATGGAGTGCTCCCATTAGATTCTGTGATTTTTACGATTCATAGTACATATGTAGTTAATTCTTCCACATTGTTTTGTTCCTTTCGGGCTAGATTAGGTATGGGTTCTTTTCACTCTTATGCATTACGGAAACCATTTTTTTAAGCAAAAATTTTTTTAGCAAAAATTATTTGAAAAACTGTACCATGCAGAGTCGCTTGTCGTCTTTGCACTTGTATGTGAGGATCGTGTGGTTGGATCTTGGATTTGCACACCGGTCATTGGAGTCCATAGTTTGGCATCGATAGCACCAAAGGTCGTTGACAGGTCGCTCGGCAGCCGGAGTGCGATGCACACTGTTTGTCTGCAGCAGCTGACCTCCAGCTGAAAACGTCAACATTTGGTTCATACTTGTGTATAAAATTGACGTATTAGGTCATTCAAAATGAAAACAAGACATGAGAGTTTGGAGGCGATTTTTTAAATCTCGTGGAAAAGTAACTTCGTTAAAAATAGAGGAATTTTCCTATCAAAGTTCGCAATTTTTTATGATTTCGTTGTTGAAACGGTTACTCCATAAACTTTGCTAAAAACTATCGTACCTACTATGTCACCACCAGATATTGTTATATTGACGTTATATTGTTGTCAAGTGAGGATTGTCCACAGACATTCCTAAATAATTTTAACATCAGTCATATCATATTGATGCTTGGTGCTCGACGTACATATGTCCGATAAAAACTTCTCTGTTTGTTTATATTACTCGTAAGATGGACAAGTGCATCGTTAATAATTGCACAATGCATTCAAAAACACACAATAAACAACATGGGATACATGTTTATAAGTAAATTGATCATTTAAGTAACATATGATTCAATTAATATCGTAGTTTGACAATGTAATATTATTATTAAATAAATATAAAAACATTTCTCTTTGTGGCGCCGAATACTCAATTATATTAATAACCAATTATTTAAGTTTAATTAATATAAACATCGTTAATTAAGAGTTCCCAAGTACAGAAAAATACAAAGAAGTGGATAAAAATAATCCGCCAATTGAGAAAAGAAACGGATTGGCCATCAAAGCCCAACATCACCAAAATACTCAAATTGTAAATAAATATATATCAAAATTAAACTTTAATTTTTGTAGTTAATATATGATGATCCTGATTGTATTCCGTGCGTTTTAGCGTAGTTTTGGAGATGTACCGCGTAATATTGACACAATTTATTTATTCGTAAAGGCACTTCTATTATTATAACATTTCTCTGGTCACGACTATTTGAGTATGATTTATGTACAACAAAATTTATGTAATTTATTGAAGTTTAAAAATTCATAAATGTCTCGTTAGTTTCGAGTTTTTTAGTGTCTCGTAATTCGACGACTTGTAAATAAAAATGCTGCATTGTTTCTAATTGGCCAGGAAGGTGCATTAGGGTTTACCAGTTAGGCCATCCTCATATACATATATGTATATATGTATGTATATATGTATATATATATATATATATGTATATATGTATGTAAAAATATAAATATATGTATACACCAGACAAAAATATATTTATACATAATCATAAAAAAACAATAGTATTATAATTAAAAGTAAAAATATCAAATAATAAAATAAAAAGTAGGGAATGTCTTGCATCTACAGCCAGTGCCAATATATGTATAAGAACCAGCCGCAAATACGAAACACCCCTGCGAGGTTCAAATGGATGAGAGAAGATCAAAATTCCACTCATATATAACATTCAATTATGAAAATAATGATGAGCGCAGGCTACCAGAAAAAATAGGTCAAAACAATTTCTGATAATTCGAAACAAATAAATCTGAGTAACGCCGCAACTTTGGTTTTTCCATTTCCGTAAAAAAATCTAACCTAAGTTTTAAATACAGCAGACAAATCTACTGCAGGCTCACCTTGTTGAAACAAGTAGAAGAAGAAGTTCATGCTTCACGTTAATAATGAGGAAAAAATAAAAGGAGGAGCAAAGTTTTGGAGCATACAATTAAAAAAAACTTCTCCCAGCATATATAGTATGTATAATACATATATATTTGGCTTCAGACACTTCAATTCAAAGCTACTTCAGCTGATGAGTATTATCGATTTGAAAGCATAGTATGTATATACCATTAAAAAGAGTTAAACTTTCGTTGAATCCATTATTTAGTAATTAGATTGAGTGCAGTGAATCTCCCTTGCTTCTTGCAAAAAACTCACTCAACAACTACATGGGTTTTTCCGCACAAACGGATGAAAAGCGTCCGATCTAGAGCCCCAAATTGCATGACTCATTGATAAAGGACTCCACCCAAAAGCTGCAGTATAAATATAATGGGTTTTTAATTGAAAGTGCCATTCGTTTTTGAAACGATCTGATATTAGAGTGCGTTCACACCGCATGCGGACGTGCCCTAAAATGCTTGTACATATTACATATATTATATTGTGCTATTATACATATACGTACGTGACTATGTATAATATCGTCATCGCATCCCAGTGACCCAGATAGATAGTCGGGTCGGTTTTTGGTCAGATGGCAAATTTCCTTCTCGGGGTGATGAATGTTTATCGCGAGAGAGCGAGACGCAAATAGCATTGGGTAGTACGGGATGACGCAGAGCGAGTTTTTCCGAGGAAGCGGAAACGGCGAAGGGGAAAATTTGCATATTTGGCATTACAGCCTCCCCCACATTTTGCATTATAAAGGAAATATTTAAATTAGTATATTCGTATCGAACCATGCAATTTCGCGCGGGCGTTGATTGTGCGAATTTCCGACCGTTAATTGAAATTGAAATGACTCATGATATATAATACAACAGTAAAAGGGTAGGCAAATTTCTATGAAAATAAATATTTTAAAACAAAACCGGACATTGACATTTCTTCAAAAACGATATGACACAACAGAGGCTAGGCCGTTTTATTTATTTGTTGTTCATCAATCATGCACACGTCATTTCTGATCACTCCAGTGTGACGAGTGTACTATAAAGATTAATAAATTCATACTTTTAATACATAAATTATATATATTTCATACAATATATATTGTTAAACATTGTACAGAGCATTGTAAACATTATAGATGGCAAGTTTAATTTTTATTTCCATCGAACATGTACACTCCCTTTACAGATCGCTCCAAAGCCACGAGTTTACTAATACAGATACAACACAGTAATACAAATACTACAAGCATTTTATACAATGTGGATTCATACATCATCATCCACAGTGACATATACGGAGAAATTTTTGCAGCATTTTATTATAGAAATTGGCGAACTTCAAGACGCTGAATAGCTTGAGATTTGCAAGAGAGATTGAAAAGAGATACCAATTTGCAGAAGCCCTTTCAATGAAAATCAGAAAAATTGGCAAACTCCGATAGGAAACGGTCGATCACAAACCAAAGTCAAAACCAACAGCTACTGGTGGGTATCGAACCGTGACCACTCTGCTCTAAAGCATAATACGCTAACCACTATTCCACGCTGCTATGTATACAATCAACAAATTTGTTTATACAAATTTGCAGCATTAATAGAAATCAGCAACCAGTAGAACTCGAACCCGTGATCACTATGTTCGAAAGCATTATATGCTAACCACAAGTCTATGCTTTTGATCACAGTATATTGTTCATGAACAGAATAGTTTGTTCATATATAATCCAATCTGGCCAGGTACAGTGTACATACATACACAAAACAACAAATTGACAAACGAACTAAATTGTTCATGCACAAATTGTCTGACCAGCAGCAACCAGTGGGAATCGAACCCGTGACCACTTTGTTTACTGTTTATATTACAAGATAAACACTAGTGGTTTTAAACAGCTTCGCTCGGTATTTGTAATATAAACCGCTTAAGCATGGCCAATCTTTATAGGAAACATTTTATTAAATTTATTCGAATAGTCTTATTGTATTTAAATTTATTTGAATAGTCTTATTTTATTCAAACTTATTTGAATATTCATTTGCTTTTTTATTAAATTTAACGTCACGGATTCTACCACCCGAACCTTACATACTTACATACAAATTCTCTTTCGAAATTATATATTGGATTACATTATACAATACATGCGCACATTTGTGCACTTGAGTGAAAAGATCACTGAAATAATTATCGAACTCGTCTCTTCTTATTTGAACACGAACTTGAACAATGAACTGCCCAGTATGGTGGAGAATTACAAAAACAAAATAACAAATAAAATATAATAAAACAATACGTCAGCGCATGCGTACTGACTGTCAGTGTGTGTGTGTGTGTGTGTGTGTGTGTGTGTGTGTGTGTGTGTGACAACAATAGCTGAACAGCGTATGTGACGAAATAAGCCTTTTATACACACGTATAGAAAGTTTATAATAACAAGAAACCGAAGGATTGCATTCGATTCAAATAAATATAATTTGACATATGCAAAGTGTGAAAGGTTAAGTTAGGTTAGGTTTGATATTGAAAGGATCTCAAATCTACATAGAAGTGTGTGTATGTATGTATGTGATGAATTAAAAATTGTTCGATTTTCATTGTATTTATAAGTCCGGAAAAAAAAAAAAAAAATATATATATATATATATATATATATATATATATATATATATATATATAAATATATGTATATAGAAATTTATTGGAATAAAATGTTGGAGAGTTGGAGTACACACTTTCTCAGCCCTGATTCAAATTGTTGGTGGCGCTACGAAATGCAAGTCAGGCATTGATTTTAAAGAGTGGTGTGAAGATAACCTCAAACTAAACAAAGGGTGGGTGGGAGGTGGGTGGTGGGTGGTGTGGGTACGTACCGCAGTCTTGGTGGTAGATGAGCGCGAGCAGCAGAGGCAGCACCAGTGGCAGCGGCGCCGGGGGCATCTCAGAGAGGGGGCGCAGACGCAGGTGCAGGTGGAGGTGCAGGTGTGGGGGCGAAGGCGAGGGCGAGGGGTGCGGGTGCGGGTGCAGGGGGTGCGGAAGCCCCGGGGCGGAGCCGCTCGTCTGCCGCTCCGCATAGCGCCACCTCAACAGCGCCGCAAGCGCGCCGCCATTGCCTTTGCCTTTGCCTCTGCCTATGCCTTTGCCTTTTGCCTTTGCCTTTGCCTCAGCCTTTGCGCCCTGCCTCTGCAGCGACACCTACCGACACGTCAACTGCAACATGTGCGCATGCTCAGTTCACGCAGAGCCTCCACTCACCCCCTACCACCCACCCCACAACCCTCCGGCCCTCCGCACTCCCTCCCGGAGCGGTGCAACTGTGCAAATTGTGCATCACTCGCACCACAGAATATTACATTTCAATCTATGACCATGTGTACATATATACATATGTACGTACATGTACAGTAGGCCGGAGCGAAAAATGCAAATTTTGAATTTTCATCGATGGACCTAGTGGACCTAGTTTGTTACAGACATTACTAACAAACTAACCAGTAGATTCTATGACAGAATCACTAATAACCATACTAACACACTTTTGAAGAGTCTCTGTGATTACAACAAAATGTCTATACCCTTCAGGTATAAACTAGGGTTTCTGACCCGGGTCGACCCGGGACAGACATTCCCGGGAATTCACGAAATTTTTGTTGTCCCGTGTCATGGGAATTCTTATCTTTAATCCCGGGAATTGGATTTAAAAAAATCTTGAAAACATACAACATTTTCACGACTGCACGAAGGGAAATAATAAATCAAATACACAAAGAATCGTAAAATATTCTCAAAAATTAAAATCGAAGAAAGAAAAAGCATAAAACTGATTTTTTTAAGCAAATGTTAAATAATTCTGATTTTATACTGAACAAAACATTATTTAAATGTTGCAATAAAAGCGAATTTATATCCTACGGTGAAATTATTATGAAGCGAGTATATCCTTCTTGTATTGACGATTCCACAATGGAAAATTAAATAAGGAATTATCAAAGACGAATATACAAAATAGCATCGACTTTAAAAAAGAAATTAAAATATACATATGTACATGCTGACAGGAGAAAAAACCGATGATTTAAAACAAGAAGAGGTTATTAAAAATTGTTTTCGTCTCTTTAAATTTAAATTTAAACAATAAAACCAACTTCGACCGAAACTTAAAGAGTTTTTACCATTGCTGGAAATTTTTGTACCAAATCTAGAATTATACTTTCGGATTCTCATTTAAATATTTTAGTATTTTTAAAAAGCTAATTTAAATAAGTTCACTTTTATATTTACATTTTTTCAAGTTAATAGATATATTATGTATTGTTTCCCGGGATCCCGGGAATCCCGGGAATTGAAACAGTCCGGGAAATCAGAAACCCTAGTATAAACACACATTACCTAAACACAATCTGCTTTAGGTCATCGGCTTTAGAGAGTCTTTAATTAATATTATGTATTAGATGTATTATGATCATTTATAAGAATTGAAAATAGCTTTTTGAGCTCTTTTTCTATTACGCTGTACATATTAACATGATAATAATTGTAAATAGGTTTTTGAGCTCTTTTTCTATTACGCTGTACATATTAACATGATAATAATATAGTACTAGGATTACTAACAAAATTAAATTAAAATTTTAAAATAGAAAATGATCAGTAGATCAGTAGCTATTAAAATAGATATAAGATGTATTCTGAACCGGTCTCCGTGACGAGCCAGAATGTTAAATTATACAGAAAACGCAAATATCGGAAGGCAAAGATCGAAAATCGAAAAATCAAAAAAAAGGGTTCATGGTAAACGGTACATACTCACACAATTTTCGCGAGCAGGATACAACAGGAACAAGAGGAACAGGCTTTTCCTCCCGTATTCTGCGCGCGCACATTAATACGGGAGGAAAAGCTTGTTCCTCATGTTTCTGTTGTATCCTGCTCGCGCAAATTAAGTGAGTATGTACCGTTTACCATGCACCCTTTTTTTTTATCTTTCGACTTAAGATCTTTCGATTTTCGATCTTTGCCTTCCGATATTTGCGTTTTCCGGCGTTTCACATTCGGGCTCGTCACGGAGACCGCATGTGTACATATGTACGTACATGTACAGTAGACCGAAGCGAAAAATGCAAATTTTGAATTTTCATCGATGGACCTAGTGGAAAACTTTCATCGTATCAAGGGAAGGTAAATTAAAATAAAAGTACTACTTCCGGTTCAGATAAAAATATTTAAAAGATGTAAGGTTATAAAGATTATTATTTATATCATATGTAAAAAAAAATTTGTCCGATTTAGTTAGTGGTTTGGGACATAATTGAATTCAAAAACTTAAAAAAAGAGGACACCTATAAGGGGAGGTACCATTTCCGGTCAACTTAAAAACCTGAAAAAAATTTACGTCGTGTCGATAAAAATTTCAGTAACCGATACTAAGTTTCAGTTCGATAGGACTAACGGTGTTCAAAAAATCCCCAAAATACACAGACACACACACACACACATTTTTTCTAGATCATGAAAATGTGATCAGTGATCGATTCTGAGTTCGAATCAGTCAAAATCTCGAGTTCGAATTTTTGCATGATCACAAAACTTCATCTATTGTTACTACGTACATAGATAAAGTAAAAAACTCGGATGTGACCAACCCACGATTTTATTGTGACCAACCCACGACTGCAGCTGAATTGATTACAGTTATAGAGACGAATAATCGGATGTGACCAACCCATGACTTTATCTATGCATATGTTATGATTGCACTAATACTTTTAAACAATCATTTGTAATTTCGACATACCACATTTTTTTTCTAATGTTTTTATAAGCTGGTATTTACAAGTGGGCTTATTTCTATTCACTTTTGACCCCATTATGCCCCACAAGTTCTTAATCGGGCTTAAGTCAGAACTATTACTCAGCCACTCTAGCGTCAAAATTCCATTTCTTTTAATAAACTGTTTCGCGTAAAAATAATAACATTTAATTTATAAAATATTTTTGCATTTAAAATGTAACCTGGGATATAAAGTATTTAAAAAATTATAAACATACGGATTTAGTGCGATGACACGGTTACAGAATCGTCCTAGAAAACGCTCTGTGTTTCATACGCGCAATGCATTTCAATAGATGGCAACTGGTTCATTTTTAATATATTTTTGTAAACGTTTACCGTTCCGTCAATAAAAGCCAACTGGCCCACACAAAAGTAAGAGAAACATCCCCAGACCATCTATCCTGCAGGATGCTTCACCGTTGGCAAAAAGCATTCGTCACTAAGACGTTCCCCAGTTCTGCGTCTCACATACCGCATTTCAGCAGACCCGAATAAATTGAATTTACTCTCATCCGAGATCACATTCTGCCAATCACTTAGCGTCCAATTTTCATATTTTTTGGCCCATTTCAGACGCTGCAAAAGCATTTTTTTGGTAGGGAATGAGTATTTTGCTGGTCTTCTTGCAAAGAAACCGCGTTCACGAGGTCGATGTCACATTTTTTCTACACTTATTTCAAAACCACCAGCCGCTATAAACTCCAATCTGATATCCACGGCAGATTTTAATCGTTATGAACATAGGAACACTTCAAAAGTCGATCTTCAGTAATTGTCATCTTTTTTGGTGTTCCTGGACCTTTTTCCGTTCTGGAGATGTAGGATTTGATTTAATATTGATATATTTGAGCACTGATGTTTTGCTGCATCCAACTTGACTAGCGATAGATCGGGGGCTGACTTGTTTCGAAGCCATAGCCGAAATTTTGATTTTTTGCGCCGCGGTCTGTTTAGGATAATTTAGCATAATTTTAGTAAACAGCACGCCGTGATGTGAATGAGCCAAAAATCACGACTAAATTGACATAAATAAAAGCAAAGGATCATATTCATAAAACAAAAGGGCTTTGAACAAATCCCCAGCCCCCAAAAAAAGTATATCTGCATTTACCGTAATTTGAAAGTGGACATTTTTTTATAGACCACTACGGTATATATATATAGTACATTAAATTCAAAAAGTACATGTAATACATAGTAAATGAAATTTTCACAAAATATCTTAGGTAGTACAACCAGTAATCAGGCTCACACACAGCACGCTAAAGACCTTTATTAAAATGCCATATAAATGTACGAGAAAGAGCCAGATGAATGTAATATCATTTTACATTTATTTGTATTATATAATGTACATATATATGTATGTATGTATGTAGGTACTATGTAGATTTAAATGATTACCTCACCCAGGAAATAGCTTTTCGTATTAGGTTTGCGTGAATTTGAAATCGTAATGAGAAGTCTTAAATACCCTCGAATTCAACCAAAAAAAAATGTATATATATATATATATATATATATATATATATATATATATATATATATATATATATATATATATATATATATATATTTATTTTATTTATTTATTTACATATTCTACCACAGTAACATTACATAATACTCTAACGCAGGGTTTCCCAAACTATGTTCCGCGGAACACAGTATTCCACTGAACCTGAATAGGTGTTCCGTGACAATTTAGAAAGGTTTTATACACTGCAACACATTTAAAGATCTTCTACTTCGTTACATATTATATGATAAAAGTATTGAAGAAGATTTACTCATGTGCGAATATTTAAATGGACAAACTACAGGAGAAGATTTATTCGACTGTATTAATGATTACAATACATACAAATCAAGAGATAGGTTGGGAGAAGTGTATTGATAAGGGTAGGAAATATGAAAGGTGTTGAATCACGTATCCAGAAAGTAGCTACAAGAGTCACCAGCAGTCATTGTATTTTGCATAGGAAAGCACTGGTGACTAAAAAAAGCACTATTAAGACTTTATGAACTTTCAAGTGAGTTATTGGTCTTCTTGAAGGCACAAAATAACAAATCTTTTGTGGTTGTTCAAACTATTTTTACCAAGTGCAATGAATTTAACTTATCATTATAAGGAAAAAGTGCTACAATTTTTAATACAAGAGATAAAATTGCATCTTTTGATAAAAAATATAATTTTGGATTTCATCAGTTGAACCTAATAATTTTGATTGTTTTCCTGCCTTACATGAATGTTTGAATGAATTAAATTTTAAAGTAAATGAAGAAGTTTCCAAAGTAAATGAAGAAGTTTCCAAAGTATTTTCAGAACACCCACATAACTTGAAAACAACTCTTTTGCAATATTACAATAACTAGTAAGGACGATTCCTGGGCTTCGAATACATTTTCCGTGACAGATAAACCAGTAGGCTATGAAAATATGAAAACTATGAAAATCTAATTGATTTAATTAGTGGCTCTAGTTGAAAAAAAAATACAAAGATCAGCATTTAAATTATAGAGATAATATATTAAAATGTCTGTATATGAGAATTAAATAAAATTCCACTAAGAAAAATCATATTTCGACTATTCTTGTGAATTAATAACAAAAATTCTATTGATTTTTAGGCTTACCTCCATAAAATTAACGAATATTTAATTCTCATATAAAGACAATTTAATATATTATCCCTATTAATTCAATTCAGATTCTTGTAAATACGAGTAAATACTAGTACGAGCTTTTAGCTTGCAAATTTTACTGATTTAAAATTCAGCACTTTTAAACGAAAACAATTAACCCTTTTAAACGAAAACAAAAAATAGTGTGGCCAGAACACTATCACAATAATCATGTTTCAATAGAAAATACTCAATATAAAATAGTATTAACATTGGGAAAAAATTCCTAATGAAAATACGTACTTTTGACTTTTGATTTGAACTGGACGACTACTTAGAGAGATTTGAAAGCTGAAAAGTACTATTAATGAAAGATAAAATAGGCGACTTATAGATTCCAATATTCATTTTGAACAGGAAATTTACAAATTTTGAGAAATCGACCGAACAACACCAAGATATAGAAAAATCGCCCGATTTAAAAAACTCATATATGTACATATGTATATCCGAATCTCAAGCCAATCAACATTTTTATTACCAGATTCGTTTTCACTGGGAATAGATATATAGGAAAAGGCGTATCTCGTCTCTGAACCAAAAAAAAATCGTCATTTGTCGAACAGTGTAATTTGACTACTTTTGAATAAAAACATACCTTCACAAATATATAATGTATGTATACCTATAGAATATGAAACAGGTATGTGTTTTGTGTGGGTTTATGTACTTAAATGCATTAAAATTATATCATTGAAGGGCAAAACTTTTAATAATTCCAACATATTATTTTTGATCTGCGGGTCGAAAAGAAAAAAGAAAGGCTTCAAAGCATCAAATGAAAAAAATACATTATACATATTCTGAATCACTGGGTCAAAAGGAGTACCCCTACAATGCTCAAAGCAATTTCCGGTGCTTTTTTTCCCAACGTTTCTATATATTTCGCAAAATTTATTCCCTTGGTAAATAATTTCTCCTGTACGATAAAATTTTCACGTTTTCCGCGGAAAAATAAAATTCATTTACAATATAAACAAGAAAGATATTAAAGTTTTCCTAAGACCCTTACACTTTTCTATTAATACCATTTCACTATTACTTACGATGCTTTTATAGGACTTTTATTTTTCTGAGAGGTCGTTAATCCTTGCACGCCCACTAATGGACATAGATCTCTAGACGCTTTTCCCGTATCCATCTTATGGGTAATCCCACACATCTAGTTTTTTTTAAGTTCTCTTACGTGCTAGAACTAATGCCTCATCGGTCCGTTTACATTATCAAACTGAGAATTTTCTATAGGTATATGGACACATTCATACGCTCCGTAATATGTATGTACATAGGTGGCGTATCATAACAGCAGCTTCCGATACTATATATTCATATTGTAACGTGGGAACATGAGAGAGATAAATAATTCACCGTCTAAGTGCATTCATGTGTGAACAATATAGAGTCCGGACTAGGCTAACAGGACTCGCCAGGATTGGTTCTTTACGTGTCTAGACAATAGACACATTAATGGATCGGGGAAGCTGTGCTGAGTAACTTGTCCTTTATAAGGAATTACACAAGGTAGATCAGATTATTCTGGAGTAAGCGGTGGTTCCGTATGGACCTCTTAGATCGTTGAATAAATACTGTGAAGCGACTTTGGCCTCTTATTTGGATCCTGAACTCACCCCTACGCAACAATATTACACAATAGTATAGTAGGGATCCCAAATATTCGAATATATCTGAATATCGAATATCGAATAGTAGCTTTAAATTTTTTATTTGTAGTTTTAAGAAGTTCAAGATGTTATTAAAATTTTAAGAGAATCAATTTCTGTAACATAAAATAGAACTAAATGTGCTGTAGATTGAAAATAAAAAAATAAGTCCGTATAAAAAGTATTCGAATATTCGGATTTGGGATCCCTAGTATGTACATGTCACCGAAACGTATCAAGCCGAATCTGATTGGGGAAATATTCACACGCATCACCTAACGTCATAGTGGCGAGTGCACCCGTACTAATGAAACTGCTGCCATGCGCATATGAATATTTTTGAAAACGTCATATTATGACAATATTGACTTAACAAGATTGAACCGTATCGTTGCGCTCTGTAATGTACATATATGTAGGCCTATTTCATCTTGTACACGTTCATGAACATGCCGAAAACGGGTGTTACTGTAAAGTATGAATGGAATTAGTCGTTTCCTTGCAATATTGTGCCGAGCTGTTGACGTGCAGTGCTGAATAATATTCACGGACCTTTATTCGTTTATATTATTATTCGATTAGCCAAAATTGAAAATTGAAAACCTTGATATAAGTTATCATACTGAATCAAATAAAACAAAAAGTTCAACAGGTGTTCCGAGGCACTTCACTTTTTTTTTCAAATAATGCGATATAAAAACTTGTATCTAAT
Organism: Arctopsyche grandis; assembly: GCF_051622035.1. Lineage (NCBI taxonomy): Eukaryota > Metazoa > Arthropoda > Insecta > Trichoptera > Hydropsychidae > Arctopsyche > Arctopsyche grandis. The sequence goes on along the minus strand of NC_135365.1, from coordinate 12,924,826 downwards.
ATAAAACAGATAAACTTTTTTCCTCAGAGGAAAATGAGTTTTGGAGCAATTTTGTGAAGTTCATCTAGACATACAATTCCACTTTTGTTTCAAAACTTGATTTCCAACTATCTATATTTAGAAGAAAATAAAAAAATTCAAAGAAAATTATTACATATGTACATATAAGATTCATATAATATATTTAGTACATATGTACATATATAGATGATATTTATAACTGCTCGCAACGGAGACGATATTTAATATGAATTTCCCAACAAAGGAAAGTGTACACATTGGAATATGTGTGCACTATATATGGTATGTAATACATACATATATACATATTTAGGGATAGTACATACATATAATATGTCCCAGTGCGTAATATGAAAGTGTGTCACTGAAATACGATCGAGAACGCCGTTAGGATTCTGAGAGAATGATTCCTGTAACAAGGATGAAAGTCAACAAAGCGTGAAATCTTCACAGTCAATTGATTCGCACATTTTCCGTTGTATGCATGTGGCGCTAGTGTCTTCCGTTTTTATCGATTTCCGCCGGAAAGGGACGGGCTGCATTTACGATCAGCAAGGATGTCAAATTAGTAAAAAAAATATATCTCCACGTGTGTACGTATACATATATGTATGTACATATATTGTAAATACAAAAACTTATATATGATACAGTGAAATTATAATTTCACTGACGTTTCAGTGAAATCGGTAATTCGGAATTAACTGCTGAGTATTTTAGATTGTGACTTGGTCTCTTATTGCACATGGGAACGATAAGATTGAACCGAATAGGTGATTATTGGAAGTAGCATCACTCATCACTCATTAGCCAGCAGTATGGCTTAATGGCAGCGTGTATGTTTATTACCAAGTGAACAGTGAGTTCGATCCGACATACTGCTGGTTAGGTTTTGGGGTATTTGTGACTCCAAATTGATCATTTCTTATCAGAGTTTGCCAATTTTATCTGATCATTGCTGAAACGGTTCCTCAAAATTGGCAAAATATCATCTTTCCTGTTGTCACAAATCTTCTGTATTTATTGTGTATAATTTGTAAAAATTATGTACAAAAATCTAAATCCATAGATGTCTCAATGGATTAATTCTGTAATTAATTAATTAATTGTTTTTTCGTGTTCTTCAGCTTCTGGAAATACAGTGGTTTATGTAACAATAAAATGCTGCATTGTTTGTAACTAATTGTCTAGGAAAGCGTATTGGGGTCTTCCTGTCAAGCCTCCCTGGTATATATCTATGTAAAATAAAATAAAATAAAAATAAATACCGGTATTTTCCCAATTCATGTCACGCTATTGATTTTTATTCATTTTAAAGGCATTACATTTTATCAACAATGAAGAAGATGGAACTAGTTTTAGAAAAATAGATTCATTTGTTTATTTTATATTGTTGCAAGATATATTCCAGTCTAAACACACATTTACAAAACTCAAAATCCTCAGCGGTAGTTACAAAGCTTTCCTATGTTTTATTATCTAGGGTAGTGATCTAGAGTTTGTTTGGATTAACTGCTAAATTTTTATATCTGCTTTCTATTGGCTTTCTAAATAATTTATATTGGAAATGTTGGCGAAATTTTCAGCGTGGGGGGCTTTCAACAGAAAAGACGTCAGCACTCAAAGGGTTCATCTTATATGTATAACTTTTTTTTTAATCAATTTATAATTTATAAACCAAAAACCTAATTTTATCTGATTTTTAATATCGAAAAACAAATGTTTTTTATTTTCATGATATTTAGATTCAATACAATTACAATGACAACCCTGATTGAAAGTTTCTCTCTTTGCCGCTATGTAGCGCTAGTTGTTGCTTAAAAACGGTTTTAATACTGAAATGAATAAAAATGGTTTGCAACCTGGATGTTAATACAATTTAAATATTATTTCACATTATTAAATTATAGCTATTATTGTCAAGAAATACAGACAATAATATAAATAAAGTTTGTTATGTTACCACAATTTTGTAGATAATAAATAAAATCTTTTTAAAAAAAATTTTGAAATATAATACGTAGAAACTTGAAAATGTATTTGAAACATGTATAATATCAGTGTTAGGTTGATTATACCTATGTACATATAAGGTATTTGACTATTACTTCTTAAATCAATATTGAACCGAAGCTTAAATAGGAAGACTCGTAAAGCTGATTAAGCTCTATAGGCTATACCAACTACATATGTACATACATACATAATATATTCTTCCATTTACATCCATAGGAATAATAAATCGTCCATCAATAAGCATATTCATTGACGATGGGAATAAAATTGTAATTTTATTATAAATTATAATTATTTTTTCCTGACTTTTTATTCAACAGTAATAAATGTGGCGCTCGTTTGTACGGAAAACCGACGGAAAATAATCCTGAAGAATTTTCAACTCATTTTCGTATATAACGAAAAACGCTTCAAGCTACCCCGGTAGGTACAGGACCATAAATATGTGTACAATACATATGCTTGGATCATAAACCCATGTTTCCACATAAACATTGTTTTCATTCTTTTCGGTTTCAAAACATTATTCTGCATAAGGCACATAAGCGACCCTTTTCATGAAACTACGATAAACAAGGTACATTTTTATTTCGAATATCGCCGAAAAACAGAAAATAAACATGTATCATCGTGAGAGAACGTTTCCTTACAAGGGTACATCTCTGGAAAGTACTGGAGGCAAGAACATTTGATTAATAAAGGGATAATTAGTTGACGGATCGGTTTTGGTGATATTAAATATTGGACTTTTATTAACCATCTGCCACGTTGACGCAATCGGAGAAAGATTCTACTTGCAGAAAAGAAAGGTAATAGTTAATCTAAGCAACGAAGAAGAAAAATATTACTTAACCGTTTAATGATTCTTGATTTATTTATTTATAAAAATCATACAAATTTAAACAATAAATTTTTATGTACCATTCATATGCATAAGTAATTAAATTTTATAATTAAAACGATATGATAGACTCGGCAGGGTTTCCCAAACATTTTCTGCAATGGAACACTTGGCTTATTTTTTAGGTTGGGTAATTCCCAGGGCCGCCGAGAGGAATCTCGGGCCCTGGAAAAATAATTTTGGGCTCTATAACAAACTAAAAATAGATATGGGTATTTTTAATATGTGAAAAATATATCAAAACTATTAGAAAATAAAATAAAAAAAAACTATTGAATATTAAAAATATTTATATATGTATATATAAACTGTTATATTTGAAAGTAGCGAAAGTCCAATTTTCAATTCCAAAAACGCTATGTCTGTTTGGCCTGATTTATAAATTGTTATCATTTATTTTAATTCGTTACGTGCAGAATCTCTGAAAAGCAGATTAAACGCATTTCAGGCTACCAGTATTTTAAAATATTATACAGTTAAATTGAAAACATTATATTTAATGTTTTGCGAGATATTTCTCGAAATGACGAAAAGTGGACTAATAAGTCCCCCTCTAATAATAAGTGGAGTAGCCTAAAATGTGTCTTCATCTAAATCCTAATCTGTCTGAATGTCATTATTTTTCAACACTTATACGAACAATTATAAAAAAGATAAATTGGCCCATCTGTCAAAAAGGGTGTCCATCACTGCTCTAGTGTGTAGTTATCCCGTGATATATTATGTACGTTAATACGTATCTATAAGTGTTGGAAGCTTTCATAAAGTCACGTTAAATTGACGAAAAGTTTTTCTTTCACAACAACTCGGGTGTTCCAGGAAATTACTAAAAAAAAAATACCGCACCCTTAGGTGTTCAAATACTTTTAAAAACTTCTCTGATTTTTGACCTTCCAAATGGTGTATTATTTATCTAGGTATTACGCCAATTTTCAAAATTCTGATACAAATATCGTTTACACAAACGTACCCGCAGAAAAAATCCATAATAAAAATAATAAAGACAGCACCGTAGATTATACATATTGTTACCAGCGTAACATTATGATATTTCAAGATGTATTATAAAAGGTAAAATTAACCCGGATTATTTTAAAAACTGTAAAAGTAGAGAGGTAAGTGTAGCTGGATAGATTTTAAATGACTTCTTCTGTTGCCATATGAATTGATTATAATTCACCATATGAATTGAATTATGTGGGCTAGACAGAATATATTCCAACTAATCAAAATATATTGCAATTGAAAATACTCTTTATTGATACCAGGTTAGATGGAATATATTCCAACTAGTCAATATAAATTACAACTGGAAGATACATACATTTAAACTGTATCATACATATATTATGTATGTATGTTATATACATTCGTATATGAACATATAATACATATTTATTTAGTATTTACTTAATACAGGTGACCGCCCATTTATTATATAAAAAAAACATAATGTTAAATATTAAAAAGAAAAAAATAAAAAGAAGACAATCACAATTTTCGCTGAAAAACAATGTGTGGTAAAGAGCTTATGAACTGACCATAATATAATATTTTGAGGATCTGTATGATTAGCCAAATGATTAAATAACCCCGTGGCTATGTTTATTGGAGAATTAAAGAGAGTGTTCGACTTCAATAATTGAAAATAAAAAGTGTTTACGTATTCTAAAATAATATTTAAGTATATAAAATTATCAATAGTCCAAAATTCTTTGAGGATTTTTGAACTATTCATAAGTATACGAAGTATGGGGAACATTGAGAACATTGTATATAATCAAGGGATTGGATATATCCGCACATTTTAAAGTAACAACATCATTTTTTGTAGACTTTTTCCCGATAAGTTAATGTACAATTTTTTGCAAGGTGTCAATCAAATTATTCAGTTAAACTCCAATATGGGCCGAACAAAAAAGTGAATTGCCAAATTATTTATGTAGAATTGACGTTGAACAATGAATGAGAAAATCTGTAATGAATATATGTAAGTATCTCATATATTATATATATATAATTTGGTCTCAATCGGAGTAACGACGACAACCATATTCGATTTCAAAGTGATCCAAACTCTATTTTCAAATATCAAATCGAAAAGTTATATACAAATGTATATATTATACACCCATCGTAAACGAAATATGGTTACCCTGTAAAGATATATTTATGTAAGTTACGAGACATTTCATGTATGTATGTATGTATGTTTCAAAAGAGCTTCGGACCCACAAAATGTGTTCAATTTTCACCTTGATTATATGTACACATACCTATTTCTAACGTCGTACCAGTTGGTACTTTGCCCTATTGTGTCCGTCGACATTATCCGGCGAACGCGCCCCCCAGTTGTGGAACCACAATGGAAAATAAAACAGCGGTCGTGACAGTACAAAAGGGCACGAAATTTTCCGCTCGCCCTTATGCAGTGCCAAGGAATTATGTGGTCACTACGGGTGACGTGGGTCACATTTGCACCTGTCGTTTTGCTACCGTTTTAATTGTCCATGTCAAGATATAATCATACGTGTGGTTTGCATTTACATATATTGTACATATATGTATACCTGGAATGTGTAGGATATATTGTGAAACGTGCGTTTGTAAAAAATCCACCAATTCCTGTCCTATATAAACATTGATTTCTATTTATACTCCCTCTTATAGTGTATATATATTAAACTTAAATATATTGAAACCTGTAGAGTACTTCTCAACATACATACATATGTATGTATGTATGTATGTACATATTTCTGGATGTACTCGCGCCCTGTCCAAGATTCAATTTCCAATCCAGCACCCGCTTATTTGCATATATGTATATATATATATATATATATATATATATATATATATATATATATATATATATATATATATATATTTTTTTTTTTTTTTTTTTTTAAGGTGCCGGTCCGCTCGATTTTGCACAATTTTTTTTGCAAAATTTTTACAATACATGCATTTTTACATAATTGATTTCGACTCTATCTAAATGACTATAAGGTCGAAAACGCTGCATGCCGGAAGGCTCTTCTTTGTCAGTACTTTTAAAGATGATTTAAAAGTACTGTTCGGTAAGGACCACGAGAAGGTGAAATCCCAACACCGCAAATATATGTATATATATATATATATATATATATATATATATATATATATATATATATATATATATATATATATATATATATATATATATATACATATATTTGCATATATGTATATATATATATATATATATATATATATATATATATATATATATATATATATATTTAATATACATCCATCATATGTAGGGTTGTCAGACGTCCCGATTAATCGGGATTGTCACCAGTTTTAAGTCTCGTGTCCCGGTGTCCCGAACAAACCTCTCGGGACGCCCAAATGTCCCGGTTTACTACTTTTTAAATTCCTACACAGGTTTTTAACTCAGAATTAACATAAACTATAAACAAAAAGTCGATGTCTGGACCGGTAATTGGACTATTCGTCACATTGCGGTGGTCACAAAGACAATTTTTGACATGGAAATCGTGAATACACAATATTCGGCACTCAAGTTCTCGTTAGTATGATAGTTTTTATGACTATATGACTTTTCGGCTGCCAGATGTTCCGTTATAGAGATTTTAGTGATTTTATAACGAGTATTTTGTGACCAATAATCACCGAACCGTCTGGACAGTCTAGTAAACACTGCAGCAATATTCAACAATGAACTATTTGTCTTATACTTTCTGGAGAGCTATGTGTAGAAGGCAGACAAAAAATGTGTATCAGACATCAATCAATGATGATTTTCTCACACTCGGAATGATTCATCACACGCAGATGCGGAATTAGATACCGTAAAAACAGAAAGACTAAAAGATTTCTTTGATTTTGCTAATATTGAATATAAAAATCTACTCTCACATTCAAAAACTAGGTGGCTGTCACTATTACCAGCAATAGAACACACTCTAAAGCTATTTGAAGCTTTAAAAGCTTTTTGTTTAGCAGAAGAAAAAGCACCAAAAACCCTATTAGATTTTTTCACTAATCCTCTCAGTGAAGTCTATATTTGGTTTCTCCATTGTAATTGAAGCACTTTTCATTTACATATATGTACATATTAAAAATAGAAGGGGAAAAAAATTAATTATAAATATTCTAAATGGTATCACTTCGATTGAAAATATATCCGTAGAAAAGTCAAAGATCTGATTTTTTTTTTTGGGGGGGCGGTGTCCCGGTTTCTGACAACCTTAATCATATGTGCCATGATAGGAATTACACCAAGGTGACACATATGATTAGAACATTTTTGTGTATGCTTAAGTACTAACAATTTTGACATAGAATACAATAGAGACATCTATGAGCAATCAACAAAGTTTTTGATACAAAAAAATTGCGAGAAATATATTATCTAGGTAGCATTTTATAAGATTCAACAAATTCGAGATGCTTACAACTTGAATTTGCCAGAAACTGAGGGGGAGGATACCGATTTATGATATATTCTGTGTTATTTTATATTAAATAATTTAATCGGTACAATATATTTAATAGTTTCCTGAATTTTTCTCTGAGCTTCGGTTAATCATACATATTTCCCAGTTACATGCTTTTATGTGTCGAGTTCGATAATTGAAAGCTATTAAATGGCAGTTACGAAATAAGCTTCTATAAAGTATGAAATAAGCTTCTACAAAGTAGTACGTACAAAATGAAAATTTTAACATCAAAGGTCCGTGGGGAAAAGCGTAATAAATTTTTCATTTAATTATAAACCCGTTTCATGTGTGTAATTTTTCACTAGCACGTGTTTTTCATTTTCACTTCACTTAATTTAATATCTATTACGTACGTTATACATATGTATTTAGTATAATCGATACATTATTTGTTAATTATTTTTAATTTGTTTCAATTAATTTTGCACGATGGATTCAAATAACAAATTGTATTATCGTACGTTTATTAAATCATTGACGCACGTGACATAAATAAATTAACACTTTTAGGATCAATGAGTTTCGTTTTATCCTTTTGACCTGTTATTTGCTAAAGCCTGACGTGATCGTAAAACACAACAAGATAAACAGAATAATGAATGTAACGGAATGTTTAATGTGAACAACTTTAGAGACCTTAAAACGAAAAGTTTTACGGTACGCAAAAGATTAATTCGAGCTTCGTTTAGATATTTATCAAATGTAATATTAATTATGTAATACTTTTTTATAAAAACAAAATACAATTTGAAGTTCCTACAGACTTTGAATAATTATTATAATCATATGAAAACAAACTTTTACAACAAACTCTGTAAATTTCGCTATGGAATACTCATTAATGCGTAACATAACAATACTTTTCGTTTCCCGATCCTGATAATTTTAATTAATGATAAACATGTATACTTTTTATAGGTTTTTTAAAAAACATAATTTATGCATATATTAAACAAAGACCAGAGATGAAAAAGGCAATTAAGTGATATGTGGCTAATTTTGATACATTTAAAATCAGAATATCTGAAGGTTGTGTCTAGGAGTTCAGCCGTCTGTGTGCAAACTTAAATCGTATTAATAAAACAATTATAAAAAAATGAAGTACATGCGAGTAGTGCAAAAACCTTTCCTTGTGATAAATATTGTGTAAGAAATAGTGTTGAAAATTTTAATCACAAAAAAAGTTAAGCAGAAAAACAGACAGAAAACCAAAATGTTTAGTTCTGAACAGGACCAGACGACAAGAGAGACTGAAAGTTTTCAAGTTCATTCATGAATATATAGTGCTTTTACCCCTAATCCTACATCTAAGACATTGTTCTTTCGATGACCAACCAATACTCAACATCCTTGAAGAAATACAAATGGCAGTCGTAAAAATAATAGAATATATAAAATCTAGCTGTGTACCTGCTATCAACGGAAGCTATACCTGCTATCCCGTTATTTCCCCGAATTATAGTTCGGGTGTGTTACCAGATGTAACTTGAAACAGCAGTCCACAAGTATACAACAAGACAACCTAAATGCATTTTAAAGAGAACGATGTCTTGTTTCGTATTATTTAAGATGTATAATATTTTCGACTATAATTTCTTTATATTTCGGCCGCCTGTGTGCGTTGCACACATTTGTGCATATGGTAAGTGCAGCTCTAGTTATTAAAGTATAAAAAGATTTGGTATATGTATGTTAGTAAATTTATTGACAATGTCAAATTCATTTTCTTGTTGAAAACATATTTTTAGAGTCGGAATTTTAATTATAAACTTCACAATGTTTATGTCCAATTAATATAAATAGAATTTCAATATAAGGAGAATAGAACAGTCAAATAGTAATATCCAAAGAAGAAAATCTGGACTTTTTTTTATTTTATACATTCATTAAAATTGAATTGATTCATTTTTTAACGTATAAGGAGCAGTAACTTACGATGCAATTTCATATTTTTCAATAAGGTGCAATTACTTGTAAAATATTTTAGCTTTTATTCGCCAAAGCAGGTATCCAGAAGTTACCCGACACCTTCAGAAAGAACAATACTCAGGATTAATACTTTGAAAAGTTGCTGTGCTAGCATACGAATTTAGTGTGTATTTATATATTAAACGTATCTAGAATTATAATGAGATCGTTGTACTGTCACACAATAATAATCCATGTCCACATCGTGCAACATCTGACATTTTCGCAAACGGAATTAGTTCTCTGTGAGAGATCGGAAAAGCCTCGAAAAAAAACGATCACTTTTTTGCGAGTGTCAAGCGGAAAAGCGAAAATACTCACATCAATGGAGTTTCGTAGTTCATTTTCGACGCTTAGGATCGAATCGGGAAAATCCATACGTCCGACGTCTATTTGCTTCCACTCTCTATTATTACTTTTTTTCAAGAGGAAAACTTTCACCGAATTTCCTCGCCTTCCGTCGACCGTTCGAGTGTTTTCTAAACGGAAAAGCCGTCGTGCGTGTCAATCGTTGCACGTCTGAAGCTTCTGAAAATTCAAAAAACAAATAATGTACTTATTTTCCGGCAAAATGGCACAGATATTTGCCATATATATGTATGTATAAAATACTTAATATTCCAATATTTGATAACACAAGTGCGCTTAAATACACATTGAAAAATAATGTAGAAAAATGAATTTCAAATTCGCTATAGCCTCTACCATTTGAAATGAATATCATTCCAATAAAATCAATACAACATTCGCAACAGACTACTATAAACATAAAAACGCAAATAAAGTAATATCTTTGATGTTTGCATTACGCATACAATTTCAGGTCAATAATAAAAAACTATAAATCAATAAATTGAATTTTTTACATGTTTATATATATACATAAATACATACATAGGTATACTAAAATTTTATGTACATACATACATAAATTTATATTTTATCACTTTATTAAAATTTTATTTTGCGATGAAACTTTTAACTAGTATTATACCAGCTATCTTACAATCACTTCTAAATTATAATATTTTCTAATCTAAAATCCACAACATGTCTTCAAGTTTTGTCATTTGTTCCAAAAAATTATTTTAGACTGGATCATGGGTCTATTCTTTATCATTTACCGATATAATATTGTAACGTGAGAACATGAGAAAGATTATCCACTGTCTAGGTGCATTCGTGGATAAAAAATAGAGACCCCAGATTAGGCTAACGGGACTCATTAAGTGCCTAAACAAAGAATATGCTGGAGTTCACATAGACCTGGGCGAGTGCGTGCATAAGCAATATACTCGCCAGGGTAGACCTATAATTGTCTAGACAACAGATACATTGATGGATCGGAGAAGTTATGCTGTGCAACTTGTTCTTTATAAGGAGGTACACACGGTAGATCAGATTATTCTGGAGTGAGCGGTGGATCCGTTTGGACTTCTTAGTTAGTCATCTTTATATGTATAGGTATAAGCCACATTTAAAGTGTATACTTGTGTATGTATGTATATATGTAGTTCTTATGCATTGCATTCACTAGTATGTGTTTATTTTTTTACGTACATACGTACACATACATATTATACATATACACACATATTTACGTATACCTGGAAGGGCTAATAGGTAAATCCCAATGCACCTTCCTGATCAATTACAGACATTAATATACACATTTAGAATACCGACATAGTCAAAGTATTCACGAACGTAAAAAAAATCACGAGTGTACTAATAAAAGAAACATCTACTAACCCGGGCGAGATTGGTCGCTACGAACTCCTGCTATGAATGATTGAAACACATCATCATCATCATCATCATCATGTACAGCCACTCACCATCCACTGCTGGATAAAGACCTCTCCAACACGCTTCCACTCGTCTCTGTTTTGCGCAACTCTCATCCATCTCACCCAACACATATTCCTAATTTCGTCTACCCATCTTACCTGCGGTCTTCCTTTTATCCCTTTGCATTCTCACGGACACCATTCTAGCACTTTTTTTGTCCAAATTTTGTCTATCCTATCCACATGGCTCACCCATTGCGATTTTAATATTTTTCTCTATCCACTATGTCCACTACCCTTGCCATACTTCTCACCCACGTTTTCTGCTTCCTGTTTTTCCTCGTTATGCCGAGCATACAGCGTTCCATACTATTATTATCTAAATAAGTATTCCATAAAATTAATATATTCGAGATATGGCTCTTTTAATATTTTATGTAAAGAAAATCTTTTATTAATTTACGTACTTTTGACATCAAATATAAAATACGCTGTCATTGATAATTCGAATTGCGAAATGTATTCAACATTTCAGAGCTTTGTACATATATATGTATGTATGTATTCTACGTTAAAACATTTTACCGACATTGGAATTTTCAAATAATTTTTCGGAATAAAATAAATACATCATCGAATCGAGTTTCTTTTCTTTTGTATACCGATAATATATTTTCACTCAAATTTTTGAACCGGGGAAAATAATCAGAATTTCATACGACAACGAAAAAGTACAAATTTCACTGGAATCGATACGATGGATAAAATATTATACAAGACAACAACATATGGTATGATTCGTTGTTTTTATGGAATCGTACCATCCATTTTATACGAATCATTTTTTTATAACCAATATATGTATGTACATAGAAGGATAAAAATTACATGTATATCAAAAAACCTTTACCCGTTAGATAAAATATTTTCCAAACATGTTGCATCATTTTTTTTAATAAAGGGAGTTCCGAAAAGCGTCGATATGAAAAACAAATAAAAATACACCAGTCGAGTGCACTCTTTGTGTCTACACAAAATGTGAATCGAAACGAACAACAAATTACAAAAATCGTCACAGAGTTTTGCATCAATTGGAAATGCAAATTTTAACGACCTCCAGACCATCTCAAACCTCAGCCGATTTAAAGCGATTGTTTGTAATATTATTAGGCAGTGTTGAACCGAGAACTTTTCGTCGCCTGAGAAACCGGCGTTTTGCGGAGTATAGGGGATGAAGAGGGTAATTAATTGGTTTAGGCGAATTCGTTAACTACCCCCGAACTCGACTGAATTCAGATTCCGACGAAAGTGTACGACAGAACTATTCTCGTCAGATTGGTATGCGTTTGAACAGAATCTCGTTAGACGCGAGAACTTAATTTAATTCAAGGACCGTTCCCCGTTCACTTTTCAACATTGATTGTGGACAAACATTTGCTTTCGGCTCTTCATTAAAACCACATATGAAAGTCTGGCTGAGAATTTTGAATTACAAATAGAAAGTTTCATACCGAATAAATATAATATAATATTTACGCAAACTCTTAAGTAAATAAATGATTATACGATTTTTATTTATATAAACATAAAATTTCCATACATGTTATATGTATGTATATTACATGTTTGTATATTTATAAAAACATATCAAATTTTAAGCTAATATGTACTAGCAAACTATAGATAAGTTACAGTTGAAGTGTATCTGCCAGTTGTAATATATAATGACAAAAGGCCGGATAACCAAGGTGCCGTCTGGTAAAAAACGGACCCAGAGGGTGCTGTTTATTGTTCATTGCATTGTTAAAGGTTCGCCAACGTTTTTTTTTTTTGAACTCTAGCTTTGTAAATAGAGCTAAGCCGCACCGATTCCTGGAAAAAGCACCGTGTCTATCCGGTGTCTAATAATGACTAATTGGAATATTTTCCATTTAACTTGGTGCCAACTGCAGTTATAGTTGAAGTGTATTTTCAGTTGTAATATATTTTGACTAGTTGGAATATATTCCGTTTAACCCACGTAAGTTGATTAATATGGCGAATGTATATTACAACTGAAAATACAGTACAAATACAGTACTATAAGTTGGTACCATATTAGATGCAGAGGTTACGTTTTCTTAAAAAGGTCTCTATATTAGTAAATTGAGTTGGAAAGTCACATTTATGTTTTGAAAACATTCTTAGAGTTATCGTAATATTACGCATTATTAAATTCAAAAGCATTCGTAAAAAAAATCAGAGCTGTCAAAACTCAACTGTTATATTACAACTGGCGCACATTGTTGTAAGTGTATTTGCACTTGTAGACATATAATTAACTAGTTGAATTGTATTAGAATATGAAAGACCTAAAACGCTAGTTGGAATATATATGTATTATAATCGAAAATATAGTTCGACTGTAACATATACATATACTATATACTTATTATAATTTAGTAGATATAATTTTATTTATTCATATAGAATTATACATACATTATATAAATTGCAAACATAAATAATTGCAGTGCATCTCCAATCTAATGAATTTATTTCAGACATTTTGTATGACTATTAATATTTATATACGTGTATACCTACATATGTACATATGTACATATATAATCTAATATATAATTTCTAAAGAGACTTTGTAGGTAAGTATGTATATATGTATGTATCTTTGGTTAGGAATTGTTATCAAATAAATTTAATAAAAAAACAAATGAATATTTACTATTAGATTCGCCATGTTTACGCTGTTTATATTACAACTACTGAGCGAAGCCGGGTAAAACAACTAGTAATGTAAAATTACGAAAGAGACTTTGTAAGGATTAATGTATATATGTATGTAAGGTTTCGGTCTCCGTGACGAGACAGAATGTTAAATTACAGAAAACGCAAATATCGGAAGGCAAAGATCGAAAATCGAAAGATCTTAAGTCGAAAGATAAAAAAAAAAAAAAAAAATATACATTACAGAGCGCGACGATACGACAAAATATTACTTGCGTAGTATCATCGAATCAATATTATGTATCACTATATGACGTTTCCGAAATTATTCATAAGCGCATGGCAACAATTTCGTTAGTACGGGCGCATTCGCCACTATAACATCACGTCATGCGTGAATATTTCCACATATTTGGGTTTACCTGGTATAAATTAAAGATAAAATATGAATGTGTCCATATAAAATGTACTAAAGAATATTTTTCGTACTTCTGATTATTGTCTAGTTGCTGGCTTGAGCTGAACTGGTGTCAAACACTTCGAAATAAAACGACAATAAGCAATGTAATGTTACTTTATATAATTTCTATGTTTATAGAAATATATTACGATGAATATTCTTAAATATACACATTCATATTTAAGTCAAATTTTCTCTTAAGCCCTAATATTATACTTAAAGCGTGTTGCGTTGTTTTCATACATGTGTATGAGGATTATGTTTGAATCTGAACAGAGAGCTTAATGTATGCGACAAGTTTGCAAATTTCTTCGGAATTGTTACGTGCAATTTCACGGGTATCCAAGCACAAGGACAAGCAGGAGAATTAGCTTACTCTTAAACCGTAAGATTCGCTTAAATTGTGGCTGTGTGAAAAAAATTGGATGAAATATTATAATAAAAGCAAGCCAGTGCTACGCATTCTCCAGTAGCGGAAAAGTTTAATTATTTTTTCGTTTCTTTGTGTGTGGAACGTTTTTCAACGGAAATTTACCACGAGCCACTTTCTTATCGTCAGAAAGCTAAAGAATTAAATTATATTTTCAAGGTTTCCATTCTGAATCAGAATTAAAAATTTGCTTCGTTTCCTCTTCTCTTGCTCGCTCTAAATCTTCCGCGGTATAAACAAGACGGCTTTCTTTTAATCAGGCTTCGCTTTGAGCTTTGATAAAAAGAAATACACAAACTTTTTGATTTTTTTAAAACTCAAACATACAAACACAACGAGGAAATCGCTACTTCGCTCGTTTAACAATTTAAAAGCAACGTTTTTAGAATACAACCGCTATGAAATTTAAATAAAGTAAAACCACGTAGTAAAATAATTTTTCAACGACTTTAAGGTCCGTTTATATTATCCGGCATTGCATGCCAAAAATCGGATTACATATACATTACAGAGCGCGACGATATGGCGCAATACTATGGCGTCGTATCATCGAGTCACATTAATTATTTTTTTATTATTTTTACATTAATATATTTTTTTTACTTAACAGGTAAGCCCAATGCGTATTCCTGGTCAGAAACATTGTACATAAATTTGATACAAATATTATAAGTATTATACAAAGTAAATACATATCAATTAACATCCACAGAGACATCTACATATATGGGCAAATTTGCAAATGTGCAGCATTTTATACAATTCAGAGAAATTCGATATTGCTTAAAACTCGATATTTGCGAGAAAATGGGTAAGGTTGCCAATTTGTTGGAACCATTTCAATGAAAATCAGTTAAATTGGCAAATTCTAATAGGAAACGATGGAACTGGAGTCATAAATCTAAGGTGTGGCCAGCAGAAACCAGTGGGATTTGAACCCGTGACCTTTGTTCAAGGCATTGTATCCTAGCCACTAGTCTATTCTGCTGGTTACATTAAACATGACATCTAGGTCAAACATTGTACAAAGTATACATTATACAAAGCAAATACAAATATATGTTAACATCCACAGAGACATCTATGGTTAAATTTGCAGTATTTTGTACAATTCAGGGGAATTGGTGAAATTCTGGGAAAGATGCTGAAACCTCAAAATTTGCGGGAAGATGGGTAAGGTTGCCAATTTGTTTGAACCGATTTAATGAAAACCAGATAAATTAGCAAACAAAAATTGATAGGAAACGATCGACCTGTAGTCACAAATCCAAAATCTGGCCAGCAGCAACCGGTCAGATTTGAACCCATTGACTACTTTGTTCGGAAGCATTTTATACTAACCATTATTCTATGCAATATCGTCAGAATATGATGTTTCCGAAAATATCATATGCAAATGGGAACCTTTTCTTTAGTATGCAGGTGCACTCGCCACTATAACGTCATATAATGCGTGAATATTTCCGCAATTTACAAATAAAACCGGATTTGAATGATCTCTGCGTCTTTGTTGTAATACCATGAGATAGTACAGTAATTTTTTTAGTTCTAAGTTTAAAATTGTAGATTTGCATAAAGGACGTACATTCATACACATGTACATATAAATACGTACAACATTCATTTTATACTTACATATGAAGAAATGATATATTTACATACATTTTTTTGTATCAAAATATTAATTAAACGTCCATTCCTCAGGTTCGTTTAATTATATGTTCATATGTATATATTTTTTAATTAAACTTTATAAATTCGAGAAGGTTTACAACAACTTATACATAAATCTCGCGACTTAAGTATGAAAGTCTAGAGCACTATCCCGAACAAAGCGTCAGTATACATACATATACTTACATATTTCTGTATACATTCAGTTATTTGAAACAAATGCAAACGTACCAGTAAGAATGACAGCTGTAACGCGCAAATACAATATTACTTTACATAATGGATACATAAACAGTCATTTCGTACAAATCAATAAGTCTGAACGCAATCAACTGTCAGAGACTTCACCGAACTAAACTTGGCATAAAATCCTTAACAATGTAAAAAATAGACGGTACGATAACAAAGTTAGTGAGTCAAGAAATTTCTAATACCCCAGGTGAGCGAAAATTTTCCTCCGATAAGACGCTATTTGAAACGTGACGGGGGATGGGGTTTTCTCGCCGGAGGCGTCTCGGTTAACGTTTCTCCGCTTACTTCCCCTCCCAACCCTTCGTATCCGGAAAATTAGGTTACGCTTCGCATATTTTGTACCGTACTAAAATTGGCGCAAATGCAATCGACGCTACATTTCAATTTGCCATATCGTAATTCATCGCTAGTTTGAAACACTCCTATAGAAGCGATTCGATATTTTGTGAATTTTCAAATTCAATACGATCATATATATGTATGTATGTACAAATTCCAATACATGAATTGTTCAAAATTTAATATACCGCGTACAAAGCGTCGATGAAATAAATCTATACTATAGATGTATAAGAGTTTTCTACTTCAATTTTATGTAAAAAATGTTACTATATATACCTATTTACATAAAGTACATATACATATGTACGTACAATTCGTCGACATCGATAAAATAATACAATGTATATATATTACGGAAAGCAACAAACTGTCATCGTGTTCTGATGCTTTACAACGGTATCACAACGGGTTGAAGTACTTCTTTTACAATTAAAGCGTGCGGTCGAATAAAGATATGAAAGAAAATTAATATAAATATATATGTTACATATAATACATGAGCCGTCATATTTTAAAGTAGCAAAGTCCACTTTTCATTTTGAAAAATATTTCTCAAAACATTAAATATAATATTTACATATAATATAACATTTAAAAATACTGGTGGCCTGTAATAATTTTAGTCGGCTTTTCCGAGATTCTGGAAATATTGAATTAAAAAAAATTATAGCAATTTGTGAATTAAGTCAAACAGAAGTAGTGTTTTTGGAATTGAAAATTGGACTTCCACCACTTTCAAATATAACAGCTCGTATATTTAATGGGTCTACCTCACGGCACCGAAAGTGAAAAGGTCGAAAAAACAAATATCGGAAGGCAAAGATCGAAAATCGAAAGATCGTAAGTCGAAAGATCAAAAAAAAAAGGTGCATGGTAAACGGTACTATGTATGTATATATAATACACATATATATCAGTGGTATGCGGTGAAATTATCTCTCTTTTTGTCATACAGCCTAGTTTAATGTGCGCGCGCAGGGTACGGGAGGAAAAGCCTGTTCCTCTTGTTCCTGTTGTATCCTGCTCGCGCAAATTAAGTGAAGATGTACGACGAAGGGAGATAGAGTTTTACCGCACGCCACTGATATACATATGTACATACATATATACTAACCGTTTTTCATATGTATGCATGGTAAACGAACATTTTCGACTTTTTCACTGTCGACTTTTACGGTCACCCATATTGAATATATTGTTAGAGATTATTATTCAGGGAAGAAAATACGTCCCTTTTCCCCTTCTCATTGTGAAATAAAATACGCCATCGTGAAATAAAAACACTGCACTTAATTGTGACACGTGAAGAACATTTGAATGTGTAATAACGAACGATCAAGATTTCATTTAATGCAACGATTTAACTTTTATGCTAAACATTTATGAGTGTAAAGGGTTTTAATACCATTATTTAAACACGGACCATGGCAGATATTGCTATGGATAAAATTTCCGGAAACGGGTTGTATAAAATAAAAAAAAATGAAACTTAAAAGGGAGCATGGCAGATGAAGAGCATTCGTTTCTAAATTGGATTACGATAAAATAAAAACTTTTCATTAAAATAAATTATACATAAAATCAAAATAAGAAAGATTAAAAAATGTAAATTCTATATAACTAGTGGTGCTACCCGGCTTCGGTCGGGTAAATACGAGTAAATACTAGTACGAGCTTTAAGCTCGCAATTTTACCGATTTAAAACACACTTCCAATGAACCCTTTTAAACGAAAACAAAAAATATTGTGGCCATAACGATATCTCAATAAACATGTTTCAATAGAAAATATTCAATAAAAAAAAGTATTAATTATTCAATATAAAATAGTATATAGTAATAGAAAATATTCAATATAAAATAGTAAAAATTAGGAAAAAACGTACTTTTGACTTTTGATTTCAACTGGACGACTATTTAGATAGATTTGACCTAACCTAACCTTTTTTTTCCGTGAGAGGGTAAAACCTTGCATAGGCCCCCCTGGACCGAATTCCAAGGGGAGTGTGAGATTCTTACTCACTAAAAACCCCTCTCTCTTTCAGCTGCTGCCGGACCCGCACTTAAGCATTACCAGGCAGCAGCTGGCCTTGCGCAATGCGCTCGCACAGGAGACAGCAGGGACCCACCTCAGGTCGCGGTGCTCTTATCGAGTCCTACGACTCAGAAGCGGGCCCCTGGCGTCTCCTTTCTCTTTCGGACTGCAATTTCTCCCCGATCACGGAGGCAGCAAAGGCCTCCCAAGCCGACCAGCTCCCTCTGTCGCGGAGCATGGAACCCATCACCATCCCCGTCCACAGCATTTCCTCCCCGATCGCGGCTTTGAGGGCTTCTCTCGGGGCGTCCCACGCAGGACAGTGAAACAATGTATGCTCCGCTTCATCGTCAGCTGCCTCACAGTGGTGGCAGCTTGGTGTTGCTTCTTTCCCTATCTTGTGAAGGTAGGTTCCGAAGCAACCGTGTCCTGTCAACAACTGGGTGAGGTGGTAGTTCAGGTCACCGTGTTTCCTTCCGCACCATTGCTTCAGGTCCCCGACGAGCCTTTGGGCTGGGCCGCACCGTGCAACTTTGTCGGCCGACTAGTCGCGCGACACGAAAAAATGTATGGAAATGTGTGCGACAAACAAGTTGACGGGTGCGGCATGTCCCATCTACCTGCATGCATTGGTCTGGTCACCCTCAACCAACCTGGCCCTTTGCGTCCACCTCCCCCCAGTAGCCGACTCCCACCGCTGCTGCCACTGTATCATGGTGACATCCCTCGATTCGCTTCTTTTCAACCGGCCTTGTGTCGCCTTTCGCTCAACCGCAAGCAGGTCCACAGGCGGTGTTCCAGCGAGCACCAGTGCGGCATCTTCCGATACCGACCTGACCTGGCATGACCTGACCTGACATGACCTGACCTGACCTGACTTAACCATCACCGGAATCAAAAGTAGTAGTAACCTAACCTAACCTAACCTAACCTAAGCATCACCGGAATTAAAGTAATCAGCAATGCAAGACTTACACCTAACCGATTCACAATCATAGGTTCTTGCGCGATTACTTTTTCAAAGGTTGGAGTTATGTCCCCACTGCTTATTTGAAGATATGTATATGAAGTTCCAGTTGAGTTTTATCGATCACTCTTCAAAACTTCAATCACAAGCGATAAAGTAAATGTACGGAGGTTAAAGAATTAATTATAAAAAAAATCTCACAATTTAAAATATTTATATCGTAAAGATGAATTTCGTCTCTCGGAAAACACCTTCCGTTACACTTTTTTAAAAGAATTTCTGAAAATAATATTTGATATCCATATAATACAATAATCTCCGATAAATTTGTCAATAAGCTCCCTTATCCGCTGTGCACAGTATTACGCACAAGCAGAAAAATTATCCGTAATACGATAGCATAATTTAATTTACAAATAACATTTTACGACAATGTCGTCGTTCGGTTTCGAAAAAAGAAAATAATAAAATCTAGAGTGAATTTATTGCCAGTAGCGAATTGTGGTTTTAGACAGTCGATTAAATCAAACGCTTCGAATTCGATTAAAGCGGTCGAAAGGGTTAAGATTGAACACTAGAAATAATCCAATTTCGTCGAAATTCATCTGAGTGAAATGGGCGCGCAAATGTTGAACACAATCTAATAACATTTTAAGCGATAGCTTGTAGTAGTACCTACCTACCACGATGACTTTTTATTTGGTTTGAAATTGTCCGTTTGCTCGCTTCGAACTTTACAGCTTTCGCTGCCAACTTGGACACAGACTTTCAACTTGGACACGAACAAATAATACAAAAGCGTAGTTTACATCTGAAAAGTTCACCAGCATTTTGAAACGAACTACTACCATCTACAAATATATATATATATATATATATATATATATATATATATATATATATATATATATATATATATATATATATATATATATATATATACATATATATATATATATATATATATATATATATATATATATATATATATATATCCTTAACAAAATGTTTACTTTTAGATTAGTCATGTTTAAGCGGTTTATATTACAAATACCGAGCGAAGCCGGGTAAAACCACTAGTGTACAATAATTTCATACTGTCGAAGTTTTTCCCATACTGTCGAACATCCATTATTATTTCCAAAGATTCCAATCGATTGACCTGAACTCAAACACAAAACAGATACACTTATGTATATGTATGTATTAATCTTCTATATAGAATTAATCTCCGGCATAGTATTTAATCGCATTTTCAACAATTGCAATAAAATTCTCCGAAGCGAAAGGATTAATCGTTACTCGTGAAGTGGTATTCGTTGTATATGTATGTATGTATGTATGTATGTATGTAACAGCAGCTAACGATGCATTTATTGACTTTCCAATGACGCGTGCTTCGGAACTGATTGACTCAATTTCAATATCTATCATCGCTGAAACTTCCCCCGTCACCCACCCACGCCAAATCCTCCCTCCCCCAATATAACCCGCCCTTTGGAGTTTCGAGCCTTCGCTAGTGAAATCTCCCGGGGCGAAATTAGTCACGGAGCAATCGGCGGATGCGAAACCGAAATCAAATTATTCTTCGTAACCGCCGACGACTTTCTGGGTCGACGACAAAACAAGCCCATTTGAGGTTACCGAGGGTTATTCCCGAATATTAACAATCCAAACTCCGGGTCCAGAGGATGGGGATGGGGACGGTGGGGTTGTTGTCGTATCCGATTTTCGTGCATCATTCGCGAAATGGCTTCACGTCGAGTATTAAGCATTATAAACGGGCCTATTAACTCACATGTACATACATACATACGTATGTATATATGTACTTGTACACATGTACATATTTTCGTTGATCAATAGGAAAGCGGGTCAAAAGTACAGTGCTGAGAGCTGATTTCGATTGTTACCTAATATAACCCCATAAATGATTCAATGGTAAGCCTTTGATCAATACAATGATCTCAAAATATTAGAAAAGGAGCTAATCTGTTGACATTTATATATAAAGCGATCGATTTATTGTATTTATTTTATCATAACATATGTATGTATATACTAATACCTAAAAGAGCAAGCTTTGCTTGATATGTAAAGGGGACTAAAAGACATACAAAATCATAACGTTATGAATGTATTTTCAAACTAATTATTCTGTCTTTAATAATGGGTAAGGTTTCAAAATATTTATTAAATTTCGTTAGCCAAATTCATCAGTAACATATTTTGACAAGCACACTCATAGGGGTTTGATTTGGTTACTTTACCCCCTAAATGAGTTTTACTTTACTTTTACAACGTCGAAATTCATTTCAATGGATTTGTTTAGGCCAGAAATAGAATCGAAAATAAATTTCGTCATGAAATCAATTTTCTAGATAAAATTGACATACGATTACGTATATACAGATGTGCGTAAATATATATATATATATATATATATATATATATATATATATATATATATATATATATATATATATATATATATATATATATATATATATATATATATATATATATATATATATATATCCTTAACAAAATGTTACTCACGTGAGTCAGACATTTTTAAGATAACAACTTGATCAATATGTTTTAGAATTGTGGGTAGAAGCGGTCAAACAAAAAGTTAACAATTAACATTAGAAACAAAACTCATTTGAAAAACACACAAAATTTCAAAAGCGGTTGTTTTTGAATGTTAAAACTAGAAGCAAAATTAATTTTAAACGAAAATAATTCAATTTGTACCCTTCATGTGAAAATACATACATGCAATATAAACTGGTTGGAATTATTAATCATTCGGCCGAATTATCATTAGTAGTGTGGGATATTACTATAATTTAATTAACGTTCTACATACGTTATCAGACCTTAGAACGTGTATCTTCACACACATACATACATATATACAAACATTGGTGCGCAAAATCTTCTCGGAATTATTGTTATAGTCATTTAATTAACACGTATAATACAAATCAATGAAGGGAAGCTTTCTACCAATCATTTTCCAAAGCCGTTTACCAACCACCTATATGCATATACAGATATATTTTTGTACATACGTGTATTTCCTATACATAAATAAATATATCCTGTGTGTTTGTGAATTTCAGCTTCAGAGCTGAAACAAACGGAAACGTTACTGTATTGTGATTTATTACGTGACTCGGAAAGGAACGCGTGTGTTAGTGAAGGGTAAGACGTTTCGATTACTCAGACCGAGGCACAACGGGAACATCTCGGTATCGTTTCTAGGAAAAGCAACCTTATCGACGTTTTATCGCCGTATAAATCATATCCCGGAAAAAAAATAGAAGAGTTGTAAAAGGGAATGTCACCCGTCAGTCGGCTGTGAAAAACTATCACGCGGGACGAGTCCGGAAAATCGTTCCGCCACATGCAAACATTTGCATAAACTAAAACTAAACTGATTCATTTGATTCAAATACCCAGTTTTTCTACAAAATGTTTTTCTAAATTGAATATTTTATATGTACATATGTTGATATCTTGTGTCGTAGTAGAACCATACATGCTTTTTCTTTTTCACGCACGTACATACATATGTGAAAAAGGAGTATTATTCATTATATATTAGGAGTATATTAGCTATCTTGAAAGCGAAGAAAGCTTGAGTAATACTCTGGGCTCATAAGAAAAACCACCATAGTTCGTTCAAGCAAGTCGAAGGATGAAAGTTTACGTTATTAGGAATATTCTAGCTGATGGATATACTAATATGGTAATATTTACATACACACATAGCTGCCTTGTTGAAATTTGTCCTATCTCAGGATAATAAATAGTTGGAATAATGAACTAAAAATATTTGAAAATCTTCTGCAACCACGTTATAATTTAAGTTTTGTATATGTTACAGTTGAAGTGTATATATATATATTGACAGTTGTAATATATATTGACTAGTTGGAATATATTCCAACTAACGTCATAGTTGAAGTGTATTTTCGGTTGTAATATACCTTGACTAGGTGGAATATATTCCGTCTAACCCCCGTAAGTTTATTCATATGGCGAATTACATTCCACCTGGTCAAAATATATCACAACTTAAAATACAGTTCAATTATACATAAGTTGATACCTGATTAGATGGAGAGTAGTGATTCTGATTTCTCAATGATTTTCATTTCTCATGTATGAATTAATATTAGATACATTAAAACTCTCCCTTTAAAAAACACATGCCATCTAAAGTAGAGACAGACATCCCGATTCTATTTTGTTCAGAAATTAATAGCCGTGGAAAAATTTCTCTCGTTTTGTGTTGATGTTGGTGTAATTAATAACAAGGCTTCAAATAAGCACTGTAAACCATCCGTTCTATTGCCCATCGATTCAAATATACTAAATTCTTTCTCCATTAATAACCGGAAATAAATATTAATAGATAAAAATTCAGGTAAAAAATTACGGTAAATTCATTCAGGGATAATTGATTATTTGTTAAGATTGACGCGTTTTCAATGTCCAGGTCAAAATAAGATAAGAAAAAAATATCAAGTAAGGCACGTTAGAAAGTTAGAAATCATTCCCAGACCCCTTCTAAGAAGTATGCACATTAGGTAAACCCGCTCTTTCTAATGTAGCTTTATTTTTTTTTTTTGATTTTTAAATGCTTTTTATTATTACGAAATTATGTTCACAATACATCTTATATCTATTTTAATAGCTACTGATCTACTGATCATTTTCTATTTTACAATTTTAATTTAATTTGGTTAGAAATTACAGTATTATATTATTCTAATGTTAATCTAAAGCATAATAGGAAAAAGAGCTCAAAAACCTATTTACAATCCTTATAAATGTTCATAATACATCTAATACATAATATTAATTAAAGACTATCTAAAGTCGATGACCTAAAGCAGATTGTGTTTAGGTAATCTGTGTTTATACCTGAAGGGTATAGACATTTTGTTGTAATCACCGAGACTCTTCACAAGTGTGTTAGTATGGTTATTAGTGATTCTTTCATAGAATCTACTGGTTAGTTTGTTAGTAATGTCTGTAACAAACGGAATATTATATATAGCATGCAGTTTTTTCAGGTTAGTATATATGGGTGTATTATAAATTATTTTAAGGGATTTATTTTGTATTACTTGGAGCTTGGAAAGGTTAGTATTCGAGGCGTTATTCCATACAGGTGAAGCATAGGTTAATAATGGTAATATGAGCGCGCGATATAATTTTATTTTATTTAGCGTTGATAAAGAACTATGGCGATTAAATATTGGATATATTGAGGATATACCCCGCATCGCCTTGCATTTCGCTGCCTCAATGTGAGGTGCCCATCTCATTCTTTTATCAAACGTTACTCCTAAATATTTTATTACTGACTGCCATTTCAGACTTTCTCCAGAGGGGATTTTCAGATCTGAACTTGGCTTATGTTTTCTAACACTAAAGAATATGGCGTCTGTTTTGGTTTGATTAATTTGAATTTTCCACTTAGTGAAGTGTTCAGTCATTGTTTTAATTGCAAATTCAAGATTTTTAAGAATAGTGTCTGGTTTTTTGCTACTTGTGAAGCAAGCTGTATCATCTGCATATAGGGCTATGTGACAGTTTTTTGGAATATGTATGTCATTTATATATATGGAGAACAAGAGTGGGCCAAGCAAGCTCCCCTGCGGAACGCCAGCTGCGATTATTTTTGGAGACGATAATTCATTATTTACGCTAACCACTAGCTTTCTACGAGTTAAGTACGATTTGATGATGAGAATTAGGTAGTTTGGTATTTTGTTAATAAGGAGCTTATGAATGAGTCCATCGTGCCAAACCGTGTCGAAGGCCTTTTCTATGTCGAGACATACCATTCCGGTACTTCTCTTCATATTAAAGTTCTTCGTCACGTGTTCAGTTAGTCTTGTTAGTTGTTGGGTCGTGGAATGTCCAGTGCGAAATCCAAATTGTTCATTTATTAATTTCTTATTTACGACTTTAAGTAAACGTGTGTAGATTATTTTTTCCAGAATTTTTGAAAGCGTGCAAAGTAAGCTAATGGGTCGATAATTGGCCGGGTTTTTTGAGCTTTTATCGGGCTTAAGTATGGGAATTACGTTGGCTGTTTTTCAGTATTCTGGGAAATACCCGGTGAGTAAACATGCGTTGAATATTTTAGATAGTGAGACTAAAGCTTTAAATGGAAGTTGTTTGATTGTGATGTTATCTATTGAATCTCGCCCAGGTGCCTTTTTATTTTTTAAATTACGTATTATATTTTGGATTTCACACGGATGCACCAATTTTATATTTTTAGTACTGTTAGTGGGAGTTTTTGTGATGATTTTAATGGACCGGTTGACTTTATTATGCGTTGGTATGTGATTGTAATGTTGTGTGAGTGTGTGATGTTTTTGGAAGGATTTTGATAATAGTTCTGCTTTGTCGCAATCACGCGTCACTGAGATTCCTGCATCATCTAATGGAGGAATCGAGTTTTTTGTCCTGCGAATCGCTTTAGCTAATTTCCATAGAGAGCCATCAACTGAGCTCAATTTTTCTAATTTTTTAGACCAAGCTTCATTTTTGATTTCTTTGATTCTAATTTTAATTTGATATGTGAGCTTATTAATTAATGTTTTCAATGCTGGATTTTTTGATGTTTGCCAAATTTTACGGAGTTTATTTTTACTTTTAATTAGATTTGCAACAAAGTCAGTTATCTCTAATTTGTGTTCAATGTATTGTGTCTTAGGTATGTGAAGGTGTTTGGATCGAGTTATTGATTCCGTTAGGTGTATTATGGAGCTGTCGATTTCGGTTTTGTTTGTGAGTGTGGTAGAAGTTAGAATGGTTTGGTCATTTATGTACGACTTGAACTCTCGCCAGTTAGCTCTCCCGTAATCCCAACTATGCTTGATGATTTCCTCGGGTTTCCCGTCGATTGAGAAGATTATCGGGAGATGATCAGACGACAGGGTTTGAAGGGCATTTGGTGTCGATATTTTTGGGCAGTTCTTGACGAGGACAAGATCTAGTGTGGATGGTTGTGAGTTATTTGTGGGATAGTGTGTGTATGTATCCGGATGAAGTAAGATTGTATCTGTTAGTTGAATGTATTTAAAAAGAGTTGTGCCTTGTTGGTCAGTGTTTACGCAACTCCATAACGGATGTTTGGCATTAAAGTCACCAGCTACCACTACCGAACTACCAATGTTAAATATTTTGTTAAGATCGGATGCCAATAATCGTTTTTGGGGAGGATTGTAAGCGGATGCTACTATGTGATGGGTGTTGTTAATTGTTAGTTCGATGGCGGTTAGTTCTAAATTTTTTAGTGGCGGAGTTATTACGCGACAATGTTTAATTGACGATTTTATAAAAATGGCAACTCCCCCTCCATGCTGTTCTCGGTCTTCGCGATAGCAGTTAAAGTTAGGTAGGTTAATACGGATATGAGGTTTTAAGAAGGTCTCGGAGATTAAAACTATGTCAACACAGTACTCACCGATCGCCGACTCTAGTTCGTCAATCTTATTCTTAAGTCCACGAGCATTCCAAGCTAGAATGTTCAGGCGCCTCCCGTTAATCAAAGACATCGAGATATTCGACAAGCATGAGTGCCAGCTCTAGTTTGTCAGTGCAACCGCTGGCCTTGGCACGAATCTCCTGGAGGATCTTCAACATCTTCGTCATAGACGCCATGGAAGTTAGGTCTGTTGTTGGTTGAATGTTGGGATTGGTTGGTTGGTGGGGTTTTTTAGGGATATTTGGGATATTTGGTGAAGGAGTTTTAATGGTCGGTAGCTTTGGGAAGTTATGATCGTTAACGACCGGGATATTTTGTGGCTGCGCCACTGGGAGTTTCCAAGGGTTGGCTTTGACAATTGATGCTCGATTCTTCCTCGATTCCAGCATTTTCAGATAGCTCTGTCTTTTTGGACAGTCTTTGAAGTTAGCGGGGTGAGATCCTGAACAGCCTGAGCAGACAGCAGGGGTAACTATTCCTTGATTGCATTGTGCGGTGAGGTGAGTGCCGGCACATTTGACGCACTTGGCCTGCCGATTGCAGTTTTTCGCAGCGTGTCCATATTCTTGGCATCTGAAACATTGAGTAATATTTTGTGATTTACTAGTATATTTAACGACACTGACCTTTGTGTAACAGATGTACCGGATTTCTTTAATCTTCTTTGCCGATACCGATGGCTCGAAGAACACCAAGTATAGCTCGGTGGCGTTGCTCCTAGGCTCCTTCGTCTTCATCTGTATGACTTTGGTTACAGGGAATCCCTGTCTGATGATGTCATCTTTAATATCAGCTTCCGGCAATTTCGGCAAGCCACGTACGACACTTTTTATTTCCTTTTCCTCCTTCCTGGAAAAGGTATGGAATTGTCGGTCTGGTGTCAATCCATCCCGAAGTTTTTTAAAGTCTTCAAGACTTTTACATTGTATCTTGACATTATTTTGACCAATGTAAGTCATTGTGAAGTCTTTTATAAACTTCTTGATCGACTCGATCATGCTGCCGTGAGTGCCAGTAGCTGTCATGATGATGGGCGGGATTCTTCCACCGCTTCTGGGGACATCGGAAACTTCCAAGAGGCCTTCAAATTTGTTTTTCTCCTGAATTTTAAATTCAGGAGCAACATCTTTCACGTTCTTTGCCGTATGTTTTGGAAACTGCCACTCGGTCTCCATCTGAGCGGTCTGAGAGCAGCCTGGTTGAGGAGCTTCGGTTGTAGTTATCAGTGTCTTCTTAATTCGCTTTTTCAGGTTGGATCCTCGCATGGTGCCAACATGTGTTCGTTTGGTGTTCGTTTTGTGGGGGGTGTTTGTTTTGTATGTTAAAAGGTGTGGGTTTTTTGACGGTATGGCGTATCGCTGTATTATGAGCGCTCGCACAGAGAGTACGTCTTCGGCACGTCCGTTCTCACGGAGCGTCGAGTGACGAGTGAATGTAGCTTTATAAAGGGCAGTGGTTGTAAGCTTTTTGAAAATATTCAAAATAAAAATATTTTTGTATAATACAAAAAGGTTTTATAAAATTTCTCGAGAAATGAGAATTCTCAATTTGACATATTTTTCGAGAAATTCTTGAGAAATAATTCTCAAGAAGGAATACTAATGGAGAGGTTGGGCTTTCTTGAACTCGATTAGTAAATTGAGTTGGAAAGTTACATTTTTGTTTTGAACACATTCTCAGAGTTATCGTAATACGTTACTCACTACCTTAATTCGTAATACCTAGCAAGTATTAACGCATTATTGAATTCTAAGGTATTCGTAAAAACATCAACATCAAAACATCAATCAAAGTTGTCAAAACACAACTGATATACATATGTATTACAACTGGCGTATTATATTATATATAAGTGTATTTGCGCTTGTAGATACATATAAAATTTGCTAGTTGAGTTGTATCGAATATGAATACGCTTCCACTGTAACATATGTAATATAAAAAATGTTTACTTACATATTTATGTTTATGTGTCTCAGCGTTTACAACAAAACATGAAAATCTTCTTTTAAAAATCGAAACCTTAAGCATTGCCTTTTCTTTATATATCACAATATACATACATATGTATATAAAATATAACAATACTGAAAAAACTAATATTTTACGAGAAAAATCTCCAAGAAGAGCATTTTATGCGACGTTCTCAATCACGAATAACTAGAAGCAATTCTTTACCGCGATCGTGGCAATCTGTAATATCGAACTTGAACATGTAATAAGTTTACACCAGATATTTTATATGTCGGTCCAGCGTTTCCAAAACTTCCGAATTAAATTTAGTACATTACAAATGCTTACGGTCATATACATACGTATGTCTTAGAAAATATAATTTAAATGCAAATGACAAATAGCATAAGTACGTATGTAAATACATACATACACTGTAGACATTTTGCAAATTGTGCAAAAAAAAAAAAAAAAAAAAAAAAAACGAAATTTCTTCAATTATAAATTATTTTTCAAATTTAAATGCCCGTTTATAAAATATGTAAAAATCTCGTCAATGTTTCAATGTACGATATTTAAATTTCATTTCCCTAAAATAATATTATATATAATAATATACTAAAATAATACAATATAAAATAATGCAAACAACACTCGACATTATACATCCACTCCTCTAGGCTTAAAAACTGAATCTTATATAAATAATATATTAGTTATCAAAAGGAAATCTTACGGTTTTGATAAAGTACCAGTTGAAGAGACAAATTCCTAAGATTTTTTTCCCTACAGATGGTACTTTGAAACAATTCCTCGTACTTATCTAATAACAGCAACATCAGATATCTTCACGATCTTCATCATCGGTCATTATAGACTCAAACTTAAACAAAAAATTAACAAAATATTAAAAAGCAATACACAATTTTTATTTTAAACAAAAAATTGCATCTACATATACCTACATATAGATATTATTTGTATTTATTTGGTTTGGTAAAACTTCGTTTGACTTGGTCAGTAAATAGATGATCACTTAGATACATTAACTGTCACTGACTGCTTGACGATTGTCTGTTTGTTAAAAAATACTTAAAATAATAAGCGGTTTACTCATCGTTAATTTTTATCTACATATAGGCATATAAAACACTATTATCATTAAATTTTCATACAAGTTATTGACCATTTAATTGAACATTATAGCCAACTATTTAAATTGATTCCTATGTTATACATATCATATACACATGTACAAACAATATACAAATATTCGTTCCGCGGCACACATTTTGGCAAACTCTATAACAAAGTTTACATTTGGAATTTCATTCTAGTGTGAGCACGTTGTATACACATATATGTACATCTGTACATGTTGACCAAACTCTCCGGTATGTATACAAATTTATTATTATATTTAGGTACATTTATCCGCTCTACGTCGATTTATCGCACATAAGATCCAATAATACTTTCCCGACACTCGTTCTCACGCCGATATTTATACCGACTAATAATACCAAACTCTGGTGTAATTACACGTACATGTATATGCAAAACTGAGGTCTCGAATGGGCTAGGGGCGCTTAATCGCCATAACTTGTAAATCTCGCATGTCGATTCAATGCGAAATTAAAGTTATTATCATGGAAATTCGCAGCGAAATTGACTTTGGATTATTTAAGAAGACTTGACAACGCCTTTCGCGAGAGCACATCGCACAAAACATTTTACGCTCTACGTACTACAGTGAACTTTTAGATTCATTAACATGAGAAAATAAGGTTAGCTGGAAAGGCCTTCATCCTACACACCCGGTAATACGTGTGTGAGGATTCGTAGATCTCCCCGCATACGCGTGCGACTAAAGTTCGCAATCTAGCTCGGTAACGTTGGCTCGATAATCCGGTAAACCCTTCAATGCGAACAATTACCTCGTTTCTAAGATTCACATGAACCCTTCAATTCAACAGTGAACCAATTCGATTTGAATCTACCATTTCGAAGTGGAAATCTAAGCCGTAATTTACCGTGAAAGATAAATACCTGACAAAAAATAAAATAAAAACACAAATTACACTGTTCGACAAATGACGATTTTTTTTTGGTTCAGAGACGAGATATGACTTTTCTTATAGATCTATGCCCAGTGAACATGAATCTAGTAATAAAAAATTTTGATTGGCTCGAGATCCGTTTATTTTATCGAGGTAAGCCAGTTATCAATATAATTTTTGTTTTTAATCCACAAGAATAGTCGAAATATGATTTTTCTAAGTAGAATTTTATTTAATTCTCATATAAAGACAATTTAATATATTATCCTTATTAATTCAATTCAGATTCGTGTAAATACGAGTAAATACTAGTAAGAGCTTTTAGCTCGCAATTTTACCGATTTAAAATTCAGCTCACTTCCAATTAATTTTTTTAAACGAAAACAAAAAATAGTGTGGCCAGAACACTATCCCAATAAATATTTTTCAAATGAAAATACGTACTTTTGATTTGAACTGGATGACTATTTAGAGAGATTTGAAAGCTGAAAAGTACTAAAAATGAAAAATCCGACTATAGATTCCAATATTAATTTTGAACAGGAAATTGACAGATTTTGAGACATCGACCGAACAATACATACATACATACATATATCAACACATATGTATATAGAAAAATCGCGCGATTTAAAAAACACATATATCTCCGAAAGTGCGAAAAAATGCACTCCATACTAATTTCATACGTCTCTTTATTTCTTCTTCTTTACTACCGGACATGTCAATTATTTGACCTAAACATAAATAATTATTTACTACTTTCTATTGGTTGGCAAGCTTTTCGTTATTCTAGTTTGTCGAAATATATTAACTTACTAATAATCGTTTATTTACCTTCTCACTATGGACTCAACTGAAATTTGGTATAAACAAAATTTGGCATTCATTTCTTCAACATTTTACTATTACTATGTAATAATGGCAATTTTAAATATGTTAACTAACATGTAAAATTGACTAGCGTAGCTGTATATTATGAATAAAGTAGTCTTTTCCTGCAATTCTGTACCGAGCTGTTATATAAACAGACCTTAAACATGCACGATATCGCGCATCATTTTTATCCAATGTATAAAAAAAATCTTGTAAAAATAGGCAACGATATATTACAACTACTTTTGCTTTATGATTTTTATTATACCTTTATTTGTACAAAAATTGCGTTATCAAAAAATTATATGTAGGTACTTCGTATACAATAATTCAGAAAAATTTATATACTTTGTTTTATACTGAAAGCCCATTCTTTTTATAGTTTTTATATGCACAACTTTTCTATGTAAACTACGAAATGAAAATATTTTTTTGGCGTATGGATAAAATATTGTCATTTATCAGAAATTGCTAGCTATTTCGTATTTCTTTCGGAAAATCTTATGTCGTCGTAGAATGTGATTTTGTACTGATATCGAAATTTTACATACATATATTTGTTTATGATTATAAGACAGGGCTTATTAATTTTATCATAAATACATATGTATTTTATAACAGTCTAAAATATAAATTTTATTATTATATATGTAAAAATGAGGGTGAAAAAAAGTAGCTGTCATAACTATTTAACTGTTATTTGTGAAGGGGTGGTAGAAAACCAAGTTAGGATAGCTAGCCGTCATCGCTTTGATTTGACACAAGATTACGATGTAATTTTTAATGAGTTCGTAAATGATTAAACTTCTCTAGCTTCATGTCGGATTCATTTAATTACTTCAATGTTAGCTAAGATATCGTATGTTGGTAAGATATCAAAGCGACCTAAAGAGTGGAAATGGTTCAAAATGTCACTGAAATGTCACTGAACTAACAGAGTTAGGCTAATAAAAAGATTGTGAAAATATCATCTATTACTTGATTTTTTTTTAATTATTTATTTATATAACTAAAGTTTGGATCATTGTGGTATT
Source organism: Arctopsyche grandis (assembly GCF_051622035.1). Taxonomy (NCBI): domain Eukaryota; kingdom Metazoa; phylum Arthropoda; class Insecta; order Trichoptera; family Hydropsychidae; genus Arctopsyche; species Arctopsyche grandis. Next base: position 12,891,291 of record NC_135365.1, on the reverse strand, counting down.
ACAGGAATTCCTAATGCGCCACAATGAAAGCATAAAATTATAAAATTTCGTTTAAAATAGATCCTAAAATTTCGTTTGAAATAGAAGACGGGTTGTCTTCTTATAGAATGTTTTAATTCCGTATCGCACAAGGAAGTTAAGCCTGCATACAGACATACATATGTACATACATATTTTACGTATTATATGAAACATTTTGTTTGTTGCATTTCTATTTGAGAAAAAATATTTCTCATTATACCTATATATATAAACGAAAACGTATACGAATTTACGTAAACATTACAGATTTAACTTAATTGACATTACAATCTATATAAGGATGAGCTCTTTTCTGAGAAATATTTTATATAAATCCTCGGATGACTTATTCCACGTAAGCGTGGATAGGCTATACGTTTTCGTATACGATCGCGTATAAATTTCAATATGAGCTTTTATACCGAAGTGTTTTCTTATACGAGGAGCTTTCCCTTTTATCCGAATCGACGTAATAAAATCCCTGGATTGTTTCGAACCACAATGGCGTTTTCCGGGGTGTGTAGTGCGACTGAAGACGAAAATATACGTCGACCCAGATGAAGACGAAAAAGAGAACGCACACATGAGAATCAGCCTCTCGTGGAAAATGCGACGAAGCACAAAAGCAACACGTAGTCTCATATATTATGTATATGTATGTATGATACATATTATATAATAGTAACAGATGCATTTTTGAATACTGTGCCCGACAAACATATCAAATTAAATTGTCGTTAATTATATTTAAGTTATTTATTAAAAAAAAAAAAACAATTGAATAATTTAAAATATGCGTTTTTCTTTTTTTTATACTATTCAACATGTAATCAGTCCACAATCGCTCTATCTTCTATGGTCTATCTTCACATAGTCCCGAGCAACGCCGGGTAAAAGCCGCTATATGTTATGTAATGAATGTTAAAATGTTTATATTATAATGTTGATAATTCGATATGCGTGCTATGGCCAAAACGTCTAAGGTAACTTTTTGACGTCTCTATGCTCAAACCAATCGATCTTTGATTTTCACTCTCCGATTTTAAATTTTTGCCTTGATTTTGGACAGAGCGTTTATTCGGAAATTTTACGAACTTTATATTATACTATTTTTTTATAAGCCATTTGCAAGTTATCCCACAACGTCAAGGTATTTAATTGTATGGAATCTGCAATCAGCCGTAAAAGGCGTTTGGCGAAAGATAAACTTATGCCTAGTTTTTCTTATTGTATGTCAGAATCGTAATAATATATTTTTCATTTCGAAAATTTGTATATAATTTATGTACATAAAACAGTTGTTTCATTTGCGTGATCAGCAGGTCTAGTCAGAAATTTGCCCAACTTCCACATTACCAACCATAAATCATCTTAAATTAATCTGATATTCGGTCATATAAACAGTATTGAACGTATATTCAACCTAAATTCTTAGTGAAAAAGATATTTATAATATATTATTTAAACTTAGCTTAACATATGTACATACGTATGTATGCTCGATCCTGAATTTGATGCTTTAAACCACAAGTATAACAAGTATGTCAACTCCATATACTATATACATATACAGTCGTGGACAAATGTATAAGGCCACGTCTAGAAAATGTTTTTGTCCTCAGAGAGAAGTGGTTTCTTTCAGACTGCAGCCCCATAATCCAGCTTTCGTCAGTCGTCTTCTTACGGTTTGAGAAGAAAATTTTATATTTCATTTCACTTTTATTTCTCCTGCTTGTTAAAACGGTCCGGTCCATTTGTCGGACTTTTAAAGACATGTTCGTTAAAATGAGACTTTAGCGCAGTGCTCTCTTCCTTACTCTTCCCGTATTTGATCGTTTTTTTTTTATAGAATCAATTTCATTGTACACTTTAAAAGTCGTTTGGACCGCACATTCCGATAATGTTAGTTATATGGAAATTTTCATCCATCCTGACCCTTGAAAATGAATTAAAAAAATCTCAGTCCCATTTCCTTTACTAGATTCCCATGTTTTTGGCATTTGGCAATAAAAGAAGACGCACTTAATTAAAAAATAAATAAATAAAAATTAAAACGATAAAAACAACGCAACTAAACCACTTGTCTCAAAACACTGATTTGTGTAAAAAGGAGAATTTCATATATTTTTTAAATAATAAAAAAACCCAATGAAAATAAAGTAGGGTTGAACAATAGCGGAATTCTTAGTAAGATGTGATACAGGTAGTGGCTGTTTCAAATGCTCGAGTATTTTCGGTCAAAAGCATTTTGACAAGTGGTCTATTATATTTGTCTACGACTGTATATATACATGTATTTCACCCACGTGCACTTCGACTCCATCTCATTATTCCAAGGATATCATTTTACGGTTATTTACATATACCATATTTCTCGCACTTATAATTAAAATTTCACATCATAACACAAGGGAATATTGAATTTGAAATTTAAATGTATTCCCTCAAAATCGCTCAACTCCAAAACCACTGAGAAAATCAAATAAATTTTCCAACTATTTCAACGATTGGATCCCCAAACCTTTCGACCATAATCCGAACCGAGCTATGATAAATTACATACATACGTAGATAGGTATTTACATGATCGGTGACACAGTGTATGGATAGTATTGTATGATTTGAGTTTTAATACTGGAAAAGTAGTCCGGCAAGCGTGAATTTTCCGGGTTGCGCTCATATCCGCTTTCCACCCGTGGAGTTTTCCACCGTCGGATAATACGGCCCAGACGGGGAATTGGTTTCGTCGTATGAATTATTCAAACGGCATAATGTGACTGGATAGCGGGCCCTTACCCAACCTGACGAAGGAAACCTGGACGAAAAGACTCTTCCACACTTTATGTACGTTCGTCCAGATTCCCACCCTAATGATATTAACCGGAAAGAAGCGAATTCGGCGCTTTTGAGACGACGAAGCACAGGAAATCTGGACCGTTATAACCGCTATTTGCTTCATAAATTATTAATCAGTACAGACTGGGCAAGTGAGTGTGCTAGCTTCTCGTCTTTTTTTCCACGCGTCATAACATATTCATGAACATAGGTCGTTTCTTATATACCAAACAATCAATCTGAATCTGAAATTAAAATTAACCACCACAGTACTGAATAAATATAAATGGATTATAGGACCATAGTTTATTTACTACAAGAAGTTTATGGGGTTTGATATTGATAAATACGTCTATTTGTTGGTTTTATAATTCGTACCAAACCAATCAAATATTGAGTACATTCTTATTGTATGTATATACAATATAAGAGCTTATAACATAAGCTTTAGGCTAAAGAAGGGATTATTTATGGGCGCATGGGTTGTATGCCACTTTGTATTTATACAAAGTACACACCAATTCTGAAAATTTTGATTGCATATGGAATATAAAATATTTAATAATTAAATATAGCTATAATCATCTCCATGGATGTTATTAATTTTTAAATTTAATAAAATGCTACAAAGCCAACATTTCCCTAAATATCGGCTAACCGGTTCAAGAAAAATCACCGGCAACCATTAGTTTCCGGCTATTTGGAACCCCTAGTTTCAATGCATGTTCAGTGGTTCGGAATTTTGTTTAATTTAATAATCAAATAAGCTGTATTAATGCAAATGAATCAATTGAATCAAAGCGTGCAAGTAATTTTCATATTTTTAAATATTTGGTATAAAAATTATGTAAATGGTAAATGGGTATAACACTATTAGAAATATAGCTTTTGATCATTCTAAAACTTGCTTCAAAAAGCAGATGGTATACTATGGGCAGATATAACAAAAAAATGAGGCCCTTTACATAACTTTATTTTTCTTCTTGCTGGATGAAACGATTAAAAATACAACGTAGCTCCGGCACAAAAAAATTGTAATCACTCTAAAGAAAAACTTTTAATTAAGCACAGTTTAAATGTCGAGACAATATTACGCAAAAAAATTAATTAATCTTTCGAGGTCCGGAAATATCTTGTATGAAATATGCATACAAAGAACACTTTCCTGTAATAATTTCCATTAAAGCGACGACATTTCACTGGTGAACAAAATAATTCATACCGCACATACATACATACATAAATATTTACCAATGTAAGTAGTTTAAAACGAGCAATGCATTACTCGTACGGGAAACTAATGAAAAATTCCTTCGCATGGGAGTACCCTTTGTAAGTCTCGCAGGGCTGGCATAGGGATTTAGGGATTTGGGTATCAGACCGGCAACGAACGGACGGGGAACTCATCGCGAAAAATAATGGCACAGGGATGATGCCGCGAGGGGGAGAGTATTAACGAAAAATAATTTATTTGTGCCGAAGAAGCCGTTCCGGTCCTGGAGACCTCAATCCCTTCGTTATTAACCATAGAGAGGCATCGAGCCTTTTTAATAGGATCGCGGAACGTTTTGTCTCCCTTTTTTCTTCCGGTCGTATTACTCCTGCTACATCATCGGGGATTATTTCATTCCGGGAAATACGTTTATGTTGTTTATGTATTTAGAGTAAAAAATATACGAAGCATTAGATATAATCGGAAATTTTCGATATATAATCCGACTGACAACAATCACTCACAAAAAAATTAAGTTATTAATTTATACTAATGTGTAAATTCATTCTATATTTTGGTTGTATTATTAATCGACGAATATTGTGCTTAGATCCATGAATGAATATTGAATATTATCAACATGAATATTGAACTTGAATCTCTCAAGTCCTATGGCCATCCCACTGACTAATAGGGATTTTACGGTATTTAACCCTTTGCCCGCGACTACTTTCGTGGTACTTTTTTAGCGATTTTTCTTTAATAGAGGCTTCGACCATAAATAAATATATATGTATATATTGTAAGATTAATTCAAATGAACAAATATCTCAATTGAAACCTTTTATAGTAGAAAAAGTATTTTGTTTGACGCATGACGTCTATAGCGGTCGTCCGCAGGCAAAGAGCTAACAAACCCTTTTAAAATCTACATATATTATGAGTAATTGTACCGAGAGGGTGTCTTTTCATTTCTGCGTGGACAATATCGCGCCGACATTTCAGCGCAATACAACTGAGTGCAGCGACATTTCGACGTGCGACATTCGGGCGTGAAGTCATTTTTACTATTATTATTTATTTCAATCGAACATGTGCACTCGCCTTTACAGATCGCTCCAAAGCGATGAGTGTACTAATATATGTAGATATAATTAATGCACGCGTTTTATTCAATGCGAATTCATACAAACATCAACCACAGTGATATCTATGAATAAATGTGTGTAGCATTTTATTATTGAAATTGGCGAACCTCAAAACGCTGAATAATTTGAGATTTGTAAGAGAGATTGGAAAGAAAATGCCAATTGACGCTGCGCTCAGTTGTACCTTGCCGAAATGTCGGGGCGATATTGTCCGCGCGGAAAAAACGGGGTACCATTATGAGGGATTGTTGAAAAATTGGAAAATTGTGGATTCAATTTGCATAATATTGTACATACATATGTACATACATTTATTTTAATATATGTTCATCTACATATTTATGTATGGCTCAAGGTCTCAATGAACTCAAAGGCAGAAGCAAACTTTAATTCATGTCATCAGGGATCTACCAACTGGCATATTATGTATATATGTATAAATAAATGCTAATTCAAAACAGAGAGACTTCAAACTTGGGCCATCAAACCAGCAATAAATATTCAGTGTAGTCAAATTTATATAAATTTGTACATAGAATCATTCATTTTACGTGTTACAGTTGAAGTGTTTCTTCCAGTTGTAATATATTTTGACTAGTTGGAATATATTCCGTCTAACCCACGTCGATTCAAAGGGCGAATTAAATTCCAACTGATCAAAATATATTACAATTGAAAATACAGTACAACTAAAAGTTAGTACCAGGTAAAGGAGAAGTTAGTAAGGTAAATTGAGTTGGAAAGTCACATTTTTGTTTTGAACACATTCTTGGAGTTTTAGTAATACTGTACTCGTTACCTTTATTCGTAATATCTAGCAAATATCAATGCATTATTGAATTCTAAACCATTCATAAAAATATCAGAGCTGTCAAAACTCAACTAGTATATTACAACTGGCGCACATTATTGAAAGCGTATTTACGCTTGTAGAGATATAATTTACTACATAGTTGAATTGTATTCGAATATGAACGACCTAAAACGCCAGTTGAAATATATTACAACTGAATATACACTTCGACTGTAACATATGTATATATTGAAATGGATGTATGTATGTACATATGTATGTACATGGGGGTCTACGTGACGAGCCGGAATGTTAAATTACCGAAAACGCAAATATCGGAAGGCAAAGACCGAAAATCGAAAGATCTTAAGTCGAAAGATCAAAAGTATTAATACGGGAGGAAAAGCCTGTTCCTCTTGTTCCTGTTGGATCCTGCTCACGCAAATTAAGTGAGTATGTACCGTTTACCATGCACCCTTTTTTTATCTTTCGACTTAAGATCTTTCGATTTTCGATCTTTGCCTTCCGATATTTGCGTTTTCGGTAATTTAACATTCCGGCTCGTCACGGAGACCGGTACATAGATATCATGATAATAAATCGTGGAAATATAATTAATACATAATACGTATGTATATGACTACCTATGTTATTTTCAAGTGTACATACATATGTATTATGTACTTCAATTATAAAATTTGTATGAAAACCATACCACCACCGTGTATTGTATATATTACTATTTATATAAAATTTAAATAGTTCGCAGTAATTATAACGAAGGTTTAATTGGCCAGTCGTTAGTGTAATTATCACCGCGCTAGCACTTCAGGGAAATCGTCTAGGACGTCCCCACCGACTTGTTGACGACATAACGAACATAATTTTTCCATCTTGGACCTCCAGTGGCATTTTCGGAATTTTCCAGAATGCCACACGTGCTCGAGAGCCATGTGCGAAACGATTTAACCGAATGAAAACAAACGTGTGCTCAATGTCACGTACAATATACGTAATACTTTATTTGCGGCACCAACGAACAAATCACGAGCACGTTTTAATTAAAGCAAAACTGAAATCGCAATACAAATATTACAAATATTACCATAATCGGATTAGGCACGTGCAATACGTAAACACGCGATTGGTAGTTAAATACGTGAGATGCACAATTTCCGTTTACTGCAACCTAACGCGCAGATTGTAATTTCAATGCACGGATTGTAATTTCAAAGCAATAAAAATCGCGTTAGCTTCGAAAGTGTAATTAAACGTGATATTTTTTGTAAAGTTGATTTTTGCAAATCATGCAATGATTAATATATAAAATGTTTCCATTTGACATGTTATGTCATACACATATTATAATATATTCATATCATATTGTATGTACATGTCACCGTCAAACTATATGTACATATATAACAAGTTGTAATATATTTTATCTGGCGCTTAAAATAATTAGTATTTGAATAAAAATTAGATTTGTTTCAACAGGCGAAAATGCAGTTTCATTGGTGCTCGCCAGTAATTACATACATACATACATACATACATACAAATATGAACCGTTATATTTGAAAGTGGCCAATTTTTGGTTACAAAAACACTTTTTCTATTTGACCTTACTTACTCACAAATTATGATCACTTCTTTTAAAAACTATATTAATTCGGAATTCGGAATTTAATATTAAATTGATGCTATAAATCAATACTAAAAATAGTTAAAATATTCATTTTTAGAATGAAGCTTTAATGAAACTAAAATATTTTCAATGAGTCACCTTTGATAATGTTACGTACGCCGTGGATTGAGCGAATTGTACTTAGACCAACGGATATCTGTTATCGGTTAACTAAATGCATGCACTTACTTCCAAATATTATATCTGGACTCTAAGTGCATTTAGGCTAAACAATGACCGTTATTAGTTATTTCTCAGAATCGGTACGGGAAGACCCAATGTCTTGGAAATACATATCCGAATACGTGACTATACAACAGGTAAACAGATTAGGCGTCCTGAGAGATCTACCCTTTATAAGGCGGTACGTAGGCGATATAATTCATTCTGGACTGAGCAGTGACAATACGTGTATCTCCTGAATCATCAATAAATGCTGTGATACGACTGTTGGCTTTTACTTGGATCCTCCACCCACCCCTACGGAACAATATATTTTTACTTTATCTATGTACGTAGTAACAATAGATGAAGTTTTGTGATCATGCGAAAATTTGAACTCGAGATTTTGACTGATTCGAACTCAGAATCGAATACTGATCACGTTTTCATGATCTAGAAAAAATGTGTGTGTGTGTGTGTGTGTGTCTGTGTATTTCGGGGATTTTTTGAATACCTATTCCTATCGAACTGAAACTTAGTATCGGTTACTGAAATTCTTATCGACACGACGCAAATTTTTTTGTTTACAGAATGCTGTAGGATTTAAAAATACGTTAATGTTACTTACTTTTATGAACTATTCGTGGTTTTACTCGGCTTCTCTCGGTATTTGTAATATAAATTACTTAAACATGGTAAAACAATCTAATAGTAAACTTTAATTTGTTTTGTTTATTAAATTCATTTGAATCGAAAAAAAATAATATTCACCGATATCAATATCATCGTCACAGAAACTTTGATTTGTTTTCGATATTCCCACCCAAACATTACATAGTTACATACGTCTCTTTCGAAATTATATATTAGATGGAAAAAAGTTTCATAATACGGCAACCCTAAGAAAATCAGGTCGCATTGAAAGCCAAAGTTCTGTGAATCATATTCAAAATGTGGATGAAATAATCGGAATACAACGAAAATATGTTATGCAATCAAACTTTGTTTTTTCAAAAGTTCAACTTTGTTTCAAAATCACAAAATGACGTTTTTGATTCGTCAGCGTTCAAACTTATTTTAAGTGCGCTTAAATATATTTTTTAGTCTTTTGACATAAGTAGGAAAGATATTGTCCTGTAATGGACGTTTTATATGCTGAATATGATACAATTTTATATATGTATGTATGTATACTGCCAACAGTATATGTACATACATAGCTCAATAGCTGCGTTATTGCTAACCACCGAAAGTTTCGCGTATTCGAGCCCTGATTTGACCTCAATTAAAAATAATTTATTCGGAGTATTTCTATAATGCTGCTGATCATACTTGGGTATTTGTGGCTCCATGTCGGTCATTTCCAATCATAGCTTGCCAATTTATCTGATTTCATTGTTGAAACGGTCCCTCATCAAATTGGAAAAAACCAGCCCCACCAAAGAATATAATTTAAAATCTATAATCTACTAATTTATATATTTTAAGGGCAACCCTAATGTAAAATATAAATAAATAATATCTTAATGTATGACCAGTCAGATTGTAAATCCATTGTGTCGTTTGAAATAGCGACGTTGGATAGATGATTTTTTTACATAGTTTTGCCACAGTGACATTCACAGAATACGCGTCACTGTGACCAAACACATAAGTATAATACAAATACTATATATAATAATACAGAAATATAAGCATAATACAAATACTATATGTAAGAAAATTAACAAGACATCTACATACATATGTTATACATAGATAATTTTTTTTAAATCATATTCAAATAGTGGTGACATAGTGGATAGGATGGTTTTTGCCAATTTGATGGAAGAACTGCTTCAACAATGAAATCAGATAAATTTACAAACTCTGATAGGAAACGATCTACTTGGAGTCGCGAATAACCAAGTCTGATCAGCAGCATTAAAGATTAGCACGGTATCGAACCCGGTAGCTTCTCGGTGCTTAACATTAAAGCCCGCTTTAAAAGTCAAGGAATTTGACCCTTGAAGCCCTCAACATGAGGCCACCGCCCCCCCCCCCTCCCCCAATGAATACAGTCTCAGAGACCCTTTCGTCGGAGAACGAGACGGTTGTTCATGAATATAAACATAAACGGTGCTTAACATAAACGCAACCAACGAGCCATGTCCTCCATTTCAATATTTGAAGACAAAAATCTCCGTATTCGATAAATGCTAAACCAAGCCTGGCCAGCCAAGTTTGGCCAGCAGCATTAAATATTATACTCGGAATAAATTATTTTCAATCGCGGTCAGCTCACGGGGTCGAACCCGGTGACTTCTCGGTGCTTGGTATCAACGCAACCACCGAGACATGCTGCTGGCTGCTGGCTTTTAATTCATCAAACATATTTCAACACTTTGACTGTAACACATACATATGTATGTATATGCATAAAGATATTATTTTTTATATAAAAAAGCATTATTAAAATAAATAAAATTCAAAAAAACTATAATAAAAAAATACTTCGAACAAAACTGAAATTCAAAATTACCCTCATTCTATATTGGAGTAAATTAGTTTCCCATGGCATACGGGGTCGATTTTGTGCATCGAAAACTTTTTAATAACTGGCTGGCTAATAAAACTTGCGTCGAGCTTTTCCATCAGCAGATACAGCGATCGACAAGGGCGCAGGGAGGTGCGCTTCTAGGTCTACAGGGGATTCGCCCTCAGCCCCTGGGCACCCGATATCATAGGGGTGAAAGAGGTGGGGAGGTTCCAGCCTCCAGTAGCGGGCCGGCTGCCGAACCGAGCGCAACCGAACCAAAACGCAAAAGAGCTTTCCCGCCTATATCCAGGGAAAAGCTCAACGGATCGTTCGGGCAAACATCATTAAAACATCATTAAACACTTTTAACAAACCCCACCGAGCTAACTAGTATCATAGTAGTTGTGACACATTATCCAATCTTCAAAAAAATATATTAACACTCACGATTATTTTCGATTAAGATTTAAATACATAACTATTATTCGTTTTTAATTGCTATTATTATTGCTTGATTTTGTGCGATCGACAGCTTTTAAAGAAGCTTTCGCATTAAATTCATCTGTTTCAACGGCCGAGGAAAAACTTTTCAACGGGAAATCGGTTCAGCCTAAGCGACGCAACAAGTTGATTTTCTCGCATTGTGAGCGATTTCAAATTGCCGCTTCAAAACAATAAACAAATTAAACGTTCGAGGATTATAAACATGTAAGTAGTCTTTTTTTACTAAAAATTTTGTTGATTACTTTTTCGACAATCATTTTTCGAATCATTATCATATTTAAACACACGAAAACAATAAAAAATCTATTTATTTTTACACACATATGTACATATGTACCTATATACATATACTATCATCACCATTTATAGTTCACTTCTCATCCATTTCTGGATGAAGGCCTTCACTATCCACTTTCTCTATCCACTTCTGGATGAAGGCCTTTTCAAAACGTTTAGATTCGTCTCTGTTTTACACAACTCTCATCCATCTCACCCTTGCATTTTTTTTATTCTGTGTATATAAATATATTTATTTAAATGTATGTTATTCTATGTAAATTTCTGAAATTTCATGAATCTATCTACTATGATATATAAAGAAAATTATTCCATCAATTTCGAAGACGAATTTTCGGCTATATAAAATGTAATCGACTAAAAGAACAGTTTATAAGTCAATTAAACATCAAAGATGTACGAAATTGCGTTTGCGAATTTTCTTAAATCGATCACATCAATATCAGACAAATTTAATATTCTAAAAATATTGAAAAAAAAACTTTCCACGGAGACGGCACGGCAACGCCCTTTTGAATATTAAAATATGATGTGTGTGTATTTATAAATATGTCCAATTTAACTTATTTAGAAAGCTATTAGAATTTAATATGCTACTTGTAATTCAAATCGTCCTAAAACTACAGTTTGGCAATTTTCAGAACACTAAATTCAGTAAACATAATAAATATTTGCTTGAAATTCAAACGATCAGACTCATTTATATGTAGATAAATTAATTGGGTTTGGATATTATATTCATATAAATTTCAAATTTTACTTTTGTTTTAAAAACAAATATCAATTCCGATTGATTACCCAACTAATATTTCTTTAACATTTGTTGCTTACAATTACTATTCGATTGATTGCAATTATGTTTGCAAAATAATCAATATAGGTATATATACAAATGGTAATTGATAATAATTGGACAAACAATTGTCGCTTATTTTATTATTATAATATTTTTAAATTGCTGCTTCGAAAAAAAAAAACAAGTGAATTGTTTTGACGCCTACACAATTTTCTATTAGCATTCTATTAATAATATGTATATACATATATTTCTAACAAAAATGCAACAGCATATATGCAAAAATACACACACAGACTGGGAATACTAAGCTACCACTGTGCAGATGCGATTCTCCAATAGTATATGAATAATTCGACCGTGGCCTATTTACGTTTGAAATCATTGCAGCCGAAGACCATGACCTGTTCACAGCCCCAATCCTGTCGATATTCAACTATTATATCCATTTCCAACAATCAAAGCACCAAGATGGCATGCCGATAAATAGACAGCGTATTAGAATGAAGCTGAACCAGTATCGAGGCTTCACTGAACACTAACTTATGATCGAATTTGATATTACGAATTAATTATATAAGCGGGCGCAGGTCTCAAAACATTGAACCTGTTTGATCACTCTCCATAATTACGACAATTTAATTATCATATTGTAATTGTATTGAAGATATTAAGCTTTTCAATGTGAATATGTGTGTAAATTTCTTTGACAAATTAATTATAATATATTAGCTACTGTTTGGGCAAACAATGAGAGAGCAAAGCAAAGTTGAATTACATATTATATTCCTAAAAGGAGACGGACATATTTATTTACGTACATAAAAGTGAAATATTTGATACGTCATTTCGATGCCTATTATAGATTATTTTTTTATTACTCCTTTTCTACTCTGACTTTTTTTTCTCAAAACCAACCAGCAGCTCTGGTTAAAATTTTAGACGTTTTAAATGAGATAAAAATAAGAATTTCGGTTTGTCTTCTCTGGGACATACTGTCGGATAATTCGTGTGAATAATAGTCTTCGGCGGTGGAACGTGCTTTTTCCAGGAAAGAGGGCGTTTTGGGGCTAACTACAAAGCTAGGGCAAACTACAAAGCTAGAGAGCAAAAAAAAAGGTTCACCATAAAAATGAACAATGGTGCGCAGGGTCGCGCCGGCCTATGGTGACTACTACCGACAGAATTTATTTTGGTACACTTCGCTTAAAAATATTTGCTTTATTGCCCTTAAACAAATTAATAGGAATACTTGTCTTCATATGTTCAATGCCTTTGCCTTCAATATTTTTTATATCCATCATTCCAGAATGCCTTCAATATGTTTTATATCCATCATTTCTTTATCAATCCATCCGGCTAAATATTGCTACACAAAAAGCTAAAATATTGCATCTTTTCTTCTAAGAGTCACTATTTCAGCCTGACGGTTAGTGCAAATTTAAAGTTTTTTAGTTTTTTTTAATAGTGGGAAGTGTCACTACATTTAACAAAAATAATTCGTAAAATTTCCTTGCGCGATAGAGAAATCGGCGAGTAAAGTTATACCTGCTGTGGTTACCTATTATTCAAGCTTGGGCCAGAACGTCTGGCCCACAGTGTTCAAAAAATTAAAATGTTACCACTATGATCATGTAAAAGATTTCTAAGCCAAAGCGTCATTAACAAATTATATATGTTACAGTGAAATTATAATATTACTGCCTCAAGCAATGAGTATGGATGTAACAACAAAATTACAAATTGACTTTTCAATGTCAGTGGATTTGTAATTCGAACGCTAATGCACCATGCGATAGTGAACGTCGTACTACCAACCTTAACATAACCTAACCTAACCTTAAATAAATAAAACCAACCTTATCTTAACCTAACCTAACATAACCTTAAATAAATAACAGATGCTACTCTCTACCGATATCATGCAGGAGTGCTAGTCTCTACAGGTGGCGCGATTTGTGTGGGCGATACACTCACAATAATCTTAAAATAATGGCATTCCACTATCACCCAACTGTCAAAAATTATAATTTCACTAATATAGGCCAGTGAATATGTCATTTCTGTGGTGAAAATATAACTATACCCAGTGAAAATGTAATTAGATATGATTTCGCTGAAACGCCAGTGTAATTATAATGTTACTGTGACATCTAATATATAATTTCGAAAGAGACTTTGTATGTATACATATATTTAAGGTTGGTTGGTAATCGAAAACAAATCAAAGTTTCTATGACGACGATCCGATTGGTTGAATATATTTTTTTCGATTCAAATAAATTTAATAAAAAAATAAATTAATATTTACTATTATATTCGCCATGTTTGTTTATATTACAAATACTGATCAAAGCCGGGTAAAACAACTAGTATATTATAAATATACAAATAATCGTATTTATCAAACATATGTAGAATAATTTGTCAACATCGTTATATTGTGACAAGATATTTATACAATGAGCGAATGCGGAATGCTTCCATAATATTTTTCTTTGAATTATTGCCACTTTGATATTAAAAATTCAAACAAAGAAATCTCCATTTTCATTATTTGACTTTGGATTATTTTCTTGAACTTGATTGGATTCCTTTCTTGAACTTGAAAGTGATTTATACATACATATATCCATATACTGTACAAAACGATTGCGGTTGCAAAATCAAAATGCTTTTAAGCAAAATCACATCGAATTTTCGTTTGAACAACATAATTTCTCAATATTTACATAACAAAACTCATTTCTCATTCAACAAATGCTAGGTAGGCTTCATTAAAAAAAAAGTTAATATTTCTCCAAATGCATAATAAAAGCTCTATCTACTCATTAAATTTTTTAAGTAAAACGATTCGAATCAAAACGAACTGGTTTTTTTTATAAAATAAACAAATTATATACATAAACAAATATCTCATTTATTGAGATACTTTGTGAACCAAAACACAATCTTAATTTATCGTGTTTCCAAAATATTTATCTTGTGTGTAATTCGATATGTCTATGTACATACGATGGTAAATGTATATTTTACAATACACACATACATAACATACAGCTAAATACATATGTATGTATTATAAAATACTAGTGGTCTGTCTGCACATAATTGTACACTCCATTTGATGGACCGGCATTAACAAAGGAATAAATTAAAAATACAAATTTTACGATTTCCAAAAAATTAATTAAATTTTAAATATTATTATTATATGCCGCGTCTCTTTCCATGATTCCAAGGGGAGAAAGAGAGACGGAACATGGTGAGTGAGTATATCGCATCGCGCATGCGCAAAGCCCATATTATGCCGCGTCTCTTTCCACGATATACGATTCCAAGCATGACGGAGCATGTTGACTACATTCATACATAATCGACACGCACGCAATACACAATTATTATATACGATAAAAAATTCATTTTTGATACATATATCGTAAAAAGTAATGCAATACAGTCGTCTCTTTTGATGTTAACGTTTATTGCCAATAATAATATAATGGGTAATTTTTTTCCAGTTTAAGGAACCAAGGAAAGGTCACGACAGGGAGAAAAATACGAGAAAGTTATTAAACTGGAACGCGAGAGCATTTTATTACAAACCCCCTTGTATTATTGGACTGTTTACGTTGTTGTTAAATACTTTGATGCCGACTTTTTAATTGAAAATCTTATGAGCCATTCTTAAGTCGAGTTTATTAACGCGAAAAATACATTTGGACTAATGAAAAAACTTGTGCATCTTTTGCATTGTCTTCATCAAAGCTTAGCAATGAAAGTTTCGCATCTCTTCACACACTTCATATACATATGTATGTATAGCTGCTTTACTAATTCGATGTAGTAAATATTCAGAAGGGTTAATATATACATATATGTAGGTGTATTGTGATAAAAGCTATGAAAATTTAATACTATTTTACAGAAATCGATTGATCTGAATTAAATATTCTCGAGATACTTGTGTGACTCTTCGTGGTTTGCGGTGTGAGGAGAACAAGTGGAATAGGTAAATATCTGACAATTCAGACTATTTGTATTTAGATAGTTCCCCAACAATCTCTGATACCTACATACATACTACCTACATACATATATAATGCTTTTTTGAGAAATTTGGTGAAACATCGTCATAACTGAGAAGTTGTAATTTTATTCATGTATTACTAAGAGTAAGTTAAAATATTTAGCTTTAGTTAAAATTTAAATCGTTGTTATGTTTATCGAACATTACAAATACGATAATTATGCAAGTAAATTATTACTTTATCTATGTACGTAATAACAATAGAAGAAGTTTTGTGATTATGTGAAAATTCGAACTCAAGATTTTGACTGATTCGAACTCAGAATCGATCACTGATCACGTTTTCATGATCTAGAAAAATGTGTGTGTGTGTGTGTGTCTGTGTATTTTGGGGATTTTTCGAACACCGTTTGTCGTATTGAACTGAAACTTAGTATTGGTTACTGAAATTCTCATCGATACGATCATTTGGTGAGAGAAGTGGCAGTTTACTCTTGTTCGATTTTTCTATCACTACTTTTTTCGACCCCTTTTTTCGACATGTGTGCTCTTCACGAGAAAACTCAAGTGTAATTCTTGTATCAATGTGATGAAAATAAAAAAAATCATATTTAATAAACCGGAAGTGGGATATTTTCCTCTAAGAAAAGTTAAAAATGTTGTGACCACACGACTTTTTCCACATCCCGGAGCGTATCAAGATGAAAATTAATATTTGAATTCCCTATTTTCTAACTTAGAGTTTACAAGGTTTTGGGTTAGAATTCGTAAGTAGTGAGTTTTAACCGGAAGTAGTAAGTTTTTTTAAAACAACATTTCAGTATTTTATTTTGGCCTTTTAAATTATTTTTATTTTTTTATATTCATAGTGCATAAAAAATCATAAAAAAACTTGAACAAAATTCGACAACCGTTAGTAGAACTTTTATTTTGTGTAAGATTCCTTACATTTGCGCTCAATTTTTATCGAAAATGCTCTTATAGCCGGTATGTTTGAACGTGTATGTATGTTTCAATATCGAATTTAGTGTTTTATCCTTCTCATGTTCTTCAAATATATATGTAGATTAAGTCGTGGGTTGGTCACATCCGATTTTTTTTTTATTTCAGTTTGAGTAATTTTTATTACTTTCAGTAAAAATCGACGATAAATTTTCATTAAACATGTACATTATATGTATAATATTTTGAAAGTGTCGAAATCATATTAGTACTTTCGCATAACTCCATAAATTTACTCAAGTATGCCAACGAGAAATTCAGTTGCATTGAAACCCGTCTTGGGATTCGAAAGAACTTTCCAAAGTTGGTATAATATTGTATAAAACATTTTCCAATAACAAACAATAATCAAAAACATTCGGAATTTACGACGAATAAATAATTACGACGTGAAAATATCATACGCATGGAATTTTTCGAACTTGAAATTCGGCACCCTCTCCCAGAGGTCGAAAATTTCCACAAAATATACATATTTAGTATTCAAGTACGTACACCAAAAAACATAATCGGCTCGCTTTTGAAACACGACAGATAATGTTTCCGAAATATCCCATAGCCATTTCCCTAAGATCCACAAAGTGGGGTAAAACTTAAGAGCTTCTCACGTTACCAATTACGCACTTTGAAAATATGTATGCACATACATATTATGTACATAGAAGTAAAGCTTTCGTTGGGCGCAAAGCGTCTCATTAAATAATAAAAACGATATGTGTGAGAATGAATTGACAGTATACCGTTTTGTGTATGGTCTGTGTTATTTTTGTTACCTAATTGGTCGTCAAAGCTACCTGACTCACACAACGTATTTAAAAAGAAGTTTGTATTAAAAGCAAACACTGTATGACTGAACACAAAACTTATTTAGAAGCCGACCTCATCTTATACCATTCATACATGTTCTTACTTAAGAAATTTATATTTTCCCATGATGTGATCTTTTAAGGCGAGCGTATATGTTCTATAAAATAAAAAATCCTTTGACCGCTATAGAAGTCATACGTAAAATGCCAGTAGCTAGAATGGCGTGACTCACTGTGTAAACAAAATACTTCATGCGGGATTCAATATTTGAAAAATCTCAATACAGGTATTAATTGACATATGTATGTACATATTTGATCACTTGAAGAGGCTTACAATATATATTTATGGTCGAAAACTTGATTTACAAATTTGCTAAAAAAGTATCGCAAAAGCTGACGCAGGCAAACGGTAAATCTTTTGCATATGAGGGGCTGAAAACCAGACTGGTAAAAGTGACGTTTAAAAAAAAAGCTGGTTTAAGTGCTAAAATAATAGCATATATGAAATGCTTTTCTTGAAAAGGTTTTCAGCCCTTCATATATAAATTTATGGATTATAAATTTGAAATTATGATCAAATTAAGCAGACAAATAGATGGTAGAATGGTATTGCCAAGTTGATGAGGAACTGTTTTAGCAATAAAATCAGATAAATTGGTAGACTCTGTTGGCAATTGATTGACTTGGAGTCACAAATATCCTAGACTGACTAGCAGCACTGTTGAAATACTTATAATCGAGGTCAACCCTATAAGTCGAGGTCGACCCCGAGGTCAATAACATAAATTCTTTTCAATCGAGGTCAACCCAGGCTTTGAACCCGGGAACCTCTCGGAGGTTAGCATTAACGCAACCACCGATATTTACTATTTTTGTATGTATATACGATGCTGCTGGCTATGTATGTACATACAAACGTACATATGTATGTATGTAGGTAATTAAGCCCAATTAATTCTCGGAAATTAAATAAATAACATTTCAATCTGAATACGAATCTGTTTCGGCTCATGGCGCGCTCAATTTATTATAAATACATACAAAACCCGTTTTCGCAGAAAAAATGTTTTACATAAGTGCAAACAACCACCATATAGATGAATGTTTACGAATTTCCAGCTCACGTTTAGTTGACTTTAACGAATGTATTATTAAGTAAATATTTGTTCCGCCATGTTTTTTTTTTTACAAATTCTAGGTAAATGAAATTTAATATTATAATACATTTCGCATCACATAACAAGACGAGATACCAGTATTGATACATCGCGCCATATTTACAGCTCTATGGATGGTGTAAAATAAATAATTACTGTCGAATTTTTTTATGAACTAAGATTGAGTGCGAAATGACGTGTTTGTTGCTTTTTACGTTATTGTTGGACGGTCGGAAACAAACAGTTCGAAGCCATTAAGTACGTGAGCGTTGAGGGAAAACGAAGAATCCGATCAAATTTTCCACGTAATTCCAAAAGGTGCGGCGAAGTGGGGGACAAAACGGCGGAGGGGGAGATAAAAACCCAAGGAGGGGAAAAAACGAATCGAATTACGATCGTGCGAAAACAAAACCGGCCTGGAAAAGCTTCCGGAAAAACAAGACCGTCCCGTACGCCAATATTTCAACGGAACAAAGAGCGTCAACGTTCGCACAAATGTAAATCCAGCAATGTAAACATTTGTAATTTAAATTTGCGCTCGGATGTACCTATATAAATATGCTTTATACATGCATAACTTCTTAATGAAATATTTCGACTTCATTGTATCCTTTGATCTTCACACTTTGAAGCCATTGAAAGTTGGCAATGTGAATTGAAAAGCTAACTGCATATGTTTCGCAGAAAACTCGAATACCTGGGTCATGTGATGAGAAATCCGAAATATGAAATCATACAGCTCATATTGCAGGGGAAAGTACAAGGGAAAAGAAGCGTTGGTAGAAGACGCATCTCATGGATGGGCAATCTCCGTGGATGGTACCAATGTGACTCCACAACACTTTTCAGGGCAACCATGGATAGAGAGAAGATATACATATGTCATGATATCCAACCTCCTACAAGGAGAGGAATAAAAAAGAAGAAGAAGAACTGCATATGTAATAATCTGCAAAAAGAAAATCAAAGTCAATTTGAATTTTTCACATACATCGCATATATTTATGTATGCATGTAACATATATTACATATATGTATATAAAAGGGTCTTTATACAATCTGGAAAAATGTCAAAAGCTATATAAAAAAATATCAATTTCATTAAAAAAAATATATCAAAGGTGACTCATTGAAAATATTTTAGTTTCATTAAAACTTCATTCTAAAAATCAATATTTTAACTATTTTTAGAATTGATTTATAGCATCAATTTAATATTAAATTCCGAATTATAACTCTGGTAATTTTATTTGACTGCAATATCATCCATCATAATAATAATCTATATAAAACCGAAACGGCGCCTGTAATTCGTTTCTGATTGGCTGTCGCCAAAGTCGTTTCTGATTGGCTGGGTTGGTCAAAAAAAATAAAAAAACAAATGAAGACAGTATCCTCACTACTAGACTGCATTTCCATTTCAAGTTACTTTTATTATATACTAGCCGAACCCGGCATGCGTTGTAATGCCACAATAACGCATGCAATTCCCGTCCCCGTTCCCGTTCCCATTCCCATTCCCAATCGCAATCCCATTCCCCTTTCCGTTCTCGTTCCCGTTCCCATTTGTCGGAAAAACGCAGCCATTGAATACATTTAACCAACAGCGTGGTCTAGTGGTGAATGTTGAATTATTTCATACTTGATGTTAAGTCTCGTTGTTGGCCAGACCTTGGTTTGTCGAGGTCGATCGTTTCTTATCAGAATTTGCCAATTTTTCTGATTTTCATTAAAATTGAAATATTGGCGTTTCCTTCCCATCTTTAGTTATTGTTATACCAGCTAGGTAGCATACTAACTAGCTGGTTCGTTGTTTTGATTGTCCGATATTCGGATGCTTTTTTCGAATATATTATCGATTAATAGTGTCGTGTTTTTGCATTGTGTGTAGTGTTATTGGTGTTGCTTTCATTTTTGATAAAAATTTTGCAATTGTGATTTAAATACAGTGGTTAAACTGATTTCTGAAAATATATATCGATAAATTATTATATACTTAGTACGGTAAAAAATAACAAAAGAAGAAAGAATAAGAAAAAAATGTCATTTGTTATTTTTTTTATTTGAATTTTTACAATGGGCGATTGTTGTAACATGTGGCGTGAACTATGTGTCAATGCAATTGATCGTATTGAGAAAAGATTTTCATCCTTAGAGCAGTTAATACGAGGCTTGAATTCTCCTGTACTTATTAGAAGTGTTGTGCCTTCTCCTTCTGTTTCTCTCGTTGCTGATGCAGCCGTGAAGATGGGCAAAAAGAAAAGAAATAGACGTAAATCTGGTCTGCGAATTAATCATGAAAAACCTGGACAACCCGCATTACCTGACCGACCTTCGGCTGAACAACCTCCACTTAGACGTAAATTTGAGGTGGGAACAGCAGCTTCCGGAATTATTGTTTCCGTCAAAAGGAATGTCAATATACATATATGGAAGCTCTCATTGGACACTTCGTGTGACGAGGTTTTGACTCACGTTAGTGCCATCTGTGGATTAAAGGATGGCATTGTGGTTTCCCCTCTTAATGCACGAGGATCTTATACATCCTTTAAGGTATCTGTTCCTGCTTCTGTCGCTGGCCTGTTATTTTCTGCTGGTTCTTGGCCTGCTGGTGTTCATTTTGGTAGATTTAAAGATTGGGGAATGAGCATTAAGAATAAAAAATCGAATACTAATACTACTTCTATGTCTGCCACTGACGTTGTTTCATCATTAGAGCTGCGCCCAAGTGTTTCATTTGCTGATGTTTGTACGGGAGCTGCTAGATGTTTGAAGCCTGATATTAAAACTACGTCTGCAAGTATTAGTGAATCTTCTATGGAAACGGTCGCAGTGACGTCGATGTTTGCCTCTTCTCCTACATCTGCCTGCTCAAATGGTCCTGATAGTCGTGATTCTGTTGTGACTGTGTTGGCTTCTTCTTCTGCTTCCTCTTCCGTTTCGTCTCCATTGGCTCAACCTCCGTTGGCTCAATCAAAACTGCCATTTCTTGTCTCAAAGAAAGTCACGCGCCAAACTGGGAGACCGAAAATTGGTAATTTATTACCAAAATGCACGAGGTCTCAGGACAAAGCTGGCTGCGTTTAATTCAGCCGTTTCTACTACATATTTGTGATGATATGGTAGCACTAACGGAAACATGGTTGACTTCATCATTTTTTGATGCTGAACTTTTTGATTCTTCCTGGAGGCTGCATCGTCGCGATAGAGTAGATCGACGTGGTGGTGGTGTATTATTTGCTTGTCGTGATTGGTTTCGGTCAGTCCGGATGACAAATTTTGAAACTCTATCTGGTGAGGACTTATGGAATTCATAACTTGAAAATCATAATCGAGAAAGAATATTACGAAATACAAAAACCTTGTAAACATTCAAGACGATAAACGATATATAATAATAATTATTATTATTTTTAGTTGTTTGTGTATATATATGTTTTGTTTTTGTTATGTCTAATTTATTATTTTGTTTCTTGTATTTTCTGTTATATTTTTGACCATTGTGGCGCATTAGGAATTCCTGTAATGCTACAACGGTCCAAACTTTAAATAAATAAATAATAATACATCTTGCGTTTCGCCATATTGCTCACTATAGATGTCTCTGTGGTTGTTTATCGAATATAAAAATTCGTAGTGATTTTGATTATTTATTTTACATTCATGTTAATTTTGTTTTTTATTATGTATATTTTCTTATTATTGTATCATTTTTATAAGCTTTTTATTAGCTTCACTATGTGAGTTCAGTGACATACCTGCCCGTCAAAAAATTGTGATCTGATTATGAACCACTTACAGACGAGACGCTTTGATATATTGGCGACATATGGGGGTTAGCTAATATTCAGGTAATATAGTGTATCTGACATGAAGCTAGAGGAGTTAAATGAATAACGAACTCATTCAAAATTACATCGGAATCATGTGTCAAATCGAAGTGATGACAGCTGGCTATCCAAACACGCCTGTCTGCCGCCCCTTCACAACTCAAAGGCTATACAGTTAAACAGTTTTAACAGTTACTTTTTTCATTTTTATTTATTATTTTCTTTTTTGTTTAACCATATTGACGACTTGGAACTACTCTGTAATGTCACTATGGCAAAATTTTAAAATAAATATGAAGCTCCCCAAGCAGGTTTATGTTAACTTGTATTTGTTTAATCTAAAATATGCTGATTTGTTTAATTTCAGGTCGTAAACGTGTTCTAATGTTGTATTTGTTTCATATTTTATGTTTAAATTTGTATTTTGTTTTATTTTGCAGTCATACCTATTGTATTATTTTTTTATTTAGCCATATTGACGACTCCAAGCTATTCTGTAGTCACTGTGGCATGTAAATAAATAAATATTGTAGTCAATTCAGCTACAGGAAAATAACAAAATGTATAGTGTTTGCGAAATACACATACATTTTATTACGTTTGAAAAGCAAACGAAATAAACGTAGCATTTACCTATGAACATTCATATGTATGCATGTTTGCCGTTGTAATAAATCGAATGGTGATATTTGATATTTCAAAGTTATTTAAATATATGTATGTATGTAGACATTTTTAGGAAGATGGTAAATTTTACATATTCTGCTGTGAAATATTCGAATACACTACCATAAAAGTGAAATTTAAGCATCGTTAAAAATAAATACATACATATGTATGTATAATATAATATTCCAGATATCACATCGATATCCGGACATTACATAACATAAGAATTTAACCGCGCAAGACAACTACCCCGCAATGGCACTTCATCTCACGGACATTACATCACATGAACTTTTCATCGCTGTCTCATTTAGTCATACATTCGTGAATATTTTTACAATGAAAATTTTAATTGCCGTATGTTGTAATTAAAAAATATTTACATGAAATTTGTCGGCAAGTTTACCTTTGCGATGAAATGCCACTGTTATAAAGTTGTCCGCGATTAGATTCACTACGATTAAGCGGCTGTGATGAAATTACTGTGAATCAAATGCATTCAAACAAGAAATTATTGTGCTCCTTTGTCGAGAAATTGCTTTTCTGAAAATTCCTCTAATATATAATTTTGAAAGAGACTTTGTATGCAAGTATTTTTGGTTGGGAACATCGAAAACAAGTCAAACTTTCTATGACGACGATTCGATTGGTTGAATATTATTTTTTTTCGATTCAAATAAAATTAATAAACGAGCAAATAAATATTTACTATTAGATTCGCCATGCTTACGCTGTTTATATTACAAATATTTAGCGAAGCCGGGTAAAGCAACTAGTATATTATAAAATCCATCATTTTTTTATTTTAATTCACGCTCGTAAAGGAAAAAAACCACAAGTATAATTTTAAATCAAATATTTTTCATTTCTATTTCAATTTTGGCCGTAAAAATGTAGAATTTTTTCTATTAACTATTTTAATTATATAAATTTAATAAAAAATTATTAACTACACACATTAATATATTGAAATTTCAAATAAAAACATTGAAGTTCTACATTATGTATTTCAAAAATAGTTAAATTATTGACAAGCTGGTTACCAGATTAACGGCAATCTCCACCATACATATATGTACATAAATATACATATACATACACAAAAACACTCAAATGACGCAACAGAAAAGCGTCATGGAAAATATTAAAACATTCACAATAAAAATTTCGTTCGAAAAAAAATTAAAGCCGTGTGCCTACTTGGAAAGATTTTCCATTTCCTTTAACTTATTTATTTTTCTTAACTGTCACCTTCGTCGTAATGACGGTAGCGACTACTTTAAAATTGAATTTCTTCTACTACGGCTAGAGAAAAAAGACTTTCCAGGTACCTTTGAGAGATTTTTATTATTAGATGAATTTACGAGGGATTTTATTATTAGATGAATTGATAAATTTTTCTAACGTTCAAAAGCCTGAATCTGATCTCAAACACGAAAATTGTAATATACAGAAAAATATTTCATTTAATTCGTTACGTGTAAATTTACATATAAAATAACCATTTTGACAAATTTGATGTCCCACACAAATTCATCAGTTTATACGATGATATAGTTGATACTCGCATCCAATATAAAATATTTATAATATCAACTATTTATCAATATATGGCACGCAGTTTCATCATAATTCATCGCATACATACATACCTATGTAAATGTAATATATAAATTTGGAAAATTACGCAACGGGAAACTTGAATAGCGCTACGTAGGTTTCACAAAGTTACTTGACTGTTTGTACGTTTTAAAGACTTCCATTTCATTACCTCCATTACAATTTTCGAATTCTCGTTATAATTGCGAAACACCGAAAAGCGTAACTTATACAATATTACATTCGGATCAACACAACCCAGCAAAACACCACCCAAAATCGTTTAAGCGTCAAAACAAATATGAAACACCTTTTTCAAATGGACTGATTTTGAAATGATTTTATAATTCGCACTTTTATATTTTCATACTTTCATACTGCAAGCGGCTTGCATACATATAAATACATATATAAACTTTTATTATTTTAACAACGCGTTTAGTTCGCGTTGTGTATTTTCGACGTCCGCTATGATAGCGCATAAATATTTACGATACAAATTTCCACCAAAAATAAACGTAACGGCTCGAATAAACGACATTACGCTGAATATTCTTTGGAGAATCTGAAAAATACAACAAAAAAAAAACACAGACAAACAATACCTATTCTCCCAGAGTGCCACCATAAGTTTTCACATCGTTTAATTCGACGTTTTCAGTACAAAGGCATTTATTTTCCTTACATCTATTCTATATATGCAAATACATAAATGCTTCGTTCAATGCAAATGGATTAATTTTTTAGAACAGTCTCACTCTTCTGAAAGCAAAACAAACACAATTTTGGTATATAATGCTGTTACATACACAAACTAATGCTAATGCATAACTAAAGCATAATGCTATCCTACATATGTAGTTTGATTTTATTTGTTTATTTAATTTTGGACCATTGTGGCATTCATTACAGGAATCCCTAATGCGCTAAAATGGTCGAAATATAATAAAGAGAAAAAAATATATATAAAAACAGAAATATATTAATAAATAATCATTAAAAACAATAGCATTAATAATAGTAGATATAATAAAAATATTTAAAAAAAAACAGAATACATAGTATGGAATGTCTTGAATTTACAGCCAGCACCAATTTATAAGAACCTGCCGTAAATACAAAACATCCCTGTGAAGCCCAAATGGAAAAGAGAAGATCAAAATTCCACTCATACATCACATACAATTATACAAATAAGGATGAGCGCAAGCTACCAGACAGATAGGTTAAAATAGTTTATGCTCACTAAAGTGGAAAATATCACATTCAGGCTCAGCAGCAACGATTTCATTGTTGTCATATATTTCTTGGAATAGGAACCATTCGATTAAGAACTGTTGGAGGTATAATAATAATAAGATACTAATCATCTAATTGTTTCCGCGCCACTCATTATCGATCATCTATTAAGGTCCGTTTAAATTATCCAGCCCTGCACGTCAACAGCTCGGCAGAAGACTACATGGAAAAGACTGGTTGAATAGTCATACAATAAATAAATGGGTCCGTTATGAGGGTCTGATCAAATTTCAATAATTTCCAGCGGGTAATTGCTCGCAAACTCAAAAGACAAGTTGATGAAATTTCAGTTTCCGAATGATCAACCCAAAGTATAATTTCACTAAAAGTCTCATACATTCGTATACGTTTCATTTCTAGAAAATTTTGCTCGATTTATGAGGAATCCATTTCACGGTGGAAATGAAAAATCTTAAAATGAAGATAAAATCGTAAAAATGGTCACGAGTAATTGTGCTCGGATATAGAGCTTCTTCTGGAATACGAAAATAGTTGGTTTTAGTATTAAAGGACAAAGTTTAATAAGCGATAAGGTACGATGCTACGCTATAAGGTATATTCATACTATCCAGTACTTCAAGGCAACAGCCCGGCCCAGTAGTACACGGAAAATACTTCTTCACGGCACGTTCATACTTGTTTTAAACGAGTGCGCGACAATACGGCCCAACATTGTTTGCGTCAATATTTTAACAATATGACGTTTCAAAATATTTTTGAAACATATTAACATATTAAATATTAGCGCATATTAAAAATAGTAACACATGGCAGCACTTTCATTAGTACGGGTACACTCGCCACTATGACGTCACATAACCGGATTCTGCTTGATATGTGTCGGTGATATGTACTGGTGTATAATATGTACTAATGAACTAAAGAATATTTTTGGTACTGCTACAGTTGCCGGCTTCAGCTCTGCTGGTATAAACTAACCTTTATATTTATGTATGTATAGCAACACGATTAAGTAAAATTGTATGTGTATATGTACATATATGGAGATTAATATTGTTGCGTAAGGGTGGGTGGAGGATCCAAGTAAAAGGCCAAAGTCGTTTCACAGCATTTATTGGTGATTAAGGAGATACATACACTGGCAGTGTTCCGTCCAGAATGTCTTGATATGGTCTAAGTACCTCCTTATAAAGGATAGGTCGCTCAGGGTATCTTCGACGTCCGGTTACCTCCCCATTGTTTAGTCACATACTTGGATGTGCAGTCCCGCGCTTTGGCGTTGTCATTTCTAAGAACTCCACGGAAATTCGACCGAGTGCCGCTATCGCCACTAAGTGCATTCGGGGTCTCTCATTGTTAGCTGACTTGCACTTAAGCCTGGAGATAATCCTCGAAAACAATTATAACGGCAGCTCCTTTTAGCATACGCTACAATATTATTCCAAACCATTGCGATCGAAACTGTTGCCCATTTTTATACAGTTTTTAAACTTCAAATTCGTCATTTTACAAATCGAATTCGTCGTTTTAAAAATTAAATTCGTCGTTTTACAAATCAAATTCATCGTTTTACAAATCAAACTGTATAAGGTTTGGTAAACTATTTAAATAACAAATATATATTCTCTGTATTCCTTAATTTAAATTTGCTTTCAAATGCATGCAAAAAATTGAGCGTAAAAAAACATTAAAATGAACATGTTAATAAAAACAATAAATTATGCAAGATAATAAAATTTTTAAAATACATATTTTAATGATTTTTTACAATCCGTGTGTATATTTAGATACGTATATATGTATGTATGTATGTATATGTGAATCAAACGTGAACATTTTAATTAAAAAAGTTTTATTTATTTTCCTACTGTTTATTTCAAATTACTTTTCTTATTTTCACCTTCGTTATATTAATACATTGCATGTTTATATTAATACATTATATAATAGAATTATATGTATGTTTGTTGTTATGTTATTATATAAATATTTTCTTATATCAAATGAGGACAATGTTGTTCATTTTACGTAAAAGTCAAATTTTCCGTCAACGTCGCAAAATTTTCAACTGAAACCTCACTAAAACAGCATATTTTAATCAGAATTGTATGTTCTGGGCGACTAATTTATTTGCATGGAGCATTTCTCGCCTTAACCTTTTTAGGCATCCAAATGTACATACGTAATAAATTTCAGTTAATATCGGCGTTGCTTTTCGTTGCTAACCGTAAATCAAACAGCTCTGCTTAAATAACAAAAATGAAACATTAAAAATTGGACCGGCTTACAATTTCATTACTTACTGCGGATACAAAAAAAAAACT
Organism: Arctopsyche grandis; assembly: GCF_051622035.1. NCBI lineage: Eukaryota > Metazoa > Arthropoda > Insecta > Trichoptera > Hydropsychidae > Arctopsyche > Arctopsyche grandis. The sequence goes on along the minus strand of NC_135365.1, from coordinate 12,862,637 downwards.
GTCCATGTATCTGATTAATCGTCTAAATTATTTCACATGAAAATCTTTAAGAAACTTGCCTTCGAAAGTAAAGTGACCAACTTTTTATAATGAAAAGAAGGCTAAAAATAAATTGAAGAAAAAAACTATCGTAAATAAAAGAATATTGGAGAACACAGCGATATCTTTCTTTGATATGAAGAATGGGAATCTCTTTTTCAATTGCTTGTTGAAATGGCATTTCATCATTTTTGATTTTAACATCCCTTAAATAAAATTAAATATTAAATATAGAGCTACACGGTCGATGCAAGCATTAAAACTGAATCTTAGTAACATAAGCGAATAAATACCACTATTATTGTACACTTCTTTGAAAACAGGGTTGTATAAACTTATATATTTATATTAAACATATTAAAATAAATCGTCATGTCAAATACAAAACGGCTCGGCTCGGCATCTATCAAATATGGAGATTTTAGTCTTCAAATATGGAAAAGGAGGATAAAATTTACAAAAGAAAGAATGTTCTCCCTAAAGGAGGACGATAGGCCACCTTATCGAAAGCTGTTGATATAAATATAACGCCGAAATAAACAAAAAATAATAATATGAAAGGCAAAATAAAAACAAATACATAATTATTATTTCGACTTCACAAAATTACATATGTATTTTCAATTACGATTGTGAATTGAGTCTTTAGAAAGATATATTACAAGAAAATACTTTCAAAAGAAATGAATCTTTACACACCAACATAATTATGAATGTACTTTCGAATCGAATAAATGAATTTCTGTCGAAAACATCGGTTTTTAATGTATGTGTACATACATATATTCAATGTATATTTGTACATATAAACATATGTATCTCTCGACATGACGTGGTTTCTATGTACATATGCGTAATTAGAAAGTATTTAATGTGAAAAAAATTAACATTACCTTAAACTTTATTAAAAATAGAAAGCATAGACAATCAAACTCGTGGATTGGAAACATTAAATTACGATACTAATGGTCACGCTATTTTTGTGTGTAGTTCATTTTTCCAGTATTATCCGACTGGCCTATTTATTGCTATAGATGCAGTTGACAGGAGTTTTCATAATAAAATTGACAAAATAATTTATTTAGTTTAGAATAAAATAAATTAATAAATAAATAATAAAATATAATATGTATTTTTAAAAATAAAAATTAAACTTAATAAAATAAATATTTTTGTATTACTCATTGGTTTTAGATAATATCCATCGTTTCCTTTTTCTCTTTATCGGGGAGGTTTATACCTACTTTTGTATTTAGGCTAGCACTTACATACATTTAAAGACATCGGTCCGGTCCGTCCGTCCGTAATAAATATTATTTTCTGTTTCTAACTATTCGTGTTCATTGAGAGATTTATTTTTAACAAAAGAAGTCTTTTGACAAAAACTTTTCCATCTCCCTTACATTTTCAAAATTGTGTAGTTCCTTGGAGTAGTTCGTTGAAATCATTATCATGGTTCATTATTTCGTTAAGAACAAGTATTAAATACTATTGTTGAAATACTGTTCTTTAATAAGACTGAAAACAACTATGAACGTGCCGAAACGTACGCTGCTGTATAGAATGATTAGAAGCTGTCATTTACGTGCTTTTCTGTGCTGTGATGCTTCCATGAACTGCTGATGTGTATGAATAAACCTTCACGTGGACTAAAATGTTTGACAAATTAGAGCAACGACAATACATTCTGACCAATAGGTGCATTTTAAGCATCCGCTATAGGGATGTGGCGTAACGACCGATCGTGTCGAGGAGACGCGGGGAAGCGGGTCAGCGTGAAAGTGGAAAGGTGTAGAGCGTATGACATGTGCTCCTGATATTGAGCACCTAACTTTGAACGGGTGACGTCAGCGTCAGATGCACTGGGCAGGAGCGTACACACACACACACACACACACACACACATTCATTCATCATTAGCCAGCAGCATGGCTCGGTGGTTATGCTTTTGCCTTGCACCGAGATGCGCCGGGTTGAATTGACCTCGATTGAAAAAGAATTTAGTCTGAGTATATTAATAATGCTGCTGGTCAGACTTGGATATTTGTGACTCCAGGTAAATCATTTCCTATCAGAGTTTGCCATTTTTTCTGATTTCATTGTTGAAACCATGTCACCACTATTTGACCAACTATGTCACCACTATTTGAGTATGATTAATGTACAATAAAATGTATGTATAAGTTAACATTCATAGATGTCTCGTTATTTTCGTGTTTTCAGCGTCTCGTAATTGAGCGACCTATGTATGTTATAAAAATGCTGCATCGTTTATAATTGGCCAGGAAGGCGCATTGGGATTTACCTATTAGGTCTTCCTGATATATATGTACATATATAATATCAAAAATAATAAATAAATAATTTTTAATGGATGAATGGGTTGGATCGGCAAGCGTGTAATGCGCGCACTCAACATTTTACTATTAATACGTGCGCGTGCCTATAAATTACCTTAAATTATATTTTATAACTTTATTTTAATTCGTGTATCAATTCCTTTCCGAAACCACCCGTTAAAATCGACGGGCACACAACTAGTTATAAATAAAAACAAAACTTCAAAATTTTACAACACAATAATCTACGAGTATACAGAAACGCAAACAATATTCGTAGACTGTAAAGACCATAAATTCAAATTTCACAATGGAATTTTCAATATAGATTTCATTCACTTTTCGAATATCAACATCAACGTTTTACGCTAAGCGATTTTCCATCGAAAGTCTGCAAAGTCTACAGAACACTCAATTCGATCGCGATAATAGACGACCTCGATAAATTCACTTACTCTCACGTTTTTATAATACTGAAAAACATATTATTTTGTAATATAACATATGTACATCCATATATGTATATATATATATATATATATATATATATATATATATATATATATATATATATATATATATATATATATATATATATATATATATATATATATTAAGGTTTATGAAAGCTCGCTCGCGTCGACGATAATCGTAACTAGGAACATTAACCGCGACGCAAAAACCCTCCCTCGAGTATTTTATATGCGGCCAGTGGCGTCCCTAATACGGTTGTCAGGCGAAGCCCCCGACAGGGGCGGCGGCCATTAATGGCGCAGAAAGCCTCAAAATGAGCAATAAAACCTCATAATCCCGTTATGGCAGCGAATCTGCGCACATACCGATATACCTCAGCCTGCGACTGGGTCAACGACGTCGTTGCAATTCAATTGAACACATCGGGAATTTTGTTTTTTGACCACGAACAAAGAAGGTTATATCAGAAACGTTAAAGGTTTCTAATTTTTTTGCAAATTAATTATTTTGCAAATTTTATTTTTAAAGAAAATATATATTTTATCATGATGTAATCGCGGTTTATATCCCTGACCGACACCTATAGTATTAAACTTGTACATATATAAATTTATAAATTATAAAATTCAACCAGCAACATATGTATGTATGTACGAGTATGTAGATCAGTGGTTAGCAGTTTCTGGCCAGACCTTGGATATGTGATTCCAAGGTCGATCGTTTCCTTTCAGAATTTGCCAGTTTATCTGACTTTATTAGAAACGGTTCCTACAAATTGTCAATCCAATCCTGTGCAATTTCTCGTAAAGTTTGAGTTTACAGCATCTCATAATTTGTTACTATTTAAAATGCTGCAAAAATGTATCCATAGATGATTTAAAGTTTGATGGTCGATTTTCGTCTTGAAAAATACTTTTTTATTTATTCACTACAGTTGAGCTATAGTGACATGACAGATATTCAAGTTCGTCATTATATGAAGATACATGGAAAAACTATTAAAAGATTAAATCATAGAAATCAAATTTAATAAAATGTGAACAAAAATAAAGCATGATAATAGTGTAAAGTAAAGAACAAAAATATGTAATATAAAAAATGAGCATGAACAATATGAACAATTAAACGTGAGGACACATTGACACACGATATCAAACTGAACAACCCCTCAACCAGATCAGCATATTTTAGATATTGATATGTACAATGTTGACCATAGATGTCATGTTAATAAAAAAAAAATACGTACATATATACATACCTGTATAAATAAAAATAAAAATTGTGCAGAAAAATGGTAGGTAGGTAGGTTTTATCAATTTGATGAGGAACCGTTTCAACGATTAAATCAGATTCAGAAGTTGGCAAACTCTGATAAGAAACAATCTAGTTTGAGTCACAAATATCCAAGTCTGACAGCAGCACTGCAAAAATACTCCGAATAAATTATCTTATAACGTGATTAACCCAAGACTTGGGAACCTATCGGTGGTTAGCATTGATTCAATCACCGAGCCATATATCCAGTTATGTCCCCAATTTTATTTTCATATTATGATGAACAATCTACAATATGTTATCAATATTCCAGACGTTACGTATAACGTTTTATGTTCGTAAATAACCAAAACACATGACAGCTAGATTTTGACCAGTTTTTCATATACATATGTATGTATAATCAAACTATTTATACGATATCGGTAAACCGTAGATATAAATATTAAATTATCATTTAATTTAAATTGACAGCAGCTAGTTATTGACGGTGGTTTTTAGATGATCAAATAGTATAGATTTATTGACATTTATGTACATATATCTGATTAATGACAAAATTGAATTATAACGTTGGTAGGTAGAAGACGAATAACAGTCTGAAAGAATATTAAATTAAAGTAAAAATTTGAATTATCAGCGATTTAATTTATCACAGTTGACCTTAATTAACACCTACATATTATAGTTTAAAATATTTGTACATACATAAATCCAATGCACTCAAAGAAGTATGGAACGCTTTATGTTTGGCATAACGAGGGTAGTGGACATAGTGGATAGAGTAAAGAGATTGAAATGGCAATGGGCGGGCCACGTGGCTAGAAGAATGGACGAAAGATGGACAAAAGAAGTGCTTGAATGGTACCCGAGAGAATGCAAAAGAGTAAAAGGAAGACCGCAGGGAAGATGGGTGGACGAAATTAGGAAATTGTGCGGGGTGAGATGGATGAGAGTTGCGCAAAACAGAGACGAGTGGAAGCGTGTTGGAGAGGCCTTCATCCAGCAGTGGGTGGCGAATGGCTGTAAATGATGATGATGATGATGATGATGATGATGATGTTTCATTTCAGTAAGCATAACATAAATTTATATTTCTATTAAACGAAAAGCTTCGCTGTGAATCTCCAAAATGCGCAAACTTTTAAAAAAACGCAATAGCAAATAATTGATTATAACATCTTGTTTGAAAAATAGAATTTTTTGCATATTTTCCTCTCTACAACAAACACCCGTAAAATAAATTGTAGATACATAAGTACTGAATAAAGAGAAAAACCATACAAAAGAAAAATATATGTACATAAAAATAGTAGTTTTGGTTTTGTTTTGTAAAATACGGTCGTCCAAAATAAAATTTCGCTTAAATTGTTTTGCAAATACCTATAAAAAAACGGTATTATATTATAACATACACATATATTTACTAAATTCAAGCTCAAATTTATCTAGTTCTATTTATTTAATACTGACTTGAATACTCTTCATAGCACAGGTTAAAAATTTTGGCATAAAATTTCTAATTTTGTATAATGCTGTTGAGAATTTTATATAATCCTGTGGAGCGTAAACAAACAAAAATATTAAACAATGTTTACTGAAACAAACATAATATTATAATACCTTACACCCCAATTTACTATTCAAAAAATTTCGACAGTAACATTTCAAAAATATATTGCTTTGCTGGCTTAAGCGTAAACGTCTTCTTTATAATACAAATAGTCCTCAAAGATATTTAATTTAAAAAAATTATCTCATTACAATATAATTAACGAACAAACATAATTTTTCATTTCCCTTTTTAAATTATTTTCAATGTACGCAAAATTACCTCTACTTAGTGCTTGTTTTATATGAGTGTACTTGTTAGGAGACCCTTAAATTAAAAAGCTTTAACTCCACAAAGCATTTTATAATAGAAAACCTTGACAATACACATAATATGATAGAATTTTCAGTCCACAATTGTATTGTATTCTATTGAAAATATATATAATTAATTAATTTTTCTATTGGTGTTTTATATTGTTTATATGTAGGAAAACAGGTAGATTTTACCACTTTTTTTCATACTTAACAATTAAATAAAAATATAAAATTGAATATATGTATTTAAAAGTTATTTGAAAAAAATACGACCGTGTGCGGATCGAACACAAAACCGACACATTTCTTTTAATTTTTTTTAATAACTTCATATGCCATAACCCATGCGATGATATTTCATCGGGTAACACTAGTTTAAAATATTGTAGAAATAATAAAATATATGTTAGTGTTGATATTGAAAAGAGCACTTTAATCTTTTAATAAACATACATATGTAAATACTACATATTTGCCTGTCGTATAATTCCATATCAAACAAAATAACGCGACGAATTTCGCATACAGATTTTCCATTTAAATTTTTCACTGAAATAAAATTTTTCGTCGTGTCACTTTTTTATGTGACGACATTTTTTCCCCAACAGCACATTTTTTCTACATATACTCCGCTCTATTTTAGAATTTGATTAAACATATTAAAATAAGTACGCATCTTCAAGAATGTTCAATTTACATAAACGCCGTCGGCTTCGAATCCAGTTTGCCTACACAAAAGATAAATGAAAATCACGTTGATGCACGCAAAGTGGATAAAACGAAACTTCGTTATAGCTTTTTAAGCAGCTTTCGTTGTCATGAGCCGACAACTCGTTCTTGACAATTTCAACCAGAAAGGATTTAACCGTGTGTGCAATTTACGTGAAATCGCCCGAAATTTCGCATCACGAGAGAATGAAATTCGGCGATGCGAATGAATAACGATTTCAATATAATATAACTACATACATACATATGCATGTATATGAATATTGAATTGATACCTCGTCAGAACAAATGGATGTCCTTCATATTGTCAAAAAGCAAACGCATTTGAACTAAAAAAACATCATAATGAGATCAAGACCTCAATTTATAACATTGAAGATTTACATAAAGACATCAACTGTGGAAGAAATAATGTTTTAACTTCTAAATAAAATATTTCTAACTTAAATACATATATAGACATTCGCGCTAGTATTCAATAATAAATGAAGACCGCCAACTCCACGCAGACAGGACTGTGCACTTAAGATACGAAGACAAACTGTGACTACCGAAATCAAAATTTATAGTGTATAGAGCAGTGATTCTCAAATAACAGTATGGTCTTACCATTAAAGACCAAATATTTAGCATGCATAAATTACTATAGAGCTTTATTTAGGTTAATTTATAACAGCACAGCACAGACCGGTAACTGCAAGTAAACGGCAGTACGAAAAAAATTCTTTAGTACATCCTATATGGACACATTTATATGTTCCATATATGACGAAACCGACACGATCTATTAATTTTATACGGAAGAACAAGTCACTGAAACCTATCAAGCAGAGCCGGTTTACTTTAGCCACTGTGAAAACATTCACGCATGACGTATCGTCAGAATGGGGTGTGCACCCGTACTAACGAAAGTGCTGTGAAAAAATATGAATATTTTTGGAAATGTCATATTGTACTATACTATACTATATATTCGACGATACGACGCAAGCAATATTGTGCCATATCATCGCACTCTGTAATGTACATGTAAGCCGGATTTGCTTTTCACTCGTCCAAAAACGCGCGGTGCTGTATTGTATGAATAGAAGTAGCCTTTTCCATACAGTAGTATGCCAAAGTGTTTACCTGCAGTGCTAGATAATATAAATAGACTTATACATATATGAAAAGTACAGTTGTATATCCCAAATCTGGTACATTCATATGTACAATGTTAATAAAATGGAAAATCGTACAATATTTGTACAAGTATATATTTATTTTTAATTAAAACGTCAGTGAAACGGTTTTTCTTTCGTCAAATATTCTACAAGTTTAGAGCTTAGAAAGGCACAAACTTGCAAACAAAGGGTAAAAAGCTTTTCGAGTGAAACAGTTTCCATTGTGTTAGGAACGAGATAATACTAAAGTCGTTTCTTGCTTTTTCGACGCGGAATAATTTGGTTTTATCTTCGCAGCCGGACAACGGCTCGCTGAATTACACTCCCTTAATATCGAAAGCGTAGTTAATTGAATAATCCGTTCACAAGGACAGTTTCTTCTATACAATTACGATTTTTTCCTGACGCCTATAATCCGGTAAGCAAGATTCGAGGATAATTATTCGAAAGGCTCTGTATCTTTTTCTACAAAAAATCCTTAAACTTTTTTGATTCTTACGTATTCTGTTTACTTTCAGTGCGATTTATATTTTTCATTACAACGACAATTCCACTTTCCGTGTTCATAAAGGAGTTATTTAAAATTCTAAAAAAATAAATCCCTGAAATCAAACTCAATCAATCGCAATAATAAGTAAGTCAACATTAAATCTATAAATTTACTTTACACAAAATAATGATACATAAAACAAAACCAATATCGCTTTACAACGATATAATAAAAAATAATATATATATATATATATATATATATATATATATATATATATATATATATATATATATATATATATACATATTTATATATGTATTTCACCTAAAAGCTTTTCATTACCTTTTAATTCGAAATTTTTTATTTTTTATTGAAACGAAAATTCATAACAATGTTTACAATTCACTCTCAGAATATTCAATATTTGATTTCATTTTATCCGTTTCAATATTTTAAATTGAATTTTATTATTATATTATACGTTTTATAAAATCTGTATACTTTTTTCTGATGGATCGCAAAAATATGAAAAATTATATAATGAAATTAAAAAAAAAACTATTTTATCACCTTAATATTATATACCTATCCATCACTCAAGATCACTCGGGCATAATTAAAGAAAAAAATTAATAAAATCCTGTAAGAAAATATATTGCGGACAACTTAAATGAAAAATAAGAATACTGTAAATTCTATTCTGAAACTAGCACTTAAGGGTATACTCAGCTTTAAAGGTATACACTTATGTATATTCAGCACAGCCGTCAAATTTACGTAAGTACATTCTACATATGCATATGGATATATTCAAATGTTCCGTATAATGTATGTACATATCCATGACAGCAGCAACCGACGTGATCTATTCATATTATACAGCAGTACACGTCACAGAACCGTTTTTCCTTGGCCATTATGGAAATTTCACAAAATGACATGACGTCAAAGTGACGAGTGCACCGGTACTAACGAATGTGCAAATGAATATTTCCGAAAACGTCGTATGTTGACAATATTTCCTCTGCGATACCACGCACAGTGTGGCCGTTTGCAGATCCGCCTAGACATTCATAGTTTTAATATTTTTTGAAAAACTGTTAAAATATCATCGTTTTATATTCATCCATCACACTTAATCAAACTTGGGACTCATATGCAACGAAATACATAGATTTGTACTGGGTGTGTTTGTGACTTCCAGATTGGAGGTTGTTTGTGGTTGTTTGTGGAAAGCATTATTCGTCAATTTTTACTCAAAAAAGTATGATCTAATATATTTCTTTAATTTTTTTTCTAAAAATAAAAATGCCTTTGCATAGGAGTGGGTTCAGGATCCAAATGAAAGGCCAAAGTCGCTTCACAGCTTTTATTCAACGATTCAGGAGGTCCACGTGTAACCACCGCTCACTCCAGAATACTTAATTTACCGTGCGTACCTCATTATAAAGGGCAAGTTGCCCAGCATAGCATTCCCGATCCGTTGGCGTGTATATTATCTAGACACGTAGGTCTACCCGCACCCGCCCCGTTCTGTGAGAAGCGCAGCGTATCCTTTGTTCGGACACTTTTTGAGTCCCGTTAGCCTAATCCGAGATTTCTATTGTTCACCCAAGAAAGTGCACTTACACAGTGGATACTCTCTGCCATGTTCCCACGTTACAATACTTTTGTAGAAATTATGTTTACAATATTCACCTCCGAGTTTGATATTTTTGTCGCGTCACGACGCAAGCGATAATGCACCGTATCGTCGCGCTCTGTAATGTACATATATGTAGGCCTATTTTGCCTTGCACTCATTCAAAACAAGTATGAACGCTCTGAAAACAGGCAGTGCTAAATAATATGAATAAAAGTAGTCTTTTCCGTGCATTTTTGTGCCGAGCTGATGACATGCAATGCTGGACAATATTTATTTATTTATTTATTTATTTATTTATTTTTTTAAACAGACCATTGTGGCATAACAGGAATTCCTAAAGCGCCACAATGGTCAAAAAATATAACACAAAAAAGAAAAAAAACAAAATAACAATTAAACATAAACATAAATACATCCATACATACATAAAAAATAGCATTTATAATAACAGATAAAGTAAAAATATCAAATAAAATATAGCATAAGGAATGCCTTGCACCTACAGCCAGTTTCAATAAATATGTAAGAAACAACTACAAATACAAAACATCCCTGTAAGGCCCAAATGGAAGAGAGTTAATCAAAATTTCACTCATAAATCACAATCAATCATGAAAACAATGATGAGCGCAGACTACCAGATAAATGGGTTAGAGTAATTTCCGACAATTTACGCTCACTAAGGTGGAAAATATCACATTCAGTCTCGGCAGCATCGATTTCATTAAGAAGTCGGATAGCTCTTGGAATAGGAGCCATTCGAAAAAGGACTGTGCGGGCAGGAGGTACAGCCAGCAAATGATGATGTCTACCACGCACATAGTGAATAGGGACATAAAGCCCCAACTGCTCCAGCAACAACGGGCATGACGTATTACCACGTAAGAGCAGGAGAACGAAACGAATTAATGAGAAGTTTCTCCGAAGTTCAAGGGAATTATACCCAAGCATGCCCAAAAGGAAAGGAGTGGGGTAGAGATATGGGTAATACCCATATTCTTTCCTATATAGGAAACGAAGAAATGCTTTTTGCACTTTCTCAATCATCAGAGAGTAATTTGCTTCATGCGGATTCCACACAATCGCATTATACTCTAGCTTACTTCTCACAAGCGAATTGAAAAGCAAGCGAGAAGACAAAGGATTGGAGAATAATCTTGCATATCTCAAAACAAATCCAAGTCGACGAAAGGAAACGTCAGCGACTTTTTTGATATGGTTGTGAAAGGTGAGCTGAGGATCAAAAAATATAAACGGAACTTAATTTCTCCTCAGTGTTTTTTCAACATTGGTACATACATATGTATGTACATATACATATGTATGTGCATATGTGTATTTATATTCATCATCGTCATTGTCATCAGCCTTTCTTCACCAACTGCCGGATGAAAGCTTCTACAATATTATCTTCCAATCTTGTCATGCGTAACGTTTATCCACTGTGTTCTTACATTTTTTTCAGTTCAACCAACCAAATACACTTAACCTTCTTTTCTTCTACGATTATTATTTACATTTTCCATACCTTCAATAAATTAGAATAAACACAATTATTATACATGTAGTTTTATGAATTAATTTATATTATACATAAATATACGTAAACAATAGGTATGTTTAAAATTGTGAATACTTAAATTATAAATACACATTTTAATATAAATCGAATTCTAATCAAAATGTCATGTATAAAAATAGGTTTTATGGCTTCCTGTTCGGGCGAAATGAAAGATCGTGAAAAATTTATGTCGTACGTATAATATGTGCACATACATACATGGAATAAGCGTTCGTAAACATAATCACGTAAAATACATATTCAAAACAACCCTTTAATATGAAATTAACTTATATTATTATAAAACATAATATGTACGATGAATATTAATTTATGTATGTGTTAGATCGCGATTTTTCATAATTTTGTCGTTTAACAAAAGACCATATTATATCTCCCAATTTCATATACGACGCTTTTCCTCCGAGTGCGAAAATAATTTTTTCCCGCCGGTCGGCGCGTCAATTTTCCGAGTACGTCATCGAGATAACTTTGCTCGGAAAAACTTTTCCCACGGCGCGTACGTGAGCACCATCGTGAAAATACGTATAATGCAAATAGAGACGAGATGAAACACTTCTTGTTTTTCCCGACGTACAACACACTCTTGTGTGGAGATTTATCTCGCCGTGAATTTAACACGCGAAAGAAGCGAAGGTACCAAAATCACACTTGACTATGCGAATTTACGCTTCGTTTCACAATTTTGTTTACTTTGCAACGAACAGCGTATAAAAAAAATGATACACTGTTTCAATATGGCTTTGGGGATGAACAGAGCAAAAAGTATTCTCACAATAAGCCGTCTTTAACTGTCAATATTCGGGGAAATAAAACAAAAAAACTTGACAGCTTGGCATTACCACAATACGTTTTGATATACATAGTTTATACGTAAATAAAAAATATCACAAAAATCAATATTTCAATTTATTTTATTATGATAAAAAAATTCATGGTATTTTCATTCGTTTGACTACGTCGAGAGACCGGCTTATGTATTAATATGATATTTGTAACTAAATATTGGTTCAGCGTTTTATTGAAGCAGTCTTATTAGAAGTTAATGATTAATTTAAATTTGACTACTTTATACCACTAAATTGAATGAAGCATTTACAAATAATATTAATCAGTTAATTTAAATTCTAAATCATTCTAAACATTGATCTCATAAAATGCGGTAATTATCTAGGTAAGATTAAACGTCCGATTGCGAAATATTTGACGTTAAGTAATTAAATACAGATTCATCATTTTTTTGTAGAGCTCTTTTGATGAAATACATACATAATACTCAAATATATACCGACTGTGAGATTTTCCCTCAAAAATTTGTATACATATGGAGGATAAATCGATAACATTATTTTGAATTCGTTATGCTTACTATGATATTTATTGTATATTTCTATAACAGTATTAATGTTTTCCAGTTTGCATTAAAATACATATGTATGTACATACATTCAATATGTCAACATATTGGAATCTCTTTCCATTTGCTCTATAATTTTTTTTAATCAAAGTAATCACACTTCGTAAATTAAACAAAAACAAATAAAGGTATTCGAAATATCTAAAGCATTTCAAAATTATTTGAACAATTTGAAAACGTTTTTCATGGGCTTTATTTAAAAATTTAATCAATGCGATTAAAAAATAAAAGCATTGTATTAACAAATGATACCAAAATCTTTATTTATTTATTGTATTTATATAATTTTAGCACTCAATTAATTCTATTTCTAATTTCTATTTTGACTCAAATACATTCTTAATTACTTTTATATATACTAAATGTATATGCACTGTCTCTCACAGAGGTTTCTTTGCGCCTCGCGAGAATGCATCCACTACCTTAGATGACCTGACACTCTCAGGGAGGTCATTGTACACGAGCACACCCCTGTGAAAGATACCACCAGCTGTCTTCTTTTTCCTAACTCTACCTACAACTACATAAACTAAAAAGACCACCGGGAAAAGTTTGAGCTAGGTTCGTATTCGTGACGCGCCCACCCGTGAGCACAGTCGCTACACCTTAAATGAAGCTAAATTAATTTCGGTTTCTTTACAACATCTATGGATAGTTTTTAATACTAATCAAGTTGGAAGATTTATTGAAAATTCTCCATAGAAGTGTCTACAATAACCTCAAATCATTTAAAACCGTCATGTGCCAATCGTATAAAAAATGCTGTTGAAATAATCTACATGTAATTAGAATTCACCTCGGAAGTCAGATTAATTTCTAAAACATCGAACCCCCATCATAAAGACCCGAGCCAAATTATTATTCAGGCAATGGCACGAATCGAACATCTCGAACTTGTCATTAATCGTTCCTTTGGGGGTTGGCTCTGTGTCGAAAACACCCCTGAGGCTTTGGTCGCATTAATTGTTCGGTCACGTATCTCCTTTATTACTCAGGCGTCGTCTTTAAAGGACTGTCGGCTCTAATTGTCGATCTTACCCAGTACCAGATGGTCACAAAAGACCAAGATAATGACTACCCCAATAAATACACGTACATATATTGTACTAAATTCTATAGAATTAAATTTAGGATAAAAAAAATCCGTTCAATATTTTATGACGAAAAACCATAACTGATTGAATTTTTAAAATTATTATTATAAAAAAATATACATATGTACATACTTACATATGTAAGATACATCAAACGAAAGTATACTTGTCTTTCAATATTTGTCTGATTTTGATCGATCTGTATACATTTCCTTCGCTCTCTTCTACTAGCAAAGATGAAATTTTCCGATATGAGGTATTCGCGCGTACTGAATTTCAATTTTCTCTATGTTTATAGACCTACATATGTATGTACATATACCGTGTTTTATTTTCATATTATATTTTCGAACAAAACACAAAAGATATTCACTCGAACGAAAATTTATGTGAATAATTTTTTTTCCGGATACTACTACCGCATAAATTTATACAGTGGACCAACTCCATCCCCCCCCCCCTCCCCACACATAACCCCTACTCCTATTTGCGTTTCGTGGATGGAAAAGGGTTGGTGGGACTTTTGAAATTTATTTAACGTCGATCGATTCAAGGCAATTATACGAAATCGACATTAAAAGCGAAAATAGTAGGCGAAATTAAACAGGGGGCGGCACTGAATTATATCCGGCCGAATTGGCAATCACTTGCCGGTCCGTTAAATTGCTTGTGAAGATCGATTTTCGTTTATCATTTTTCAAGCCAGTACCCAAAAGAAGCTTAACTGCTGTCGTAAAAATTCAACGAAGTCGTAAATGTTACTATTTCTACCGTTATTATGAAAGCTCGGGTTACAAAAGCTCACATTCAAACATACATATACATATGTATGTATGTATGCAGCGTGTGGACTAGTGGTTAGCATATAATGCTTTCGAGCAGAGTGGTCACGGTTCGATTCCCATCAGTAGCTGTTGGCCAGACCAGGTCTATCGTTTCCTTCCAGATTTTGCCAATTTTTCTGATTTTCATTAAAACGGTTCCTGTAAATTGGCATTTCCTTTCCAATCTCTCTTGCAAATCTCAAGTTCACATTTTATACAAATGCTTGAATTAATTGTATTATTGTATTCTGTATTGGTATATTCGTCGCTTTGAAGCGATATGTAAAGGCGAGGGTACATGTTAAAATAAATATATGCACTTACAAATGTACATAAGAGTTACAGTGGCATTTTTTTAAATTGAAACCTTACTCATACTCGCATTAATATCGTATGAAAAAATCGAGAATATTACCATTTCAACAATAAAATCTCCGCCGGAAGAATTACAAAAGGTTGAATTATATTTATCCGAAAAGAAAAAATCACCCATTGGAAGAAAATGCGTCGTGAAGCGTAAAAAATAGTAAAACGTTTCGCTCCTTTCTTTGAATATTTATTGCACGATTTTCCCTGTCTTCGGAAATGTCTCGACATATAATATTATAGCAAATAACGACATTCAATGAAAAAAATATAAAAAAGAGGTATCAAATCGAATAGGCTGTGCGGAAATTGAACAAAATCAACCTGAAATGAATTACAAATATTATACGAGTATATAATGCGTGTATCAATAACAATATAGTCCATAAATTTCAAATATTATACAACAGGTATATTAGAATATAACAAAATATTCAAAATAAGATGGCTTTGCACCGCAAACGACTATTTCAATTCGTGTTGAAAACGATATATGACGGCAACTTTTGCGATAACTTTCAGATTTCCTTGAAACAAAGGTCGTTTGGTCTGTTTTTGTTGTCGCGTCTGATTTATAATGCTGTCACTGCGAAAAACATTCGTATAAGCTCTTTTCTTATGTTTATGCTCAGTTTTTTCGGACGCAGCTCAAATATATACCGACTAGAATAATTTTCTTACATATCGAAATAAATATAATAACATGTAATGCGAAAAGAAGATCTCAGACATATAACTTTGAGCTAATATCATTGTCATAAATTATTAATTCCACTACCCGTATTATGCATACATAACTACTAGCTGTATAGCCAGCAACATAGCTCAGTGGTCAACGTATAAAAATGAGTGGTCATGGGATATGTGACTCCAGGTCGATCGTTTCCTACAGAGTTTGACAATTTATCTTATTTCATTGAAACGGTTCGACTAATATTGGCAACCTTTTCTGTCTCTCACAAAATTCGAGTTTATAACATCTCAATTTATCTAACTTAAAGGTGCAGACACGCAGAGTGTACCACTAGCACGTGCTTTTCTTTAGTTTTATACATGCAAAAAAAATGTTCACCTCTTCTTTTTGCCATCGTGATCCTTGGCAAAACTCACCCCTGTAGTGTTTTCGGTGTTATATTATTCTTATATTTACATACATGGGTTTGACAGTGATCGATAACAGTGATTCCCCTATTTGAAGAAATGTATGAGAAACTTGACGAAATAATAAGATCGTACGAATTAACACCAACAGGAAGATACACCCATCCCAGCTGAACACAAATACCACGTCCCACGTCGCACTTTTCAGTGTGTTTTTACCATGAAATGTTTTGATGGATCCAATAAAATCAATAACCTTCCCCTGCCACCGCCCCCTCCTACGCATCTCACAAACTCAAATTTTTCAATTGTTAAATTACATTGTATACTGTGATTAGTATTTGTAGCAACCTGTCATGACACCCATGATAATTATGAATCTAATACATAATTTCGAAAGAGACTTTTTATGTATGTATGTATGTTTGTTCCGTGACGTTCAATTTAGTAAAAAAACAAATGAATATTCAAATAAATTTAAATAAAATAAAACTACTCAAAAAAATTTAATAAAATATTGACTATTAGATTGGCCATGTTTAAGCGGTTTATATTACAAATACTGAGTGAAGCCGGGTAAAAACACTAATATATCTATAAAATAAAATAAATACAAAACAGGTAAATCAATATATGAGCCGTTATATTTAAAAGTGGCAGAAGTCCAATTTTCAGTTCCAAAAACATTATTTCAATTTGACTTGAGAATTTAATCCAGAATCTGGGTAAAACAGAATAAATTTATTGCAAGCCACCAGAATTTTTAAATATTGCAAAACGTGAAACATTATATTTAATGTTTTGTGAGATATTTCTCGAAATAAAGAAAAGTGGACTTACGCAAGTTTCAAATATAACGACTCATATTAAAAAATAAATAAAAATATAAAGATATATTATAAAGTATCGCATTTACCAAATAAGTTGATTACAAATATTAATCCCCAGATTGAATGTTAAACCGATGGTATAATATAACCCCATAATTCGAATAAATTTAGATTACCATATTAAAATAATCCCCAAAAAGGCCGTACGCACTTAAATTGACTGTTCATGTGCTTAATTTTAAATACATAACTACATATTATATAATATGAAGATACATATATGTATGTATGAATTAAGCACCTGTCAAAAGATAACAATGCTTTTACGTAAATTAATGTAAATTTTTGATTAATTAGGAAAAGCCCCACCCGTATTTTCTAGCTTCGACAAAAATTACACAGCATTTCCACGTGTGCAGATCGAACCGATCTAATTTTCCGGTTTTTCGAGTTCGCGTCCTGTCATAACTCATTGTCAATTTAATAATTCATAATGAAGGCCCAGTGGGCGAATTTCGATCCCGTCGACAATAAATATTTATCGCTTCAACGAGATAATACCCATTCGGTTTCAATAAATTTCCCATCGGTCAATAGATACATCATCTCGCCGAGTGTTAACGCATTTTTTTTTTGTATACACAACACACCGACACAAATGGATGTTGCCTCAGTTATGATTCGCACCTGTTAGGTGTTAAAATATTACTTTAATTTACGATTATGAAACAAAATTCGAATGAAAACCAGTTTAAATTTCATTGTGCTTGTTATATTTTTTTTATATTATCGTAAGTGAAATACTGGATTTCAAAATTTTAATTTTTTTATCATAGTGTGGGATTTAGTTTTCTGACGTAGATTAATGGGTAAACGGATAATTGGGAAAATCTTGAATACGGAATATCTGGCACTCGAGTTCTCGTTAGTACAATATTTCGCGTGGATAGCTTTCGATTGATGGAGTTTTTGGGTGCCAGATGTTCCGTGATCGAGAGATTAGTGACGTGCGCGAAAACGCTTTTTGCGGAATAATCACCGAGCCAGAAGAATGAGCATATGTATGAATGGTTAGGTTGGCATGCATGAGTTGAAGAATGGTTGAGTTGTCATCTTGTGTATGTAATGATTAGATCATTGTGGCTCTCCAAGTAATAAACAGTGTTTTAAACCGCTCAACGAGTCTAATTTTACTGTGCCACTTTTGTCTCCTGACAACTAGATCCTTCAATAGTAAAAAGGAAGTCGATTCTGTATATTTGCGAGACATTGTTTGATACTACGGAAATTCAAATAATGAAGGTAAAATGCTAAAACATTTTAATTTGGAAGCGTCTCTACAAATAATAATACGGCAAATATCTCGACAAATAATATTAAGTAAATGAATTGATATTTTAAATGCTATTAATTATACAAATCTAATATATAATTTCGAAAGAGACTTTGTATGTACATATGTAGGGTTTAAAGGTTTGGGTGGGAGCATCGAAAACAAATCAAAGTGTCTATGGCGACAATATCGATATCGTAGAATATTATTTTTTTTCGATTCAAATAAATTTAATAAAAAATAAATTAATGTTTACTATTAGATTGTATTCCCATGTTTAAGCTTTTTATATTGCAAATACCGAGCGGAGCCGGGTACACTAGTGGTTATATATTTTATAATATATGTATGTACATATGTAGAATTAACTGAAATTAATATTAATATGTTTATTTTATGAATATCTTATATTTACATATATGTAAGCATATTGTATATTAAATTTGAAAAATGTAATTATTAAAAAAAAATTATCGTTTTTATGTACATATAATATTGTTGAAAATGAAGCATAATTATACAAACAGTAAAACTATATTGAAGAAGTTTTATCTCAATATCATATTTTTCGTTTAAAATTTCTTGATAAAATAAAAATAAATTAAAATTAAGGTTTTACGTTTATACGACTTTTTCCAGTTACCCATCCATATATTAAAGTTTAAATGAAAAACATTTTCAGAAACAAATAACCAACCAAAAGAAAGTCAACTCAATTTTTTTATAAAGAAAGCTTCCATAGTCTGCTTCATTTTAAAAATATCCAAACCTTTTTTTAACACAAATAAATAAATGACTTCTTATTCAAAATTTAACCAGCAAAATAGCTCAGTGGTTATCGGCTATGAATTAATCATGCCCGAAGTATAATATTTTGTTTTCACAATGATTCAAGCCATTTGCACTACTGGAATTTTACACATGACGTCCATAGTGGTCATCCACGGGAGAAGGGTTAAATTTATACATAGTGGCATAATGTTAAAAATTCAGCATGGTGAACAATGCAGAACGAATTGGCCTAACGAGACCTAGTAAATGTCCGCTAGAATTCTCAGAACCCGGGTGAGAGCGTGAGACTCACTTAAAACTGTACGTGTCTAGAAAATAGATACATACATGGATCGGGGAAGCTGTGGTGAGCAACTTGTCCTTTATAAGAAGGTAGAAAGATTATTCTAGAGCAAGCCCTGGGTACGTGTGGACCTCTTGAATCATTCAATAAATGCTGTGAAGCGACTTTGGACTTTCATTTGGAACCTGAATTCACCTTTACGCAACAATACTGTCAAGCTCATTAGTAGAATTTGTTACTAAATCACGAACATGTATTTTTTTTATTATTTGTTATTTTATTTCAATAAATCAATGTACACAAATCAATGTAATTACAGATCGCTCAAATGCGACGAGTGTACTATAAACATCAAAAAATTATATATATTTTGTAACAGATAATTATTACATAAATCGAAACCATATGCAAACATCTTTACAATACGATCAATAAACATCATATACATACGATCAATAAACATTGTTATACAACAATACGAATTTTATAAAATATACATCCACAGAGACATCTATGGAGAGAAACCCGGTGAATCCTGAGATGTAGCACAATCGCGAGAGAAATGGGGAGGGACAGCCAATTTTGTAGGAGTCGCTTCAATGAAAATCAGAAAAATTGACAAACTCTGATAAGAAACGACCGACCTGGTTACAAACCAAGGTCTGGCCAGCAGCAACCAGTGTGACTCGAACTCATAACCACACTGACCATAGCAAGATATGCTAACCACTAGTCTATGCTGCTGGTTAAATAATAATAATCCATTTCATAACATTATTCCAATAATAATCCATTTCATTGCCTATTGAAGAAGACGTCCGCATACCCCTTCAAATTTAAATTCCATAAACTCTACCTCAGATGATACAATCTGTATGAAACATAATGTATGAAATCCACTTTTCAAGTGGAGATTTGGCTTTCTATTAGATCTAAATAGTATGATCCAGTACACAAGCACGGCCTTAATTGAACATCATTATAGTTTCAACGTTGTAGTTGGTCTGCCGTGGAGCGGAAAGCTCAGCAGGAGGCCACGGAAGCTCGGTCCAAAGCTCGCTTTTGTGCCAGGACAAAGTGGTCGTTTTGCTTCAACTTTCATTGTAAACCCTCGTCAAGGTTCGTCGTGATCAGAGCAAAGCATCCTCCTTCATTATTCAATCTTTGTAATATCTAAATATTAGCCGCTTTCATTACGACCAAGCGACACATTGCACAGGAAAAACCCAATTCGAAGTGAAAGTTGACGAATATTGCGAAAATTTGAGCATCGCCGATGCAAATTCTCGTCTAGAACAGATATCGAATATTGATGGCGTTCGAGCGAGCGGGCGCACTTGAATTTTTCGACTAAATAAATTATCATATAAAGAGAATGTGCGCCCGTTCCAAAGAATTTATTAAAACATATACATCGAAAGTCTATACGTTCATACATACATATGTATATGCTGAAACGATATAATTGCTTTCCAAATAATTAAAATGCCATGGAAACGATACCGATTTTAAATATTTCAACGAGTCGAACGCAAAGACGTTCTGCAAAATGAGAAATAAAATCAACTTGAATATGCCGATATTAAATGTACCCTTCTGTACATTGTTCAAAAAATGTATATTTTTCTCTTGTAGACTTGAGCTGAAAAATTTCAAATTAATATTTGCACAAAATGGCGTACCTATGTATGTATGTACATTTCTATATTATTGAGCCGCAAAAATCGTTACCGGTGAGTTCAACCTTTTAACTGCTAATTATTTTTTATACAATTTACCTATATGTATATCTAGCTAGAATAAAATCAGGAATTGCGTTATGTAATACTTTTGTTGCGCAGGGGTGGGTACAGAATCAAAATGAAAGGCCAACGTCGCTTCTGCAATTTGTGCAAATTTGTAAATTTGAAGAATTTTTAAACAATTCAGCGAAATTCAGTAAATACATATCGATAAATACATATCAGTAAATACATATCATACCCACAAAGACATTTATTGTCAAATTTGTAGCATTTTATACAATTCAGCAAAATTCTAAATTGCAGAAAAAAGATTTTGCGAAAAAAGGGGTAAGGTTGCCAATTTGTTGGAACTGTTTCAATGAAAATCAGATAGATTGCTAAGCCCGCTTTAAAGGTCAAGGAATTTGACCCTTAAAGCCCTCAACATGAGGCCACCACCCCCCCAACGATACAGTCTAAGAGACCCTTTCGTCGGAGAACGAGACGATTGTTCATGAATATCGCACAAGAACAACCGCAAATCACTGTTCTAATAAAAAAAACCACACTGTACATAACCAAGTACAAAATAAACAACAACGCATGAACGCATCAGATAGATTGGCAAAAGCTTTGATAGGAAACGATCGGCATGTTATCACAAATGCAAGGTCTGACCAGCAGAAACCAGTGGATTTGAACCCATGACCACTTTGTTCAAAAGTTTATATATGTACTAGCCACTAGTCTATTTATTCAACGATTCAGGAGGTCCATACGTGATCACCGCTCGCTCCAGAATAATCTGTTCTACCGTGTATACCTCCTTAAAAAGGACAAGTTGCACATCATAGCTTCCCGATCCGTGCATGTTTCTATTGTCTAGGCAAGTTTCTATTATCTACCCTACATACCTAGACAATAGAACAAAAATAACGGCTGAGCCGTCATTCCAAGGCGAATATCATTCTCATGCTGACCGTTGAACGCGGCGCGTACTGGATTCCCCTTCTCTCTCAAGTATCTATGAGGCACGTGTACGAGGGGCTTCTTGCGAAAAGAATTATTTCTGTTGATATTATTTGTTTTAATTTCTTAATGACGTAATTCCAACCATAGAGATTTTAATGAGAAATACATAAAATATGAAGATACTCCATTCAGTATATTTGGAGAAATCGAATAAAATATACATAAGTCCTGGTCACTCAGTGCGGTCACTCAGTTGACATACCCGTTCACTCCGGTTTATTTATGAACATACTAGTTTTTTCATACACGAACTATTGGTTTTACTTGAAGTCCTAACATTCAAAGCCTATCTTCAAATAAACTCACCAGGTGTCGCATGAAGCTTTTAGTTGTCAAAATTTTTCACCTGTCAAAACCTTTTTAGAAAACGCCATCTCAAAACCGGTATTTAAAAAGGAAAGCTTATGGAAACCACATGACAACGTTGCTATAATTCCAATTTCCGGTAATATTAAAAATACTGCAACTCCGGGTAAGAATACAAATATAAAGGATGGGAAAACTATCGAAAATACTTAAACTTATGACTAATAACTTGTACAAGAACAAACTTATTATTTTGTCAATTCGTTCTTTTGTGTACAATATAACTGGGCATATCGGTTCATGTATGAACAAACAAGTATGTTCAATCTCTTTATTCTAAACGCGAAATAATAAACGTAATCAGCGAAGTTAAATTATAAAAGAAGCATGTAAAAAATCTATGCAACGGAAAATGTGTCTGACAGGATCTCTTTTGCTTTTTTCACTGTAGATTCTAGACTATCGCTGCGGTAATTGTTTTCTACGTTATTCGAAACGAAATGTAAACGTTCTTTTTATTCCGGTTTGTTTCCGGTTCATTTAATCTTTTCCATTTCCACAGCGGATAACACCCCGCGCGATAGGCGCTAATTGAACGAAAATATTTCGGAATTAATTCGCTGAAATTTGTACGCTTAAACTACACACAAGGGAGCTTACAATAATCTTGTTACCCATTAAATAAAGCGTTCTCTCAGATTCAAAACAAATAAATAATAATACACGTCACACGGTGAACACTGCAAAGCATCTAAATTATTCCGTCTCTTTAAGCGTTTGTCATGTTGTAAAGCCGACGCCTTTAAGCTTAAAGCATAGTTTCACATCAAAGAAACTCTCAAGTAAAGATAAGTTCAATTAGGATCAGCTGTGAATAATTTAAAGGTCAAAATAAATTTTGCACTTAATCAGAAACTCTCAATTTCAAATGAATGTACGTTTCTTCCAAAAACATTTTCATAACATTAATAAAATTCGTTTATTTTATTTATTTATTTATTTTATTAATTGAAAAATCAACAGACAGGATGTACATAGATATGCATAAAAAAAACAAATAGTAAATAAATAATATATGTAACATCCGAGTCCAATAATAGATTTTTACAAAAATGAAAAAGATAAATATAAGGAAAACAAATTAAAAAGTAAAGAATAAAGGCATGACAAAATATGTAGAACATTGCATAATTAAACTATAGTATTAAAATATTTGGAAAAGGTTATAAAATAGAATATAAGAAGAAATTGAAATTTACAAATATAAAACAAATGAAAAAGGTAAATACAAAATAAACAAATGAAAAGGAAAAGAATGAAAGCTATAATATGATTAAATAGCACATTACATAACTAAACTAAAGTATAAAAATATTGGAAATATTGGAAAAATAGAATAGGAGAAGAAATGAATCAATCGGTCAAGATTCTCTTGATGTTAGACCTGAATTGATGTAGGGAAATACCAAACAGATCAACCTCATTCAGCTCTCCGTTAAACATACGATAAACGCGCTGCAGGTAAAAATATTTTTGGGAATTAGTATTGAAAGGATCAAGTGAAAAGAGTGCAACGCGTCTAGAGTACCGAACTGGGATTCTGAAATTAACCTTATCCAGGTAAGCCAGTTATCAATAGAATTTTTGTTATTAATCCACAGTCGAAATATGATTTTTCTGAGTGGAATTTTATTTAATTCTCATATAAAGACAATTTAATATATTATCCTTATTAATTCAATTCAGATTCGTGTAAATAGGATTAAATACTAGTACGAGCTTTTAGCTCGAAATTTTTCCGATTTAAAATACGGCACACTTCCAATTAACCCTTTTAAACGATAACAAAAATAGTGTGGCCAGAACACTATCCCAATAAACATCTTTCAATAGAAAATACTCAATATGAAATAGTATTAACGGTGGAAAAAAATTCCAAATGAAAATACGTACTTTTGACTTTTGATTTGAACTGGACTACTAATTAGAGAGATTTGAAAGCTGAAAGTACTACAAATGAAAGATAAAATACCCGACTATAAATTTCTATATTCATTTTGAACAGAAAATTGCCAGATTTTGAGACATCGACCGAACAACACAAAAATATTGAAAAATCGCGCGATTTAAAAAACACATATATCTCCGAATCAACATTTTTTATTAACAGATTCATGTTCACTGGGCATAGATGTATAAGAAAAGTTATATCTCGTCTCTGAACCAAAAAAAACAGTGTCATCAGTCATTCAAAAGATGATTGCAATGGTGCAGATTTCAGTCTTTCCATATATCATTGTAGATTCTAATGAACCATAATACCATATTACAGGTCTGTCTCTTTCTAAGTGATAGAACGTTGGGTAGGTCATACAGGACCTCAAGATCTTTATAAAAAATAATGCTAGCATGGTTGATGGTTGCGTTAATGCTAACCACCGAGAGGCTCCCGGGCTGAAGCCCTAGGTTGACATTGATTGAAAATAGTTTATTCGGAAGTATTCCTGTAGTACTGTTGGTCAGACTTGGATATTTCTGTCTCCAAGTCGACCGTGTTCTATTGCCAATTTATCAAAAGAAAAAAGAAAAAAGTTTATTAAAAGAAAAAAACATCCAGTAGCTCGCTAAAACAACTTTTTGTATTATTCGTGTTACCGTCGTTAATATACTGCTTTGAAATTGGGTCCATCGTTTCGAAACATCATGTACATATTATATAATACAGCGATACAGATAAACACAAACAGTAAATTATCCATTATTCGAATTAAAGCGATTTGTCGAATGAGTGGAGCTGAAATTCGAAACTCAACTTGAATCACAACCCAAGACGAAACATTTGAGCTAAGTCTCTCCACCGATTCCGATGCTGGAGTACAACATTCATACCGACCATACAAAGGAGAGAAACCCTCGGGATAACGCCTACTTCCTATTCCAAGTACAATAGCAGAACTTTGCAATGCCGAATTATTTAGACACTCAGAAATCGTATACAGAGTAAAGAGATAAATAATCTTCAAAAGGAATTATCTCCGAGACCAAAACAATTTCTTTACTTTTGACTCATACTTTTGAACATTCATACACGGATCTATTAAAATGAAATTTCGACACATTTAAATCATATGTACATATAATACGGTCAAGTAATATTTGAGCTATTATTTTAAACTTCTATTCATATATTCGCTTGCAGTTGACGTTTTGAACCCAAATATAAATTACATACGAGATTTATAGCCCATAGTTAGTCATTAATATTCCGCTGACTGAAAAAGTTTTTTACTTCACAATTTCTACTTTATAATTAAATTGTACACCAAAACAAAATATCATAATTAAAAGCATTTTGCTTACATATGTACATATATGCAATTGCTTTATACATTTTCCAGACTATACATATGTAGTATGGCTCGGTGATTGCGTTTATGTTTAGCACCGAGAGATTACTTTAATACTGTTGGTTAGACTTGGATATTTGTGACTCCAAGTCGATCGTTTCTTATCAGAGTTTGCCAATTTATCTGATTTTCATTGTTGAAACGGTTCTTCAAATTGACAAAAATCATCCTAACTGTTTGTAAATATCTGAATTTTATTTATGTACAATATGTAAAAATTTATATACAAGTCTAAAAGATTAATTAATTAATTAATTGTTAATTTCGTGTTCTTCAGCCTATCGAAATACAGTTATTTATGTAATAAAAATGCTACAATGTTTGTAATTAATTGTCTAAGAAGGCGCATTGGGGTCTACCTGTCATCCCTTCCTGGTATATGTATACCTATACATATATGTATATGTAAAACAAATTTATAACATAAAATAAAATTCAATACAGTCATGATTGATGACTGATGATAGTACATATGTTTCCAGACTAAACTTATAATGTAAAATAAAATATAACACAGTCGTGATCGATGACCTACTTTTATAACGACTAACTAGGAGCATTAAAAAGTAATTGTGTCACATAATCAATAAACATCAATTTAAATATTAATTAAAAACACAATTATGCACATACATACAGGCTAATCATAATTCTCATAGTTTTAAACTTGGCGCCCTCAGCCCCCCTCCTCTCCCTGATTACTACATAAATTTCCATTTTAACATTTCAGTTTTCCTCGTTGGATTCTATTGAACTTTTCTCAATATTTACTGTGGAATACATACATACATATATAGAAATTCAAAATAATTACTTTCCATGGTCGATGTTTCCATCTTTACAAAACGTGCCTGACCACGCATATTGGATGTATAATAAATCTAGTATTTTCTCGACCATAAAACAATTGATCTATCGGATGTAGAATTTTTTGCAATACTCTATTTACTAATGGACCGATACTTCTTCGATACAGTGTCTATTTTTTCACTGTCGAATAAATATAAAACCACCGTTACAATTCGTATTGAACGAAGCCTACGCTATTAAATTTGATCCAAAATTAGCTGAACCCGTTCGAAAAATATCAATTTCCAATCAAATCTATTATGCATCATGTTTATGCAATTACTTGTATACAATTTGTACATATACATATTTGTATACAATACATAAATATTCGTTATGGTCCATTTTATATTAAAACACAGCCATTTTAATTAAAATTCAACTGTCAGTCTCTTTATTATTTTCATTATCGACTTTGTTTCAAATGAACTTTCCGTTCCTTCATAAATGATTTAAAATAAGCGAGAAATGCTTTTCAACGATAGTTATTACTGTATACCAAATAATTAATTTTAAATAGTGTTCAAATTATGTAACACTGGTGGTTTTAACCGGCTTTGCTGGGTATTTGTAATATAAACCGCTTAAAAATGGCCAATCTCATAGTAAACAATTTATTTGAATAGTTTTGTTGTATTCAAATTTATTTGAATATTCATTTGTTTTTGTTTTATTAAATTTAACGTCACGGATTCTACGAACCAATGATAGTTACATACATACAAAGTCTCTTTCGAAATTATATATTAGATTATACCAGAATCCGGCGGCCCCCCCAGGCCTTCGCCCCCGGCGCGCCCCGGGGTTTCACCCCCGCCACCCCGAGGACGAAGGCCCGTTCCCCGGCCCCATGTCGTCATGGAAACTTTGACTTGATTCCCCGTTTAGTATCGAAGGATTGCCATACAAAAAAAGTGAACTAACACATTCGCCCGGCGTTGCCCGAGCGTTTTTGTATGCCAATCTTCCGATACTAAACGGGGAATCAAGTCAAAGTTTCCATGATGACATGGGGCCGGGAGACGGGCCTTCGCCCTCGGGGTGGTGGGGGCGAAACCCCGGAGGGCGCCGGGGCGAAGGCTCAGGGAGATGCCGGGTCGAAGGCCCGAGGCACGCCGGGGGCGAAGGCCCGGGGCGCGCCGGGGGCCAAGGCTTGGGGCGCGCCGGGGGCGAAGGCCTAGGGGGGCGCCGGGGACGAAGGCCTAGCGGGGCCGCCGGATTCTGGTATAATCTAATAAATAATTTCGAAATGAACTTTGTATCTACATATGTATGTAACTATCGTTGGTTCGTAAAATCTTAAATTTAATAAAACAAAAACAAATGAATGTTCAAATAAATTTGAATAAAACAACTAATCAAATAAATTGTTTACTATTAGATTGGTCATTTTTAAGCGGTTTATATTAAAAATACAGAGCAAAGCCGGGTAAAACCACTAGTTATTAATATAGAGAAAAAATAATTTATTTGAATTTAATGATTACAAATTGATGAACACGGTTTCAACAATGAAATCAGACAAATTAGCTAACTCTGATACGAAACGATTGACCTGGAATCACGTATATCCAAGGTCTAGCCAGTAACACTAGATCAAAGCTCCAACTCGAAACCCCTCAAGATATAGAACATTCCATACAAAGATATAGAAACAATTTAAGTCCCATAACATAATATTAATGTATTGGAAAATAAAATTTGGCATTCTACTCTTCCAAAAAATAATTTTTTTTCACTTTCACCCTTTTCAAAATAATGATTTTAAAATGAGTTCTCGTGCAATTATACGATTTTATTATATTAGTCCCGAGAGGCGATAACTTGAGCCGTGGCACAAAAACCGAAGCGAAGTATTTTCTTCACTTCTTCAGGTACGCGAAATCCTCAAAAGTTTTTACAATTCTTCCTCGTTAGAACTTTAGCACTGAAAGTTCGAACTTTATTCTCTAACGACACAGCTTAATCGTGATGTGAGTCACGCCCAAACGAATCGAAATGTACGCGTCCTATCCGTAAAAATTCCAACATTAAATTTTCAATTTTCACGTTGTCGTTGATGAAAAAAAAAATATGCACATCGTTTCGAAAATGTACGGTGTCACTCGTCGCTTTTTATTACTCATCTTTTTCATTTTTCATATCAAGATACCTTTACGACCGAACGGGTGAGAGATGGGGTCGCTTCCTTTACTTTTTTTTATTCAATAAGGTGCCTTCACGAGACGCTAAAAGGTCTCTCCTATTCAAATAAAGCCATGAATCGTCGGGTTTCACGGCACCTCTCACCCATTACGGCCACTGTTCGAAAGCAAAGAGCTCGGAAAATTATAGGAAAAGCTGTGACTTTTTATTGTTGACCTTTGGCTTTGCGTCGTTCAAAATCTGAAATATTTCAAAGTCTGAAACTTCGATAAATTTATCTCATCTTCAACCGCTAATGTACTTCGCAAAACTGTTCTTTACGCAATAGTGCTTTGTTTTCAATGAAATACAAAATCTCGCATATTTGACTCTTTAATTTATTCAATTGGAACTTGAAGCAAATCTTAATGGAAATAAGCAATCTGTGAATTTATGAAAGTAAAAAAAACCCGACTTCAAATTTTTCCAGATTTATTTACATATTCGTTTTATACTCATACATATTAATTTACTATATTTCCTAGTAGTATCATATATAATGTATTTTAAAAATAATTATACCCTCTAAAAATTTGTATTTTAAATTAAATAAAAAATAGTTCCAATATATTAATTCAAATCAAAATTGATGCTAAAATAAATCTGTGAAATCAATATTGTTATAATATTATACATGACGAAGTAGTTATATTTAACCAATGGTTATCTAAAAATATAATTTATTTAAAGGTACGTATTGCAACATCAAAAGACTGGTTTTTGATTAAATTGATTGATTAATATTAATTTAATTAATAGATTGAAAAGAATCAGAATTAAATTACACAATGAAACTTTAATACTGGCATACTATCCCTACATTTACATATAATGTACATATATATTTTACATAGATATCGCTTTGAACTTTTGTATGAAATAAATATTCTTTTAAAACTTTTTCCATTCTTTTAATTCAAAGTCCGAAACTCCAATCTTTTCAGTAATTAAACTCACGACTATAGTGTGGAATGCAAATATTATACAAAAGCTTTGCTAAAATCTACGTTAATTCAAAATAAATTTGATACATACAAAAGTATCTCATCCAGACAGATAGCTGCTTCTTAATTGAGAACAAAAAACTTTTTTTGTATAAATGGAAAATATTCTGCATATTTCCAAGCCCCGCCTCTCATCCTCCGACAAAACTCAGACACAAAAGAAAATTCCCATCTTTTGTGCGAGGTTAATTTCGTATTCGACGTTGATTAACTCCTGCGGGACTAAGACCAATTAAAACAAACAATAAATCCGATAAAAAATACCTTCAATTCAACAGGAAATACCAACGCTGGAAAATTTCATACCTACAAATCATATGATACACGCATCGATTTTATTATGTAACTAATTTTAATAATCATAAAAGTCCCTGTGGAAGTACAACATTATTGAAACCTGAAAACCACCAGTGTTTTAAATCAAACGAAAACTTTTGCTTTACATCATAATTTGGAAAACGTGATTTCTTTTCGACACTTGGAAAATTGAAAATTGTTTTTGACAGTACAAAATTTGTTTTGCTTTTGTTGCCTAAGGAGTATTCAAACGTTCAAAACAGCGATTCGCAATTGAAAACGGAAATAAAAAAATGTATGAAAAATGCCTGAAAATTTTATCGCAACCAAAAACATCCTAGTTTACGAGTTATCGGAGTTTCATAATACATATTTATTCCATAATATTATAAAATAAGAGCTTTCAGCACAGTTCCATTCGGAAAAAAAAATCATCAAAAACTTTGAAAGCTTTGAATGAAAACAAGCTAACTTTTCTACGTACAACAGATATCTTTAAATCAATATCTATTAGCATGAAAATTCAATATCTAACTACATATTTATGTAAACTTTGGGCTTTGAACGAGGCAAAAATTCAATTCGAAATGCATGACTCCAAATTGAAACTTTGATTAATCAATTCTTATACAATAATTACAATTAAAATGCTGAGAAGTTTGAGTTTGTAAATTTTAGTTAGAATAGCTTCACTAACGGCCACTGGTTAAGTAGAATCCTTTCAAGACAAAGAACGACATACACAAACGCGTTCCAGACAGAGTGCAAAGATTGTAGCATCCTCATCATTCTCCGTACATTTAACGCTCTAACGCTGAACACACTCTGTTTCAACGTAGCTTTCATCATTCATGATGAATGTTTGCATTTTATGCTTTTTACGTGTAAAAAAAACAAAGTTGCATAGTGCAACGAAAGACCGACAAATTGCACGTCAACGCAAAACGGTCATTCTAAAAATATATATTTATTTTATTATGCATACACGTACGGCATACATATATCTAAGATAGACGTAACTAGAATAATTTGTATTTGGAAATTCAAAAGCAATCTGACATTATTAAATCCATCTAATCCAGAAGGATAAAGGCCTGATCCTGAATTGTGTACGCACGTAGTGGGCTTTTCAGGCGAAATTCAATCTCCTAAATTACTTCGTTATCTTGCACATCGACTCTCGCAAAAGTCTATTTTTCATTAACACCGTCTGTATACTTGCGGTAATTGCCGCAAAGTAATCAAGTGGAGAAAGACATCGAAACTTTTCCATCGGTTATTTTATTAATTTTCCCGCAAAAAAATATTCGTTAAAGTAGGAACAATTTCCGAACTTTTCCCATCAAAAGTCAACCTTCGTCAATATGGGATTCGTGCGACCAAGTTGTAAGTAGTTTGCACATTGATATACGAGGAGCAACACTCCTATAAAAATCCGTAGTAACGGTGTGGTCACTTATTATGTTGGAATGAACATGATTCGTTTATTAACTACATATCATTTTCCATACTTTACACTTAAATAGAATAATATTGATTTTGTTTCATTACTGTAACTGTAGCTATAATTTGTAAAAAAAAACCATAGTTCCCTAAATTAAATTTTTGTATACGGATTATTATGATATATTAAAGATCGTTGTTTAGAAAATATGAAATATTAATTTGGTATTGAAACAAGAAGAGATAAAAGCGAAATATTTACAAAAATATATGTATATGTTGCAGTCCAAGTGTTCACTCCGATTAGTATATGAACATACTAGTTTGTTCATACACGAGCTATTTATTGGTTTTAGCTTAAGCGCTAACAGTCAAAATCTATCTTCAAATACATACATAGACTCACTAGGTGTCGCATGAAACTATCGAGATGTCAAAACACCGAGTATTTCAAAGATAAACCATATTACAACGTTGCTATAATTCCCGTTTCCGCAATTATTAAAAAAAATCAACCTAGGACTAGCATACATACATACATTGAGGATGGTACGAATGATTGAGAATACTGAATAGTTGGTGCATGAACAAACTAGTTTTTGTCAATTAGTTATTTTGTATATGTATGTATGTTATACAGTAGAAGAATATTTTCAGTTGTAATATATGCCAACTAGTGTATTAGGTCATTCATATCCGGACACAATTCAACTAGTAAATTATATCAATAAAAGCGCAAATACACTTTCAACAATGTGCGCCATTTGTAATAAAACAGCTGAGTTTTGACAGCTCTGATACTGTTACGAATGCTTTATAATTTAGTAATACGTTAATATTTGCTAAATTTAATGAGTACCGTATTACGACAACTCTAAGAATGTGTTCAAAACAAAAACGTGACTTTACAACTCAATTCACGAAAACTTAACCTCTCCATCTAACCTAGGTACAACTTATAGTTGAACTGTATTTTCAGTTGTAATATACTTTGACCAGTTGGAAAGAAAATCGCCATATGAATCAACTGATGTGTGCTAGACGGGATATATTCCAACTAGTTAAAATACATTACAAATGAAAATACACTTCAACTATAACGATAGTTGGTACCAGGTTAGATGGATATATTTCAACTCGTCAAAATATATTACATCTGGAAGATGCACTTCAACTGTAACATACACACTATAAATAGCCAGATTGGTTCATGCATGAACAAACAAAATGTACACATGGACTGAAACATGCATTTATTTTTATTACATGTTATACCAGGAAGGCCTTACGGGTAAACCCCAATGTGCCTTCGTGGCCAATTACAAACAATGCAGATTTTTATTACACAATTCGCTGAATTACGAGACATCGAAAACTCGCAAATTAACGAGACATAAACTTTATTGTACATTAATCATACTCAAATAGTGGTGACATAGTAGGTAGGAAGGTTTTTAGCCAATTTAATAACTATGATAGGAAACGATCGACCTGGAGTCACAAATATCCAGGTCTGACCAGCAGCACTAACCCGGCGCCTCTTGGTGTTAGACAGAAGCTTAACGAACGAGCTAAGCTGCTGGCTAAGGGCCGGGCCGCACCGTGCAACTTTGTCGGCCGACTAGTTGCGCGACACGAAAAAATGTATGGAAATGTGTGCGACAAACAAGTTGACGGGTGTACCATGTCCCATCTACTTGCATGCATTGTTCTGGTCGCTCTCAACCAAGTCGCTCGCAAGTCGCACGGTGAGTCCCAGCCCTAATGTATATATATATGTACATGTGTACATATAAACACATTTATGTACACATTACAATAATATACAGTTAAGATGAACTATAAAATGAAAAAAAAATCCTTTATAATATTTTTTAAACAAGAAATAAAATTACGGTTTTTTTTCGTAATTCGATTGCCTCTTTGTTATTTTTTCTCAGTTGGGGATCTAATTAGTATAATCGCCTTTTGTATACGTAATTGCTTAAAAGAAAAGAGCCTAGCCGAATGATTGAATAATAAAAGCGAATCGGCCCCTGTCTACAGTACCGGCGACTGCTCTGTAATCAAATAACAACTTTTGCCTTTAAAATAATTAATCCCCGGCCATGGGAATTTTCCGAGTTTTCACGCAGCTTTTGACAGCAGCATTTTTGATACGAAAAGTTTGGACGATTTACATCGGGCAAAGTTTCACGGACAAACTGAGTCCACCGTTCATCTATGTCACACGAGATAAATTTCATACTAAATTTTGAAACCATAATCTGTCTCTCAGTCCGTACAACTCACTAGTAAACAGCATACCTAGAGCAATTTACTTGATGGTGACGCTACGTGTGTTGCCAACTTTACTAATCTTACGAAAGATTAAACTAACTAAGAAATATTTTGCAGTTTCGAATGAAACATATCTACATACATATACAAGTTGTTAAACATTTCATCCCATCAATAATTATATATTGGTACAAAAAGCACAGGCGAAATATACCAATCATGAAACAGAATACATAATTACGCGGCAGCTTAATTGTAGAACTAGTCGCTTCAAAATTCATTATTTCTGTTGTAAACTGATACCTCTGCAGTGGTGCTGACTGAACACATTCTACAGACGTACATAAATATGTATGTACATTCGACGCCTTTGGGGTATGCCTTTAAATAAAAAATATATACATATGTAGTAACTTTGTTATCAATACTCATTGCACAATTTAAAAAAAATTCTGAATATAAATTTATCATTGATTAACATGTATAATAATAGTTTGTTGGATATATGCTTCGGGAGTAGAGATATCAAAAATATCGATATTTTCCACTATCGGTACTACTTATGTAAATAGCAATTTTTCACTATCGGTAATACCGGCATTGATTTATTTAAGGAATTAGTGCAAAAAAATTAGTAATTAATTGTCGGTTATTTTAATCAACTATTTTAATTAATTTCTATCTTAATTATTAAATAATAATGCGTTGAGTCCTTCTCATCGCTTGAATTACCGATCAGCGAGTGTGAAAAATAAATAAATATTTTTTTATTTATTCCTTGCTTCGAAGATTTTTTGTGTGGCAGGAATGTTTCTAGATTTTAAATATTATATCTACATTTTTGCATTCGAATAATTGTCAAGTGAAAAAGGTTTCCGAAAAAATTGAAAGCTTTTCATTGTTAACGGTCAGTTAAATATTCGGAATACAAATAATACATAAATCAATATTCGGAAATAGTCTCAGGTATAAGTACGATATTTTCGGCATACATTTATGTAAATATATGATAAAATCAGCGGCTCTTTTGAATAGCGGGTTGAAAATAATGTTGAATATTGACTCTTTCTACGACTAATCTATACAGACTAGCCGAAACAACGTTTTTTTCTGAATTCAAAACAATGCAACTAACATAAAACTGAAATTATTATATTTTGGTACTACTACCAGTAGTTTATTTTTTACGGGATAATATTTTTGGAACGGCTGTAAAATAAATTACACGAAATATGTCAAAACGACATTTAATGTCTAATTAACATCTCTAAAATAACTAGCACGACCCAATCGGGGTCCGCCCGCCTAATCAAACGTCAAATGGGTTGCCAGTATCAAAAATAAAATTTGATAGTGAACTTATTATAAAAACCAAACGTTAAATATATATTTTTAAATGTAAATTGCTATATTATATTAAAATATATGGAAATTAGCAAATTAAATATTAAAAATATATATAAAATGTGATCAATAATTAATTTTTGAGAACCATTTTAACATTGTAGGTTAAAATGATGGTTCATTTGACAGTTTGATGAAATTTCACATCGGTTTTTATTCTAATCGCATCGCATCAATTTACAATTAATAAATTGTAATCTATGTTTATTTTTTATAATAAATTCAACATCAAATTTTATTTTTGTTACTGACAACCCATTTGACATTTGATTTGCTGGGCGGAACCCGTTTGGGTCGTGCGAGCTGTTTTAGAGAGAGAAGAGCAACCTTTTTATTTGCAAGGAAAAATGTTTTAGAGATGGTCATTTGCATATTATGTCGTGATAAAAAGATAATTTGTCTGGAAATAGGGCTATTTTGCCGGGCCGATAAATGGTACACATTTTTTACTACCGGTAGTACCACAGGTCGGATATTTGACCAAAAAACTAGTAGTAGCGATTCTGGTATAGGAATCCTTAATTATATAGTAAGCGTAAATAAAATAATAAAATTTTACATATATGCTCATTCTATAAATAAATCGGTTTATCGGCAATTACTATACATTCTAAGTTCTTGAAAGAATTGAGTGTTTTATTGATCTATAAAATACGAGTAAGTATGACAAAATGGAAGGCGAATTTCAACCGACCCGAAAGATAATAAAATAAAAGTGAAGAAAGTGCCGAAGATACATATACATACGTATATACATATGTACATTTAGAAATGGAAAGCTATTTTAGTACAGGTTAGGGCTTCCAAGCCGGTTTAAATCGAAACCGAAAACCGGCTTTTTAAGGTTTTCTTTAATTAATGCTTCTTTCCTCAATCAATCAATGAAAGATCAAAATAAATGTATATCTAAACTCTCTTGGGTAAAAGGCGTATATTTCTTTGAACATCAAAAAAAAGGTACTTAGCGGTTTCTTTGAGATTTAGTAATGGACGAAGATCAGGTAATAAACCAATAAAATATTATAGAAAGTATGTAGTTTCAATGACCTATCCAACTTCAGGTAGAAACATTATTATCGCAAAACCTTGTACTTGACAACAACAAAAAAGTAGTCGTGAACTCAAATGCTTTATGGGCGGTTATGGCAAAATCCATGGGAATTTCTGGAATATAATTGATTTTTATTCGAAGGAATTGGAAGCCCTTTAAATATTGAGGCCACATACCTACTTTTATTATGGATTTAAAATGTTTGTGATATGACATTTCTAATGAATTTGTTTCCGAAATTTGCAACAGTTTGTAAAGCTTTTGGATTTTTAAGCTCAAACAGATGCGTAATAACTAGTCACCGGAGCCTGAGGGAGCCGTGTATTGTTCAAAGGTTGTAAATGCATTGTTAAAGGTTTGCCGAACAATGGATAGCACTGTGACTATCCTACCTCTAGTAATAACAACGAAAGATGGAAATATTTCAACGTTGAGCGCACTTCAGAGCGAATCTCAGCAATTCTTAATATCTATTCATGAATCCACAGTTATAATTTTTCTGCAAGGTTACACATTATTTTATTTAATAATATATTCTTGATAGTAGCTTATTTAAATCGTTTAATTATTTGTGTGTATTTAGGATCTGCCATTTTACGGCTGCGATACATAATACAAATTGTATTATTTGTAATAATAATACATAATAATGAACTTATGAAAGTTCATAATGTTTATAACTGAATTTAATTTATAAAAAACTATTTTTTTACATAACATAATATATATTTACATTTTTTTTTTCGATATAAAAATTTTGAACTTTAAAAAAAATCTTAATTTTCTAAAACCGGTGAAAGTCGGCCAACCGGCTTTTTATTTATAAAAAAACCAAAAACCGGCTTTTTCTTTCGGGCGGGTTTTTGGAACCCCTAGTACAGGGACTCAATGATATTATATTCTATTGTACAAATCAACACATGTACCAATACATAAATTAATTAACGCAAATGCTTAATGTCAACAATCATACTTGGGTACATACATATATTATGTATTATATATCACTATTGTATATGTACCTTGAGGATTTCTGTCAAATTATTTAATTTCTTACATAATACTCAATTATTCACATAATATACAAACAAGTATATCCATGTTCACTGATTAATCCAAATTTAAACTAAATAGATCAATTTAAATACAGCTTGCGTGTCCCTACAAAGAGATTATTTTGCGATTGTGACCGCCTATGATAGTTTCAGATCACGAAACTTTGATTTCCCCCGAGAACTATTTCTACTTAATGATTGGAAAGTGGTTTTCCGTCTCACCCTTCAAATGTTCCACGTGACGAATTAACAGCTCAGAGCTATCGTTTCTGCTTAGTCGAACAACTCACAATGAACCGGTAATTTCATCAATAAGCTCGAATATAAATCCACGAAAATTAATATAAAACGTGGAAAATTACATATGTACATACATTCACATTTGACAGCTATGTACATATATATGTATGCATGCATATAGATACTATGCTAAATTAATTACGCGCAATTTCTATATGATGCAATACTTTTCGTGTGTCACTACACATATAGTATTAAGGTTGGTTAATACTATAAAACAGTGCACATCAACAGCCCGGCACGGCAGCAGTGCATGAAAAAGACTGCTTCTATTCATACTATACAGCACCGCTCGTTTTCAAGGTGTAAATGCAAGGCAAAATCGCCTACATACGTGTCATCAGAGAGGGAAACGACACGATTCAATATTGCTTGCGACGAATCAATATTGTCACAATATGACGAATGCGAAAATATTCATATGCGCATGACAGCACTCGTTAGTGCAGTCGCCACTATGATGTCACGTCATGCGTGAATATTTCCACAGTAGCCGAATAAAACCGGTTCTGCTTGATACATTTCGGTGACATGTTCTGCTGAATAATATGAAGAGATCGTGTCGGTTACTGCTATTATGGATACGCCACATATATGTATATTACTGATCCAGTGGCGGATCGAGTAGATGGGGGGCCCCAGGCGCATTTGAAATTTGAGTAAAAATGCTATTATCATATACATACATATGTTTTATTTATTTACTACTAGTGATTTTACCGGCTTCGCTCGGTATTTGTAATATAAAACGCTTAAACATGACTAATCTTATAGTAAACATTTTTTTAAATTTATTTGAATAGCTTTATTTTATATAAATTTATTTGAATATTCGTTTGTTTTTTTATTAAATTGACTCTCACGAACAAACAAACATATACATATAAAGTCTCTTTCAAAATTATATGTATACCAGAATCCGGTGCCTTCGCCCCTTACGGCTGCGCCCACCGCGGCTGCACCCCCATTGGCTACGCCCTTGGAGCCTTCGGTGCCCCCCCCGGAGCCGATGGTGAATTTATTTCAATCGAAAAGAAAATATATCGTCATAGTAACTTACCTGTTTACAAAGTTCCCAACGAAAGTTACAAATATATACATATATATGTATACAAAGTCTCTTTCAAAATTATATATTAGATATACATATACTTGAAACACTAACAGTTGTTGGAATAAAATAGGCACTATTTTAAAATACTATGTAAAAAAGGTATTAATTGATTTTTCCTTGGTTTACGAACGTACTGTGGACAATGATAATAATTTGTAAGTTGTAAATTTTTGTAAGCAAAGGCCCATTTCGGGGGCCCCGAATTTTGGGGGCCCAACCGCGCGCGTATTTTCAATGTATGATAAACCGCCGCTGTACTGAATATATAAATGTGTCCATTTAGAATGTACGAAATTATATTTTTCGTACTGTTGTTTACGTGAAGTTGCCGGTCTGTGCTGTGCTAATATAAATGAACCTTTGACAGTAGCCACTTCGAAAAATATACGAATGTATTTTTTATGGAGTAAAGTAAATGACCACAATTAATAAAACAATTATAAAACAATAGTAAAAACAATGAAATAAATAATGAGTCTTTATAAATCCGAAACCAGGTCGTACATATATACATGCATGCATGCATACATATGTACATACATAATAGTTCTAAATTTAAAAACAGCCTACGAAACCACTTCGAAAATATGTCAGTAGCCACTTATTCATAATAGTTTGCCTTATGCCATTTTTTGAGGCTATTAAGCGTATACTAGTGGTACGAACGTGATCCTCATAAACCGAGCCACTTTCCCGAAGCTTCTCGCCTCGTGCCTTTACGCAATTATTCCGGAAGGTAGTAAAAGCTTCGTCGTATAAAGCTCTAGTTATAAAGCACTTGGGCCTCTCTAGGCAGAGGGGACATTAGGGACGCCGGTGTGCTTGACGCAAAAATCAATTAAACCGACCGTTATAAATCATGCGATAAAACAGCCAAATGGCATGTACAAAATGACGCTGACAAATTAATAATATTAGTGACGTTGAAAATCAATATATTTTCAAAATTATTCATATCAAGTATAGATATACATATTATGTACATGTAATCTGAAGGTTTTTATGTGAACGAGCACCCAAAAGAGTAGAAACAATCCGATTCCAATGTTTGTTTATCGTCCTCAACTTTGCTATTTCTACATATGTATGTAAAATCTATTCGAGACATTCATCCGATTTAATGTCAAACTCGTTCTATTTGCTTGGTTGTTCTTGAAAAGAGATAAAGCCTACACACAATAGGGAAAAGATGCGACGTATACATTTTAGATATTTAAAAGTAACAGACTTTTGAAATATTATATGACAGACTTGAAATTACTTATTGTCATAAAAATTAAATAAACTTTATAGTGAAAATAAGTTAAAACAAAATAATTTTCTATAAATAGGCAAACAAAAACTGTATCAAATTTTCAAAGGCTTGCATTTCCTACGATATTGAATTTTCAAAGGCTTGCATTTTATGATAAATCAAAAAAATACGAAACCTCAACAACTAAACAAAACCTCACAATGACCAAAATTATTGATTAATAGAGGATACGTTTGCGGCCAGAGCTGTACCAAATATAATTAATAGGTTTTCCGTTACGGAAAACGCACTGTGTTAAACCTTTATAAAAATACATTAATAATCTAATATATAATTTCAAAAGAGACTTTGTATGTACGTATGTTTTGGTTTGCAGAATCCGTGACGTTAAACTTAATAAAAAAACAAATGAATATTGAAATAAATTTAATCAAATGTTTATA
Organism: Arctopsyche grandis; assembly: GCF_051622035.1. Lineage (NCBI taxonomy): Eukaryota > Metazoa > Arthropoda > Insecta > Trichoptera > Hydropsychidae > Arctopsyche > Arctopsyche grandis. Next base: position 12,821,838 of record NC_135365.1, on the reverse strand, counting down.
TTACAAATACCGAATCCGGGTAAAACCACTAGTGAATAATAAATAATAATAAAAATTGTAGTATACAAACAATTACTTCATTAAAAACACATGCAAAGGAACCAAAATGTTTTGACTGGCAGGATGTTTATGAATTTATGATCTTTGGTGATTTTACTTCTATGAGTTTGAGTTGTGTTCATACTAAATTAATTGTTATGTCTGAACTATTAAACATACATATGTCAATTGATCTCTGTAACTAATTAATGATTATTACTTTTTTTGTAGTTGGCCAGGAAGACGCCAATTAGACTTTCCAGGTATATATTTATGTATTAATAAAATTAAATAAAATATGTATTTATTTATTTTTTACATATGTACATATATACCAGGAAGGCCTTACAGGTAACCCAATGCGCCTTCCTGGTAAATTACAAACATTGCAGCATTTTTTTTTTATTATACAAGTCACTGAATTACGAGACACTGAAAAACTCGCAAATTAACGAGACATCTATGAATTGTACATAAATTTTAGTGTACATTAATCAATCTCAAATAGTGGGGACATAGTAGGTAGGAAGGATATTTAGCCAATTTTACCGGGAACCGTTTCAATAATAAAATCAGAGAAAATTGGCAAACTCTGATAGGAAACGATCGACCTGGAAGTCACAAATATCCAGGTCTGACCAGCAGCACTACAGATATTCTTTTAAATCGAGTTCAGCTCATGGGATCGAACCCGGCGCCTCTCGACGCTAAACAGAAGCTTAACGACTGAGCTATGCTGCTGGCTATTGTATATGTACATAAATTCTAATTACAGTCCAAGTGTACATTTCGTTCGTTCATGAACATATTAGTTATAAGTGAATACAAAATGTATTCTAACCATGGTTTGCAATATTTTAAAAATTAGCAAAAACGGGAATTAAAACAACGTTGTAATGTGGTTTCCTTTCTACCTATAAATACTTGGCGTTTTGACAGCTAACAACTTCATGGTCTATTAGAACAGTGCTTCCCAAATTGGGGGTCGTGGCCCCCTGAGGGGCCGTAGGATTTCAAATATGTGTATTATAATTATAAATTATAAATTTTTAAATATGTGTATTATAATTGGAATAATTACTTCCAAATAAACCTTTTAATTAGAAAAAAAATTTTAGGAGCCGGAAATTAATTATTTCAGATTTAGGGGGCCGTGACATGAAAGTAATTGGGAAGCACTGTATTAGAAGACAGTTTAAACCAAATATACTTAAACTATATATAAACTAAAATATACTTATACATACATAAACTAAAACCAATAGTGTGTGTATGATCAAACTAGTATATTCATGAATGAACCGCAGTAAACACATGAACTGTAACATATAATATATGTACATATGTATGTACTCAATAGCAAAGCTCTGGATGTAATCGATGGAGGGAAGTAAATAAAATTGACAAAAAAGTATACTGTCTAGTTTCTAATGTTTATTAATTTTGTGTGTATGTATATATATATATTTAATGTGTATATATATATATATATATATATATATATATATATATATATATATATATATATATATATATATATATATATATATATATATATATATATATATGTACATACCTATATAAAAATCAGTGTTCGTCTGTTTGTCTATGTGTCTGTAACGTATGAGTTCCTATACCATTCCACCGATTGCGATGAAACTTACAAGAGTTATTGTGTGCTTGTCCGCGATGGTTTCAATAAAAATAAATCCCCCAAAAACGGGAACAGAAACAGGAAAAACGGGAATAAGTGGCATCGCATGTCTAATAATTTCAAATCAGTTCGCAACCTATGTTATTAGGGTAAAATAAACAAACAATTAAATAATTGAAAAAGTGTTCCCCGCCTTCTATTGTTTTTTTAGTCAAGTAAAGTCAAGTTCACCGCCCTTTTTCCGACAAATGGGAACGGGATCGAGAACAGGAACGGGAATTGCATGCGTTATTGTGGCATTGCAACGCATGCCGGGTTCAGCTAGTAAGTTTCTATATTTAAAATATTCTGGTGATTGATATATGTACGAAGTTTTAATAATGTACGCAGATATGTTCATACGAGTAAATAAATAAATACCTACATATCTATTATACATATGTACTTAAATAAAACTACATACATGCAAGTTTGTTTGAAATCACCATTGCCGATGACATAATAAAACGAATGAATAATAATTGTTCACAGTCATACGTGCCGAAAGTTGGATGAAAGCGTACAATTTTTTGCAGAATGTAAATCATTTATACAATATTGCGAAAAGGCATGTCGATTAAATATTTACCCGGAATAAATGACCAGCGACTTTGTCCCATGACTCGTTCGCGACAAACTGAAAAGTTCACTCAGCCAAATTGGTGCGGTCCTCGCAATATTGGTCCTCCTTTGGCCTTCATTTGCGGTGAAACTTCGCATCGAGTTTCACTCGTAGCTCGACGTTGAAAGCCGCTTGAAAGCAGTCCATTTCATTCTGCCCAAGTTTATTTTTATTCACATTTTTTATCTCATTTTCTTCCGAGCCCTAGATAAGTGAGACGAACCATTAATGGCGCACCATTGCTTTTATTTGCACACTCCCCTCCCCGGTGGTAAATTCGAACTTCAAACGCGAAACTTGGCGAAAAATGTCTAAAATTAACTGGCAGTAATTAATCTTAGAGCGCCCGAAGTCGTTCATTAAACATGCCGTGCCATGTATAAAATGACTTTGATAATTGTAGCTTTCGTTAAAAGTTGAATATTTATTCACAAGTCTGTCAGATAACTTTGTAAGAATATACAATAATCAAACTAAAATTATTATTCACTTGACAATTATAGAGACAAAGTCTCTCATTTTTTAATCAAACTGAGTCTTGATACTCCCGTCCTTATCAAAAATATTTTCCTTTCATCTTATGCTTGCCTGATTAAACTCAACTGATCTACAAATAAAACTTAAATTCAAAATTTCTCACTACAAGGACGAATAGCCAGCAGCATAGCTCGGTCGTTAAGCTTCTGCCTAACACCGAGAAGCTCCGGGTTCGATCCCATGAGCTAACCTCGATTGAAAAGAAATTTTCTGAGTATATCTGTAGTGCTGCTGGTCAGACCTGAATATTTGTGACTCCAGGTCGATCGTTTTCTATCAGAGTTTGCCAATTTTCTCTGATTTTATTATTGAAACGGTTCCCGGTAAAATTGGCTAAATATCCTTCCTACCTACTATGTCACCACTATTTGAGTATGTACAATAAAATTTATGCACAATTTATAGATGTCTCGTTAATTTGAGATTTTTCAGTGTCTCGTACTTCAGCGTAATAAACATGCTGCATCGTTTGTAATTGGTCAGGAAGGCGCATTGGGGTTTACCTGTAAGGCCTTCCTGGTATAAAATGTAATTAAAAAAAAAAAAAAAGAATAACAGCTAAAGTGCTCCTGGCACTGATGATGACGGCAAAAAGGCATTCTTATTCAAAAACTTTTAGCCAACAACCTCACTCCACTTGATCGATCCGCTATTTAGTATATAGCGTCTAATTATGAAATTCTAGTTCAATTAGAACACAAACAGACAGGTGAACATGCTACACCATACATCCTAAGCCCCGCAGGTGCTCTATTCAGCAAGTGTCTCTGTTTACCAAGCTACATGTACAACAATGTACAAAAGCTCAATATACATACATACATACTCGTACATACATACATGAGCAGTTTACAGTTTACATGAGCTTCGTGTGCGAAATTGCATACTTATGTACATATGTAGAATCCTATACAATGGAGCCCCCGCTGGATTTGAATTGAAAGATATCTACATATATGTATGTACATATGTAGAACTTACGGTCTGCTTGCAACTTACTATCAAATTGTTCAATCACGTGTTAAGCCTCGTTTATATCAGTACAATTCAAGCCGGCAACTGCACGTAAACAGCAGTACGAAAAATATTATTTAGTACATTATTTATGGAGAGATTCATAAATTCAGTAATGTGTATGTGGCGTAACCGAAACAGCAGCAACCAACACGTTCTATTTATATTATAGTTTAAGTGGTTCGCTCGGTATTTGTAATATAAACAGCTTAAACATGGCAAAACAATCTAATAGTAAACATTCATTTGTTTTTTTATTAAATTTATTTGAATCGAAAAAAAATAATATTCAACGATATCGATATCGTCGTCGTAGAAACTTTGATTTACTTTCGATGCACCCACCTTTAAACCTTACATACATACAAAGTCTCTTTCGAAATTATATATTAGATGGTAAACGGATTATTGCGCAAATTGCGATCGCGCGCACGACAATCGTTGCCACAAAAATCGCAAATGCGGAATATCTGGCACTCATGTTCTCGTTGGTACAATCTAATGCGCCACAATGACCTTCATTTGATAAAGATAATAAATAAAAAAAAATACAGAAAATAAAAAGCAAAAATGCAAAGGCAGAAAAACATGATAAAAATGAAAAAAAAAACAGAAAACAAAAGTAAAGTAATACATAATTATATAGCAGTACATGTCACGGAAACATATCAAGCGGAATCCGGCTGTGCAAATATTCACGCATGACGTAACATCATAGTGGTGAGTGCACCCGTACGTCATACTGTGACAATATTGACTCGACGATATTGCAAGCAATATTGCGCCGTATCGTCGCGTTCTTTAATGTATGTACGTACGTATATGTAAGCCGATTTAGCCTTGCACACCTTCAAAACAAGTATGTTGACGTCCACTGTTAACTCATGCATTCAAGGTCAACGAAAAACGCATGTAAAGCCTTTTTCTCCAAATGCATACCTACGTTCTTTCAAAAAACATTATATGTAGTTGGTCCACTTTAGGAAGACACAGATCAGTCGCATTTCGTGCAGTCAATAGAACATTGTACGTACGAAATGGTTTTTTGGTTGAGATAGGGGTGTAAGGGACATGGATGGACTATAAATGCTAATTTCGTTTTTCTTTAAATGCCGAAAACAAATACATAGTATATTTTAATAAAGATTACAGAAATAACAGAGTGAAGCTAATAAAAAGCTTGTAAAAAGCATTCATTTATGTAAAAGTTGGTTTTGCGGGACCGCACCTTCCCAAGTGAAAAACGAGACGTCGAATATGTTTTCGATTGCAAAAAAGGCGAGGCATGTTTTGTTCGTCGACCGCAAAGGGTCAAAATATTCCCGCGTACATTTCCAAAGCGTAATTCGATAAGCGTTGGTATGGGAAGGGAAATGACGAAGAAATTTAATTAAAATAAATGAATTTATATTTTTCACATCAACTCGCTAGTCAAATAAACAAACATTAATAATAGCGAGTTAAAGGTTAAAAAACATATTTCCAATCCTTTCGCGCACACGTTCGAAAAAATATCGATTTCAATATTTTTGCAGTGTATTCATTACAAATATGTATATTACAATTCGTTTTTTATGATTTATTTAGAGACATACAAAATATACAGCATAACGATAAGTACACTGTGTATGAAAATGAAAAAGACCCGTTCAAATATTTATTTTTTATTTTAAATATGGACGTATTATTATATCCATAATACGCAATATAATGACATGGAGTTCTACGAAAAACATATTACATTCGTGAGCGTACAATTAGCGAAGGTTTTTCTTCTCGAGCGATTTATTGAGATAAAATCAGATATTTTTCATAAGACGACGAAATGAAAAGCGTTGAGGTCGCTCTGAAGAATGCCATTACTCTCGAATTTCCGCTTTTCCACTTGGCGCTGGGGAAAATCGTCGAAAAGGACAGAAATTAAGGACGACGAACACTTGTAATTGGATTTTGGCCATGAAAACGCCATTTCAAATCTGTAATTTAAGGTGAACTCGAAATTGTTTGGAATGTGATTTTCCAACGCCAATGCTCGACGACTAACTCCGATCATCCCAAGCTTTAAATAATTCCGAAAATGATTTAAACTCACTTTCAAAACATAAAATTTGTGCCAACTGTTGCCTCAAACTATTACACATATGTATGTATACTGACATATACATATACTGACATACACAAGACTGACGAGCGTGAAATAATAAAATCAGATTGATATCAAGAGCAAAGATTTGATGGATAATATGAATAGTATCAATATTCGTTGTTATTTACATAGTTCTTAAAATAACAACGAATACAATTTTGAATGTAATGAAATATACAAAAAAATAATACATATTTTTAAACTGTTTCCCACTGTTTTCTGAATGACAAAAAAAATCAAAGAAAGATACCAACTTGTTGATCTGCCATTAAATATATGTAGAATTTATATTTGGATTTCCCTTCACCTGTCAATGAGGCTAACATTCGACGGTAATCAAAACTTTGAACAGCCTTTCATCTTTTTAATACATATAAAATTCGAATGTAAAATATATACATTAGTCACAAAAGAAATAACAATTGAAGCATTACAATAAACAATATTCCATTGTTTATTTATAAATGTACATAATACCCTAAAGCCATCTCGAAGATTGAATCAATTTTTCAAGGCATTTCGAAATTTCTGCAACATTTCAGATTAGTAAATTAAATTCAAATGGGTATTCATTACTATGTAACATCATTCACAAAGACCTGTTGATGGCCCGTATTTTATACAGGCAATTACTTTGGTATTGACACTGTATTCTACAACGTTAAATCAATACGTAAAAGCTTTACATACATTTGCCCGCATTTGTTTCCAGTGAATACATTATTATTATTTTCGCAACTTACGTATTTGTTGTATATTTAAAAAAAAAGTTTTTCCAATTTTCCGCAAATGACCCCGCGCTCGACTCTCACTAATTGCGCACTAAAAAATACATTCCACAGCATTTTCCAACAACAAACAAAAGGTTTTAGCACTTAAAAAAAAAGACGAGCAGATGGTCGGTTAGTAACGCAATATTCTCCCGAAAAGCTATAAACCTCGCATACATACACGTATATACATATACATATATGTCTTCATGTTAAATAAAATGTTTTATGTACTGCAAGAAAATATCCAGTCGCTTTTCAAAACGCTGTTCGATTCGAAGCGAAGACGACTCGCATAAATAAATTGAGCTTCGTTATTTTATCAGTAGGATGTTTTAACATATGGATTTGTCTATGTACATATCTATGCATATTGAGCTGCAAACCGTGAGAGTTATACATGTATAAAAATCATGCCACACTGCATTCCTAACAATTCAAAATCAGATATTTCCTATTGAATAGACAGTGCGCGGAAAATGAAGTGCAGTCGTGCACGCTGCTAATGAGCAATTCAAATTCATACTTCATGGAAAATGTATTTATTGCGTTTCATCTATCGCAGTACTAGACAAGTCTACAAAACGTATACAAATGTATGTATGTATGTATATTTTGTAGATATGTATGTATGTCGGTACATACGTGAATGGAATTTCAGTTGTATCAGAATCAATCATATTACGGATGGAGAACACTATATATCCTCTATAATTCTAAATAAATATAATATTTGTATTTCTAGTATATATTTATTACGAATATATACATATACTTAAGTACGTTTACTTATGTATGTACATACATACATACATACATACAACCTGAAAACTAGTCCCCTGAATATCATTAAATATAAGTTTTTTTTTATTTACTAATAATTAAAAAAATATATATTATAAATACATCATCATCTTCTACAACCATTTACCATCCACTGCTGGATGAAGGCCTATCCAACACGCTTCCATTTGTCTCTGTTTTGCGCAACTCTCATCCATCTCATCCCACACATTTCTCCCATATTCCCTGCGGTCTTCCTTTTACCCTTTTGCATTCTCTCGGGTACCATTCAAGCACTTCTTTTGTCCACCTTTCGTCCATTATTGTAGCCACGTGATTCGCCCATTGCCATTTCAATCTCTTCACTCTATCCACTATATCCACTTACTTTTGTCATACTTCTCACCTACGTATTCCGTTTCCTGTCTTCCCTCGTTGTGTCAAGCATACAACGTTCCATACTACTTTTAGTGTATTGGGATTTGCAACTTGGCGTTCAAAGTCCAAGTTTCACATCTATACGTTATCACTGGAAAAAACCATTTTTGATTTAAAAACCGCATTCATACTTCCAAATGCACTCCATCCTAATTACATATGTACGTCTCTTTATTTCTTCTACATATATATGTACCTTAAATCATTATGGATTTTGTTATTTTAAAATTTGTTCATAAAACGCTTTATTTAAGATTCAATTTTATCCGATTTAAGCATCATCGTTAAAATGATTTTATAGCTTTGGGAGGTGATAATAAAAAAAAATTATAAAGAATGAATTATTCAACCATTAATGTAAATATGAAAAAATATATAAATTTGTATATAAGATGGTTTTAAGGTGGACCGAATTTTTTAATATATTTTATATATCGTCACAAAGCAAATTGTAATCCACCACATTTAGATTTGATAGAAAGTACATAGATCTGAACACAATACATTCAAAAATATTAAAAATCATTTAATATAACTACCTTTATCTTAATATGACGTGAGATGAACATTGTCAATTTCTGTTCATTTGGTATTGACGTGAAATTCAATATGAATGACTAATGGATTTTTTTTTTCAATAAGACCGTTATTGAAAAGAAATGGAAACGACAGCTCTGAGATACAAGCTTTTTACATTTTTATATCGAATTAAATTTTAAATCAAATTCCGTATAAAGCTACGTATAAAATCCAAAAGTTTCTTTCTGTAACAAAATGCGTAATGCTCGAAAAAAGCTTAATAATCTCATACTGACCTACATATACAAAATCAACTATCATATCACTGTAAATGTATAAAGTTTGTTATATTTACTACATACACACACATACATAGTTTTTTTTTTGAAGAACCACTTTGTTCTCAATTCCAACGAAGAGTTGAGCTCTCTTTGTTACGTGCAACTTTGAGCAGAGGGTTTAACCCTAAGCTCTAACTGTGTACATATTCTGACGTACTATCTATCTAGTGTACCACACAGACACAAAGTTAGTTCGAAACCGAATAAATACACGATATTTAGCATTTGTTCATAACACGCCACTATTCGAAGACTTAACAGGAAATTACGAGAAGGTTCAATATCCGCACAAGAGAGATCTTAGTGTAATTTTGACGAGAATACTGTACATACACATATGATTATCTAGATTCTAGGGCGATGAGCGTCACGTCTCATTAGTTTAACGCACCCTTTACCTAAATACCAACCCCGTCAAAAGCGGGTAATTAACGGGAGCACATATTTGTTCAAAAGCAAACATACTATCACTTACTATGAATTAATTGGCGAATTCGAAAACCACGAAATGATCGTCTTGGCGGGAATAACCCAGCCGCAAAAATGTACACATCTCACTATCGCGAAAGGCCACGTTTTTCAAGTCGACGGAAGAACTTTAACTAAATTTGCATAGCTTGTGGATAAAAAATGGACGATTTGGAAAGTTTAAGGTACAAAACAGAATTTGCGAACAATCTACATAGTAATTTTCGAATTTCCATGACAATATTGTTGCACAATTCCATTGAATAGTATGTAGCTTAGTAACACGCCTTGATAACACGTACGATCTTCAAATGTGCGACATTAATTTCACGTCTATTCAAACCACATTTGATTAACCACACTAATTCTACATATGTACATACATATACATAGTTTCAACCAATGATAATTTAACATTTCACTCACACAATTGATCGGTAATGTAATCGTAATTGATGTATAAAACAGACTAATTCACAAATAATACAAAAATTTTAACGTGAAATATTATAATAATAAGGTGTTATAATTATTTTAATTTCAAATTATAACGAAAAACAAAAGAGGTTTTTCCATTTTTATCGTATCATAGAATAAGCATTATTTTTAAATTTGAATTTATGATTTGTTTTATGCAATCAATAGTAAAATATATATGCACATAGAAAGATATAAAATCAATACCATCCAATAATTTGTATGAGAATATTTTCAATCTAATAAGAGTACGTGTTTTTTTTTTAATTTTTATTTAAAAAATTAGAGAATTTTTCAATGCAAAGAAATCTGAATATTATATTAAATAAATAAAATATATAAAGATTTTAACGAGAATGGAATAATGCACAAACTAACGATTTAATTTTTTCTTACTGTTATTTTATTTTATGAATCAAAATACATAGGAGAGAATCTAGCAGATGGAATTTAATATTACAAACCCCACTCGCGTCTCGACCTTCAATATCTACTTGAAAATAAACGCCGCTAAAAATTTCATTTCATACACACAATTGAATAAGAGGCTAGTAAAAAAATGAGATTCATTGGCTCCAAAATAAATTTTTCCATCTCCATTTCCAAGAAAATAGTCTATCAGTTGGCAAAAATACAATAGAATAAGAAGCAAATGAAATATGGACCGCTTAGAATAAGAAATGTAAACCCATTTACATATTTTCACTTTTGATCTGAGCTGAACGTTGAAAATACAAAAAAAAATGTATATAATTTTTTATACAGAAATGTAAATCCTATTATGCAAAATTATATTCTAAATCGCCAAATCGGCCACAACAACACAAAACATGCCAGCTTAAAATTATTTCACCCACGGTGTTATAGCTAAAAATTTCAAAAATATCAGGGCTATATTGTACCGCAAAAGCATGGTACAATATTGCTGACTGACTACAAATCAACGGGCGAACTACTAATTATTGTTATTAATTAATTTTTCTATTTAACTATATATTCATATGTATTTTATTTTATTATATACATCACATGTGCTAAGACAGAAATTACCTCAAGGTGACACATATGGTTAGAGTATTTTTGTACATGAGTACTAAATTTTTTTCAAACATAATAGGTCATATTATGCAATAGAGACATCTGTGGCAACACAACAAAAATTTTGATACATAGCAAATTTGCGAGAAATACATTATGTGGGTAGCATTTTATGAGATTCAACAAATTCGAGATGCGAATAATACGAATTTGCGAGAAAACAAGGGGTAGGATACCGATTTATTGGATCCATCACTACAATTAAAGCTAGAAAAATCGGAAAATTCTAACAGCAGATGGTCTATCTGTATTTTAATAACCACAATATCTCGAATTTGGACCCGCAACCTGTCTATTAGTATGCAATCAGTGGCGTACTGATTGCATACTGATTGCATACTGATTGCATACTTAGCTACATCATAGCAAAGTCATGCAAAGCATGAGAGCCCAGCTTGACAGGGGGTCCAAACTTATATTATATACATATATACATACATAAATCGATACACTCACTATAATTTAACATTGTCGAAAATATCGAAATATCGACAGTAAGAAAAATACACTTGTACGTATATAATAAATTTTTTATTAATAAAAAAATATTTATTTATTTACAAAACAATACATAATATATCTATTAACTTGAAAAAATGTAATTATAAAAGTGAAATATTTAAAGTAGCTTCTTAAGAATACTAAAATATTTGAATGAGAATCCGAAAATCTAATTCTAAGATTTGGTACAAAAATTTCCAGCAATGGAAAAATCTCTTTCAGTTTCGGTCGCAGTTGGTTTTATTGTTAAAAGGGACGAAAACAATTTTTACTAACCTCTTCTTATTTTAAATTATCGGTTTTTTCTCGAGGTTATTTTTATTTACGTTATTTTGTACATTTTCGTCTTTGATAACTGCTTATTTAATTCTTCATTCATCGTCAAACACAATTGTTTCATCTTCATCCGAATCTAAAAGAGTTTCTTCCATTGTGCAATCGTCAATACAAGAAGGATATACTCGCTTCATAATAGTTTCACCGTAGGATATACAATCGCTTTTATACAGCATTTAAAGAATGTTTTCTTCGGTATAAAATCAGAATTATTTAAAATTCGTGTTAAAAAAATCAGTTTTAGGTTTCTTCTTTCTTCGATTTTAATTTTTGAGAATATTTTACGATTCTTTGTGTATTTGATTTATTATTTCCCTTCGTGCAGCCGTGAAAATGTTGTATGTTTTCAAAAATGTTTTAAATCCAATTCCCGGGATTAAAGATAAGAATTCCCGGGACACGGGACAATAAAATTTCCGTGAATTTCCGGGATTGTCTGTCCCGGGTCGACCCGGGTCAGAAACCCTAATTGTTACAGATCAAAAAAGCCTTTTGGATTCAAGTGAGATAATTAATTTCGTAACGCCATTATCAAAAAAAAAACTTTATTGGAAATATATCCATAACACTCATCACAAAATTTTATAAACCTTAAATCGAGAAAGATGAATTTTTAAAATCGGTGAGCTAAGTTAAATTTATTTTTTGTAGAATTATAATACTAATAATCCTTTGTAAATATGTATCAACAAACAATTTCAATTTAAATTTTGCATAAGGCTCCAAAATTCTTAGCTACGCTATAATATAATATGTAGTTCTATCAGTGCACTACGCTGTGGCTATGTACATACATATGTAAGTATGCGAGAGACGACAGAAAGGCAACAAATTTTTGTGTTGCGGCTACAACCAACATGTACCCCTACGAATAGCGTAGTGACAAAAAAAGCACCACTTTCATGAAATTTTCTTCAAAACTCGCGATACGGGCGAAAACACACTGGATAGTATGGAACGTCACGTACTTGGCTCCACGCTGTGACAGTGGATATTCCCCAAACTGAATTCAGGTGTTTCTCTTACATTTCTTCAAATATGGGATTCACCGTCATCGATCACTATCAAGCAAGGATAAATACAAGGATAAAATATCACCGAAAACACTCCAGGGGGTGATTTTTGGAACTTTGTACCCTGTATATGGGCTAGAAGTGCTGCGTTTTTTTCGAATGCGTATCTAAAAAAAATTCGGGTGTGACCAACCCATGACTTTATCTATGTATTTGAGGAATATAAGAAGATTACAAAATAAAATTCGATATTGAACCGTACAGACAGATTATGAAATATTAATTAATTATGACAGCATTTTCTATACAAATTGAGCGCAAATGTATGGAAACTTGCACAAGACAAGTTCTACTTCCGGTTGTCGGATTTTGTTCAAATTTTTTTTTTTACTTAAAATCAATATCACTATTATACAAATTAAATATCAAGAAAATAAAAATAATTTAAAAGATCAAAATAAAATAATGAAATATTGTTTTAAAAATTCTGACCAAAACTTTATCAGTTAGTACATAATGAATACAAATAATATCAAAACCTTATCCATAAAATCTAAGTTAGTACATAATGAATACAAATATAAATTTTCAGCTTAATACGTTCAGGGATGTGGACAGAATAGTGGGCACAACATTTTTGACCTTTCTTGAAGAGGAAAAGGAAGAATTATACTTGAATTTTTTCGTGAAGAACACACATGTTTAAAGAGTCAAAAAAAATAGTGGAAGAAAAATCGAACAAGAGTAACCTGCCACTTCTGGTTGAGGGATGCTTACCAAATTTTATACATAGCTTGTTATTACGCTTAAACTTCTAGATATGAAATTTTAACCCAATAAACTAAAAGGCTTCTGAGAAAAACATAAAAAACCTCGATTCTCTAGAGTAAAAGTACTACTTCCGGTTCAAGTAAAAATATTTAAAAAATATTAAGTTATAGAATTTATAATTTATATTACATGTAAAAAAAATTTGTTCGATTCAGTTAGCGGTTTGGAAGATAATTGAATTCAAAAACTTAAAAAAAAAGAGGACACCTATAAGAGGAGGTACCATTTCCGGTCATTTTAAAAATTTGAAAAAAATTTACATCGTGTCGATAAGAATTTCAGTAACCGAGTTTCAGTTCGATACGACTTACGGTGTTCAAAAAATCCCCAAAATACACAGACACACACACACACATTTTTTTCTAGATCATGAAAACGTGATCAGTAATCGATTCTGAGTTCGAATCAGTCAAAATCTCAAGTTCGAATTTTCGCATGATCACAAAACTTCATCTATTGTTACTACGTACATAGATAAAGTAATAACACGTACCACATACCACTCAGAGTATTTTCGTTCTATATCTTGATGGTATAATAGGCGCTGAAATCTTTGAAGATTGATCGACCGTAAACCATACACCGTAGCTGTAGAGAGGAAAAAGGAAGCTAAAGGCAGATGCGCTACAGCCACGGGGGAACGTACCCGTAAGGGATGCTACGAGAAGAGAAAGAGAGAACGGAACATTTTCGGTTATTCCGGTCGCTTTGACCGCGTCAGAAGTGAAGTCTGAAATGAACCCTTTTACAGTCGCCAAACGTGCGACCACCCTCACACCGACACGACCCCACAAAGGGTCCGAACAAACGGAGATAAACGACCTACCTATATACACCGAAACACATACATAACTCCACACGGCCGCATATCATAATAGCATTATGCAAATATGGCCTGCCCGCGAAACGTATCGTGCCGAATGCTTGCGCCCTGCATAAATCTGATAAATTTTTTCGAAAACGAACGGACCAAATTTGATAAATCGTTCGGTTCGACATTCGCTCTATGAGTAGACAAACTGTGCTTCAAAATGAGGCCACAACTCCCCAACCAAGTAAAGCTATCGACTTAATTTCACGAACTAGATTATTTACACCATAGCAATTACTTTAATCCACTCGCGAAATATTTTATCTTTACCTGTACGCCAGCAATTTTTAGCCGTTTGGATGCTAAATAACAATATATCGTTGTTTATGAAATAGGCAGGAATTGCTTACAACGATCGTTATTGATGTCATAATGGTCGTATTTGACGGGCTGAAAACCAGACTGGTACAAGTGACATTTTAAAAAAAATCTGGTTTAAGTGCTAAAATAACAGCATATATGAAGTTTTCAGCCCGTCACTTGTGAGTCAGTGCATCATTGGTATGAACCAATGTACATATATATGTACATAGTGGATAGGATAGTTTTTTCTAATTTTTAATGGAGGAACATTTTCAACAATGAAATCAGATTGACAAACTCTGGTAGAAAACACTCTGGTGACCAGCAGTATTAAAGATTAGCACGGGATCGAACCCAGTAACCTCTCGGTACTAAACATAAACGCAACCACCGTACTTATACGTATACATATACACAATGCAAACTTTTCCTTTGCACTCGAATAGTTTTCTAATTATTTTGTATGTGTTTTTACGTTTTGTTTTTTATGTTTCCTATTGTAAAAACAAAAGAAAATACTTTTCTATTATAGAGGTCACGAGCCATTGTGCAATTAAATGTTACTAAAATGCACACCAAATGTTTAAGATATCAAGATCATAAACTGTCATCCCCCTAGTTCACCTCAGTCGCATTTACAACCACGAAAGAAAGAGAGAGCTACCAAACACCCGCTTCAAATGTATTGTTTCAAATATAATGCAAAACACAAAGCAAGATACGGTATGTAAATAAATAAATAAAAACTCTCCAAAAATATTATAAATGATAGAATTTCTCGCTAACATCGTAGCAGCCAAAGTGTTATATTAGTTGAACATGCAAAATATTATTTGACGCATAATTCGAGTTTGCTCCCAGAAGTTTGATATGCAGATGCGTGACACGTGTCATTATTCACAAGAGTAGTAGACCTAATGACTAGAGGTAGGATAGTCACAGTGCTATCCATTGTTCGGAAAACCTTTAACAATGCATTTACAACCTTTGAACAATACACGGCCCCCTCAGGCTCCGGTGACTACTAATGACATATTTTGCATTTTTGCTAAAAAAAAGTCCCAAAAAACGCAAATCATCAAATTTTTTTAACCAAATTTCTTCACAGAATAAAAATTATTATTCTTATAGATGGTGCTTATAAAAAAATTTTCAACCGTTGAATATTATGTGATTCGGAAGAGAAATCAACGCGACCCGCCGTTGAGACGTTTATGTACAAGAATAAATGCGCGACATGTAAAAATATGCCATAATGTAGATAAATTTTTCAACAAAAAAAAGAATAATTCAACTGTTACTTTTGGATAAATTTTATCGGTATAGATATGTACATATAATCGAAATAAGGCGAAAAAAAAATCACAACACCTCTCATGATAAATGTGCTGAAAGGTGACTAAGTTGGATATCCCTGTTCTATATATGTAATCAACTTTCAGTCTTTGGAATTCGATTAAGTCCTCCGTAATGAAGTCTCCGAGCTTGGTGTTTGTTTGCACAACGACTTAGAGATTAAAAAACTAGGGAATTCTCTCATAATCCGTTTGACCCAAATATCTCGGTCCGCGTTGTAAATCTTAACTTTTCTCGACAACTTGGCATTAACTTAATATCCTTAAATTATTAAGCGAATAAATTGTTTCCTTTTTTTATTTATTTATGTTCCCTTCTACCTACATACTTACTATACATAGAAATTTAATTTAAAAAAGATTTCTAAGCTGTGCTAATCTTTTTCTAAAAAATTGAGATGTATTGAGAATAATGAAACTATTGTACATACTTTCCTACACGTTAATATCTAAGACTGCCTTTTATCAAGACCAAGTTTAGATCAATTGCAAGATCTCGTATTTATTATTGTATAATGTTACCAAAATATCACAACTTCCAATGTTTCAAAATGTGTCTAATACTGCGTTGACACGATACGAGTAAACTCGTATCGTACCGAGATCGCTGACTTGGTCAATCGAATGTCTCTCCGAGCAACGTACGAGTAACGCCCAAGTAACCAAATTAGCGGACTCGGTCTGAATGCACTTGTTTTGTGTCAACCCGATATTTTATAAACTCATTGTATGTATCTAAATATACTCTCACGTGTATCAAAAGGTATATACAATGTAAATATAATATACATATCTACACATGTATCCAGCTCAAAGTGAACACAAAGATTTCATTTTAATGCTTACAAATACATATATTGTATATATCGATTATATGAAGATCACGTTTTATATTGTTGTGTCTGGAGGATGAAGGATTCCATCATAGGGATTTGTCGTCGGCGGTGAGCTGGATACATTCGATTGCTAACTGGAGCGTGGAAAACCAGGTAGGTGTGCGATGGATGCCGGAAAAACGAATGAGTTTTTCTATAGATATACATATACAAGTATACATGTGTATGTATGTATGTATGCGGTGTATACGTACATATGTATATGTACTATACTATACGATTGTGTGTGTCCCGTTCAATGCATTCGTTCACTTTACATATTCAAATTTCGAACCTTTTAACCTTTAGTGGATTTTTTCATCCGCACAAACGAACGTCTAGTATGAAAAGCGCTTTAAAGGTTAAAAGGGGCATAATTTGATTCCGAATTTTTTTCCAATATATTTTCATAATAAATAGATAAAGCACTCCGGGCTTTGAAAACCCGAACTGCGTTCGGACGTAATTGAATTAAACGTGTTTTCCAACCGTTTTTAAATTTAGCGTCTTTATTCATAACAGAAATTTCATAGTTTATGTGCACTTCAATGCGTTCATGTGCCCCACTAAAATATATTTTATTTTATTTTAAACAATCAATACAACAGAGACTTTACAGGCAGCCCCAAAGCGTCACTGTCGTTTTAATACAAATATAAGTATACATAAAACAAAAATAATAAAAACAAGTAAAAATATGTATAGTGAAAAATAAATAAATACTAAAGATAATTACATCGTGCTATGTAGGATGTGTTCGACCAACTCAACATAACTGGCATTGAAGAGTTCCAAGGAATGTGCCATTAAGTTTAGGGGTCGAACAGCTCGCGAGAGGGGGAGTTTATGAGCACGTTTGTTTTAACCCTAATTGGCAACAAGATATCATGCTTTGGCAAAACCCTTTGATTTTCCGGGTCCAAAAATTTAAGATTCTCCAGGATATCAATATTGTGAAAAATTGTGCTATTTTGTGGAATTCTATTGCGTTAGTTCTTCTTGAGCATCTTTGATAGTTTGAAACTCTCTAGAGTGTATTTATTCGACTACCCATTTTTCTACCTATAATTTCATCTTTCTTTTCACCCTTTTACATTCTCTCAGGTAACATTCCAGCACTTCCTTTGGCCATCTTTCGTCCATTCTTCTAGCTATGTGACCCATGCATTGCCATTTCAATCGCTTCACTCTCTCCACTATATCCACTACCCTTGTCATAATTTTCACCCACATATTATTTATCCTATCTCATCTCGTTATGCCGCGCATACAGCACTTCATACTTCTTTGAGTGAATTGGAAAAGTAAAAAAAGTTTTTTTTATATGATGACGGAATCTTACCTAATTTGTACTTGTTTTATTTAAAAATTTCAGTAAATTATATACCGCTTACAAACACGTTGTATCCGGCTTCCTATTGACCAATCTCTGACGTTTACAAATAAAGGAAAATTTTCCGTTTACAAAAAGTTTACCAATAACCGAAAAAAAAACGAGTTGCACATTACGTAATGTTTGTATATTATTTTGCAAAAAACGTGCCAGGGTGGTTAATTCAAATTTTTCAAAAATTTCAAAAACCAATTCATATCAATTTTCTTCCGTTTTATAATTAACTAGTGTTGTACCCGATGACATATCATCGCATGGGTGTTAGCATATTAAGTTATGAAATAAATAAAAAATTAAAAGAAATGGGTCGTCGGTTATGTATTCGATCCCCACGCGGTCGATTCTTTTCAAATATCTTTTAAATACATATATTTGATTTCATTTTTAAATTTAATTGTTTAAAATGGTCAAAACTCTCTACATATAAACAGCATAAAACACCGATATAAAAATTAATTAATTAATTAATTAAATAAATTTCCAATAGATGACGGTAAATTCTCTGCCAAGCGGAAACATTAGTAGCGATCAGTACATATAGAAGTTTTTTTCTTTTGTTATTGTAACCGTATATACGTTTTGGCAGTGGTTTAGCTGTGACGTACATACATATGTACAATGTCAAATCGAAACGACTATTATGGTACGGCGAGCGTGATCTCAGACAGACAGAATAGCGATATTATATACATATATGATAAAAAAAACAATAAAAAATACACTTCATAATAGTTTTAAAAATGTAATTACAAACCGAATATAATCAAAATCTCATGCTTTGTATTATTCTATATTTATACCATCTCAGTTTTGCAAAACTGCAATTTTTAACGATCGCTCACTATAATACTTGATGAGAGCAACAATTAATTACCCTACAAATAAAAAAGTTAGTCATTATACTCTGAACCGACAGATAATGCCATTTACCCGTTTTTGCATTGGCGAAGCCCTCGTTAAGTGAATATTAAGCAAAAATTCAATAACGAGCCTTTTCGAGCGCAGTTCACAGTTGACTTTAACGTGACAGCGAGGAACGTGCCTAAATAGTGTTTCGGCGTCGACGTTTTCCAACCTTCAGCAACTTGAATCCAATCTCCGTTCTTTTCGTCGAAAATATATATTGTGAAATACATATATTTATTTTAATTAAAAAATACAAAATTTGAATTTCACCCTCTTATTATGTACATTATTATTCTACGTTTAATTGGAACGGGCGGTCATTGTGCTGGCGGCAATTAACGCCGGCTGAAACGCGGCTGAAAGTATAACGTTTCAGCGGGTTCTCAGTTTCGCACAATGTCACAATAGCCAGCCAAAGTGTCATCTATCAAGTAAAAATGGATACGTGGACAATTGTGTCGCATTGTCCGTGACGTTCACGCTCTAATAATTACGACACGCGGATGTCTCACTATCCCTTCGCAAACTTTTATGCACACATGTATGTTAATGAAAATTTCGAACAAAAGGAATGCTATGGAGTGAAAAAAATCTCAACAGCCTACTAAAAGTACCTGGGTTTTAATGCTTTGAATGGTGTACTAGCTCAAACAATAAGGCAGAAGGAACAAGAAGGTGTATTTCTATCGTGCATTGTTGGGTCCATCTGAAAAAGCGTATAGAGAAATATGAGAATACTTTCTATTTAGTGTTTTTAAATTAAGTTTTTAATAAAATATTTCAATTTTTAATTTTGAAATAAATAATAAAACAAAAACATACATATTTTCATAATTATGATTCACATGTTCAACGATGCGAGTTTGATCAAAATTTTGAACTTTTTGTACAGTTATAAAAACATTAGTGATCAAATGCATGCATTCGTGGATTTTATAAAAAGTGAGCACCATTAGTTACCACCAGTTAGATAGATCATAAGTTATTACCTAAGTATTTTAAGGATTATACAATAAGAAATAGTGATATCCATAGTTATTATACTAGAAATAAGAACAATTTAGTTAATATATGTAGGTAGAGTAAGAAAAAATAAGACAGCTGGTGATATTTTTCACAGGTGTGTGCTCATGTACAATGCCCTCCCTGAGTGTCTCAGGTCTTCTAAGACAGTGGATGCATTCTTGCGAGGTGCAAGGAGACCAGAAATACGAGAGCGGAGATTAATCAATCTTTACTAAGATTGACCCACTGAATTTGAATATGACAATAATTTTATTGGTGTCCGTCCTTTCATTTATGAGATATGAGCGTTTAAAAAAATACACAATTTTTACAGATTTTTGACTTTTGTAGTCTTTAACTCCAAATCAATGCCGTGCTAAAATTATATCAAGTCTTGAAATCAACATTCAGATATTTTTTCTACCGGTGATGATTTTTATCCCTTCAAAATACGTTTAATGAATTAGTCAAAAATATACTTTTTTGAAACATTTTTTTCAAGCTATGGTGCATTTATTAGATCAGTCTAACATCTATAATGAATTGGATAACACCATATAAAATTTGTACACACATATGTATGTAAATATGTGTAGAATTTCTAGATGCTGATATAATTTCTACTCACAGAAGTATGGAACGCTGTGTTCTCGGAATAACAAAGAGAGATAGAAAACGGAATACGTGGGTGAGACGTACGGCAAGGATAGTGTATATAGTGGAGAAGAGTGAAAAGATTGAAATGGCTATGGGCATAACTAGAAGAATGAATAGAAAGTGGACAAAATAAGTGCCAGAATAGTACCCGAGAGAATTTAAAAGGAAGACGGATAGACGAAATTAGAAAAATGTGTGAGAGTTGCGCAAAACAATAACGAATGGAAGTAATCCAGTAGTGAATGTAGATTATGATGATATAATTTTTGCACTATACTGATGTAATACATACATACACCTATGCTAGGGTTTCTGACCCGGGTCGTCCTGGGACAGACATTACCGGGAATTCACGGAATTTTTGTTGTCCCGTGTCCCGGGAATTCTTATCTCAAATCCCGGGAATTGAAATATACAATATTTTCACGACTGCGCGAAGGGAAATAATAAATCAAATACTCAAAGGTTTGTTGTTTAGCAGTACAAGTGCATTCCCCGAAAGTAGACGTTTTATGAGCATAATGGATCTGTGCGTTTGGCCAAAATCGTTTCTTGTAATTCGATTTTTGGAAAATCTCAATACTGATGAATTATACCAAGAATTGAAAATTAAAATCTGATTTTTAAAAAACTGATTTTTTTAACACAAATTTTAAATAATTATAATGTTATACCGAACAAAACATTCTTTAAATGTTGTAATAAAAGCGAATGTACATACATATGTATGTATGTACATCCTACGGTGAAACTATTATGAAGCGAGTATATCCTTCTTGTATTAACGAATCCACAATGGAAGAAACTCTTATAATGAAGAATTAAATACGGAGTTATCAAAGACAAATATACAAAATAACGTAAATAAAAATAGCCTCGACTTTAAAAAAAAAATTAAAATATACATGCTGAAAGGAGAACTCGTCTCTTTTAACAATAAAACCAACTTCGACCGAAACTGAAATAGTTTTTTCCATTGCTGGAAATTTTTGTACCAAATCTAGAAATAGGCTTTCGGATTCTCATTTAAATATTTTAGTATTCTTAAGATGCTACTTTAAATATGTTTACTTTTATAATTACATTTTTTTCCAGTTAATAGATATATTATGTATTGTTTACTTATTTTATATTTTGTAAATAAATTTTTTTTTTTTTATTAATAAAAAATATATTCAATTGAAAAAAAATGATCGTTCCCAGGATCCCGGGAATCCCGGGAACGATCCCCGGCTCCGTCCCGTGTCCCGGGAATCCGGGACATGGGACTCCGGGAATCCGGGAATACAGAAACCCTAAATTACATACATATTATTAGTATATTTCGGTAATTCTAATTAATTAGCGTCCGAAATTAAAAACAAATCGAACTTCAAAAATTGATCTACATAATGTGGCTTTTACAATTTTAAAATTTTTCAACCCATTAAATTTAAAATTGACATTTTTTCTCATTTTTATATCCAACAATCAGTATAAAAAGTAATTCAATTATCCAATTTTGCGGTCAATTTAATTAAACAATGCCCAAAACAAAATCAACGCTTAATTTCCGGCAAACTGGCTGGTAGGCCGCTAACGATTATCGATTTGTGCAGACAAAGAATTCCGTAAATTGAATTTTGATAAAAAAAAACTTCCACTTTTTCGTGTATATCATATTTATACATTAACACATATGTAAATATAACAGTATACATAGGTATTTTCAAATTTAAAATTAATAACACGCAAAAACCATACATCCTAAAAAATATATTTTATATATTTCGTAGGGATTGTTATTTATATTTAAGACAAATCCTTTTCTGGGGTGAGACGCGCGTGTTTTGACAATGTATCCTCTCCCGTCGAGCGGGCCACACTATTAATCCTGTTTGGATTTAATCCAGTCGACGTGCGAGATTTTGCGAGAAAGGATGGCGCCGGGACATTGTGCTATGACAGCGTTCTCTCTATGTCACGCGTTGACATTAAGATCCTTATTAAATTGCTGGGGTCGAGTGACATCTCATTGCCCCAGAATCACGACCTGGAATTTTAAATTTTACTTTCCTACAAAAAAAATCGCAGAAAAAAAATGAAATTGCACTCAGCAATTAAATCATTATTCTCAACAATGCTTGTGATAAAAAAAATTACTAGTTGCAAACCTATTAATTTGTCAATTCATTATTTGTACATTTTACAATGAATCTGTTATTTTCAGCGAAATTATAATTTCACTAGTGAGATTATAATTTCACTGACTCAAGTAGTGAGTACGGATACAACAATAGAATTATAAATTCACTTCTCAATGTCAGTGAATTTTTAATTCGAATTACAACGTACTACCAACACTAACAACCTAATCTTAAATAAATAAAGCCAACCCTAACTTAACCTAACCTAACCTTAAATAAATAAGTGTTGGCTGCTGAGATATTATGATGTTTGCTTCCGCATCCAGTCACACACATGCGGAATCAAAAAAGCCAAATCAAAACAGATAGTGGACCATGAGGAGAGTGGGAATGGACATGAGCGGGGTTGCGTAGAGGGCGTGTGAGCGCGAGTTCAGCATCGGAGTAGGTGGCGCGATTCGCATCAGCGACGCACTATCATCCAACTGTCAAAAATTATAATTTCACTAATAGGGGCCAGTGAAAATGTCATTTGATATAATTTCACTAAACGGTACCCCGTGAAAATGTACATACCTGGTTATGATTTCAATGAAACGTTGGTGAAATTATAATTTCACTGCTGCTATAATTTCACTGTGACATATATATAATTTGATACATTATATGTACAGTATTATTATTTTTTTTAATATATGTACATATATATTTACATATAGGTACACCAGCCAATGAACTTTTGACTACTGATCAAAAACATTAATAATATCTAAATGTATAAAAATGCATTTGTACCTGTTACTTTAACTGATATTTCAAGACGATAGGTATGTAGAAATTTCATATGTATGTAGATATGTAGAAATTTCATTTCCTTTCCCATTTCATTAAATGAAAAATTAGTCCAATCCAGCTGGAATAGAAAGTAATAGGAAAATTTTTATGTGAAAAGATTTAAAAATTATTTCAACGAAAGGATAATATAAAAATGTATATGTATAGTTAATGATATAAACGCAATAAAATTACGAATAGTTTTCAAATATTACAAAAGATACTTACTGAATAATTTAAAACATATATTAATGAATATACTGTACATACTTACATGTGTTCTTCAGTATAATGTGTCCTCAATGTTTTGAGTAATTGAGTATATAAACAATCGAATAAATCTATCATAGTTATGATAAAATATGTATATATGTACGTATACAAATATGTATGTCATTTGTCGGAAAATGTTTACAGAAAATACATAATATTATACATATGTAGTTTAGATCTTGCTTTCAAACCCATAACAGTGCATGTATGAATTATTAAGTTGGTATGCTTGTAATTATTAAGTCAAATGTATGTACGTATGTTAAAGTTGGTATGACAAAAAATAAACGAGTCTATTGACCACCCCCACGTGTCCTTTCATTCTACATTTACATATATTAGATTAATATAAACATTTAATTTTTCTTATTACATAAATTTTTTATTTTTGTTTTATTTTTAAAAAAATCACCAGAGTGACTTGACAGGTAGCCCCAAAGCGTTATATTATATTACTAGTGTTTTTTCCCAACTTCGCTCGGTATTTGTAATATAAACAGCCTAAACATGGCAAAACAATCTAATAGTAAACATTCATATGCTATTTTATTAAATATATTAGAATCGAAAAAATATGATATTTAACGATGTAAATATCGTCATGATAGAAACTTTGATTTGTTTTCGATGTTACCAACAAACCTTACATACATATGTACATACTTACATAGTCACAAAGTCTCTTTCGAAATTATATATTAAATAGATACACAAGACTTATACGTACATGTCGTAGTATTTTTGCGTCTCGCTTTATGTTTCATACAAAAACATTGCATAAATTATACATATTTATGCGTGAAAGACTTTCAATGAACACTAAGCTACGCTAAGGAATGTTTAGGTACATCGTCAAATAAGACGCATTTCTGAAATATTTCCCTTAGAGATTTTGGTAGGCACCTACAAAACCTCGTTAAAAATTTAATGAAAAGCGCTCGCTATCTCTTGTCTTTACAACGACGAAATTAATACTTGTATAAAATTAAAATTAACCGCGATATCATCGTGCAGTATAAAAATAACCAAATAGATATACAGCTCGTTGCTCTCCCGCTAATCTGATCATATCTGCATCACAACCACAAGTCTGTATCGTCAAGCGAATCGTAAATATGGAGTGGAGCTATAAAAAAATATACTCATGCACAATATTATAATTCCAATTTGCAAAATGGGATATCTAAATGGGTCCGTTATGAGGGTCTGATCAAATTTCTTTGATTTCCAGTGAGTAATTGCTCGCAAACTCAAAAGACAAGTCGGTGAAATTTCAGTTTCCGAATGAACGAATACTTTTTGGTTAGCGTTTTCTTTTCTTTTGTCGACATGAAAGAATATTGAGAATATGTATTTGATTGGATCAACCCGAAGTACAATTTCACTAAAAGTCTCATACATTTGTCTACGTTTCATTTCTAGAAAATTTTTCTCGATTTATGAGGAATCCATTTCACGATTGAAATTAAAAATGCAGATACAATCGTAAAAACGGTCACGTGTACTATATAATAATTGTACTCGGAAATACGGCTTCTTCTGGAATACGAAAATAATTGGTTTTAGTAAAGGACAAAGTTTAATAAGCGAGAAGGTACGATGCAACGTTATAAGGTTTATTCATACTATCCAACACTGCAAGGCAACAGCCCGGCATAGCATTGCACGGAAAAGACTACTTATATTCATACTATACAGCAGCGCACACTCAGACAAGTTTTGGCAGAGTGCAAGGCAAAATCGACTTACATATACATACATTACAGAGCGCGACAATACGGAGCAATATTTCTTACGTCGTAGCGTATGAATGTGTCCATATAGAATATATTGAAGAATATTTTTCGTACTGCTGTTTGCGTTCACTTGCCAATCTGTGCTGTGCCAGTATGAATAGACCTATGTATGTATACTCGTACCATTACTCTTGATGCATTTAATCATTAATAAGTTCAAAGCATCATAAGAATATACTTACCTGCGTATGTACATACATATATTGAAGCATAACGTTTCGAAACATTGGTTCGCTACAATTCGAGTAAAAAATAATCTAATCAATCCTTGCTCTAGTCAAGTAATGCTTTCGAGAAAAAAATCTAAATTTTACACAAAAGCCTTAAAATTTAATTCCAAATATATATGTATAATGTTTATATGTACAGTTTATGTATATGATAGTCGAGATAAAATTTGTAAACCAATTTCATACTTCATTAGACGCTGTTCTTCGATTTCCATCTCATTAGATAAAGAGGCGTAGTAGAAAAAAGAATCTGCAATTCTGCAAGTTTGAATAATCATTTTTTTGTTTCAATTCCAGACAATATGAGGAGAGCATCGTTGACACCGATGATGGGCCTAGGAGGACAGGAGCCGCTCATCGTCGTTGAAGAATCTGGCTGTCTGGAAGAGGAAGAGTCTCGTACACACTCATCCTCGCCACGTCAAAGTTTAGATATTGAATCTCCCCAGAATCCTTATCTACTATCGCCTTGGCGAGATCCTAGAGAGACAAGGAAGCACTCCTTGCCGACTCCAGCGTGCACTTCCGGTATAACAGCCAGCCAAGTGCGAAGACTCTCAGAGCGCGGAGGCGAAGGATCTGGACCTTCTCCAAGGGAGGCAGCTTTCCTCGCAACTTTGAGCACAGCTCCGGCACCCCAGCCTGGAGGACGTAGACACTCGGTTGTCACAATATGCAAAGTTCCACCAGCCATGTTCGGTCGCAACCGTCGCGAATCCGTTGCTGCTTTCTCAGACCGTCGAGGAAGCACCCACAATCTCCAACTGGACATCATGGACGACATCGTCACGGCAAGGAAAGTTCGCATGAAACTGTGGAACACGTCGAACGAGCGCGTCTGCGAAGTGCAAACCCTCGACGAAGCAGAAGGTGCCAGCCGTCCTCCACAACGTTACACCAGAGGTGGTCGACGATATTCTGACTTCACGTGTGGTGGAACACTTCCAGTGATTCCATCGGGCCGCAGACGTGCTTCGGAACAGCCACCAAACGTTCCCAGAGCTCGTCCTCTTCAAGGGATCGTCTGTTCCAACACGGATTTGATTTCAATTCTATCAAATCTCACATCTTCAGCCACTGAAATAGACCGTTGCGATGATCAACCGTCAAAAGGAAATGCTCAAGATAGTACGTCTCTAGAAAGCAAACGCAACAAGTTGAAAAGCAGCAGATCGAACAGCTTTGACGTCTCTGTGCTCCACGGAGTGTCCCAATTCAAGAATGAAACCAACGACAAAACAGTCAGCCCATCCAGTTGGTTCATAAAAAGGCATCAAACTTTAGCTCTGAAGAAGGCAGAGTCTGAAGACGCCGCCGCTGCAAAACCAAACATAACATTTCCACATCCACGATCTGCTATGAAATCAGGCAAAACATCCCCACCAAAACCTGTAGAAAAATCCAAAGTCATCTGGGACAAACCGACCGGATCTGTGGTGGATCCTCAGGTGCTGGGTAGCGCCATTGAAGTCTTTCTCCGGCAAACTGGAAACAATGATACACCGCCTACTGTCCTACAACCGGCTACACCGGCTAATAACAAAGGTGCTATACCCAAAACAACCATTAAGTCTCCACCAATGCCCACCAGCAAGAGCAAATCACCCACACCCGGTGGACCAACAAAAGGGCAATCCAGTCCCAATTCCTGGTACGCTGGAAAATCTGAAGAAGATGATACAACTGAAACCTGCGACACTTCATTGTGCTCAACACTGAAAGACCTATTTGTAAAATAAACACACAAGTATAAACATATTGTACAACAATATAACAATTATTTAATGATGTTTCCTTTTAAATTTACTTTGATATATATACATATGTAGGTATTATTCATGATTGTTAAATTACTATCGGTGAGATTAATGGTAAATGTATTTGAGACTGGATATTCTAATATCATGTGTGCGTATGTTTGTATATATTTAAACATCTGAAACAACTTCAAAATTGACAAGGGCAAATTAATATATACATTATTATCAGCATTAAAATTTTGATTAATAAATTAAGAAGCAATTATAAATAGATATCACTTATTTTTAAACAATAAAAGCTTATCATAACCCTTTGGTCATTTCAATTATTGTAGTAACAATAAATTAATTGTATGAAAAGTACTATAAGTGCAGCATAATTTACTTTAAAATAACAAATCTCTATGTGAATGTTTAATCACACATTTGTATTTACACAAATTCAATACATATACATAAGTTATTAATAAATCGATATTTGTAATGTCAAATTTACCCAAGATATTTAATGCATGCATCTTTTCTTACTATTTATAATTTAAGTGATACTTTTTCAGTACAATAAATGGAAACTAAAATAATCTTAGTCGTCTTATTTTATATCTATTATATTATAACATGAACTTGATTGCCAACTCACTATTTATAAATAGAAATATTAATTTCTTATTGTACATACATAGTGTTTTCTAAATGTACATAAATATACATACATATATACAAAATATGAAAACTATTATAGTATTAAATCCAATATTTTGTAAAATTTAATGAAAACTTATATTTCATTGTTATCTATACACATATTTATATTGGTCCACGACTCTTCTCATTTATATTTTGTTTAGAATGAAGTATGAAATTGATTCTACCAATGTTATACAAATATCAAATCATTTATATTATATAAAAATATTTATTTTTTTTATATTCCCAACAATATAAATTTTGTAACCATATATTTTTATAAATGTATAATATTACCTTGTAAGATATGATTCAATTATTTTTTCTTTATTGTTTATCATATAAGAATATCCAATGCATACATATATCCATATGTATATATATGTATGAAATATACATAAAATTGTACATATATAATATTTTCAATGTGTTACATTCCAAAACATTATATAATATATTCATACTACATATATGTATGTATAACTGAGATTGAAAAACTAATCATAAGATATTTGTTTAATTAATGTTACATTTAATGTTGTATGTATTTTACTAAAATTCAAAGAATTTGCGTATCCAAATTTCCATGTGTGCAACTTTCAATACATCAAAGCACATAAAATATTATTAAATTATGAAAAGTATGTTTCCATGTATCATTTATTTAAATAAATAATCATATTATTATATATTTTTATAAAATATCTCTAAAAAAAATTCAATTTTGCAACTTTGCAACTTTCAACTGTAAAATCAATTTAATATGTGTATTATTGGTGTGTAGGTTTTATCAAAAACATCTAAATGTTTAAAATTACTAAGAAATATATTCATATTAAATACATTCTGTTAATGTACGAGTACGAATGTTAGAAAATAATGTCTTACCTTATATTATATAAACATATATTGAAAAAATCTATTCTATGTTACATTATAAACTATCAATTAATACTTTGCGATAGATATTATTATAACATATTTACTTACATTAGAAAAAATAATTCACAACTTATGTGTAGGTTTGAAGATGAACGAATGTGACTGATTACATTATAAATGCCTTATGATTAAAAATCAAATGTTTGTCACAGTTTAATTCACCGCTTCTTTTTTTCACATATAATATGTATCAAATATTATATTTGCTATTTATTGTAAATAATATTTTATTGTTTTTATTCCCTATATTGTGTGTGTCGCATTGTTCTCTTTATGATACAAAAAAATTGTGGGAGCTTATACGCTTAAATTGTTGAATTAAGAGAACTACTTAGTAAGTGGATTATTACAAAATTTATTTTTATCGATGTAACCAACCCCTGTTTATGGAGACAAAACCATGTCTTTGTAACCAATTGTTTGACAAAACAATAAATTTTGAATAAAATGTAATATTGATGTTAAATGACATTTGATTGAAATATACACCTTTCCAATTACCCTATATTATCGTTTTTCAAATTCAAATTTAAAAAATCAGAAAACAAACGAATAAATACTATTAACATAATTTTTAGCTAAAAAACCATTCGGTGTTGAAATTTTCAACAGGAATCGTCGTCTCTAAATTTCAGATTAAAATTATCAGCAAAATGTCAAAGTAAGTACGAATACTACATACAAATTTTAAATTCACATACCAGTTACTGTAACGTTTGCAATTTCCACACAGTTATCGCCGCGGCCAAACCTGCCATGACGGAATTGTTTGCTACAAATATGAAGACAACGGTAGTCTGGTGAGATACCAATAATAATAGCATTTTTAAATCTTATAAGCATTACACGATGCAAAATTTAGCTCACCACCGACGTGCAAAAACAAGTTCACAGCAGACATTTGTATTTCAACAGTTAACCGAGCTTCCTCTATCCGCTTACAAACGTAACGGTCTACAGGACAACATCTTCTCAGACACCGGCGCCATTAGATACATCAGCCAGTGCAGGTTTAAAGACTGTCAGAAGCAGAAGTCGCGTCTAAAAAGAAATAAAAAATAAAAAAAAGCCCCGAAGAGTCTACTGAGAATTTGTATACCAAATTAGATGCGAAACCAACATTTTAAAAATTGTATATATATATGAAACTATAAATAAAAAACATTTGATATGCTATGATATGTGATATTAAAAATTGAATTAATTAATGTAAATAAAAGGTGAAAGGTGAAAGAGTATGATTCGTACCCGCCGCCATTTTGAGGCGTCCTTGATAACGGCGCGATCGCTTTTACCGACGCTCGTTGCGTATAAAGTGTGGTAGATGGCGCTCTTTTCGCTCGAAAGAACATCGCCGCTCGAACAGCGCTGGAAATTTCCACCAGACTTCCCCCCTGGCCCCTCACCCTCCTCCCGTTCCCTCACCCTCTCCCCACCCAAACTCTAAGTCACACACTCACACACACACACGCGCGAACCGAACATTCTCTACCGCAACTCACACACACGCAAATCTAACACCTACCTGCGCTCCTTCACGTATTAGCTCGCCAGAATCGTACTCGGCGCAAATGTATTAATTCAATTATTAATTAAGTTCAAATATAGAATTGTCGAGACTTTTTCTTCGTCTCTAATATTGGAAAAGTCGAATTACTAATATCAAATTGAATTGCAAATTTTTTGTGATTTTTTTTAACACATTTGCATAATTGCATCATTCAATATTGTAAACGTGACCCATCGTAAATTCTCAACTGTTCAAAAAATAATAATTTAACCCTACAATGCGCGCTGATTCATATGTATATGAATCAACCGTTTTTTTTTCTTAATATTTCTGTATAGCAAGTATTATTTGACAACTTGCAGCATGTTGATTAAGGTGACCATTTTTTTCCAAAAACATATCTCTAAATACTTCAATTATTTAACCCTTACAGACCTAGTGTACATTGCAATGTACGGTAATTTGAATGTTTTTTTGTGGTCTAGTTTACGTATTATTATATTTGGGACCTTTTGTACATCGTGGTGTACATCTTATTCATTTAGTTAGCATTTACAGTGCTACCATCAAACGTAAGAGAACTCAGTTAAATGACAATTTGTCAACGATGTTACGGTCCGAGCGCACGGATCCCGGTATGTCAGATTTGTTTTCGCTGTTTTGTTGCAAATAAATCAATTTTTTTGCATTATTTTGACATGATATCTATGTTTTATTTATTATTACTATATCTTTTTCATCTCAAGATTTTTATAATCTGCTTAAAATTTTTGGTAAGATAATTTGCACATTTATACAGACCATTTTTAAATTACAATGTAAGTGCTGTATTTTCCCAATAAATGGTCTGAAAAAATATATATATGTATATTTTTCTCATCTGTGTTATCCCACTTAATAGAATTTTATAAAAAATATTTTTTTCATCCAAAGATAAAAATTCAGGTCTGAAAGGATTAAAACGAAGATTAAAGAATCATAGACGCACATTTATGGAAAAATGAATTCATTTTCTTGAATGCTCTTATAAAATTCTACACAAGATTGGTTAAAATTGGGTTCTACACAAGATTGGTTGAAAAAAAGGTAATTGGATTATTAGTTACATTGCGGTGGTCACAAAGACAATTTTTGCCATGAAAATCGCGAATACGTAATATTAGGCACTCAAGTTCTCATTTGTATGATGGACTTTTCGGCTGCCAGATGTTCCGTTATAGAGATTTTAGTGACTTTTGGACGAGTGCTTTGTGACCAATAATCACTGAACCCAGAAAAAGTGATTAGCAAACATTTTAAGGTTTCAAAATTCAATTTAGTTTAATCACTGGACTATATATTGTTCATCAAAGTAAGAAACTACATTTGACTAATTTGTCAATATTTTTGTAGAAGACATTTTTGCCGAAGAATTTGTATATTATTAGATAAAAAAATTCTAATTCATTAAAGAGCGTACTGGTTTTATCTCACGACTTAAAAGAACAAAACCTTTACGTTAATCCATATTTATATCAATAATACGATAATACGATTTATGACGTTAGTTGTTACAATGAAATAAGCGTTGTTTTACCGTAAATTTTTGCAGATAAGTAAAGTAAACTTTCGGCGTCGAGTGCAACACAAACAATACACAGTTCGATCCAATTTTAAATTCAATAAATTGTTATTTATAATCAAGGTAGGTGATCAGAAATTTAACAAATCGTATTGTATATAATAATTCTCTATTGTATACGTGCGTGCGTGCATGCCCGCGTGCGTATTAATATTCGCTAACACCCTCCATCTCTCTTTCTCCCCTTGGAATCGTATATCGTGGAAAGAGACGCGGCATATCACTTCGTTCACATGATTGGCTGACAAAAAAAGTTTTTTTATTTCAAAAAAACTAAATTTTAAATTATTAATTCCATTCATCCGAATTGCGATATTTATCAGAGTGCACAATTATGTGCACACAGGTCACTAGTATATATAATTGTCTATTACGTGCTTGTCGAGTGTGTATGAATGTAGTCAACATGCTCCGTCTCTCTTTCTCTCCTTGGAATCGTATATCGTGGAAAGAGATGAGGCATAGTATGAGAATTGCACATGCGCGATGTGATGCGATGTACTCACTCACCACGCTCCGCCTTTATTTCTCCCCTTGGAATCGTGGAATGAGACGTGGCATATAATATTTAAAATTTAATATTTCTTTTTTATAAAAAAATGGTATTTTTAATTTATTCTTTTGTTAATTTTGGCCGATCAAATGGAGTGCGCAAGTACGTACACACAGGCTACTAGTGAAATATAAAGAAATAAAGTTTAAATATGTGTGATTTATCAAATTTCAGTTTTTTAATAAAAAATACTATGTGAAATTGAGAAATGATGTTTTTAACTATTCCTACCTTGCTTCTGTGCCTATTCCACACAAATTTAATTTATTATTTTCATTAAAAAAAAAATCATACATTTTATGGTTAAAATTAATAAAAAAAATTCGTAATTCAAAATTCACTTCCGACAACTTTTTATTTATCAACTTAAGGTTATCTTTAGTGAGCTATTTTCGGAAATAAAATACAAATCAAAATTTTGCACTTGATATGTTATCTACGAATCATATTAAAAAAAATTAAATCAAATTCAACGATCGACAATTCGTCGTGTTTAAAATGAGTAATTCAATATCAAATAAATATGATTTTGAACCTTTCTGATTTATCTTTATATTCCCATGTTCGACAAACTTATATGCGTTTTATCGCCATGTATTATTTACACAGCACCAATATCTCCTAATGTAATAATGTTGAAAAAAGGTAATCGATATCATAAATAAACCATCAACGCCGAAATAACTGGTCGTACCTTTACACCAATGTACACACTTTCACACTTTCAGTTTGAATAACGCAAATTTACAAATCGATACGTTTACCACGCGTTAAATTGACTCATTATTTTATCGGCCGTAAAACATTTTTTTTTGGTATACAAAATCAATTTGAATTACATTTTTCAAAAATGCTAAGTGATGACTGATGAGTCATCAGTGATGACCTGCCAAACTAACACTTCTAATAGAGTCGTTATACATTTTCTATTATATAATTAGATTCAAATTGTAGTGCGGCCCTGGTATCAACAGTGAAACCCTCCATTCATTTTCCACCGGTTCCCAAGCAAGAATAACAAGCACCTGCCATCATCAAATATTAATTATTTCAGCTAAAGACGTTTCCAAACAAATGAAGCAGTGGTAAATCCAACAGGTAATCACGTGACGATCTGCTATATAAATTTAGACTTTTGCATGTTTTTAACATAAAAAACCGCATTGTAAGATCATTGACTTATGTTACTGAAATACATTTCCGAGCAGCTGAATCGTAATGTATAGAATGAAAATTTGTATTTACGAAAACTGTGAAAATTAATATCCCTTCGAATTTTTATTTAAATTTTAAGCACGTAGCCAAGGTCGATTGACCTTATACAGACCTCATCGTCGATTCAAATTAATTCACCCACGGCACCATAACATGACCTGTAAGTGAATTTCAAAAGGGGGAGTGTGTGTAAAAAATTAGAAAGACGATCAAAATTCCGATAATTATCTTTTTTTTTATTATTACAGGAAATAGTATACAGTGAAAAATAAGTGTATCATGTTCCTTACACAATAAGAATTATCAGATTCATTTGAAACAGACTTTGCCACAGTACCACCCAAGTACTACTACGTTCGAATGGAATGACTCTTGTTCGGCACTGCTGAACTATACAATGGTCTTTTTTATCTTTAGTAAAAATCAAGCGCATTTAGAAAACAATAATAAAAATTGTAATATATTATTTTATATTAAAAAAAAAACACAAAGGTAGTTTTGATGACTGGTTTAAAAAATGATGTTAGAATTAGATTACAGTTGTCCACAGTCCGAGATGGCGAGCTTCTTGGTGGTCTTGCCCGAGTCGGTGCCAAAAGATTCCATCTTGCGAACGATGTCCATGCCTTCGACAACTTCACCAAAGACGACGTGTTTCTTGTCGAGCCACGTGGTCTTGTTGGTGGTGATGAAGAATTGAGATCCATTGGAGTCGGCTCCAGCGTTGGCCATTGACATGACTCCGGGTCCGGTGTGCTTCAGGGTGAAGTTCTCGTCGGCGAACTTCTCGCCGTAGATGGACTTGCCCCCGGTGCCATTGTGGTTGGTGAAGTCGCCACCTTGGCACATGAAGTTGGGGATCACACGGTGGAAGGTGGAGCCCTTGTATCCGAAGCCCTTCTCGCCGGTGCAAAGAGCGCGGAAGTTCTCCGCAGTCTTCGGCACAACGTCATTTCTCAACTGAAAATCAAAACGAAAAAAAAATCAGTCACATAACTCCAAACAATTAGGACACATTCGTGGGTTAACCGCATCGGTGATGTACAGATAATAATGACTCACAGATTACAAAGTATGGACAGTATAAAATTACAACAGATAGTGGGAGTCGGTTAAACTTGTTTGCACGACTATTCCAATACAACTCTAAATGACCTACACTCAGCGATAGCGCACTAAAAGCATTAGAATAATTACAATTCTATATTTGTGCAATTTATATGTATGCAAGTGTATAGGATTATTAAATACAATCGATTCAAATTCTATTCAAATTATTATACGCGTATGATGTATAAACATAACGATGACTCATATGCTAAAATTGAACACTACTGCTTTTTTTCATTTTTCTTAGAGATTACCTTAGCCAAATAGTTTTTTTTTTTAATTTTGGTGAACATTTGGATTAACATTTTTTTTTAAATTTAGATAAGACTAGATATATTCGATTTAAAAAAAAATTCGGTGTAACATCTTTTACAAATTGATCTATGATTTGTTGTTCCTATTGTTACTTTTATTGAATCTTCATCATAGTGGAGTAGGTAGAATAAAACATCTAGAACGTGAGTAGTTCATGTCTAAATATAGACATGGATACAATGGATATTAAAAAAAATGTCTAAAATTTGATAAATCTTGATGCGATTCCTCCTACTTTTAGGAAATGCCCAATATTTCTCATGAAGGAACGGTTGATTTAAGGTTATGGACATTCAAAATGGCACCCGTGCACATTTAATGTATCTATGGACAATATAAAAACTTGTTAGGAACAAAAAAAAAACAAATGAATTCAACAATTAAAATAATCGCTGAGGTCATAGCGATTTATCGCGCGAGCATGCATTGCCGGAAGATAACGAACTATCACGAGAGCATGGCGACAACTCCCGAGACGAAAGGAACGGCTCGTCTTTACGTAGTATTGGAGAATCCGGCGAGCGAAAACCGCCAGTTTGCGATAAATTACCAACGAACGAATAAGAAAGAGACAGATGCTAGAAAAAAACGTGCATACAACATTACATAAGCGAAATGCAAAAAAAAAAACCACCTCCAAGGGTGACGGGTGATGAGTAAGGTCAAGAACCAGAGAGCGCGCTCGATCGATCCAGCAATTAAAATTCCCGAAAGAAATCGGGGGCAGGGAAGAGTGCGAGGGAAATAGTGGCTTGGGGCGCTGTGCACAAGGGCGATAATCGCGAGCGTGACTGGCGACTTTTGAAAACAGCGTGATTGGCAGCCTGCAGACGCCGGCCGGCCGGCACGTGGTCCAGCGCAGGAACTACCAAACGAAACAAGACGAGACCGAATCTTCACGATTACTTCCGAAAGAGGCGACTTAATTTCCGAGTGCGCGGTGTGCAGAAGCGTGGTCTAGTGCTAGCCGGCACGGCACGATGCTGACCGGAAGCGCGCGCGATCCACTCGGCGCGGCAACGACTAAAAAGCAGACGAAAGGGAAAAGGAAAAGCGAACAAACCTCCATGATGATGCGTCCCAGGGGAGCTCCATCAGCCACGACGTCGAAGAAGACTCGGTGAAGACCCATGGCTTTGGCTTTGGCGTTGACGACTGACGACAGACAGAACCTTCTGACTCCGAGGACCACCGCCGACTGCACCAAAGAACGCCCGCTTACCAACATGGCTGCTCCCCGCAACCGCACCTACACACACATTCACATTAATGTTCGCTGGCGCTCGTGTGCGCGCGCGCGCGTGTGTGTGTGTGTGAGCAGAGGCTCGCGCATGCGCCCCTCTCGCCCGAGGCCGCGCGTACACACATGCGCGACACGACAGCGACGGTGCGAACCGCCATTGCAAAAAAAATCGCCGGTTCCAGAAACCGGTGGACCGACGCAAGTATGCGGTGGGCGCGGTCCGGAACGACCCCTACGCTTTTCGTCTATCCGCAGATTCGATTGATAGACGATGCGATTTCGATCGCATCTGGGATTTCGCAACGAATTGCGAAAGCTTTTCAATCTTCATACAATGATACAAAATTTTCTAAAAAAAAACGCCTATACCATAGGCCAGTGATGGCGAACCTACGACCTGTGGGTCAGACACTGACCCAAGAAGGCTTAACGGGTGAAAATTAAAAAAAAAAAACTAATAACTAGAGCCCGGAATCTGAGGAGGCTGTTTATTGTTCAAAGATTGTAAATGCATTGTTAAGAGGGCTGGACAGCAGCGCCTTGTCCATACAAACGTACTATACTTCTCCCTACCTCAATTATGGCACTAGAGAAATTATTTTTTAATATGCTATGGACATCCACCATTGGGGTGCATCTATCGTTTTATTTTTTTGATTAATTATTTTTTATAGGAGCTAGGAGCCGCCAAACATCTATAAAATCGCCTCTTTTTTACACCCACGAAAAGAGTTTAGCGTGGCTATTTAACGGTCGATTTAAAAAAAATTACGCCAATAGATGCACAGAAAATATCTTTCTCATACCGATGATGAAATTTTTTTAAAAATTGATCCAGTTTTGGAGGAGAAAATAGTAGAATACGAAACCTCGATTTTGTCAATTTAAAACACGTTTTATCTGGTCGTAGCACAACTGTCGCATTCACTCAATATATATATTGATATATATTGTCGCATTCACTCAATATATACATACACTCAATATATATATCGAAGAAAGGAACGGTAACAAAATTAAGGTTTCTGGTGTACAGCCCTCTTAAAGGTTTCCCGAACCTTTTTTACAAAGGATTTACAACAATTGAACAACAGGCTACACGTTTCCGGCCCCTTCAGATTCCGACCTCTACTAATAACATTGAAACACTGGTCTTGACATTTTTAAAGAATTTAATAATATGTACATTTAAAGAAATGGATTTCAACATACAGAAAATCGTTCCTGTAACAACAGACGGTGCTCCCAAAATGGTGGGAGAAAATATTGTTTTTTTTTCAGCAGCTTAAGCAAACTATTGCTAATAGTTTGTTTAAGCTGTTAGACATTCTCTAATTGAATTAAATTGTATAACACAGTGGCTCCCAACCTGTGGTACGCGTACCACTTAATGGTACTCGATTGACGGTTGGTGGTACGCAAAAAAATATCGGTAATGGCGGACGTGCAGGAATGAATTATTTAAAATCATAAAAATAGACATATTTTTTATATAATTAATAAACATTATCTTAATTAATCATAGTCGACATCAATATGTACAGTCGATGATCGTAAAACCGGCTATCGATACCGGTTTCCTCTGATCCGGGATGGATTTTGGAGTGCATTTTTAAATTTACCGCGTTAGCGCTCCAATATATGTATATACTTTTCACATTTAAATTAATTATTCACAACAGATTTCAATTTGTATATATATTTTATACATATATATTTTAAATCTTTCCATTTTTTTAATCATATATTATATATAAGATGTCAGACCGCACTATGCGACCGCGACCTGCCGCGGCGCGACACGACACGGCAAAGTTGATACAAAAGGCAACTCTGTCGCACGGTGTCGCATGACGCATAGTGCGTTGTCTTCATACAATTTCATACAAACAATATGTGTCGCGTCGCGGTCGCATAGTGCCTTAAAAGACATTTAAAAGGGGAACGAAAAACATTTCTATGCGACATCATTTATTTCGAATAACACGCCTGTTTACGGTCCCAATCAATCGGTGCGTCTCATAATCATATAAGAATAAAAATTAATTAATATTTTTCAAGCACGGATAATCCGCAAACCGGATAATCGAGAGTTTACTGTATGTATAATATTTTATAAAACGACGAAATGTAAATACAAAATGAACTTCTAAATTTATTTCGTAACGTGACATTTTTTTTAATGAAATAAAATTTGACTGCATAGTTATTGGAAGATTATTGCAATTCATTAAAATGATTTTAAAAATTGTTGTGAGCCGTAATTTTCGTCATGTTAAGATGGCGTTGTATAAAAATTATAAACTCGTTAGACCGAAGTCTGCAGCTACATAACTATTTACTACCTGAGAACTCATTAGGATTTATAAAACCGACAAATGTTTCCGCACTCAAAAGCAAAAATCCTCAATATTTAACGATTCATTTCGAAGTTATTTAATTTCCTCAAATATTATTGACTGTAAAAAAACTTTTAACCATCGAATAAAAGACAAAGATTCTTCTTTTATTTAAAACAGGGCTGTCAAATCGATTCAAAATTTACCGACTCCGATTCCAACTTGAACGACTTTAGTATAATCTTGCCAACATATAAAATTGTTAGTAATAAAAATAGCGATTTTCAAAACATAAAAAATTAAATATAAAGAAAAAAAAATCACTAAAAATCAGGGACCCGAACCGGAACTCGAAAAAACCGTTATTTTTGCCGGAACAAAAACCGAAATCAAGCCGATATTTTTTTCGGTTCGGTTCGTTTGTATCAAAAGTGCTCAATTCAAACAAATGTGAACGGAAAAGCAAGAGTAAATACACCCATACCTGTAAAAATTAAATTCTAGAATAAAACCAGTGTCGGTTTTAGGGGGAGGGCTAGGTCGGGCGGCGCCCGAGGGCACCAAATAAGTTAGGGCGCCGAACGATGCGCCAAATGCGCTTTAAAATTTAAAATTAGAGCGCCAAAAGCCATTCAAAATTTTAGATTAGAGCGCCAAAGGCAAAAGTTCTTTCTAAGGGTGTTTAGAAAAAAATTCCCGAGGGCGCCATCGTGTTTAAGGCCGGCACTGAATAAAACTACTAGGTTATTTCTAAACTGTTGTCGCACTTTTGTTCCTAAAAGCAGGGCCCGATGCAAAGTTGGTAAATAAAGTCAATTTAAGTATGATTAAAAAAAATGTATTCTGTCTCAATTTTAGCTACATCGGAATCCGCCCTCTATTCCGCAGTGCACCAGCGGCAAGCTGCACACGCTAGGAAATATTCTCCTTTGACATTTTAATTACGTATATAGTAGATTTAATTACGTATATAGTAACGTAACAGAGTGGCCTTATTTTTTACAACATTTTCAATACTTTTTTTTCAGTGTAACTATGGTAAAGCAGTTGACCGAATTAGTAGGTGAACCTTCTGGAGAATTTAAAAAGTTTACTCGAGTGTCTGTATTGGATTTTGAGTACTTATTAAATAAGGTTTCACCAATGATTACTAAATAAGTTACGAGATTACGAAAAGCCATCCCGGATAGAATGCGCCTCGCCATTACGTTGCGATTTTTGGCTACTGGAGACAGCTTCGAAAGTCTTCACTTTTTATTCAAAATTTCACCTCAACTGATATCGGAGATTATAGCAGAAGTGTGCCAGGCTTTGAATCGAGTACTGAAGGAGGAAATTAAGGTAATTAAACAAAATAGTTCTAAACCCCAAATGTTCTAAAATAGTTCTAAAACTAAATAAAAACACTAAAATGATCTTATTGTTCAAATTTATTTAAAAAATTACAAAAATAAAAATTAAAAGATTATTATTAGAGGTAGTTTCTGGATAATTATTTATTGGTTATTAGAGGTAGTTTCTGGATAAGAATAGGTGAGATTTGGTGATGGAGACGGTGATGGATCACATGTAGTAGACGGCGAAAAATATGTAGGAGTTTGTGTTCTATTTAGTTGGTCATAACGCATAAACATGTTATAAATTTCACACATAATCTTCGTTCTCTCATCCTCGGGTAATTTTCGCAACTTTTTAGCTACGATTTTACCGTGTAGGTCACATTCATCATCTTCCGGGAATTTTCTAGTGCTCAAAGTTGTTTTGAGTGTACTAAGAGCATCCATAACCACTTCTCCAGCATTCAAAAGCTCAGGGGGGTCTTTGTGGCGACGAATTGATCGTGACATTGTATTTTGGCAGTCTACACTCCGGCTCGAATTCCCCTCCTCTTCATTGTCATTCACTGATGATTCTTCCTGAAAATAAAAATAATCTAATTATATAATTATTTTCTTTACAGATGCCGACGATTTGCAAATAAATTTCCTCGAGCTATCGGTTCAATTGATGGAAAACACATCGTTATAGAATGTCCAGTTGACTAGGGATCGAAAATATATTAATTACAAGAAAACATACAGCATAGTATTGTTAGCT
This sequence comes from Arctopsyche grandis, assembly GCF_051622035.1. NCBI lineage: Eukaryota > Metazoa > Arthropoda > Insecta > Trichoptera > Hydropsychidae > Arctopsyche > Arctopsyche grandis. The sequence continues at coordinate 12,780,196 of NC_135365.1, read as the reverse complement.
TTAGTTGACAGCAATTATAATTTTATCTTTGCAGACATAGGATGCCAGGTGGAATTAGCGATGGCCGAGTATTTAGGAATAATTTACAATGGAAAAAAATTTGCCTTAATGCATTAAATTTACCTACACCACACCCTTTGCCCGGTTCAAACAAAGATGTACCCTATATTTTTTTGGGAGACGGTGCTTTTGCATTTTGCCACATACATATATTCACAGAAAAATGTTATATTAATTAGAAGTGGTCATATTGTTTTCATGTGACGATTGTCTACAGACAATCCTAAATAACGTAAGCATCGGTCGTATTTGATGCTTGGTGCTCGACGTATCTCCCATAAAAACTTCTCTGTTTGTTTATATTACTCGCAAGATGGGCAAGCATCGGTAAAAATTGCACAATGCATTCAAAAACACACAATAAACAACATGGGATACATTTTTATAAGTAAATTGATCCGATTGTATTCCGTGCGTTGTAGCGTATTTATAGAGACGTACCGCGTAATATTGACAACAATTACATACACTGTTCGACACGAAAAATGTTTCAGAGACGAGATATGACTTTTCTTATAGATCTATGCCCAGTGAACACGAATCTGGTAATAAAAAGTGTTGATTGGCTCGAGATTCGGAGATATATGTGTTTTTTAAATCGCGCGATTTTTCTATATCTTGGTGTTGTTCGGTCGATTTCTCAAAATCTGTTAATTTTATATTCAAAATGAATATTGGAATCTACAGTCGGGTATTTTATCTTTCATTTGTAGTACTTTAGCTTTCAAATCTCTCTAAGTAGTCGTCCAGTTCAAATCAAAAGTCAAAATTACGTATTTTCACTTGGGATTTTTCCCCACTGTTAATACTATATTATATAGAGTATTTTCTATTGAAACATGTTTATTAGGATAGTGTTCTGGTGTGGTGAATTTTAAACCGGTAAAATTGCGAGCAAAAAGCTCGTACTAGTGTTTACTCGTATTTACACGAATCTGAATTGAATTAATAGGGATAATATATTAAATTACCTTTATATGAGAATTAAATAAAATTCCACTTAGAAAAATCATATTTCGACTATTCTTGTGGATCGACCGAACAACACCAAGATATAGAAAAATCGCGCGATTTAAAAAACAACATATATCTCCGAATCTCGAGCCAATCAACACTTTTTATTACCAGATTCGTGTTCACTGGGCATTGATCTATAATAAAAGTCATATCTCGTCTCTGAAACATTTTAAAAGTCGTCATTTGTCGAACAGTGTTATTTATTCGTAAGGGCCCTTCTATTATTATTACATTTCTCTGGCCTTGAACCATTTACACTTATGACGAGAACAACACACTTATAGCACCTGGTTCGTGGAGAAACGAAACTGAAATTACTTGTGCTGTTCGTAATATGACACACATACCACGACGATAAGCTCTGAATGTCAGTGAAATAAGAGACGAGTTCACGGCATATTTAGTAGATTAAAGTATAATAATATAAATAATAACAAATAAATATACTTACATAATTTATCGTTTCTTTGCACTTTCCGCCTTCCCCAAGAAATGAGTCCATCACATCGTAAGCAAACCATATAGGTTTATAGACCTCACTCGAGCCTGCACTATTGTGGATGGAATCTTTCACTTTTTTTTTATAACTTCTATAGCTGGACATAAGCGACTCCTTTTTCTTCTTGCATTCAGCCGATGGAATGCACAAAATCTCGCTAACTCGCATCCAAGCATCATGGACCATATTTTTATTTTTATGGTCCTTATGTGTGTACTGCCATAGTATCGGCTCTGCTTGAAAACATTCAAGCAGCGAAAGCTCCCGATTTCTACTCCACGAAACGCTCATTCGAAATTCGTTTCAGACACACAACCACTCGTCACTGCGTCTCGCGCGCTAATGCGAAAGCACCCAGAGTGTGGATGCCTTCGCGGTCGCGTTCGCGAACCCCAGCGCGAACCAAAATACCGACAAAAAACGGGGAACGCCGCGAACGCGTGAAACGCACACTCACACGCACGGTGTTCGCGGCCGTTTACGGCGCGAGTGTAGAGCCCGCTTTACAATACAAGCAGATTTATATTATAATTTTATACTTATGTACAGAGAAATTTTATATTAACCCTTTGACTGCTACAACAACGATAAATCGTTGTTTTGAAATCGGCGAAGATTGCTACGACGATCGTTGTTGACGTCATTAATTGTCGTATTTCATTACTTTCTTTGCCAGCGCATCAGTGGCACGAAACATTTTTTTTATATACGTATTTATATTTATTTTTCAATCAAGCTTTATAAATATTTATCAATTTTTTAAAAGCTCTTCAATTTCGGGTTCATCATCAAAGTAAATTTCGGGTTCGTTGTCAAAGTCATATAAGGAGTTATTACTTGGGAATTGATTATTGTCGATAAATTCATTTTCAGAATCAGTAGAGCTGCTGATTTGTCGAGTTCCTCGGCGAGGAGCAATTATTTCGCTTTCGTCACTTTCACTGTCCGATATCATTTTGCAGAGTTAAAATAAATGGCAAAAAACAATAGAAATCCGCTTTCAATTATATAGGTCACGAGACGTCACGAATTCGTGCAATCAATCAAATGCAACTGAAATGCATACAAAATGTTTATGATACATGTTGAAAAATTATTTGATTATTAGAAACTTCGCATCCTTGTGTGTCTCGCTCACACATACACAATTAAAACCAAGAAAGAAAGAGAGAAAGACCGCTACCTGTTTCAAATGTATCGCATGTTTTAACAACGACAAATACATCGATGTCTAAAAATAGATTATTGAAAAAAATAATGCGTCGGAAACAATCGTCAAAACTTATTTAGTGTATATATGTAGGTATCTCTTTCGCACGCACGCATGTAAAAGCAAGACAGAAAGAGAGAGCGCGAGTCCACAACTGCTTCTTAAAAATGTATATAAAGTATTAAAAAAATTACGCGCGTTCGGCGAAGCAAGTATGTAAAAAAATATATTATATTTATTTTTTTATAAAGTAATTACAAATGTTAGCATTTTTCGCTTGGACATTGAAAAACCTCGTAGCAGCCAAAGGGTTAATAAAAGTGGATTTAAGGTCTGACCGAGCGATCCGACAAATCACAACAGTGTGCGACAATATTAGGTAAACCGCACTTGAACAACAGCGATGCGACACTTTGCAGTAAATTATGTCAATCATTCATTCGATATCTCGGAGCAAAATGGACGAAACGGACGCTATTATAGTATCTTTGATGTGCGAGGAAGAAGAACAATCGAGAAAACCCAAAAGATTATGGCTACATGCTATTTCAAAGTCACGATATGAAGAAGGAGAATAATTGTCGCAAGGCAACCCCCCCCCCCCCCCTCAACGACACCTTGCGTCAAAGTTGGTCGAACAGTCAACTTTGACGCAAGGTGTCGTTCTACGTCATGCGACTGTCGCGCAGTGCGTTATGTCTCATACAATTTCATACAAACAATATTTGATCGCGTACTGTTGTGAAGTGTCGGATCGTTCGGTTGTCGCATAGTGCGAGTCAGACCTTTAGGCGTCATATTGTTGTCAAGTCACGATTGTTCACAGTCAATCCTAAATAATTTTAGCATCAGTCGTATTTGATGCTTGGTGCTCGACGTACATATGTTCGATAAAAACTTCTCTGCTTGTTTATATTACTCGCAAGATGGGCAAGCATCGGTAAAAATTGCACAATGCATTCAAAAACACACATTTTTATAAGTAAATTGATCCGATTGTATTCCGTGCGTAGCGTATTTATAGAGCCGTACTGCCAGTGGTGTCACCCTAATGGTTTCCATGGGTTTCCGGAAACCCGTTATTTAATCTAAAAAGTCATATAATTTTTGTTAAAAATTATGCAAATCTTGAAAATTCAGTGAACTTTCGTATAATAGTGCCTTGGACGTAAAATGTATGCATATACATATGTATATATATTTTCAAAATAATTTTATTTAAAATAATTTGGAAACCCGATGTTCCAAAATTGGGGTGACAACACTGCGTACCGCGTAATACTGAAAATATTTATTTATTCGTAATATTACATTTCTCTGCCTATGTATGTATATATAAATGAGTAAATATTGATTATGAATTAATGTTAATAACAAACTGCCTTTAAGAATAAAATTACTCTACTTGCCTATTGTAACTTTTTTAAACTAAGAAAAAATATGTAATTATAGAAACTTTCTAATGAACCAAAAATAATTATTTAACTAAATCTGAACTTATGTAATGTATGGGTACGAAAAATAATCATTATTTTATTAATTTTGATAATTTCAAAATCTCAACAGATTACTTAAAAGGAGCTTAATATTCCAAATGAATCAAAGTCTTAAATTATTTACTAAAACGCATGCATACTTACGAAATTCTGACTAGACAGGAGATTACTAAATAGGTTATAAATGCTGTCAACCGGTCGTGATGCCCGTGAACTTTCAGCCATAACCTGCAATACGACAGCCTTCTGAAATTTTATTGAAGTGAATATTAAATTCCCATAAATTCAATTCGGTTCATTCCAATTTATTGAAATCTAAAATATTTACGATTGATTTATTCATAAATTTTAGCCCCAAATCCAATCAAGCTATTTTTTAACTTGACTATTTACTATTTGTGAAAATTTATAAACGTAAATAGCGTTTCTAAAACAAGGCAAGTAATGATTAAATCAATTTTTATAATACTAAATTAAAAATTACTATTGATAACAACATTAAATGTTATCAATAAATTTTATCACTATTTTATAATAGCTAAACGGTAAACGGACTACTAGTCATATGTGAACTAGTCACAGGACAACCGGTCGCTCTAGATCGGTCACACGTGATCACCCTTCACACTAAAACTGGTCACAAGAAAACTGGTCACACCCTAAAATCGGTCAACCAGTTTTCTCGTGAACGATTTTAGGGTGTGACCAGTTTTCTTGTGATCAGTTTTAGGGTGTGACCAGTTTTCTCGTGACCAGTTTTAGTGTGACGGGTGATCACGTGTGACCGATCTAGAGCGACCAGTTGTCCTGTGACCGGTTCAGATTTGTCTAGTAATCACCGAACCGAATTGAAATGGTTGACATTACAAATAATTATTGAAATGGTTGGATATTAGAAATAGTCTTAAAGTAAGCACTTTAAAGCACTTATATATAGTCTTAAAGTAAGCACTTTAAAGTTTATATATATAAGCTAGATAAGAATCTATTTACCAAATATTATAATAATCATATAGTTAAGAATAGAGATATACATAATTATAAAACGAGAAATAGGAATAAATTAATTATAGGTAGAGTTAAGAAAGCTAAAACTGCAGGAGGTGTTTTTCACAGAGGTGTTCAAATGTATAATGCCCTTCCTGAAAGCATTAGAAGTTCTAATAACATTGATGCTTTCTTGAAGGGTGTCAATGGATACCTTTGTGGAAGACGATTTATAATTTTTTGTTGTTGTTTTGTTATTTTGTGTTACGTATATATATTAGCAGTTTGCTATATAAATAAATAAATAAATAAATAAATCGTAAAATTGACAATTTACTTAATATGGATTTGCATAAAATTATTTATTTAGCTTAAATACAGGTGTAATTTAATTGTTAAGTTTATTTATGAAATATAACTTTGTATATAATACGAATATGTATATAAATATGCACGGCTGTTAACGATTGCGTTAAGACCAAATGGCGGTGCTGCAGCTTGCAGGTTAGCAGCCGATCTGCGCCTCCTATTGCTTCACGACCTGGTTCAGGTTAAATAGCGACCTGGTCATTTGTCAGACTTCAATTTACACTTAATCTACTGACTGAACTTCACACTTTCGCTGTTGCAGCTTCAAGGCAAAAAAATATTCTCTGGACCGATTACCAATACATAATCACTGCTGGGTAAGTGTCATCAGCTTTTCCTTCTTTGTATTTACTAACAATTCATTGAATCACAGTTTTGCATCAACCGCCAAGTAAAAAGTTCCGCAATAATCGTATAATTGCATCTGTGGGTGATAAAATGCTATGTTTGCCATGGTGTGAATACTTATTTATATTTATGATGTGCTAAATATGTCATGTCAGTGTGTTAGTGAGTCCCATAATGATCGTCATACATATCTATTGTTCAAATGAAGTCCGCTAGTTGGACTTTTGCACCGCAAACTGTATATGATTGAAATGTAGATTCCATTTTTAGAATAATATTGACAATATATGGCTTGTTTTGTTTTCAATTTATAAAGGCAAAATATATGTCTTGTTTTATTGCGTATCGTTTTTGCTCAACATGGTTATATTTGTAGTCTTAAATGTTGAATTTGAAAGAATTGATTATTTTTTGTATGAATTCGAATTTCGATATAATTTATGCACCTGAAAAAGCCGCGTTAAAACTTATCCAAAATTTTGTTTTGGGCTCCTAATCTTGAAAGTAAGTCCCATTCAAAACCGAAATATATAGTAAAAAAAATTGTGGAAGTAAATACAGAAAAATGTCTTCAATAACTTGTAATAAAAAGTACCGAGTAAGTTCACATTAACCATTTGGGTGCTGACGTCTTTTCTGTTTTTTCGCCAACATTTCCAATTAGAATTATTTTGAAATCCAATAGAAAGCAGGTATAAAAAATTGTAGCTAATTCAAACAATCCCTAGATAACTACCGCCGAGGATTTCGAGTTTTATAAAGGTGTGTTTAGACTCTATTATATCTTGCAACAATATAGAATAAGCAAAAGAAGTCTATCAATGAATGTATTTTTCCAAAACTAATTCCATCTTCTTCATTGTTGTTAAAATGCAATGCTCACAATCTAAATGCCAAGCCATAATCTAAAATACTCGGCAGTTAGGGATTTCCATCGGGAAATTCTGCTATGGTTATTTAAATTCAGAAATTCCTGTGTAAACCAGTCTTTATAAACGTTGACATATGAATCACATGGATTACACGACCCATTTTCAATGCATTTTTTTTTCAATGCTACCTGGAAAGGCTTAGCGGGTAGTATTCTTGTTTACTTTGTACATGCTTAAAATACAACGCCTATCGGCGTTTTTCAGGTCCGTGGACTTGTTGGAAAAACGCCGATCGGCGTTGATCAGCATTCAAAGGGTTAATCGACTAACAAAAACTATGTCTTTGAATTCATCTTAAATCATATTTAAAAGAAATCAAATCAAAATTTTCGCTGGTACCATTTATTATCTTGTAATAATAATATGTATTGTATTATTCATATATACAAAATGTAAAATTAATTGAACCAGTACTGTGACAATAATATGAAATTTACATAATGTGTTGTTATTTCTTTTTAGCAAAATATTTGGGGAAATACATTGACATTGATATGAAAATAGAATCAATAATGGTCTCAGATAGCCTTTCAATATATCAGTATTATTTCTAATTTCAGCTCTATTCAAATATACTCAAAAAATGCAGCAGTATGGAGCGACTAAGAATCCACCTTGGGCTCGGACTTCCACAGCCCAAAGCCTCCCTGGTATGCAGCAACAGCTTATGGGACAGAACACTTTGGGCGGAATGGGTCAACCAGGGATGGTTCAATACCAACAATCTCAACCCGTATTTCAACCCAACTTGATGCAACAGCAGACAAATATGGCTCTCGGAATACCCCAAATTCAACAAAACAATGTGGGCATCAGTCAAGGTTTAGCCAACCAACTGAATCAGGGTCAAATGTTTCAACAGTCAGGAGTTGTAACTTATCCGACTCCTCGTGCATTGAATCCCAATGCGTTCTCAAACGCTCAAATGAATGCTGGCCCCCAGGGTCAAAACAATTCTTCACCCAAACAGAGGGTTTTCACTGGAACTGTTACTAAGGCTCATAATGATTTCGGATTTGTTGATGAAGACGTATTTTTTCAAACGAGCGCTTGTATGAAAGGTTCAAATCCCGTAGTCGGTGATCGAGTTTTGGTGGAAGCATCCTTCAATCCCAATATGCCTTTCAAATGGAATGCCACCCGTATTCAAGTTATACCTACTAATAAAGCGGCTCCAGGCGGTCGTAGAGATATGCCTAAAAATAAAAACGGTAGTGGATATAATGCTGTTCCTCCACCTATTGAAAGTCAAAATGGAAATTATCAAAATACACCTAGATCAGGAGGTCGAGATAGAAAATCTCTACCTATGCGACGTGATGATGCCATAAGGCAGAGAGACAGTAGTTCTAGTGCACAGGTGTGATTTAATTTTATTTATTTTGTATTTATATCAATTAATTTTTAATCTTAAATTCAACTTTTCAGTCAAAAGAAAATGATAGAAAACGAAAACGCATGGACAGAGAAAAAGAAAGGATTCCAGAAAAAGTTTCTGAAGAAAAGGAAAGAGCCAGGAGTCCTCTGGGCAGATCCAGCAAACAGAGAAGGCGTCCACGACCCGTTGCTCGATATTTGGTTCAAATACCTAAAATAGCACTTGATATGTAAGAATGCATTTTCATTTTAAATTATTTATTTAGTATTTCAATTTTATTTTCAATATTATTAATTTTTTAATCACACAGCCCAGAGGCGGACGTTTTGGAAATTAAACGTCGATATACAAATTTGTATATTCCGTCGGACTTTTTCAATACGCAATTCCGTTGGATCGATGCATTTCCTCCTAATGCTCCATTCACCATGAATAAACCATGTGCTTTCCATGTTATCCATAAAGACATTGATAATCCTATTAAAAACGATGCTGTACTAGAACCACCCGATGTGGATTATCTATTCTCTGCTAAAGTAAGTTGAAGACACTAATCAACTTTGATTGTATGTTTGTATACTTTTCTAAATTTATGTTAACTGCTATTAGGTGATGTTACTCAGTATGCCGATTTTAGACGAGGTCTATCGTAAGTGTTGCGGTATATCAAATGACGATAAAGATAAAGATTCTGAAGATCGAGACTTCATTCATCCGACCAGGTTGATTAATTTTTTGGTTGGACTGCGTGGAAAAAATGAGACTATGGCTATAGGCGGTCCTTGGAGTCCTTCTCTAGACGGACCCAATCCAGAGTCTGATCCATCCGTCTTGATTAAAACTGCCATCAGGACATGCAAAGCGCATACTGGAATTGATTTATCCAACTGCACTCAATGGTAAGTTAACCACAATCGGTTGAAAGGCTTTGTTGAGTTTTGTTCATAGCAAATACATACATAGTTGCAGTAGGTGATTATTTTTTTTAGATTTAATTTTGGGTTTTGTTTCTGATTACTATAAGGTGATGTATTTTAGATGAAAACAAGTGAGATTGAAATTTTAAGTCTAATTATAATACATAAAATTGAATTTGAGAGCATTATTGATTGATTTTTATTTAAAATAAACTGAATTTTTTGTCATTTATTTCTGATGGGTAATAAATCTGTATATAAATTATAGGATTTTTTGTATAATGATATTTAAAAATATGTCTATCGTTCCATTATAAAGAATATTTTATTGATTTTAGAGTTAGAGACGCATAACTTTAGAGACTACAAGATAGTATTCTCATAGTTTAGATAAGTATAAGGTTTCCGTGTGAGTAATATACATTGTAGACTGATTTTTTGTTGTTAATGTCTGTGAAAAAGTTTGATTGTTTGCCTGGAAAGAATGCGATATAGAATGGAGAGTGTGGACTATAACTACAGGGTGACTTACGCATACAGGTACCGATTTGTGGAGCTGTACTACCGTCGAGCGGAGAGTGTGCACCGTGGGCGGCAGCTACCGGCCCGTGTTGAGACTGTGGTGATATTTGTGCCCGATGTGTGGAGCTGTCTCCCTACTCGTTTGGAGTGGGACTCCCTCAGTCTTCAGTACAAGAGGCAGGCAGAGGGACTATCTACTGCTCAGCCGCTAACAGACGCAGACCAGGCACTGCAAACTTGAATTCTTCTCGTCTACTTCAAACATGTTTACTGTATAATTTATTGCTTGTATTGTAAAGTTAAACTCACTCGTGTGGAGAATACCGGAGAGGGGTGATCGAGGTGTTTCTGACGGCGTGCTGTTAATGTTCTATGGACTTCGAGAGACGCAAACACAGCGGCAGACTTGTCTTTTACGAAAAAACTGTCAGCTTGACTCCGCAATTTGTATTATTGTTCTTAGCGTATGTAGATGTTAGGAGCCGAAAGATGACAGCACTACAAGGGTATTTATACACCCTTATTGATGTTATTAAAGTTAACAAACCACTGGCTGTATTGACTCATTTTGAAAGATCTTATTATTTTATTTCTTATCCAAGTGTGCTGAAATGTACATGGTGACGAGTGAATTTTTTTCTAGTTAGATATTTCTGTTTCCTCGAAAACGGTATTAAAAGTGAAAGCATACCAATACAACTGTCTTTTATGCAGTTTAGTTTAATGCTTTTTGATATTTCAGGTTGAAAAAAGTAATACGGCTGATTCTGAAAAAAAGGAGCCTACTCATTATTCAGAATTGGATCCAAAGGCAATGTCCCTACCCTGTTTGCGCAAAGAATTGGAAGCTCGTAGTGTTAACAATAAAGGTAATGTGTGTTCTTAGTTCACTGACAGTGTTAAAGGTCTGTTTATATTATCTAGTACTGCACAGCAGTGCACAGAAGAGACTATTTCTATTCATACTATACGGCACCGCCCGTTTTCGGCACGTTCATACTTGTTTTGTTCGAGTGCAAAGCAAAAACCAAAATCGTTTTTTTTAATAGTGTATATCAAAAGCAAGTTTGTATTGCTCAAACAATTGTTGTACAATTCATTAACAAAAACCAACGTATCTCAAAATCTTAAAAATGGCACTTATATCCTTTTTATTTCCTGTATTCATATGACGTTTCTGAAAATATTCATATGCGCATGACAGCACTTTCGTTAGTACGGTTGCACTTACCACTATGACAAGTTATGCGTGAATATGTGTATTTTTACAGTGGCTGGTTCTACTTGATACGTTTCAGTGACATACTGCTGTATAATATGAATAGTTCTTGTTAGTTACTACGCCATACATATTACGGAACATATAATGTACTAAAAATATATATTTCGTATTGCTGTTTACGTGCAGTTTCCCGTTTGTGCTGTGTCAGTATAAACAGAGCTTAATTAGAAAATCTATGTTTACCATTTGATGTTTTTGTAGGTTTGAAATCACAATTGGTGGCTAGATTAACAAAATGCTTAAAACAAGAAGCTAGCAAAGATCAACCAACTGATAATGCTGCCGATGCTGACATTGAAGAACCTGAGGTGGAGGCAGAAGTTGAAAATTCCGTTGTTGCCATTGATGACCAAAATGCTGAGGATGTTACAAAGAAGAAAGTGAGTTCATTTATTTAATTTTTAATATTAATAAACAATATAAGTGGGCATTCTAAATTTGTATATTGTTTTCATAGGATGAAGAAAAAGAAAAAAATCAAGAAAAAGAAGATGCCTTATGGAAATCGAGACATGTCTTACCCGCTAGTCCACATCTGATAGTTCATCCATCTCGAGTTGCAAAGTCTGGCAAGTTTGATTGTACCGTTATGACTTTATCTCTGTTACTTGATTATAGACCGGAAGATTCCAAGGAACATTCATTTGAAGTAATTGAATGCAATTAATTAATCAAATATTACTTTTACAATATATTTTATTGTTTGTTACTATTACCAATTTTAAGGTGTCTTTATTTGCTGAGTTATTCAATGAAATGCTAATGCGAGATTTTGGATTTAATATTTATAAAGCTCTGTATGTTCTTCCTGAAAAATCGAAGGATGAGAAAGATGATCGGAAAAAGGACGATTCTAAAAAGAGTGTAAGCGATTCTAAGGATAAGAAAATTCTTGATGATGACAAAGATAAAAAGTCAGACAATGATAAAGATAAAAAAGACTCGGATAAAAAGACTGATTCCAGAAAAGATGACAAGGCAAAAAATAGCGACAAGAGGGTAAATTTGCCGTTTAAAATTATTTGTTATATCGAATTTCATACATATTACGTTTTAGAATTAATTTTTGATATTGCCATATTTTTTTAGGATGATGCTTCATCTTTGGGAGATGAAGAAAATAGCAATGATCGGAAGTCTGTTTCAGGGGATAAGAAGGATAAAAAAGATAAACAGAAACTTATTACTAGAGATCCACATTTGCTATTATCGTTCGTCTATTTTGACACATCACACTGTGGTTATATATTTGAAAAAGATATAGAAGAACTTTTGTACACTTTAGGTCTTAATCTTTCACGTGCTCAGGTCAGGAAACTTGTTTCTAAGGTTGTCACTAGAGAAACTTTTCACTATAGGTAAAAATAAATTTTAATATGATTTTTATACCTATGTATGTAAAAAATATCTTAGTTTTGAATTTTTTTTTTTAAGGAGGCTAACTGACAAAGCAAAAGATGATGTTGCAGATAACCAAATAGAGTCTTTGGGTGATGAGAATATACCTGAAAGTGATTTAAAGGATATGGATATATCTGAACTTGCGGCTGGAAATAAACGGCTTTTACCGGTTTTCAAAGATAAAAAGTACAATTCTGAATCTTCAGAACCCCTTAGTAAAAAAGCTCGCATGGAGCCTTGTGAGAATGAAGGTTTTGTATCGTATAAAGGCGGCTTACTCGATATTGAAAAATTGATGAATCAACTGAAACGAAGTGAGCAAGCTCGCTTAGATACCGAAGCCAAACTAGTCGAGATCAAAGAAGAGAATTTGAAGATTTTAGAAAAACAAGCGAAATACGTTTCAACTACAGCATCTTTAAGCAGTGAACTGGAAGATACCAAAAAGAAACTCTGTGAAACCCAAAATGGTCTTTCTAGAATGACTGTTAGTTTTGTTTTTTTAATTAAATTGTTTGTTAAATTGCTGTTATTGAATTATTATTTTTTTTAATTACAGATTAGCTCTAAAATTTTCTTCAATGCACTTAAGGAAATTGAAACGAAAGCTATGTCTGTTGTCCACACAAATCTGTATGACGATCCAGATTCAATAAAAATTGGCAAACAAGAAACAACTTCCAGGTAAATTTAATATTCCTTGTTTGGTTTATTGAAAAAACTTATATACATATGCAAATATTATAAAATAATACGTTTTTGTAAAGATGGAGCAATGAGCATAGCAACTTAAAAAGTGAATCAGGAGAAGGATGTTTTAAATCAGAAACGAAGTTTTCAAAAGAGGATTTGACTGATGCCAAACAAAAGTCTGATGATTCATTAATAGATATCAAACTAGAACATTAAATTAGTAAATTAGAGACTAGTTTGTATATGTTCTGGTGTAGTTTAAATAAAATTAATTTTTATTAGTAACATAGTATTTTAAACTATTGTGATTTATGGAATTGTGAACAAATAAGAGAAGCAAAACGATTGAGATTATCGTTTCCAAAATATGAAACATTTATTTTTTGTTTTCGATTTACTTTTCTTTACAATATTAATTTAACTCTTGTTAATTAAATATAATTTTTTGTCGTTTTTATCAATAAAAGTTTAATACAAATGTTTTTTTGCTCTATCATATTGTGTGAAGATAATGTAACAGTATTATTATTTTTATATCCTAGTTAAATATATTGATGATAAATATGGGATTATTCTATTAAATAATTCATTGTTTGCAACTTTCCAATCTTAAACAAACACTTTGCAAATAAACGATTGTTTTTAATCCATGACAGTATGTATATCTCACACTGCGTGATACAATCAGTCATATCATATTTGAAAATAAAGTATAATATAGGATATGCTTATGAAATATTTGGCATACATATAGTATTGCACTGTTTACGACATTTAGAATTAAAATTATAAGCAATGTTTTTACGCACGTTCATCATCTGATGAGCTTTTGTTACGAGTTTGCATCTACTTTTTGTAACATTTTAACGTTTTCACTGATTAGACATGTACAATGTATGATGTATATATGTATAATCAGTTTTAGAGGAGACAATCATAATTAGAGGTAGGATAGCCAAGGTGCCGCTCATTGTTCCATTGTTGTAAATCCTTTGTAAAAAACGTTCGGCAAACCTTTAACAATGCATCTACAACATTTGAACAATACGCGGCACCTTCTGGGTCCGGGCTTTAATCATAATATTCTGGTTATGTTGTTTTATGTGTATAAATAGATACATATATAGCATAATTTTTTACTGATATTGTCTAAAAGCAATGCTCGAAATGCTTCCATATTAAATTTTAATCATGTGCATAAATAATACTTTTAAGATTGTTTGAACTTCCGCTTTAATAATATTAATGTAGTGAAATGTTTTCTTAATGAAAATACATGTGTATACTTTTTCAAATAAATACCACAATTTAAAAGTTTTTAATTGTATTTACTATCCATAACAAAATATGTACATTTGTATTTTTGGAATATGCTACATAAAAATAACAACTTATTTTTACTCTTATATGCTTGGATATATTTAATATGAATATTAACGGCTATGGTTCATTTTATTTTAGATTTGCTTCTTTTACTGAATCAAATATGGAACCGATTTAATGAATTACGAAACTTAACTATTGTACTCAACTAAATTAGGGCGAAAACACACTGAATGGTATGGGTGTTTTCTTAAACGTCCTTTTTTTTTCTTCATTTTGCCACTGTGACCGTAAACAGTGGGTGCTCCCCAAACCGAATTGGGGTGTAGTTGCACGTGCAGATTGTATATGTTTGGGAGTCGCACGTGTATGCATATCCATATGCAACCGAAAAGTTTCTCCTACATTTCTAAAAACATGATATTCCTCATAATCGATCACTGTCAAGTAAGGATAAAATATCACCGAAAGCACTCCAGGAGGGTGATTTTTGGGACTGTACCATATATATGGGCTAGGGGTGCTGCGTTTTTTTCGCATGTTTATAAGCATCTAAAAGAAAACACGTACCACGTCCTACTCAGTATGTTTTTGCCCTTATAGAGACCACTGGGTTACGCCAGTGCTTTCAAAACTTTTTCAATCAACAAACAGTTTGAGAATATATTATCAGAACTCTTGTCGTTCTAACTTCGTTCATATAAACTAATTGAAATATAATGTGTAGTAAAAAAACCAAGGCTTTTTACCAAATTACAAAAATGTGGATATCAGTTTTTGGAATTACATGCATAAAAAAAATCTAGGTGTGTAAATTGCACACGAAAATAAAAAGAAAACCATTCTTTTGAAGTGTAAAAAGTCTTCTAAAACACATCAACAGCCTGTGCTTATAACTGTGTACATACATACATATATTATGGAACGCTTTATGCTTGGCATAACGAGGAGAGAGAAAATGGAATAGTTGGACTAGAAGTATGACAAAGGTGGTTGGTGTAATGATGAGATTAAAGAAATTGAAATGGTAATGGGTGGGTCATGTAGCTAGAAGAACGGACGAAAAAGTGCTCGAATGGTACCCAAGATAATGTAAAAGGGTGCAAAGAAGGCCACAGGGGAGACGGGTGGATGAAATCAAATAAACGTGTGGAATGAGATGGATGATAGTTGCTCAAAACACACACAAATGGAGGCGTGTTGGAGAAGACTTCATCTAGCAGTGGATGGCGAATGATTGAATTTTTATCTCACAAGGGCATATTTCAATAATTCTATTGCTCAGATAGCAAATATGTATTTGAACATTTGAACAAAAGTATATATATGTACATAAATATATCTAGTGTGTATGTTTGTATATAGGTAAAGACTTTTTGTATCGATCTTCATCAATCAAGTCTAACATCTGACAAGATTTGGATATTTATAAAATCTAGATTGACCGTCTTCTGCCTTTTTTCGGCAGTTTTTCGATTTTATCTGATAATAATTGTTAAGACGATCCCATACAAAATTGACACTACTAAAAATCCAAAATCAAAATCCATCCCCATTTCTGCTCCAGAAAGCGAATGAGAATCTAATGAAAATAAAGACCTTTAGCGAAATAATTACGCGGCAAAATGTTTGACATGAATAAAGGTATGAACACACCCAAAAGTGCGACTCGGGACGCGTACGTGGACTCCAGCCGTGAGAGGCGTATCTTCATGTCATTATCAATTTGTACGATCTTATTATTTCGACAAGCTTCTCATACATTTCTTCAAATATGGGAATCACTGATATCGATCCCTGTCAAACCTATGTCAATATAAGGATAAAATATCCCCTTTCGCATTCACCTCAAAGGTAAAGACAGAGAGGTTCGCGGCATGTGTCCCTTCGCAAACCGAATCGTTTTCGGTGATATTTTATTTCACATATGTTTGACAGTAATCATTAACGATGATTCACATATTTGAAGAAATATAGGAGAAACTTGTCAAAATAATAAAATCGCACGAATTAATAATGACATGAAGATACGGTTCGGTGATTACTGGTCACAAAATACTCGTCACAAAGTCACTAAAATCTCTATAACTGAACATCTGGCAGCCGAAAAGACCATCATACTAACAATAACTATCATACTAACGAGAACTTGAGTGCCAAAGATTGTGTATTCGCAATTTTCATGGCAAAAATGGTCTTTGTAACCACGGCAAAGTGACGAATAGTCCAATTACCGAAGATACGCCTCTCACCCTTGAGCCAACTTGCGCGTGCCGTGCAGCATTTTTGAGTGTGTTCTTACCTAGGGTTGCCAGGCTCCCGATTAATCCGGATTGTCACTGGTTTTAAGCCTTGTGTTCCAGTGTCCCGAACGAAGCTTTTGGGACGCCCAAAAGTCCCAGTTTTCAAATGTGTCTATTATGTATACTTTTTAAGCAATTTCAAAAGGACGAATTGATGGATTTAAGAAGTAGCAATGTTTTATGAAACATTGACAGATTATTTGAAACAACGGGCAATAAATAAATAAATTAAAAAGAGAATTACAATCTCCTAAATGGAACGGAAAAATGGGTAGTTATGTATATTTTAGCAAAGTAATATAAATTCTCAATATAACTATTACTAAAAAACTATCAATTAACTTAATTTCTACCGACTGTCTCTTTATTTTATCTATGCACGTAGTAACAATGTATTAAGTTTTGTGATCATGCGAAAATTCGAACTCGAGATTTTGACTCATTCACACAATTTTTTTAGACTCTTTAAACATGCGTGCTCTTCACGACAAAATTCTAGTATAATCCTTGTATCATTGCGATGAAAAAAAAAATTTAATTTAATTAACCGGAAGTGGAATTTTTCCTCTTAGAAATGTCAAAAATGTTGTCACGTTTTTTTCACACCCCTTAACGTATCAAGTTGAAAATTTATATTTGTATTCTTATGTACTAACTTAAACTCAAATTAATTTATATAAGGCAAGATTCGATAAGTTCCGAATCTTGCCTTATTAAACTCGCCAGAAAGATCCAACTCAATTTTAATAATGACCATTTTAATAATTGCATCTGTGCACATCGAAAGGTTACTCGTCATCTGATGCGCAATCTATCATTCGAGAAAACGAGCATTACGTTTAAAGCTGCCGTTCTGTTAATCTGTCGTTCGTTTGTCTGGCGATTTTAGAGCGGATGCACCAAACCCGCCACTAAGCTACCCAAGACATAAGAAATAAAAGTAGCATTCATAGATCCATAGTATTTTATTTATCATTAAATTTATAATATTTTCTAAATTCACACTATTCCTAAATTTAGGGGGGGGGGGGGTGAGTGCCCCCCCATGATCCACCTCTAAATGACGTCCCTGCCTGGAAAAATAATTCCATACCCTGTGACAAACCAAAAAAAATCTTATAGATATATTTTAATATTCGAAAAATTTATCAGAACTATTAGAAAAATACCTATATATTAAATGCTATTTTTTGAAATAATCGAATAAGAAAGTATGATATAACAGGTACGATTTCACATGGACATAATACGCATAAAAAATAATACACATTTAGCATTAAAGATATATATGAATTTTTATGTAGAATAATATAAAATATCAATATCGATCAGTCGAACGTCCCAACACGGGGCCCCTCAAGTAGTCTGGGCCCTGGAACTTAAACCCCAGCTTACCCACACTCTCGGCGGCCTTGCATATATGTTGTTGTCAACTATTAAGTCATTATTTGCTATTAATTAGTATAGAACAGGAGAACTATCGAGGGCATAAAAGGCAGTCAATAATCTTAAATTTAAAATCTGTGTGAATAAGTGGCTACGACCAGAGAAATGTAATAATAATAGAAAGCCCTTACGAATAAATAATTGTTGTCAATATTACGCGGTACGTCTCTATAAATACGCTACAACGCACGGAATACAATCGGATCAATTTACTTATAAAAATGTATCCCATATTGTTTATTGTGTGTTTTTGAATGCATTGTGCAATTTTTACCGATGCTTGCCCATCTTGCGAGTAATATAAACAAACAGAGAAGTTTTTATCGAATATCTGTACGTCGAGCACCAAGCATCAAATACGACTGATGCTAAAATTATTTAGGATTGTCTGTGGACAATCGTCACTTGACAACAATATGACGCTTGAAGCCACTTCTATTCATATAACATTTCTCTGGCTACGACTATATCCCATGATTGTAGTGTGCAGACAAGTAATTCTTGAGCACCGACGAATGAAACCTTCTGATAAATGACAGCAGCGGAAGTCAATACATAACACACACACACAAAGATATGTAGCAAGAGTGGAAGCAAAGGCAAGTGGTGGAGGCAACGAATGTCAGCAAACAGGTGTTGGGGCAGGTGAGGCAGCTGTCGCGCGCCGGCCGCACTACGGACAACATCGCGCGCGTGCACGACATGTAAACAAACCAACGAATCTCCTAATCCGGATCAGATCCTGAACCTGGAGCTCAATCAGCTCGGTCAGAGGTGGCATGAAGCAGCACCCAATCAACTGAAACAACGCCAGTGAGTCACCATTGTCTAACCACCAGAAGCCCTTCTTCTCTCTGCGACAACTTTGAGCTAATCCAATTAGGGATATTCGGCTGAATCAGCCCAGAAGAGAGCCGTTCATAGTGTTTCACGTCTGTTTTTTTTTTCTTTTTGTGATCTACCCACAGTGTCAACAGTGTATTTCGTAATGCGTGTGAAGTCGCTTGTGTACACAGTTTGACGCAAATCAGTTGAGTGTTGTTTTCGTTATGACGTGAAGAGTTTGCACCCAAGAATAAGGTAGGATTTTATTTTGTTCCATATACATGTAATAATACATATGTACGTATCGAAGAATTTGCGTGTGATAGTTTTGTAGGTGTATTAACTTCAGAGAGTGGAGAAGTTCGTTGGGTCAAGGCAAGATTATATGAGATTTGAGCTGTGAAGGTTGTTTTCTCAAGATGATTGAGATGTCAATCTAGAAAAAGGTTCATTTATGTAATGAATCTCTATTGAAATTGAACATTCTCAAGATTTAAAATTATTGGTTTGATTCTAGTAATCTAGTAGATTACTTCTCGGAAAAGTTTGTTTATTGTTGGATTGTGTTGATTCTACAATTGTATGTAGATATGTAGGAATATCAGGCATCATTCCAACTAGGATTAGCTTTGTAACACGCTTTGACTTGTCTTTTAACAAAACGAGCAATTCTGTACTTGATTATGAAAAGTACAATATTATAATTTGAACTAGTGTTGTACCCGATGAAATATCATCGCATGGGTGTTGGCATATTAAGTTATTAAATAAAAAAAAAATAAAAGAAATGGAAAAACTACCTACCTACCTACATATAAACAATATAAAACATCAATAGAAAAAATAATTAATTAAATAAATTTCAATAGATGGCGCTAAATGCTCAAAGACTTAGCGCTGTCTATTAGCCTATAGGAAACAATATATGTACATATATAGAAGTTTTTTCTTTCGTTATTATATTCGTACTAAATTCGTACATTTTGTTGGCAGTGTTTTAGCTGTGACGTACATATGTATGTTGAATCGAAACGACTATTATAGTACGGCGAGCGTTATCGCAGATTCACATACACACAGAATAACGATTTTATATATACATATGATAATTAAAAATTGACAAAAAAAATGATTCGTCAAAGATTTTGAGTGAAATTTTATTTATATTTCGATTGAATGAAGTTTTCACCTGTGTTGTATTTTTCACAAACTTTTTTATTGAAAAATTTACAAATATTTTGAAGTTTTCACACGAAGGCCTTTTTTACCTATTTTACTTTTCGCTGTTTCTTTACTTAGCGATTTGAAAATCGAAAATATTCCATACAAAAGTTGTAATTAATATTTGACATGCATCATTTATATTATTATATTTAATACATTCGAATATTTAA
This sequence comes from Arctopsyche grandis, assembly GCF_051622035.1. NCBI lineage: Eukaryota > Metazoa > Arthropoda > Insecta > Trichoptera > Hydropsychidae > Arctopsyche > Arctopsyche grandis. The sequence goes on along the minus strand of NC_135365.1, from coordinate 12,759,794 downwards.
GTAGGTAGAGTAGTTGAGAAAGTTTAAAACTGCTTCGGTTTATTATCTGCAAGTGCTTAATCAATTTGCTCTTCATTCTCTTATCTCATTGTCACCGGATTTGCTACGATGATTATGACCTTCGTTCAAGTCCTTTATAATTTATATTACAAGTTCGAAATTCATCGAGCGAAAAATGATATTTTGGTTCAGTTTGTACAAATTTTTATCCACGCTAATTACAAGAATTCTCCATTTAAATCGATTAAAGATTCGACACACGGCTGAAGAATGCATCTTTAGTTAAGCGAAAAAAAATCACTCTCGCTGAATTGCGATTCTTATCAGTTCGCAACTTATCTCGCGTCGAGCCGCGTTCACGCTTTCTTCGAATTCCTCGCTAAAACCGACCAATGCACGCTTGCTATACAGAGCTCGCTATAGCGGAAACGTCGTAACAATCCGACCGAATGGTGGCCTAATCTTTCTTTGTGCGTTTTTTCGCAACATCGACACGGACGCCGACCCCTTCGTCTTTCCTGGAGTGTTTTGTGCTCTGGCAAAAGCGTCACGAGCATGTCTAAAATCTAAATCACAACATGCCACGAATTATATAAGATATATGCGAAGTTTGCCTACTGAATTTAATCCGGTACCCAAATACATAGGATGAATCTTTCAGTAAAATTTGTTTAGGTAAATAAACACATCATTGAATACACATATATGATTATGTATATTTAAATAACTGTCATTTTCTTTCACAAGAACTGGAAAGAAAATATACATAAGCTAAGAATGGTTCCATGACAACTGATCGCATGAACGCATAGATAACACACGACAACTGAACACAGTGGCAAGTTCAGATATTGACATGTGAACTTATGTACATATATGTTACAGTCGAAGTTTTTTTTCAGTTTTGATATATTCCAACTGGCGTTTTAGGTCATTCATATTCGAATACAATTCAACTAGTAAATTATATCAATAAAAACGCAAATACACTTTCAATAATGTCCGCCATTTGTAATATAGTAGTTGAGTTTTGACAGCTCAATGTTTTTACGAATGCTTTAGCATTCACTAATGCGTTAATATTTGCTAGGTATTATGAATAAAGGTAATGAGTAACATATGTATTATGAGAACTCTGAGAATGTGTTCAAAAGAAAAATGTGACTTTCCAACTTAATTTACTAGTCGAATGATGTTTTTACGAAAACCTAATCTCTCTATCTTACTTATAGTTGAACTGTATTTTCAGTTGTAATATATTTTGACCAGTTGGAATGTAATTCGCCATATGAATCAACTTACGTGGGCTAGACAGAAAATATTCCAACTAGTCAACATATATTACAAACAACACTTCAACTATAACAGTATCTTGTACCAGGTTAGATGGAATATATTCCAAATAGCCAAAATATATTACAACTAGAAGATACACTTTAACTGTATCATATTTACATATGTATATACCGCTGAACACAACCCTCAAAAAGCTTGAAATAGTATGTCATCATCATCATTTACAGCCATTTATCATTCACTGCTGGATTAAGGCCTCTCCAACACTGTTTTGAGCAACTTTCAACCATCTCATTCCACATTTTTTTCTGATTTCATCCACGCACCTCCCCGTAGCCTTTCTTGCACCCTTTTATATTCTCTCGGGTACCATTCAACTACTTCTTTCGACCATTTATCGTCCATTCTTCTATGTACGTAAGTATACAAAAACATAAAATAAAAATGCAATATTGGGCACTGTCATACGTAGATTAGAATTACGTATAATGTGTACATACATACATGTATCTAATATATACATATTTATGAATAGCGGAAATAAAAAAGGACCTAAGTGCCAAAAAAAAAAATATGAAATTGGTTTTATGCAAGTAATACGTTCTACATACATGTGTAGCTATGTACATGTTTGTATAAAATGTTTTAAATGTTTTAAAATATGGTCTAAGTTCCCAATAATATGTATATAATGTTTTAAAATATGGTTCAAGTTCCCAAAATCGTGTATATTAAAAGCAAGTTTGTACAATTGTTGTACAATGTATTGACAAAATCCGATTTATCTCAAAATCTAAAAAATGGCACTTAGGTCCTTTTTTATTTCCGGTATTCATATATCAATTTGTAATTTTATAAGCATGCAGTGAAGTGTCTTAGGAGGAGTAATTGATACCATCTGTTAAACCAATCTGTTACCATTCGCAATACATATGTACAAATGCGAAATTAAGAAGGGGGTGGGGGGTTCTACTTTTGATGACTTTCAAATTCAGAAAATAACCTCTCAATATTAAGTTTTGTTGATTAAATGTATACTTGATGGTTAATGTCGATTTAATTTTGCAGTTTGTGTGTATTTCCCTCCATTAGAATACTCCCGTTTGTAAGATTAGTGTGAAAAGAGGATGATTGAATTTTTTCAATGCTTGGTAATACTAACCATTGGGTAGATATAGGAAGAAATATTTGTATGGAATTAATCAAAATTCAAACTGTTGTCATCAGGTTGTCAGTGCAGACGAATAGGTCAACGATGAATCTTATCAAACATTAGTGATTGATTAGTATGGCCTCTTGATTTAAATTATATATCAAACTTAACTTTTGACCAATTTAATCGTTATTCATGATCCATAAACGACTTGCAAAAATCAAATATGCGATAAGCAATATACATACATATACTGACTTTATGAGTTCTAGAAATACGACAGTGTTATCAAACGCTTAAATACTTATCTAATGTCATGGCTTTATAAGTGCATAAAAAAACTAAGGCAACTTTGACGTTAGTAGAATAGTCTACGTATATCAAAATAATATTGTAACAAAACTTGCTTCTATGCTATTTGCTTAAACAACTTGAATGGATTACTGATTTAAACAGATTTTCATTGCCACTTTAACGGCTTAAACATTTTGTTTACAAGGCTTTTATTACATACCTTCACTTCACCTTTTGGTCTGACACTATTTCTTACATTCTTCCGATCGGTTTGAAACTTTGCCATTTTGCGCAGTTCGGTCACCAATAGAAATTTAAATTGCTTCCGCTTATTCGATGTAGAAAAATAATCGCAATAATCCAAACGTTTAATAATCCAAAAATTTTGGAGATGAGCCTTGTTTGTTTGAGTTTCCGCCCCCCCACTCATTTTGTCAGATTTTAATTGCTTTTTTTGGATTACATCTTATTCGTATCGCTGACACTATTATACGATTTGAACGTTTGCAATTAAAATTTATTTAAATTATCAATGTTTTAGATTATAATTTTACATTTTAATACAGTTAAATTTTAATACGCTAATTATATTCGGCGTAATTGCGACGATTCCGTAATCGATAGGTGGAATCGTTGCAAAATTTTAGTATGTATGTATTCTACGATTAATTTGCAAGTAATGCAATATGTCCGGGGCAATATGCAAAGATTCTCTATTTAATTAAATACGAAATCGCTGTGCACGTATCTCTGGAAAATTGAAATTGATATTACGAAAGAGAAAGGAATATGAGTTTGTGCGGTCGAAAAGTGAAAAATTCGTTATAATTATCGTGTTTGAATTAAACGAAATACTCGATGATTGTCCGTCACACATCGTCACAGTTATTTGTACGATACAAAAAGTGTTTTGTAAAGATTTTTATTTATAAATAGTATACGGTGGTTTTGAATTACAAAAATATAGACGCGTCGGTGTTATCTCTAGAATTTGACGATTTAATTTGAATATTTTTCACGGTCTGTCCGAAACGTTTAGAGTTTTTCCATTTTCCATTTCGACGATCGACATTTTGTACGCTTTTGATCCGGAAGTATAGTCGAGTTAGCGTCCGTTTGCGGATTAACTAAAAGTGCCGACATAAAAGGTGAAATGGTGAATTATTTGAATCCATTGTTTTTGAGTGTATTTTTAACAATGGCCTAGTGCAAGTGTGACAAACCCCTCATACAATACCCGTCACATGTGTTGCACATTTGTTGCTACATCTAAATGCTTTTTGTTTGTTGAAATGTTGTGTAATTCATGCAGAATGTAAAAGGAATAAAGATGCGTTTTCAAATGAAATCGTTAGATAACCTTAATCAGGGCGGATGCTGTGGTATGAAACGTTTTAAAACTAGACATTAAAAGATTAAATTTATTTTGTATTTGTAAATGTCTTTTGTTTGGCAAATTTATTGTAGTAATAAAATGTGTAAATAAAGCAATTCATTTAATATAATTCAAAATATGTGTGATATTCATTTATTTTTTTTATTTTTAACATACAGTTCGGTTAAATTTCTTGCATACTAATAAGTATAATATATGTATAATATATCGTCAACGATAACACCGGATATATTAATATGAAAATTTACTGCTTTGGTATATTAATCTTTGATTTATTTATTAAAATCATGTATTCTTAAATGTTTTTGGTAGATTGACCTAAATTTCACATTTTGCATATGAGCCGTTATGTTTGAAAGTAGCTGAAGTCCGATTTTCAGTTCAAAAATACTACACATTACTGTTTGAATTCACAAATTGTTATCACTACAGATCGGCATTCAGCTTGCTAAATTGGATTTTTGTTTTGCTCTCTAGCTTTGTAGGGACAATAGTAATGAACCTTCTTTCCTGGAAAATATCCCATTTAGCACGCTGTGCGCCAATCTGTAGTTATCACTTTTTTTAATTCGATATGTCCAGAGCCTCGGAAATGCAGAATAAACGTATCACAGGCCATCAGTATTTTTAAATATTGATATACGCAAAACATTGTATTTAATGTCTTGCGAAATATTTATCGAAATGAAGAAAACTGGACTTTCGTATATAACGGCTCATACATAAAATGTACATATGTATGTACATACATGTACAATCTGTTCCAAAGTAAATGGGTAATATTTTCTCCCTTTAAAAAAAATCTTCAACAATATATACAATATGTATTTTTTTTTGATTTTTAAATGCTTTTTATTATTATGAAATTATGTTCACAATATGTACATCTTATATCTATTTTAATAGCTACTGATATACTGATCATTTTCTATTTTACAATTTTATTTTATTTGGTTAGTAATCATAGTATTATATTATTCTAATGTTAATTTTATTTTATTTTATTTTTATTTTATTTTATTTTATTTTTATTTTATTTTATTTCGAAAATTGACAGTTTATTAAATTACATAGATTGATAATAAAAAAACATAATTATTTCAAGTAAAACCATTAAGAATTTTCGCATATAGGTAAAAAATAAGAAAAGCATTAAACATTAATGTACAGCATAATAGGAAAAAGAGCTCAAAAACCTATTTACAATTCTTATATACATATATATGTATGTGTTATAGTCTAAGTATTCGTTCCGGTTCATTCATGAACATGCTAGTTTGTTCATACACGAACGGTTTTAGTTTAAGTGCTAACAGTCAAATGGACTCAACAAGTGTCGCATGAAACTTTTAGCTGTAAAACTCTTATAAACCGCCAAGTATTTGAAATGGGAAATCTTATGTAAATCGGATTACAACGTTGCTATATTTCCCGTATGAGCTAATATTAAAAATATTGCAATTCAGGGTAAGAATACATACAAAGAGGATGGGAAAAACGATTGATAATACTCAAAATTATGCCTAATATATTATTAATGTGCATGAAAAAATTAGTTCGTGTCAATTTATTCTTTTGTGTACAATATAACTGACCAGATTGGTTCGTGTATGAACAAACTAGTATGTCCATGGATGGACGAAATGTACACTTGGATTGTACCATATATACGATTTTTAGGTTTAGTAATGATAATAATATAATGTGTATTGGTCAATAAAACAGTTTCATTGTACACTAGGCCGCAGCGAGAAGCGTGAATTTCGGATTTACATCGATGGACCTAGTGGAAAACTTAAATAAATAAATATTAAATAATAAATAAATCGTCGATTTAAACAATCAATGGATTTATCTCGGCGAAAAATTCGGAAAAGTGGGTTTTTAATTTCTTAGATTGTTTACTATTTAAAACAATATTTCAATATTTACTCAATATGTGCTCAATATTTACCTATTACAGTTTAATTGGATTGTTTTAGTTAAGTTTTGACTCATTAATGAGAATTAAGTCGCCGTTTTATCAAAACCTCCCACATTTGTATGAAGAAGCGTTCTTTTCAGAAAATCGTCATTTTTTCCATTTTCCCGTCATTATTTTGACACTTAAAGTCGTTGGAAGCTTCTTTGGATACAAACGTTTAATTTGAACACAAAAATGTCGAAAAATTAAGAATTTCATTAAATATAAAGAGGCCAAATGATCTGTTTTGGCGGAAAAACTGACATTTTGCGTCAAAATATGAAATATGTCGACTTTGATAACATTGCTGATTGATTCCATTAGGCAGAATTATATGTAAGTCCACGTAGAAAGAAAGTCTTCTGCAATAATACTAAGTATTTAACTAGTCGATTGGTCAAACCGCGGTTAGAGCGAACGACCTTTTAATTCAACGTCATCATATCAGTCGAATCGCGGTACGTAACGGTTTTATCGTATCTGCAAAAAACACTATCACTATTTTTTAACTTTGCTTTTAAAACGTAGATGAACCAGTCGACTTCTTCCGACCAGAATATAATTAAATATGTATGTGCATAGTACATGTTCAGAAACAAATACGAGTCTGCTATGTTACGTGGTGAGACAAGCGTTGATATATATTATAAATTATTTTCCGGATAAAACTCATAAAAATGTATCGAATATCTGTAAAAAATGTTCTAATTTCACGGACATCTATTCTTCACACCCCATTAATATGTACGTACGGTCGTTTAACTTTCAATTTTTTTATAATTTATATTTATGGTATGTATGTATGTACATACGTCACTGTACTAGTGTATGTAAATACATGTGTATTTTTATTTTATATTACATTATACAGCGATGGTGAAAGTTCAGGCGGCTTTTTGCATCGTCAATTTCTATCGCGCTAATAAGCATGTGCGGTATTAATGAATTCAATGCATGCTCGTATTCAATTTGTTGTAAATGATTTTATTATTTATTTATTTACTGAATTTGCATGCTAATCCCCATTGGGCGACGTTTGCTTAATGTTTCGTTTAAGATTATGCTCGAAATATAATCGTTTTTCGGTCTGTTTGAGAAGTGTTACACATTTTTGAAAAATTCCTACGTGTTTCGTTTTTGACTTGTGAAAATTGGAAAATTTGTTATTCGCGAGAGTGTTTTATTATCGTTTTTTAATGTACGAATGTAATCACGTGTTGGCTTCATAATTTCAGGCGCACCTCTGTTATTTCAGTCATTTTTATGGAAATAGCATGACTTCAAATGAAAACAAAGCTTAATGATTTAGTTGTTTGTACAAATAATTCGAATGTAAATGTGAAATGTTTATAGTTTTTGATTTGAGCAGCTCATTCAATGTGTTTTTTGTTTGTATAATTAATTACATCCACTTATGCCTCTCTGATTTGTCTGATACGATTATACCATTTTTTATTATTTTAGATCAGTGGTCGGCAACATACATATGTATGATTCGTGAGTAACCAATAAATTGAGATATGATAACATTTTTACTGTCTAATAAATCTAAGCATGCTAAATAGTATGACGTTGTATTTTGTAAATTATTTTTATAATATAATTCTATAATCATAAAAAAAAGAGACGTATGAAGTTAGAGTTAGCATTTGTGCGAATGAATGCCGGTTTCAAATCTAAAATGCCACTGTGCTGAAACAAAAAGATCTTCGATCAATGTGTCTTGCCAATTATGACTATACATATGATTCCATTAAGGTGATCCCAAATAACAATACACATAACAAATAACAAGCAAAAAAAATCTTGTAAAAACGGTTTGTCTACGAAGTTTACAATAGGAAATTATTTTTGTCCTGATGAGTATCTGTAGAACATTGAAAGCTAGAATGCTCCATAAGTTCCAGTGCACCCAAAGAAGTATGAAATACTGTATGCTTGGTATCACGATAGTATGTAGAAATCGGAATACGTGGTTGAGATGTATGCGAAAGGTGGTTGATTTAATTTTGAGAGTAAAGAGATTGAAATGGCAATGGGCAGGTAACGTAGTTAGAATAATGGACAATAGATATACCAAAGAAGTTCTCTAATGGTACCCGAGAGAATGTAAAAGGGTGAAAGAAAGATGGGTGGACTTAATAATTAAAATGTGTGCGATGAGATGTTGCCCAAAACAGAGACGAATGGAAGCGTGTTTGAGAAGCCTTCATACTGCAGTGGATGGCGAATAGTTGTATGAATAGATTGCGAATGTTAATGTAATTTTCTTAACAAATCTTATTTTGATTTTTAAGAAGTACATACATATGTATTTTTGATAAATATGTGCTAAAAATTTCACCTGTTGCGTAATTTTATGTTGGTTGTATGAACGTAGATATACGTCAAAGTGTTAAAAAAGTGAAATTATTGATAAAGCATTTTTAGAAATTAAATATTGCTTCATAATATATTTTTATTTTTCTCGTCTCTCTGACGAATTTATTTTTCGACCATTGTGGCGCATTAGGGACTCCTGTAATGCTACAATTGTCCAAACTTAAACTTAAATGAATATAAAGTGGTTGTCATAAAAAATAAAGGAAGTTAATCTTTTGAAATTGGACCCGTGAGACAGTCTTACTCAGATACCAACCAAAAGATTTATTGAAATTTACCCCGATACTCATTTGGTTGTCGATCACTGTTTTAGATAGTTATGTTCATATTATAAATATTTTTTATGTAACTCCAGTGAGTGTAAAAGCTGCTAGTGCACTTCAAAACTTGTACACCTGGAGGCTTCACGTTACGAACACTTTTGTAATTACTATTAGAGAGTTCAAAGTCACCGTGAAGTATTTTTACGAATTCATTGTAAGGCACGTGTCTAGAGTTACAAGTTTTAAGGGTCAATTGTTCTTATGAAACTTTGCTTAGACGTTACCGTTCTTCAGCTGTTGGTAACCAACTACATACATACATACATAGTAAGCAGGTCACAAGAAGATTGACAACTCAATGTTTCATTAGAACGATTATCACGAGTGTTATGCAATTTGCATTATTTTCTAAGTTTCTAGAACATGTGTAGAGTTGTTCAAAATGTTCTTATTACTTCTATGCATTTAAGTTCGGATTTATTTTGAAAACAGCCAGTGAGCCACTGCTTGACTATTTTTTAAATTAAATATTGCATTATAATATTTGGCAACGCCTTGCACTCACTCGAACAAAGTAAGAGCTCAAAATTTGACCATCACATTGATTGAAGTTAGAATACCAATCAGAATATCAACTTTTTCTTTAAACAGTGTTTTAGGCAGTACGTTTAAAAAAACATATTCCAATTCGAATCTTCTCCTGTATCAATTTGATACTGTTACAGATTCAAATTCAACACTCATGAAGATATATTTTTGTTTCTTTATCAATATCTTATGATGCCTACTCTTATTAGAGGATGACAACCCACTTTTCTAAAATTCTACTGATTATTTTTTGATATTCTGGTCAACTAAATATATGCTTATATAACTATGTCAATAGAAGTAAAAATTGTATGACCTTTCGAGAGACTGAAAAAGTGTTCTATTGATTCAAACACTGTTCCAATTTCTAGTTGTGTATGTATAGGAATAGTATACCAAGTAATACTCTTACTTACATGCATGAATACATTTAGAAGGTTCAACATGCTTAGAATCATTATCCTTGTACGATATTTTATATCTTGCATCTGTGTACGTCCAATTCTAAAAGCACTCTGCAGCATATGGCACGTATTTCGTTTTAATATAGATATTTTACTTAATTTTTTGTCACACCAATCCACGTAAAACTACATTTACAGTTTTCGTAGACCTCATTCGAACGGACACCGTTCAAAATCAACCATTTAGATTATAACACGAGCATTCACATTGAGATTGATTCGTGTAAATATATACATACATATACTAGACACGGTGATGTCACAAAAGCGTGCGTTCGTGAGTGCGTTTTGAAAAGGTGACCTAAAAAATTGAAAGAATTTTTAGATTCGAGTCTACGTTTGTTAACAGTTATTGTGTACATGCATTTGTTAGTAAACATGTGTTTTTTATTTTGATTTTTAGGTGTACAAGGTGTTCTTATGGGGCAATGTGTCTCCCGTAACCCGATGGCCCCGTATGCGGGCCCCTACGATGCTTCCAGTGTAATCGGCCTTACTTTACCTGTTGCAATCTACGATGAATACTACTATGCAGTAAGTGTTTACATTATTAAATATTAAACTTGCGTACTTTTTAGTTTATGATACGAATACAATTCGTAAATATTTATATTTTGTTTATTTTGTAAAAAAAAATATATAATTTTTTTTTACAAAATTATTGTATACATATACCTATTGATATAAAAAACCAATCCTTATAAACGTGGTGATGTGAAAAATTAACGAAATTAGCTCATATTATAGTATTATACGAAAAAAAATATGTACAAAAAAGTATATTTTTGACTTTTGACATTCAGTAAATAGTTAATTATAAGTATTTCAAAGCAATAAAAAATCACAATCAATAGAAAAAACATCTGACTATTGATTCTCATACTCATTTTTGGCACAAAAATACTAGTTTTTTAATTATAGACTGCAAAAGCCAAAAATCTGTAAAAATTGCACATTTTTTCAAACGCTCATATCTCTTAATCGAGGCAAGTCAACAAACATATTGTCATATTCGAATTCAGTTGGTCAAAATTAGTAAATATTTATTAGTTTTCGCTTCGGTAATTTTTTTTTATTGTTCAGTGTTGTTTGCCCTTACAAAAAAAAAAGTCGAAATAGTTTGAAAATCAGTATCCAAAAATTTTAATAAAAAACATTCATGTAAAAAAGCGCAATTTTTAATCGATTTTTCTTCAGATAAAGCAAATATGGGAATGAATTTGAAATCAGCACAGCAGACAATTTTTTTTTCATTTATAGAAATGTCTTCTCGTTTGTATCTGCAGTATGCATTATGTATGTTCATATAATATATCAGAATATGCACACTTTTATTTCATTCTTTGCTTTGATGCAACCCCGATTTGTTGCACGCCACTGTGTACACATATGACAGGATCCGAAAGGAAATAAGAACTTGTCAAATGACAAACTAAGACGTGTAATGAATTCGTATTAGTGCACATTTTTTGAAATTTTTCTGAGAGTGAATATAACACGTAAAAATACAATTCAAGCAACCATGTTTAACCGAGACAGTTCGTTGTTTGATATGTTTTATTTGTGAGTAGTTGATATTGGATAGTCAACTACCTGCGTTCCTCGTAGATTATAATATTTTATAGTCTGTATTACTATTTCAAGTAGAACAGTTAAGTTTAATATAAAATGTTTTATAAGTTCAAAGAGGATACAAGTTTTTTTTCAGTTTCATAATTAAAAAAGAAAAAAATGAGTGCGCCTCGCAACGCCCCTAAATCTGGGCCTAGCGTGCTGCCTTCTAGAGCCGGCCCTGCATACATGGTACATATATTGTTATGAAATCTAAGATATGTATTTTCTATATATGTACATATATATCTATGTATATGTACTATGAGGTTTATATCTTGAAATATAAAAAAAAGTATTTTTCGGTAAACTATAAATTCAATAAACCTGATCTAGTGTGATTTCACGTTTTACGACAGCGATGTGTACAGTCTGAGAGTATTGAATTTTCGCGTGGAGTATTGCGATATATGGATTTTGTTCTGTCTGTTTTCTCTCAGAGTAATGAAAATCTGTTGGTAGCCTTTCATTTGGTTTGGGTGAGTTTTTCTTTTAGTCGTTTTTTTTTGCATTATGCCCACTCGCAGTAAATATGTACATATGTACATATCTTTATTTGAGTCGTGATGTTAACTTCCATTTACATCAGTGCGTAAAAGTAGCGTCATTATGCCAGATCAGAGTTTATTTTGTTTTTGTACGCGTTCAATTACCTTCGTGGGAAATTTCTCACCTCGTCTGCCATTATATTAAAAGTACATATTTACCAAGCCGGTTTTACCATTTACATATATTTGTAATTAATTTGTTACGTTTTTATGCGGCTTATTAAAGCCATTGTCGTTCTCGTGCGTGTATTTAATTAAAATATATTATTTGGTGTATTTTCATTTCTATTGTTTATAATTACACGTACGTCCATGCACACTTGCGTGTGTTGAAACAATATATCATAAAGCATAAATGGTCTTGAGGTATATTTTATCTTAGTGGTTGTCAGTGCCAAATTCGTCGTAAACGACCAATAAACATTTGCTTATGGCCTGGCTTATTGTTTAGAAAAAAATGAATGAACTTAGGCATATATTCTCGAATGTGTGGGTGTTCTTTGACTTTCTTTCAAATTTGAGATGTTGTCAAATTTTATAAGATATATTGTTAATTGTTAATAGGTTTTTGAGCTCTTTTTCCTATTATGCTGTACATTAACATTAGAATAATATAATGCTATGATCACTAACCAAATTAAATTAAATTGTAAAATAGAAAATGATCAGTAGATCAGTAGGGGTCTACCTCACGGGCCCGAATGTGAAACGCCCGAAAACGCAAATATCGGAAGGCAAGATCGAAAATCGAAAGATCTTAAGTCGAAAGATAAAAAAGGGTGCATGGTAAACGGTACATACTAACGTACATACTCACTTAATTTGCGCGAGCAGGATACAACAGCAACAAGAGGAACAGGCTTTTCCTCCCGTATTCTGCGCGCGCACATTAATACGGGAGGAAAAGCGTGTTCCTCTTGTTCCTGTTGTATCCTGCTCACGCAAATTAAGTGAGTATGTATAATTTACCATGCACCCTTTTTTTTTGATCTTTCGACTTAAGGTCTTTCGATTTTCGATCTTTGTCTTCCGATATTTGCGTTTTCGGGCGTTTCACATTCGGGCCCGTCACGGGGACCGGATCAGTAGCTATTAAAATAGATATAAGATGTATTGTGAACATAATTTCGTAATAATAAAAAAGTAATAGGCGTTTAAACAATTAAAATCTGACAAAGCGCGAGGGTGGCAAAGAGGTAGATAAATACGGCAACTTACCATTAGACTTCAAGAAGATCGAAATTGTAGCATTTTTTAAACGTGTCTATTACGATTATTTTTCACCATCGTACTGGCGGATTTGATTTACACATATATTGATGAGCAAACCGAGCAAAATGGCAAAGTTTGAAAACGATCGGAAGAGTGTGGATATCAAACCCAAATTTTGTCAGACGAAAAAGCGAAAGCAAGCTGATATGAGGCTTGTATTTGCATTTTTTGTTGTGCAAAATTATGTGGTTGGTATTTGCATTTCACATCCGACTCGTTCCTCAGAGGAAACAGTAAATTTGTCAGTTTTCAAGAGAGAAACTTGAAATCGCAACGGCGATTTCCGACTGATTGTGATGTCGCCAGTTGGGTAAAGAATGCAGTGCAGGATTAGTACTCATCACGGTCACGGTGAAAGGTGTTCGACCCACATTACCCTCTGCATACAATGGTCCTCTCTTGTAACCTTTCTTTCAGTTGGGTTCCCTTCGCCGTTGCATCGGACAAAAATCTGGGCCAATATGTATTGCAAAAACAATCTTCCGCTCGATTTTATATTATTTTTGATCACGATTTAAGGAAAAAAAAATCTTGATAGGTTATGGGTGCACGCGAGATTGTTGGCGATTGTGTGCAACCAACCACCTTTCACTGAAATTTTCGATAGCGAATCTGTTCTATGGACAGAACCGTGTGTCACGATCGTCGTACATTTTCGGATTGGGCATTATTTTCTAAATCGAATCGAAGGGGCCTTTCACGATGGTTAAAGTTCTGTTGAAAAGAATTTCTAAGGAGAAGAATAGTACATACGTCCGTTCTCAGATTTAACGATTGCTTTGTTGCCAATAAAACTAGTAGGTTATCTGATTCTGATATCTTATTGTACTTGTGATTTTTTTTTATATTCAGTTGAATTTTCCACAATCGTATGCATGAATATCTGTCTCGTTTGACGTCACTTGTACTTCATACAATAAAAGTTCTTTCACTGTATTTAATATCTACGCCAAACACCGTAAATGTCGGGTCGCTGTTTACTCTGGGAAAACGAGATACGTTACGCTTAGGCCTTGTATAAATATAGTCATTGTTTGGATTTCTTCAGTTTCATAAGCGAAATGTAATTTGAGAAAAAAATATAATGGCTAAATTAAAACGTGAAATCTGGAATTTTTCTTCATTTTCACAGAGCCCTGATTCATATCTACATATAATACATACATATATATTTTTTTCCTTTTTAAAAGTGAATTTTTGATAATTTTAATGACGACATTAGCATCTCAAAATACGAACTTAACTTGATTGAACAATTTGACTGGTTTTTTAAAATCATTTTTACCATGATGCCATTACGAGATTACCCCAAGGCGACGATTATGGCTAACTTTGTACGTATGAACTGTATATACATATGTATATTTATTAGTAATATGATTATAAATTTGAAATTAAATTCAAATAATGGCAACAAACCAGAGCAGGTGGTCAATTTGCTGAAAACCGTTTCAACAATGAAATCAGATAAATTGGAAAACTCTAATAGGAAATGTTCGAGCTGGAGTCACCTGAATACTATATTTTCCACCTCAGTGAGCGTAAGTTATCGGAGATTTCTTTAACCTATTTGTCTGGTAGCCTGCGCTCATCATTAGTTTAATAATATGATGTGGTGTATGAATGGAATTTTGATCTTCTGTCTTCCATTTGGGCCTCGCAGGGATGTTATAGGTTCTTTTATATTGGTGGTGACTGTATATGCAAGATATGCATTTTATATTGTTTTTACTTTTTCTGCTATTATAATAATGCTATTGTTCTTTATGTTTATGTATTGCATTTTTCGACCATTGTGGCGCATTAAGGCCTGTAATGCCAAAATGGTCCAAACTTAAGCTTATATAAATAAACTAAATATATCCAAGGTCTGACTAGCAACACGGGATTAGGTCTGGAGCTCGAGAGCCCTCAGTTGTTGGCATTATACGCTAACCACTGAGCTATGTTGCTGGTTTTAGTTTTATTTTTTCAAACTTGTGTCGTAGTCTTCTCTGCAGTCTTATCTGGTTGCGTAATATCTTAACCAGTGGTGTGCTGTGGAAATCTCTTTAAGCCTTATTTACATGTGTGCGAGCAGGATACAAGGGGACTAAGTGACACCATACCGAGTCCCCTTGCATCCTGCTGTGCGACTGTGCGATAAAAACAGAGATTTCCACTGCACATAACTGATCTTAACCTATTTTATGAATTAGTTACATGACAGTTGTGTACTTACTTGGACAGCTTTTAAGAATCGTTGAAAAAATGCCCGAAAATCAATTCGGCTTCATTTCGGACAAGTGACGAGTTCAATCATGTAAAATAAATGGCCAGATACTTTATAATTGCTATTACGATGTAAGTAGACAATTATGCAGACAATTCTTAAAGATGAAGCCATGAAACTGATTCCAATTTGAGCATTTGTAATCTTACGTGAAGTAACTGCTATTTGCCAATACCAGCTCTCATCTCTTTTCCGTTAGAATAAATCAAAATTTATTTATTTATTTATTTATTTATTTATTTCATACCAGGAAGGCATTACAGGTAAACCCCAATGCGCCTTCCTGGCCAAATTACAAACAATACAGCATTTTTTATTATATAAGTCGCTAAATTACGAGACACTGACTTAAACTCGACAATTAACGAGACATCTATGAATTGTACATACATTTTTATTGTAATATTTACATTAATCATACTCAAATAGTGGTGACATAGTGGGTAGGAAGGATTTTTAGCCAATTTTTAATCGGGAATCGTTTCAACAATGAAATCAGAGAAAATTGGCAAACTCTGATAGGAAACGATCAACCAGGAGTCACAAATCCTGGTCTGACCAGCAGCATTACAGATATACTCAGAAAAATTCTTTTCAATCGAGGTCAGCTCAAGGGATCGAACTCGGCGCCTCTCAGTGTTAAGCAGAAGCTTAACGACCGAGCCACGCTGCTGGCTAATGTAAAAAATGTAAAATGTCAGACGAAACTCGGTTTATTTTGCCAATTCGAGCCGGTTAGCCGATGCTCTCGAGCAATAGTGACCGATGTGTTGGTATGTGCTTTGGTTAAAATCTACGTAGGGTTACAGTTATGCGCGTGGGTAGGTCGATCACGAGTTTAACCTTCAGGGAAGCTACAAACCGACTCCACTAACTAATCTGAGCATAGTTTCACAACATTGACTCGGACGAGACAGCAGCAGGATGTCGGTTATTCGCGTTCTGCTGAACCACTTGCTAATCGCTCGTGTTGCACAAGTGTGATAACGAATAATGGAATGGAAGGTGTACGACTTTCGGTACGTACGTACATACATATATACATAGAAAGTAAGTACTATAATAGATGGGTAGTGCTCTTTATGCGATGTACTAGTCTGCTGGGAATCACTATATTGACCATGAAGTCGGTAAGAAGTCATAAGAAATGCCGCCCGAGAGGGTCGTCTTCGGTGAGATAAATGAAGATCAATAGCTCTGAAGTGTGTAATTTGAAATTTATTTAATATTTCCACACGAAATTCCTCTAAGGCAAAAACTAAAGGGGCAGTGGTTTTATGTTAGGAGCATTTTTCATTTATTTTTTTGGGAACTTAGAGCAATGCTGGATTCTGAATACACGATGAGGGCGGTCACACCTTCTAGAGTTCAAGTACTTTTTTTTTAATACACTTGGTCAGGAATTTAAATGTCTGAGTTTCTCAAACGTCTATCGTATTATTGATTAAAAATGAGTGAACGCAAGATGGCCTTTATTTAAGTGCAATGTGTCTCACTTCTGCGCAGTGCGCATTCCAAATATATTATATAAATTGAGACTAACTTTAATAAAACTTTTAATTTAATGCTAATTTTATAATATAGCGATTGTACATACATATGTACATACAATATAAGCCAACTGCGTTGTATAAACTAGGCTAAAATCCAAAAACAACTACTAATTCGGACCCACTGATCATGAATATGATAATTAATTCATTGTGCAATTCTATCTATAAATATTTTAGCCATATTGTAGCTCACTGGTAGAGCCAATATTTACCAGTAGATAGGTTGTACATTCAAATCCCGGCCGAAATCAAGTAATTATTCGATTCATATACTCTGCTGGCGAGATCTGGGTAGTTATTTAAACCCAGATCGACCGTCTCCTGCTAGAGTTTATCGATTATCTAGCTTATTTGCTGTGATGGATCTACAAAATCGGCATCCTCCCTCCCCCTCGAGTTTCTAGCATCTCAAAATTGTTGATTATATATAAATATGCTACCCAAATGCTCTGTAAAATTTACTAAATTCACTGTGTTGATGGTTGATTAACCAGTTTGTCCATAGATAACTGTATTGGATTGAAATGATAGTTGTACAAAAAATCTGACCATAGGTGTCGCCTTGGAGCAACCTGTTATGGCACCTATGTATGTTTGATAGAAATATACATATGAATAAAATAAAATATGCATGTATATTTAAAAAAAAAATTGTTTTAATCATTGGGCAGGCATTAAAAGAATTCAGTTTGGTAGTTGATTATCTTGAGAGAAAATATTCTGTAGACGGTCGATCAACGCCATGATGTCTGCCTTTTGCTTTACACAGGTATACACGGGCAATAGGTAGATTTGTTCGATTTTTGTGTGATTCACAGTCGGCCCAGGTATTTTTCGGTTAGGTCATCATCATCATCACTATTCACGGAGCAACAGCGAGGGCGTTGCACTCAGTTATTTAACAACATTGCACACGCTGACTCATAATTGCATTATAATTTGTACGATTTTAACAGAAAGAAATATAGCAGGTGAAAGGGTGATAAAACCTTACCAAATTTAGCGCTGAAACCTTGTGAAACATCGTGAGAATTTTATGAAACGCAGCGGCATTGTTTCAAACGTGCTTTACATGTATGTATGTATGTTCGCGGTTTAGAAATCATTTGTCATTGCTTAGAAACATGTCGTCGACTTGTTAAGGCGCGTGAATTATCTCAAGTGTATGTGTTGTAACTAGATCTTATACATTTCTCCTTTTTAGTATTATTAACGGTTTATTTAGCGACATCCGCATACATCTGAATACAAGACAGTATTTGCAATTAGTAAGCCGGTAGTGAATTAATGTCGGAACATCCAGTTTGCTATACGGTCATGTTACAGGAACGTTTGAGTAGGGTATCGAGCGGGTAAAATCATCTTGATTGAAGCGGAATTATGGACGAGGAGAGTGAGGATACGCTTTCGAAATAAGTCGAGGGTATAAGGATGAAATACAAAAAAAATGAGGAAAGATCGATATGGTCCGAGGTAAACATAGCTGTTAGATTTTTTTTTATAATAAATACCTATTCGTCTTTCGTGAGAACCATTTTTCATAATTAACATTTTAGTAAGAGTAGAAATTTACAGTGATTTTCTAATTCATTTAGGTGAACTTTTAAAACAGGTGACTATCTATGGACAAAAGAATATTTAAAATTTTTGAATTGTAATTATCTGTCATGAAGTGATAATTCTGTGAAGTCTAATATTCTGTGTATTTGTTTTTATATATGTCTTATTGTATCCTTTATTTTTTGTTTAATCATAGTGACGACTTAGAGCTATTCTGTATACACATGTATATGTAGTGTTCCAATCATAGTTTTATGACCAAACTAGTGGTCCGGAGAATGTTTTGAGATAGGAAACGAATCAGAGGTTGGAGTTTCAATGGATGTATGTATGTAGGTTCCACTAGTTGTACTAAATATAATAGATTACTTGTCCAATTGTACATAGATAGGGGTTAAGAATTAGAACATGCATTCATAGGAATGTAAGTTGAAAACTTATCGCTTGAATTATATTGCCTCAAATTATCCTGAATACTATCATCAGCCGGAGTTCATCGACGCTCTTGAATACTTAAGGGGAAATTTCGTGGGATCTTTGCCTACCATTGTTTCGAATGGGAGATAGGTAGATACGTGTGGAAAAATTCTTCATTTTGTTCCACTGCTTACTCGTTTTTACAAAGTCAATTGTCGACTGAAATCGCACGGTAATTATAATATAATATACGGAGTGTCTTATACGCTTCAATTGTAACGGTCTTTTGCTTGCTCTTGATACTTCCACCTGATGTCGACGTAATGACTGTGGCAAAAAGTGGAAGACGTGTGTCTACCTCGATATACACATTTCCTATACCTACCTTAAGTCAGCTATTCTTTAATGTACCTTGGAATGAGAAACGAGAAATGTGTACTCGTAAGTAGGATACCGGTCAAGTTCAAGTTCACTTCGACTATAAAGTATTTTAATTAAGCAGCATGTATTGAACCGCTTGTTTGTGGAAAGTATTTTTGTATGTTGGTTTAATTCAGAATATGTCGTCTGAGATGCGTGTGCTTGTTTCCGAAAGCTTTCACCGGAAATCAACCAAAAAACAAACATCGATCGGAATAATCGGACTCGAATATATACAATTGTCAAAACGTAACTCTATTGCAGGAGATTTAAAATTGTGGTCCGTAAATTGCTAAGGTTGGTATTTTTGTATAAAATATGATGAAAGGGGGAAAGGATGAGGAAGGTGGTGGAAATTAAGGTCTCCTCAATCGTCCTAGCACATTACCTACTTATAGAATATTATTATAGTAGTTTCGTAGATTTTTTTCCAATTATAGGAATAGAGGGCTGTTTATTTAAAAGTGATCTGAAAAGTATTAAAAACCACTGCTAAATTACTACTCTATCTATGTATGTATGTACGTCGTAGCAATAGATGAAGTTTTGTGATCATGCGAAAAGTCGAACCTGAAATTTTGACTGATTCGAACTCAGGATCGATCACTGATCACGTTTTCATGATCTAGAAAAATGTGCGTTTGTTAGTATGTGTGTCTGTGTGTTTTGGGGATTTTTTGAACACCTTTAGTCCTATCAAACTGAAACTTAGTATCGGTTACTGAAATGATTATCGATATCATGTGAATTTTTTTCAGATTTTTAAGTTGACCGGAAATGGTAGCTGCCTTATAGGTGTGCTCTATTTTTTAGTTTTTGGATTCAATTACCTCCCAAACCATTCAACGGATCGGACTGAAATTTTTTTACGTATAATAGAAATTATAAATTTTATAACTCATTTTTTTTAAAATATTTTTTCCTCAATTCGGAAACAGTACTTTTACTCTAGAAGATTGAGGTTTTTTGTGTTTTACTCTTTTACCTTTTAGTGTATTGGACTGAATTTCATATCTAGAAGTAAAAGCTTAATATAAAGTTATGTATGTGTAAAGTTTGATGATGACCCGTCAACCGAAAGTGGCAGTTTACTCTTGTACGATTTTTTTCGACCCTTTAAATGCATATGCTCTTTATGAAATTTATATTTGTAATTTTTATGTACTAATTTAGAGTTGATAAGGCTTTGGATTTTTTCCTCTTAGAAAATACATTGTGGGTTGATCACATCCGAATTTTTCTTTTGTATTTTTGGAAACAGTCGTTGACATACATATCACAATTAAAAAAAATATTGATTTTTTTTAATTGTGTTTGTTTAAATTTTTTCTTCTGCAGAGTAGAAATACGTTTCCTAGTTAAATGAGGCATGCGATCATTTCTTACATCGAACTCTTCCGCTGTGGTGATTTTTTCAATATGTATTATATTACATTATGATTTTTATGCGGACATTCGCCTTTTGATTGGCACGAATACGCTTCTGTGTCATTTTGCATACGATGTGAAATAAATCGCAGTGGTAAAATAATGTTGATGTAGAAAAAGTATACAATTATTCATTATGTATGTACACAGTGGCGGACTGGCCATACAAGCGAACATGCCCGATGGCATGTGGGCCCCACTATCTGTTAGAAAATATGGGCCCTCAGTAAAATTAAATAACTTTTTAACTATTTATAGGATATTGCAACTTTGGGACCTAAAGTTTGGGTATTTCAACAAAACAAATTTCTTACGATATACACAAACAACTAATACCTGCTTTAACAGCCCAAGGATCGGTTAACTTTTTTTATTAGGCTCGAAATGTAAGTTTCAACATTTGCGTGGGCCCTTTTGCCGGGCCCATTTCCAACCTCAATATTATGTATATACCAATACCTATGTAACAACTAACTACTGAAATAAAAATGGGAATAAACAAATTTTCGTGAAAAATATAAACATAATTGCATAAAACAATTTTGATAGGACGATTCATCATCAACCAGCGATTTAAATTTACTTCATACTTTCAAAATAACATTTGATTATACTTCGATGATATAGTAAGATTTAAATACACAATTTTAAACAGTTTCCGAATATAAAATCTATTCCTAATTTAGACACATCCATGTAAATAGAAATATAGGATAGGGGCCCCCTCCCCAAAATCCCGATTTTCGGTTAACATTCATTGAAAATATTATGCATTTTTTTTCAGGGACGTAATTTGGGGTGGCCATAGGGGGGCACTCGCCCCTCTAAACTAAGGAATAGTGTGAATTTAGAAAATATTATGAATTTAATGATTAATGAGATACTACGGATCTATGAATGCTACGTTTATTTCTTATGTATGTTACTTTTGGGTAACTAATAAAATAATCGCTGCTATGTGCTTTGAAGAGAAACAAAACAAAACTTTATCTATTGTTATTACGCACATGTACATAGATAAAGTGAAAAGACAGTTGGTAGAAATTAAGTTAATTGATAGTTTTTTGATGACTCAGTTTGATGGTCGATTAATGTTGACCATGTGAAGATTTGTGGAAAAAAATTTTCACCTGCGGCGCTTTTTTCTCTTTACATAATATTTTTTTATTACTTTTTCAAAAATAAGCTTATTTTTTTCATATTTTATAACTCAATTAGGTGTATTCAAAGAATATTTTCCATTTTTATTCCGATATAAAAAAGATTTTTTGAAAAAAAATTCAATTTGACCAATCTTTGCCTGCCCCCCCCAAGAAAAAGCTGAAATGACGTCCCTGACGTGGTGGAAAGAAGAAAATTTTGTTATATGGGGGGGGGGGGGGACAAATTTTTTTAACCCTGGGGGGCCCCCCTTTGACTCCTGGCATGCACTGATTTCAGTCCCAGTCCGCCACTGTATGTACATATGTTTATCCGTTTGGAATTATACGATTGTTTTTAAAAGTCATAAAAATGTTGATTTGAGAATTTTCCGCGGTGGCACTCAATCAATTCACATGTCATTATAAATTCATAGTTTTGCTATGCGCAACATCTTAACGACCTTCAAGTAGCTGTATTGTGACATTGTTTGTATGCAAATAGAAGCCTTTTTTGTGTACTTGATGATGACAAAATAGGTAAACGTTGTCGTCAGCGGATACTATTAAACAATTGACACCATCGGTGAATTTCAATGTAAATTTCTTAATACGTTTGTTTGAGATGTGTACCAATTTGGTTATGCACCTGAAAGTAATCTTAATTTCCATTGTAAAAAATGTTGAGTGAAATATTTTGCAATGCATAGTTGATTGTTTCTTTTGAAAGTTATCGGTTAAGTAAGATTAGAATGCATTCGATCAGTGATACGAAACCGATGACCGTCGTAAACTTTGTACGTGACTGATGTTAAGGTCAAGAATCGAGTTGAAAACTGGACAGCAAGTCGTTTCAACACTTTCACAGTCGACAGCGGATATAAATTAACATTGTCGTTTGACAATAAATATAATAAACATAAAAAATATCACTTGCATCACCATCTTCCGTTCGGTCGTTAGGTGGTTTTCTAAAGTGGTTTATTTTTTCATCTTTTTTGTGTTTCCCGTCGCATTATTTTGCACTTTGAAATTCGTCAGTGTTTGTCAAACTGTGCTACATGAAAGATTTGAAGGGTTACGTCGCCGTTTTTTGCTAGTTCTGCTTGACGAATTGCAAATCACGAACTTTATTGCAAACTATGAAAAACAATTGGAATATTATAAAACAATATTATTTGAACAAGATGAACTGATTTCGTTTTATTAATGTACAAATTTATTTTTGATATTCAGATCTGTCGAATATGGTTCTTAGCACTTACCGCACTGTGATGGATATCGAGTGACCAAGACTTATATCCAACTATACTAATTGCAGGGTCTTCATATTTTATTTATTCCTCATAAAAACCGCTATAATTCGAATCATATCATTACGAAATAAAAACATTTATCAATATTAACAGAAATTACTATTTTTGCGGGAAGCCCTTTGTACACGTGTCTTATAGACGTAAGAGAGAGAGGGATAATTCAGTATGCGCCACGCTCAACGGTCTATGTGAGAATGATATTCGCCTTGGAATGACACCTCTGCTTCAGCCGGTATTTTTTTTCATTTCTTGTATTAATTTTATATTATTCAACGTTTAATACACGATTACACGAATACACGAAAATTAAACTCGCACATTTTGCATTATTTTAACATAAAACTCACATTTTTAATTAGACGATTGGCATCCAGCATTTATCTGGACCGCAAATTAATCTCAAATTTTAAGAATCTTTCCAATAACAAATACTCACACTTTTAGAATATCGAAAAAAAAAATTAAATATCTATACATA
Organism: Arctopsyche grandis; assembly: GCF_051622035.1. Classification (NCBI taxonomy): domain Eukaryota; kingdom Metazoa; phylum Arthropoda; class Insecta; order Trichoptera; family Hydropsychidae; genus Arctopsyche; species Arctopsyche grandis. Next base: position 12,735,981 of record NC_135365.1, on the reverse strand, counting down.
ATTGTCGCGATCCGGACTGCCTAGTGCTGAAAATTTTTCGATATTCTCCTAATCCTAAAAAGTTCGTACACCTCGACTTTAAAGGGATAAGAGCATGCTGTATGCTTGGGAAACACTGACATTCGTCATAAATACATTCAAAAGCGCCTTTTCCTCTGCGTACAGCGACAAATGAGCTTTCTTCGAACTTTCTCACCCGATTGGTCGGATAAAAAAGACTTTCGCTTGCACGGAATCGTCGAAACAATCTTCGAATCAATTTTGCACAAGCATATGTGCAATTTTGAATAAAGGCGCCATTTCGACGAAGGGATGAAGCGAAGGGCGCATGTGCAAGAGAACGATCGATTGACGCCCCGTACGCCGCGGCGCCAACCCTCACACTTAGTCACACCAGTTCTCCCATAACAAACACATCGCATCGCATCAGACGAACATAATCAATCTTGAATCGAATTGGAATATAACCCGGCTACGTATCAGCATCCTTCTGCGATATACATTGATTTTTTGCGCCGTCGCAAAGTCGCCGAAAATCGGCGTTTTTCTGAGGGATCGATTCGCGAGTCGCATACTGCGTCGATGTCGCCGCGAGAAAATTCGCCGTACTAGACGCGTGTTTGTTATGAACACTGGTGTCTCCTCGGCGACACATCCTCAGCATCCTGGTGATGGAGTAGAGATCTACCCCTGGGTGGTGGCGGGCCTTTGAGCTAGCCCTCAAACATCCCTCTTTGGGATCCAGTCTCCTCGGCCACACCAACGGACGAGGGATGGACGAGTGCAGTAATCTAATTTATGACGAAACTGGTGGTCAATCGGATATGGTAAGATGTCTAAAAATATACTGCATATTGTATAATGTATATCTTGGGTATGTTTAAAGTCTTCTAAAGTACTTGCATACATACATACGTATGTGACAACCAGCTGATTTTGCGCAGTACATATTGTCGCCGAGAATTATGTAGATAAGGCTACAATACTGCGTTTTTTAAGTTTTCTTAGGTGACTTAGCCTGATTTTTTTTTATCAAATTGTTAAAAAAGTATACGTAAGCTTTTGATAATTGAGGCACTACAGTCTTCTCCAATTTGTTTCAATAGCTAAAAAATATAATACTTATGTGAAAGCGGCCGTTTTGAATGGACCATGCTGATGCATCCCACGCTTACATGCCACTACGTAAAGCACTATATCTTTTATATATCAAATGTGAAAAGATGGCTTTTATCAATTTCCATAAAACATCCGCATTCAGCTTGAAAGGTTTAACTACTTTCTCATATAAATATGTATTATATTATACATATATACATATATAGACAGCTTTGAGAAAGACATATATGTACATGAGTATTTAGTAATGTTCCACACTCTTCCCTTCAATCAAAATGACTATAAAAGAGAAGACTACAGTACATAATATTTTTTTTAAATTATAAACAGCTACTCGTATATAAATTTTGTGGCAGTTTTTATATAGCGGTTCTGATTTATATCATCATTATTTACAGCTATTCACCATCCACTGCTGAATGAAGGCCTATCCAAAAAGCTTCCATTCGTCTCTGTTTTACGCAACTCTCATCCATCTCAGCCCATTTACATTTTTCTAATTTTGTCTCACATCTTCCATGAGGCCTTCTCTTCATCCTTTTAAATTTTCTCGGGTACCATTCTAGCACTTATTTTGTCCACTTTTCGTCAATTTTATGCTATGTATGTGATCCAATTTCATTCTAGCTATGTATGTGATCCGTCTATTGCCATTTCAATCTTTTCACTTACATTTCAATATTCACTATAGCCACTACCCTTGTCATAATTCTCACTCACGTATTCCGTTTCCTATCTCTCGTCGTTGTACCGAGCTTACAGCGTTCCATACCTCAGTTTTTATATATGATTTTTTAAGAGTTGAAAAGATTGTTTGAGGGGATTATTCTTTAATTTAATTTCGTTAGCGTTAGTCGTTACTAAATTGGATCCACTACATTTGAATATGACAATGATTTTTATTGGTTTGCTCTCGTTTATCACTTTTTATGAACGTGGTGAAATATAAAACTGGGCAAATAAATGCATAATTTGACTTTTAAAATTCACTAGATAATTAATTATTAGTATTTTAAAGCAAGACAAAATCACAATCAATAGAAAAACATCCGACTAGTGATTCCAATACTAACTTTGAGCACAGCAATACTAAATTTTGAATTAAAGACTGTAAAACCCGAAAATCTGTAAAAATTGTGCGTTTTTAAACGCTTATATCTCATAAACAAGAGCAAAACAACAAAAATCAATATTCAAAAGTCAAATTTAGTAAAGATTGTTTAGTATCCGCTCTGGTAACTCAAAAAAGTGGTGTTGCTTAGTGTAATCAGAGAGGAAAAGTGCTGTTTGGTGAAAATTCATATTTTTTTAATTAAGACGACTTTAAATTTCATTCTTTGTAAGAAATTTATTATTTTTTTATGTATGTATAAAAAGGTTAAATGAAAGAAAATTTAATACGTTCCTAATTTAAATTTTCCGTTTTCATTTTGACTACTTGAAAAATCCATCGAGACTTATAAACTTTTCTTAATTTATGAAAAAGCCTTTTTATTGTTTGAATTATGTATATGAACAAGTTGCTTTCTTTTATAATGAAAAATATGGGTGCAGCATGTGATATAAAATGAATATTCACGTAAAATCTCACAGCAAATATTCCATTCATTCTTAAATGTAATTATAAATTCACAGAAGCTATTGAAATGTATATCGACAAGCGATATTCGGTTCGACGAGTCTTCAACTCAACATTGTTTGTTCAGATTTGTCACTATTAGAGGACAGCTGCCTTCTAAAATTGGATCGGACTAAAAATATATTCAGTCAACATAAATTTTAATCGAACACTTTATATACATATGTATGTACGTACATACATAGTACATAGGAACACACCTTATTGTTATGACTGCTTGTATTGATTCGCGGGGGTGGACCGAAAACAGTGTTCTTTACGACCGCGTTTCGCATAAATTACGCATTTTCTCCCATTTCTATTTTTATTCGTCTCCTTCGGGCTCGCATTTCAAAATACGAACATTTTCCTGCGTAATGACCGTACAAATCGTTGATAGGTAATGTGATTACAGCTCGTTTCATTCTGATGATCATCATCAACGACGATAATATTCCACTTTGAACATGATCCAAAACTCGACTCGTCTCAGCGCATCCAATCGGCCACTGGAAATGTAATACCTAGACTAGACTATGTAGATGGGAAAAAAATGAATAAATAGCCTCGGAATGAAAAATGGAGTGCTAGACGTACAATCGAAAACTCGTCCGGTGATGTTTTAAAAATCTCCTTTTATGGCTGCTGACAGTTATTAATCGGGTTCATCTCGCACGAACGATCACAATAAATAAAGCCTTTGTGCAATGTAACTTCGTGGCCTGAGAACCGTGAAAATTCGTCGATTTTACTGTGCGTAGGTACCTCATATTTGAATACGAAGCGTGAAAGGTAAATCTAATAATAGAAAAGGGCGTATTATTCCGTTTTTAATTTACCTCTGTGTGTGTATTGCTTTACTAATTTGATTCAGAGTGTGTTAGATTTATAGGCCCATATATTCGATTGCGGAAGGAATAGATAAGGATTCGGCCATTAGATTAACTATAAATGCCGATTTGTATTATTATAGTTGTAGATTATACATATGTATATTTACTTCTGGGGGCTCCTGGAAGGTCGATCACGAGAATAGATTATGTATGCAACCGCATTTTTTTCCCACACCTTTTGTATTGGATACTGCGAATCGAATTAAGTGGATTGGTATACTTATATTTCATTGAGAAACATTATATGTACAATCTGATTCATTTATCTAAATATTATAGTAAATTAAAGAAAACGTTCTATTGTTATCGTGGTCTACTTCGTTATATGGAAATGACGTGATATTCAATGTATTTATTTTTTTAATCAATTTTCAATTTTGTATTTTATTTTGCTACCAGCTGAATTACCCAGCGTTGTTCGGATGGATAAATGATGAAATGAGTCAGAATATACACATATATATACCAAATTTGGTAGTACTAAGTTGAAATTGATTTGCGAATTTCTACTTTCATTCAAGCAAACAAACATCACTTATTTTTATATAGTAATAACAGCTGGATGAATACGAGTTTTTCATATAAACAAAAACCAACTCTGTTTCTATATACGTATGTACATACATATGTTGATGCGATTGTAGGAATTCTAAAAATACTGAAATTTGTCCCTACCGGTACTACCGAGCTTAAACTTCTTACTCCCGGTAGTACTGGTATCTACCGGTATACATTTATTTAAATATTTAGTTCAATAAAATTGAATTTGTTACCAATAAAATATTAATTAATTAATCGTAAGCTAATTGCCGGTTAATCATAACACAAAACCGTGCTCCACTAGAACGAGTTTTTAGCTCGCAATTTTACTGATTTAAAATTCAGTTTACACTTTAACCTTTAACACCAATTAACCCTTTTAAACGAAATGAAAAACAGTTTGGCCAGAATATTACCTCAATAAATATTTTTCAATATAAAATGATCAATTTAAAATAGTATTAACAGTGGGAAAAAAATCCCAAGTGAAAATACGTACTTTCGACTTTTGATTTGAACTGGACGACTACTTTGAAAGCTGAAAAGTACTACAAATGAAATAAAATAACCGACTTTAGATTACAATATTCATTTTGAACAGAAAATTGACAGATTTTGAGACATCGACCGAACAACACCAAGATATAGAAAAATCGCGCGATTTAAAAAACACATACATACATATATCATCAACATTTTTTATTACCAGATTCGTGTTTACTGGACATAGATCTATAAGAAAAGTCATATCTCGTCTCTGAACCATTTTTCATGTCGAACAGCGTAAAAGTGAAAAAAAAAAAATAGGTTTCCGAAAAAATCGTCTGTTATAAATCAATATATGTAAGTATTCGGAGATAGTCTCAGGTTATGTACGATATTTTCAGCACACTTTGTTTTTGATTTGAAATTTATGAAACGTTTGAATAGCCGGTCAAAAGGATATTGAGTGTCGACTAATTCATCGACTAACTCATACAAACTAGCCGATACAACGTCTTATTCTAAATTCAAAACAATTCAACCAAAATTATATTAAAATTATTTTCGGTACTACCGGTAGTACCGAATGTCAAATTTTGACCAAAAAACGCGTGTTAGATGCGAGCTATCATTCGAGACGTAATAACACAATAAGAATCTGAATACTAATCATACACAATAACTAGTCATGCATAATAACTTGTCCATCATTTATTCAAATTCAACCAGTTTTTAGTTGAACGCCACAAGTACATAACTGATTTTTAAAATTGTGTGTTATTTTACGTATTTTGCATATTTTAGAGACTAGTTTTATTTTGTTAATGGATACTCTACATTGACCCGAATATTTAAATTACAAAAAAGTGCTTATTCACAAGTAGATCGTGTTTAAAATTTGTATTATGCATTTACATACATACATTCTGCACATTATGAAATTGTGTAGCATATTGCGTTATTTATGTATTATGTTCATAAGTACTGGAAATATGAAAAACCCGTGTCTTTATAAAACTGAGTATTTTTTATATGGTTGATAAAATAATTGGGTCACATACGGCACGGCACACATTCTTTCAGTTCCTCGATTTAATTATGCGGTGAAAGCTCAACACAAATTGAACTTTATAACGAAAGCTCTATAGGCTTTATACATACATAATAGCGTTGCGATTATATTCACTATGTATTAATGGCTAAACAGATTATTCGTCCAAAAGCGATCTCGCGCAAGTCACTAAAATCTCGATCATGGAACATCTGGCACTCGAATTCTCGTTAGTAAATAATTTCGCGTGGGAAGCTTTCGATTGATGGAGTTTTGGGTGCCAGATGTTCCGTGATTGAGATTTTAGTGATGTGTGCGAGATCGCTTTTTACGGAATAATCACTGAATCGTATTGATGACTTGTGTCGAGTAAAGGTTTATTTATACCGGTATAGCTCAAGCCGGCAACGGCACGTAAACAGAAATACGAAAAATTCCGTAATGTGTATGTGAAATATTCGAAACAGCATTAACGATGTATTCGTATTATACAGCTGTACATGTGACCGAAATGTATCAAGCAGAACCGGTTTTCTTCGGCCACTTTGGAAATATTCACGTAGACGTGATGGCATAGTGGCGAGTGCACCCGTACTAACGAAATATTTTTGGAAACGTCATATTGCGACAATATTGGCTACGATACAATGTATGTAACATTGTATCGTATTGTCGCGTTCTGTAAAGTATATGCAAGCCAATTTTGCATTGCACAATTAATATTAATCGTAAAACAGCTTGGTAGTATATATTTTATTATAGAGTTTTATAAACGATTTATGATAAGGAAACGCATCTTTAATTAAAATAATATTGCAGGTATCAATTATGATTCTTAATCGCAGATTATCTGCATTGTGCTATTTTTTCAATTCCGCAGTTAATGGTTTTGAAAGTATGTATAATGAATGGTTTTAATACGACGATTTTATAATTACGTCCTATTATATGTATTCTAAAATAAAATAAAGCGTTAAGTCTAAGCACACATACTCGATGATTAATTAATTAGTCGTTTTATATTTTTTTAACGATTCAAGGCTTTTCTTTTTTACATACATACATAGATATCTAAACAACAAAGCCGTTCTAAATTGCCTTAAAAAGTCAACCGAGAACGAGCGCTAATTTCCCATTAATGCCGATATATGTATGTATGTATGTATGTATAAAGACAACGTAAATATTTGCTTTGCTTCTTTGAAAAACGAATAAATCGAGCTAAGGCTTTAATGTTCTTAATTACTATATAAATATATATAAAAGTCATAAGATAATTAATATTTATTGCAGGATAAGCTAACAGTCATACTAAGCTTTGTGATACTATAACTTTCAAGTTACAATCCTTTTTAAGCTTGAAACATTTAGTGACATTTAAGTAATTTAATGCTTTACAGTATTTGAATATATTATATTAAATTTAATGTATGCATTCATCTTTTTTTTAAATAATTTAATTATTCATCAGAACTTCTTTATTGCGCGATGATACGTATTATTATATATATACATATATAAGAGTCAAATTATTCCTCAAAATGTTTGACTATATGTATATATTTATTTCTAAATATTCAGGATCGGTAAAGTTATTCTTATATATAGAAAATTTTAATTCGTCCTAAAAGCATGCGCCATATTTTAATGGGGCCTATCAAACGGAAGTGAGTTATTACGGTTGAGGTTGAAATGTCGGTATAAACCGCAAAATAGCTGCCATTTTTGTAATAAAATGTTTATTGGCAAACGCATGTAGTGTATCGATGCAATATTTTAATCCTAAAATATCATCAATTTTAAATTATACATGTCTATGCTTTGGGTACGTATGTATGTATGTATATGTTACAGTCGAAGTGTATTTTCAGTTGTAATGTATTAACTAACGTTTTAAACTAACTATAAACATTCATAAACATTGGTCATTCATATTCGAATACAATTCAACTATGTAGTAAGTTATACATATGTATGTCTATGTATAAGCGCAAATACACTTTCAACAATGTGCGTCAGTTGTTATATAACAGACGATTTTTGACAGCGCTGATGTTTTTATGAATGCTTTAGAATAGGTATTACGAATAAAGGCAATGAGCGCTGTATTAGGGTAACTCTAAGAATGTGTTCAAAATAAAAATGTGACTTTCCAACTAAATTTACTAGTCGAATAACCTAACGTCTACATTTAACCTGGTACCAACTTATAGTTGAAGTATATTTTCAGTTTTAATATATTTTGATTAATTGAAATGTAATTCGACGGAATATATTCCAACCAGTCAACATATGCATAATACGACTGAAAATACACAACTAGTCAAATTATGTTACAACTGGAAGGTACACTTCAACTGTAACATATATGTACGTGTATCATAATATTTTGAAACCTGATACGTACATATTTCAATATTACGAGTATACCTACATACATACATATATGTATACATTGTATCGATGTAAGGCTTTGATATTTATCTTGACGTGGAATGTAATAAAACCAGACTACAGATGAGGAGGTGCTCTAACGCTTTATCAAAATTCTAGTGATCTACTATAATATTAGATATGGCTCCAAGCGTATAATATAACACAGGGAAAATGTAATGTATATATTGAACATTTATGTAATATGATACGAAATTATATTTTATTATCAAGTATACATATGTATGTATGTATATACATACATACATACATACATCGCTATAATAAATATTATTTTTAGTAATAAAGGTGCGTTCAAAGAATTACATACATATGCATTATCATTTTTCACAATAACAAGTTCTTGGTAATCCCAAAAAAGAGTCATGCCATTTGTTTCAATCTAAGGGGCTTCTTGTGTCTATCACATATTCGACAATGCACGTCAATAGTTCGATACAAAACTGCACGGAAAATACTATTTGTATTCATACTATACAGCACCGCCCGCTTGCATATACATACATATGTACATTACAGACTGCGAATATACGGCGCAATATTGCTTGTATATTGTTATAATATGACGTCTCCGAAAATATTCATATGCATATGGCAATACTTACGTTAGACGGGTGCACTCGCCACTATGACGTCACGTCAAGCTTTAATATTTCCACAATGGCTAAAGAAAACTGGCTCCTCTTGATGCGTTTCGGTGATATGTGATGCTGTATAATATTTTATTTTATTTTACATAGATATACATATACCAGGAAAGCTTGACAGGAAGACCCCAATGCGCCTTCCTAGACAATTAATTACAAACAATTCAGCATTTTTATTACATAAATCACTGTATTTCGAGAAGCTGAAGAACACGACATTAACAATTAATTAATTAATTAATCCATTGAGATTTCTATGGATTTAGACTTGTACATATTTTTTTACAAATTGTACATACATACATACATTAAATACAAAAAAATTGTGACAGATGGTAGGATGTATTTTTTGCCAATTTTTAGGAACCGTTTCAACAGTGATCAGATAAAATTGGCTCTGATCTCTGATTAGAAACGATCGACTTGGAGTCACAAATATCCAAGTCTAACCAGTAGTATTAAATAATAGCCCGGGATCGAACCCAATAATCTCTCAGTGCTTAACATAAAAGCAACCACTGAGTCATACTGCTGAATATGAATAGATCGTGTCAGTTACTGCTGTTTCGGATTCATCACATACACATTACGAAATTTTTCGTACTGCAGTTCACGTGTAGTTTGCCGGCTTGAGCTGAACCGTTATAAACGAACCTTTACGCACACGTCATTAATACATAGTGAATATGTACATAGAACATGAATATATGGTGTCGGTTGCTGCTGTTTGGGTACATAATACGGAACATCTAGATGTGTCAATATGGAATGTACTAAAGAATATTTTTCGTACTATTGTTTACGTACAGTTGCCGGTTTGAGCTGTGCTGGTATAAACGAACGTTTATTCGTACCCTATCCAGAGTACTCAATATATGTAATATCATAGGTTCAAGCTGTTTCAATCCCTTATATGTATGTATGTCTATGTAGAAAAAAGTTATACCTATTCTATACTATAATGTAGTCTATATTGTTTCCAATTCGCTTCGGGCTCATTTTCAATTTACTGCCTCTTCCGACAGAATGGAGGTAATTTTACCAAATTACCAACCAGGCTAGACAGTAGACGATGACGAGGATGTCTTCGGTGTAATTTCATCTCAGACCAGCTGCATTACGATGCAACTTCCGGTTTGTTAAACATCAAATACTCTCGTTGGCGAACGGCGTAGTGTGCCGTATCGATTATGATGCTGTAATACTTTTCGGAAAAGCTCTCCGGAAAATTGCAACGTAACCGTTTGTACCATCTGGCGCTACCCTTGGGAGATGGATATCAGTTGGAGTTAAATTTTCATTATATTTTCCACGTACGTGTACAATTTTCTTTCATTATTTACGTTTACGTGTGCTTGCATACGAGATGCTTGCGTTTTTTTCGCGTTCCCTGGAACTCGTGCTTTTACGCAGTCGTTAACCTTTTCGATGCGTCTCTAGGGCAACAATTGGCGGGCTTGGCCCCGGCTGGTTCACCAGGGATTGCCAAGGGCGAGACGGTTGCCAGGGGTGGCTCTTTGGCCAAAATATCGATTGCAGTGCGGAAGGTTTTAACGGCAAAATGCTTTTGCGTGTTTCGTGTCTGTAAAGAGAATGCGCCGCATTCGTCAATTCCTCTATACTATCGTAGAGCGTTTACGATTTCAAGCCAATTTGCACTAATTGAAGTTTTATATTGAGTTTGTAGCATGAAGGTATATACCTGTCGAATGGATATATGAAAAATAAGTTGCTGTTTGTATGTACATATACTAATGTAGTGTAAAAAGTAATATCGATTTTTGCCATTCGTGACGGGTTGCCGTGAATCGACATTATATGCGAGTTGCATATTGATTGACCTTTACGTGGCGCAAACTATGAAGGGAGTTCGAGCGTGTTTTACTATGAAAACACACGTGTAAATAGGGTTAAAAACATGTCATGAATACGTGTCCGTAATGCGAATTAGGTCCAGTATATACAGAGGAAATCTGTGTCAACTTTTGATCCATAAGTCATGTGGTTTTCGCAACAAGTCCAGGTGTATATAATGTGTGAAGCCTTTGAGTCGAAATTTTACGTCTATTATAATAATAATTAAACTGAATTGTTGTAGTGGTTTACATAATTAACTGTCTAAAATGTACAATATTATATCGTTGATAATGTTGTTTTAGTCGAGCTCGGTTATTACGACAGTCAAGGGGCTGATAAAATGGTGGTAGAGATGTTCCAAACGAGGAGGCTTGTTTCTAACTGATTTTATATTAAAAAATTCGGAAAATTTTATTATCTAACTGTCTCTTTCTGACTTAATGAATGGTATGGAAAAAGTTTAAATTGTGTATTTTTCCTCGTAACATCTTGATTCAAAATGTTCCTTTTATATTATAAGCTTCACTCTCCCATACGGGGGTTAGCTAACATTCAGGTAAGCCAGGTTAGGAGTTTGATCATGAACGAACTCATTAAAATTTACATTGAAATCTTTTGTCAAATCAAAGCGATGATAGCTCACTATCAATAGGTCTTTCTATCGCCCCTTCACAACTCACAGGCTAAAGAGTTAAACAATTATAACATTTACACTACTCATTTTTTACATACTATTACTGTTGCCTACTTATGTACATATGTATCTACTATTACTATTTTTTTTTGTTAAATTGTATAAAAAATATTCATAAATTTGCTCGATCTTTGGAACTAGAACTTCGTTTTGTCTAAAATATTTATGTATGTATATATGTATGTATGTACCTATCAATATATTCTCACGATTCTCAAAACTGGATCATTTCATCATTTAAAACGAAGATCGCAGATAATATGATTAAGCCATCTTCGTCCCACACGAAACATGTTAATTTCATGTACACATACATACATACATAAACGTGTGTCATATTCGGTACATCTTGTCAGATGAAGATGTGGTTGTAACTGTTGCGGCCTTCGTCGCCATTAAACGAAAGTGAAACATGATACAAAACCACAGGTATTTTCAGAACTGTCCATTTTTGTTTGCTGTCGATTCTTATGAAATGCGTGACACTTGCTACAGCTTTGCTTGCTGCAGTAGAGAGTCAATTCTAATATTATTATTTGAACGCATTTCATCAAAAATGATTTAAATTACAAGACTATTTTTTTAATCATTACAACTTTGTGAATCTTTTTGACGTACGTTGAGTCCATTTATTCTTGAGAAAATAGCAAATACAAATTTGTGTATGCTATTTCCTATTCTTACACGTGTGCAAGAGATATGTGTATTTATTTATGGTTTCCTTGTCTACCATTAGTCCTTCTTCATTGCTCACACTCTTGAAATTGGTGTCAAATGTTAAATATATAATATAAAACCTACAAAGAAAAATAATGGGAATAAATGCTATCAACATCAGCAGTTAATGCTCAAAATTTAAGAGTTTCAGGATTATACATATACACATGTAGACCAACTTTGCCTTGCATACATTTTATTTGAATCATAATTATCTTACAATAATAATAATAATTATGTTCTTATCTTATTTTTTTACTATGATATATTAAAAGAATAAAACGTAAAAACTGATTTTAAATATTCGAATAAAACTGTTTGATCTTTGATGTTCTCTCAAACTAAACGGATTTATTCGCTGTTTTTTTTATCTATTCTATAATGTAGTCGATATAGTGGAAAGAGTGAAGAGATTGAAATGACAATAGATGGGTCACGTAGCCAAAAGATTGGACGAAAAAATAAGTGCTGGAGTGGTACCCGAGATAATAAAAGTCGGCAAGGAAAATGGGTGGAAGAAATAAAAATAAAAACATGTAGATTGAGATGGATGATAGCCAAACAGATATGAATGGAACCTCATTGGAGAGGCCTTCATCCAGCAGAGGATGGTGATTGGATGAAGGCCTCTCCAGCAGAGGATGGTGATTCTTGCGTGGTACAGTCTTAACATCTGTTAAGACTGTACCACGCAAAAAATGACATTTTTTTTATCTGATCGTATTATAAGCACTATTCCTCCCCCCCTGCAATTGGTTTCGCACCTAAAATAGTCGGTTTTACCTGAAATATTTAAATAAAAATATATTATTTATTTGTATGTACATACATAGGTTTCGAAAATGTGTCTTATGAATTGTATCCAACACAAATACATACTTTTATTGGGTTTTCGCATACTGGTTTTTCATTTAGCGTAACGTTTACAATATTTGGATAAGGTTGCCCCTGTTCTCCTTGCACATTGAAATCTATATTATTTGTACTACTAGTACATGATACTTTAAAAAGTGTCCCCTCTGAACTTACTCGGGCAATTTTTGGATCCTGAAATGTTTGTTTTTACATATTGAGGGATGCATATTTATAACAATGGAAGATCCAAGGATATTAATGTAATGTATAATAACTTACTATGGTTATTACTGCTGGGCTGTCCAATCTTAATTCGATCCTTGCCTCTGAAAGGTTTTTATATTCTTTCAAATAAAAAGTGCCCTTCCAATAATTTTCTTTTGATGGCCGACGACCGATCTCCCTTTCCATAAATATAAAAGAATCAGGACATGGATTAAAACCTTCCATTGCTAATCCAATAAATGTCATACCATCAGTTTGGCTTTTCACGTTATTAAGGTTGAATAGCAGTATTATGAACAAAAAGGCTTTTGTATGATTTAAAAATGTATCCATTTTACACAGGATTGTAAATAAATTATAAATTAACTACGAATATTGCGTTTAAATGACAAAAATTAAATACACATCGATGCGTTCGATGTGTTGGGTTAGAGTAAAACAGTTGTTGTGATGCATATGTACATTACAAAAGTTGTTTTAAGGTTCGTTTATACCAGTACAACTCAACTGCACGCAAACAGTAGTACGAAAATATTCTTTAGTGTATTCTATATGGACACATTCATATTTTCCATAATATGTACGTGGCGTACCGAAACAGAAGTAATCGCCACGATCTATTCATATTACAGAAGTACATGTCACCGAAACGTATCAATCAGAATCCGGTTATGGAAATATTCACATGACGTCATAGTGGCGAGTGCACCCGTACTAACGAAAGTGCGCAGGCGCATATGAATATTTTCAGAAACCTCATATTGTGACAATATGACGCTAGCAATATTGCACCGTATATTAGCGCTCTTTAATGTACATATATGATAGCCAATTTTGATTTGCACTCGTCTAAAACAAGTATAAACGTGCTGAAAATGGTTCGGTGATTGTTGCGCACAAACCGCTCACCCAAAAGTCACTAAAATCTCTATAACGGGGCATCTGGCATCGAAAAATCCATTATACTAACGAGAACTCGAGTGCTAAATATTCCATGTGCGCGATTTTCATGGCAAAAATTGTCTTTTGGGCTATCGCAATGTGCGTAATAATTAAATTACCGCTGAAAAGAGGCAATGCCGTATTTTATGAATATAAATAATTGTCTTTTAAGTGCAGTATATTGCCGAGCTGTTGACGTATGTACAGTACTGGATAATATAAACCAAGGTTACCCACCCAACCCTTTTGACGCTGGGGGCTACTTTTCATCTAAATTTTCCTGCGATCGACTTTTTTGTTTTTGCAAATTTTATTCTCTCACTGTGATGCTTTCTTTCAATTAAAAGTTTTCTTAACTTCTTGTGTGGCTCAACTTCTTTCAAAAGAATTTTAAATTTTCTTCTCTTAAGCGCTTTACATCTAATAGAATTAATTATTTTTTAAATTCTATTTTAAAATATGGAAATCATTAGTATTTCATAATCATAAAAATTCACAACAGTAGCTGAGGATCGACCAAATGTTGCTCCGAGATCGACCGGTTGGAAACCCTTGATATAAACGAACCTTTATTCGGTGGGACAGTAGAAATGTGATAGGAGCGGGTGGTCGAGGTCAGATACATAGTATTATCGGTGCTAGAGTTGAACGAGAAGAGGTGGATTCTTATCTTCTACTTATTTTTTAAAAATATATTATGTACATATATATATAAAATTACAAATTGAGCAAAATTGAATTTGTGAGTTGCTATTATTATTAGTATCCAAACAAAAGGCAAAATCGTTACACGAATTTCACCGAAATATCAAATGCACATTTGTTATACCCTTACAAGCTGTACAATTTTCTTTTTTAGGACTGCTTTCTTAAAAATGCGATAGATTCAAAGACAATTGTTTAATTGTTCCAACACGTCGAAATAAATTTCGAGCAATAAATAAATAATTTCATGAATAGAACGTAGCGTGCAGTAGTACGTAGTAATGGTTTCTCATGATACGCATCTATTATTCACGTTCCTTTTTCGTTCGGTTTTCTTATCGCCGCTACATCTTTTCTCATTCACTCCATCACCGTTGCATAGATTATATTATATGCCTTTTTTACATACAATAAATGCTGGCTTATTGTGTACGCACCTATATTTAATTTTCTCGGCCATTGTGACTATCTGCGGGGCAGCATCTGCGTTCTTCGGATGCCATTCGCTTTCTTCTCTTTTGTACAATTTAAACCATCGAATAATTTAATAAGCGTCTATATTTAGGCGAAACAGAACCCTTCTCAAATTTAAATGGAATTGTACAATTAGCTTTTCATATTCTGCCCGAAGCTTTTTATGATTATATAAGAACTGCTTATACCCAACCCAAAGGTACTATCACTTTTCCTTGACCCATATGCTATTTTCGCTCGAGTAAATTGATGTTTGTTTTGTATACTTTTTTGCTATTAAAGGTTTATTCATACTGGCACAGCACAGACTTGTAGACGTAACAGCACAGCACGGCACAGCACGTGGCGTAGACGTAACAGCAGTAGCTGACAAAATCTATTCATATACCAGAAACATAGACTAGTGGTTGGCATATAATGCTTTGAACAAAGTGGTCACGCGTTAAAATCCCACTGGTTTCTGCTGGCCAGACCTTAGATTTGCGCTCCAGGTCGAGTTTGCCAATTTATGTGATTTTCATTGAAATGGTTCCAACAAATTGGTAACCTTACCTATTTTCTCGCAAATCTCGAGTTTTCAGCAATCTATAATTTTGCTGAATGCTAATTGATATGTTTTTACTTCATATAATGCTAATAATATGTACTTATTTCAAAAATTTACAATGTTTCTGGCCAAGAAAGCGCATTAGGTTTACCTGTTAGACCTTCCTGGTATACATACATATATTATATATGTGTAAAATAAAAATAAAAGTATGCAGAAGTACATGTAACCGTAACGTATTAAGCAAAGCTGGTTTTCTTTGTCCCCTGTGGACATATTAACGCAAGACGTGACGTAATAGTAGCAAGTGCATGCGTGCTGTCGAAAGTGTGCAAGCGCATATGAGTATTTTCGGAAATTTATATTTACTCAACGATACGACGCAAGCAATATTGCGCCGTATCATCGCGCTCTGTAATGTATATGTGGGTTGATTTTGGCTTGCACTCGGCCAAAACAAGCCAAAACGTGCGCTGCTCTATAGTATGAATAGAAGTAGTATTTTCCGTGCACTGCTGTGCTGGACTGTTACCTTGCAGTGCTGGATAGTATGAATTGGTATTTTGTCGTAGTGACCCAAGTACAATTTCCACCTTTCATAACCATTTTCAATCAGCTGTCTTGTCATCTTATACGTTGACGGATTCATCACGTATTTGCGGTTTGCACCTTGCTGGGCATATTTGCGGTTTCGAGCCGGTACTACTGGTTGGTCTCCGCCATAAAAGATGTGCGAATCGATACCTAATATGTCTTCTTGCAACGTAGTTTCCATCACATAATGCTCCTTTCAGACTGGTTGATACATTTACAATCGATAAATCAATTTTTGAAAAGTTCACGTTGCTAAACAATACGGTGTGACCTCGCTGGTTTTACTTTCGCAATCATATTGCGCAAATTATTTTTTTACTACAATGATTCGTATCATGCTTTCGTACCAAAAAATAAATTATGTATAGGTGTTAAATTGAATGTGTGTACATAAATATATATGTATATGAAAATCTTTAAACAAATCTACACCTTTTAATCAATTAGAATCAAAATTTTCAGCTATTTAAGTTTATTTATTTAGTCATCAATTCAAATTATTCAGATTTTTCTTCTAAGACATCAATTCAAATCCTACTTCTTCAATTCAGATTCTACTTCCTAAGATATCAATTCAAATCATTGCAATGCAAATCATAAGACATAATTCAAATTTTGTGTATAGGAAAATTTCGTGCTTTCCGTTTTTTTTTTTTTTTTCTTTTTTTTATATATCTGAACATACAAAGTGTAAATATATACATTTTGTGATCGTGAGGAAATTCGACCTCGAGATTTTGACTGATTTGTATTCTCGGTAACGACCCCTGATCACGTTTTAATAGCTTTTAGTTTTAATTAAAAGGTTGATTGTGAATTGTTAGCCATTAAAGAGTCAATGGGTTAAATTTTATTTAACGAAAGATAGGAAACGGAATACGTGGGTGAGAAGTATGCAAGGGTAGTGGATATAGCGGAGCAAGTGAAAAGATTAAAATGGCAATGATCGTGTCACGTAGCTAGAAGAATGAACGAAAGTACGACAAAAGAAGTGCTAGAATGGTACCCGAGAGAATGTAAAAGGTGAAAAGAAGGCCGCAAGGAAGATGGGTAGACGAAATTAGAAAAATGTGCGGGATGAGATGCATGAGACTTGCGCAAAACAGAGACAAATAGAAGTCTGCTGAAGAGGCCTTCATCCAGCAATGGATGGTGAATGGGTGTTTCTTGTTTTTATTTGGAAAATTTGAGGAAAAACTTTGAATCACTGCCTATCGATGTTTCCAAAGCTGACTTTTAAGAATAGATCTAAAACTATTTTTTTCAAAAGATCAATTTGAATTTAGTGTTATTTTAACAAACCTACATACCTACATACATATATGTTATCGAGATTAATTTGGAAACTCTATTGTTTCAATGGCCAAAACGGTAATATTCAAATATGATAATAAAAAAATCTACGTATGTAGATGAACCTTTCCATCAAATACACAAAGAGCAATTTTTTTCATCAATTTTGGAAATGAGACGCTTCATATCTCAATAATCACTAGCGCTGGGTATCTTATAAATGGAAATTAAGTTTTTTCATGTAGTATTTTCCGATTTTCTAGATTATATGCTGAATCTGAAGTGGTTTTTTATGGCTACATAAGGAGCTGCTATTTAGATATACATACATGTATACATGTTTATTTATTTATTTAGTAGCAAATTGCTAATGAATATGTAACAAACAACAAAAGTAACAACTAAATTTATAACTATAATATAACAAAATTTACAAAACTATAATTAATAGCATAACATAATATTATATAATGCCAAACATTGCATTGATTAAACTACATCATCTTCCACAAAGGTACCGTTCAAGAAAGCACCAATGTTATTAGCACCTGTAATGCCCGCAGGAAGGGCATTATAAATTTGAACACCTCTGTGGAAAACACTTCCTGCAGCTTTTGCTTTCTTAACTCTGCCTATAATTAAATTATTCCCATTTCTAGTTTCATAATTATGCATATCTCTATTCCTATGTAATTATTGAAATATTTAGGTAATAGACCCTTATCTAACTTATATTTATACCTTATAACCCTTATATTTATACCTTTATCTAACTTATATTTATACCTTATAAACCCTTATAACTTATATTGGGATTTTCCTGTAAGGCCTTCCTGGTATATATGTAAAATAAATAAAAATAAAATAAAATAAATATACAAATTTTAAAGTGCTTAATTTAAGACTATTTGTAATATCTAACCATGTCAATTTTATCATATTTGTTTAGACATATTATTTTATTATACTTAATTTATAACACATATGTTTACACGTATGTCAGTGTTGTTTGAGGAATACATACATATATTGGGTGACCGTAAAAAAGTCGAAAATGTTCGCTTACCATGCATACATATGAAAAACGGTTAGTATATATGTATATCAGTGGCGTGTGGTAAATTTCTCTCTCCCCTCCTCGTACATCCTCACTTAATTTACGCGAGCAGGATACAACAGGAACAAGAGGAACAGGCTTTTCCTCCCGTATCCTGCGCGCGCACATTAAACAAGGCTGTATGACATAAAGAGAGATAATTTCACCGCATGCCACTGATATATATTATATATACATAGTACCGTTTACCATGCACCCTCTTTTTTTTATCTTTCGACTTCGATCTTCGATCTTTCGATTTTCGATCTTTGCCTTCCGATATTTGCTTTTTCGGGCTTTTCACTTTCGGTCTCGTGAGGTAGACCCATACTATACTACAGTTTTTCTTTTTTTAATAGAACAGTGATGTGTGGTTGTTCTAGTGCTATTGACAGACAACCGTGTCGTTCTCTGACGAAAGGGTCTCTCAGACTGTATTTGTTGGGGGGGGGGGGGGGTAGTGGCCTCTTGTAGAGGGCTTTATTGGTAGACTTCTTGACCTCTAAAGTGGGCTTATTACTATACTGGGAGGTGTACAGCCCTGTAGCTATAATTTCACCGCATGCCACTGATATATATATATATATATATATATATATATATATATATATATATATATATATATATATATATATATATATATATATATATATATTATATACATAGTACCGTTTACAATGCACCCTTTTTTTTGATCTTTCGACTTAAGATTTTTCGATTTTCGATCTTTGCCTTCCGATATATATATATATATATATATATATATATATATATATATATATATATATATATATATATATATATATATATATATATATGAGGAGGACGTGCTTCTGCGTTCCTCCCGCTATTACTCGCTTAAACCCGGCTATTGCACGAAATTTAACTTAACCATCTAATCACTTATTTTACTAATTGCATCCTAGTATAATCTAAGTGTAAAAATAAACAGCAAATCGGTCGTAAAAAGCGGTTTTATATCAGTTATTTCGAAAAATTTTGTGCTAATTTTTGTGTCAAATCGGTGTCAAACGAGATACATCTCCCTACCTGAATACAAAAAAAGGGTCCTTCGCCAGCCAAGTCGGTCCCACAGAAGCAATAAATCTTCCACATAATTGCTTCCAGCCAAAAATCTTTAACGAACTTTACTTAATAGAATAATAGCAAACAGAAACGGTGTTTCCCAACTGTCTATCAGTTCTTTTTCATATTTAAATTATATTAAAGTAATTCGTGTAATTTTATATACTTTACTAAAGTTATTATTAAAATATTAAATTGCAAACCGCACTCACATATATAAATCCGTTGTCTCCAAAGAGGCGTCTCACGATAAAGATCTGTAAAAAAGTAGTATAACAATTGCTAATCTATTATTATCATAACTAACTACTTTCACTTACAAAGTAACCCTGTTAAATGGCATGTAATAACTCATAAGTGATCCAAGTGATACCTAGGATGACTATATGTCAAAGCTGACCACAGAGAAGAGTTTATGGCGGTAAGAACTCACTCCTTGAATGGAAATCTCTCTCAAGTACCGCCTTTTTCTCAACACATCTTGGATAAATGCGAGAAAAATAATATCCAAACCTCCAACAAGGTAAGAGTGACGATGGATGATAGCTTAGCTAATAGAAACCTGTATTTAGCCACGTACAATGTAAGAACGTTATCGAGTGAAGGAAGTGTGCTTGCATTAGAGAATGAACTAGAAAGTATCAAATGGGATTTAGTAGGACTTAGCGAAGTAAGACGAAAACAGGAAAACCAAATAATCCTAAAAAGTGGTAACTGTCTCTACTGGAGAGGGCTACCAAATGGTAGAATAGGAGGAGTAGGGTTTCTTATCAATAAGAGAATAGAAAGAAATATTATAGAAATAAACGACATATCGGAACGTATATGCTATGTAGTATTAAGAATCTCGAGCAGGTACACTTGTCAAATCTTCCAAGTGTACGCCCCCACATCTAGCCACCCAGACGAGGAAATAGAAGACTTCTACGAAAAACTACAGGGCGCATACGATAATAGCCGCCACCACTTTAAAATAATCATGGGCGACTTTAACGCAAAAATAGGACAAAAGGCAAACACAGAAAGAGCAGTAGGCAATTTTGGTACCGGCCAAAGAAACGACAGAGGCGATCGCCTCATAGAATTCGCAGAACACAACAGGCTCTTCATCACTAATTCATTTTTCAGGAAAAACACCAACAATAAGTGGACTTGGGAGAGTCCTAAAGGAGACAGAAACGAGATCGATTTCATCCTAACAAATGCCCTGCACTCCGTTAAAGACGTTAGTGTTTTAAGTAAAGTAGATATAGGCAGCGATCACAGATTAGTCCGTGCCAAGATGGCCATTAATATAAATTGCGAACGTAGGAAATTAATAAAAGGATGCAGTAACTCTCCAGATTTCGCTCAACTAAGGTCTAGGAAAAAGGAATTCGAACTCGAACTTGGAAATCGATACGGGAAATTAAACCCAGAAGCAGACATCGAGGAATTGAACACTGTAATTAGTTCGGTTCTAACCTCAACAGGTAAGAAATTAGGTGGTTTCAGGAAACAGATTAAATTAAGCAAAATTTCAGCGGAAACAAAAAACCTAATTAAGCATAAAAGGAATTTAGATAGGGATAATAATAAGCAAGAATACAATCTAGTAAATAAGGAAATTAAGAAGAGAATAGTCAGGGATGTCAGGGATTTTAACAGCAAGCTAATAGAAAATACCATTAAGAATAACCGTAGCCTGAAAAAGTGCAAACAGGATCTTTTCTTAGGCAAAAACCAAATGATCGCAATCAGATCAGAGAGCGGAGTAATAATTAGGAATAGAGAAGAAATCATAGACAGAGTTTACACGTTCTATGCAAAACTATACGAGAACGACAACGGTCAATTCCCCACTCTGGAATCGACACACGGCCAAAGGGTTCCTGCAGTATTGCCTAGCGAAGTAGAGGCCGCGCTAAAAACTGCAAAGAATGGTAAAACCCCAGGGGAAGATAATATTCCCATCGACTTACTAAAATGTGGCGGCCCCCCCCTAATTAATATCTTAGCTAGGCTTTTCAGCAAATGCATCCAGAACCAAGCTATACCAGAAGGATGGAATAACGCAACTATCATTTTAATACACAAAAAAGGCGACAAAAGCGATATCAAGAACTACCGACCCATTAGTCTACTTTCAGCGGTCTACAAGCTCTTCACGAAGGTTATTACAGAAAGGCTGAAGAATATCCTCGACGAGAACCAACCTATAGAGCAGGCAGGGTTTAGGGCAAATTTCAGCACAATGGACCACCTCCAAGTAGTTGGCGAACTAATCGAGCGCGCCAACGAATATCAACGGCCACTGTGCCTAGGTTTCGTCGATTATGAGAAAGCCTTCGATACAGTTAGTCATAATGCAGTACTTAACGCTCTAAAAACACAGGGAGTGCCGGAACCCTATGTGGGACTGTTAGCTACAATATATAAGAATGCCACAGCTTCAGTTAAAATTTTTTCAGGTACAGATAGATTTAGCATAGGAAAAGGAGTAAGACAAGGAGATACAATCTCGCCCAAGTTATTCAATGCGGTGCTTGAGGGAGTTTTCAGGAAATTGGATTGGGATACAGCCGGAGTAAGCATCAATGGTCGCTTTTTGAGTCACCTTCGGTTCGCAGACGATATAGTTTTAGTAGCTCGTGATTCAGCTGACCTACTTATCAGACTAACACAGCTGGACAGGGAAAGTAGAAAAGTAGGATTAAAAATTAACGTAGATAAGACTAAACTAATGTTCAATAGTTATTGCATGCCTGATAGCATCCCCTTAGATGATAAACCAGTAGAAGTAGTAAATAATTATTTATATTTAGGTCAAATAATTGACATGTCTGGTAGTAAAAATGAAGAGATAAAGAGACGTATGAAATTGGGGTGGAGTGCATTTGGACGGATGAATGCTGTTTTTAAATCAAAAATGCCACTCTGCCTGAAGAAAAGGATCTTTGATCAATGCGTTTTGCCAGTGATGACGTATGGATGTGAAACTTGGACACTGAACGCCAAGATGCAAAATAAAATCCAATGCACTCAAAGAAGTATGGAACGCTGTATGCTTGGCATAACAAGGAAAGACAGGAAGCGGAACACGTGGGTGAGAAATATGACAAGGGTAGTGGACATAGTGGATAGAGTGAAGAGATTGAAATGGCAATGGGCGGGTCACGTAGCTAGGAGGATGGACGAAAGGTGGACAAAAGAAGTGCTTGAATGGTACCCGAGAGAAGGCAAAAGAGTAAAAGGAAGACCGCAAGGAAGATGGGTGAACGAAATTAGGAAAATGTGCGGAATGAGATGGATGAGTGTTGCGCAAAACAGAGACGAGTGGAAGCGTGTTGGAGAGGCCTTCATCCAGCAGTGGATGGCGAATGGCTGTAAATGATGATGATGATGATATATATATATATATATATATATATATATATTATATACATAGTACCGTTTACAATGCACCCTTTTTTTTGATCTTTCGACTTAAGATTTTTCGATTTTCGATCTTTGCCTTCCGATATTTGCTTTTTTGACCTTTTCACTTTCGGTGCCGTGAGGTAGACCCACATATGTATATTATGTGGATATTTATCATACATAGATGGTATTTTATATATGTAAGTTCGTTACGATTTATATATTTATTTTTCAACAATCAACTATGAGAATCACATCTCATACACCCACCTTTATGCACACGTAAACGATTTTCCTTGTTTTCATTATTGGATATCCATTCGTCAATGTCTAAGATTACATGGAAAGCTACACGAATTGCATCAGAAAACAAAAGTATTAAAAAAAAGTGTGTAACGTGTGGGTAGGAAATCCAAACTATATGTACAATGTACATCGGATGGAATAGAATCTTCCTTTGCGATTGACAACTGCATCTCGTTTTCCAATCATTTCATACGAGGGGTATCGTTACGTTCGATTCGATATCGCAGCCTCCGGGTTTGGGATCTAGCTTCAGATACACTGGTACTTGGAACGAACCGGTACCGACGAACTATGCGAGATTTAACTATAGTGCTGGATGCTGCGATAATCGCACAATTACGCGACTGGACCGGAGGTCAGGTACTACGTTGCGCAATCATCAAACCGGTTGTTTTGTACCGCGAAAGACTTGACCGAAAAAAATCTCGTTTAACGGTACGCAAATTGGCCATTTAAACGCATCGTCGTTTAATTTATCAATTTGGACAATCTTTGCCTTTATTGTCTCGCTATTTGCAATTTAACAATCTACAGTGGCGCCATCTTTTATTTGAAAATAGCCAACATATGTACATACAATACATATCCGTTCTATATAAAAAATACGCTGGCTATATGTATTGATAAAATGATTATAGGAGTCATCGATGGAATACCAGAGGTCACCATAAACAAACACCGAATATACCATGGTATAAATAAATGTTTTATTATAATCTAAGTGGCCAAAGGCTATTGTTTCTTTAAAAGTAATCAAAATTTTAAATAATTAAAATATTTAGGATAACAACTTCACACAAAAGCCTGCTAATGGATTTATTGCACGAAATATATCTATACAAAGTAACACTTTCTCCTCGTGAGTGTATTTTTGATTGCGATAATAAAAAACAACTGTATACGTGTATGCTTAATATTTTACTTACTTTGGAATGTTCGGTTAGAGACTGAAATATATATGTATGTACATACATATGTAAGTTTGAAATATTCACATGCTATCGTCTTCTACATATAGTGTTTGGTATCATTAAAACAATGAAATTATATTTTAGTCTAGAAAAGCCTCATGTCTTGTTTGAATTTCCATATTCGCTTATACCAGCACAGCTCAAGCCGGCAGCTAGACGTAAACAACAGTACGAAAAATATTCTTTAGTACATTCTATATGGACACATTCATATATTCCGTAATGTGCATGTGGCGTATTCAAAAAAGCAGCAACCAACACGATCTATTCATATTATACAGTAGTACATGTCACTGAAACGTATCAAAGAGTATAGATTTTTTTTTAACCATTTTTGAAATATTCAAGCATGAGGTGACGTCATGGTGGCGAGTGCACCCGTACCAACGAAAGTGTTGCCACGGACATATGAATATTTCCGGAAGCATCATATTGTGACAATATCGATTCGACGATACGACGCAAGCAATACTGCGCCGTATCTATCACTTCTTAACCCATATGCTATTTTCGCTCTAGTAAATTTGGGTTTATTTTGTATAATTTTTTGCCATTAAAGGTCAATGCATACTGGCACAGCACAGACCGGCAACTGCATGTATGTAAACAGCAGTACCAAATGTTACGTAATGTGTACGTGGCGTAGACGTAACAGCAGTAGCCGACAAAATCTATTCATATCGTGCAGCAGTACATGTCACCGTAACAAATCAAGCAAAGCCGGTTTTCTTTGAGCCACTGTGGTAATATTCACGCACGACGTGACGTCATAGTAGTAAGTGCTCAAGCGCATGTGAATATTTTCGGAAATGTCATATTGTGACAATATTGATTCGACGATACGACGCAAGCAATATTGTACCGTATCGTCACGCTCTGTAATGTATATGTAAGCCGATTTTGCCTTGCACTCATCCGAAATAAGTTTGACCGTGCTGAAAACGGGTGGTGCTGTATAGTATGAATATATGTAGTCTTTTCCGTGCAGTGCTGTGCCGAGCTGTTAATGCGCAGTTCTGGGTAATATAAACGGACCTTTAGAACTAATTATTTATTTTGGCAAAGATATGTAACGAACCTTTCCAAAAATATACATACGTATGTACGTTTCCCATGATGAAGCACCGTTCGAAATCGAGTATGCTCTAAAAATTTAATATGTATCAGTTTGATATTATCGGAACCTGTATATGTATGTATGTATGTACATTGTACAATGTACACATAATTCATTTACATCATACCTAGTTATGCATTATTTGCATAGAGGCCGGTTGTTGAACAAACGCTGATGTTTCAGGTCGTTGCATCCATTGATGAATATGTAATATAAAATTGCACACGTGTAAAGTGCAATTTGCAAACGATATGTTGTTCTAGAATATTTTATTTGATATAATGTTTGTTCATCAATACTATTATTTGCCCACCGTATTCCCTTGAAAACATGACCTTATAAATACATATATAATGATATGAATTTCCATATTTTCCTACAGGCTTTTTACCTTGAACGTAGCTATGCCTTAAGGAACTAGCACATATGAACCGCTTTGAGTATTTCCAATAAATATTGCTGCTATTAAGTTTCATAAATTAGCTTTTATAAAATTTATATTTTATCATGATGCCTTTACAGAATTTTTCCCTGAGCGACACTTACATATATGTACATAATATATCAATTTATAGATCACGAGTGGTTTTACCCGGCTTAGCTCGGTATTTGTAATATAAACAGCTTAAACGTGGCTAATCTAATAGTAAACATTCATTCGTTTTTTATTAAATTTATTTGAATCGAAAAAAAATAATATACCGATATCGATATCGTTGTCATAGAAACTTTGATTTGTTTTCGATGCTACCAACAAACCTTACATACAAAGTGTCTTTCAAAATTATACATTAGATAAATTTGATATAATATTCAAATATTGGTGACAAATAGTAGGTAGGATAGTTGGAAAAATTGGCAAACTTTGATAGGAAACGATCGACTGATACCAGCAGCACTGTAGAAATACTCCGAATAAATTCTCTTCAATTGAGGTCAATACAGGGCTTGAACCTTGGAGGTTAGCATTAACGCAACCACAGAAATATACACCTGTCTAAATATACTATATTGTATAAAAAAGATTTATGAATGTGTGAATGTCAAAAATTTACCTATACGAGTTAGTTCTATAAAGCAAAACTTGCAAACATAGCCTGTACGGTACAAATGTACATATGATATTTTTTGATTGCTATTTACATATCTTTATGTACGTATTCTTTCCATATGAATAAGCAGTTTATTTTCTTTATATTATTTTACATTTGATATATTTTTTAAATTATTTATTATTATTTCTTTTATTTGACTGACAATCACGTATTATATTCGAGGTTATAAAACGGTCTTAGATTCTTGAATAGTATTATTAAAACTGACAAAAATTTCATTCTAAGAACCAGTAGCCAGTTTGGTTAGTATGTGTATGTACATATGTATTCACATTCATACTACATATGTAGAACAACGTTGTCAAAATGAAAATATATTTCCAATATATTCTCAGAAAAGAAAAAAAAGCAATATTATTGAACTGTATTCGTGCACGACCGACATAAGAAAGTAATAATAAGCAAAATTGATGAATTTTGGTATGGGTGTATTTCCATACACACTATAATAAGTGTTATTTAAAGCATGTTTTAATGAAGCTTAACAAATTGTGCTCAAATTTTTAATAATACATCGTGATCATACTCTCTTATGGTACTTATTCCGAGACATTTCATCGACTCTGTATCCATTGCATTCGTGCATGGGAAATTGTGTGTCGTTGGTTTGTCGTGTGTGAAAAATTGGAAACGAAATTGCACTACGAATTCCACGAGAAGACATGTTCAGCTGCAATTCGTCTGTATATCTACTTTGTACGTAGTTTATTGAATGGAAACACGTTTGTGATGCAAGATAACACGGCGCACGCGTAGCGGTTAGTCATCCGGGAATACCTGCCATTCATACACGACCGGTTAATTGTAAAGGTGTTCCCATGTGAACTACATAGAAACATTCATAGTCTTGGATTTTGATTTGATTTGTTTTTTTTTTATTGTTTCAGGGCCAATCAGACTCGAAGGGAGCTCGCAAGCGGTCAAGTACGCCGTCTGGTAAGGGTGCCGCCATGTCCTTCGGGTTCAGGAAGAATAAAAATGGTTCCAAGGGAAGCAATGCAGTTGCACCGAGCACTGGGATCAACATGGCCGACAAGAACGGTAATGGAGGTGAGATCTCACCCCAAAAAAAAAAAATAATATTGTTAATGTTGTTTCTTCTTCTGTTCTTCTGTATATATTTGGTAATACATATTATATAATTTGAAATATAATTTTGATTATATATACATATATGTTGGAAAGCGTTGATCTTGTGAAGCTTGTGGTAGAAAACTAGTGGCTTTTGAACGCAAGATCTGTTCTATTATAATATGTAAAGTCACCCGCCTCCATTGCGTGTTGTATCGGTTTAGTAAAAAGGCGTAAGAAATTTAAGGAAAAAAAATAAAATGAATAAAAAACGTGAAAATGTAATAGGGCGTTTTATCCTACATCATGATATTTTGCAGTTTCATTCTTTCTTTACCATTTTTAACTTGTTCCTGTTTAAATCTAAGAAAAAAATCTAGCGCGTTATAAAAGGGTTGACATGTATGTATGTACGTAAATACATGCACTTCTATGATTATTATTCACACGAGAAATATCGCACACACAAAACTAATAGAAAAAAAAAGATAATAAAAATAAAACCAATATACGTAATACAACAGGCAATACTCGTGTGGGCAATCCGCTTGTGGGAAATAATCCGCTCATCGTACATGCAATACATTTGCTTTAAATTATACGAGTTTTGTTTAAAAGGCTCAATTCATAGGAGTAATTTTTGACGTCATAAATCGCTCAAAATAATATAAATATACTTATGTACATACATATTGTTGCTTTCTTTGCATTCTTTGGAAATTCATTCTTTCTTTGCATTCTTTTGACTTTTTTTGGAAATACGTTTAATACATTTTATACATACATACATGCTTATAAATATGATAGAAGAAGAACATATGCATAGGTATTACGTATTATAGGTATTACATATGCATAGGTATTTGTATATAAATAAATAAATAGGTATGTATATATACAAAATTCGAAAAATAAATCTTAAATTTTATTTTTTTTTAGTCTGGGTATTTGATTCAAAGTATAATTATTTTTGCATGAAGTATGTATGACAGCTACTTATGTATATGTATGAAAAAGATATGCATTTTTAGTTAAACTTTCATTTATTTAATGGCTATGGGTTTTTAAATTACTCGCTTCATACTATATTATATATTATATATTTTTATTTTATTTTATATACATGCATACATATAAATATGTATATATACCAGGAAGGCTTAACAAGAAAACCCCTATGCGCCTTTCTGGCCAATTACAAACATTGATAAACAATTTGTAGAGTAATTTGACAGAGTATCATAGACATCTAAGGACAAATTTTGCATTTTTTTTTTATAAATCTCCAAAATTATGCGAGACCTCTGTGAACAAATTTGCAGCATTTTTATAAATCAATGAATTCCAGATGCTCTAAACTAGAACCTTGCCAGAAAATGGACAGGGTTGCTAATTTTTTAGAACCGTTTCAATGAAATCAGATAAATTGACAAACTTTGATAGGAAACAATCGACCTTGCAGTCACGTACCCAAGATCTGGCCAGCAGCAGTGAGGGATTGAAGCCTTGACCACATAATTGAAAGCATTACACGCTAACCATTGATCTTTGCTGCTGGTTAATATATTTGTATTGTAATAGTAATGTATTCTATCAAAATATTTGTCTTGCAGGATCTACGGAAGAGTTATATACAGGGAGTCCAATATTGTCAGGGCGGTCGACACCATTGGCAAGACCACGAAAAGAATCATCAGGACAGCCTTTACGTACAAACAGGTAATACAATTTTCATAATATGTATGCAATTAATAAATATTTCATTATCTAATATATAATTTTGAAAGAGACATGTTTGTTTGTTTGGTGAGTCCGTGACGTTCAATTTAATAAAAAAAACAATGATTATTCAAATAAATTTAAATAAAATAAAACTATTCAAATAATTAGATTCGCCATGTGTAAGCGGTTTATATTGCAAATACCGAGCGAAGCCGGGTATAAAACCCTAGTATTATATATATTTTAAAGAATTTCTGTAACGATGAGTATTTTATGTAAGTTTTAAATTTTTGTTATGATATTATGGAGGACACAATGCGAAAATTATTCATGGTATGGAATAAAATAAATTGCGTTTCATACGATGGTACATTGTATAACATGTATTTTTGGACAAGTTCCAACGACAATTCAGCGCAGACAGAATGACCTCTTTTTTATTAGAAAACTTTATTAGAGCAATTTTGCATTGATCCACTTTTGTATTATATACGAATTTCATTTGGAATATATAAAAACAAAAATAAAATAAAAAAGCGCTCTCATACCATTGGTTACGTATCAAAGCGCTCAGGCGCGCGATGCGCGACTCTCAACATTCAACTTTATAATTTGATATTATATTTACCGATCTTTATGATTGACAGCAGCTGTACAGATTTTAATTGAATGTTTCAGGTTTGGTTTTCGTCAATCGACCATTCCAAAGACTGCCAAAGTAGCCGACATCAACATATCTGCCGAGCAAGTTTTGACAGCAAATCAAGAAACCAAAAATAACAACTTCAATGGTGACTATAAAAATACCAACATCGTTCATATACGGTTTCATAATTCATTATATTCATATCGTCTATGTTTGATTTAGCAGATAAAATATCTCAAAAGCCCGGCTACAATTCACCGGTTGGACTTATACCCACTCAAGTAGGTTCAACCGGCTTGGCAAACATAAATCCAGCACCGAGGCAGACCAAAACAGTGATTTTGACTTATTCAGCCAAACAGCATCCCATTGTTCCCAATCCCACTCTGAGGAGCAAAAGTCCAGCTGTGCCTAGGGTGACGAGTTATCCCAATTACAATAGTCCAAGGAGTGTTTCTGCCAGTCGAGCTTATACTAACAGCACCGGTTACAATATTGACATGGGTGGTTACAAATTGGGAAATTCCGGAAAATACACCTTCCAAACCAGCCAATTTCCCAAGCCGCAGTACCCGGTGAAAGTGTTGGATACCAAGTCGGCGAAACAGGTGATTATGATCAAATTAACTCGTCTTTGTTCGTGTGACAAATAATGTCGTTATCCAATTATGTATTTTTTCGGTTTCATTGTAAACATCGAGATGTTGCGCTGTTCTACAGAAAACAATTTATCGTTGTTCAAAAAAATAAATAAATAGCTTGTCGCAATATGCAATGTCATCAAAGTTTGCAACTATGTAGTCTAATGATGGCACATTTTCGTATACACAGTACTGTCATCCGATTTCCACGACTTTCTAGAAACCCTGTATTAAAAATTTTGAAATTCCGGAAATCTGTCTTTAAATCTATTCATAAACAAATTTTCACTTTCTAGTATGTGCTTTTAAATTATTTAAAAAGAAAGATTAATTCTAAACTTAAATCTGGAGTGTATTCTTGAGCTGAATTTTCCTGAAATCGAATGTCCTTTTTTCATTATCACATTTGAAAAAACTTGTGCCATAGCATTTTCCATACAACCCTAAGGACCATGACTAGAGTAATCATCCGGGCAATTGCAAATAAAAATAGACCATTACATCGGTGTTCAAAGTAAGAAAGAAAAAAGCTTATAAAACATGGTTTTATATTAAGAAATTAACCTTAGTACCCCGATCGCTAGTCTAAGTTTACTGATAATTAAATTTAGGCTAGAGATCAGGGCAATTGCAAATAGTGACCCGATCCCTAATCTAAGTCTACTGATGACCAGTGGCGGCTCGTCTATATGGGCTGCGGGGATACAGCCCTCCCAGTATAGTACAAATGCACGCTATTTTTACCGTCCATATGGGCTGCAGGGCTGCAGACCTCCCAGTATAGTATATATGCATGCTATTTTTGTCTGTATTTGATCACCGGTACTACAGCCCAATTAATCTCTGCAGCCCCTCCCCCCTATGAATTCTCACGAGCCACCACTGCTGATGACTCATCATGGGGTTCAATAATTAAAATTGATTTGCCATGAATATTTGTATGTATAACTCATATGTAGTATGCAATTTAAAATGTATGACCCATAATTTTTAGCCTATTTTCATGTTTTCGTATGCTTATTCATAGTCTCAAGATTATTTGTAATCGGTCTACCCCCACTCCTTATCTTAATGCTTTAGTGCGAGTTCATTTTTCGAGTCTTAATCAACTCAAGAGTTTGTGCCGTAAGGTGGACCCATTTTTAATATAAAATGGTTTAAAAAATATAATATTTTTTCTGAAATGAATTGACGAGTTGTGATATATATGAGATATAATATGAGATTTAAAAATAATTTCTTGCATATGTACATATGTATAATATGCATGTATTGGCTATATGGCTATTTTTTTTTTATTACATTATGTATTGCAAGATTTATTTTGATAGAAATTGTGTTTGTTATGGAAATTAGATAACACATCTGTATGTATGTATATCCATCAGTGATTCTGCGACGAGACGCCCGGGACTTTTTCCCGGCTTTTTTGCTGTCTCGAGTCCCGGGACTTTGAACAAAAAACTCCCGGGACTCGAGACTGTCTAATTTCAAATGTGCGTAGTATATATTACATTTTATTTATTTTTCTATAATGTTATTGATGAGCAAACAAAAGTCTCGAGTCCCGGGAAGTCCCTGGACTTTGAAATTACCATGTCTCGAGACTTTGAAAAAGCCGAGACTTCAGAATCACGAATATCCATACATATAATGTACATATGTGCGTCGAAAAATTCGAAGCTTCCCTAGAAGAATCGTTAATATATTTGACACAATTAAATATTTGAACTGGCCGGAATTCAAAATAAACACTAGACATTGCTTGAGACTAAATATACGTTGGTCTTTCTGTGCCGGAATGTTCAAAATGTCATTTCGATATGTGAGCTGTCACGCGTAAAGTGTAGTGAAACCAATAATACGACATTTTAGTCGAAAGCTCGATGTTTTAAGCGTCTACTCTATAGGCCAACCTATTTTAGGACAGCTTGAGTTCAATGTATAATTTCTGTGCGGGTTCGCTCTAGGGATTTTATTTCGTGTCTACTATTTATTGACATGTCCTGATATTCCGAGTGCTTTAGGCGTGTATAATTTTAGAGATTATTTATTACCATTTGGTTCATACATGGTGCATATTGGTACCGAAGTAAAAGCTTTTTTATAGCTGATATTTATCATCATAGTAAATTAAGCACTATACCATGTTTGGTTTCTATTTTTTTTTTTAAATATAATAACTAATTATATTGAACAGTTTTTATACTACCTATAAATTTGCAGTGGATAGTATAATAAACATAATTGAGCAATAATATTTTATGAATAATTTTATAATACCCAGTTGTGCTTTTTGACTTACCCTGTATAAGTGTTTGGCAAGACATTTTTAGGAATATACCAGTCGGAAGTGAACCTATAGGCGTTTGCTATTTCTGTTTGCCCGACTCTCACTTTTAGATACTGGCTTGTTTTGATACCGTGTGCATCCCACAGCCAAGTTCCTGTGCATATATTGAAGCTTGTTTCACACGATAGTTAATGCTTAAACTGAAACTTGTATTAAAATGTAATTGGAAATTATTAAAGGTTGTGGCTATTTGCAGGTACTATGTCTGCAAATTATTGGCTATTTGCAGGTACTATATCTGAGAATTATTGGCTATTTGCAGGTACTATATCTGAGAATTATTGGCTATTTGCAGGTACTATATCTGCGACAGTCGCAAAGCCTTCTGCGCATGCGCGTGAACTGTCACTGTCAGCGTGTTTACTGTTAAAATTTTGTTTTAAACCTCTTAAAATTTAGTTCGAACTCGTAAAGTGACGTAGAGTAAAAAATATAATCCAAATTAGTTAATATTATTAATTGTTAGAAAATTATTATCAAATACAACGTATAATACCTACATACAAGTACAAGCTGCGAACTAGCTAAATGATATAAATCAATTATAATAACGTGCGAAATTTTTTTGCCTTATTTATAATGAGCGATTGATTAAACAAGTCTAGCATACATTAAATGTAAGAAATATAATCGGATTATAAGTTCACGCGCATGCGCAGAAGGCTTTGCGCCTGTCGCAGATATAGTACCTGCAAATAGTCAATAATTTGCAGATATACATAGTACCTGCAAATAGCCACAACCATTATTAAAATGTGTGTACATTATTTGTATAGTTTAACTTCGTCATCATAATAGTTTCAAATTAAATTTTATATTTAAATTATTTAACTGTATCGTATTGTCTTCTAGTATTGAAACACGATATGTTTTGAATATAATTTGTTGTAGTGTGGTGAAATTCTATGTGAATTAATGTACATAATATTAATTTTGAGCGTGTGATACGGATAGGACTGTGTATTTCGGCTGTCCAAAATTAATTCACTATAGTTCGTTTGACTCCATCAGCAGTTGCATAAAATGCCTGCAGTTAGAAAGTCGTTCGTTTTGTTGCATGGTTTCGTAATAAGAAATTCGCATGTGGTTGGCTGAAAAAAATTAATTCGCCGAATCGCCGCTGTAATTAAACAAAAACATTATGTCAGTGCGCTTTGTTGTATATCAAATATTTGTGAACAATTTGCGCACACTCGTTCGCTAAAAATATGGTGAGAAATGTTGTTGTTTGGCATTGCTGAAAATTAACTGTCCATGTAAATTAACATTTGTGTAACGTTACACTTTTAGGTTGCAAACAACAGCAGGAAAGTGTACGGATCGTCAGACGGCTCTTCCAAAGAAGGTAATAATTAATTTAATACATACCATTTTGTTTAGAGTAATTAATTTAATAATTTGATGTAAGTAGTGTTGCAGACATAAAACTGATATTTATCTTTTACGTAAATATTTTTTTTTTATTAAAACTCAAATTTTACTGTAATTTATATGGAAAAAAATACTATGAGGAAGATTATACTATGTATTATTATTATTAATACATTTTTTAATCTTTTGAATAAGTATCGCTTAAATATACATAAATTAAATATATAATTTTATAATAATTCCATTCAATGAAATACAGTATTTATATTAATTGGGGATATTAGACTGTTTCATATTTATTCTCAGGCAAAACAAAACTAACATTGCATTTAGCATGAATTTACATATATTATTTTGATATAAAAGATGAATGTTTGTTTATTTATGTACATATATCTAAAGTTTCCAATTAAAAAAAATATAGAAGTTAATTTTTTAAACATTTTTTTCAAATTTTCATCTATCAAAGCAACACCATGAAAATAAACTAGTTTCTATTATAGTAATAATAAACTGTAAAATAAAATGATACTATACTGAACATTTTATGTTTTAAAATTTAATATCAAATGCTACAAATTGTTTATAATCCCGAGCCGAGCCAAAAACATATGACATGTTTTTAATTTCTTAACATTTTAATAATTTCAGGGTCGGTTACGGAAGACTCTGGTGTATCAGGACTTGGTGATAACGGCTGTAACGATCGTGTTGATTCAGCATGGTCACCTCAACTGACCCGGAGACAGCACCGACGACCGCGCACCTTGGAAATGATAATGCATGGCGATCACAACTTCCACCTGAGAGAGTTGCAAGTCAACGATTTAGATATAATGGGTGATTTTAACAAACACATACGTATTATTGTTGCAAACAATCATTATGCTGATATGCCAGCTTATAAATTATGTAGTTTTGGTAGATTCATTAAGTATGCACTCGTGCCGCTTTGTAATTGCTATGATTGGCGTTTACATTCACAACAGTGAATGATGTTTTAGATGAGGCTATCGTCACCGATAATGATGTGATTCCGTTGCCGAAATTGCCGAGCAACTTTGACAAGGATAGGGAAGACGCTGCAAGCTATTATCAAGTTCCGGAAAACAGATTCAGCAGCTGTCGATCGTCCGGTTCATCATCGTCCGGAAGTCAACAGAACAGATCACATCAATCAACTTTAGAACGCTACCGTAGTAATAGGGATAGGGATAGGCTTCCGAGGGGTACGAGGGATGCAGATGAAACTTTGAAGTACAAGGATGAAGAAAAAGGGTCTAGAGATAGGATACAACATGAAAAATTAGAAAAACAGGTAAGAAGTGTATTCAAATAAAGGGATAGTTTGAATTCATCATCACTTTCTCGAATTTATAAATAACTTTTACTTAAAAGTTTTGATAGATTATCATAATGTGTTCATAAAAATACAGTGAATGTTCATTTGAATTATTGCCGCCATGTTTCATTTTGGTTTGTTATGACATTATAGTGAATGTGAACATTGCGTTAGTGACAACGTGCGCCATATACTGCTTAGTTTTGTTACTAAAATTCATTATTTTTTCAAGGATTATAATAAAACTGCTAGCAGTAATCAAGATCATTCACCGTTGACCAGAAATTCCAGCAAGGATTCCAGTCCTTCAACCAAAAGCGAAGAAAGTCAACCAAGCACAGTTGGTAGCACGTGCAGCGATCCGCTAGAAGCATGGGTCAATCAAACAGCCGGTGAATCTATGGCTTTACGGTAATATAATACGCTAATAATTAAAATTAATTTAGTTAAAATTAAACTGACTATTAAAAATAATTATGAGATGCTAGTTATGACAATTTTTGCTCTCATCAGACAAACTTTTAGATCTCACGATGATATATCAGTGGCTTTGAGTCTGTCGTCCAGTTGTGATGATGACAAAGGAGTAAACAAGTCGTTCAATACGCCCAGTTTCACCCCAACAACTGTTACTATAGTTAATAAGGAACCCCCTATAGAGTATGCGCACCCCTTGACTATGAAGCCGATGAGTCTCAGTCAAAATCACGGTTTACACAGCATGTTTATGTCATGTAAGAGCTTCCATATTATTTAAATATACATTAAATTTTAAATATGAATTGAAATATAATGATTTTTTAATATTATAGCTTCAATGTCATCGTCAGCGTTCAGTGCCGATAGTACTAGTTTGATCGCAAGCGACTTTAGGAATTTAATGATTGGCGATTCTCGACTGGCTATGCCAACATTGACATCGTCGAATCATAGTTTGATAGAAGATGAAACATCTCCAGCTGATAGTCTAATATCTTCGAGCACAGATTCCAACAATGAAATGCCGATGTTGGAAAAAGACACTACGGTGTCAACTTCAGCGTATCACACTGCTGATAATAGAACTTTGGATGTTAATAAAGAAGATGATACCACAATGGAAGACAACATGAAAGACAAGGAAACGACTGAGAAGTAAATATACTAAAAAATATTACGGTTAAATTTGAATAGCCGAGTAATGTATGTAGATTGTAGAGTTCAAGTTTTATTTATCATAATTTTTTTGTTACTATTTTTATTAGATTCGAGTTGTATTTCTCCCAGTATAAATATATCCAAAGGTCTGTTAAAAGGATAAAAATAATTATATGTATTATTATTATCGATTTATTGTGTCAATTTAAAATTACATTATTACTCGTAGTAAAACAATACTTTTTCTGCATTTTAATAAAGATTTTATTACATATTAAAATTTCTCTATAATAGATATCTGTATGTGCTACAAATTCTGTACTATTTTGATGTGACTTTCAATTATAATGAAAAATAAAAATTGATAAATTTTCTAAACAGAGAAGTAAAATAAACTGATTTTTGATCAATTGTAATTTTTGCTGTTGAATATGAGATATTGTTTAATTACGAGCAAAATATTCGTATATTAATTATGTATTCTATACATTTATACTTATCAAATATATTACAGATCACCAAATAAAAAGAGTAGTCACAGTCCAGACACTCCAACAAATGCTTCAAATTCGCTATCATTATCAGAAGGAAGAGACTTTCTCATCGATGATGAAATAGCTGATCAACCTGCACTAATTTTTGAAGGTAATCGTAAGTCATTGTAAGTCGTTACTGTACTGCAAATGGAAAATATATTAAACTAATTAATATTTTTTTCCACTTAAAGGTAATAGCATTGCAGATCAAGCAACTTCTTCTCTACAATTGATCAATCTAAATGGAACTGACAGTACGCAAACTTTACAAGAAACAAATAATCAATCATCAGCACATAAAGCCAAAGGTAAATATTTATTTTAAATCATAACACAGCTCATAATGTTGACAAATATTATGCTAATCAATACAATTCTCGATAGGTGTACAAACCAATCATAAAGAGACCTTTTCACCACTGCGACCAAAACGATCACCGTCTTTGGATACGTTATCACCGTGCGATAGTATCGCATCAGACGATCTCATTATGGACATGGATTTCAATAATTCCATCACCAGTCTCAATAGCGTCGACGAATACATTGATAGGTACGCTCTAATAATACATACAGATATTATATAGCACTGTCTTAGAAACATATGTATTGAATAGCATTTTTTGATTAGGCTTGACGGATCCATCAGGAGTGGTTTGAATTCATTGGAAGACTCACAATTGAGGGAGGAGCTGTTGAAGTTGAGCGTCAAGAAGTATTCCAGTCAAATTTTGAACGGTGAATTTGCCATCGGTGGGACACCAGTTAAACAAGGACAATCAATGTCGACCAGTAATAACAGTCTCGTTAATATCACGTGAGTGTTTTTTTT
The DNA here is from genome assembly GCF_051622035.1 of Arctopsyche grandis. Taxonomy (NCBI): domain Eukaryota; kingdom Metazoa; phylum Arthropoda; class Insecta; order Trichoptera; family Hydropsychidae; genus Arctopsyche; species Arctopsyche grandis. Next base: position 12,697,532 of record NC_135365.1, on the reverse strand, counting down.
ATATATTATATAATACAAGATGGGTCATAAATAATTAAACAGTTAGTGTCTTAAAAATATAAGATGAATTTATAAAGATAGTATCACTTGGAATAGTTCAAAACGTTATCAAAAAGTATCCACCATTTTCCTTAGTATAGTGTATAAAACTCTGAATTTCCATTCGGATTGATTTGTTGAATATGCTTCAACTCCAGGATTTACATGAGGTCGGTGAAAAAATATTTTCAACTTCAAATAGCCCCTTGGAAGAAATCAAACATTGATAAATTAGGCAAGTGTTGGGGCTCGTCAATATTTTTCGGGTGACTTGCATCAAGTTTTGTGTATTGTGCGTCCATCTAGTTTTATCCCATCATGTTGGAACCAAACTATTCCAGAATTTTAGTGTTTTGATACAGACATTTTAAAAGGTTTGAGAAAAGTGATGGACATTGTCCAACAAGTCAAAGTTTGTCTGACTTTCTGTATGTAGATTTCTCTTGAGTAACTTAAAAATTACTTTGTAGTGTTTGTTAATGTTACATTTTTTTATTTATACCAGGAAGGCCTTAACAGGTAACCCCAATGCGCCTTCCTGGCCAGAAACATTTGATACAAATATTATTAGTATTATACAAAGTACATAAATACATATCAATTAATATCCACAGAGACATCTATGGTCAAATTTGTAAATTAGCAGCATTTTATAAAATTCAGCGAAATTCTAGATTGCTGAAAACTCGAAATTTTGTGAGAAAATGGGTAAGGTTACATATTTGTTGGAACCGTTTCAATGAAAATCAGATATTGTGGCAAACTCTGACAGGAAACGATCGATCTGGAGTCAAAAACCCATGGTCTGGCCAATAGAAACCAGTGAGATTTGAAAGCCATGACCACTCTGTTCAAAGCATTATATGCTAACAATAAAATTGATCATTTTCAAGATACGAATAATAAGTATAAACCTCACCGAATAGGTATAATTCACTGTTCTTAAGAGGGCTGTACACCCTGTGTTGCCGTTCCTTTCTTCGATATATATATTGAGTGAATGCGACAATATATATCAATATATATATATTGAGTGAATGCGACAGTTGCGCTTCGACCAGATAAAACGTATTTTAAATCGACAAAATCGAGGTTTCGTATTCTCCAATTTTCTCCTCCGAAACTGGACAAATTTTTAAAAAAATTTCATCATCAGTATGAGAAAGATATTTTGTGTGCAACTATGCGCGTATTTTTTTTTTAATCGATCGTTAAATAAGCACGCTCGACTCTTTTCGTGGGTGTAAAAAAGAGGCGATTTTATAGATGTTTGGCGGCTCCTAGCTCCTATAAAAAATAACTAATCAAAAAAATAAAACGATAGATGCATCTCAATGGTGGATATCCATAGCATAAAAAAATAATTTCTCTAATGAGAAAGAGAGAAGTGTAATACGTTTGTATGGACAAGGCGCTGGTGTCCAGCCCTCTTAATGATTTGATTTTGTACATTTTAACACTACTTGAATTTATAAAGTTGATCGTGGGATTAATTTAGACTCACTGTTAAACTGTTGTCGAGTGTTTTGATTGTTGTTTTGTTCATTTTCTCACTAGTGACAGTAGCCATAATTACTTCCTTTGTACCTTTGGGTTCAAATTTATCTCTCGCTTAATTTTTGTTGCCCTTAATTTACTTTCCGGGAATATTTATGTACTCTGCGGCTGGGATGAGTGTGGCAGCCTATTTTGGGTTCGGTTCTTGCATATTTTGAAGTTCAAAGCTGGCAGCATTTCCCATGAAAGAGCTGTAGCAACGTTGTTTGACGCAATGCAGGCTATCGTGTGGAAAATGTTCCGCACCGGCTGTTTCCACTGTAAACATTAGATCAGTTTTGCGAGCACCTCACTATTTTACAACCAGGTCAAATTATGCACAGTTTTACAAAATTATTTTCGAGTACAATGAAATTGCGATTGGCTTAGTTGTGTATTAGTTAGGCACCGAAAACTCCATGGAACCTAAATATAATATGTACACTTGGTACAATGCACTGTCGTTGTATTGAAGAAGACAGCAAGAACAGTACATAACTGTTTGTAATTATTATTGTAGTTTATGGGGTCTGGCATGATAATGGATGTAAAGCAGGGCTAACGACATATTAACAAGGCCCAAAGACAGCCCTATTTAACATTCCACTACTGGAGATTAATCGCTTTTCGTTCCATACGTTTTATAGTGCGGTTATCGTAGAATTGTTTTATATCTATTTATAGTTTTTGCAATGCTTTTCCACAATGTGTTTTTTTTTCACTTATATGTTAGAAAATAAAATAATGTTCTGAACAAATATCAAAGCTCGGCGAATACCTTTTCTACTACTTTTTCATCGATTAATATCACATGTATTTTTGACAAAATATATACTCTCATCTTCTCAATCAATACGAATACGCACTATCAATTGAGTCACGCTGTGGCTAATTTTAGTTTATAGCCATTTTTATTATAGCATTTAAGTGAGCTATATGTTCACCTTAAGAGGGCTGTACACCCGAAACCTTAATTTTGTTGGCGTTCCTTTCTTCGATATATATATTGTGTGAATGTATATATTGAGTGAATGCGACAATATATATCAATATGTATATTGAGTGAATGCGACAGTTGCGCTTCGACTAGATAATACGTATTTTAAATCGACAAAATCGAGGTTTCGTATTCTCCGATTTTCTCCTCCGAAACTTGAACAATTTTTAAAAAAAATTCATCATCGGTATGAGAAAGATATTTTCTATGCACCTGTGCGCGTATTTTTTTTAAATTGACCGTTAAATAAGCACGCTGGACTATTTTCGTGGGTGTAAAAAAGAGGCGATTTTATAGATATTTGGCGGCTCCTAGCTCCTATAAAAGATAACAAAAAAAAAAAAAAAAAAAACGATAGATGCATCCCAATGGTGGATATCCATAACATATTAAAAAATAATTTTTCTAGTGCCATAATTGAGGAAGGGAGAAGTGTAATACGTTTGTATGAACAAGGCGCTGGTGTCCAGCCCTCTTAATAAAATTCAATTTAAAAATTCGATTTAACTTTCATCTTTTCAAGCAAATTTCATTAAAATGTATGTTATTTATGCACAATATATTAACTAGACAATGCTTAACACAAAAGCTACATAGGTGTGTTTTTTTTCTTTGAATTGGCTATATTTAAACGACTGAATGAAATTCTTTAGTCAGAAAAACGTCACACCTTCTCGTTTAGTAAATTTATTATTATATTATATGATGACTACTCATTTGCTCATATGTACAAATGTACATAATATAAATTTTTACAAAATCTAAATTTGCAAATTAATTAATTTTCAACTACATTATTATTTTGTCGAGTTAATATATGTATATATGTATACAAACTAGGTACTTATGTATGTACTTGTACATGGTTATGAAATCAATATTTCATACGTATAATTTACTTTGGGAAATTCGGCTCTGTGCAGAGATAAATATCAACTTCGCTCTCCACGAACCATCAAATATTTACATGAGCTATTTTCGTTTTGGTTATGCGAGTGAAATTTGCAAGCAGTGAAAGCGTAACCCAACACTGCAAACACTTTTGTCCCCGACCGGAAAATACGTAATTACCACAAGAAAATTTCACAGGTTTGTCGGGGGCATTAGCGGTCGAGGAAAACTTTTCCTATAAGCCACGACACATTGAAAGAAAATCGCCGTATCGTGGTGTGAGTGGGTAGGTGGATGGATGGATGTATTTCTTTCGTGTCTCACGCGAACCCCATAGTCGGATAATTTATGGTAATTTTTCGTCAGGTTACGCCAACGCCGGATCCTGACGTACTACATACCTGAATACATCAAAAGCGATTCTAAAATTCGATTTCCAAAATACCTATTTACCTAGGTAAAAATAAATAAAACTAAACAACGTACGAATTATGCGTATAATTTGACTCAACCTTCTGCACTCGACTGGGGAAAATCAATAGGTCTGCGTTCAAGTGACAGTTTTCCTCCGAGCGGCTTGCTATTTTCACGTTCACTTTCCGTGAAAGTGTGTAAAAATATCAAGAAACAATTTTCTACAGTGTATAGTTATTTATAGTGTCGTTAAATTTAACGTATCTAGTTTTAACGAAGCACCGTCGGATGATTGTTAAATGTTTTGCAACTTTCGAGTTTCGATAAAGTGAGCTGATACAAGTAGACGTTTAAGATATGACAGATAAAGTTGATTGCGATTTTGTGTTCAGTGATTGTTAAAATGTGGTTAGTATTTGGATTATATTATTAATTGTTGATATTTCTATGTGAGGTTGTACATATGTAGATGTAGGGTTATATCTGTATATATATGTTTTGTTTTTGTTATGTCTAATTTATTATTTTGTTTCTTGTCTTTTCTGTTATATTTTTGACCATTGTGGCACATTAGGAATTCCTGTAATGCTACAACGGTCCAAACTTAAATAAATAAATAAATATCGGTTATATGGGTCTTTGAATGAGTCAGAATTGGATTACATACAGACTTTGACAATTAGAACTGTTGTATCGATTTCAGAACACATGTTTATATACACATACATACATATGTATGTATGCACATATTTACAAGCTTTTTTTGCATTTCAAAAGGCTCCAAACCTGAGCAACACAGAAACAACAAGCATTAACAATGTCATAAATAGAGGTAGGACCGGAAGCGCGCCGTCTATTGTTCCATTATTGTAAATGCTTTGTAAAAAAGGTTCGGTAAACATTTAACAATGCATTTACAACATGTGAACAATGAACAGCGCGCTCTGGGTCCGCTCTTTAGTCATAAATAGCTTTAACATAAATGATCATATAACTTTATAAAACATAAATAACATACTACTTTCTATTCGCTTGATGATGTTTGCACATAGGTTTTTTTCAACATATTGCCTATCTGTATACATATTATTAGAGGTAGGATAGTCACAGTGCTATCCATTGTTCGGCGAACCTTTAACAATGCATTTACAACCTCTGAACAATACACGCCCCCCTCAGGCTCCGGTGACTACATATTATACAATTATTAAATTTAATACTTCAATTTTATGTAAAATTCATTGTTTTTATTTAATGCACAAGTCATCACCAATATTGTTAGTAAATATATGTATGTTACAGTGCAAAGTGCTCACTCCAGTTCTTTCACTAATATACTAGTTGGTTCATACAAGACCTACTTATTTTTGTTGAAGTGCTAACATTCAAAATCGATCTTTAAATAAACTCACCAGGTGTCGCATGAAGCTTTCAGCTGTCAAAACTTTTAAGTTGTCAAAACCTTTGAGATGTCAAAACGCCAAGTAATTAAATGGAGAAAGTATCTATGGTAATCACATTAAAATATTGTTATAATTCCCGTTTCCTCGAATATTAAAAATATTGAAATCGAGGGTAAGCATACATACATAGATAATAGGACAAACGATTGAGAATACTCAAACGTATGCCTAATAGTATGTGCATGAAGTAACTAATTCGTTTTGCAATTTATTTTTCTTTTGTGTACACTATAACTGGACAGATTGGTTCGTGTATGAACAAACTAGTATGTTCATGAAAAAACGAAATCAACACTTGGACTGTAACACCAAACTTTACACAGTTACTCCCTACAATTAAGTATACATACATATATGTACGTAATTTATCTTTTTATTATCAATATAATAAACTAGTGTTGTATCTGATGAAATATCATCGCATGGGTGTTGGCAGATTAAGTTATTAAATAAAAAAAATAAAAAAATGTGTCGAACGCACGCGATCGAATTTATTTCAGATACATTTTAAATATATTTAATTTAATTTTTTATATTTAATTGAAATGACAATGAAAAAAAAGTAAAATCTATCTACCTACCTACATATAAATAATATAAAAAATACAAATAGAAAAAAAAATGATTACATAAATTTGCAATAGATGGCGGTAAATGCTCAGAGACTTTATTAGTCTAGAGAAATCATTGGTAGCAAACAGTATATATAGAACTTTTTTGCTTTTTTTATTATATTGATACGTTTTGTTGGCATTGTTTTAGCTGTGACGTACATATTTATGTCGAATCGAAACGACTATTATAGTACGGCGAGCGTTATCTTACACAAACACACAGAATAGCGATATTATGCACATATATGATTTATTTATTTTAATTGAAGATGTATGTATATTAAAATAATATTTGAATTATGTAATATCCAAAGTAAAATTGTTGGTTTTCGGAAGTAGATCCTCCAAACACTATTTGTCCTTTAGACTCTTCTATTCTTACAAAAACCTTATCAATACTACTTAATTTTTCATGTAGGCCAATAAATACATATAAGAACTTGAGTGGAACTGTAAACATAAAAGTTGACTATAGATAAGATCGTTGTAAATTTTTATATTGGTCAAGCAAGGCTGATTTTGATTCATACATTAAAATGGTTAATGCCCCAATGAGTATACATACATACATATGTTTATATTCAACTGAGTTTGTTGTGCTTTAAATTGCCGCCATCAACATCGCAATCGATTCAGTTCAGTGCCTGGCCAAAACAACACGAAACAAAAAAGGCAGAACTTTCGTTATCATTTTTATATGACGACTTTGTTAGATCGAACGTCACCGCGATAGCAACCACTACTACTTACATACATACATATAGTACTCCCTGCCTTCAGGACTCGAACCAATCAATCTTTCAGTACCCACCAGTACACAATCTCATACCGAATGCAATCTAATAACGGTACAAAAACACAGTGCTTGTGGCACGCTCTGTCGGCGCACCGTACCGATTCGTTAAACCGACAGCTGGTTGCCGAGCTCTACCCACCACTCGCTACAGACGCGTCGATCGAGACAGACCTGATCCAGTCATAGTCATCATCAGCTCTCGTCTCGAAGTCCTCGACCCTCGCTAGAAGCTCCACGAACCGCGATACAGATCGATTCGCCGGGCCGGTTCCGCTACCTCCGACTAAGATCAAATCAGTTCGACGAACTTTCGCGCTGGAAGCGTACGAATTGATCATCATTGCGAAATTCGGCGCAAGGCCGGACTGGACGTAAATAAACTCGAGCGACAACTTTGAAAATTGTGCGTGTTATGTGAATGGACCCGTTCTGGATTGTCCCTGTGCGTAAAAGGAAGCACTATTGTTCCTGTGCTTCGATGCTTGAAGAGGAACTGCAGTCGTTCGAGGGCTCGCCTCGGTCCGACGAGCTAGTCAGTGTCAGCATGATCAGTGAAAGCAGTTGACATGTGATACGTTGGTGGTTTTTGAGGATCAGTGGAAATGTCTGTCGAGGGTTCGAAGCAGGACACCGCAGAGGAGAAGGAGAGACCCACGCCTGGAATTGTGGCTCACGTGGTCACGCTAATGAACAACAACAGCAACGGGTAATTTTAATTATTAGATCAGAATTAGATCGGCGACTTAACATGGCTACTAATTGAGTGTAATCTCACTTAACGGACTAGAAAATTTCATTGATTTTTTTTTTGGCAATTATAAGGGTGCTATTTTTTTTTGGTTTTGCACCTGTAAAAAGAGCGCTAGCACGCCTGATCGGTGATATTTTTTCCTTGTATTACATACTAGTGGTTTTTACCTGGCTTCGCTCGGTATTTTTAATATAAACAGCTTAAACATGGCTAATCTAATAGTAAACATTCATTTGTTTTTTTATTAAATTTATTTGAATTGAAAAAAAATAATATTCAACGATATCGGTATCGTCGTCATAGAAACTTTTATTTGTTTTTACGATGCTCCCAACCAAACCTTATATACATACATACAAAGTTTCTTTCGAAATTATATATTAGATGTAGGTTTGGCAGTGATCGATAACGGTGATATCCATATTTGAAGAAATGTAGAAGAAACTTGTCGAAATAATAAGATCCTACGAACTAACAATGACATGAGGATACGCCCATTCACAGTTGGTTTCTACCTAGGCACGTCGTGCCGTATGATTCTGTGTATCTGCGCCTCAATTCATTTAAATTTCAGACATATAAATTATGATACACAAAGCATAAAAGTTTGAATCTATGAGATGTAATTGGTATATCCAATTCTTTATAATATATCATGTTTTTCCCAATTATTTGGCATTTCCTCTATCGTTTCATTACTTCTGGAATACATGTTTTAAATCATATGACGCACTCAGATATAAGAAGTCACACTTTTTCAAACTATGAGGCTTTTGCAGTGGAATCTCTTGGGCTTAGGCTCTTATTCTGCAAATGCTGATCTACTGGTATGAGAGTTTGAATTATAATCCAAAACAAAGATGTTTTTAATTCGTCTTTGGTAGTTGTATTTGGGCGTCTAAAAAATCATAAACTCCGTTTTATTATGCGGAAAATTTAAAATTTTCTTTTACGTTACAAAAACACCAGCTTAAGTATGTCTGTTTGTTGATGTTATGTTTCAAAAGCAAAAGAAAAATATAACGAATGGAATGCTCGAGCTCTGGATACGAATTTAGGAATCCACAACGTGTGCATTTCTTTTCCTATATTTTTTATAACTCGGTTTAATTTAAAATCGGCGCTTCTCAAAGTAATATTGTACATACTGTGCAGTTATTTTTTAGACGATAAAACAGTTAAAACAGGCAATTTTCACAGACAAATCACGAGTGTGGGAATCGGAGATAATTCTGCAATACGTGCCCGCATGCTGCGATTTTGCATGTAGTGATATGAAAAATAAAAAAGCAGTCCAGTTATTTTGATACACATCGAAATAGAATGGTCGTCTCATTAGAGAGTACCAACTTTGAGATTCTTTGCATTATTTTCAAAAGATAAAACATAGTTCGTACATCTACGTAATATGATCGTAAATAAAGCGAAATAAAAAAGAAAAATCGTCGTGAATCTATTTACATAAATTTAGCTGTAGAAAATTTTACCTTTTTAATTCGAGTGTTGTGTTTGTTTGCGATTAATCAAGAATGATTGATGAGACTTTTCTAGTCGTATTTTCTTTAAGTTTTCGTGATGGACGAGTCTTAGTGAACCCCTAAACTGCTAGGCAACGCGGTTGATACGATTTGTATACAGATTTAGAACTCAAAAGGTGATTATTATTTATTTTATTATTTTTATATTCACACATATAATATCCAACGAGCTTGAAATTGAAACAAATGTAATATAAATTCAATACGCAGTTATTGGCGATACGCTTCACCGCGTATTCGATATCGGATTGCGAAATGCGGTATGTATAACACGTTACATTCGTATTCGATAATAAACCAATATTTATTATTTATAATAATATAAACTAACATTTTCTGTGCGTTCGTGTTCATTTCAAGTGTGCTTCATTGATACTGTTGAAGATAAAAGTTCATTTTGTTTGAATGCTATTTATTAGATACCGCGAGTCTTATCGATACGTTCACGTGAAAATATTGTTTTATAGGAAAGTTTTATTTATTTTATTACTATATATTTTTCTAAACTTAAAAAATTGATTATTTAACCCGCAGAATTGTTGTATAATTTTTGTAATCCGAGTAATTTATTATTATAGTTGTGATATGATTATTAATTTGTTCTGTGTGCGTATTTATGTTAAGTAAAGGGAAAATTCTACCCCTATTGAAAGGACAGAATGTCACAGTGTTTACATACATACTTGTGTGTATGTATCTATATAAAGTTCTGAAGTTTGTACTAAATTGATTAAATATATACATAAATACATATATAGTATTTAATTATTCTTCAAATTAGTCATAATTGAAAGTGGCATAAGTCCACTTTTCTTCATTTCGAGAAACTACTCGCAAAACATTTTATATAATGTGTTATGTTTAACAATATTTAAAAATACTGGTGGTCTGAAATACGTTTTATCTGCTTTTCCGAGATTCTGGACATATCCAATTAAAATAAGTGATAACAATTTGTGAATTAAGTCGAACAGAAATAGTGTTTTTAGAACTGAAAATTGGATTTCTGCTACTTTCGCATATATCTGCTAATATATTGTAGATATTACAGTCCAATTGTACTTTTCGTTCGTTCATGAACATGCTAGTTTTTTCATACACGAACCAATATGGCCCGGAATAATGTACATAAAAGAACAAATTAACAAATGATCTAGTCTAGTTCGTGCACAGATTTGAAGTATTCACAATCGTTTGTCTCATCCTTTATGTACATATGTATGCTAATCCTGGGTTATGATATTTTAAAAATTAGCAGAAACGTTATAATAAGTTTTCCATAGTATTTTTAAATAATTAGTTCTCTGACATCTCAAAAATTTATTCTCTTTGAAGGTACATAGCTTTTGTCTGTTCGCAATTAAACTACAACCAATAGTTCGTGTATGAACTAACTAGTATATTCATGAACAAACCGAAGTGTTCACTTGGACTGTAACATGGATATGAAGTCAAATTTAATATTACAACAAAAAGTTTGTTTTATATTCAATTTTATTTACACCAAGAAAACAATGATCTGTTGTTCATTTTGTATTGAAAAATTGTTGATACAGTTTGTAACAGGTACATATATTGGTTTCATTGTATAGTATGTATGTAGATTTATATATTTTATTATACGTTTGAATATAACAGACAACATTTGAATATAAACCCTAATTATTATACAAAATTTCATTATTATTTTGTTCCCATTTATCATTGATATGCGAATACAATTTCTGTATGAGTTTATACCATTGTAGTTTAAGCCCATCTGTTTGTTATTCTCATTGAACATATACATAATTCAAAGAAGCCTTAAAGTATTACTATTAACCTACAACTTACATTACACAACGTCGAATGCTAATTTCAAATGTATAAATGAGTTTAATCTTTATGTTAATGCTCTAAGATTGATTTGCTAGTTTCATCTTGACTGAATTATCTATGTATATGTACGTAATGTTGTTAGGCAAGCGTGTTTGTAAAATCGTAAAACATTACATCAACTCATTCATCATAGATGCGTAGAAAAAAAATGCAGTTTTCTGATGCATTTCGAAAAAGTGTTACGACGACGACTCGCGTGCACACTGACAATAATGCATACAATTTTGTTGATACAGATGCTCTTCGGAGCATTCAACAAACTTGTACATTTTCATTTGGACACGTATGTATATTTAAATTAAATTACTCTCTTTTATCTCAGTACATTTACCACATACGTAGAGATATGGTGTTACATTACGGTGTTCGGAGGAATCGATAACCAATCAAAATTGTATTAATCCTTTCTACTTAGTAAATGTGTGCCTTGTGAATATTCAATCTGAAATCTCGATTCGGTTTGATGTTTGAATATTAAATTCAGTTTAAACGATTGATGAAGGGAAATACGTGGTATGGTTATTGTCGAACTACCGGTCAATAAAGTTAAATTTGCTACGACCGAAAGGTATTTATTCGTTTTATAGCAAGTGCATAAAAAGGTTTATTTCGAAAGCGGGATTTTATTAGAATTTTATTGCCAGTGCGTCAGACCAGCCTGAGAAAATTCGTCGTCGTCTAGACGTCGACTTTTTCCTTTCGAGTAATCCGTTGTTTTTCTTTCGAGGGAAATTCCGATGAATAACACATATTTTGAACAAGCAACTGTCTTGAGTAATGCGATTTTACTTTCTTGTAAGATAATATTGCAATATTTCACCGCCTGAATCACGTTTCTAACCTTTGGCAATCTCTACGATCGATTATTTTCATCAGAAAATCATTTTCTGTATGTTAAATGAGCATTATTGTACATATCTACATACATTGTATATGTTACAATCTAAGTGTATAGGTACATTTGGTTCGTGATCATACTAGTTACGAACCAATCTAGCCAGTTTTAGTGTTCACAAAACAACTAATTGCCAAACTAATTAATTTGTTCATGCACAAACTACACTGAGCAAAAAAATATATACTGGAACGGAGATTAATCAATCTTTAAAATATAACAACAATTTTTGTTGGCCTTCTCTTTGTTCAAGAGATATGAACGTTTGAAAAAATGGGCAATTTTTACAGATTTTTGACTTTTGCAGTATTTAATTCAAAATCTAGCATCGCTGTGCCAAAAGTGAGTATTGCAATCAATAGTCAGATGTTTTTTTCTGTTTATTATAATTTTTATTAATTTAAAATACGCATAATTAATTATCTAGCGAATTTTAAAAGTATTTTTTTAGTAAAATGAAAAATTAGCTCATAATATTACGGAAAAAATGTCATATTCCAATTCAGTAGGTCAAACTTAGTAAATATTGATTAGTCTCCGCTCTGGTAAGAAAAAACGTGATTTTTTGTTGCTTAGTGCTATTAGGCATAAACTTAAGTATTCTCAATTGTTTGTCCCATCCTCTATGTATGTACATACATATGCTTACCCTGGATTACAATATATAAGCGAAAATGGTGATTAAAGTAACGTTGTAATGCGGTTCCATGGGATTTCCCTTTTCAAATACTTGGCGTTTTGACATCTCAAAGGTTTTGACAGCTAAAAGTTTTATGATACACCTGGTAAACCTATTTGAAAACAGCTTTTGACTGTTAGCAATTAAACTAAAACCAATAGATCGTGTATGAACAAACTAGTATGTTCATAAACGAACCAAAGTGAACACTTGAACTGTAACATATACATCCATTATTATACATTTATTATTAAATTATTTTTGATTAATTAAACATTTTTATTAGATTATGTTTAGTGAACTTATCCATTCAGCAAGGAATCGAATGCCAAATATAAACCAGATCGATATAACCCAACCTTGATTCATAGACCCAGCTATCTAAATGTTGTCCTTTTTTACTAACCTCTTCTTACATAGTTCGGAATCGATTTTGCACAATTCTTCCCCCTTTCAATACTATTAATACTACCCTGATTCTTCACTATTTTTAAACTATATAAAGCCTACTAAGGTATTCTCAAAGCATATATTTGTCTAGAAACGTGTATAAGCTAGCTGCTTGACACTTTGAACTTCATTACTTATGAATATATGCGAACCTACAATGTTTCCTTTGTTGTTATGTTTATGTTGACTTTCTGTCGACATTAATATTTCTTTTATATTAGAGTTGCTTTCATCTTGTATCTAAAGTTGAAAATACGCTGTTGTATGTAATATGTAAATGTCATTAGTCAATCAACAAATACAACAAACTCGATATGGAATTGTACTACCATCTGCAGTACACGCTGTATTAACTTATCTATGTATGTGCTTTAACTACCATAATTGGCTGACATTAATTCGAGCCAAATGCCCACACGTTTACGAGACCGTCTTTAAGTGGATTTTTCAGTACTAAACTGCTATAGCTAGCGAGTGAAACGAATCGTGTTTGTAATTGAGTCTCATCGCGGATTTTACACAAATTTGTTTCAAAGAACAATTCGATATAATCCTAGAGAAAACAATGGCGCTGAAAATCGGTGAGAAGTTCAGATGAAATAGGCCCGGTCACTAAAACCGCACACGATGGGTTTTATTATTGCAGTTGTGGTCGAATCTGGCTTTTAGCACGCAATATCGCATTGCGTACGACATGACTCATCAGTTTATTGGTGCATAGCTTTCTGCTGATTCTCTCAGAGATGTACATATACTAGGTATTTGTTTTTGATCTTCTTATTGATATGACCTCGGCAACTTTTGCGTCTGACGTTCCAAATTTTCCAATCAAACTTTGAAAGTACTCGTACTTAGCCAGTTAGTTGTTCTCAATGTCGGAGATTGTTATGACGAGTTGTATTAAGTACTTTGAAACAATCGGTCAATTAACGCTTCAACTAAGTTGGTGTATTGCTAAAAAAAAACTAACAAAATGTAAGTATCTAATGGAGATGTTGATTGACTGTTGGTCGTGTTGCAATTCATTATTGTGTCAAATTATTTCATTCAGAATATTACAACGATTTCGTAAAAAAAAATGTCGGTCATTGTTAAATGGATGATGAATGAGTGATCGTTTGGGTATTGTTTAGAATTTTTGTTTATATTTAAATAAAACTTTATTAAATTTTAAGCTCACTTTTACTATGTATATGTATATAATATATTACAGTCCAATTGTACACTTCGTTAGTTGATGAAAATGCTAGATTTTTCATAAACAAACCAAGCTAAACAGTTAGAGTGTTCACAAAATAAAAAAAATTACAAACGAATTAGTTAGTTCATACACATACATACTTTTAGGCATTAGTTTAAGTATTCTCAATCGTTTGTATCTATATACATATATGTATACATATGTATGCTTACCCTGGGTAATTGCAATATTTTTAATATTAGTTAAATTATAGCAACGTTGTAATACGGTTTCCATTAGATTTCCCTTTTTGAATACGTTTTGAAATAAGTTATGACAGCCGAAAGTTATGACAGCCGAAAGTTTAATGCGACACCTGGTGAGTCTATTTGAAGATAGCTTTTGATTGTAGGCACTTAAACTAAAACGAATAGTTCATGTATGAACAATCTAGTATGTTTATGAATGTACATATGTACATATATACTAAATTTTAATACATATGTATATAAATAAATAATAATATTAAATAAATATATAAAATAATACATATGTATGTACTAAATTTTAACAATAAAACTTTGGTCCTGAACTAAAACTGATTACTATTTATACATGTAATGAATTATTATCATTATAAAAGAATATATAAATTTTAATTGTATATCATAAATATAATACGTATGATTATGTACATATGTACATACTATACTATTTTTATTTAAATAAAGTCATTCAATAATAAAATAATACATTTTAACCGCAATGATGCATTGGGGAAACCTGTTATATCACTGTGACATTAATTTTTTATAAAAATATAAATTGTATGTCCATTCATACATATGTGTTTGTCATCAAATAAATAAAAGGAGGTAAGAATGTTCAAAGATATGTATGTATGTATAATAGAATTTTATCCATAAAGTAAAAAATATTATCTCTTGTTGACCGATCTCCTATTTTTTTTTGTATACATTGTAAAAGATCATGATTTCATTTACAGCTATTCAGTAAATGACTTTTATTTGTGCACTCGAATGGTACACTTTGACTGAAAATTTTGCTAACGGCTTTGCCAAGTTAGGCATTCTTATCGTGTCCCAATACATAATTGGTTTGGCAACGTTACAGTTGCATTCACCACTCGACAATCTCTTCGATGGTAAAAAAAACAAAACAACACGTCTCAAGTTTCCTAAAACGGGCTTTGATTCTTATTATTTTCAAAAAAACCGTAACGTTTTTCGCATCATCGAAGCAACGGAATATGCCGCGAGTACAATGGCTTTTTCGGAAGCACCCAACAGAACGAAAAGACAAACAAACCAACAGATCAAATGAGACCTGTTTGTTGTTTTGTTTTTGTTTTTAGTACGTATAATTTAAAACGAACGAGTGCTCGTAATTAACGGTTAAATGCGCCAGAACGAACTAGATCTTCGTTTTTTGTAGTATGAAGTATAAAAAACCACAAATTTTCAGCCACATTGATAGTGCAGCACTATCAATGCCCATTTAACCAGCAGTCTGGCTCGGTGATTGCGTTTATGTTTATCATTGAGAAGTTTTCGGGTTCGATCCCGTGCTAATCTTTAATGCTGCTGGTCAGACTTAGATATTTGTGACTCAAAGTCAATCGTTTCCTATCAGAGTTTGCCAATTAATCTGATTTCATTGTTGAAACATCAAATTGGCAAAAACCATCCTACACCCGCTATGTCACAAATATTTGAATTTGATCTATGTACAATATGTAAAAATTCTAAATCCACAGACATCTCTATGGATTAATTCATTAATTCATTATAAATTCATTAATTCATATAGCGATTTATGTAATAAAAATGCTGCAATGTTTGTAATTAATTGTCTAGAATTCAAATAGTCGAAATCTATAAAACTTTTTTACGTATTTTTAATGTACGTAAAAATATGCATGTAATGTTGATTATATTGAAATTTAATTTAATATTTATTAAGTCAATTGTGTGTGAAAGGTGTGGCCCCATCGAATGCTATTTTTTTTTATAATCGGATGTGAGTATGTAACCTATGAAAATTACGCAGAATGCTTGTGAAAGTGCATTACAACTAATTAATTACATCTTAAATAGAAAGCAAATATATAATTAAAGTAAGGTAAGACTATTGAAATGGCGAGTAGAATCGATTTTACAGCTTTGCAGTACCGCAAAATAATTGGTTGCAATTCGTACTTTCAATGTTTGAAACTGCTACTGAATTGAATCAAATCCAATTATTCAATAGACAGTGACAGTGACAGTTATTTCATTCAATTTGTACAATTTTATGTCGTAAGTGACGTTTACGAATTTGTATGTAAATATTTGAATATTAAAATAATTGATATAATTTTTATTCACATTGCAAAAGAAATGAACCCATATTTATTATGTATATAAAGGAAATACCTAGTATTGTATTTCCTATATAATTTCTAAGAATTCTCTTATTAAATTATATGAATACGTACTAGCGTTCCGTCTCATTTCACTCTAGTTTTTCCATTTGTAAAACGACTTCACAGACGTATATTGTACATAATATACTGATTATTAAAGCTAAAGCTCTTGGGCTTCATTTATAAACTGCCTACATTGGAATAAGTAATGAGCGGTAGTAATAATCAGCATTAGAAGTAATCCATTAAAAAAATATTAATACACCATGTTGATTACTTCCACTACGTACATACATACATACATTTCGATAATAGTTTAGATATATCGCCAAAAGCTTTGACAGTTTAAATAAAAGTTGAAAGCAATTTGACGAAAAACTATCAAGGATTGGATCTCGGACGACGTTTGTACCATTACCTTACGCAAAGACAATTTTAGCATCGGTTTTTGGAATTAAACACTTCAAACTGTGGCTTTAAAGACCAATATTAATATTTGTATTGATTCATGGACATCAACATGTGTCAAATTATTGATTCATAAACTTCATGCCAAGTATCATCTTAAAAAAAACAATCAGGTTTCCAGGGATATGATGTGAAGATGGGTTTACCAGATCAGAGTGAAAAACGTAGTGTATAGTGGTAGTAGAAGTAATTTATTGTTCACATCTCGGACAGCCATCTTCGAATGAAGCAACGGAGCGATCCGCTGGCTTTTTATACTCAACGCAGTGATGTCTATTGGTCGATTAATCGCGAGAGCTCATTGGCTGTTGAGCACAGCTGGCTCATAGGCTGTTGAGTCAGAAACCGACGACTCCTGGGTAGTCACTTATTTTCTAATCTCCACGTTACACGATTATGTACTAGTGTTGTGCCCGGTGGAATATCATCGCATGGGTTATGGCATATTAAGCTATTAAAAAATTAAAATAAATGCGTCGGTCCTGTATTCGATCCGCACACATTCGATTTTTTTTCAAATACCTTTTAAATATATTTAATTTAATATTTATATTTAATTGTTTAATATGAAAAAAAAGGCAAAAACTACCTACCTACCTACATATGCCAGCAGCATAGCTCGGTCTTTAAGCTTCTGCTTAGCGTCGAGAGGCGCCGGGTTCAATCCCAGGGCCGGGCCTCGAATGAAAATGATTATGCTGTTGGTTAGACCTAGATTTGTGACTTCAGGTTGATCGTTTCCTATCAGAGTTTGCCAATTTTCTCTGATTTCATTGTTGAAACGGTTCCCGGAAAAATTTGGCTAAAATCCCTCCTATACGATATGTCACATATAATTTGTTATTAATTAATGTGCAATAAACAAGTTTGTGTAGAAATTGATAGATGTCTCATCGATTTGCGAGTTTTTCAGTGTCTCGTAATTCAGTGATTTATATAAAAAATGCTGCATTCTAATTGTAATTTGTAATTGGCCAGGAAGGCGCATTGGGGTTTACATTGCGCATTGGGGTAACAATATAAAACACCGATAGAAAAATTAATTAATTAAATAAATTTTCAATAGATGGAGGTAAATTCTCAGAGATTTAGCGCCGTCTATTTGCCAAGAGGAAACATTGGTATCGAATAGTATATATAGAAGTTTTTTTCTTTTGTTATTATACTCGTATATACGTTTTGGTAGTGGTTTAGCTGTGACGTACATATGTATGTATGTCGAATCGGAACGACTATTATAGTACGGCGAGCGTTATCTCAGACAGACAGACGGACGGAATAGTGATATTATATACATACATATATGATGTTGATGTAGAATTAAAAAAAATGTATTTTGAGCTTCAGTATATAAAGTTTTTTTGTTAGAAACCCATCGTCGCGGATATTGGAGGACACCGCTGAACGTACCTATGTATGTATTCGTTGTCTTCCACTTTAAATAAAGAATGCGAACATGAAAAAACCGTCAATGAATCGTGCTTCGGTGACATTATGCTCATTATATTATGTAGTGTGTATTGTGTTGGTTGATAAGGGCAAAATGACGTAACTACATCAAAATATTCCCGTCATATGGCGGGTGCGCTGTTTCGAATCGATATCGTTCCCGTTTTGCCCCAGTGGCGCCGCGTCGCCCCTGCAAAATGGACGCCAGCGGCGCCGCGTGGCCCGGCTTTTTCTCGCCGGAAGTAGAATGAAAAACCAGCCGGAAGGATGCGGTTTCCCGCCTCTCGTCCGCCGCACAAATCCACCGAACGAATAGGGCCAAAAGGGATGGGACGCGACCTCGATTATGGTTCACTCTCGACGAACCTGTTGTCGTTTCGATCGCTCTATTTACTAATATTCACCTCATATCAAAACGGTGACAAGACTATCTACAAGAGACCTAAAACAATCAAAAAGCAATTCAAATCAGCGAAACTGAATACACATACATACATATATATAATGATTTAACTCCACTTGACTATTTGACCTTTATTTATATGAGTGTTTTGACATTATAACGGTTTTTTTTTTATTATTAATAAATTATGTTCACAATACATCTTATATCTATTTTAATAGCTACTGATCTACTGATCATTTTCTATTTTACAATTTTATTTTATTTGGTTAGTAATCATAGTATTATATTATTCTAATGTTAATGTACAGCATAATAGGAAAAAGAGCTCAAAAACCTATTTACAATTCTAACATATGCTCATAATACATCTAATACATAATATTAATTAAACACACTCTAAAGTCGATGACCTAAAGCAGATTGTGTTTAGGTAATCTGTGTTTATACCTGAAGGGTATAAACATTTTGTTGTAATCACCGAGACTCTTCACAAGTGTGTTAGTATGGTTATTAGTGATTCTGCCATAGAATCTACTGGTTAGTTTGTTAGTAATGTCTGTAACAAACGGAATATTATATATGGCATGCAGTTTTTTCAAGTTAGTATATATGGGTGTATTATAAATTATTTTTAGGGATTTATTTTGTATTACTTGGAGCTTGGAAAGGTTAGTATTCGAGGCGTTTATTCCATACAGGTGAAGCATAGGTTAATAATGGTAATATGAGCGCGCGATATAATTTTAAATTTTAACGGGTGGTTTTAGAAAAGGATTTGAAATGAAAGTAAGATTTGTGACTTTTCTATATACATATGTATGTGAAGTTATTTTGAAAAGTTATAATGTTTCCTGATAGTTTATGAAAATATTTGGTCAAATCGTGGATTTATCATTATTGTGCTGTATACATATGTGTGTATTGCTTATTGTAAATGTTATTGTTTTGAAACGACTGGACGGGTTCCGATGAGAGTGAAATGAAATAATTCGTCGATTTGACGCTAATGCGAGAGTTTCCCATGGGCTTAGGAAAAACTTGACAATCGTGCCATTTTCCAGATGATTAATTTGATGAATTGGATTCATCCGATGCAAAAATTGAATGTTTTCAAAACACGTACTGTTATAGAAAGTGATTGTTTTGTCGACGGAAGGTTCTCATCGTTCTGAAATTCGTTTTTATTTTTTGCGAAATGGTTTAATTTTTTTTTTTTTTTTTGCGAAATTGAATGTTTTTATGGTTGATTCGTTCGTTCATTCGAGCGGTTTATTAAAATATGCGAACGTTTCCGTGTTCATTTTTAAAGCGGTTCTCAATTGTATTGAAAACATGCTTTATATGCAAGTTTAATATAAATTTTGTTGATCTACAATCCACATATTTTTATCTACTTAAAAAAATGACAGTTCTTGTTAAACGAGGATATAATTTTTAATGAAACAACGTCTATATTTTATTTTAATTAGCAGAAACATTGTACATTTGATACAAATATTATTAGTATTATACAAAGTACATAAATACATATCAATTAATATCCACAGAGACATCTATGGTCAAATTTGTAAATTTACATCATTTTATACAATTCAGCGAAATTCGAGATTGCTGAAAACTCGAGATTTTTTGAGAAAATGGGTAAGGTTGCCAATTTTTTGGAACAGTTTCAATGAAAATCGGATATTTTGGCAAACTGTGATAGGAAACGATCGATCTGGAGTCAAAAACCCAAGGTCTGGCCAGCAGAAACCAGTGGGATTGAACCCATAACCACTCTGTTCAAAGCATTATATATGTATGCTAACTGACACTGGTCTATTCTGCTGGTTACGAGTCTATATAAAAGAAAATTGTCATTTACTTTCATTAAAATTTTTAAAATTCTGTTGAATAGATATCGATTTGAATTTGCATGAATCAGTATGATAAAATTGCGTAGTCTATCAGCTTGTTTATCACTTTAAAAGATAAAAAAAACATCATTTCTATTATCAGACAGATAAGGGACGAGTTTAGATGTATTTGAGATCGGTCATTTTGCATTGAATCGGCGGAAAAACAAATCGCCACAAACGACCGTGCCGCGAAAAGCACTTTCTTGTCTCCCAATTAACGCCGATGTTCAACCATGAACAGTTTTCACGAACGATTCGCCGCAAAGTAGCGGTCGGGTGCAATAACGAGAAAAATCTCAACAGCCTCCGGTCGTGTCCAACCTACAGAAGTGCCTTCGCAAAGTGTTTACTTAAATTAAGATGGACAAAGGTGTCAAAATGACCATTGCACCTAGTGCGAGAAGACAGAAGACTGACCTACACATTAATGAACCAATATTGACCAGATCGACCAGCACCTCGCCTAAACAACCGCCACGCACGCAAAAAACACAACAATATAGGTATATTCAGATTGAATAAAAAAATCCCCAATATAAAGTTTAAACAACCATGTTCGCAATTTAATGGTTAAAAATTTGTATGACATTTATGAACTTGGAATACCTTATTGTGAAAAATCTAACCGTTAAATACGGCTATTTTAGATATTTTCTACTAAATATGAATGTATAGTCGTTATATTTTCAATAATATATGTTGGAATATTGAAATTAAAAAAATAAAGTTTTCATTAGCAGTTGCTAGTTCTCCGTATAAGTGTATGTTTTGTTTTGGTTTCAGAGCTATGTTGCCAACGCGAACTGGAAGGTTGCTCTCTCGTTCGCGAGCTGGTACTCCAGAATCCCCATTGCTAGCTGATGGAAGCCGTGCATCGTCAGTGACAGCCCCGTCAGCACCCGGAGGAGGAACTCCGGACGATGCAATGCGCTTAGAAAGGGCCACACACGGCTCCATGTTGCACGACATTGTCACCATCAAAACAATGCTGCTCAAGCTAAAAAGAGTTTTACAAGAGGTAAAGTATATAGATATTATGTTTAATGTATTACGTATAAGAAACAATCATAATAATATAAAATATAATATTTTCATTTGTCAAGTTTTTTATTTTATTATTATTTTATAGTAAAGAAAGCACTAAACAGTCATTAACCATGCTTTTGTTGTTGATCACTTGAATTTTAAACATCAAAAATAATTTAATTACTGAATATTTTTGTGTCTTTTTAATGGTGTTTCTGTTTAATATGTACTAATAACGATAAATTTACTATGAATTGGCCTTATTGTATTATTTTAATCCAAGTGGTCAACGACTGTAGTGTTTCTTCTCTTTTTATTATCAATCAATTGTTTTTTGTTTGTATAAACATTGCTAACTTTGCAATATTCAATACCATTTCATCAAATATGGTAAATACTGATGTCATTTTATGTTTTTAATCACTTACTTACTAATCACCATTCCACAACTAAACCTGACCAAATCTTCTTATTCATATTGTGTTTTAATTTGTTTTTGTTTCGTTTTTTGATTTTGCTGTTTGCTGTTGCTTTTTATTGGCTTCTTGCAGCCAGATGAGGGACTTAATTTGATGAGGGTGAGACTTTATCATTTGCCTTGATTTATTTATTTTTAATATTATTTAATTATCATCCATCTATGTGTTCTAATATAGGTTTTTCATTCCAAATTGAGCCTTTTTCATTTAAAATTAAACCTTTTTCATATAATTTGAAATGAAAAGGGGTCAATTTGAAATGAAAAAGGGTCAATTTGGAATGAAAAACCTGTAGTATCGGTAATCAGTTTGTTTCATTGAGAGTTTTAATAATGAATATAAATATTACAGACAGAAACTCTCAACCCGTTGGATAGCCAGCGAGACATTTCTCCGCTGAAGAACGGGCCGTCTCTCAGACTTGGCGAATTGGGCGAAGCGTCTCCACCTCCACCGCCTCCAGCACCTCATGAAGAGGTTGCTGATCTTAGGAGGCAACTCGTCTTTTTGCAGGTTCATTTTATACATATAAATTTGGTTGTGGCTATTTGCAGGTACTACATCTGTGACAGGCGCAAAGCTTTCTGCGCATGCGCGTGAACTTATAATCCGATTACAATTTCTTACATTTAATGTATGCTAGACTTGTTTAATCAATCGTTCATTATACACGAGGCAAATAAATTTCGCACGTTATTATAATAGATTTATATCATTTAGCTAGTTTGCGGCTTGTACTTGTATGTAGGTATTATACGTTTTATATGATAATAATTTTCTAACAATTAATAATATTAACTAATTTGGATTATATTATTTTACTATACGTCGCTTTACGAGTTCGAACTAAATTTTAAAAGGTTTAAAACAAAATTTTAACAGTAAACACGCTGACAGTGACAGTTCACGCGCATGTGCAGATGGCTTTGCGCCTGTCGCAGATATAGTACCTGCAAGCAGCTAATAATTCGCAGATATAGTACCTGCAAATAGCCACAACCTATAAATTTTCATACATCGGAATGATATTTGTACTCAAAGATCATAAATTTCATGTATAAATACTATATTGTGCTATATATATTTATTTTCAGAGTCAATTAGAGGAACGCGAAAGAATGGTAAAACTTCTACAATATCAAATGAGCAAATATAATGAACAAAATTCTGGACAAACCAACGGAAAATGTTCGACGAACAACAGCGCCAGTGAAGATATGTGCAACGTCGCAACGCAAACTGAAAGGGTATTTATTTCATTGACTATTTCACGATATGTATTTGCAATAAAATAATTTATTTAAATATTGCAACGAATCCATTTCAGTTGCGACCTACATCTCAAGGACCCAACGCGTTACAGAGTTTAAATTCGGATGTACCCCCGCCTGGAAGTATCGTCAGGTCAGTAATTTGAAAATGTCATAATAATTTCAAAGCATTTATTTCCGAATACATTTAATTTTTATTTGCCTTTCTTTTGATTTTAACACTTTTCCGTTTGAAGTGACCAAAGTCAATCGAGACTTAACGCGTAGTTGTTTCATCATTCTAGGTTGATTGGACGAGGGTATCACTTAATTCGAAATCTATTTTACCAATCAATCGATCGTGTCCCTTTGCCTCGTTGTGATTTCCAAGTCGTACACAACACCAGAGTCAATGATATTCCCAATTTGCATTCTAACGTGCCCGCTATCGGCTTCCGCGTTCAATTTGTTCCTATTCTTTCAGTCCATGATGTGATAGTCAATCGCAACGAATTTTATAGATGTTTTGGCAGTAAATTAGCGTCAATGTTTTATTGTGCACAAAGTTTAATTATTTCACCAATTGTTAGTTCATGTTATTTACTCCGGAGAAGATTTTTATAATATACAAAAAGGTTAAGGCTATTTGCAGGTACTATATATGTGAATTATTGGATATTTTCAGGTACTATATCTGCGACAGGCGCAAAGCCTTCTGCGCATGCGCGTGAACTTATAATCAGATTATAATTTCTTACATTTAATGGATGCTAGACTTGTTTAATCAATCGTTCATTATTTTAATCTTATATGTTTAATGAATCGTTCATACTACGTCATTTTACGAGTTCAAACTAAATTTTAAGAGGTTTAAAACAAAATTTTAACAGTAAACACGCTGACAGTGACAGTTCACGCGCATGCGCAGAAGGCTTTGCGTCTGTCGCAGATATAGTACCTGAAAATAGCCAATAATTCGCAGATATAGTACCTGCAAATAGCCAATAATTTGCAGATATGGTAGCTGCAAATAGCTACAGCCTAAAAAAATTATACTTTCTATAGAAATCAAATTTTTATAATTCTATTCAATTCAAGCACTTTATACCAGATTTTTATCAATGCGATTCTAATATTACTTGCTGCTTTTTTTGCTTTAAAATAATAATCATAGTAAGGCGATCAGTTATGAATGTAAAATTCCATATATTACCTATATATAACTATGTATATTTTTAATTTGCATATTTTAGCAAAAATTATGCATAATTACATACATAACTCTATGTAGAATTTAAATATAATATTATTTGTACAGTATTTTAATCTAATTATATTGGATAGGCTTTAAATGTACTGGAAATTCATACAAATACAAAGAAATTTCTAAAAAACACCGTACATATGTAGATTTTCGATGCGGTGCAAACGATCGACGAGCGCCAGACAGACTGAACCACAGATTAACGACACGTGTACCTTATGCGTGCGCACTGCTCGCACTTACACTAAGCGAAATCTACCCGAAGTCCCGACATACCTACCCTGTATACGTTCTGTGCTTCTGATACTTCAGTTCCGAATTTTGCCTTATTAAACTCGCCAGAAAGATCCAACTCAATTTTAATAATTACCATTTTAATAATTGCATCTATGTACATCGAAAGGTTACTCGTCATCTGATGTGCAATCTATCATTCGTGAAGTCGAGAATTGCGTTTAAAGCAGCCATCCAGTTAATCTGTTGTTCAGTCTGTCTGGCGCTTGTCGATCGTTTGCACCAAACCCGTAGATTTTGTAAATTTATTTCCGAATTGGCTGATCGCCTTCATCATTCACAACGAAGCGTTTTTTTTTAAAAAAGCTTGATCACATCTCATTTGTACAAATAATATATGACCATCATCAAAAAGGGCTAATGAAATGTGAATGATATTGTGCACGCTGCATTTGTTTCGATAAAACGAATCGGATAAAAAAAATATGCCGTTAAAAAAATTGGATATGGACTTTTGAATTTGCGGAGCAGTTTTCACCTCGGAGACAGAGCTTCGCATTCAAGATTACGCGGGCATAATTCGCTAAATCAGGTACAGTGGCTTGATTGCCTACTGGCTGTGTGTCTCTTATGCTCTGTTAATCTTTTGTGTTTGTTGAACCTTTTTTATCAATCTACTAACACGTTCAAGGATCGTGACACTTGCTATAAGCATTGTGACTCCACCAATTGACTCGCTTAAGTTTTGTGTGCCTTTTAATTCCGATATGTCTAGTAGTGCTATATAATATGGTATGATACTTAAATCGTACGATTTTTCATATGTAGTTTCAGAAAATGCAATAATTCACATGAGAATTGCAAAATGTTATTTGAGTTATTTTTTTTAAACCATACAACATTTGTTGATTCGTAAATATTTCATTAAATCGTTTTTGTAACTTGCTAGAAAATGTTCCAGACTTTAAGAATATTTGTTTTATTTAGTTCTACAATATAAAATATGAAAAGTTCGTGCTACTACATATGTACATATATAATATTTCATCGGTACATATTTAATATAGGTTTTTCATTCCAAATGGACCCCTTTTCATTTCAAATTGACCCTTTTTATTATTATTATTGCAAGGCTTTTCTATGTTTGACTTCGCTAACGATTCAGTATCTATTCCTATTCTTCCGATCGTTTTGAAACTTTGCTATTTTGGTCAACCCGGCGTGTACCACCGGTGGCCACGTGGATATTGCTATAGCAGACTATAATTTTACGGTTCCACTTCATTGAGCACCCCAACACTAAAATTCTAAAGATTTAGGGACAATTCATTATATAAAGTGATGTAATGCCGTCACGCGTAATTGGGTGCCGATACGCGTGACAGTGTCACCACATGGGCAAATGTATGAAATCATGCGCCGTGCTGAATGTGTTAAATCGTTTCTGATACTTCAATGGTGAAAAAAAATCGTGATAAAAACTTTTTTTCGAAATTTTTGAAGACGATGACATCTAATAGGTAGTAACCTTATATGTTTGACTTTCCGCCACCCACTCGTCTAGTCAGATTTTATTCTTTTCAAATTGACATTGAAAAGAGGTCAATTTGAAATGAAAAAGGTTTAATTTTAAATGAAAATGGGTCATTTTCAAATGAAAAAGGGTTAATTTCAAATGAAAAACGGTCAATTTCAAATGAAAAAGGGTCAACTTGGAATGAAAAACCTGTATATTTTGTGCTTATCATAAAATTTTAATATCGCTCAATACGAATAAAGGTCTGTTCATACCTATCCAGCACGACCCGAATCCTGCAAGTATCCTGCAAGTACGGACAGTATTCTTTAGTACATTCTATATGGACGCGCATGAATGCGAAACTGCTCATGCGCGAATGGAGTATGAATACGTCCATATAATGTACCAAAGAATACTATCCGCACTTGCAGGACACCTGCAGGATACGGGTCGTGTTGGATAGGTATGAACGGGACACGGTCGATTGGGCGCCCAGGACGATTGGGCGATCAGTGTTACTCGCCACTGCGACAATTGGACGACGAGACTGGCGGACTCTGCGTCAATTGGGCCCTGCGTCAATTGGGCGCCCATCGCACTGGGCGATCATCGACTGGCCGACGGCGACCGGGCGACCAGGGCGCGTGGACGACCACCGACACGGCCCGCTGGTGAAGTGGTCGCCAAGCTTACGTAAACTCTGCGTTTTGCAAGGAACGACCGCGAACGGAGCGTTATAGGAATTTCCGATGCACTGACAAATATTCTACCTACATACATATGCTTTATACCGCTTTATTTTTCGTTTCAGTTTTACCAATTTTTCGTAACAACACGAATCATACTATTAATTTTTTTCGCTATATTATATTACATTTGCTGGAATTTTATATTAAACGTACTTTTATAAATACATGTGTAGCACCTTTTCACAAAAAATAATTGTAAGATGACAAATCATATGTACCTACATATTCTCCAAAATAATATAAAAGAAAAATGATCGATTGAATCTTTCGCGCAGTGCTTTTAGTTTTTTTTCAAATGGACACACTTTTTTTTCTTTTAAATGTTATATTTCAGTTTTATCAATTGGATAAATTCACACTCTATTCTCAATTTTCTCAACACTGTATTAGTTATACATAATAACAAAATATTTTCTAATAGCGATTCTCAAAGTTTTCAAGATTATATTTTTTTTCAATGATGAAATACGTTTACGAAAAAAAAGCGCATACTTAAATTCGTTCGCGGAGCTCGAATAATTTTTTTCGGCTTTTCCCATAATTAAATTATTACATCGTTTACGATTCGCAGAGGCAATTCTCGAAAAAAATAGCTTTTTAAAGTAATTTTAAACATCTCCCGTTCTATGGTTATTGTTGAAAATTACATTGAGCCACAACAAATCACGTTTTTTAGTTACCAGAGCGGAGACTAACCAATCTTTACTAACTTTGACCCACTGAATTCGAATATGATATTGATTTTTGCTGGTTGGTGATTGTTTACGAGATATGAGCGTTTAAAAAAATGCGCGATTTTTACAGTTTTTTGGCTTTTGCGGTCTTTAACTCAAAACCTAGTATTGCTGTGCTCAAAGTGAGTATTGGAATCAATAGTCAGATGTTTTTCCTATTGATTGTGATATTGCATTGCTTTAAAATACTTATAATTAATTGTCTAGCGAATTTTAAAAGTAAAAAAAATATTTTTTTTACGGATTTTTTCTCCGTGCTATTTTGCATTTATTTGGCAATTTTTTTATTTCACCTCGTTTATAAGGATTGGTTTTCTATTTCAATATTTTTTATTTTTATCTAAACGTACTAACTCGAGCGGTAATTGCAATTTAAATGCTTTCGTTTTTGTTGCTCAGTGTTATTATAGTCACATTAAAATCTATATGATAGTTTATAGTAATTAAGGCTCATTTCGTTTATCAATAATTTAATAAGGTATATTTTTACTAATTAATATCTTTCGCTTTTGTAAATTCGAAACATACATACATATGTATGTATAACGAATTATGTTTACATCTATAACTGTCATCCAGCGCTCATCTGTTCATCTAATGTATAATTTCTTTAATAATAATTTATGCGTATAAAATATTACAAAGACCTTACAAGAAATTATATATTTTCAAATATTTGGACCGAATGAACGAACTCATTCAAAACGGTTTTTTTTACTATGAGTTCGTTTTGATAAAAGAGTTCTCAAAACGACTTTTGACAACTGTTTCTCGAACTACTTTTTTTCTTGATTGTTTTACATGACATGTTATACATACATATGTAAGGTTTTTCAACGGGTTTTTGCGGTATCATAAATTCATGGCCCTCAAATTTGGTTTAAAATAATGCAATGACGTAAATGATTTTATACCCTTTATCCTTTTATTAAATTCAAATTATTCTGAAATGGTTTTCATCGTTTTTTCAAAACCTCTCCGATAAAATAAACGTTTTTTATTCCAAAAAAAATGGCAAAGTTTCAAAGCGATCCGAAAAGTTTTAGGAGGTTTGTCCAAAACTAAGATAAACCTTGTAATTTTCAAATGTTATAATTAGCATGGAAATAATTTTTTCAATGTATGTATGTGTTGTATGAATGCATGTACATACATACATATGTACATATGTTATTTTGAAAATTTTCAATTTAATATTTATTTTCATTATTCATCAATGAAAAGTAAATCAAAAAACTTTATTAATACTATGATTTGATGAATATACTAAATACTGGCGATTCTAGAATTGATTTAATGTTGAGAGTTACAAATTTTACAAGTTTTTGATTTTCGTAAGATTAAAAATAAGCACCAATCACACGGTTGATCCCATATTTTATCGAGATACGAGAATCTCGAATTTTCATAATAAAATATTCTCGAGAAATGAGAATCTCGTAATTTTACAATAAAATATTATTTTAAGATCATCGAAAGCCGATGCAATTCGCGCTATTATATAAGTATTTATATTTTTATTTTTGAACATTTAATTTGTACGAATATTTTTTACGTAAATTTGTACGAATATCGACACAAATTAAAAATCATGCGATATTTCTTCTATTTGAATTTCATCATTGAATATCAAAGAAAAATACTACATATAGATATATATACAAAACGTGTTATTGTCTAGCATTCAGGAGTTTTTTATAACTTTCTATTGTAGGAGATATTTCGAGTCTTAAATGGTCAGTCTATTGTTCCGAAAACCGAGCGAGAATGAATCTGACCCAGGTACCTACCCTTTTTTTTGTCGAAGGGATCCGTAACGGAATGCGAAAACAAATTATACAAAACTTAATCTATACTACGTACATACATAGATAAAGTAAATATAAATAAAATGTGCATGGTGACTTTGAACCGCATGATTTTTAATTTGTGTTGATATTCGTACAAATTTAATGTTCAAAAATAAAAATAAAAATACTTATATACAGTTTTTGCAAGCCTATTTCACCCTTTTGCTAATGAAATTCACTTAACACAATGAAAATTGATTCAGATTAACAGAATGAAAATTGAAAAATTGAAAATAAAAAAATAAAAATAGTATTTGCACCTTCTAAATAAATATCTATGGTATGTACAAATATAAATATAAGTTTAAACTATAATACATAAAAAGCACATTTTGTTTAATTCGGTTTCTTTATTTTTTAATACGATTTTTGAAAAGGACGAATTTCATTTGCAAAAGGATTAATTTTCATTTGCAAAAGTACTAATTTCATTTGCAAAAGGATGAATTTCATTTGCAAAAAGGGTGAATTTCATTTGCAAAAGGGTGAAATAGGCTTGAAAAAATATTATTAAAGAAATTATATATTAGTTGAACAGATGAGCGCTGGATGACAGTTATACATAGATGTAAACATAATTCGTTTACATATATATATATATATATATATATATATATATATATATATATATATATTTATATATATATATATATATATATATATATATATATATATATATATATATATATATATATATATATATATATATATATATGTATGTATGTATGTTTCTAATTTACAAAAGCAATAGATATTTACCTACATAGTAATATATTAAATTATTGATAAACGAAATGAGCCTTAATTACTATAAATTACTATAAACTATCATATAAAATTTTAATATGACGAAAATGTCTATATTTTTAATTCTTACGGCTAATTTTTACTTTATCTATGTACGTAGTTTTTGATATATGTACATACATACATATGTACCTAAACGCATCATAACATTATGGACTCGTTATTAAATAATTATTTAAAAAGCATAATTTTCAACAATAACCATAGAACTAGAGGTTCTGATCGAGAAATCTTGTCTCGAGATTTCTCGAGAAATTTTGATTCTCGTTTCTCGAGAATATTTTATTGTAAAATTACGAGATTCTCATTTCTCGAGAATATTTTATTATGAAAATTCGAGATTCTCGTATCTCGATAAAATATGGGATCAACCGTGTGATTGGTGCTTATTTTTAATCTTACGAAAATCCAAAACGTGTAAAATTTGTAACTCTCAACATTAAATCAATTCTAGAATCGCCAGTATTTAGTATATTCATCAAATCATAGTATTAATAAAGTTTTTTGATTTACTTTTCATTGATGAATAATGAAAATAAATATTAAATTGAAAATTTTCAAAATAACATATGTACATATGTATGTATGTACATGCATTCATACAACACATACATACATTGAAAAAATTATTTCCATGCTAATTATAACATTTGAAAATTACAAGGTTTATCTTAGTTTTGGACAAACCTCCTAAAACTTTTCCGATCGCTTTGAAACTTTGCCATTTTTTTTGGAATAAAAAACGTTTATTTTATCGGAGAGGTTTTGAAAAAACGATGAAAACCATTTCAGAATAATTTGAATTTAATAAAAGGATAAAGGGTATAAAATCATTTACGTCATTGCATTATTTTAAACCAAATTTGAGGGCCATGAATTTATGATACCGCAAAAACCCGTTGAAAAACCTTACATATGTATGTATAACATGTCATGTAAAACAATCAAGAAAAAAAGTAGTTCGAGAAACAGTTGTCAAAAGTCGTTTTGAGAACTCTTTTATCAAAATGACTTGCAGAGCATCTCTAGCCTAGCCTATGAGACGCGGTATTATTTATCTTCGCGGTATTATTAAGGTCTTTGTAATATTTTATACGCATAAAATATTATTAAAGAAATTATACATTAGATGAACAGATGAGCGCTGGATGACAGTTATAGATGTAAACATAATTCGTTATACATATGTATGTATGTTTCGAATTTACAAAAGCGAAAGATATTAATTAGTAAAAATATACCTTATTAAATTATTGATAAACGAAATGAGCCTTAATTACTATAAACTATCATATAGATTTTAATGTGACTATAATAACACTGAGCAACAAAAACGAAAGCATTTAAATTGCAATTACCGCTCGAGTTAGTACGTTTAGATAAAAATAAAAAATATTGAAATAGAAAACCAATTCTTATAAACGAGGTGAAATAAAAAAATTGCCAAATAAATGCAAAATAGCACGGAGAAAAAATCCGTAAAAAAAATATTTTTTTTACTTTTAAAATTCGCTAGACAATTAATTATAAGTATTTTAAAACAATGCAATATCACAATCAATAGGAAAAACATCTGACTATTGATTCCAATACTCACTTTGAGCACAGCAATACTAGGTTTTGAGTTAAAGACCGCAAAAGCCAAAAAACTGTAAAAATCGCGCATTTTTTTAAACGCTCATATCTCGTAAACAATCACCAACCAGCAAAAATCAATATCATATTCGAATTCAGTGGGTCAAAGTTAGTAAAGATTGGTTAGTCTCCGCTCTGGTAACTAAAAAACGTGATTTTTTGTGGCTCAATGTAATTTTCAACAATAACCATAGAACGGGAGATGTTTAAAATTACTTTAAAAAGCTATTTTTTTCGAGAATTGCCTCTGCGAATCGTAAACGATGTAATAATTTAATTATGGGAAAAGCCGAAAAAAATTATTCGAGCTCCGCGAACGAATTTAAGTATGCGCTTTTTTTTCGTAAACGTATTTCATCATTGAAAAAAAATATAATCTTGAAAACTTTGAGAATTGCTATTAGAAAATATTTTGTTATTATGTATAACTAATACAGTGTTGAGAAAATTGAGAATAGAGTGTGAATTTATCCAATTGATAAAACTGAAATATAACATTTAAAAGAAAAAAAAGTGTGTCCATTTGAAAAAAAACTAAAAGCACTGCGCAAAAGATTCAATCGATCATTTTTCTTTTATATTATTTTGGAGAATATGTAGGTACATATGATTTGTCATCTTACAATTATTTTTTGTGAAAAGGTGCTACACATGTATTTATAAAAGTACGTTTAATATAAAATTCCAGCAAATGTAATATAATATAGCGAAAAAAATTAATAGTATGATTCGTGTTGTTACGAAAAATTGGTAAAACTGAAACGAAAAATAAAGCGGTATAAAGCATATGTATGTAGGTAGAATATTTGTCAGTGCATCGGAAATTCCTATAACGCTCCGTTCGCGGTCGTTCCTTGCAAAACGCAGAGTTTACGTAAGCTTGGCGACCACTTCACCAGCGGGCCGTGTCGGTGGTCGCCCACGCGCCCTGGTCGCCCGGTCGCCGTCGGCCAGTCGATGATCGCCCAGTGCGATGGGCGCCCAATTGACGCAGGGCCCAATTGACGCAGAGTCCGCCAGTCTCGTCGTCCAATTGTCGCAGTGGCGAGTAACACTGATCGCCCAATCGTCCTGGGCGCCCAATCGTCACGTACCGGTATGAACAGACCTTAATTGGTTTAAATTTTTTTATTCAATGATACAAGGAAATGTATAAAAAAATATTAGGTATTTTATTAAATTAATGGAAAATATTCTACATAAAAATTCATCCTATTATAATATATTTAAAATATATATGATCCTTGATTTTATCTAAAAAATTTTAATTACATACTTAAAAAAATTGAAATTTACCCGAATGTGATATTATTGGTTTTTTATTGATATGAAATATTTAGTGCAGAAATGTGTAAGTATTATAAAACATTTGAAAATATTTTCTGCTTATTCGTGTTTTATATTAAAAAAAGACGTATTTAGAAATATTTTTTATAAGGACCAAAGCTTGCACAATTCTGCTTTAGTGCCTTGTGTTTAATTGTTCTTAAGAATATTTCCTTTATTTTCCTTTTTCTTTTTGTTTTAATGTTTAACACAAAAAAAACGTAATGTATGAAAGTTCGAGCACGAAAATGAAACCAGCTAGAAACGTGTGTTGTAATTCTCTAAGCAAAATTGCAATGTTAATTATTGTTTCACTTGTTAATATATCATTGTATAATTATTGTATTTTGATTCAAAGCAATTTTGCCATTGAGAAAATTTTTTTTTTTTTTTTAATTTTAATTGACACATAAACGAAGCCAATGATTTCCGTTACGGATTTTTTTATGTTACATGCGGCATCGTAACAGGATGTAAGGGTAAGTTGTAAATTGTAATTCATCAATAACATTGTTGTTTACAATATAATATGTCTACAAATCTCAATGCTTTGTTGGGAAGAGGATGATAATTTTATTTTGATGTAGTCAAATGGAAATAGTTTACACCGAAGTAGTATAAAATTTAGGTTGTGGCTATTTGCAGGTACTATATCTGCGAATTATTGGCTATTTACAGGTACTATATCTGCGACAGGCGCAAAGCCTTCTGCGCATGCGTGTGAACTTAAATCCGATTATAATTTCTTACATTTAATGTATGCTAGACTTGTTTAATCAATCGTTCATTATACATAAGGCAAATAAATTTCGCACGTTATTATAATAGATTTATATCATTTAGCTAGTTCGCAGCTTGTACTAGTATGTAGGTATTATACGTTGTATATGATAATAATTTTCTAACAATTAATAATATTAACTAATTTGGATTATATTTTTTACTCTAAGTCACTCAACGTCTCAACAACAAAATTTTAACAGTAAACACGCTGACAGTGACAGTTCACGCGCATGCGCAGAAGACTTTGCGCCTGTCGCAGATATAGTACCTGCAAATAGACAATAATTCACAGATATAGTGTACCTGCAAATAGCCACAACCTAAAATTTATTGTTTTATTTTCACATTCAGTTGATTTAAATAATTCATTTGTATTAAAAATTGTTAGTCTTTAATTATATCTTAAGGGATATAAATTACAGAAATAAAAACTAAACAATCTTTATTTTTTTATATGTAGTTGGAATGAGCAATATCGAAGTATCCAGTCACCGAGCAATATCCGTCAGTCTTCCAGTAGCCCAACACCTTGTATGAAGAAACAGACAATTAGTTCAGTCAGTTCTCCAGTGAGCAGTGATTGTGAAACAGTTATGGACAGCAAAATTAACAATAAAAACGGCCTATCAAATCGCACCACGCAAAACACCTATAGAGAATACTCACCGAACAAAACGGACGGACCAGTTCACATGAAAACCAACTGTCGAGTAGGATCCAAATATTTGCAAGCCATCGCCAACAAACAGAGCAATCATTTCAACGGCGACACGCTCGTCAACGGCAAAACAACAACCAAAACCAAACCCATGTACAGTAGATCAAAATCAATAGAAAACTTTGGCAATCATTACACGTTCACAACGTCCGAACCCAAAATCGACGCATTTAATACGAAAAATTCACAATTGAGAAGCAAAAAACATCATACGTCTTATAATAATCTGTTAAACGGAGTGAGCAACGGCAACAAGAGCGATCACGTCAATGGAAACGGATGCCACGCGGCGAGGAACGGATACGCCAACGGTAACATGACAGACACCGATGATACTTCGGACAGCGGATACAAGTCCCTACCTCCGTCTATAAATATAATGAATCATAGTAAAATAAGTGGAATTCCTAGACGAACTCTTACCTCAGATTTGAGATTCACCCAACCAAAACAAGCACAAACTAATCAATGCTGACACATTTATAACAAGTATTAGAACATCATTTTAGTTGTATCTGAACATCAAATTGTACTATTAAATCGTTAGAGTAATATTCAAATTATATAACAGCAGTATAAATACTCTCATCGAGTCCTGTTCTCCAAGTATTGAATATTACTATTATAGTATATATTGATTCGCAATTCCATTGATACAGAGCGCAGTTTACAATTACATTTTTTGCTAAGATACATATATACTTGTAATAAAATATTTGGCTATAATATATTTTACCTCTTTTGGCTTGTATCATATTATCTTTCAATATATATATGTATACAATACAAGCGACTCCATTGATTTTCAGTATTAAAAAATGTTTATGTAAATATTTTTTTAATTATTAAGGAGTAAATTTTATGTATGTGTTTGTCTTTACCATTATTATCCACCAAAGCTTGTTAAATTATACGCTCCCGCTTACTTGTTAAATCAGATTATTGCCAAAATAAGCGTAAGGTTATGTATTGAATGTGATTATTATTCATCCGTTGATTTTGTGATAAAACTTTTCATACAACTGTATATAAATGAGTGTCGCAAGTAAAATCAATGCAAATTTTGAACTTGTTACGAAAAAATCGTTTAAACAATTGCAAATCAAACCAATCCTGATCATATTTTATAATCAATCATGATTTTTTTGTAAGAAACTTCTTAATTTGCATTTTTATTTGGGACATCTGTAGGGTTATTTGTTATTTTTTTTTCCCTATTAGTTTATAAGTTTTAAGACTGACAGCTTTAGACATTTTTTTTTAATAATTTATGTTACACTATCGACTGTCAGTATCATCCATCTTAAAAAACAATCCTTTTGAAATATCAATGTTAAAACATTGTCAACAATATGTATCAGATATAAAATATATCTATTTGCCTTATATTCACATTCTTAGTAGAAAAAAAATTGTATGCATTATTTTTTTATATGCATATGTAAACATACATTCACATAAATGTAGTGATGTGTTTTATATTTTTATGTATTTAACGTACCAAACAAAAAATAATGTGCTTGCCGAGTACCTTAAATTTCAGTGCAATCTTATTTAAGTTATTAATTCCCCCCCCCCCCCGGTAATTTGAGAATTATTGACGATTTAAATATTTCAATTATATTAATTTATTGTGTAATTTATTCGTTTATCGATTTTTTATGTTTTCCGTCTTGTAATTAATTGTTTCCTGTTGATGTAATATTTAAATGTTGCATAAACTTCGATGTCTCCTCTTTTTTGTTATTAATTAGTTTAAGGTACTACTACTAAATATGTAAATTAAGACATCATGTGTAGAATAGAAATGTAGATTGTTTTAATAAATTACATTTATTTTAAAATCTGTCACTTTGTTTCGTTTTTTTTCACTTTTAACTGAGCATTCTTTACACCATTTATCTTCTTTTTTATTACATACCTCCTTTACGTTTCAATTACGATTACAATTCAGGAAAAAGTTTGCCTCTTATCCGATCATTTTCATACTTTGCCATATTGCTCATTTTGGTCATCAATATAAGTAAATGGAGCCTCCGCCATTACGATAGAGATAAAATATCGTATAAGAAGCATTTCAGGTCCGAAGATTTTTAATCTTGGTGACAGTTGGTAGTCATTAATTTTATACATAGATGGCGGTAGTAAAAAAAAATATTGGTGTTTTTATTCGAAATAATAATTTTTTGTTAAATATATATTTTTCCATAATGCAATCATTACAAGTTGCCCTCGAGCGACACCTATGGTAATTTGTACATATCTTCTACAGCCGCTCACTATCCACTGCTGGATGAAGGCCTCTCCAACACGCTTCCACTCGTGTTTTGCGAAACTCCCATTCATCTCACCCCACTCACTTTCCTAACTTCGACTACCCATCTTCCTTTTTACATATTACATACCTCCTTTACGTTTCACTTACGATTACAATTCAGGAAAAAGTTTGCCTCTTATCCGATCCTTTTTCATACTTTGCCATATTGCTCATTTTGGTCATCAATATAAGTAAATGGATCCTCCGCCATTACGATGGTGCAAAAAAATCGTGTAAGATGCGTTTGATATCTGCCCGGCGAGATAGTCGTTGACGTTTATCCATCGTTTGTTTATTAGTTTTAAACATAGATGGCGGTAGTAAAATAAAATTATTGTTTTTATTCAAAATAATAATTTTATATACAAATTATAGAAGAGGTATGTTTTTAAAAAACTGTTTTTTCTTTTTCATTACCCTTTTGCATTCTCTCAGATACCATTCTCGTTATTCTTTTGTTCACCTTTCGTCCATTCTTCTAGCCACGTGGACCCATTGCCATCTCAATCTCTTCACTCTATCCACTACTCTTGTCATACTTCTCACCCACGTATTCCGGTTCCTGTCTTTTCTCGTTATGCCAAGCATACAGCGTTTGACTTTTTGTTGCATCTTGGCGTTCAATGTCTAAGTTTCGCATCCATACGTCATCACTAATAAAACGAATTGATTGAAGATCTTTTTCTTCACACAGTGGAATTTCGATTTAATAACAACATCCATCCTAATTTCATACGTATCTTTATTTCTTCTTCTTTACTACCGCACATGAACTTGTACATATATAAATTTGAAATCATATTCAAAGAATGGTGACAAACAGTGCCAATTTGATGAGGAACTGTTTCAACAGTGAAATCAGATAAACTGGCTGAACGATCGATTTGGAGTCACAAATATCCTAATTTGACCAACAGCACTGCATAAATACTCGAAATAAATTATTTTTAATTGACGTCAACCCAGGGCTCGAACTCGGCAACCTTTCGGTGGTTAGCATTAACGCAACCACTGAGCAATACATATAATTAAGAATTTGACAATTATGTAGGTTAGGAAGGAAGAACTCAATATAAAAGATAATATGGTTTCAAATCAATAAATTTGATTTGACATTGAAACCAACTTGGACAAAAATTTAAAACACGCCAGTAAATCAAAAAAATATAATATTTATTGTATATTGTTGAGACATTTTTAAAATAGATTGACATTTATTATTAGAGTTTTATTATACAATAAAAAAGACATGCGTTAAAAAAACTGCATCAGAATCGAACAATAAACAAATAAGCAAAAAAAAAGAAATAAAAAAATTAAATGGTACAAAGGGTACAAATGTTTTTAGCAAATAAAATTATATATATATATAGATATATAAAACATACATTGTCAATATTAATAATATATAAAATAAACACAAAATAAAGTCAAATTGTATAATAAAATAAAATTTACTTAAGTGCTCATGCTTGTAAGTAGTATGAATCACATAATTTGAAAATTTTGACAAATGTCACATGCTAGAAAATTTTTACACTAAGATTTATTATAAGAATAAATTTATAACAAGATTTTGAATACCACATTCTATTAAAAATAATTATAATTTTTAGTTGTATAACATTATATTACAAACAAATTAAGATTCACACGAACGAACGTGTCAATACGACTGTAACGGATTTTTGAGGAATACATAATTATACATACAGATTATGTACATATGTGTATGTAATGGTAATTAGGAGTTAAAAAAAATCTAATGTGCCTAATTTTTTTTCAATGAAAAATATATTGCTTTTCAAATATTATAACGTACCTTTACATTATTAGAGTACTGTAATGTAGATATAAAATTATCACAGGAAAATTGAATTTTTAAATTATATACAAAATATGCTATTGAAAATATATATCTAATAAATATCTAATTTCAGACAGTGGTTTGTCTTTTTGCAGCAATTGCGTCAACCATACTTTTATGAAAATAATGTATGTATAAAAAAAAATATGCACCTCCTAAAATTTTCACGGTAGAATGTGTCAATCAATGACATCAGATATATACATATATATGTTTATGTAAATAGCGATAATACAAGGATCAGATCAAAAGAATAACTTCTTAGCATTCAGTGACAACATTTCCAACAATATTTAACCAAACATGTCGTCGTCTTTTCAAAGTCAACTATTTTTAATCACTTTGAAGCAGCTTTGTTTGCCAGGCGATTAGTTGAGCAAACGAAAAAAAATATTATTCGCATAAGTCAATGACTCATTCATCATCAAACAAACAGTGTTTTAAAGCTGAAATATTCAACACATTGAATATGCAACAGGATACGTGCTTTGTAATGAGAATAAGAATATAAATTTTTCACTTGAACCAGTGCAAGTTTTTTGTCGAAGAAGAAATTTGAATTGTACTACAATTATGACAATTACAACTACTCTATAGCATTGTAAATTTTTACTAATGTAAAGGAGAGACGATTCAATCATAAATTGACAAACTGTTAAATGTTAATACGCATTGAAACTAATGACCATTTTCCACCGTTAGTGTGTCTATAGCTATACCATTGCATTTAGGCTCTGGTGAGCCATTAGTTAATTTCATGTCTTTTATTTTCATTTCTTCTTCATCTGTAAGATAGAATCAATATTTAAAATGAAACAAAAAAAAAATGGTTTGTTAAAAAAAAAAAGAAAACTCTTAAATTTTAAGTAATACCTGAACTTTCATCAGACTGATTTCTAGGGCTTAATCGACATCCTTTAGAAAGATATGAATTTAATTTGCCAACAGACGCCAAAATCAAACCTAAAAATGGCGGACTAGGCGACAAAGGTCTGCTGAGATATTCAGGATGGTACTGTACTGCTAGATAATACGGATGTTCTTCTAAAGTCGAAACTTCCATTCTTGTTCCAGTCGAATCCACACCTAAGACATTAATCGTTATATAAAACTGTATATATGTACATATATTTAATATAATACAAGACACACGATCAAATGAACTGACCAACAAATTGAAGTCCACCAGCTTCCAATCGCGCTACATACTCAGGATTAACTTCATACCGATGTCTGTGTCGCTCATCTACTGTTTCTTTATTCCCATACAATCGACCTGAAATAAATGGCCATTAGTAAAACAAGATATAAACCATAGATACGCCCTTACGCTTTAAGCCGATCACCCTGTTGGACCATGCACACACAAAAAAAAGTACAGATCATGCACACTCTCTCTCAGTAGCTAGTTAGCTTCTAAGTAGGAAGGTCAATTGACATTTTTCGAAAATGCCAACGTGTTCAGTGAAATTGTGTTACAATTACTCAAGAGAACATAAAAAGGCGAATGGCATCACATATCATATGTAAGAAGTAATATATAATGTCTTCAATTATAGTAGTATTTTAACATTAATGAAATATCGGCGCGATTCTATGCACTGATGGAACAGCGGTCGACAACCTCTGCCACAGGTATCTTGTTGGCACTGAAGGAAATTCAGAAATTGACATTAAGTTTAAAACTACAAACAATTAACTAAATAATAAAGTGTCAGCTTTAAAATTGATCTTTGTGGAAGTTACTAATGTTTAAATATTGTAAAAGTTAATGATGGTTTTATTATAGTAACATACATTTGTAGTTTAATATAGTGTGTATAGCTTAATATGGCTATATTAGTTTGGTTTACTGTCACGCGGAGTGTCCAATAAAATAAAGTTATAAATAAAATAAAACTTCAGTGCATGTACATAAACTGGTTGCTGACCACTGCGCTCTTTCCTTTTTTTTTTCCACCACTTCCCCGCTAGTTAAACCCCCCGCACCCCTCAGTTAGTGGCGTCAAGATCTCCAACGAAATTTGTATGTAATGGCATATCTAGGTTATTCTACATCTATGATATAAACGCGTTGTCAAGATTGATTAAGGCCGTCACGACAGGTTATTCGTTTACCATATCCAATCGTAGTTGGATTAATTTTACCATATCCTTAACTTTACGACCGAGCTTGTCTAACTGTCATCGGAATGGCCTTTCATTGAGAAATGAATATACTCACGTATGACACTGGGTTTTAAGCTTGTGGTTCGTCTGCCAAGTCTCATTGTGCCTCCCATTATACCAGGATGATGTTCTGGCATGTCGATAACTAGAGGGTGTTCACATTTTGGGTCTACTTCCGTCGTATTCGCTCCCTTCAATCCTAAAACGTTTCGAGCGAACTCGATAACACTAGCTTGCAATCCTAAGCATATTCCGAGCATTGGTTTTAATGATTCCCTGCACCATTGGCAAGCTTCAATTTTTCCCTCCATTCCCCGTTGACCAAATCCACCGGGGATAACGACTCCACTGAAGAAAAAAAGTAAATATGTGTCTTTTTCTGGAAATACTGAATGGATATGATTATTGAAATTCGACATGTTCTTACTCGCTTTTGCAAAGATTCTGCCAAGCTTCATGGAAAAGGACAGGATTGTCAATTTTCATTTGCTTTTCTAGATTTGCAGCCTCTATATACTTGATTTTTAATTTGTACCCTGCAGCTATGGAAGCGTGCTGCAAGGCCTTAGCGATACTTGTATAAGAATCTTCGAGCTTAGTATACTTTCCTACTATAGATATATTAACTTCTTTTCTTAAAGAATCGACACGCTTTGCCAAATCTCGCCACTTTTGCATAAATCTATAAAAGTAAAATATGAAACATTACATCGTATGAAAATTAATCGATTATCAAATTTAAAATTAAGATATACGCACTTGCTAGGCCTTGGTGTTGCTATGTTAAGATTCAATCTATCTGATAAAAATTGGCCGACTCCTTGAGATTCCATTAACAATGGGACATGATACAGAGATGATAGATCATGAATACATATTACCTAAAAATCAATACAATTATTTAACTTTTCTCACATACACTTGAGATCAAACATACAAACAGGTTATAATTACCTGTTCAGGAGCAACATGGCAGAAATTTGAAATTTTTTCTTTTACAGCTAAGCCTACGGGAGTTTCCGATCGACAAACAATAAGATCGGGCGAAAGTCCGAGACCACGGAGTTCTCTAACTGAAGATTGTGTCGGTTTCGTTTTGGGTTCACCAGTAGATTTTGGCTATAATAAAAAAAAATCATTTATACAATTCGTCTTGATATACTTGTCCAAGACCAAATTTGGTAGTTACTAAGGCCAAATAAACAACACACATTTTCATCATATATATAACTAGTGTTACACCCGATGAAATATCATCGCATGGTTGTTGGCATATTAAGTTATTAAAAGAAAAAGTGTCAGTTCTGTGTTCGATCCGCACGCAGTCGAATTTGTTTCAAATACCTTTTAAATATATTTAATTTAATATGAAAAAAAAAAATGGTAGAAACTAGAGTTCATTCGCCGAGTGAAAAAAATTGCATCAGCATTCGTAGCTACCGGTTGACTGCACGGTATGCGTCGCATATATACAAGTTTTTCTCAAAAATGAAACAATAGTAACTTTAGTTTCTAGATTTATTGCATTTTATAAATACAACATATGTATAAAAAACACAAATGCAATTAAAAATCCAAAAAAGTACAAATACAAATACAAATAAAAATGCAGAATATAAAAAAATAGTTATTATAAATTATTCCGTATCCAACCCATCACTGTTTGAATCTTAGTCCGAGGAATCCGGTGTATCGTTGATAATAAAATGCAACGAATCGTCGTCAAACATTTTGTCCATTACATGATCACTTTTTATATATTGTTCTTCTACTTTTATTACGTGATCACACACATTTTTCCACTCGTCTTTAATTAAGGCAATTTTTTCGAGCACAAGTTTTTTTACACTATCCATAGTCATTTCGACGTTTCTTGAAGCCACATATCCCTTAATTACTGCCCATATCTTTTCAATTGGATTGAGCTCCGGGTGATATGGGGGTAACCTTAGGGATGTATGATCATGCTGTTCGAAGAGAGAGTCTATAACAAATTTTTTATGTTGACATTTATTATCCAATACTAATTTATAAAGCTCTGCTTTTTTTTCCGTCAACC
The DNA here is from genome assembly GCF_051622035.1 of Arctopsyche grandis. Lineage (NCBI taxonomy): Eukaryota > Metazoa > Arthropoda > Insecta > Trichoptera > Hydropsychidae > Arctopsyche > Arctopsyche grandis. The sequence continues at coordinate 12,653,979 of NC_135365.1, read as the reverse complement.
ACTGCTTAAGAATATATTTTTTCGAATTTTAAGTCGGCGCTGGGTCAAGAATCTTATTGTGATAAGATGCATTATCTATCACCACAACAGAATTCGGTTCCAAATTTGGAATCAATTTTTCGGTTAACCAATTTATATAATTCTCGAAGTTCATGTCATGGTGATAGTCTCCAGTTCTTTGGTGAGCCTTATAAATGAAAGCATTTGGAATAAATCCTCGTTCTGTACCGGCATGTACAATTATAAATCTTGCTCCCTTGGATGCCGGATTTTTCATGCCACTTCCCGATGAATCTCCCCATGCCATTGACTTAGTGTGTTGAATGGATGTATGTTTCAATCGGTATAGACGATTGCTCTACCTTCTGCTCTAAATCGAGCTATCGACCTTAAAAGTGTTGTTCTTTTATAAACAATGCACATTTTTTCTTGTAACAATTTCCTATTATCGGACATTTTTTTCCAGTGGAATCCAATTTTTTTTTAAAGCTTATGAAGAGAAGTGCGCTTGCCTGTAAACCCTATGGATTGTTTTAATTTTTCTAGTATTCGAGAAAGCGTTGGCAAAATTTTTTCGGTCACATGAAAGTTGTGGATAGTGCGCCTAATAACATCTTCGTCAAAACCGTCTACATAGGATTTTGGGTTTTCTCTATTTTTTTTTTTTGTTGGAGAAGATAGACATGTGTTCTCTTTGTTTTCTTTAATAATTTTTCTTATACAAGATTTGGAAACCTTTAGGGCTTCTGCAGCTATATCAATGACAGGAATCGTAGAAGAATTAGATGTTTGTGTAAGTGCACACCACATGTAAACATTTAATATCAGTTGTTTGGCTCGACTATTGAAAGCTTTGCCTGTTCCGACTTTGGATGGTTTCTCCATTTATCTAAAAAGTGTTTTTAAAAAAGGAGATATATTATACGATATACGGTCGAAGTATTGTTAATAACTCAACTTATTAAAATAACTAACGTTTATTATTTGTAATTTCGGGAAAATTCGGCTTTAGGTGTTCTTGTGTTGTCAAGTGACATTCTGTCCATGGACAGATCTAAATAATTTTAGCATCAGTCGTATTTGACGATTGGTGTTCGACGTATGTCCGATAAAAACTTCTCTGTTTGTTTATATTACTCGCAAGATGGGCAAGCATCGGTAAAAATTGCACAATACATTCAAAAACACACAATACAATACATGGGATACATTTTTATAAGTAAATTGATCCGATTGTATTCCGTGCGATGTAGCGTATTTATAGAGACGTACCGCGTAAAATTGACAACGATTATTTATTCGTAAGGGCCCCTCTATTCTTATTACATCTCTCTGTATGTACGTCACAGTTAAAACACTGCTAACAAAATGTACGAATATAATACGAATAACAAAAGAAAAAACTTCTATATGTACTGTTTGCACCAATGTTTCCTCTAGGGAAATAAGTCTCTGAGCATTTAGCGCCATATATTGAAAATGTATTTAATTAATTTTTCTATTGACGTTTTATATTGTTTATATGTAGAGGTAGTAAGTAGTTTTTATCATTTTTTTCATGTTAAACAATTAAATATATTTAAAAGGTATTTGAAAAAACTTTGACCGCATGCAGATCAAACACAGGACTGACACATTTCTTTTAATTTAATTTAATAACTTAATATGCCAACACCCATGCGATGATATTTCATCAGGTACAACACTAGTATGTAATTAAAGCTGACCAATATGAAATAAAATTAACTTAATAATTATAATTAAAAAGTCTAAAACTTCCTATATAAGATTTTATTTTATACATGTGTATAATATGTAACTTTTAAATTAAATTTAAAATAAATAAATTTCTTTTGTTTCATATCTTGCAATACACACTGTACAAATGTACGCTATTTTAGGTTTTTCTAAAAAATAAATTAAAAATGTGGTTTTTTCGATCTTCTAATGAATACATTAAAACGATAAGAGTTTGCCGAAATCCAAACAACGGCAGATTCATACGAAAAACACATTGGCAAGAAGACAAAGTTGAAATATATATTGTAAAAATAAAAAGGCGGCATCCAAGAACTTCTAAAATTACAAATAGAAGAAAAACGATCGCAAAAGGACCTTTACTCGTATTGATGAGGACAAAATTATGAAATTTATTTCATAGACGTTAAAATTACTGTACACAATATTACAAATGTATAAAAATAATAAATTGCTCAACAAACAAAACGCTGTCATTTACTGTTGCTGTGCTATGTTCGTAATTTTTTCAGATTTTTTTTTTTTTGATCAGCAATTAGCGAGGGATTATTATAATCATATGTTATCTAAGATAATACAAAAGGAAGGCTATGAGTGAGACAGGTGGACAAAGTAAGGAACATGACCATAATAAGGATTTACCGTTTGGCCGCGGCCGTCTTCTATGGAAGCTTTGGGCGACAAATCTGTAGCGTGGCTGTCTTCCATATAATTTCGTAACTTTGCATGGGATTTTGAGGTTTATACGCGCCTATTTCAACTGTTTTAAGGTTCAAAATTGGTTGAATATATTACTGAGAGTTGAATGCCATATATTCAATTTGCTTAAAATGAATATATACCAGTCAAAATTAGTTTTTTGTGGAACTATACTGAAACGTCGTTTATGTGACGTCACGTCTTCATACAATTATGAAGAATGATTATTTGACAATTAATCCAAAACAACGAGATATATTATGTATTTTATTGTTTAAAATAATACTTTGTGTTAATTAACATATCTGGTTACTTGAGTAAATATTAAAATCTGTATTTAACCCTTTGCCCGCGGCAATGAATATAGCGAACAAGCCCTGTACGCGGCACCTTTTTCGCGAATTTGGCGATCGAGTTTTCGACATTAAATACAGATTTTAATATTTACTCTGTAACCAGATATGTTAATTAACACATAAAGTATTATTTTAAACAATAAAATACATAATATATCTCGTATTTTTGGATTAATTGTCAAATAATCATTCTTCATAATTGTATGAAGATGTGACGTCACATAAACGAGGTTTCAGTATGGTTCCACAAAAAAATTATTTTTGACTGGTATATATTCATTTTAAGCAAATTGAATAGATGGCATTCAACTCAGTAATATATTCAAACAATTTTGAACCTTAAAACAGTTGAAATAGGCGCATATAAGCCTCAAAATCCCGTGCAAAGTTCAGAAATTCTATGGAAGACAGCCGCGCTACAGACTTGTCGCCCAAAGCTTCCATAGAAGACGGCCGCGGGCAAACGGTTAAGGACGAAAACTCCATTGCCAAATTCGCGAAAAACGTACCGCGTACAGTGCTTGTTCGCTATATTTATTGCCGCGGGCAAAGGGTTAAAAAAAAAAGGACATAATACAACTACAGAAAAGCATACACACCCGCTTCATATCATATATAAGTAATATACAAAACGACAAACCTGTGGTACGAGTGAAACGTGAACACAGCAGAAATTCTCCCTGTTGACTCTAAATTGGAACTGACGAAAAGCTTCAACGAAAGGCATCCCTTCGATATCACCGATGGTTCCACCCAGTTCGACGATGCACACCTTCGGTTTCTCGTTTGCGTAGACCGGCACGTGTGCAACGCGATTCACCCATTCTTGTATAGCATCGGTAATATGAGGCACAACTATATTCGAGAATAGAAATACGTCAGTGATCATATTGCAGCCCACGTTATCACAAAACACATATTTGCCGACAAAATTATAGCAAATGAAAGATTATTTTATAGTATTTAGAATTTACCTTGCACCGTCTTTCCGAGGTAGTCGCCTTTGCGTTCGCGGCTGATGACTTGTTGGTAGATTTTTCCAGTCGTGATATTGTTATCGTGGTGTAAAGTGATGTCGAGAAATCTTTCATAGTTGCCGAGATCCAAGTCGACTTCTCCACCATCATCCAAAACATATACTTCCCCTATAGACATATTTAACATAGAATTATAATAATATTTCATTGAAAATGCATTCAAATGTGTTCGAATTCGTATGTAGCAAAATTGCACCATTAGATAATTTTAGATATTAGTCTGCTTATATTTCATATTTGCTCTGTGAATGTATTTTATTTGCTTTGAACTTTAATCTGTCGTTTTTTTTCATAAGCGAAAGATTGTAATACCAATATGTAGCAATGTAGGATTGCATATTTATACAGAGCAACTCAAGCTGTGCTTTTTTAACTTTTTCACTATATTGCCCCCCCCCCCCCCCCCCAAACCAAATCGAACAGAAACATATAACGGACTATTGGACCAATATTTGAAAATTATTAACGGGAACTTATTATTATAGCGATTATGAAAATAAAACAATTTTATAGGGTTCGATGACTCGAAATGTTTTGTCTTCAATGATTATATGAAAATTTATTCTACAAGTCTCATATTGAATACATATATATCAATCATAACGTAAAATGTGCATACATTTTTTTGCACCTTCTTCTTGTATGTATTTATCGTATTTGTGTTCTTGGGACAAAGAACCTCATTGTGCAGGAGTTTGTATTTTAATTCTCTAATTTCTCCCGAAACAATCGTCGAAATTGAATTTAGAGGATGATATTCATTTTTGTTTATCATATTTTGGGGTTACCCTTACTAAAAATTAATTAAAATCCATTGTCTTTTTTTATACTCTTTCACATGAATATGTATTAAGGCAAAGATACAGATACTCAGCAGATGTTTTTACTTTATCTATGTAAGTAGTAACAATAGATGTAGTTTTGTGATCATGCGAAAATTCGAACTCGAGATTTTGACTGATTCGAACTCAGAATCGATTACTGATCACGTTTTCATGATCTAGAAAAAAATGTGCGTGTGTGTATTTTGGGGATTTTTTGAACACCGTTAGTCCTATCGAACTGAAACTTAGTATCGGTTACTGAAATTCTTAACGAAACGACGTAAATTTTTAAGTTGACTGGAAATGGTACCTCCTCTTTTTTTGAATTCAATTATCTCCCAAACTGCTAACTAAATCGGACTGAATTTTTTTTACATGTACTAGAAATAATAATCTTTATAACTTATTTTTAAAAAATTTTGTCTGAACCGGAAGTGGTACTTTTACTCTAGAGAATCGAGGTTTTTTATTTTTTTCTCGGAAACCTTTTGGTTTATTTTAGATAGTTTTGTACGATATCTCTATCGTATCATCCCTTCGCAAGCGTGTCCGGACATTTCATTGTGGGTACAACTCACTTACAGATTTCATGCAAATATTTTTTATCCACAATAACAATCTTTAATCTTTATGTTGGCTGTACTTTTTGAAATGTACATATGTATATTGAAACCATTATTCAAATATTTGGAGCAATGATATTTGTATCATCCATATGTAGTTACTCTTTTTAATAAAATTGATTGAAAACTTTCTAGCTCTGTTTTAATAACAAAACAATAAATTATATATTGTTTTATATAATTAAAAAATAGTTGTATGAAATCTGTCAGCGAGTTGTTCCCGTGATGAAATGTCCTAGAAGTATTTGGAAGCGCCACGCCCTAGAATGTTTTTCATATTTTATTCTTGTAATGACATATGTAGGTTTTTATTTCGATTTTTACGTCTGATTTCGTTTGACGAAATTTGGGTTCTTACCTGATCGTTTTCAAACTTTGCCATTTTTTCTTTTCTTTTTAAATTTTTATTTATTTTTATGTACATACATATGTTTGTAATGGTAGGAAAATTGCGGTTTTTTAATAGAACAGTGATGTGCAGTTGTTCTAGTGCAATATTACAGGATAACCGCCTCGTTCTTAGACTGTATTTGTTGGGGGGGGGGGGGGCCTCATGTAGAGGGCCTCATTTATTGGTTGACTTCATTGACCTCTAAAGTGGGCTTATATGACATATGTAGGTTTGACAGTGATTCCCATATTTGAAGAAATGAAGGAGAAACTTCTAGAAATAATAAGATCGTACGAATTGCACGTGTAATCTCGGTATGGGCAAGTTTTTCGGTGTATCGCACTTTTGAGAGCATTCTTATCATAATACTATTTATTGGTTTTATAACATTTATTTCAACACTATTGGTTTTCAACAAAATATTATTTTTTTCATTTGATTATATTATAAAAAAAACAATTATATTTGTCTCTGTTAATATTACCTATAGATAAAACAAAATGATGTAAGATAGATTTTATTGCGCTGTGAATTAGACCTACAAACTCACTTAAAAGCCCCCAAACAAATCATTTTATTCATTGATGCAAATAAAACAATTGAATTTGAGTGTTTTTCATAGAATTTATAGTGATAGTTTTTCATTTCATAGAATCGCAACAAGTTGTGGACGGGAAACGTCGGTTTTAATAAGCCGTAACATCCTAGTACTAATCGAGGTCACGACCATAGGTACATTAAATAAAATTTAAAACGATAGTTTTTTTGCTATTGCGCCATATTTTTTACCGTTTAAATATAATGTAAATAATCGCTCGCGCTCGAAAATTGGAACGTTTCAGGAAGAGCGAGCGAGACGGCAACAAAACAAAGTTCGAGACACGCACACGTGCCAGAGCGAGACGGAGCTAATCTGAAACGTCACCTTTGTTTACATACGAGAGGGAGCGAGACGAAAGATACGAAATGAACAATTTTGAATTTAGTGTAAGCGGCAAAAGTGGGTCGCCGTTCAAAGTGAAAGCCTGTCAAATATCAAACGTTTGAAGCGGCGGATGCAAGTTGTTTCAGATGCGGCCATTTGCGACTGCGAATGAAATGCGTAGATAAGGGTAGAGACGACATTCGGCAAGAAATCGATGCAAGCCAAGTTGGACGACGGCAGACGCGTTGCGGCCAAAACGGACCGAGCGATCGAGCGATCGAGCGATCGAGCACGTGGTCGTTGATGGTGTTCTTCGAACGCCTACACGCTCTTCGCGACGATTTCTAGTTTGTAATGTTTAGAAATTGCAGATGTCGAAACTGGGATCGGTTGGCGAGATGTGGGGCGCGTGCGCGTGCGCGTGCTCGTGCTCGTCGGTGGCCCTCGACACGTGAGCGACGACATTGAACGCCGAAACGGGCGAAGGCCGAGGCCGAGGCTGCCGCGGTGTGGTATAAGAAGAGTGAAGAGTGAAGAGTGAAGAGTGACGAGTGGAATCGATCGTACCGTGTTCGTAGGGAGAGAAGGTGCCCGCGTCGATGTTGATGTAGGGATCGATCTTGATGGAGGTGACGGGGATGCCGAAGCTCTTGAGGATGGTGCCGAGGGAGCTGGCGATGACGCCCTTGCCGATGCCGGAGATGACTCCGCCCGTGACGAGGACGTACTTCATGGCGGAGGTGGCGGAAGTGGCTGCCATGGCGGAAGAGAGCGTCACGGAGGGGGCGGCAGGCGAGCGCACGTGTGCGTGGCCGCCAGACCACTGCCAGAATTACGCTCACTCCCACCCATTTCCCGCGTCGCCATCATCTCGTGCCTCTTCGCCACCGTTCGTCATCTCATTTTCGTTCTTGGGGGAAGTACCGCAGTCGTTTGCTATGTGAATTCAAATATTACATAAAAAAAATATATGTATATAAAGCTAGCAGGTAATAATGAACAAGGATACTGCAGGACTATAGCACAACTTATGGGATACCGAATCGAAGTCGGTTTTCTCATCCACATCCCCATAAAATATAAACCGTGCGATTGCATCATCGCATTCCTGTACGAGTATTTTCGTCTAAAAAATCTTTGCTCATGTAGGTATATAGCACGACTTGTACCATACGAAACTAGGTCGATGATATTTCCCTCATCGAACTTAATCTGTACAAATTACATTATGGGGGATGAACGAATGAGACGACTGGCATGTTAATGCACGTGTTTTATTTTTTTAGTTTTAGTTTTGGTTACACGACAATTGGTGCAAGTCCAAAATGTTCAACGACAAAATGTACCCGAAAATTAGTGCACTGACAAAATGTACCCGCGACAAAATGTACCCGCGACAAAATGTACCCGCGACAAAATGTTTAAGCGACAAAATGTTCAAAAATGTTCAAAATGTTCAACCGTATCCAATATTTACGTATTTAAATTGAAAAAAAAAACTTTCCGAGCGTATGAACTCCAGATTACATTGCATTAGTTTATATGGCAGGGCTTCTCAACCGTCTCCAAAATTTTCTTTATTTCAAATGAATAATTTACTTTTTATCGTACACATCGCGGGCGTTATTAAATTAGTATAAATGACAGGGGTTCTCAACCGTATCCAATATTTACGAATTTAAATTGAAAAAAAAAACTTTCCGAGCGTATGAACTCCAGATTACATTGCATTAGTTTATATGGCAGGGCTTCTCAACCGACTCCAAAATTTACTTTATTTCAAATGAATAATTTACTTTTTATCGTACACATCGCGGGCGTTATTAAATTAGTATAAATGACAGGGGTTCTCAACCGTATCCAATATTTACGTATTTAAATTAAAAAAAAAAACTTTCCGAGCGTATGAACTCCAGATTACATTGCATTAGTTTATATGGCAGGGCTTCTCAACCGTCTCCAAAATTTACTTTATTTCAAATGAATAATTTACTTTTTATCGTACACATCGCGGGCGTTATTAAATTAGTATAAATGACAGGGGTTCTCAACCGTATCCAATTTTTTCTTATTTAAATTGAAAAAAAAAAGTTTTTATGCGTATTGCAGATGTCAATGAATTAGTTTAAATGTCAGGGGTTCTAAACCGTATCCAATGTTTACTTATTTAAATTGAAAAAATTACTTTTAAAGCGTATGTCATTGAATTAGTTTAACACCCTCACAGAGGTGCGAAGACCTCTGTGAGGGACAGTACATATAAGATAATTATAAATTTTAGTGTTATTTAGAGTTAAGTAAGATGTATTTTTAAAATTAGCTTTATAGCTAAGATAATATATAAATAAATAAACGTTGAACGCCACGTTTTATTTTGATAAAACAGTTCCCAGCCAGCGGTCACGTGTACTTCGAGTTTTAACATTGAATGTGACCTTTACGGCGTCTCTAAATCAAATTCACATAATTTTTTCCAAAATTTTGTTTAAAATGCAATTATTTTATTTCTTCTGCAAATAAGTCTTCAAGTGTACATTCGCAAGCTATATGTATAATGAAAGTTTTTTTTAAACTTAATATTTCATTATACAATTATAAGGCAAGAATATCAAATATTAGTTTAGATAAATTTAATGTATTATTTTACAGTCAAGTCTCGAATTACGACTATTCGGATTAACGATGGAGAGATTTTACTTAGTGTTTAGCAAAAAACAAATGTATGAATCGGACATTGTATTGTAGAAAAAAGGAGGTATGTAATAAAGGCAGACATTAGAAATTTACAGCTAAAATTATTTTTACATACCTCCTTTATGTTTCACATTAATATTGCATCATTTACAACTAACTATTATGCGTAAGGGTTGCATACAAAATTTAATTTTGACATGTAAAAGACAATTAAAATGTAAATGTAAAAAAAATCACGCGCGTTGAATGGAGATGGCAAAACAATAATATATTTTGAAATTAGTTCTATGATTGACAGATGAATTGTCTACACAAATGGACGAAAATATGTAAAAAGACAAATGGGCTATAAAATTTTACTACCCTCATGTTAGAGGCTATTGAATGCATTTTTTTCTTTGCGTAAAACCCTAGGACAATAGGCAAATGGTGGGTTCGAAATCTCTTCAATGTCCTCTTCAACGTCGGTTTGTAGCAATGGAATAATAATTTTTAGCTATTCACAGTTGATAAGCTCGATCACATTTATTATAGAAAAATATACATATATGTATGTAATTAATTTATAATTACTCTGGTATTATAAAGTTCTAATAAGGTTATCAAGTTAACAATACCAAGTTATATATAAAATTTAGTAAGTATCTGTCAACCGGAAGTGGCAGTTTACTTTTGTACGATTTTTCTTCCACTATTTTTTTCGACCCCTTAAACATGTGTTTTCGTCACAAAAAATTCAAGTATAATTCTTGTAGCAATGTGATGAAAAGAAAAAAAAAATATTAAATTTTATAAACCGGAAGTGGGTTTTTTTCTCTTAGAAAGGTTGAAAATGTTGTGCCCACTACTCTGTCCACACCCCTGAACGTACTAACTTAGAGCTGGTAGGGTTTTGGTCAGAATTTGTAAACCGGAAGTGGTATTTTTTTTTAAAACAATATTTCATTATTTTATTTTGACCCTTAAAATTATTTTTATTTTCTTGATATTTAATGAGTATAATACTGATAGTGATTTTTAGTAATAAAAAAAATTTGAACAAAATCTGACAACCGGAAGTAGAACTTTTTTTGTTTTGTGCAAGTTTCCATACATTTGCGCTCAATTTGTATCGCTATCATAGTCATCAGTTCAATATCGAATTTTGTTTTGTTACCTTCTTATATTCCTCAAATACATAGATAAAGTCATGGGTTGGTCACACCCGAATTTTTTTTAGTAAAAAAAAAACCGAGGGGGGGGGTCGTAAAAATTAAACACCGACCTGGTTCTTTTTAATTTAGCACTAACAGCACCCTGAGCTTCAATGAATATACATACATAGAAAAAACCTTACCTATTGTCTTCGAAGTATTGAAGCGCATATGCTTCGACCAAATCTTTTTCTAGGAATCTTAACATTTTTTATGTAGTTAGGGTTGGTAAAATAATTTTCCCAATGTAATTAACCTCAAAATACATGAGGAAATCATCGACCTTCTGTTGGATTTCTCGTTCTTGTGCCAATAGCCATGGGTTGAGAATTTGGAGGAGTTCCTCCCAGCTTTCGACTACATTTTCTGGAGGAACAAATGCTAATGCCAATACCATTTTAAATTTAATTGCATTTTCCTGATTATCGTAAAATTCAGATAATCCCAATTCCTGGATTTTTCTGTAGGTACTTTGGGACAGATGGAAAAAGCAACCCGTTACTTGCGCATTTGGCCATATGTCAGACGTGAACCTCGTGTAGCTTCCATAGACATATGGAATGTTCGAGACCGAATATTACATAATTATGGAAAAACGGACAACGAAGTGGAAGGCTTCCATATGAAAGTTGGCTATACAATTAGAGCCCAATTTCCAAACCTGTGGAAGTTCTTGAAAGCCCTTCAAGGTCTCCAAGCCAAAACCGAGAAGTTAGTACAAGAACTAAACTCCGGAGTTATTATCGAAACTGTGTTTACCGAAACACTCTGTTCTGGCAATTTTTCGCATGGACACCTTCTTCGCTTTCAAATACGCAGCAATTAAAGTTTTTTTTCGGCGGAAATATCCCTGCAGCGACCAATTTCTGAAGAATCGATATTGTTAATTTAAAAATTCAAAATTAAATATTAAATCCATCAATTTTATAAAATAAAAACTATTAAACCCATAATTACCCTTAGAACAATCATACAGCAAAAGGTCTCAGCTGAGCATGATCTTTTCAATGTTTGAAAGCATTTGACGCACAATGAACAAAGGCGAACCCTTAGCAGGTATATTACGGGTTTTTTGTACCTTAGTCTGTTTTATTTTGCATACATACAAGATAACTGTATTTTGTACATAGTTAAAGAGAATTACGTTTTTTTACCAATATACAGAAGAAATAACTAAGATAAATTTACAAATAACGAAGTGATGATTAGAACAAACACGTATGTCGCAAAATTCACAAGCGTTCCGTTTTATGCTGCTGGTGGTATATATATATATATATATATATATATATATATATATATATATATATATATATATATATATATATATATATATATATATATATATATATATATATATATACAGTGGCGGACTGGCCATATAAGCGAACATGCCCGATGGCATGTGGGCCCCACTATCTATTAGAAAATAGGGGCCCTCAGTAAAATTAAATAACTTTTTAACTATTTCACGTGTGTAAATAGACCTAAAGTTTGGGTATTTCAACAAAACAAATTTCTTACGATATACAAAAACAACTAATACCTGCTTTAACAGCCCAAGGATCGGTTTACTTTTTTTATTAGGCTCAAAATGTAAGTTTCAACACTTGCGTGGGCCCTTTTGCCGGGCCCATTTCCAACGTCAATATTATGTATATACCAATACCTATGTAACAACTACCTACTGAAATAAAAATGGTAATAAACAAATTTCCGTGAATAATATAAATTGAATTGCTTATAACAATTTTGATAGGACGATTCATCATCAACCAGCGGTTTAAATTTACTTTATACTTTCAAAATAACATTTGATTATACTTCGACGATATAATAAGATTTAAATACACAATTTTAAACAGTTTCCGAATATAAAATCTATTCCTAATCTAGACACATCCATGTAAATAGGATAGGGGCCCCCTCCCCAAAATCCCGATTTTCGAGTAACATTAATTGAAAATATTATGCATTTTTTTCAGGGACGTAATTTGGGGGGAGGGCATACGGGGGTTAGGGGGAAAGGTCCCCTTTACTTTATTTTGTCTCAAAAACAAATGTGTAACGCTTATTTTTCCGAAAGTTCGTATATTTATTGTTTTCAAGAAAAGTTTTAAATTAATATTTTACGGAATCGGTTCAATCACAAATGGTTTTATTTCTTGTATTTTTATTTTATTTACAGACGTCCATTCTCTCATAAAACAACGAATGAGATGGATTTAAACTTCATGTATAACGAATTCGGTCCAAAAAATTAGTTATTTAATAAAATTGCTTCCTGACCAAAACCTTATCAAATTTAGTACATAAAGAATACAAATATAAATTTTCAGCTTGATACGTTCAGGGGTGGAGTAAAAATTTTTTAGCTTTTTTTAAAAAAAAAAACACATTTTTCTACATTATGTAAATGTGATCAGTGATCGATTCTGAGTTCGAATTTTCGCATGATCACAAAACTTTATCTATTGTTATTACGTACACATGTATGTACATAGATAAAGTGAAAAGACAGTCGGTAGAAATTAAGTTAATTGAGAGTTTTTTGGTGACTCAGTTTGATGGTAGATTTTTGTCGGCCATGTGAAGATTTGTAGAAAAAAATTTTCGCCTGCGGCGCTTTTTTCCCTTTTTATATAATATTTTTTTATAATGTTTTTCAAAAATAAGCTTATTTTTTTCATATTTTATAACTCAATAAGGTGTATGCAAAGAATATTTTCCATTTTTATTCCGATATAAAAAAGATTTTTTGAAAAAAAATTCAATTTGACCAATCTTTGCCTGCCCCCCCAAGAAAAAGCTGAAATGACGTCCCTGATTGTTTTCTACCGAAAGTAAAAGCCACTTTTATGCCGAATTCTTTTATGATGCATTTTATTTACCTGGGACAAGGGTTAAAACGAAATATACAATGTAATTTATGGATCTATTTTGCTTTTGCCATTTTTCTTGTACCTAAATTTGTATATTCCGATTTTTGAAAATTCTATTTATTTTTTAGCGTGATGGAAAGAAGAAAATTTTGTTATATGGGGGGGGGGGGGGAATTTTTTTAAACATTGGGGGGCCCCCTTTGACTCCTGGCATGCACTGATTTTAGTCCCAGTCCGCCACTGTATATATATATATATATATATATATATATATATATATATATATATATATATATATATACAGTGGCGGACTGGCCATACAAGCGAACATGCCCGATGGCATGTGGGCCCCACTATCTGTTAGAAAATATGGGCCCTCAGTAAAATTAAATAACTTTTCACTATTTCACGTGTAAAAATTTATAGGATATTACACTTTGGAACCTAAAGTTTGGGTATTTCAACAAAACAAATTTCTTACGATATACAAAAACAACTAATACCTGCTTTAACAGCCCAAGGACCGGTTAACTTTTGTTATTAGGCTCGAAATGTAAGTTTCAACATTTGCGTGGGCCCTTTTGCCGGGCCCATTTCCAACGTCAATATTATGTATATACCAATGCCTATGTAGCAACTACCTACTGAAATAAAAATGGTAATAAACAAATAAAAAAAAATAATATAAACTGAATTGCTTAAAACAATTTTTATAGGACGTCATCAACCAGCGATTTAAATTTACTTCATACTTTCAAAATAACATTTGATTATATGTACATACTTCGACGATATAGTAAGATTTAAATACACAATTTTAAACAGTTTCCGAATATAAAATCTATTCCTAATCTAGACACATCCATGTAAATCAGCGGTTTCCAAACTGGGAGGCGCGCCTCCCTGGGGAGGCGCGGACTATTGCCAGGGGAGGCGCCAAAACTTTTTAATAAAAAAATAATTTTCATACCATAATATCTACAAATAAATAAAACTTCATATCGTAGCTTAACAGTAAAAATTCAATGCATGAATGTTTATTTTTCTTTCATTTTTATATACACATTTAATTAGCAATCTTTCTCGAAGAAAACCAACATGACTCGCACATTTGTGGTCGAACGATAATTTTATTGTTAAATTTGCCAATTTGGTTAAAATTTTTGGAAAATTGAGCGGTTTAAATAAATCAATGCGGGGATCACAAATACATCCACTTTTTCAAAAAGAAAAAGTAAAAGCTTTCATTAAAAAGTTGAAGTTATGGAAATCAAATTTACAAAAGAATGAGTCGGATATTTTTTCACTTTCCAAAGATTTCTGGGCCACAGCCAATATTGAAGCAAGTAAAAATGTTTTTATTGACCACTTAGATGGTTTAGTGCTGCATTTTTCCAATTATTTCAAAGACATTCATTCCATTTAACTATGTACAATGAAGAAGACGAATTCGAGCTGACAACCATCGAAAAAGAAAAAGCGATAGCTCACTAAAACGAAAGTTTCAAAATGAAACCATAATTAAATTTTTGATGAATCTTAGTGGAGAGTATGAATCTTTGTATTGCAAAGCAATGCAAATGCTTCTACCGTTTGTAACGTCTTATTTATGCGAAACGGCCTTTTCGGCAATAAACAAAAACACACCAAATTCCAATAAACAAAAACACCCTTCGCATTAAATTTTTATGTGCTAGATGTAGTTTAATTAGTAATTTAATATAAAAATAAATATACGTGTTCGTATAAATTTATGTTATAGCATAACCTTTTTATTATTCTGTCTATTGTAGTGTTCATTATTTTTAAATAAAAGTTTATTATTTAAAACGTGTCTATATTATTATATCTATTAAAAAATAAAATGAAGGGAGGCGCGGAAAAAAAATTTTTTTTTAGGGAGGCGTAGTCACATAAAGTTTGGAAACCGCTGATGTAAATAGAAATATAGTATGGGGGCCCCCTCCCCAAAATCCCGATTTTCGAATAACATTAATTGAAAATATTATGCATTTTTTTCAGGGACGTAATTTGGGGGGGGGGGGCATAGGGGGGCACACGCCCCCCTAAATTAAGGAATAGTGTGAATTTAGAAAATATTAAGAATTTAATGATAATGAGATACTATGGATCTATGAATGCTACGTTTATTTCTTATGTATGTTACTTTTGGGTAGGTAACTAATAAAATAATCGCTGCTATGTGCTTTGAAAAAAAAAATTATTATTTCAAAGCAAGTATATTTTGGTTTTTAAGTGGTATGCCTTGGGTAAAATTCTTAGAAATTGTTTATCCTATGGAGCGAATCGTTAGAAAGGTCCCCTTTACTTTATTTTGTCTCAAAAACAGATGTGTATCGTTTATTTTTCCGAAAGTTCGTATATTTTTTGTTTTCAAGAAAAGTTTTAAATTAATATTTTACTGAATCGGTTCAATCACAAATGGTTTTATTTCTCGTATTTTTATTTTATTTGCAGACGTCCATTCTCTTACAAAACAAAGAATGAGATGGATTTAAACTTCATGTGTAACGAATTCGGTCCAAAAAAAGTTTTAGTTATTTAATAAAATTGCTTTCTGACCAAAACCTTATCAAATTTAGTACATAAAGAATACAAACATAAATTTTCAGCTTGATACGTTCAGGGGTGTGGTAAAAAATTTTTTTGACTTTTTTAAGAGGAAAAAATCCCACTTCTTGTTAATTAATTTTAATGATTTTTTAAATTATATTTTCATCACATTGATACAAGGAATTATACATAAAATCTTGAAGAGCAGACATATTTAAAGGGTCGATTAAAATAGTGGAAGAAAAATCCGGTAAACTGCCAACAGGAGTAAACTGTTACTTTCGGTTAACGGGTGTTCACGAAATTTTACACACACACATTTTTCTATATTATGTAAACGTGATCAGTGATCGATTCTGAGTTCGAATTTTCGCATGATCACAAAACTTTATCTATTGTTATTACGTACATATGTACATACATAGATAAAGTGAAAAGACAGTCGGTAGAAATTAATTTAATTGATAGTTTTTTAGTGACTCAGTTTGATGGTCGATTTTTTTTGACCATGTGAAGATTTTTGGAAAAAAATTTTCGCCTGCGGCGCTTCTTTCGCTTTTTACATAATATTTTTTTATAATTATTTTTTCAAAAATAAGCTTATTTTTTTCATATTTTATAACTTTATAAGGTGTATGCAAAGAATATTTTCCATTTTTATTCCGATATAAAATAGATTTTTTAAAAAAAAATTCAATTTTACCAATCGATTGTTTTCTACCGAAAGTAAAAGCCGCTTTAATGCCGCATTCTTTTATGATGCATTCTATTTACCTAGGACAAGGGTTACAACGAAATATACAATGTAATTTATGGATCTATTTTGCTTTTGCCATTTTTCTTGTACCTAAATTTATTTATTCCCATTTTTGAAAAAAAAAAAATTTTCCTTGATTTTTAGCGTGATGGAAAGAAAAAAATTTTGTTATATGGGGGGGGGGGACAAATTTTTTTAACCCTGGGTGGGCCCCCTTTGACTCCTGGCATGCGCTAATTTCAGTCCCAGTCCGCCACTGTATATATATATATATATATATATATATATATATATATATATATATATATATATATATATATATATATATATACATATAATTCAATGACATCTCCAATACGATTAAAAAGTTTTTTTTTTCAATTTAAATACGTAAATATTGGATACGGTTGAGAACCCCTGTCATTTATACTAATTTAATAACGCCCGCGATGTGTACGATAAAAAGTAAATTATTCATTTGAAATAAAGTAAATTTTGGAGACGGTTGAGAAGCCCTGCCATATAAACTAATGCAATGTAATCTGCAGTTTATACGCTCGGAAAGTTTTTTTTTTCAATTTAAATACGTAAATATTGGATACGGTTGGGAACCCCTGTCATTTATACTAATTTAATAACGCCCGCGATGTGTACGATAAAAAGTAAATTATTCATTTGAAATAAAGTAAATTTTGGAGACGGTTGAGAAGCCCTGCCATATAAACTAATGCAATGTAATCTGCAGTTCATACGCTCGGAAAGTTTTTTTTTTCAATTTAAATACGTAAATATTGGATACGGTTGGGAACCCCTGTCATTTATACTAATTTAATAACGCCCGCGATGTGTACGATAAAAAGTAAATTATTCATTTGAAATAAAGTAAATTTTGGAGACGGTTGAGAAGCCCTGCCATATAAACTAATGCAATGTAATCTGCAGTTCATACGCTCGGAAAGTTTTTTTTTTCAATTTAAATACGTAAATATTGGATACGGTTGAGAACCCCTGTCATTTATACTAATTTAATAACGCCCGCGATGTGTACGATAAAAAGTAAATTATTCATTTGAAATAAAGTAAATTTTGGAGACGGTTGAGAAGCCCTGCCATATAAACTAATGCAATGTAATCTGCAGTTCATACGCTCGGAAAGTTTTTTTTTTCAATTTAAATACGTAAATATTGGATACGGTTGGGAACCCCTGTCATTTATACTAATTCAATGACATCTTAAAATGATATTCAATGAGTCACAATGACATTCGCTTAAAATGTAATTGTTCAATTTAAATAAGTATATGTTGGTACGGTTAAGAACACCTTTAATTTATAATAATTTAATAATATCCGCGATCTATACGATAAAAAGTACCATATACATCGATAAATATAATACAATAAAAAGTTACTTTTGCCATTAAAATAGGATAATTTAGGATTTTTGAACATTTTGAACATTTTTGAACATTTTGTCGCGGGTACATTTTGTCGCGGGTACATTTTGTCAGTGCACTAATTTTCGGGTACATTTTGTCGTTGAACATTTTGGCCTTGCACCAATTGTCGCGTCCCCGTTTTATTTATGACAGCTGAAGGCAGAGTGAGTAGCCGCTTTCCGAACCCAGCCGAGTTGGTCCCCACTCGCAGGAAGGTAACCAAACTCGACCATGTCGTATAGCGAGCCGCCACAACATCATCGCGTCCTGTTCTTGTACACGACAGTTAAGCCCGCTCCACAAGCTCGCCAAAACTATACGAGAACAGCCAAATACAAGACTGTAGAGAACATATTCGTTAAGTCCCGCCTTTGTTCGTGCGGTCTCCATTTCGTGTCGGTATTTCGGACCCGAATCAAAAGGCTCTCGTGTAGTTTTGTGTTCGCGCGAGACCCTCCCTCCATACTCCCGTCGCGTCATTCCGCCGGCAGTAACCGCACTGCGCGCACATCGATTTTATTAACAAAAATGCCTACGAATTGGACGCACGATCTCGAACTAACATTTATGGAAATATACCAGTCATTCTATTATATGAGATCCTAAACATCGGGACCATAAAGACAGAAAAAAAGTACATAATGCGTGGAATAAAATAAGTGAAATAATGATTATACCTCTCAAAGAATTCAAAAGCAAGAAAGACTCCTTTATGACAACTTATAGGATGCATAAGCGAATAATAAAAGCATCGAAACATTCAGGCGCCGGCACTGATGATACATATACGCCGATATGGTTCGCTTTTAGCGTGATGGATTATTTTTTGGGGGTTATCATGGATGGCAACAGTAATAAAACATTCCAACGTCTCTTAATAACTTTTTTTTCTCGAATTAATAAAAAAATGTAATATGCTATTGCACATAATGCTACAACGACAGACGTTTCTAACACGTCCATCTTGTATGACTACCGAACAGACAAATGCGCGAGCGAGAATGTAGAGAGCTACTTTCGGTCTCGTGTTGTCTCGGCGAGACCCGAGACCGAGGTGTCTCGACGAGAATGTGGAGCCCGCTTTAGCCGTTACCAAAATACTTCGTCCAGCTTACCCATAAAGGCGATTCGACTCGCTCCAAATACGCAATCACGAGTAACGGGAAATCCCAAGGAGCTACGCAACTACACATCAAACATAGAACACAAAGGAAGACCTCGACCCCGCTGGAATCTTTCAGAACGTGATCTCACAAGCCTAGCTACACGTTGCTCAAACAACATCTTTATAAACCAGCGCATCGTCCCTAGATGCCAGTGAGCTTCAGGAACTCGACCTAGCTCGCTCCAGCGAATCATCTACCTACTTCGCTGTACATACAAATACGCCTGTATTAATCGAGTAATAAAGATCCTCTTCAAAATACAACTGAATTTCCATAGGCCGGGAAACGGTCCAAACCTTCAACCCGCCCTATACTCATACGAGGGCAATGACACTGTGACGTAGAGATTAGGTGAGTGGCGCTCGTGGATCGATGGTTTACTAGCGCTGATCACCCGATCTCGCGTTCGCGCCAAGATGCCCTCGACGTATAGAGGAGTCGTGTATAATAGCCAATAGTATTGCGCGACTCATCAAATATCTCATCGAATATCTGTGTACGGAAAGCGCCCGGTGAGTATAAATATTGAGCATTTTCGAACTGTAGAGCGTTCGGAGCTGGAGAGCCGACGAGTGCAGACCAATAAACAACTTCTACAATACTAGCTGCGTGTTTTTCTCCGATCTTGGAAACCTCTTTTAATGTCCACGCAACAATAAAAATTGACTCGCTCCGTATAAACGATCGCAAGTCTTCAGAAATATTGGGCTTTTAATATTATATTTCAACACATCTATTAAATACAATTAGATAAAAAAAAAACTTCTATGAAAAAAAGTTAACTGTTTTATATACCAGGACAGATACCCAAAAACCAGTGCTGTACATACTGGTAAATACAGCACGAATTTACCTTACTGTAGGGGCTCTACGACATGGTTGAATTTGAATTACCATACTGTGAGTTAGAACCGATTTGGTCATGTTGGTAGAGCTACTTTACTTCCTTCCCGCCCTTCATATTAAACAGTCGTATCTGCAACAATTCCGTCGTTTCACTCCAAAGTACCCCCATAAACCTTCAAAGTTCAACCAGCCCACTCCTCCGATGTCTAGTAACTACCTTATTCGCCGTACATACAATGATACTTGTATACTTGTTGAATAAAGATCCTTTTAAAAACCCAACGGAATTTCTATAGGTCAGCATACGGCCAAAATTTAAGCTTTCACAAACACAAAGATTCAATGATTTTTCATTGAATCCACAGATAATAAGTTCTATGCCTGTTATGCTTTATGCTTTATCCCAATAGTTCTTCTTGAAATTGGGCCAACTTCGTAATAAAAAAATCATATACAAAAAGATACGTGCGTGGAAACAATGCGGGGTTATGTGTGTGAGAGCAAGATGCTTACACATTTAAATTACAACCTTTTGTTGCAACTCCAATGTCAAGAGAAGCTATGAACATTTCGCATATAAGCGATACGCACTCAGCTTCTACACACGCAATCGCACTGCTTCCATACATGTATTTTTTGTGCCCAAAAATTTTGTCACGTAGTTACGTAGTTCTCCAGGCAAATTTTTTGCAAAGTCTCATCTATGTTGTTCTATATATATGGACGATCCCCAACTTATTTTATGTTTTTCCGAGTCTCGCTAATGGTCATATGGTTTGACGTTATTGCCAAACTGTCAGTACGGCGTAACCTAACGAGCGTGTGCGTCCGTATTGACAGCTAGCTTAACAGATAGTTTTCGATCATTTAATTCATTTTTACATTAGTCAAGATGCCGAAATATTACTGCGATTATTGCGACACATACTTGACGCACGATTCGCCCAGCGTCCGCAAGACTCACTGCACTGGCCGAAAACACAAAGATAACGTCAAGTTCTATTATCAGAAATGGATGGAGGAGCAAGCTCAACATCTGATCGACGCCACGACAGCGGCATTCAAGGCAGGAAAAATAGCTCAAAACCCCTTCGCAGCCACTAAAGGAGCAGCTGTACCACCCCCGGCCAGTCTCGGCGGCCCCGTCAGGCCCTCTGGTGCTCCGGGAGCTCCCGGTCAGCCTGGTGGTGGAGGAGGCGCTTTGTCAGGTCCTCCTCCAGGCGTGTTACCGCCACCTCCACCTCTAGGTGGCCTACAGCATCACCAACATCAGCATCCGCATTCACACCCGCCACTAATGATGGGCCCACACGGACCTATGCCACCGATGATGGGTATGCGACCGCCACTGATGGGGCCAATGGGACCCATGATGGGACCTATGGGCCCTATGGGACCACCAATGAGACCTCCCATTATGAACGGTCCACCAGTCAAGAATACGCAGTAGACCAATTTCTTTGTAACATTTATAACAGAGATGACTGAACTTACTGTATGTAATAATTTGCAACTTTTGTGCGATTTCGAACTTGTGATCCGAGTAAATTTTTCAGTGTTTGTGTCCAGTTTTGGAAAAAGTAACATGTTCAGAATGCGTTTTGTATAATAAATTATTCGTAATTTTTCTTGTAATATAAGTTAGCATATAATGAAATATAACTTTTATTGAAAATGTGTGTTTTATTTAACTTTTATATTGAAATCCAATATTATATTATACATATGTTTATATGCTTATTTTTCAGGAATTTCAAGGTTAAAATTTCTCAATGAATTGACCTTCAATATATTTAAAATATCAGGATAAATTTATAGATGGGGCCTGACGCTTGAAAAATTTTCTCACTTTTGAAGAGCACTCTCTCAGTAGCTAGCTTGCTTTTAAGTCAGTGGAAATTTTTGCCATTCTCCCCCCGCACCTCTCCGTTGTTGAGTCCGCTTTCTCCAGACAAATTTGTTTACAATACCTCATCTATGCTATTTTCAGTAGCGGCTCGTCTATATGGGCTGCGGGACTACATCCCTCCCTGTATAGTACAAATGCGTGCTATTTTTGCCGTCCATATGGGCTACAGGGCTGTACACCTCCCAGTATAGTAATAAGCCCACTTTAGAGGTCAAGAAGTCTACCAATAAAGCCCTCTACAAGAGGCCACTACCCCCCCCCCCCCCCCCCCAACAAATACAGTCTGAGAGACCCTTTCGTCAGAGAACGACACGGTTGTCTGTCAATAGCACTAGAACAACCACACATCACTGTTCTATTAAAAAAAGGAAAACTGTAGTATAGTATGGGTCTACCTCACGAGACCGAAAGTGAAAAGCCCGAAAAAGCAAATATCGGAAGGCAAAGATCGAAAATCGAAAGATCTTAAGTCGAAAGATAAAAAAAAGAGGGTGCATGGTAAACGGTACTATGTATATATAATATATATGAGTGGCATGCGGTGCAATTATCTCTCTTTTTGTCATACAGCCTTGTTTAATTTGCGCGCGCAGGATACGGGAGGAAAAGCCTGTTCCTCTTGTTCCTGTTGTATCCTGCTCGCGCAAATTAAGTGAGGATGTACGACGGGGGGAGAGATACTTTTACCGCACGCCACTGATATATATACTAACCGTTTTTCATATGCATGTATGGTAAACGAACATTTTCGACTTTTTAACATTCGGTGCGGTGACTATCATGCTATTTTTGTCTGCATTTGATCACCGGTATAGTCAACGAGCTAATACAGCCTCCCCCATATGGATTCTTGTGAGCCGCCACTGGGTATTTTATATCTATGGCATACTTACACTTTGCACACTTCTCTAAATAAGCATAATTCATTGTTTATATGTATTTTAAGTGAATTAAATAATACAGGACAAATAATAATTTGAAATTCAAAGAAATATATTACTTTATTATTTTAATAATAAATAAAGGAATAAATCAGAAAGGAACTGGACAAAAGTATTATAAAAACAATATAAAATAAAAAATGAAACAAACCATGACTATAAAACGAATTAAAAGTACAAACTAAAATAAATAATTTGGTCCCAAAATACTATAGTATTTGTGTATTTTTGAATTTAAATTACAATTCGAATAAATAAGAAAGTCTTATAAGTACAAAGTGTATGAGACTAGTCGTCTAGTAACAAATATAATACATACATAATGTAGTTTGAAATATGAATCTGGAAGTGTACGAGAAGTTCATAATAACGTTACTTAAACATTAATAACACTTTAAGGCGCTGTTATAATCACATTTTATTATTTAACATCGTGCGGTCGCAGTTTTTTTTACTATTGCTTAGAAAAGTTATAAAAGTATCAAAGCAAGCGGACATATATTTAATATTGAATTCTTTGAGTGTGGTATCATAAAGCGGTTTCTAGAGTGGGTGGCGAGGGACATTTATTCCCTTCCTTAGGGTTTAGATTTTTCGGCGGTGACGGGTGTCTTAATTGACTGTTGAATATCACAGAAAAACTATTAACGGGTGGTAAAGAACTTATCGGTGAGTTTTGCGACAAAAATTGTGCCTTCTGTGCTTGAATATATTCGGCTCTAGACAGTTTTCCAGGAGAGTCAGATGCTACATATTGTTTTTCAACTGTGTTATTACAATGCGTGTTTGTACAGTTATTATCTTCATTTTTTCTTAACGAATTATTATTTAGAGGCGTTATGCCATTTTCAATCTTATCACCATCCGAAGACAAGCTTTCTTTTATCACGGGGATGAGGTTTCGTTTCACATTTGCCCCTTGTTTTTGCATTATAACAGGCTTTGAATTGTTTTGAAAAGATGAAAATTCATTTATCAAATGTTCTCTGTCCTTTTCGGCCGAGCCGTTGGGACTTTCATCTTCATTGAAAACTTCAGGTATCGGTGATGATAACACGTCAGATCTTGGGCTCGAAAATCTCCATTGAGTCTTAGGAGAAAGTAGTATTTTTGGTGTACTTTTATTTTCTTTCAATAAAAGATTAGTCCTAGAAGGAGAAGATGGTGATAGAACATTATTTCTAATTACTCTTCGGTGGGTATACGTTTTAGGAGAGCCGCTCAAATCGAGTATGTTGATATTTGACATGTTTTGATTAGGAGCGGCGCCGCCAGCTTCTTTTGAAAGTCGTAAACGTTCTACGGCTGATATTTTTCCTGACGGTTTATACATTCCCTGGAAATTCAGTTTGACTCCATGTTGCAACAGCAGTTTTTTGAAATCCAGTCTCGATGTTTGAGGCGGAGGACCGAGACGGTCTGAACATGTCCAATTTTGTCTTGGAGCATTATCTTGTCTGATTTCGAAAGCTCTACGCTCCAATGGAGACAGTTGGTCTTGGACGTTGGGCGACCAACTGTGTCTGTTTCTGGCATCTGTTAAATAGCCAGTCTCAGGTAATCTATTTGGCGTTACTCGACCGGGTATAGAACTTTCGGAACTACCGGGTGATAAACTTGTAGATGACAAAGCTGGAGAGGATGCTCTATCAAGAGGTGGACTTTTAATGTTCAATTTCTTTTTACTTTTATGAATGACTGCATACAATTCTTCATTAGACATCGTAGATCTGACCGGAGAGGTCACACTATTTGAATTAATACCTATGTTGCCGTTATTGATAGAAGTGGGAGTTGACGCTTGAAACCCGACGACATTTCTAGGATCAATTGGAGACACTTTGAAAGAATCACTCCCATTTGTTGTCGACTTTGGCGTCGAATTAAATACATAATCATAGGTTTTTCCATTTAAATTTGGTATCGCTTCAATTTGCTGACGACTTTGTTCCAAACTGTTCCGATTAAAGTTTGGAACCTTAATGTTCGTCGGTCGGTTCATTACTTCCGGGGACGAATTCATCGGAGAATGATTGAAAATGTGTTTGGAAATATCGTTATGTGACTCGGCGTGTAACTTTTCAGTTAAGCTGTGTGTCGGCGAATTACACATCCTGTCGTTTATGATGTTTTTCGATCGTCCTTGTTGCAGAGTCCAATATGCCGGCTTGTTGTACTGCACCGATCCAGATGTTGCAGTAGGCATATTCGTGTTGATCGTATTGTAATTTGTCAAGGAATTATTCTGCGGTTGTAAACTTTTAAGTTGCATATTAAACGTTGGAGGAACTGAAGCCGGCGCAGGGGAGCCAAGGTTCGCTTTGAGCGGCTGATCAGCTGAATGTCGATAGTCTGAAAAGGAGTAAGCCTAATAAGTAAACACATATATAAAATATCGAAAGACAAAAATCGTCCAAAATGAAAAAAAACCAGAGCTTGAAATGAGACTACATTAGTTTGATTATTAAGATTTTCAGAAAACTTTGTAGTATAAAGCTAGAGTTCCACAGAATAGTATGTATATATTGGTTTTTCAATCCAAATTAACCCTTTTTCATTTAAAATTGACCCTTTTTCATTTCAAATTGACATTGAAAAGGGGTCAATTTGATTTTAAAAACCTATATATATATATATATAGGTTTTTAAACCTATATACATCAAATTTTTCGGTTCTTTATAAAAAATTTAGGCATGTATAGTGAACAAACAAAAACAAAACTTCATCTATTGTCACTACGTACATAGATAAAGTAAAAACGTTCACCTTTATATGATAGGGATACAAATTTTATAGTAATTATGAATGAAAAATAATGATAACATTTGTTGTTTTTGTAGATTTTCATTTGAAGCACTGGTATTAATAGAATAAACATGTACAAACAATTAAAATCTTGATTTTACAATGAGAGATTAACAGAGCAAACACTGCAGTACACGCCGGGACGAGTTCTGCCACAGGAATGCTTGCCAATAAGTTTAGCATGATTCATCACAGTCTGAGTAAGCTGAGAGCAGTGGCTCTCAATCCATTTAAAAATAATAGTAAAACATTTCTGACAATACAAAAATTTAATATTTAAAAATATATTGTTGATGATTTAGTATGCATGCATGATGATTATATGTATATTTTAATAAAAAAATATATTTACAATATTTAGTGCATCAAAAAATAAACGATATAAAATAAATTCAAAGCATACACTACCTTTTTTACGAAGTGCACTGTCAATGGAAGATATTTCTGTATAAAATTTGTGCATTGTCTTTACAGGGTCAACGTGCATGAACAGCAATACAATACGGCACTCAATACAGCTCTATATAGTGAATGGGTTTTGTGTGAGTAATCGGGTTAATTGAGCCAACAACATGACTGGGAAGCAATGCAATGGAAGGATTTGAAGTCACATCAAATTTTCGAAAGAAAGTGAATTAAAAAAGGTTGTGGCTCTTTGCAGGTACCATATCTGTAAATAATTGGCTATTTGCAGGTACACTATATCTGCGAATTATTGGCTATTTGCAGGTACTATATCTGCGACAGGCGCAAAGTCTTCTGCGCATGCGCGTGAATTGTCACTTTCAGCGTGTTTACTGTTAAAATTTTGTTTCAAACCTCTTAAAATTTAGTTCGAACTCGTAAAGCGACGTAGAGTAAAAAAATATAATCCAAATTAGTTAAAATTATTAATTTTTAGAAAATTATCATCATATACAACGTATAATACCTCGATCTCCGTGACGAGACAGATTGTTAAATTACAGAAAACGCAAATATCAGAAGGCAAAGATCGAAAATCGAAAGATCTTAAGGGCGGTTTCAGACTAGCGTTTTATACGCGCGTATAATCTCGTTTTTTGAAGTGCATGTAGGCGCGTATAGGCGCGTCGTTTTCCATACGCGCAACTCGTACGAGCGTAGACGCGCTTATAAGCTCGTATTATCCATGTTGATACTAAATCACCACTACCGGTTCGAGCGAAAACGCCGGAATATGCCCGTGTACGCGCGTCCGGTTTTTTGAAGCGCGAAAAGTAGCGCGCGTGTAAGCGCGTATGCCGAAACGACCGTATACGCGCAGAAAAAAACGCTTGTCTGAAACCGCCCTAAGTCGAAAGATCAAAAAAAAATGGTGCATGGTAAACGGTACATACTCACTTGAGGAAAAGCATGTTCCTCTTGTTCCTTTTGTATCCTGCTCGCGCAAATTAAGTGAGTATGTACCGTTTACCATGCACCATTTTTTTTTTGATCTTTCGACTTAAGATCTTTCGATTTTCGATCTTTGCCTTCCGATATTTGTATTTTCTGTAATTTAACATTCTGTCTCGTCACGTAGACCCATAATACCTATGTACATACAAGTACAAGCTGCGAACTAGCTAAATGATAGAAATCTATTAAAATAACGTGCGAAATTTATTTGCCTCATGTATAATGAACGATTGATTTAACAAGTCTAGCACACATTAAATGTTAATCAGATTATAAGTTCACGCGCATGCGCAGAAGGCTTTGCGCCTGTCGCAGATATAGTACCTACAAATAGCCACAACCATTAAAAAACAAAAATTTTCATTTGATGTGACTGCAGTATGAGAAAAAAGGCTTTTTTTTTGTATGGTAGAATGGAGAGAAGTTTAGGAGAACCCGTATGTTTAAAAATGCATTAAAAGCTCGGGTGACATGCGTTAACAAAAAGGTGCACAAGGCAAAAATAAAAATGCAATCACATTGACTTATAAGTTTGTAATATGTTTAACATATTTGACATATTTTAGTTGGCACACACGGACACACACACATTCAATTAATACAACACAAAAACATTTACAAAATAAAAAAAAGAAACACCATGCACTTACATATTAACTTTATGAGATGCTGGTATAGTCTCAATGCTGTACAAAACAAAAATGTATCATGCGAATTAAAGTGCATAAGTATTAATAAAATTATAAGTGCTATTTACAAATTTGTACAAAAATGTTTTAAAAAATTTAATAAATTCATTTTATATATTAAAATTTTTGAATCGCTCAAATTATTATGTTCATTTTATATTCGCGATTTTATTATGCTATTTTTATTGCATTTATTTTTACGGTTATGTTTATATAATATGTATTTTACCGATAAGGGCGCAGACACACAAAGCGGCACGCGGCACGCGTTTTTGTAATATAGTTTTGCATATGTAAAAAAAACACTAGCACGCCTGATCTATGCTATGGCGACCCAGGTCAAAAATCACCCCATGGAGAGTTTTCAGTGATATTTTATCGATGCGGTGCAAACGATCGACAAGCGCCAGACAGACTGAACCACAGATTAACGACACGTGTACCTTATGCGTGCGCACTGCTCGCACTCACACTAAGCGAAATCAATCCGAAGTCCCGACATACATACGTACCCTGTATACGTTCTGTGCTTCTGATACTTTAGTTCCAAATTTTGCCTTATTAAACTCGCCAGAAAGATCCAACTCAATTTTAATAATTACCATTTTAATAATTGCATCTGTACACATCGAAAGGTTACTCGTCATTTGATGTGCAATCTATCATTCGTGAAGTCGAGAATTTCGTTTAAAGCAGCCATCCAGTTAATCTGTGGTTCAGTCTGTCTGGCGCTTGTCTATCGTTTGCACCAAACCCATATTTTATCTATGTATTGACAGGTTTGACAGTGATCGATCCTATATTTGAATAAATGTAGGGGAAACTTGTCGAAATAATAAGATCCTATGAATTAACAATGAGACAAGGATACGCCCATCACAGCTGGAGTCTACCTAAGAATGCCATGGCATACGATTCAATGTGTCTGCGTCCTAAATCAAAGGTTTGTTCGCTCTCTAATTTTAGTACGACATGTGAAGAACATTTTATAAGTTGTATTGTCTTCAGATACGTTAAAATCTAAAGAGTGCGTATAATTAAATACATACAAAATGAACACATTGATTATGTTAATTTAAAAATATGTATGTACACTTTGTTTACATATTAATCCTTATAATTTATGGAATATTATTTACGTTGGATTGAAATTGTGTTTATAAATTTTGTATCTTACCTTGGTTCGAACCATAGATGTAGAATAACCTAGATATGCCTTTACATACAAATTTCGTTGGAGATCTTGTCGCCACTAACTGAGGGGTGCGGGAGGTTTAACTAGCGGGGAAGTGGTGAAAAAGGTCGACGCAGCGGTCGGCAGTGGTCCGCAAACAGTGTATGTACATATGTACATGCACTGAAGTTTCATTTTATTTATAACTTTATTTTATTGGACACTCCGCGTGACAGTAAACCAAACTAATAAAGTCATATTAAGAAAAAAATATTTAGCTGTACACACTATATTAAACTAAAAATGTATGTTACTATAATAAAACCATCATTAACTATTACAATATTTAAACATTAGTAACTTCCACAAGGATCAATTTTAAAGCTGACACTTTAATAATTAGTTCATTGTTTGTAGTTTTAAACTTAATGTCGATTTCTGAATTTCCTTCAGTGCCAACAAGACACCTGTGGCAGAGGTTGTCGACCGCTGTTCCATCAGTGCATAGAATCGCGCCGATATTTCATTAATGTTAAAATACTACTATAATTGAAGACATTATATATTACTTCTTACATATGATATGTGATGCCATCCGCCTTTTTATGTTTTCTTGAGTAATTGTAACACAATTTCACTGAATACGTTGGCATTTTCGAAAAATGTCAATCGACCTTCCTACTTAGAAGCTAACTAGCTACTGAGAGAGAGTGTGCATGATCTGTACTTTCTTTTGCGTGTGCATGCACCAACAGGGTGATTGGCTTAGAGCGTCAGGGCGCATCTAAATATTCTATATCTATGGTTCGAACATAATTTTGAATACATTGACATACCTGTTTATTTAATAATAAATAAAAATACCAGAAACAGCGAGGGTTATTGGCATTAACGAGTTTTTCTTTCTTAAACCAGAAAACCAAAGCCCCACGTTGAAACCGAAACCAATTAAATATAAAAAAAAAATACAAACAAAACCATAAATATGTACACAGTTAGTCAGTATGATATGATGAGTTCCATCACCAAATTTCTGTATCAAAGTTATTGGAGATGGACAGAATTCTCGCACGATGTTGTAAATGATCGTTGGGCATCGTGACTTTGTTCGGAGATGGAACGTACGGACATGTCTGAGGACGCGGAGTGTTTTCTTCGGTCTCTGAATCGAACGCGTCTTCCAATATATCGTTTTCGCTATCGTACTGTGTGTTTACATAATTACGCGGATGGCTATAAAGTGAACTGTTCAGTGGACTGAGAGACAGCTCGGACAATTTGGAATCAAAATCGTTATTGAGCAAATCCAGCGAGAGGGGTTCCGTCTTATCTAGATCATCGGCGAATTTGAACTGAATGTTATTAATTTCATTGTTGAAAAACGATTTGGACGATAACTTCGGAGACACGGTCGGCGGATAATTAATTTTATCCCGTAACAGATCGGCGGCTATTTCAGATTCTATTTGCTCGATTGATTTTGTGTTTTTGTTCAACAGACTAAAACTGTCAACGTTTAAAAACTTCTTAATAGGCATCAATGGAGAGTTGGCCATTTTGTAACTGTCGCTGCGTTTGACACGTTTCAAACTGTTTGCACTATCAAATTTACTATCGTTCAAAAGACTAACCATTACCTTGGAAAAAGCCGACAGTTTCGATGACTGGCTATCATTACTCAAGGATGTGTCATTGCAATACCGCAAACTATTGTTTTTCGACGAGAACATTTTCAATATTTCCGCACTTTTAATGTTTTGTTTTGATTTGTGGTTTTGTTCCACGTTGTGAGGTGAGTGTGTGAGTAGGTTTGAGTGATTATTCAATGCACAATAAAAACAAGTATTAAAATCAACATTTTTACAAACACATTTCGAAAATCTTGAACCCACATCTTCGTTGCGAATCTTACCTGGGTTATTATCTTTGGAAGGCGAAAGGCTGATACCCTCAGCGTCTTGAATGTTCACGTAAGCACCTTTCGTCATAGTTCGCGGCGACATGGGTCGTACGACGTTAGTGGGAGTCACGATATTCGAAGGTGGCATCCTGACCACCTCGGAAGTAGGCGTGTTAACTTTCGAATTGACATTCGGTGCTCTAATAATGACTTTGCCGAGTTGAGGTGATAGTGGTCGCATGTTAGAAGCGATCGAGGTGGGGCTTTGCTTATGTATAGGCGATGGAGAGTATGTGGCGATTCTTGATAGGTTCTCCGGTGCTACTAAAGTCTTGCTGGAATCAGTGGAGTCGCACTCGTCGGTGTTGGCTTCGACAATGTCTTTCACGAATGGTCCCGGTTCGAATGTAGTGTGGGCTCCTTTACGTCGCTTGAGACTATCTGAAGAGTAGATGACTTTACCCGCTGCATCCAAAGTCACCCTGGCTCCATATCGCTTGAGTGAGTCATTGATTTCTGGAGTTGGCGCATTACTGGTGGCGTCGACATTTTCTGTAGAAATGTTTGATGGTAATTCATTCAGCGATACGTACTCCGTTTCACGAAGTTTTCCTGATAAGACTGTTTGTAGATTTCTTTTAACAACATCATTTGAATAATACATTCCGCTAGTGTTGTTGATGTTGATTTTTTGATTATTGTTACGAACATCAGCAATAGTAACGTATTCTCCATTGTCATTGCCTACATTTTCAGTAATTTGTATATCTTTCGGTTGGCTCTTTTTCATGGATAATTTTTGTGGAAAAACTTCCTTCAATCTACACATCAAATTATTAAGCGGTAAAAGTCCAGATCTATAAGACCGAGAAGAGCTTGATTTTTTGTTTTTAACATTATTCGGCTGCGTCGCTTTATTGGCTGTTGATTTATTATCAGTTGAATTATTTTTGCCATCGACGAATACGTTATCGTAATTTTTTACTTCGTCATTAAAAACTAATGTATCTAAATCTGTTTCATGCGGTGGGAGTTCCAATTTTGGTCTACTTGAAATGTGTGCTTTAAGGTCTTTAGTTTCAGTCACATCATTTGCAGTTTTAGCTTTAGAAACACATGGATTGCCTTCTTGTTTGGCGCTTTTTATACTTTCGTCATCTGAATTATTTGGGGTTATTACACACATGGATGGAATTCTAGAGCTATTGATTGTAGTTTTAACTCGGATTCGTTCGATTCTGTCGACACCTTCCAAATCTGATGATTCCGAATAGTCCATTTCAGAACAACTAAGTTTGCCTCCATGAGCACTAGAAACAGAATCATCAATAGGTGAGCTAGATGTATTGTGTCCTGAATCTGGAGATTCCGCTCCTGTATTCGGTGTTTGAATTTCATGAACAACTGCAATGACTGTTTCTTGGGTAGGATTCTGTAATTCGCGTACATGGTTTTCCAATTTTGGAGGTGCTAAAAGTGACATCGCATCAATATTTAATGGAAGGTTCATTTTATTTGCTTTCGCCAATGTATTTCTTTTGATTGTTCCAGTACGATCAGAATTTGAGCCAGTAGTGCTGTTGGAACAACTTCTTTCTAGATTTATTGAGGAACTTCCTGAGCTACTTCTACTCTTATTGAGTTTAGAAAGGGAACTCTTTCTCTCTGGAACTGTAGGGCCTAAAACTAGTGAACGATCACTTCCTGCAGCCAAAAGTGTAGTGCATACAGTGCCGGCAGAACTGGTAGTTGTACTAGTCGATCCTTTTCCAAATAATTCGTATTCACTTTCAGCAGTAGATACAGTTTGATTACCAGAAGAATTTGAAAATGTACTTGTTGTATGCAATGGAGTAATTGGAAGACTAATTTCTTCCTCTTTCAAAGTTTTCAGACCGGAATCCATATGGAAAGATGTGTAATAGCCTTCAGTGTCACATGAAAATTCAGAACTGGTTTCCATATCATCGTGAAGGTCATGTATAATATCAGGTGTAAGAGTTCCTTCGCTCGTGACACTTCCGGATCCAGATGTATTGAGGAATCTACGACGGCTAACAATCGAACTCGGCGGGCCGTGGGGTACGTTGAGAGAGTTACTTGAAGTTGCAGCAGAAGTAGAGCTTCTGGGGGCTGCCGTTGTCGAAGTAATTTCAGAACCAATGCTAGTACGCCCGGATTCAGAGCTCGCAGACCAATTTCCACTGGAAGAATGGGGCTCTTCTTTGGCGGGTCCGCCATTACTTTGAGTTGTACGTCTTCGTCTACCAGCAGAGCTGACTTCGCGTAATTTGACAGCGATTGACATCGCACTGGACATCGGGATAGAGATAGGCAATCCAATGCTCTTTTCGGATGAGGAATACGAATTATTTCTTTCGTGAGAAATTTTTCTTTCCTGTTGTTTAGTATTGGCATTTCTACGCTTTCTCATAGTGACAGTTTCATAGATATTGACATCATCAATGTCTTGAACTGTCGTGGGTGATTTTGTTTTAACCTTGTCAGTTTTTGAAGTATCCCTACAATCGCTCGGCGAACGGCTCATCAGACGGAGACGACTACGTCCCCACTGTCGTAAAGAGTTGAAGTGTGATTTTTTGTTTTGAACGTCTAGTGGACTTTTCTTGAGTAAGTCACTGGAATGTGAGCGTATAACAGCACCTGAGTCAGGACTCTCTGGTTC
Organism: Arctopsyche grandis; assembly: GCF_051622035.1. Classification (NCBI taxonomy): domain Eukaryota; kingdom Metazoa; phylum Arthropoda; class Insecta; order Trichoptera; family Hydropsychidae; genus Arctopsyche; species Arctopsyche grandis. The sequence continues at coordinate 12,620,291 of NC_135365.1, read as the reverse complement.
ATCCACAGGGCTAGAAGCATCCCTGAGGCAAATACATCAAGGAAATTAGTAAAGGAAGCTAACATCTATAATCACAAAAGCCAATTAGTCATAAAAACACAGCATTTTATCAGATTATGAGTGATTTCAATACAAAATGAATGACATAACAGTAACGGTACATTTTATTGAAAGCACTGCAATATTCCAACGAAATGCAAGTAGCGATTGTAATAATAAATCGATTGCACATTTGAAAACACAAAACTGTACAAGTTTTATTGATGTACATAAAAGCTAAACAAGTGATCATTCAATTAAACTCGGTATTAAATTATTTTAATGCTTAATCGTGCTGAATAGTTATTTGTTGAAATTATAATGGATTATCAAAGCAAACATACCACACGTTAAGTGCAAAGCTTTAATAACTTTTGTGGTGTTGTTCGCCAATATGCAAGTGTCTGTTATAAGGGCTATAAACTAGTGATTGAATTTTTGACAAGATAAAAAGTAAAATTTGAACAATGATAACCAAAGATAAAATTGCAATTTATGACAATTGTTTTGGTGAAACAACTTATGAGTTTATCCCTCTACTAGTCTACTATGTAATACTCGATAGAAAGATGTTTCAGCAAAATATTTACCATAGATTTACAATTTATTCTCGAGTTGAACACTGATTTAAATTTAGCAAAATAAAAACGATAAAAAAGCCAATAACGAAAAAATCTATGAATTGAATTGATAGTATGATAAAAATTGTGCTTTTATAATTGAAATGTATGAATTATTTATACATATGGACATTTATTTGAAGACATATCGATAATATCAATAGTTTGAAGCCCTATATTAATACTAGTGACATCTAAGAAGCGGCTAGTAAGCTTACCCTGCAATTGCATCTCTAATTTCTTTTTGATCTGTGCCAGTTATTGTATTTCGTCTTTTACCGCGTGGTTTTCTCGAACGTGTCCGTCTTTTGACCGTTTGTGAATCTGCATTTTGTGATTGTTCACAGGTTGTGTCCACGTGCAGAAGCGACCGTCTCGATGTGCACATTCTGTCGAACCTTCTGCCGGACGTGTCAATGGGCACAATTTCAGGGCAAAATCTAAAAAAAGACTCGAGTATATATCGATACTTTAGAATAATACATCAGATTGATTTAAGGCAAAGTATTACTTAGATGCTATGACGTAAAGTTGTTCTTCGGGACTGGGCAGCTTGTGATCGATCGGCTCGTCTTCTCCGGAGCTGAAGCCACCTCCATCGGAGAGATCTTCGTTCGCTAGTGTTATGTTGGCTGTTATTCTAGATACGGCACCAGGAACGACGGTCATGTCGCCTAAAGCTTCAGTGGATGTCCATTTGCGAAGTTCTTCAATGGCCGCAGGCTGAAATGAGATTTAAATAATCGTTGAATAACTTTTCAGTAAGTTTATATGTAGATGTATAATGAGAGCTGTTTATATAAATATTATTTAATTTACATAAATTGACATAAAGGTCAATTTTTATAAACATCCTGGCATTCAAGTATTTTAATACGATTTTAAATTTTCAAATATTGTCTCCTATTGAGAGTTCAATAAAATCCAATATATGTTTACACCTTTTCATTAAGAATTATTATTTTCATTAACATATATGAAGAACTCGCAAAATGAACCAAAGTCAAGTCATATAAAACTGGTTTTAGTTTACCCAAATATGTACATATTAATGGTTCATTAGTTTCACTAGTTGAGTTGAAAATAGGTTTCTATCATATAATATATCTCAAGTATAATCAAATTTACTAAAAATATTTATTTTCCCACGATGTCATTACAAGTTGTATTAAACTTATACATATAAAAATTTATAGATTCTAAATTTGAAATCATATTCAAATAGTGGTGACATAGTGGGTTTTGCCAATTTGACGAGGAACCGTTTCAACAATGAAATCAGATAAATTGACAAATTCTGAAAGGAAATGCTCAACCTGGAGTCATAAACATCCAAGTCTGACCAGTAGTATTACAGAAATTCTTTCAAATAAATTATTTTCAATTGAGGTCAACCCAGGGCTTGAGCCCGGGAACCTCTCGGTGGTTAGCATTAACACAACCACCGACCTATAACTGCTGGCTAAACAAAATTGATATATGTATTACATGTTACACAAAGTCAAATGCACTCAATGGAGTATGGAAAGCTGTATGCTCGGCATAACGAGGAGATATGTATGTATATAGGAAACGGAATGCGTGGGTGAGATATATGACAAGGGTAGTGGATATAGTAGAAAGAGTGCAGACATTGAAATGGCAATTGGCGGTTCACGATGGACAAAAGAAGTGCTGGAATGGTACCCGAGAGAATGTAAAAGGGTGAAAGGAAGGCCGCAAGGTAAATGGGTGGAATAAATAAAAATGTGTGGGGTGAAATGGATTAGAGTTGCGCCAAACAGAGATGAATGGAAGCGTGTTGGAGAGGTTTTCATCCAGCAGTGGATGGTGAATGGCTGTAAATGGGGTCTCATCTAAAGTATAGTCGATCGTAGTAATCTATATATAGTTTAAATTTTATCGTATAGATTATATAGATCGTTTAATCTACATATATGATCGTTTAATCTATAGCTAGCAATCGATCGCATCTTTTGAAACCGGCTAGCAAACGATCGACTATACTCTATAGCGGATCGCTGTAAATGATGATGATATTATATATGTATTGATTTTTCTATTATCATGATATTTTTCTCAATTGGCTGATTGTTTATAATAACATATTCAATAAGACAAACAAAAATCGTGAGGTGATTATTGAGTATGACTTTTAAGTATTGAAAGTCCTTATAAGGTAACTCGTTACACGAGAAGTGGGCGCTGGTAGGAGAGAAAAAACGAAAGACAAAAAAAAAAGAAAAATCGATCAGAAGTAGGAAGTCTCCGTCGAAGGAAGAATAATATTCATCGGAATCACAGAACCGAACATCGGCTCCTTTGAAGAAAAAGGAACCGGTTTTCTGTCGGAGTTCCAGTACAAAAACTTGGTCGTCAAATCTCCAAAGAATTTACTCGTCCTTTGTAGTCAGTCACGAACAACGGGGCTCTATCATTCATCGTTGCACTCAAACGTTTATACGTATATACGATATACATATGCACTCATATGCGCTTTAGTACACCCACGCACACGAATATTTATTAGATTTGGGACGAGGAAGAGTTCAATGGGTCACTGATACATAACTATTGTATGTACATACGTAGATACAAGTTTGAAATTATTTACCTTTCGGGTTTCGATTTCGACGTCGACTTTTTCGCGCAACTTCCTCTGTCTCGCTCCTAGGACCGGAGTACAGAGCAGAGGTGGAGAACGACGACCTGCTGGTCCAGAAGAGCTGCCACCAGGTCCTGGTGATATCCTGCCGGCGACCTCGTACAACTCTCGCAAACATTTTGGCCTGAGATACAAGACATCAATTAAAAAGGTTAACCATATGTAGGACAATCTTTACAAAGCATCAATTAAAACTTGCTAAAATTAAGAAACAACAACAAAATAAAAACTTTTATCCGTTGAGTCGGGGGTGATTTATGAGGTAAATAAAACGCTCTTTAAACTTCTAATATAAAAGTCGAGAAAGCGCAGATAAAGCGGTGATTCGTAAACAAAAGAATACGGAGGGGAAAAGTGAATGTAAACAGTAGGTAAAAAATCGAGTCATTAAATTTGTATTTAGCAAACTAAGCTCTATTTAAGCGGAAAAATTTGTTTGACTTCAGGTTAAAAAAAAAGATGAAATTTTTCTAAGTAAACATGATTAAATTACCTTGAATCTGCTATGAAGAGATCCGATGTTAAGTCAGTCTTGCATGCGAAATGATCTTTGCGTAGTGCAAACGTTGACAGATCTCCTTCAGCTGAAAATGAAATCAAATAAAAAATTACTTAAATATTCAACAGGTTGGTTTTGTATAAACATACATATATATTAAGTATTTATTATCATATAGTATATGTAGACTTGGTCACAGAGAAAGGACCGCTTTGCCAAACTCAATAGCCTCCATTGACTCGAATTAAAATCAATCCTTATTCAAGACCGCAAATACCATGATTAAATTCAATACAAATCAAGTGTTCAAGATCATGAGTGGAATATCGCCATGAATAGGATTTTCAATTGCATATATCTCATACATACGTGATTAATTCAATTGAACGGATGAATGCACTCGAAGGAATACGGAATTCGTTCACATCATTATATGACGATATGATATTTGGGTGTTCCGAAAATGTAAGTTTCGACTTACCCAAGACCGAATCGGACCATCTGACGTTTTTCCTCGCATTCGACTTTACAAACATGTCAAAACTACACGACGATGATCGATCAACTGTGATCTAATCGCTTCCTTATCTCTACGATTGTTTATCTTTGGCGGCGAATGTCAAACGTTTCCGAAATGGTTGCATCGAATGCTATGTATGTACCTTGAATCGAATGAATCGTTCGTGGTTTCATAAGCCGTTGGGATTGAGATTAAACACAACAAAAATGCAGTTGTTTACGAATGCATTCCATTCCCATAGGGCAGGGGTGCACGCAATGATACACAGACTGCAGAATAAACTCAGTTTTATTCAGCTTATATTTTTTAACAGCTTACATTTGTATATACATGTATGAATAGACTAAATATAGCACAGAAACTTCTAACGATTCTATTTAATAAAAGTGCAATTACAACAGAATAACTTTTTCTTGGGGAGTATCTAAAAATATATGTAATATATGATATAAAAAACATTCTATTGTTTATTTTCTTTATTATGATCGAATCAATTGAAATTTGCTTAGAAATTGCATGCACAGGATGAAACTGACAAAAATATTGCCTGCAGCGCTCTTTATTTTGTATTTTATTTATTCAATCGATCATGCACACTCGTCAACAGATTGCTTCAACGCAACGAGTGTGTTATACAGATTAAGAATTATTTATCAATTATTTAAGCAGGTGAACACCCATTTATTACACACGACATCTATGGTCAAACGATTAACACCCGCAGATACATCTATGGACAAATTTTTGGAGCATTTTCTAATCGGCGAAAATCGAGATGCTGGATAATTTGCTTTTTTGGAAAAGGTATAGGACAGGGTTGTTAATTTGTTGGAATCATTTAAATGAAATCAGATAACATACATATGATAGGAAACGATCGACCTTGGAGTCACATATCCAAGGTCTGGTCAGCAGCATACGGGATAGAACCCGCGACTACACGATTGAAAGCATTACATGTTAACCATTGATCTATGCAGCTGGTTAAACCAACATATTAAAAATAATATAAATTTATGTAATAATTTGAAAAAAAAAAAGAAAACAAATGCATTTTTAAAATTTTTGCCTGGGACGAATGTTATTTTTTAATAAATGAATAGCAATTTACAATTTGTAATCAAATATAATGTTATTAATTATATTGATGACCAAAATGAGCAATATGGCAAAGTCTGAAAACGATCGGATAAGAGGCAAATTTTTTCCTGAATTGTAATCGTAAGTGAAACATAAAAGAGGTTTGTAAAAACGAATGTCATTGTATTAATATTATTCTTTTACAAAATTCGTGCTCGTGAAAAGCTAGTTACGGAACCTAATTACGGGTCAATGTGGGGAGATTGCATTACATTACAAACACTATTTGAGATAGTGTGAAAAAAGTAATCGAATAGTCGTCGCTGGAATTGCAAATAAGGCGAAGTAACAAGAGGCATGTAATAAAAATAGACTGTTTCATAAGTGTTCAAAGCAAGAGAGAAAAAACACTTGTAAAAATTGTTTTTAAAAAGTCTATTTATAATTGTTCATCTATGTATTGAAGTGTAATGTTAAATAGGGGCGGCGATCAGGCGCATTTGATAGCCAGCTGTCATCACGTCGATCTGACAGTCGATTCTGATGATTTCGTTAATGATCGAATTCTCAAGCGCTATGTCGTAATCATTTGCTTACTTTAATGAGAGGTAACTTATGTATGTACATATGTTGGTAATATATAAAAGCGATGGGGAAGATTGGAAGTGGTTCAGCTCACAAATATTGCACCATGGACACAGTTATTAAAACTAATAAAAATGCTTGTAAAAATAGATGGACATCCTTGCTATAGATATTCAGCTCGACCTCCATGGTCCTTGCTCTATCTACTTCTGCCTCCGTAACTTCGATATTATGTAGTTGTGCGTGAGCAAGAACGAGATGCACAAACAGAGCTTATCACGACTTGAATAAAAGCAAAACGAAACTGAAACTCAATTTAAAATCGTGCGTAAAGGTATGAGGGGCAGGTAAGTGTAATCCTGTCTTACTTTCGCCACAAGGTTTATTATAGTCGGTGTCACGTCTTTCAAACGTTTAACCCTCTTCCTAGCGACGCGAGCTAGACTTTTATGATTTATGAGCCGAAGGATGTTTAATTAAATCAACAATAAGGACGACATCGGTGCTGTGTTCCAAAATCCGCAATTAAACGTTTCGGTCGTTACGCACGACAGGAGTTTCAGCAAGAATAAGACGGATTTCTGCAGTAATTAGAGAGGCTCATAGCCTCGGCGATGTCGGGGTTGAAACTTTGCAACCGGATTGCAATTCAAATTTATTCAAGAGCGCCAAGCTTTGAAGACGGTGTAATTAAAGGTCTAAGATAGGATCCAGGTGCGGTAGCCGTGGGAGGAGAGAGAAGGTCCGGATAAAGGAAATGAAAACGGCCAACAAAAGGTGAGAGGGTAAAGCTATGAAAAAAATTAAAATTGCTAAAAATATGCCGGAAATGTTATTATATCGCGAAGAATAACGAAGAAGAGGGGGAAAAGGTCTTTTTTAGAAAGCAAGAATGTTATGAAAAAGTGATCTAAAGCCGCTGAAAAAATCATGTAAATAGCTGCAGGGTTTTCCGTCGCTGTATATGCCAAGTATGTAGCGTTCGTTTTGATTTATATTTCACGTACCGAATTCTTGAGCATTTTGGTTCCACAAATTTAATCATCTTGGGAAAGAGTGCTCAATATTGTGTGATATTTCAAGAACAATGATAGATTTGTATCGAATTGTAATACAATGAAGGGTTTTGGAACATTCGTATCCTTACCAAATCTTCATCTCTAAATTGCATTTCTTACATTAAACCAGTGGCGACGGCTGGTGAAAAATTACGTTGAGTTCAATTGTTCCAAAAATTAAGACGAAAAAAAAATGTTCATACCCAAAGGCGATAACTAACTACAAGGGATAGAAGGGTCGGCTACCTTCGGAATCGATAGTAAAAAACTTGGGATTTTGGAGAGCTGATTCATATATGCCTTTTTTGGTTTTTGGTTTACATTTTTCAATAGGAGCGCAAAGAAAAACGCACACTCAAAATAAATTGTTGACGCACCAGGCTCGACGCGGACAATTGTACGTACATTTATATTGTTTTACCATATGTTTCATCCGTGTAGAATACGCACAATGATAATTTTTGAAAATACCCACTCTTTTGTGATTTGAATGCTATATTGGTCGAGGATCCACCGGACTAGCGATCCCTATGATGAGCCGCCCCTGCATTTAACCAATAGGCATACATAATAAATAAAATCAATGGCAATCTTATGGCACTCCAACTTTGATTATAGACAGTTTTCAGAATGAGTTCAGAACCTGGGGTTTATGGGTAGCATAGATAATTTTCTAAAAATGTCTCATTTTTAGGACTTTCACTAGTCTGAGTGATTCCAGTCAATTTGACTATTATATAGTACAGAATATCTTTCTAGTATATTGAGCTTCAAATCTGCAAATTTAAATTTATATTCTAAAAATCTATATAATAATATACAATGCTTTTAGCTGATTACATTGAACATGTTTAATATCTCTGAAAACGAACATCTGCAATGGACCTCCAGCATCTACCATTCTGCTGGATGTAAAAATAAATAAGGTTGATTTGGAGGGTAGGCCGACTGTAAATCTGTGTTCAGTCTTGAGTCAAACATTAAATCGAGGTGCGAAAGTTTCGCAATCGCTGAACAAAAGCAGCGGGTATAATCAATAGCCATTTTTTCCGACGGATCGTTGATGACAATGGCCGAGACGTTTTTGTGTGTGTTAATGTGATAATAATAAAGGTGAAGGTGGTTGGGCGTGTCTTTTCGCATAAATTTGAGGCTTTCACGCACCTTACGGAAGACTATACACACACCTTCATGTGTATGAGAGCTTTCGTTTAAATTTCCAAAGCTCTAGCCGACGAATAAATGAGACGTCGTTCGGATCAGACGACGGTCCCTTATTATGGTCTGAACGTGACCAATTACCGGGTGAATCTGGATATGAAAAGTGTCCTGAAGGGACGGGAGAAGAAGGCCAGCAGACGGTCTTTGAACTTGATGTAAGACGAAAGTATGTACACCCGAAAGAGAAGAGGAGGGAGTTTAGTCACAATTACCAACGTGGAAAGTTCTAAGGCTTTGTATTCCCGAAAGGACAACTTTTGCAGGGTGAGTCAAAGTTATTTGTCTAGGATTGCACTACCTATTATACAATACATGTATGTATGTAATAGATCGAGTATATTCATGTTACAGAAGAATGGCAGGAAGTACTAAAATGTGATAAAACGATTATTACAAAAGACGGTTATTGAGGTTAAGTATTTTATTATCATAATGTAATTAATTATTTATGTAGTAGTAAAAACAGCAGTTTCTTTTTTTTAATTTGTGGATTTTAATGTTTTTACTGCAAAGTATATGGTCTCAATATTACTATTAATTGCATTGCATAAATATCAAGTTGAGGAAGGAGATTGTACAATATCTCAAGGTAGGTAGGTAGTCACAGCAGATTAAAGTTTTAGAGTTCGATTTATCACACCATTAAAATATGCTAAATGCCATGATACAAAACAATCGAATGATTTTTGGCCCAACGACTTTATGTATGTCTACAACCAGTGGCGGACTGGCCATACAAGCGAACATGCCCGATGGCATGTGGGCCCCACTATCTGTTAGAAAATATGGGCCCTCAGTAAAATTAAATAACTTTTTAACTATTTCACGTGTGTAAAAATGTTTAGGATATTGCAACTTTAGGACCTAAAGTTTGGGTATTTCAACAAAACAAATTTCTTACGATATACACAAATAACTAATACCTGCTTTAACAGCCTAAGGATCTTTTAACTTTTTTTATTAGGCTTGAAATGTAAGTTTCAACATTTGCGTGGAACCTTTTGCCGGGCCTATTCCAACCTCAAGATTATGTATATACCAATACCTACAATGTAACAACTAACCACTGAAATAAAAATGGGAATAAACAAATTTTCGTGAATAATATAAACTGAATTGCTTAAAACAATTTTGATAGGATGATTCATCATCAACCAGCGATTTAAATTTACTTCATACTTTCAAAATAACATTTGATTATACTTCGATGATATAGTAAGATTTAAATACACAATTTTAAACAGTTTCCGAATATAAAATCTATTCCTAATCTAGACACATCCATGTAAATAGAAATATAGGATAGGGGCCCCCTCCCCAAAATCCCGATTTTCGATTAACATTTAACATGAATTTAATGATTAATGAGATACTATGGATCTATGAATGCTACGTGTATTTCTTATGTATGTTAATTTTGGGTAACTAATAAAATAATCGCTGCTATGTGCTTTGAAAAAAAAACAAAACAAAACTTTATCTAATGTTATTACGTACATACATATGTACATAGATAAAGTGACAAGACAGTCGGTAGAAATTAAGTTAATTGATAGTTTTTTGGAGAATCAGTTTGATGGTCGATTAATGTTGACTATGTAAAGATTTGTGGAAAAAAATTTTCGCCTGCGGCGCTTTTTTCTCTTTTTACATAATATTTTATTATAATTATTTTTTCAAAAATAATCTTATTTTTTTCATATTTTATAACTCAATAAGGTAAAGAATATTTTCCATTTTTATTCCGATATAAAAAAGATTTTTTGAAAAAAAAATCAATTTGACCAATCTTTGCCTGCCCTGCCCCCCAAAGAAAAAGCTGAAATGACGTCCCTGATTGTTTTCTACCGAAAGTAAAAGCCGCTTTTATGCCAATTCTTTTATGATGCATTATGTTTACCTAGGACAAGGGTTAAAACGAAATATACAATATAATTTATGGATCTATTTTGCTTTTGCCATTTTTCTTGTACCTAAATTTGTTTATTCCCAATTTTGAAAAAAAAAAATATTTCCCTTGATTTTTAGCGTGATGGAAAGAAGAAAATTTTGTTATATGGGGGGGGGGACAAATTATTTTAACCCTGGGTGGGGCCCCCTTTGACTCCTGGCATGCACTGATTTCAGTCCCAGTCCGCCACTGTCTACAACTGTCGTAGACGTTGGATTAAAAGTCGTGGAACTGTGTTCGACACAATGAGCGCATCAAAATGTCTAGCAAGACACTATACATATTTTTAGGATTAAAATTTGCAATACAAAAGAGAATAGAAGCACTAGATAGCTACCAGTTTATCTACGAGTAAAATAATTGCTTAAAATAGAATTGGAAATATCGATCAGCATTTGAAAAACAATTTAGTCGCCATACAAAATGTGTATTGGTGCATTTGACGGATTAGGATCACGTCTTTTCAAACGAAACCATTTCCTTCCAGGAAATTCCTTCAAATGTTAAAATGAAATAATATAAAAGACTGGCTTCCAATTGATACAAACTGTAACTTAATTTAACTTCAACTTAACAATTTTGAATACAATTTATTGAAAAAATAGTTGAGAATCTTTGCAATTATATCGACACAAAGATAAGGACTAGCAACGTTATCTAATTAGCAACAGAATCCATGTGAATCAGATTGATAAAACACGCCGCAAATCTAATCTATAATTTGGAAAGAGACTTTGTATGTAAATATCCTTGGTCGTCGTCGTCGTCGTCTTCGTCGTCTTCGTCCGTAGATCGGTGACGTCATCGAACACGTGATTCGATTTTTTTTTTTTTTCGATCCATGGGCGCCGATTTTTTTTTTCGTTTCAATGGATTCACCCCCGCGGGGGCGCAAGGCGAGTAGCTTCATGGGGCCCCACCAGGGGCGCCACAAGGGGCGCAGCCCCGTGGGGCCCCAGCCTCATGGGGCGCAGCCCCATGAGGCTGGGGCCCCGCCAGGGGCGCCACAAGGGGCGCAGCCCCGTGGGGCCCCAGCCTCATGGGGCGCAGCCCCATGGGGATCAAAAGGGGGCGCCACAAGGGGCGCAGCCCCGTGGGGCCCAGCCTCATGGGGCGCAGCCCCATGGGGCTCAAAAGGGGGTGCCACAAGGGGCGCAGCCCCGTGAAGCCCCGAAGGGGGCGCGGGGGGCCCAGCCTCATGGGGCGCAGCCCCATGGGGCTCAAAAGGGGGCGCCACAAGGGGCGCAGCCCCGTGGGGCCCCGAAGGGGGCCCGGGGGGCCCAGCCTCATGGGGCGCAGCCCCATGAGGCTCAAAAGGGGGCGCCACAAGGGGCGCAGCCCCGTGGGGCCCCGAAGGGGGCCCGGGGGGCCCAGCCTCATGGGGCGCAGCCCCATGAGGCTCAAAAGGGGGCGCCACAAGGGGCGCAGCCCCGTGGGGCCCCGAAGGGGGCCCGGGGGGCCCAGCCTCATGGGGCGCAGCCCCATGGGGCTCAAAAGGGGGCGCCACAAGGGGCGCAGCCCCGTGGGGCCCCGAAGGGGGCCCGGGGGGCTCAGCCTCATGGGGCTCAAAAGGGGGTGCCACAAGGGGCGCAGCCCCGTGAGGCCCCGAAGGGGGCGCGGGGGGCCCAGCCTCATGGGGCGCAGCCCCATGGGGCTCAAAAAGGGGCGCCACAAGGGGCGCAGCCCCGTGGAGCCCCGAAGGGGGCCCGGGGGGCCCAGCCTCATGGGGCGCAGCCCCATGGGGCTCAAAAGGGGGCGCCACAAGGGGCGCAGCCCCGTGGGGCCCAGCCTCATGGGGCGCAAGCCCTAATAGGCATTAACTAAGGGGGGCGAAGCCCTAGACGGCAATTAATCATGGGGGCGCGGAGGGGCGAAGCCCTAAAAGGCAACTGATCATGGGGGCGAAGCCTTAGACGGCATTTAATCATGGGGGCGCGGAGGGGCGAAGCCCTAAAAGGCATTAACTAAGGGGGGCGAAGCCCTAAACGGCAATTAATCTTGGGGGCGCGGGGGGCGAAGCCCTAAAAGGCAACTGATCATGGGGGCGAAGCCTTAGACGGCATTTAATCATGGGGGCGCGGAGGGGCGAAGCCCTAAAAGGCATTAACTAAGGGGGGCGAAGCCCTAAACGGCAATTAATCTTGGGGGCGCGGGGGGCGAAGCCCTAAAAGGCAACTGATCATGGGGGCGAAGCCTTAGACGGCATTTAATCATGGGGGCGCGGAGGGGCGAAGCCCTAAAAGGCATTAACTAAGGGGGGCGAAGCCCTAAACGGCAATTAATCTTGGGGGCGCGGGGGGCGAAGCCCTAAAAGGCATTAACTAAGGGGGGCGAAGCCCTAGACGGCATTTAATCATGGGGGTGCGGAGGGGCGAAGCCCTAAAAGGCATTAACTAAGGGGGGCGAAGCCCTAAACGGCAATTGCTCATGGGGCGTGGAGGGGCGAAGCCCTAGAAGGCAAAGGCTCAGGGGGGCGCCGAGGGCGAAGCCCTAGAAGGCAAAAAAAAATTTTGATTTTTTTTTTTGATTTTTTAAAAATTTTTTTTTTAATTTTTTTTTTATTTTTTTTTTTATTTTTTTTTTTTATTTTTTTTTTATTTTTTTTTTTATTTTTTTTTTTTAATTTTTAAATTTTTTTTTAATTTTTTTTTTTTTTTAATTAAATTAGCTTAGTCATGTTTAAGCGGTTTATATTATAAACACTGAGCGAAGCCGGGTAATACAGCTAGTCTAATCTATAATTTGGAAAGAGACTTTGTATGTAAATATCCTTGGTCGTCGTCGTCGTCGTCTTCGTCGTCTTCGTCGTCGTCGTCCGTAGATCGGTGACGTCATCGAACACGTGATTCGATTTTTTTTTTTTTCGATCCATGGGCGCCGATTTGTTTTTTTCGATTCAATGGATTCACCCCCGCGGGGGCGCAAAGCGAGTAGTTTCATGGGGCCCCGCCAGGGGCGCCACAAGGGGCGCAGCCCCGTGGGGCCCCAGCCTCATGGGGCGCAGCCCCATGGGGCTCAAAAGGGGGCGCCACGAGGGGCGCAGCCTCATGGGGCGCAGCCCCATGGGGCTCAAAAGGGGGCGCCACGAGGGGCGCAGCCCCGTGGGGCCCCGGGGGGGCCCAGCCTCATGGGGCGCAGCCCCATGGGGCTCAAAAGGGGGCGCCACAAGGGGCGCAGCCCCGTGGGGCCCCGTGGGGCCCCGAAGGGGGCCCGGGGGGCCCAGCCTCATGGGGCGCAGCCCCATGGGGCTCAAAAGGGGGCGCCACAAGGGGCGCAGCCCCGTGGGGCCCCGGGGGGGCCCAGCCTCATGGGGCGCAGCCCCATGGGGCTCAAAAGGGGGCGCCACAAGGGGCGCAGCCCCGTGGGGCCCCGTGGGGCCCCGAAGGGGGCCCGGGGGGCCCAGCCTCATGGGGCGCAGCCCCATGGGGCTCAAAAGGGGGCGCCACAAGGGGCGCAGCCCCGTGGGGCCCCGAAGGGGGCCCGGGGGGCCCAGCCTCATGGGGCGCAGCCCCATGGGGCTCAAAAGGGGGCGCCACAAGGGGCGCAGCCCCGTGGGGCCCCGAAGGGGGCCCGGGGGGCCCAGCCTCATGGGGCGCAAGCCCTAATAGGCATTAACTAAGGGGGGCGAAGCCCTAGACGGCAATTAATCTTGGGGGCGCGGGGGGCGAAGCCCTAAAAGGCAACTGATCATGGGGGCGAAGCCTTAGACGGCATTTAATCATGGGGGCGCGGAGGGGCGAAGCCCTAAAAGGCATTAACTAAGGGGGGCGAAGCCCTAAACGGCAATTAATCTTGGGGGCGCGGGGGGCGAAGCCCTAAAAGGCAACTGATCATGGGAGCGAAGCCTTAGACGGCATTTAATCATGGGGGCGCGGAGGGGCGAAGCCCTAAAAGGCATTAACTAAGGGGGGCGAAGCCCTAAACGGCAATTAATCTTGGGGGCGCGGGGGGCGAAGCCCTAAAAGGCAACTGATCATGGGGGCGAAGCCTTAGACGGCATTTAATCATGGGGGCGCGGAGGGGCGAAGCCCTAAAAGGCATTAACTAAGGGGGGCGAAGCCCTAAACGGCAATTAATCTTGGGGGCGCGGGGGGCGAAGCCCTAAAAGGCAACTGATCATGGGAGCGAAGCCTTAGACGGCATTTAATCATGGGGGCGCGGAGGGGCGAAGCCCTAAAAGGCATTAACTAAGGGGGGCGAAGCCCTAAACGGCAATTAATCTTGGGGGCGCGGGGGGCGAAGCCCTAAAAGGCAACTGATCATGGGGGCGAAGCCTTAGACGGCATTTAATCATGGGGGCGCGGAGGGGCGAAGCCCTAAAAGGCATTAACTAAGGGGGGCGAAGCCCTAAACGGCAATTAATCTTGGGGGCGTGGGGGGCGAAGCCCTAAAAGGCAACTGATCATGGGAGCGAAGCCTTAGACGGCATTTAATCATGGGGGCGCGGAGGGGCGAAGCCCTAAAAGGCATTAACTAAGGGGGGCGAAGCCCTAAACGGCAATTAATCTTGGGGGCGCGGGGGGCGAAGCCCTAAAAGGCATTAACTAAGGGGGGCGAAGCCCTAGACGGCATTTAATCATGGGGGTGCGGAGGGGCGAAGCCCTAAAAGGCATTAACTAAGGGGGGCGAAGCCCTAAACGGCAATTGCTCATGGGGCGTGGAGGGGCGAAGCCCTAGAAGGCAAAGGCTCAGGGGGGCGCCGAGGGCGAAGCCCTAGAAGGCAAAAAAAAATTTTGATTTTTTTTTTTGATTTTTTAAAAAATTTTTTTTAATTTTTTTTTTATTTTTTTTTTATTTTTTTTTTAATTTTTTTTTTTGATTTTTTTTTTATTTTTTTTTTATTTTTTTTTTTAATTTTTAAATTTTTTTTTAATTTTTTTTTTTTTTTAATTAAATTAGCTTAGTCATGTTTAAGCGGTTTATATTATAAACACTGAGCGAAGCCGGGTAATACAGCTAGTCTAATCTATAATTTGGAAAGAGACTTTGTATGTAAATATCCTTGGTCGTCGTCGTCGTCGTCTTCGTCGTCTTCGTCGTCTTCGTCCGTAGATCGGTGACGTCATCGAACACGTGATTCGATTTTTTTTTTTTTTCGATCCATGGGCGCCGATTTTTTTTTTCGTTTCAATGGATTCACCCCCGCGGGGGCGCAAGGCGAGTAGCTTCATGGGGCCCCGCCAGGGGCGCCACTAGGGGCGCAGCCCCGAAGGGGGCCCGGGGGGCGCAGCCCCGTGGGGCCCCAGCCTCATGGGGCGCAGCCCCATGGGGCTCAAAAGGGGGCGCCACAAGGGGCGCAGCCCCGTGGGGCCCCGAAGGGGGCCCGGGAGGCCCAGCCTCATGGGGCGCAGCCCCATGGGGTTCAAAAGGGGGCGCCACAAGGGGCACAGCCCCGTGGGGCCCCAGCCTCATGGGGCGCAGCCCCATGGGGCTCAAAAGGGGGCGCCAACAGGGGCACAGCCCCGTGGGGCCCCGAAGGGGGCCCGGGGGGCCGAGCCTCATGGGGCGCAGCCCCATGGGGCTCAAAAGGGGGCGCCACAAGGGGCGCAGCCCCGTGGGGCCCCGAAGGGGGCCCGGGAGGCCCAGCCTCATGGGGCGCAGCCCCATGGGGCTCAAAAGGGGGCGCCACAAGGGGCACAGCCCCGTGGGCCCCCAGCCTCATGGGGCGCAGCCCCATGGGGCTCAAAAGGGGGCGCCAACAGGGGCACAGCCCCGTGGGGCCCCGAAGGGGGCCCGGGGGGCCGAGCCTCATGGGGCGCAGCCCCATGGGGCTCAAAAGGGGGCGCCACAAGGGGCGCAGCCCCGTGGGGCCCCGAAGGGGGCCCGGGGGGCCCAGCCTCATGGGGCGCAGCCCCATGAGGCTCAAAAGGGGGCGCCACAAGGGGCGCAGCCCCGTGGGGCCCCGAAGGGGGCCCGGGGGGCCCAGCCTCATGGGGCGCAGCCCCATGGGGCTCAAAAGGGGGCGCCACAAGGGGCGCAGCCCCGTGGGGCCCCGAAGGGGGCCCGGGGGGCCCAGCCTCATGGGGCGCAGCCCCATGGGGCTCAAAAGGGGGCGCCACAAGGGACGCAGCCCCGTGGGGCCCCGAAGGGGGCCCGGGGGGCCCAGCCTCATGGGGCGCAGCCCCATGGGGCTCAAAAGGGGGCGCCACAAGGGGCGCAGCCCCGTGGGGCCCCGGGGGGGCCCAGCCTCATGGGGCGCAGCCCCATGGGGCTCAAAAGGGGGCGCCACATGGGGCTCAAAAGGGGGCGCCACAAGGGGCGCAGCCCCGTGGGGCCCCGAATGGGGGCCTGGGGGGCCCAGCCTCATGGGGCGCAGCCCCATGGGGCTCAAAAGGGGGCGCCACAAGGGGCGCAGCCCCGTGGGGCCCCGGAGGGGGCCCGGGGGGCCCAGCCTCATGGGGCGCAAGCCCTAATAGGCATTAACTAAGGGGGGCGAAGCCCTAGACGGCAATTAATCATGGGGGCGCGGAGGGGCGAAGCCCTAAAAGGCAACTGATCATGGGGGCGAAGCCTTAGACGGCATTTAATCGTGAGGGCGCGGAGGGGCGAAGCCCTAAAAGGCATTAACTAAGGGGGGCGAAGCCCTAAACGGCAATTAATCTTGGGGGCGCGGGGGGCGAAGCCCTAAAAGGCATTAACTAGGGGGGGCGAAGCCCTAGACGGCATTTAATCATGGGGGTGCGGAGAGGCGAAGCCCTAAAAGGCATTAACTAAGGGGGGCGAAGCCCGAAACGGCAATTAATCTTGGGGGCGCGGGGGGCGAAGCCCTAAAAGGCATTAACTAAGGGGGGCGAAGCCCTAGACGGCTTTGAATCATGGGGGCGCGGAGGGGCGAAGCCCTAAAAGGCAACTGATCATGGGGGCGAAGCCCTAAACGGCAATTGCTCATGGGGCGTGGAGGGGCGAAGCCCTAGAAGGCAAAGCCTCAGGGGGGTGCCGAGGGCGAAGCCCTAGAAGGCAAAAAAAAAAAATTTGATTTTTTTTTTATTTTTTTAAATTTTTTTTTTGATTTTTTTTTATTTTTTTTTTTGATTTTTTTTTTATTTTTTTTTTTATTTTTTTTTTAAATTTTAAAATTTTTTTTTTTTTTTTAATTAAATTAGCTTAGTCATGTTTAAGCGGTTTATATTATAAACACTGAGCGAAGCCGGGTAATACAGCTAGTAATTTATAACAGTCAGAGGCGTATGCTTTTATACAAAGCTTAGGATCTCAAATTGAGTGATTTAACATAATATTAGTGGAGCACTGAAATCGTGACCCAAAAATATCTCACAGAGTTCACGATTCGCATTTCCATCTGATCGAGTTCGAACATTATTTATTCGAGTGTATGTACATAGTACGATAGTCAGAACCAATCGACTATGAGATTTCCGGTGGAATTAATTCTGAAGATATGTATAATACATTCGAGCGACTTTAGATAACGAGATAGATAAACGGCTCCTCGAGATAAAGCCGACGTTATAATAAGCGACAATTACGGATATCGAGCTCTGCAGTTAGAGTTATGGCCGTGTCAATACCGAATGTGCAACTACTGTAATTATTATTGAAATTCGTCAGATAGCCGACGATTACGGTAGTCTTCGGAGTAACGGACGCTGTTAAAGAAGCCAGTGGTTCCCATCTGCGGTTCTGGTGTCTGGAGATGATAGTCTTCTGTGGTCTTCGAAGGAGATCCAGCCGAGCGTGATTCCTGGCTAAATTTGTTTAAGTGCATTTAGTTGCTTGACTCTATGCACTACTGTGTGTGTGGTTCTTTTGTGTTCGCGTTAATTTGTTAGCGCGTTGTTCTCTTTTCGGTTTACACGATTTATCACCCGATTGTCTGGATTTAGATTACTTAGTAAGAGAACTGTAGAGAATAATTACGAGCACATACCAGTGGCCTTAGACTATTAAGGTCGCTAATTTGGTTTAGTGAACGTTTTAGCTAACCGAATTGTAAGGCGTTGCTCTGGTTAAAGCCGAAAAAAATGTGAAAAATGGAACATTTTCCAAAAAGTTTTGTAGACTTTGGTTCAAGAGTTGATGATTGTAGCCTTATGTTGGGTCTTACGTTGTAGTATGTTAGGTCTTATGTTACGATTGTAGCCTTACGTATAGCATCCCTACATTATTAAGGTAGGGATGCTACATATACGTCCCGGCTTAGGGCGAAAACGCACTGAGTGATACGTGGGACGTGTTTTGTACATGCGAAAAAAATGCAACACCTCCTAGCCCATATATGTGCATGGTACACGGTGTTTTCGGTGATATTTTATCCTTGCTTGACAATGTTCGATAACGGTGATTCCCATATTTGAAGAAATGTAGGAGAAACTTTTCGGTTGCATATGAATATGCATACACGTGCGACCTCCTAAACATATGTATTCTGCACGTGCAGTTACACCTGAATTCGGTTTGAGGAACACCCACAGCGGGAAGCCAAGGACACATGACGTCCCATACCACTCAGTGTGTTTTCACCTTTATAGATCTATGTCTCCGTGTCCCAGTACACTAGTCAGTTGTCCTGGTGTCCTATCTAGCAAATTAGATATAAACTAAAAAAATTGAGAATAAAAGGTGAAAGGGCCGCAAAGTGCGAACATCGTCTCTGTGCTTGGTTTATGTTCATTTCACCGTGCGATATGCAATTGCCTAATTGTATATGGACATGGACCCATGAGAAGGGAGTAACGGCCCCAGGCTTCAAAATCTAGAGGCGCCAAAATTGTCTTTACAAATTTCAATTTTTAATACAAATTTTAAATGAAATTTAAGTGAAAAAATAAATACAAAGATATCATTCCCATTTTTGAATGAAAACATTGATGGATTGAATTTGACAGCAAATTATAAAAAAAAATTAAGTTACATTGTAATTAAAAAAATTCAGTAACCGTCAAATCAGTTGAAATAACTTCCAGTAAACTTAATAAGCATTAATCAATGGCTCAGGGTTTCAATTTAACTATTTATCATTCAATTTCCAATTATCCCGGTCGACATCACGAAACTTATGGAAGGCCTAGGGCAAAGGTAAATAAAATTTATATTTTATATCATTACGGGTTTTACTCCTGAGCGACATTTCTGGTATCAAACTTGTATATATACCAATAATATATAATTTGATCGATTCATAATCGAACAGTGGGGACAAATCGTAGGTACATAGGATGGTTTTGCCGATTTGACGAGGAACCGTTTCAACAATGAAATCAGATAAATTGGCAAACTCTGATAGAAAATGATTGACTTGGAATTACGAATATCTAAACATGTTATGGGTTTTATAATTTAAAGTGTGCATGGCAGTCATTCGGAGAAGTGCTGGTATTAACTTGAAGGATCGTAGGAGATACATATGTACATTTTATTTCTATTTATTACATATCTCCTTACATAAGTTTTGGTTTCATACTGATAAAACTTACATATTTTAACTAAAATTTTTATTCGTTGATGAAGGTCTTTTCTAATAAAAAAGTCACTTTTTAGAAGACTAATCATATCAAACTATGTATTACTTAGAGCTGTTCATTAGTTAAACGAAAATGTTTATATTTTTAAGTCTAATTGTAACCATTTTTAAAATGATAATTTACATGGATGATATGAAAGTGGATGTAAATCTTCATTAATAGAACAAAATTGTCATCGTGCGTGAATTTAATTGCCTTTTCACCCCATAGAAAGGACAATAACAAGAGTGTAAATGAACTAGAAAATGAAAGATCATAGAATAGAGGCTGTAAATCAATTCTATGTTAGTCGTACGTCATCTTTCTTCAACATAAATCGTCGACGTAGCTTTTAGTTCCAGAAGAGTGGAATTCGCTGAATATAAAATCTTATTAAAAGTACGCATAATACAACAGGGGAAAAATTGGCATTTTATATAAATAAAGAAAACTTAGTACAACTAATATGTATTTATATATGTATGTCCAAAAGTTCACAACAGTTTGTTCATTAAAATACTAGTTTGTTCATACACGAACTATGTATGTATTGGTTTTAGTTTGAGTGCTAACAGTCATCTTCAAATAGACTCCCACCTGGTATTGCAGAAACTTTTAGCTGTAAAAATCTTTGATATGTTAACCCCAGGTATTTAAATTTCCTACTGAAACCGCATTACAACCATGCTATAATTCCCGTTCCCAATATTATTAAAAATATTACAACCCAGGGTAAGCAAACATACATAGAGGATGGAAAAAAAGATTGAGAGTACTTGCCTAATAGTTTGTGCATGTACTCAATTTGTTCTTTTGTGTACCCTACAACTGGCCTTCTTGGATTGTGACATTCGTAAGTCATAGGGTACCTAATGGATATCTTTATGTATGTATTATATTTTATGTAAATTTTTCATTTTCCTATTATTCATAGTAATATAATGTTGCGCTGAGAAAAATGGCCATTTGAAATCATAAAAATATTGCATTTTCTGTTTCGTTCGTAAAATGTAAATCCTTCTGAGGCACAAGGCTATAAAAGATACCAAGCAATGAATACAATTTAAGTGAAATCGAGGGTTGGTCGGTCGTACATTTTTCTTTTTTAATACCTTATACAAGTTCTGAATAGCTTTGTATATAAAAAAAATATATTACAGATAGGCGACAGTCAATGAGTTCCCTAATTTAGGCCTTCTCAATGGGGGGTTTAGGGGGTGGCAGTTTACGACACGTCGTCATAAAGTAATTTTTCTCATAAAAAAAGCTATTAAATATGCGCTTCTCAAACGTCGTATCACGACTGGTGCTTTTAATGCGTGTGCCGCACTTTATTTATTCCATAAAAGGCCGAAATATATGACGTTTTTAATGAAAATCTTGTATGGCATTTGTCCAACACTCTTGCTTACCACTAGAATTAATTTCCGTATAAGAATTTATTATGAGTACATGTTTTGTCTAAAGGTTAGAATAATATAATACGTAATGCATATAAGAGGAATTTAATTTTGTATATTATGATTTATTTCATCTCGGCTTAGATCTTAGATAACTTTTATGTACATAGATAGCGTATGGTAATTGATTACGTATCGTTCGTTGTACGACGCGCGTTCAAACAAACAAAAAATACGTGGAATGTTTCCATAACTTATATTGGGAATACATATATCCAAGTTCAAGTTGAAAGTTCCTCTAGGTGATGTGTGGGATACAAGCTTTCATTTGAACTGTTGCCAATACACGGCTAATTTGAAAATCGCGTGCATCGTTACGAGGTGTCGTACTCTTGGGTGTGAGAAAAGCTCAGAAGAAAGCTTTCGACTGGTGCAATCTTTTCGCGGAACAAGTGTTCTTTCCCCCTTCTCCCTCTCTCTCTCTCTCTCTCTGGAATACTCTTTTTTTGCAACAGTGATTTCTGCACAACTGCAGCATCTGCGAAAGACCAATAAATCCTAGCCAGACTTGGAAACGGGCCAAACGCATTCTGTCTAGTCGGTTTTCCGCGAAAAAGGGAAATATAAAACTCATTAAAAATATGACTTTATACATACATATTTAAGGCGTAAAATATAGCAAATGCAATGCATTTACTTGGCTCAGATAGTTGTCGCTTTTTTATTATTTCAAGTATCATGAGATTTGGCTCAGGTTCTAGTTTAATTTGCTATTCCTATTAGTCCTTTTTTGTATGAAAGCCAATTTAACTACATATACATAAACAACCTATGTATTTATTTAAAGTTTGGACCGTTGTAGCATTACAGGAATTCCTAATGCGCCACAATGGTCAAAAATATAACAGAAAAGACAAGAAACAAAATAATAAATTAGACATAACAAAAACAAAACATATATATACACAAACAACTAAAAATAATAATAATTATTATTATATATCGTTTATCGTCTTGAATTCATTCTATGTTTACAAGGTTTTTGTATTTCGTAATATTCTTTCTCGATTATGATTTTCAAGTTATGAATTCTATAAGTCCTCACCAGATAGAGTTTCAAAATTTGTCATCCGGACTGACCGAAACCAATCACGACAAGCAAATAATACACCACAATCAGATGATGGTGACAAATAAGTATAGGTTGCCAATTTGTTTGGAACCTGTTCAATAATTAATCAACGATCAACCTGCAGTCACATATTCAAGGTCTGGCTAGAAGCACCGGGCCAAGGATTGAATCCATGACCCCCTCAGTTGATAGCATAATACACTATCACTGAGTTATAAATAAGTGCTGAGAAATATTTAAATAAATACGTATGTACATATGTTATACAGATTTTAATACACGCATATGAAAATACCAAATTCAAAACAAAATATGTAGAAAGTCAGATAAAGATAACAATAAAGATTTTCAAGTGAATGATGTTTTAATGTTTAAAAATAGAAAGTAAAATTAAAATTTACAGTATTAAATATGGGTTTTTATATTCAACGTACGTATATATTGAATGTGTTCTATAAAGAATTTCCTGTGAAGGATGCAAGTGCAGCAAATTTGTAATCTTCGCAAGAAGTTGTTCTTGTCGTCTAAGAACATTTATGGTAAGACGAGAAGAAGATGCCAGACGCTAAATTGAATCTGAGCGAAGTCTCCAGACGAGACGTTCGATCTTCAAATGCAACGTTCCAAGTGAGAAGTTGAAATTAATTTGTTTCAACGAGTCTGCTATTTACGACCGCGACGAAGAGATGAAACAAATGGCGATTAAATCACAAACCAGAAAATAACTAATTTTGAAGACAAAAAAAACAACATTACTGGCACTATGTACATAGTATCATACGGAAAAGAACGGTTCGTACTGTATCAATTGGTAACGGTTGCATTTTCAAAGATTATTCGTCAATTCAACAGTGCTTATGAAAGTGCAGCATACACTCATATATGTCTTGTTAGGGTTTGAATTAAAACATTTATTTTCATTTATGTAAGAAAGGACGTTTCGCCGTTATTTAACGATCTCATGTATATGGTAAAACGACTTTGTCTTTCTCGGAAGACGCTTAACGGGAAATGGAATACGAGTTTTCACGCTGACTCTCCGTGTCGGTGTATTATTTTATTTTCCGCAATTTTCTTCGCCTTGTTTATTTGGAATTGGGTTAAAAAACGGCGGGACGCGAAAGTATTCAGATTATGCGATCGATTTCATGCGGCGAAATTCTGAATTTCAGATGAAGTTTCGCTCGATTCGATATTCCTGAATAAATATGGAAGAATCGAATAATAGGACAGAATACATATTATTTCAAAGAGTCGAAATCGTATTTGTACAACGACAATATGATTAAAAGCAGCGTTCGACTGTAGCCAATTTTCTTTATAAAAATATTTTGAAATATATAAAATATTATAATACCCATTGAAATTTCAACGGGTGGTTTCGGAAACTTATTGATATATAATTTAAAATAAAGCTACAATACGTATAATAATAATTAATCGAAATCAGAATTTAAACAGAAATCGGGAATCGGGAACCATCATGAATATATTATTATAGTGATGAAATATGGGCTATGGCATATTAAGTTATTCAATAAAAAATAAATTGTGTCGGTCATGTGTTCGATCCACAAAGGGGTTGTATTTTTTTCAAATATGTACCTTTAAACTACAATTAATTTAATATTTTTATTTGATTACCCTACCCCTACTCCTCGTATGAGATGCGCAAAAGCCATGATCAGTACAAGATCCTAACGTGCGCTTCTTATACGTAGAGTGGCATGAGCCTTTGAAAAAGGAACGTTTATTATTTTATTATTATTTGTTCTTATGAACAAATAATAATAAGCAGAACGTTCTACCCACCGAGCTTTCTACGCTGTGGTCGGTATTATTACAGGCGTGGTAAAAAATAAACATTTAACAATATGTATTGAAGTAAGGGCACGTTTGTGGTCAAGTTAAATTGCTTCGGAACGTGTTACAGTTTCACAGGTAAAACAATTCACACAGCATTAAAAACACCTATGTATGTAATATTAGCATACAGGTCACGAGAAAGGGTCAATAACTTGATTGGTACAGTAAGAAGTGAGTAAGAGTACGACTGTGTGTAGTAATTCCGGTTCCAGATAGTGAATTCGAGATAAGCATTAATTGGACTTAATTGAGGCGACGTTGATAATACTTACTTAACTTATTGCGACAAGCTTTCGTTTTCACTAGAAAATATTCTTACGATAGACAATTGGGAAGATTTGTGAAACGAGAGGTCGTGAGATCATAATCGTACCTGTTTAAAGCTGTAATGTACTGTTTAAGTGGGTCTGATGGATCTTTTCGTCATTGAATTGTGATAAAGAGTTCTAGGAAAGTAAAGTACTGAGACTGAATAAATCAAGGTGGTTTTCTACCACTTTACTCCTTAGGAATGCTTACACGTTTTAAATTGGACGGTCATTCTGACTTCATCTATGGAATGGTTTCCTTTTTTTTCCTGATGATTTTTTTACTCTTATTATATATACCCTTTTTCGGACAGGATGTTTTTATTTTTCAACTTTTTAAACACTTTGAGTCGAGGCTTCTACGTAAAAAGTATTTGTATTCATTTCCAACGAAGGTTTTACAATGGTTCGTACTCAAATCGTTTTTATCGTATCGTTTTTCACGCGTTTGAGTATTAATTTAATTAGAGAGTACAAAAGCTGGAATTTTAATTCCGCTTTCAAGGGAAAATCGTCTCAAGGGTGAGGGGGGTGATTCGAATTCGGTTATCGTAGTAGGAACTCTCGAGGGTGTCTGTGCAATAATGTAAATATTCTTTTCGA
Source organism: Arctopsyche grandis (assembly GCF_051622035.1). Classification (NCBI taxonomy): domain Eukaryota; kingdom Metazoa; phylum Arthropoda; class Insecta; order Trichoptera; family Hydropsychidae; genus Arctopsyche; species Arctopsyche grandis. The sequence goes on along the minus strand of NC_135365.1, from coordinate 12,595,283 downwards.
GATAACGAACCCTTTAATTCTTGCCCTGGATTATCTGCGTGAAATATAGCCCAATTCTACGGAAATAAATGTTTTATTATTATGGCCACGTAAATATTTACGTTTGATAGTTAACGAGTTAGATTCATATAAACGAGAGTCACGATTGATTTACAGTTTGTAAATATTGATCGGTTTTAAAAATATGAAAATAGCGATAAAGGAAAAATGGTCGGTATACATAACGTATTTTTCAGTTATTATTCATCAACAAAACTATGCATTTAGAGGTACATTTGTATGTCTATTTCCTGTGCTTATTTATATATCTTTATAGTCTTTATCAGATAGCTCTTATTTCAAGAGTTATCCGATTTCTTAATTAAATCCTTGCTGTCGTGTCTGAATGTGATATTTTCGCCGTTAGAGAACGTAGATTAACAATCTGTAAAATATTTTTTTTTACTTAAAATTTGCTAGATAATTAATTATACTTATTTTAATGAAATTAAAAATCACAATCAATAGAAAAAACATTTAAATATGTATTCCAATGCTCAATTTTCGCACAGCAATACTAGATTTTGAGTTAAAGTCTGCAAATGCCAAAAATCTGTGAAAATTGAGCATCTTTATAAACGGTCATATCTCATAAACGAGAAGAAACCAAGAAAAATTATATTTATATACGAATTCAGTGGGTCAAACTTACATATGATTGATTGGTGTCCGCAATGGTAAATAAAAACGCAGATATTATTTTAACCTACATATTTGTCTGGTAGCCTGCGCTCATCAATATTTTCATAATTGGATATGATGTATGAGCGAATTTTGATCTTCTCCTTTTAATTTGAGCCTCACCGGGAAGTATTGTACTCACGGCGGGTTCTTGAGCATTGTACATTATATAAGTGCTGACTGTAGATGCAAGACATTTTCAATGTTTCTCTTTATATTAAACTATTCATGTATTTTTGTGGCTGATTTTTTATTATTGTACGTATATATAAATATTTATTTTATTTCTATATAATTGATATACTTTTTGTTTCTTCTGTTATATTTTATACAGGAATTTCTGTAACGCTGCAATGGTCTTAAGTTTAAATAAATAAATATATTTTTTATATGAATAATTGGGCAGTGAAAAAATATGGAACAAAACGAATTGTTTTGCGTAAAAATTGAAATAGAATTTTTACTTTTTAAAAAAAGTTGTTTTTGGAGGGTGACCAGTCTAGTGAAAATTAAGCGAAAGCCGTGCGAGATGAAATATTCAAAGGAAAGAACCCCACAGCGTTAACGTATAATCAACAAAATGTGTTTGTTCAGTTTATTTGGGTTTCCGAGAGGGTTTAAGAGTTAAGGTAAGCAAGCAACAGGGGAAGAAAGTTACGGAAGTGGCGGTAAAAAATGAACGTCGTCAGGGAAGCAAGAAACATAGTGATAATTTTCGATAATCTATCTAAGTGTCGATGGTAATTGTTATACCTACGCGTAGGCGGTGTCTATGTGTAAGGGAACGGTTGTGGCTCGGAGCTCTCACAAAATATGGGTCCATAGAATGGAGTAAATTGGGGTCTGAGATCGACGACGAAGGTGCTCAACCACATTCCCCCGTGTTCACATCTTAATCACAATCTATCGGTGGGTGGGTTGGGCTGGGTTTGTATGTGGCTACGTTATTGTCTCGCCTGGTGTGGTAAGCCATCACCTGTAGGTCTCGCAATGATGGCCTGTCTCTCACGATCTGATCAAAGCTTCGCCAGGATGGTGTGGAGATGTCTTGGATAATAGTTATTTGACGGCTATGGCGATTAAACTTGAGTATGTGATGGTTGGGTGGGATAAAAATAACAATATTGTGTAGTTGCTAGTACTGGACGTCGGTATATATGTAGGTATTATAACTTTGATACGACGGTTTACAAAAACTAACTTATGTACATGTTTTGGGTCTTATACATACATATTTATTTATTTATTTATTTACAATTTCGCCGTAGTGACATTACAGATTAACTCCAGGTCGTCACTATGGCTAATTTATTACAAGACATTGAAACCTCATAATTAAATACATAATTATGACAGACATACACATGTAAATCGAAACAAGTGTAAATGGTTCAAGGTCAGAGAAATGTAATAGTAATAGAAGGGCCCTTACGAATAAATAATTGTTGTCAATATTACGCGGTACGTCTCTATAAATACGCTACAACGCACGGAATATAATCGGATCAATTTACTTATAAAAATGTGTCCCATGTTGTTTATTGTTTGTTTTTGAATACATTGTGCAATTTTTACCGATGCTTGCCCATCTTGCGAGTAATATAAACAAACAGAGAAGTTTTTATCGGACATACGTCGAGCACCAAGCATCAAATACGACTGATGCTAAAATTATTTAGGATTGTCTGTGGACAATCGTCACTTGACAACAATATGACACCTAAAGCCACTTCTATTAACATAACATTTCTCTGTCTATGGTCAGATATTACAAACATCGTATAAATACGATTAATAACATTTTTCATGTAACAATACGAATTTTTACATTCGATAAACAACCACAGAGACATCTATGATGATAAATCTGGCGAAATCTGAGATATAACAATAGCTCAAGGTTTGCAACAGAAAATTGGGAAGGAAAAGCCAATTTTACAGGAACCGTTTCAATGAAAATCAGAAAAATTGGGAAATTAAGGTCTGGCCAACAACGTGACTCTTAGTGGGAATCTAACCCGTGACATCAAGTATGATAGAATTCAATACTCACCACTAGACCACGCTGCTGGTTATATATGTAGATACGTACATATTATAGTGTATAGCCAGCAGTATGGCTCGGTGGTTACGTTTATGTTTAGCACCTAGAGATTACTGGGTTCGATCCCGTTTTAATCTTTAATACTGATGTTTAGACTTGGATATTTGCGACTCCAAGTCAATCGTTTCTTATCAGAGTTTACCAATTTATCTGATTTCATTGTTGAAACGGTTCCTCGTCAAATCGGTAAAAACATCCTACCTACTATTTGTCACCACTATTCGAATATGATTTCAAATTTATAATCTATAAATTTACAAATTTAATACCATTGATGTCGCTCAGGGGCAACCCTATAACGGCATCACAAAAATATAAAATTGGGTCCATCGGCTTTCCCAAAGTATAAATAAATACATATATTATGAATTCATTACATCATTGATTTTGTACGTTATAGATGGTTGACACGATGCAAGCAGGTATCGTGTCAACCATCTCTCCAACAACGTCAACCAACCAACTCTCGTATACATACGTATGTCAACCCGGTATTACGCTCCAAAGTTTAAGTTATCTGATCTGTCTTGAAGGATTTTTATTTATATTAGTGCAAAATTGAAAGAAAGATATTGACTATTTGGTCATGGACTATTTTGATCACATTTGCAGTAAAGCAGATCTGCTCTAGTTTGAATACATAAATAAATTTTGTTTGCTGATATACGTACAGTTGTGATTCACAATTTTAAAGCTCTGGCTGTTGCAACATCCAGATTGAAATCACCCGTAAGATTCAAAATTATATATAAGCGACACAATCCAATTTTCAATTTTTAATGGATGCACATTTAAATCTAGTTACATAAAATGTGATTTGGAAAATCCCCGTCGATTTAAATTTACTTTGTGCGTAAAAGCATAGGGCGCCGGAAAAACCTGATTAGATTTTCTTTTTATGAAAATCGAAAACGAGAATCGAGTGGCTCCTGAGGCAATTTGGCACAGAGACTTTCATTAAAGAACGCACGAGGGGAAGGAAAAAGTAATGGAAATTTAACAGTGGCCCGTGCAACGTTATGTACTCTCATTGGGGCGTATCAAATGTTACCTCTGAACCACCAGTAGACTTCCAAAATTGAAAATAATAATCATATAAAAATTGAGGAATATTATAGAGTTGAATGTATGTGTGAGAGTGTTTCTTATGTATAAAATATTTAAATTAATAATTTAAGAACGTCGTGAAATAAATAATTTCACGGGTCGCGTAGGATTAGGCTGGCACAAAAGAAAAATTACAACTGCGCAAAGCTCGTAAAAAATGTCGTAAAATGAGAACGCCCCAAAAGAAGAAAGTTTGCAATAATAAACGCTGGCGAACACGAGGGACAAGTACGGGATGTCCACGAAGGGGAGAAACTTTTTAAAGTTCTGCGATAATTACGTTATTATTTCTGGTAAAACAAACTATTTCCGAATCCGAAGCACCCAAACTTATTATATAATTTCCTCTTTCTGGTGAACGTTGAATACTCGCTGTTGATGTAATAACGACCTGTGAATACGACGTGGGAAAAGAGCACAAAAGGGGTGGTTTTAGGTAGAGCGAGCATTTGGTCTGAATTGTTTTTGTTAGCGAGAGCAGGAGCTATACATCAAGAAATTAAACGTAGAAGGCTCAAAAGAATATCGCGAGTCTAGGGATAATATTCAGAAGAATGGGATGTAAACAACATAATGAATCAGAAAGCGGCGAGGTAACCTCCAGGAATGAAATATAAAGATGGCTCTTTTTTTATCCATGTGTAACAAAATTATACACGATTATTGTATGTCAATTAGTAGTATATTTGGAGGATGACTGGATGTAAAAAGATCAATGAACAAAATCAAACTTCAGTGTACATAGATAGAATATGAGAAGATTAATGAGATATTATCATCATAGTAACAAGTGTTTAAAATACATTATCAATAGACTAAGTTGGCGGAAAAAACGTACTGTTAGGGCGAAAACACACCGAGTGGAACATGGGACGTGTTTTTTTAGATACTTTTAAACATAAAGATGCAGCACCCCTATATAAAAACGCAGCACCTCTAGCCCATACACATGGTACACAGTCCCAAAAATCATTTAAAAATCATCATGATATTTATCCTTGCTTGACAGTGATCGATAACGGTGAATTCCACATTTGAAGAAATGTAGGAGAAACTTGTCGGTTGCATATGGATATGCATAAATGTGTGACCCCACCCAAATATATGCATTCTGCATCCGAATACACTGGAATTCGGTTTGGGGAACACCCATTGTTTACGGTCACAATAGGAAGCTGAAGCAAAAAAAGAAGGACGTGACGTGCCATACTACTCAGTGTGTTTTTGACCTTAATTTATACTTTGGATATATATAATCAATGAATAATGAGATGTAGATTTGCTTAATGGAACTAATCCCAGATAAAAGTGACCTCGAAGGGTTTGTAAGATGAACTCAATTTGTGGATAACTCATTTGGGTAGGTTCCAATAGGCAGAATTTACTGTTGGTGGATTATCTACATACACTTGTATATACATGTAATGTATTTGTTTATTGAATGATTTCCAGTAAGTAAAAGTGAAGTGCATATAGAAGTAGGAGAGAATACGACGAAAGAAAATGAAATACAGTGTTTTGTTTTATTTGAAAGAAAAGTTATGTCTCCAATTGGACTCAGGAAATGTCTATGAAAAACAAAGAGAAATCATGGTGGTGCTTTTTGAAAGTGAAACTCGGTAGGATAAAGTGTTTTTTATTAATGAGAAATTGCGCACAAAAGAAGCGAAAATAAAGAAATTCGAGAGCTCCAAAGCGAAGAAAGGGGGCGAAGTTCAAAAATCAATCGAAAATTTTAAATTAAAAACAATAAGTACCCTGAGGGGGGTTTGAGTACGCATTTTCAGAACGACGGACGTCAAGGATTTGAGTCCGGTAAATGCTTAATATGTACTAAGAATGAGAGTGCACTTTAGATAACAAAGGATGTGTTTAAAATGGAGCTCCAGGAAATTAAGCAATTTAGTGAAGACCTGAATGGGTTAATTAAGTCGTACATTAACGTGTTACCACACGTAGCTAATCCGTAAAAGAGTGACCGTGTAATTTCAAAGCCCATGTACTTTGACTAAAATAAGAGTAAAAATTTGAATAGGCTTTATTATTATGTTCATATCCGCAGATTTATTCCATAAGCAGCGGTGGGCTCTAAATATGGAAGGAGACAGGATGAGGAAGAGCCGTGATTGATTACAGCAGGTAGGATTTGGGTTTATTAAATAAGACGGGCGCATAATGATCTAATTAGACGAATTATACAAAACCGAGGAGGGGGATAAGATTCGAATTTTTTTCGACGAAAAAAAGACGGAGATTCATTACCATGATTTTAATTGAAAAAAATTGCAGTATCGCTTCTTTACAAATGAAGCCCGAAGTATTAAATATTAAAAGAGCGACTAAATTAATAACCGAGGAGAAAGAAGATATAAATGGAAGTAATGGCATATGTTCGATAAGATCTAGGTGAGGTTGGCGATATCATGTACCTTATGCGGTAATAGTGCACAGTTTATGGGCAGTGCAATCACGGAACTGTGACTTATTATATGGGAAAATGTAAGAAAAGGGTTCACTGAACCTGTGTTGGGCAACAGGTGTGAAACAGTAAGGTATGTAAAAGTAAGCAACGGGCAAAGCGGTATATTCGATCGTAGAAGAAATACTTCAATATACTGATGTCAATCATAACGAGATCACAAGATTTTCCAGATGAAAGGATTTTTTATTAGAAACTCAGCTAATCACTAAGGGATTCCAGCACATACGATTCCACCAACTATGTGTTCATTTATGAGCCAGTATATTCTACCTTTTGTTTTGTCTATGTATGAACGTTATCTGGTATCAATAGAAGTTTTGTGATGATGAAATCATGATTATAAAGCCCAATGAACTCAAATAAGTACGGAACGTACATACATATGTATGCCTAGTATCATCATCATTCACCATCGACTGCCAGATGAAGACCTCTCCAATGCGCTTCCATTCTCCTCTATTTTGCGCAAATCTCATCCATTTCACACATTTTTCAAATTTCATCCATTCAGCTTCTGTGCGGCCTTCCTTTCACCCTTTTACATTCTCCTGGGTACCATTTCAGCATTTCCCTTGTCGACCTTTCCTCCATTCTTCTAGGTAGATGACCGTTCAACTCTCTCCACTAAATCCACAACCCTCGTCATACGTTCTCATCCACGTATTCCTATCTATTCTCGTTATGTCAAGCTTACAGTAATCCAAACTCCTTTGGTGTCCATTATAACGAGAAGAAATAGGAAATGGAGCAAATGAGTGAGACGTATGACAGTAATAGGTGACATAGTGAGACGAGTGAAAGGTAATCGGTTTATGCAACTGAGGTATGGACGATATGTGGACAGGATAGGTGATCAAATGATACCGAAAAGTGTACGAAAATTTAAGGAAGATCACAAGTGAGATGCGTGGATGAAATAAGAACAATGTGTGTGGTTAGAAGGACGACATGAATAAGTAAGGTGGATAGTCGAGCATCCAAGTGTGGATGACAAATATGATCCATAGTTGTGAATGATGACAATGGTGATGATATTCTACTTTGCATCACGGTCATAAGACACTGTTCCGATTCTAAAAAAAGTCGATTTGAACATTTGTATTTGCAGCGTTCGTATTTGAAGGGGAGCAGAAAAGGGGGAAAGCGCCATAAAATAAGTTATAAAATGCGATTGCCTGTTTCGTGAGTCTGTTCGCAGATGGCAATAAAATTGTCGTCATATTGTCTGGAAACACCTGGGCATCTCATCTAAAATATATTCGAAAATTTCAGCACACATTCACTAGTTAGAATACCGCGACAAATTTTCTCACGGCTTTCCGTTGTAAGGATGAAGCTCGTGAGCCAACTGGCCGTGGTACACGAGCATCTCTACACTAGCGGTATCTTAATGTTTTCGCTAATTAAATGCGGAATTATTTATGACGTCGAGGAGCGGGCTGTTGTAGAACAAGGTTAGTCTTGCGCTAAATCCGCGAAAATTCTAGGTAACAACATCATCGCCGTGCAGAGAGAGAACACGGCTCGAGAGCTTGTAGCGTCGCACCACCGAGATGATAGATAATGAACGAAAAGTGGTCTAGAAAATGGAAGCACTTGGTAGGAAAGGATTTTATGCACGGTGGTAGTCGATAAATTCCAATGGTTCTCGCATCGGTTAAAGTTATGGCGTTGTTGAGGATATTATCCATAGTACAAACGGGTATACGTGCGAAGTCTTTCATGTGAAATTATTTTATTATGTAGGATGGCCGCTAATGTTTTTGTGGGATCTATTATACATACACAGTGTAAATGATATATGCTAATAGCTTCTGGGTGTGGTTTACCGCTGTAAGATATGGGTTGGGTTTGTGGTTTTATTCAGTGTCATGATTTTTTTACATAAAATTTTGATGAATTGGTACGATGGTGTACAAAATTTTACGCGAAATGCTACTTGTAGTTCTTACCAATGTCAAATCATGCAAAATTAATATAAATATAAGAACACTTTGAACAAATGTTACTCATTTTTATTATAAGGTTTTTTATCAGGCCTAAATTAGAATACGTTTTTAGTATATGGAATCCTCAGGAGAATTACTAAAATACCTTCCGAACTAAAATTATTTTCTTATATAATGAGAAGTTGAAAATAATGAATCTAACCACACTGGAGACGAGAAGAATAAGAGGCGACTCAATCGAAGTCTTTAAAATATTAAATAATCATTACAATTGACCTACATATATCCAACCTCTTTATGTTCAATGACAACACTCATCTTAGAGTTCACTCTCTCAAACCGCTATAAGAGAAATCGAACAATTTGATTATATATTCCTTCTTTTCAAACACAGTGGTTAAAATTTGGAATAGTCTTACCAACATTAAGTAAATTTTGAAAACTTACATATTATATTTTTAAAAACAAGCCAGATCTCTTTCTTAAACTTATAGGGTTTATAAAATTCTCCTTTTCCAATATCTTTATTTCGTCTTTTTACTTTCCATTTTTTATCTTTTTGTATTTTCTTTTTCCTTTCTTCTTTTACTGTTATCTTGAATGTTTTATTTATTTATTTATCATTTAATTTATATACATATACATATGTGTGTATGTATAAGTAATACCCCTTTGGTCTATCGGCTTTGGTGCCTCCCCCAAGTATATTAAATAAATAAATAAATAAACAAACAGAAAACGTTCAAAAGAATTTATATATACATACATATGTATATACATTTTTCAACAGAATAGTCTCTTTTGCATCTCATCCTTCTCACCACACCAATTTTTCTAATTTAAATATCGATAATGTTATGTTATTATTATGATGATGTTATGATTTTATGTTATATTATTATATTATATTATTATTATGTTGTTATGATTGAATGACTGGCCACAGTGACGCGTTGGAGCTCTCTGTAATGTCACTGTGGCTAATATGTTAAAAAAAATAATAGTTGATTCGGGGGATTGTGAAGTAGAAAGGGATTTGTTATTTATTTTAAATACTATATAAATATTTTATAAAAAAAACTATATTTAAAAAGAGTGTTTAGGAACCCTTCGTCATAATCACATTTGTGTCATTAATTTCTTCGTTTACGCATGAAAATTTTCACGTCGTTTCCGCACGAAGCCCTGCGGGTATGTTTTTTCATTTTACGTTTCATTTCAAACCCTACTTTATTTGCACTCGAGGAAAACTCGTCGATGTGTGAGATTTCTAGAGTATTTCCTCTTCCAATTTGCTACCTAAATGTTATCGAAAAAATATAGCAAATTCAGCTTACGAATCTTGCGACAAAAATGAAGGACGCAAAAATGAAACTTTTTCCAAACTAAGCCCAAGAATGAGCTGACGTTGTGCGATAAAAACCCGAATCGTTAAAACATGCTAAATATTTAATCGATGAGAACTAAACCCAATAATTGTTTCACATGGATAACTTTAATGATAAAATCGGATAACACTCGTTAGAGATAGTATGTACGCCTTCGGACATAAGGGGTGGGTCTATGCATCGAATCTCGTTAATTAATAGGGATTTTCCCCGAAATGAATTTAGAAGGGGGCGAAAGCCGATTATAACTCGTTAATTGGCATTATGAGATTCTATTTTATTACATGTCATGCTACCTACATACATACACATTAAGCTTCGTTTATACCAGTACAGCTCAAGCCAACACGTAAACAGCAGTACGAAAAACATTCTATGAAAATACATTCATATGTTCCGTAATGTGTACATGGCGTAACCGAAACAGCAGAAATAAACATGATCTATTGATATTATACAGCAGCACATGTCATCAAAATGTATCAAGCAGAACTCGGTTATGGAAACATTCACGCACGACGTGACGTCATATTGTAGTACTTAAGTGTTGCCACGTGCAAATGAATATTTTCGGAAACATGATTTTGTTGACTTGACAATTGGACGCGCCGTATCGTCGCGGTCTGTAGTGTGTACATGTGTACATATGTAAGCCGATTTTGCTTTGCACACGTCCAAATCAAGTGTGAGCGTGCCGAAATTGGATGGTGCTGTATAGTATGAATAGAAGTAGTCTTTTCCGTGCAGTGTTGTGCCGAGCAGTTAATGCGCAGTGCTGGATAATATAAACGGACTTACCGAACAAAAAAAAAAAATTAAATCTGAATTGCTCGGCGTTGCTTGGCCGGATGAAAGATGAACAAAAAAATAATATTTTGTAGTCTGCGGTCTGCATAAGTTAGAGTATTATAAGATAACATACTAAATCTGGTCGTTCTAAATAAAAAATAAAGTAATAATGAAATTCGTATGTGACAAAACCATTATCATTTAATTTTTTCGTATACATGTACATATATACATATGTACATACGAAATGTAAAAATTAAATATAGCATTAATTTTTTTTTACACTAGGACGGCGTGGCCTTGTGGTTATCATATTATGCTTTCGAACAGAGTGGTCACGGGTTCGAGTCCCACTAGAGTCTCACTGCTGGCTAGAGCTTGGTTTGTGACTCCAGGTCGATCGTTTTTTATTATAGTTTGCCAATTTTTCTGATTTTCATTGAAACGGTTCCTGTAATAAATGGCATCTCCTTTCCTCTTGCTAATCTCAAATTACTCAGCGTCTTGAAGTTCACAAATTTTATTGTAAAATGTTGTAAAAATTTATTCATTGATGTCACTATGGATGTTTGTATGAGTTCGCATTGTATAAAATGTTTACGTACATGAAATAAAAATAAATAATATTGCTTTCATATTTCATATGTATAGGTACATTTATATTTTATATGTAAATGCGGTATCATATTAATAAATTTATGATTTCTGTCAACGGTTGAGATGAAAGAACTGTATAATGTATGTATCATGCATAAAATATGAATCAACTTTTTGCGCATTGGACTTTCAATTTCAAAATAAACGACTCCCATGATATATAAAAAAAAGCCATGAAACTAAAATTTTTCCATTTTTCCATTATTTCAGCAGGCAGCGTCATCATTTCGCGATTGCGAAAATGGCAAAAGTACAAGGCTATAAAGGAGATCGAGGCAATAAAATTTCAGTGTGAATGATGTCGAACTGTAGCGGCAATTTGTCGCCGGGATAAAAAGGGAACGTTTTCGGGCACTTCGTCGCTCGGAAACTAATTTAGTTGTATGGCGGCGAATTTGTTATGATGGGTCGCCGTTAAGTTTGGAAGTGTAACGCAATTACCCGGAAGGGGTGGTGGACCGCTTCGTCCGGGATTAGGGGGTGGGTTTATTTCCACTTGTTTCCGGAGGATTTCACCGAACCGGGGAAAAATTTCACCCCCGCTCTCAGATTGAAGTTACGTTTATGGCAGAGCTGTCGAAACCAGGACCACTTGACGGACCATGTTCAAATTTATGACTATGGCCCACCGAATACACACCATTCGAATTTCGCACGTACGTACTGGGCGGGTTTGTATCGAGATGTGGATGCTTGTATATCGCTGGCGCCAAAACGATTGGCATGTTTGCCGTTTATGTGTTGTTTTCGCGTTTTGTGTTTGCTTTTCTATTGTGACGTAGCGTCCGTTTTCAGGACGGGCTTTCAACAATGCAAACTTTTCCTCGTCAATCGTGCAAATCAAAAGGCAGTCAACAATGCCCCACCTTCCCTCCAGAGTTCGGAGACGGGAACGCTCTCGTGTACAAAACATGCCGATAAACAGACTGTCATCGTTGTCTATCTGGAATATAATGGAAGGTCATTACGTGAATTGCGTATTTTGAAGGTAAAAAAGCACTAGATATTTTTAAAGCTTCCTGAATGATCCCCCTTTCTTTCATTGATAAGCTGGATACATTCCAAAAATAGCTCAGAAATACTATTTTTGGTACGGGTTGTAGAGATTGAATTTTTCGGTAAACCGAATTAGAAAACTTCTATGTCATCATCAAGAAGTATGTTTGTAGATTAGTTGGGCGTGCAGAGTTTTGTCGATTTCAGCAAAATAAACGTGATCAATCAAGCTGCATAAAATAACTACAGATGGTCAACCAAGTCTGTCCAGGTCAATAAGTCCGTTAGTTTAAGTTTTATTTTGTATATTCTCCTCATTTTTATCTCATTAAGGGCGTACCACTATTGTGTGTTTACTCATGCACATGTAAAAAAATGATAGCACGCCTGATTTATGATATGGCGATCCAGTCTAAAACTTACGCCCTGGAGTGTTTTCGGTGATTTTTTATCCTTGTATATATGAGCCGTTATAATTGAATGTGGCATAAGTCCACTTTTCTTCATTTTGAGAAATATCTCGCAAAACATTTAATATAATGTTTTGTGCTTAAAAATATTAAAATTACTGGAGCCCTGTAAAGCGTTTATTCCGCTTTTCCAAGATTCTGGACATATCGAATTAAAATAAATGTTAACAATTTGTGAATTAACAGAAATAGTATTTTTGGAACTGAAAATTGGACTTCCGACACTTCCAAATACATATAACGGCTCATATATTTGACAGTCCTCGATAACGCCGATTCCCATATTTGAAGAAATGTAGGAAAAATTTGTCGAAATAATAAGATCGTACGAATTAATACATGAGGATACGTCCATCACAACTAGAGTCTACTTAGGCATGCTGTGCCGTACGATTCAATGTGTCTGCGCTTTAACACTCTCGGGGGACTGGGGTGCTTCTGTGCTTGGCTGCCCATTCAAGGAGTCTCTTTACAATTTTAGGTATATTTGCTCTGTGAAATTTGATAGTATAATATAATATTGATGCGGTGCAATATTCCTTTGGGCTTTCAAAGCTATAAAAGTTATCGTATCTTTGTCGAATACTCAATCTTAATTTTTATATTTTAAATGATTTGTCAAATGATCCATGTAGGAAATATTTTAGAACAAGCAGGGTAAGCAGTTAGCGAAGTGTATGGACAGAGCGTTTGTGTATGTACTACCTAGCGTGTAACAGTATATGGGGCACTTGCTCTTTGGCAGGCCTGGCGTAAAGACGTATAATAAACCTTGTTTGGTAAAATCATTAAGAATCCATCGCATCATCATCGTACATACATATGTACATATTTGGAATTTTTCATATCCGTACTCGTATAATGCAAGAACTCAACATACGTATAATAAGAAATATAACATGAAAAATATACGTATAATAATGCAAGACCTTTGATCTTAAGTATGCAGTCTTTTATAAACGTTAATTTGCGTCCATATATTGTATACGTATATTAGACGACAATACATCAAATTGCGGTCGGTTTAAGTGATGGAACATTTGGGACCATTAGCGCGTCGGGTTTATTACGAGAACTGTCAGATTACGTTTGACCTCTAGAATTACTCTCACGATACGTTAAATTTTCAACGTAATAAGTTTAAATTGGAAGGATTTCCCTTTTAATAAGGTTTCTGTGAAGTATCTACTGAGAAGAGGAAGCTTTAACTCTCGGATATTGTGAATGAATTCAATTTAAACGGAGTTGGACGGTTAAAGGTGAGCTGAACCTGGGTCTCTGGTTAAGTGGTTCGTCATCATGTCTGTTCTTGGAACAATGGTTCATTGTTCGGCGCACGTCCGTCAGAAAACTAAAGGCTGTATAAAGTGTATACACAGCAAATAGCGACGATACGAAAAGGCGGTCGACGTTGAGAAAAGAGAGTCTTGTGCAACTGTCTTGTAACAGTTGTGATGCAATAGAAAGATCCGTCGTGGTCGTGATATTATTTTGTGTGCGTGATATACATACATATATAGAATAAAATCATCGTTGAAAATTCACGTCGACCACCCTCGATTCGACTTATTCGTATCATTAAAATGTGAAACTGAGGAGGCGTAAGTGTCAAAACCTCCAAGTTCCCGACAAAGGTCCCCAGTCCACGGGAACCATATTTTCTTATCCACAGACGTTAATGGTGGTCCCTAAAATAAATCGGTGTGGACCACCCTGCGGTGAGATGTGTAGGCGATGGGAGTTGACAAAAAGAAATCAAAAGGTAAACAAATGTCGATTGAACATATTCAACATAGTAGGTGAAATTTATTCAAAAGCCAAGTCGAATCAAAAGCTCGGAAATTGAGTTAAAAAGTTCGCTAAGTCGACATTAAAAGCAATTTCATAGAACAAAAGGAAACGCAAACAAAAAGTTTTCCGATTTGAAATGTGGTATGGAATAAATAAAGAAAAAAGTTCAGAGTTTCGCCCGCAGAATGACGTATGTATCAAAGTCAAATAATTCAAAACGTGACATAGAAAAATGGGAAGCTACAAAAGGAACAAAGATAAATACAATTTGTTACCTTAATTATATAATTTCATATTTATTATGCAAGACTTAAGAAGGAGTAAGCTAGTATTCGGTAAATGTATATCATTATTATCATCATCATCATCATCATCTACAGCCATTCGCCATCACTGATGGGTGAAGGCCTCTCTAACACACTTCCACTAGTCTCTGTTTTGCGCAACTCTCATCCATCTCACCCCACACATTTTCTAAGTTCGTCTATCCATCTTCTCTGAGGTTTTCCTTTTACCCTTTTGCATTCTCTCGTGTACCATTCTAGCACTTGTTTTGTCCATTCTTCAAGCCACGTGGCCCGCCAATTACCATTTCAATCTCTTCACTCTATCCACTATATCCACAACCCTTGTCAAACTTCTCACCCACGTATTTCGTTTCCTGTCTTTCCTCGTTATGACAAGCATACAAGCTTCCATACTTCTTTGAGTGAATTGGACATTGTGTAGCAACTTGGCGTTCAATGTCCAAGTTTCACATTCCTACTTCATCACTGGCAAAACACATTGATCGAAGATCTTTCTCTTCAGGTAGAGTGGCATTTTTTATTTAAAAACAACATTCATTCGTCCAAATGCAATCCATCCTAATTTCATACGTCTTTTTATTTCTTCTTCTTTACTACCGGACCGGTCTATTGATTGATTTAAATATAAATAATTATTTACTACTTCTACTACATATTTTATTATCCAATGCCTGATATATGAGCCGTTATAATTGAAAGTGGCATAATTTCAATTTCCTTATTTCGAGAAATATCTCGCAAAATATTAAATATAATGTTTTGCGTTTAACAATATTTTAAAATACTGGTAGCCTGTGATACGTTTATTCTGCTTTTCCGAGATTCTGGACATATCGAATTAAAAAAAGTGATGAATTAAGTCGAACAGTAATATGGTGTAAATAAATACTGGTGGTGGTAATACGTTTATTCTGTTAGATTCTTGACATATCAAATTAAAATATCGAATCGAATCATTAAATAAAGGCGGAATCGGAGTCGGTAAATTTTTATACGACTCTACAGCCCTGATTAAAATCCTCATTAATTCAACGCACATGACCGATATGCAAATTTGGCGAAAGTGTTTTCGATACCTTTATAAAATAATATTTCACTCGCAGACGCGCCCTTCGTCCATTGTTGTTTCCGATTTAAATCTTCGCCGAGTGTTTGTTCCATTTCGAATGTGTATGTATTAATAAAAAAGGGTTGCGAGGAGGGTTTCGCCTTTTTAAGGCTTCGACGGATATCTGATTTATAAACAATACGTAAACGCAATGGCAGATACATTGGATATAAATCAAATGCACGCGCACGTGTTGGTCCCCTTCCACCTCCCGCAAAAAAAACACATTGAGAAATTTCAAACCATTCCCGTTTATATAGTAGACAAATTAATTCGTTTTGGAAGCGCGAAAACAAAGCGGATTAAAAAGTCAATGCAAAATTTAAAATCTACTCGCGTCGGGATTTCCGCATTAGCCGAATGCAAATGTAAAGTGAAGCCCCCCCCTATGTACTCGCATGACCCACATCTGTGGAAATCCGACGTGGAATTTTTTAGACATAAAAATCTTTTAGATTATGAAGATTATTTGTGCATTCATTGTGATTTTAGTCCCGCATTTATTTAAAATAAAGGACGTAATTTTAAACACTTTGTGTTATGAGTACTGTACAATGTATTTCAGTTAAGTTATCGGAAACAATAAGCAATAAGCAATGCGCATGCGCAATCTATCAACTAATATGTCAAAGTGCACGAATGCGCATTCTATAATAATGTATATATGTATGTAAATACATACATACATAAATGTATATATGTATTTCATAAAAATTGAAATACGTATATGAATGTTTGACAAATTGATTCAAAATCAAGACGGGAAGAATGAAGATTAAAAATTAATGCTCCAAAATGAAGACGTAGTCACTTTTTACTTATGAAAGTACACGAATGTAATACATTTAAATATTATTATTTTTTAATATATTTATCATAGAATTTTACATATTATGCATATAGAGGATAATTGGCCAATTGGCGAGGAACCGTTTCAACAATAAGATAAATTGACAAAATCTGATAGGAAACAATCGACCTGTATCACATACATACATACATATATCCAAGGTCTGGTCAGCTACACCGGGTCAGGCTCGAATCCGTGACCCCTCAGTTTTTAGCATTATTCGATAATCAATTATAACAAGCTAATTATATTATGTATTGGAACATGTATATATACGAGATTTATGGAACATACTTACATACATATTGTAGGTACATACGTAATATTTCATTTACATGTAATTTATTTACGAAATAATAGAAAATTAAGTTGAAAATTTGAGCGACTACGACTCAAATCTTGTATTTAAATCGTATTTTTTTACATACCTCCTTTATTTACTGACTAATGTATGTATGTATGTTCATATGTATATGGATATTGAAAAACTAAATAAAAGTGACTCTCTTTATCTTTGTATTTTTCTTATATTTTAGGACAAATTGAAAAATCCGCCACGCAAAATCCATATATGTATTAATAAAATACAAAATATTGGGGAAAAAAGTTTAATTAATTAGATTTATTTAAAATTTTGAATTATTTTTCATTTTTAAAATTGGAGTTCGGGAATGTCTGAATCAGAGTGTTAATATTTTGAGTGGAAAATCTCATATCTAATATGTAATTTAGAAAAAAGACTTTGTATGTAAGTATGTAAGGTTTGGGTGGTAGAATCCGTGACGTTAAATTTAATAAATAAACAAATGAATATTAAAATAAATTAAAATAAAATAAAATTTTTGATATTAGATTAGCCATGTTTAAGCGGTTTATATTAGAAATACCGAGCGAAGCCGGGTAAAACAACTAGTTACATACATATATAAATCTCTATTGCTAAGTATTTTCGATATATGTACGTATGTATGTATGTACTACACATGGTATTACAAAAGGTGAGTATAATTCTCAAATTGCCAGAACACTGTTTCGAAGTGACAGTAGAGCCTGTACTAAAAAATAGTTTTGTCACAGAATGGAAATTGATTGACGTACACAGTAAATGAAAAATGACAGTGTTACGCACGCAGAATACTCGATAAATACGCATACGAAACCTCTCAAAAAATTCAAAGAATTTCCGTCCGACGTATGAAATATGGATAAATAAAGCTTTCAAAGCACGACAGACGTCCAAACCCTTTCCTTCCTACATATGAAATACGAAATAAATCGTTCTGGCGAAAGGCTAGCAAATTCATGCGTTTTCAACCCCCCTCCCCCTAGCACAACCCAGAAATGTAAAGGAAAGCAATAAACATACAAGTATTTGCCGAGGCGAGTGTGCTCGTGGGAGTAACTCTTCAATAAAGTTACCCGCTCGAGTTTTTCAATATTTATTATTGGATTCATTGGAACACGACTAGCGTCTCGCAACAACACCTGCCGCCGGAAAAATCCCTTTGACTTTTCACGGCGTCGGGGAAAATTCCCGGTGGCTTAGTAAGCAGACGGTCATGCCAAATGCTGGGGTTTTGGGGTCGCAGACAGAAAAATAAAACGAAAACGAATTATTATTTTTGCTCACATATCGAATAAAATGTTTCGCCGTTGTATATTCGAGGCGTTGAAATTGCAAGTTTTCGTCGTGTATTTAATATCGTATTTTTAATGGAAACGTATATCTGTACTTTGGTCGGATCAAACTACATATGTATGTACATATGTATTAAGGTCCGTTTATATATGTATTATCCAGAACTACACAACACTGCACTGAAAAGATAAAGCACTGCCGTTGTCGACACGTTCATACTTGATTTGGATGAGTACAAGGCAAAATCGGATTAAAAAAAAACACTACAAAGCGTGACGATATGGCGCAATATTGCTTGCGTCGTATCGTCGAATAAATATTGTCACAATATGACGTTTCCAAAATTATTCATGGCAGCACTTTCGTTAGTACGCGTGCACTCGCTCCTATGACGTCACGTCATGCGTGAATGTTCCCATAGCCGGATTCTGCTTGATACGTTTCGGTGACATGTATTTCTGTATAATATTTCTTTTTTAATATTCTTTTTTCTTTTTATTTTATGTTTTACTTATTTTATCTTCGTATTTTACTTATTTCATCTTTATTTTTCTTCTGTATCAAATGTAGGCAATGTTTATTTATTCATATTTATATATTTATAGTTTTGGACCACAATGGTCCAAAACTATAAATAAATAAATATGAATAGATCGTGTCGGTTGCTGCTGTTTCGGTGCGTCACATACACATTACAGAACATTAGTACAGAACAGAACAGTATTAAAGAATATTTTTCGTACTGCTGTACGTACCGTTGTCGGATTGAGCAGTGCTGGTATAAACGAACCTTTATACACACAACATATACTCCACTTATATTATCCACTATATTTAACTTAAAAAGGTACATATAAATTATTTTCAACTCGTTCTGGTTGATGACATGTACGAAGGTGGATATGAATTATTTTAGTCTTTTACACGTGTTTCAGCGGAAATTGAATTTCGGATTAGAATATGCAAAAACGTATGTATGCATATTCTTCAATGTGAATATTATTAATAGAAAAATATATTTAAAACAATTACAAATACATAAAATTTGGAATGTGAATAATCAAAATCTGCAACAAAAACTTTTAATATTAACAAACTGTATGTATGAATGTACATATATCGAGCAACAT
This sequence comes from Arctopsyche grandis, assembly GCF_051622035.1. NCBI lineage: Eukaryota > Metazoa > Arthropoda > Insecta > Trichoptera > Hydropsychidae > Arctopsyche > Arctopsyche grandis. Next base: position 12,575,795 of record NC_135365.1, on the reverse strand, counting down.
TCCTGTGAATGTATCTTTGACTCTCCATCAAATAAACAGGATTACAATGATTTTCGGCTAATCAATGTTTGTTAATATGTACATAAGGTCCCAGATAACTGGCACATGGAACACTTTGGAACAATTATACAAACGGCTGCTTTAATTACATGTGTGAAGTAAGTTAAGGTGACATTCCAAGTTTGCCTTTTAAAAATAGATTTAAATGAGAGGATATTTTAATTGACCGATGGTCTAATTACATGAAATATACTGAATACCTTGCTTAAATTGGATTCAAATTAAATTTAAACATACATTATATATGAATTAATGTAAATTATATGTATTTATGTAACTTTAGGTGAAAAACCTACATTTCCACTATGGGTTCTGCTGCATATCTCCATACGTATGTACATACATATGTATGTAAGTATATCTAATATTTTATTTATAATCTGAAATAATGTATACAGACTTTGCTTTCAATAAAAAAAAAATCTTAAATAATATTATCATATATATTATTATAGTAGATTGACGATAATGACTATAATTACGCATATTTGTTTATAATAAACGTACATTGTACGTTTTCGACGTGATTTAAAAATACCAAAACGACTTTTTTTAACATCCAATTAAAGTCGCACGAGTGTCTCAATGTGCATTCGTACAATAAAAACAAAACAAAAAAAAAGTAAAAATGAAGAAACTAAACGTGATTTGTTAGAAGTGAAAGACCGGTCTCTAATGCGAGACGACGTCGTCAAATCCCAAACTGGAAACAGAAGGGCTTTTTGGAAGCAAATGAAGCTAATTATTTCACGTCGCCTTGTTCTCGGTAATTACTACCATTTTTCAACATCCCAGGTAATGATTGCCCTTTACAATTTGTGAACGCTCTTTTTCGTTTAATTTTTGACTCGCGGTAACAAACAATTCCCCATTGAAAAAAATTCAATTAAGAAAAACATTATAAACGTGTGTTTTTTCATACCTCTGTTGAATTCAATTTTTCGATGTGCATGTCCGTATTCTTTACATAGCACCTGAAAAACATCTAGCCTCGCTCGCTAATTCAGAGGGTGAAAATTATTTTTTATCGTTCAATTTTAGCGAACGACTATCCCTTTATAATGGACGAAACGGTCCACGTTTGAGGAAGATGCTCAAAGGTGAGAGAATAGAAAGTCATTGCAAACACGTTTCTGAAGCCTTTCAGGATGGGAATTAATGACGGCAACTAAAACGATTAAAGCTTTCAGTAAAGTAATATTTACTTTAATAATTTTAAAGTAATTATTTCATTATGAGCTTTCGATATTGACGTTATTGTTTAAACCAAACTGTTTGAAAATTATATCAAGATATATTACATGTAAGTATATATGTAATATCCTATTGGTATAGACTTAATACTTCAATTCTCAAACTTGCATACATATACATACGTATATTATATGTATTATAGTTACTTCATTTTAAGCGTTGTCTCCAAACCTATAATTTTGACAAGCGAAGCTATCTATCATTAAGTAATTAGATAAATGTATACTCTAGTAATTCTCCCCCGTCTTCTACATATGTACATACATATGTACATAGAAATACATAAAATAGAGCTTGTTTTACAATTACATTCGATAGCTTCTACATACGTATATAAAGTATGTACATAATAAAGGAGTGAGGCAACGATTTAATGGATAGAGAAAGTATTTAGAGGAAAATATGTACCTAATACATTTATATTTTTCACTTTTCAAAATGATCCACAGACATGCACGTTGTATCTACATATGAATGTTTGATGACACAATTCTCAAGATATAGTAACAGTTTTAAAATAATTCAAATTTTTACAGTAGCTAAGTAATGTTTCATTGAGTCAACTAATAATATGGATCATTATTTAATAACTGACAACAGCGTGGTGAAGATAGTCAATCATTTCAGATATCGAATCGTGTGAAGGCAATCAGGAGATGGAGTAATTAAAGGTGACCGCTATAGACGTCATGCTTAAAATGCCAGTAGCGAGAATGGCGTAACTGAATGTAAAAAAAAGACTAAAAGGGGTGATTCACTATACATATATGTAAAACTACGTACAAAGATAAAGTAAAAATACTTCAGGTGTCAATTGACATATTTGGTCCCTCGAACAAATCTTAGAATATATTAGTATATAAAAGTTGCAGCGAGCAACGGATTGAACGTGAAAAATTTCCTAACCACACGTGATCTCAGCATGGCAATCCGACTTAGACTTTTACAGCATCCTTCTGTACAGAAACATATACCGTGTCAGACGCCATGCGTGAAAAGTTGCCGAACTTTGAGATGTGGAAATATGCTGGATGCTGATGGGATTTCTGGTAGGATATGCTGATGGAAGTTCTACATAATTGTTCTAGGAGGACAGAGCATATAAAGAAGAAGTTATTTTGAAACCTCAAAAAAATTTCACTAACTCTGTGGACCAAATCAAAATATTTCAATTCATGGTACTATATATAATCTAAGCTTATTGAGATGAGAATACTGGCGGATAATAATGCGGAATAAGAATGACGGAATAAAAGAAGAGTTAGTTTATACAATGTACCACCCGGAAACATCAAATTCGAGCATCAATCAGTAAGCACTAATTCAATAGAATTTGCTTCGTAAAATTTGTAATATTGGAATTTGTATCCTGCTTCATAAATAACAAAATATTGTTTACCATATCAGTTTAAATCAATATAAACTTATAACAAATCAGTTTGTGAAGCGTAGACCCTTTAAGGACCATACAAAACTTCAGATTGTTTTATTCGAGAAAATTATCAAAGGCGACTCAAAATTAGAAGCAACTTGTCGCACTTCACACGCGTTTTGAACATGTCAAAATTAACGCAGTCAACGACGTGAAACGGAACGTGTGCACGCGTGAAACCTCAAAGAGGTCGTTAAGTGATTCCCTACGTGAAACTTCCATATAATAGCTTCGAATGATCTCTCAAAATTTTTGCCGAAAGAGTCGCTCCCTCTGAGGGCAACATTCAGTAAACACCAAGTGCATATGAAGTATCTCGGATGTTTTGATTGCACCCTTTGGGTATATACATATTATTCAGAATGCCGCCAAAGGTTGGCCTAATAAGCGTAATCAACAGACACGATACCGACATAGGAGTGTGCATATCAACATTTGAATGGTGAGCGTAGAGCGCCATGATGATGATTATGACCCTTTTGCCGGGTCCTTGTCTGCTCCATGGGAAGCAGCGATGATTAACGATCAATGCATGGACTGTCTCTAATCGCAAACCGGACTCAGAGACACGAGAATGTGATACGCCATTTATTATACACATATGTACGTTCATATTTTATAGTCGAACAAACATTGGAAGACGTATGCTCAAATTAAGCACTACATACATACATACATATGTATGTAATATATCGTGCACTCAACATGACTCGACTTTTCCTAGAGCTGACTTAACTATTGGGTTATGTTCGAAAACGTACTGCTATTCTACAAAACGATGAATATATTATACATACATATTATATTTAAATGTATCTACTTTGTAGAATTGTAGAATTTTTGAGAAAACTTTATATCTACAAAAATTATGGTCAAGTAAAGCATATATCAGAGCCGCATACACATAAAAATTACCATTTCAAGAAGTAAAAATAATATTTATAAAAAAGTTTTTTTTTAAAAATAAGGCTTTTCTATGTTTTGTACATAAAAATATAAATCTCGTAAAATATCGCACATTGGTCTCTTCGAAGAACAGCCAAAATCAGAGATTTGTAAACAAACTCCGACTGTCAGACATGAATGTCAACAATGAAGTCTCGGCGTTTGGCCATAAGAAGAATATCGAATTATAATATAAACATTTTAATATTCATTGTATAACCTATTAGTGAAGTAAAAATATATACGAGAGATAATGAGAGCATATAATGCAAATTTTATAATATATAGTGCGAAAAATATAAAGTTAAAGACGTTTAAACAATTAAAATCTGAGATGGTGGCGGAAAGTCAAACATGTAATGTTACTGTCAGTAACTTACTGACCGCTAGATGTCAATATGTCCAAAATGTTGCATTTTTAAACGTGTCTATTACGATTATTTTTCACCATCGAACTATCAGAATCGATTTAAATTTCCATCGTTTTCTAAAAGTTTTAAATCGATCTGACGACTGTAGGAATAGTTACTGAATCGTTAGCGAAGTGAAACATAGAAAAGTGTAGTAAAAACTAAGAATAGCCTTGCAAAAATGACACGAAATATGTTTTAAATTTTCAACGCATCTTAGCACATGCTATAGTGGCACTGTTTAAAACCGCATTTTATGATACACTGTTGTCATTTATGATTAACAGAACAGAGGAAACGTACTGTTTGACACTAATTATTACCGAAGGCAATGCACCAACATCAATAATCTTCACAAACCGGTATTATGAGGTCTCGAAAAAGTAAGGAATCCGGTCTTGATATGTTGAAAGAAAGACCGAAAACGATGAACTGTGGGAGAATCCTCCGAGACACGCAAAGTGCAAATATTTCGATAATATCTTAAAAATTACTCACTTGCGGTCGGGCGAAATTGGTTGAAGAATGATTATGTAGGTACAAATTTTGAGAAGAGGTACTCACCTGAAAAAAGAAAACAACACGGATAAGTGAATTAGTATACAGAAAAAAAACAGTCGGGACGTACATATAATAAGAAATTCAAACAGAAAGCGCTTATTAACTCACGGGGAGTTTTATCTTCTGGTCTAAATGCAAACACCCAAGTCAAACAACAGCGTAGGAATCCCAAGATAATGGGAAAACGGGGAACGATTAACCATAACACTTAATAGGCGGCTAACATTTGAACTGCTGAAGACTACACACGGTTACACAATTAATGGCCGTTGTTACGTACATTTCGTAAATTAATTTTTAACGTATTGAACACGGTTGTAAAACCCGGAACCCAAGAGTTTAACCTCACCTCGAGTCGTTGAAATATGTATGTGGGTTTTCAAATAGAGTTCCATAAATTATGTGAAACTGGTTAAATTAAATTTTTGAGCGGAAAACATCAAACTTCAAAGCGATCGCGGTAAGTAAACGTTATTCTTGAATCCCCTCGTGGATTATCTTCAATAGGCTGGGTCATGAGTGCAACGTCCAGGTCATGACTGGATCACTAACCAGATCCTAATTAAAGATAATGAAGGACGCTGTAGTTAGCAAGTCATCTTAAATGATGCACCGAATGCCGCGCGTAAATTAGATCAACAACCTGAACAATTAAGTTCGCGAACTTCATCATGTTGATGATTTGTTTCAGTAATACGTAGTTTTTTTTAAATTTTAGCATGTATTGTAACAAATCTACTGAAGTTGATTTAATATTGTGGTATTGCCTTTAATTTCTTGTGGCACTGTTGTTAATTTCTTAGAAAAAATATTTGATTACAAGCTTTTTGACTCTTTCGCTTTTGAATAGTGATAATACGGTCTATTGGTATATGTAATTAACCGCTTAGCGTAAGTCTAATAATAATCACTTAAGAAAATCGGTACATTGCATGTATACATTACGGATGTTTAAAAATTATGAAGCAGATGAAAGCAGAATATATGTACATATATATGTAGTTTTGAAACACCTGTAGATAAATTAATAAATATCCAGTAAGCGACTAAAGTTTAAATTCACAGAGCAATTTGGGTGATGTATTGCTCGCTATGAAATTGATCGTAGTGAGCAAAGGTACGAGCGATTTATTGTTCAAAAAAGCATTTCGTTTTATTTTAAAATTATTTTTAAAAATCGCTTCAATTTTGCGATTACAGGATTTTGGGACAGGTTTCACAGCGGGAAACCTGTCCCATACCACTCTGTGTGTTTTCGCCCTAACCCAATTTGATTCCACACTTTGCCTAAACGTAAACACAAATTATTTGCAATATACATACATCGAAATTATGAATTCAAGCCGAGAGTAATTTTGCAGCATAGGGAAGGTGTGAAGTTAAATCTCCAAACTATGATACGCCTCGAGGGTTTTCGTAGGGCTTCGACATTCGCCATGCCGAGTGCGAATTATGACCGTGCGAATAAATCGAATGAACGCGGCTCTCGATGCGGAATCGTTTATCGGAGTAAATTTCAATTAATCGCGGGCAATATCAGCGAAATTTGTCGGGCGTCGGAATTAAACCGGAATTGCTGTTGTGCCCGAGGAATTTTAATGAAAAAGCCGCCACTGGAGTAATTGCGTGCAGAAGTGGCCATCATCTGTTTGTCCGGGAGCATCCGGCCACGTTTCCTTCTTTTTCAGGACACCGGCTATATATAAATGGGAGAGAAAATATAATATTAAAGCAATAAAACAGAGCGGCAGAGCGAGAAGTTCGGTGCAACATTTGCAAGCACAAAATTTCATCGAATTAGGTATGTATGTATGTATGTATGTACATACATACATACATTCATATGTAGGTATGTAGCTTGTAAAATATTTTCATTCGATTGATTGTAGTATTGAAGCGGTACGTGTATTCTATTGAAAGTTTCCAGTGTGAGTATTATTCGTCATCAATCATCTGAGTGGATACAATATATCGTTAGTGTTGGAATATGTCGGCAACTCTTGGTAGACAAATTGTTGCAATAATGCAAGATGTGTTCAAAAAGTACGGGGATCAATTTACACTGCAAGTCGGCAGAAAAATGGAAAGTTCTCCTTTTCTCATAAATTTGTCACAAATCCGAATTTATTGATTGTTCAATATATGTACCTACATTGTGAGTAGAATGTATTTATTATTTATGTATGTACAATTTTGACGCTTTGGAGCAACCTTTTATGGCACCTGTGGTAAAAATGAAAATATAAAATACAGATGTGATAATTTGGTACGTAAAAAAACGATATTTATTTGGCCTAATCTATCAATCTCAATAGCCAAATATTTATTAGAATGTAAACTATATATTAGAGTCAAGGCCGAAGAGAGTTGGAGGGGAGCTGGGGTAAAGTTCCAGAGCCCCGACTACTCGAGGGGCCCATATCGGGACATCCGACTGACCGACATCGATATTTTATATTATTCTACAAAAAAATTATTTCTTTAATGCTAAATATTTATTATTTGTCGATCCACGCATTTTTTGTGTCCATGTGAAATCGTACTTGTTATATCATACTTTCTTTTTCAATTAAAAAAAATAACAACCAACATATGGTTATTTTTCTAATAGTTCGGAATTAAATTTTCCCAGGGCTCGAGATTCCTCTCGGTGGCCCTGATTATAGTATCTGATTCACAAAATTTGAAAGTTCTTAATTAATTTGCTTCAAAACGATGTCAATTCAAACAACGGAAAAGGCAAATTTGCGTTAAATGTCAGAAAGACAACTGATTCATATAATTTGGAATAAGCAACACCTATAATTTAATTTGAGTCGCAGAATTTTTTAATCACCCCTTGCTAACACGCGACAAGATAAATACGCACCGTTTTACCATCTACATTGCATGCAAAGTATCAGTAAAATCAAAATGGCATGTGTCGGTTTGCTCACGTATAGGTATCCTTACAATAAATATTCCGGGCGAAAGCTCGCTTTGCGACATTATGAGATATTTCGTACATAAATTGCACGTAATGTGTGCAAAAGTGGAAACGCTTTAAAAATACCTCAGTAATGTCAACCTAAGTGTTTTTTGATAAAAAATAACAAAAAAAGCAAAGCAATACAAGCACGTGTTACCGCTTAATGGAATTTTCATGGGGAGATTTCTTTCAAACGATTCACAAGCTCGCGCCAACGTCACTGGTGTTACGAATAAGTTACGCCTGTCAATTACACGAGATGAAAATGCGAAATCTACACCTTCAATTATGTATGCGATAGGTATAAATCGATTTTATTAACACTTTCAACTTTCCTTTTTTGCTTTCCAAAGCTGTTGCGGCAAAAAGCCAAGGGTGGTCGTTAAAAGCTCGCTTTGATCTTTATAACTCTTTATAATGTCGATAATTGCAATAAAACTGTTACGAAGCATAAAATTATGTACACTTTGAAATTGAAACAAAGTATTAAACCATCGTTTCAATGTATATGGCGCGATTACTGTATATGGATAATAACTTTGGTTAAGATTATACGCACATAGAAGGGTAGGTACCAGTGGCGTATCGTCATTGGACTAGAAGGACTCGGCCAATCACCTGAAAGTTTTACTTATAAATTTAAAATATCGACAATTTAATTCCATAAATTCAAACCGTTGTACATATATGTATATTGATATTGTTCATTCGGATTAGTCAAGTTTGGGAACCGTAGCCTATTGTTAAGGTATGGTCCGTCGCGTCGTTCGCTTGCACGGACTCGTCGTCTCAATTCTGTTCCCTTTGCGGTACTGGCAAATGTATAGGCTCGAAAACTATGAATATTTGGATTTCTGTCTGTCAAACATCATTCAGAATTTATATTGTTAAAATAATACATATTTACTCAGAACTTCTGAATATAAATATGACAAGGGGAGTCGGTTCACGAAACGATTCCCTCAGAACAAATCAATGCAAACCGCGGAAACAAATAAAGGGGCCTTGAAATGCTACATTCTCGATCGATTGTTCGACGTATCATTCAGAAGGTTAAGTTTTGAAGACAGATAACATTTTTTCTTGGCCAGACCTTGGATATCTGTGATCACTGATCACAGATATCAGCAGCATAGATCAATGGTTAGCATGTAGTGCTTTCAACTGTGTGGTCACGGGTTCTATCCCTGGTGTATGCTGCTGGTCAGACCTCAGATATGTGGCTCCAGACTCGGATATTTATCTAATGTTTTCAACTCATGTTTTGTGCATAATCATTATGTATAATGATATTATTTGGTACTTATGTACAAAATTTTAATCATAGGTGTCACCTTCGGCAACTTGTGATGGCACCTATGGTCGGGATTAATATATAATGGATAAATAAATAAATATAAATAAAATAAAACATTCATACACATACAATTGTAAATTTATATGTTTCAAAATTACATAAGTACAGGGTACGACGGCCAAAAACGTCAGTCAATTTTAATAACTGTTTCCGTGTTTTGCCTATCGATTTAACTGAATGAGATGCTTTAGAATACTTAATATGAATTATATTGTATTATATATAAATATATCATTATCATCATCATCATCTACAGCCACTCACCATCCAATGCTGAAAAGCCTTTCCAACACTTTTCTTTTGCACTCTCATCCATCTCACCCCACACATTTTCCTACATAATTTCGTCTACTCTGCAGTCTTCGTTTTACCCTCTTGCATTCTCTCGGGCACCATTCTAGCACTTTTTTGTCCACCTTTCGTCCATTCTTCTAGCCACGCGGCCCACCCATTGCCATTTCAATCTTTTTACTCTTTACACTACATATATCCAACTACCCTTGTCATAATTCTCACCCATGTATTCCGCTTCCTGTCTTTCCTCATTATGCCGAGTACACAGCGTTCCATACTTTATTGAGTGCATTGGAATTAGTGTAGCATCTTGGCGTTCAATTCCAGGTTTCACATTTATACGTCATCACTGGCAAAACGCATTAATCGTAGATCGTTTTCTTCAAGCAGATGACTCAAGAAACGACCGTTCCATTCCAAGTTCCCAAAAATCCCCTCAAGCATTGCATTGAATAGTTTAGGATAGATGGTGTTTCCTTGTCTTACTTCTTTTCCTATGCTAAATCTATCAGTATCTGACAAAAGTTTAACCGAAGCTACGGCGTTCTTATATATTGCATACATGGATATATACATATGTACATATATTCATATTATGTAAAATGTCGCAACTTCTTGCTTACATGACTGTCCTCTATGATTGAATTACAAACGGGGAAAATTCACTTAAGTGGAATTTAAGCTTTCAAAGCCAACCTAAACAATTACTAGCGTTGATTTAATTAGGGGAAATTCCTAGATGGAAATTAGGGATATGCACTTCTAAGCAACGAATAAACTTCCGGCCGGCCCGGTATGGAGCAAAACGTCCAAAAGCTCGCGCTCGCGCGTGATTATGGCATAAAGATACAGTATTAAGACTTGATTAATTATGCATGTTTACAAGGGGAAACCGGGGCACATTAAAACAAACTTTTCGCATATAAATAGGCGCAAAGGAAAGGGGGCGACACACACAACAAAGCGAGACACGTTTTCGCGGCCTTTTGTATTGAATTTCCTCGTCTCGTCCCTCGTGGAAAACTTGTTATCTGCTCACAGTTTCTCGCCCGCGTGCGAGGAAAATGCCTACGGGCGACGAGTCGAGAGTAAACTTTCCCTCGGATTAATCCACCCTGGATGATGGCGCCGTTTTTGCCAAATTCAACGAAAGCGAGCATTCAGCGAGCAGTCCATGGAAATTATGTGTGAAATGCATGGACGTGCCGACAAGTGATGCCTCAGGGGCCCTCTTCCGATAAGACTCGCTAAAATTTGAGGCGAGGCTTGAATACCTGTATCCACATACAACGCTAGAAATAATACACCAAGGATGTGATATTTAATCCAGGATGTGATATTTAATCCAAGTATATAATAACTCAAGATAATCATGGGGCGTGTCTAATCTTGAAAAAATGTTTACAAGTGTCAAGCAAACATTAAAAGGATGCATAGACAACTCGTACGAAAGTGATACAATTATCTCGTTCTCTGGAGGCGCACAAAACGTACACGCAGAGCGCTCACTAGGCTGGAGCGAAAAATGTGAATTTTGAATTTTCATCGATGGACCCAGTGGAAACCCTTTATCGTATCAAGGAAACGTTAAATAAAAAAAATCATTGATTTCAAACAATGTCTTTTGCCTCCAACCAATAGATTTGTCTTAACGAAAATTTCGAAAAAGTGGGTTTTTGTCATACATTTCATTTTTTTAAGAATAGTTTCGATTTTTAAAATATAAAAATCCATTTAAATTTAAATGAATTATTTATTATTAGTTTTGGCCGATCAACGATCATTCAAATCATCGTTTCGCCCAAAAGTCTCTATGTACAAATCGCGCCGCGCTCGTAATGTGTGCTTGTATGTGAAATTCTTTTCAGAAAATCGTAATTTTTTTCATATTTCCGCGTTTATTTTGAAAACATAAGTCATTGAGAGCTTTCTTTTAAATTTAAATACCATTAATTTTAATACTAAAAATTCCGAAAAATAAAAACGAATTTTATGAAATGTAAGGAGGGCAAAATGACCAGTTTCGGCGTAAAACATGACACGTTGCGTCATAATAGATTATATCATTACAAAGTAATTGAAATAAAAAATGTATTTCATACACTTTTGGATTATGGCTATTTGTTAACCTTTAAAATATTGGCTTTTTTGTTAACCTTTAAAATAAAATTTTCTGCTGTATTTAGTCACCTGTATTTCAACCAAAGTACATACTACAGTTAACGTGATTAGTTCTTACAGTTTAAGGACTTCTAAATTCGTTATAATAATAACAGATATATGTACATATATAACTACATATTATAGCAGCATAGCTCAGTAGCATATAATGCTAACAACTAAAGGGTTACGACTTCGAGTCAGGGCCAGTGGTATTGCTGGCTAGATCTTGGATATACATACTTACGTGACTCTAGGTCGATCCTTTCCTATCAGAGTTTGTTCATTTATCTGATTTCATTGTTGAAACGGTATCTCGCCAAATTGGTCACTAACCCTCTCTTTTTCACCTCTATAGTACGTATGTACAGCTTTGGCCATAGGTGTTGCCTTGTAAGTAATAGCTGTAATAGTTATGCAATTACATACATACATGCATATGTATAATATGTAAATTGAATTGGATGGTTTTTTATTCATTCATTTGAGATTGCATGCATCAAATTAAAATCGTTTAGCGGAAAACGGGATCGGTAGTTTATAGACTAGCCGGATTAAAAGCTTTGGAAGTTTCCCGAGGATTACCGAGTAAAAACAAACGATTCATCGGATACATTAACGCCGTTATAAATATTCGAAAGGTCTTTCTCGCTATTTTTATAGTCGAGCGTTTAAACGGGAATTACGTTCAAATTAATAGGGACTTTTTTCCGAGGACGAGGGGATATTTCGAGAGGGACTTGGAACTCGGCGAAGTTCGTCCGGAAATTGCCGTTGGAAAATTTAAAGTGACAAGAGGTGTCCACCGGAGAAAGCGAGAGGCTGGAGAGGCGCGCGATTTTAATAAATGTCACTCAGGGGCGTCAAAGGATTTCCAAACAAGGAAGGGTCCTCCGAACAAAAAGACAACTGATCCCCCTACCCTAGTCGGTAACTGACATAAAAGTAGTTGGTTTCGCGAAGGCGAACTTTGCATACGCAATTTTTCGTTTTTTTTCCCGGCTGCTATTTATTTTTACGACCGTAGAACAAGATGGGGAAAGTGACATCTTGTGTCGAAGGAAGCGCCTGCTTAGGAAAATGGCTTTCCCTTTATTTCCCCATGCTAATATCGAACGTAAAATTGAATGGAAGGCATAATAAAGCTATGTAAAAATGTTAGTGGATAAAAAATAAAAATTGTATTTTACGCCAGAAGTACATAAATAAGTTCTCTTAAGTAATTTTTGTTCTATTTCAGTTTTGTATTATTGGATTATATGAATGATATATATTTGAAGCATGAAAAAAAGGAATTGCATTAAAAATATTATGAAAGAAATACTGTCAAAAGTCATAATAACAAAAGTTGAATAACTTTTATCATTTGCGTTACCTACTTTGAAAGATTAAGCAGAAAAATTCGCGAAAGCGCCACTCAAAAGTAAGCCTCCAATTTTCCGAAGTCGCCTACATTTTCCATATTTTCGCAATTTTTCAAGTCAAATAAGAAATATAAACACGCGCAAAGTAGGACAAACATCAGGCACAGACGTTTACTTAATTTGTAGGGGCTTCGAGGTGCTTATGGAGCATTTGCACTGGAGTACGCAGAATATTTTACAAATAATTCAAAACGCATAATTTAAGAAGAAACATCTATCAACGTTAAATTGGTGAAAAAAAGACGTGACGTAAAAAATGTAAAGATTGTAAAAACTACAAATACTGAAAAAAACTTTTAAATAAATTTGAGTATGTCGACATGCTCAAAAGTTAGATTATAAATTTACCGCTCAAATGACAATTAAAATTTATGTTAGAAAGATGCAGAGGATATTAATTACATTTTTTAGGATTTGATGACTTGATTAAATTACTAAAATAAATAGTACCGAAAAATAGATGACCCAGAAAATTTTACGATTGCTAGAAGGAAGGAATGATTAAGAACCGTCATTATGGCAAGGACTTACAGGTCAAGTCAAGACCCGTAAAGTTAGCCTGTAAAGTACAGCTCGGAAGTTGGGTTACAGCTAACCACCGAGAGGTCCTGAGTTCAAGCCCTGGTTTGAAATAATGTATTCTGAGTATTTCTGCAGTGATGCTGGTCAGACATAGATATTATGACTCCAAGTCGATCGTTTCCTATCAGAGTTGCTAATTTATCTAGTTTCACAGTTGAAACGGTTCCCCATAAAATTGGCAAAGCGACCTACATACTATCTATTCGTCACCACTATTTGAATATAATTTCAAAATTCATAATCTTGATTTTTGTTTTTAAATGCTTTTTATTACTACTAAATTATGTTTACAATTCATCTTTATAATATAGACGCAAACAATTTTGATATAAAATGCACTTTGGTAAACAAACTTAAATAGTAATATGTTCACAATTTACTTTTCTCGTAAGGTATTGTCTGGTTACTTAACGGTAGAATCATTTACGTAAATAGAGGTCTCTGAACTTTACTTAACACATTTATTTTTGTTGACATTACTAAAAATTAATACAATTGATCAAATATATTTGTATGGAGAATATAGCCATTCATACAATCACAATTTTCAATTTTTACCCATTTAAAGAAAATTTATCTCAGTTCCCATTCCTATGATATAATGTACGTATGTAGGTAATTTTTTTTTATTTTACATATATATTATATATACCAGGAAGGCTTGACACGAAGACTTCAATGCGCCTTCCTGGACAATTAATTATAAACAATGCAACATATTATTATTACATAAATCACTGTATTTCCAAAAGCTGAAGAACACGAAATAACAATTAATTAACTAATCACAGAATTAATCCATTGAGACATCTATGGATTTAGATTTTGTACATATTTTTTACAAATTATACACACAATAAATACAGAAGATTTGAGACAACAGGAAAGATGTTTTTTTGCCAATTTTGAGGAACCGTTTCAACAATGATCAGATAAAATTGGCAAACTCTGATAAGAAACGATCGATTTGGAGTCACAAATACCCCCAAATCTAACCAGTAGTATGGCGGATCGAACCCACTGATCACTTGATGCTTAGCATACACGCTACCATTAAGCCAAACTGCTGGCTCATATAAAGACAGTCAGCGTATAGGACTTGTTTTATTTATCAACGTTTTTCAGAAACTTATTCTGTACAGTGTACATATGTATGTATGTACTCTAAGCATGAGGTAGATGAGACGCTGTCACCGGAAATCAATCGGAATTCATCATAGAAGGCACCACAGTCGTCTTGGGCGTAAATTGGACAATGTCTGATGATGGTCAGAGATAAGCGGCAGGCTGTCCAATGACTGCCGCCACCACTTTTTCAACAGTGAAAGTCGCCGGTAATTGCGATCGCGCAACACAAGTGCACAACCTTTCATTGTGCCGTTTTTACGATCGGACCGGCACAATGCGACCATAATTAACGGCGGCTTTCAGGAGGGGAAAACGATGGTAGGAGAAGAGGACGACGAAAAAAGGTTGAATTTAACTTTACGGCAATCCAGAGAGTGTATTGGCATGCCGACCACGTACTCATCCTCGCGTAGCTATGTACAAAGTACCTGCGACTTACGCCAAAGTTGGTTTGCAGTGAAATTTTAATATAACGCCAGAGTAAAATAGCGACTGTGAAACGAAATTAAGATTAATTTTATATGGTAACAATATTTATAAGGGGAGAAGGAAGGAGTGCTCAACTATATGAAGTGCTGGCTGTTTTGCATTGTAGGTGCAGGGGATGAAAAAAGTTCTGTATATGAAAAATGAATTTTAATTTGAAAAATTAATGAACTCATAAAAAGCCTTGGAATTAGCACATCTGAAAATTTTGAACGTTTTAATGAAAGCGTATTATATTTCATTGTTAAATTCGCAATCTATATATATGTATGTATATAAAAATGAATGTCTGTGTGTGTCTCAAATAGGCTCCTAAACCACTACACCGATTACGATGGAACTTTCAGGATCTGTTGTAAGCATGTCCGGGAAGATTACTGTGAAAAAAAAACGGGAAAAATCGGGAACGGAAACTGGAAAAATGGGATTGAGTGTCATTGCAACGCTATAATTTCAAATGTTTTCGCCGCATGTCCGGGAAGATTACTGTGAAAAAAAAGCGGGAAAAAACGGGAATGAATGTCATCGCAACGCTATAATTTCAAATGTTTTTGCGTCGCGACCAACATGTTTGCTGCCTGCGTTTTTCCGACAAATGGGAACGGGAACGAGAACGGGAACGGGCATTGCAACGCATGCCGAGTTCAGCTAGTATTATATAAAAATTGTCAAACGTTTTTTGCTATATGCATGTACGGATGAAGGTCTATAATAATCTAATCTAATATACCTACATATGTATATAATTTCGAAATAGACGTTCAATTTAATAAAAAATATAAATGAATATTCAAATAAATTTAAATAAAATAAAACTATTCAAATAAATTTAATAAAATGTTTACTATTAGATTAGCCGTGTTGAAGCGGTTTATATTAAAAATACCGAGCGTAGCCGGGTAAAACCACTAATATATATTAAAACGGACGGGATGTATGTATGTATGTTTGTATGTACGAGTGCCTAGACAAGTATGGAGATTTCAAAAATACAAATTTTAGAATAGCAAGGGCGGTTTCCGACTAGCGTTTTATACGCGCGTATAATCTCTTTTTTTGAAGTGCATGTAGGTGCGTATAGGCGCGTCGTTTTCTATACGCGCAACTCGTACGAGCGTAGATGCGCTTATAAGCTCGTATTATCCATGTTGATACTAAATCACCACTACCGGTTTTAGCGAAAACGCCGGAATAAGCCCGTGTACGCGCGTCCGGTTTTTTGAAGCGCGAAAAGTAGCGCGCGTGTAAGCGCGTATGCTGAAACGACCGTATACGCGCTAAAAAAAACGCTAGTCTGAAACCGCCCTAATGCATAGGAATGTGGCTTGATGACCGATCGTGTCGAGGATACGCAGGGTAGCGGGGAAGTGGGGATCTGAGCGTCTGACATGTGCTCCTGATATTATGGAACAGGTGACGTCAACGTCAGATGCGCTGCGCGGGAGCGTACACATTCACGAAGACACACACACATTAATTCATCATTTCGACATGGGCACTGGACTTTTTACTATTTAGACTATATTTATATATGTATAACATATAACTTTATTTAGTTCGTGTATCAATTTCTTTCCGAATCCACCCGTTGAAATCAACGGGTATGACGTTAGTTTACATATATTATTCAGCACTGCGCGTCAACAGCTCAGCACTATTTATGTATATTCATACTACATATATGGTAACGCAAGTTTTGGGTGCGTTCATACTTGTTTTGTACAAGTATGAACGTACTGCTGTTTACTTGCAGTTGCCAGTTTTTGCTATGCTATATAATATAAATAAACCTTTAAGTTAAACTTATTTCATTTTGATCTTTGATTTTCGAAAATATCTTACTTTGATGTAAAAAGTCTTCATAGTTCGTAAGTTGTCCACTGCGAATCTTTCAGCTTTTATGACCCAGCTAAAGCAACAGTTGGCAAAAACTTTTATCACTTTTTACTAATCCAACACTTTAAAGTTAACAAAGGACAATTCAATATATTCACAAAAACATGTTTGATTTGAATAATACGCACCAAAGCTTTATTGAATAGGTGTACCAACAAAGGGTGATTAAAATACAAATTATTATATCAATTTAGCCCTTATTATACAATATTCAAATATATAATACTTTATGTAAAAAAAGACATGTGATATTTGCAAACGGAGATTTCAGATTCGATATGCATTATAATATAAAATAAAAAATATTTCATTCAACATAAAAAACCACTCAAAGGATTAAATATGATGGGTCTCGTGTAAAAATATAATAAAAAAATTACACACCATGAAAAAGGATTTTTTATTATCTAGAAAGTACTCGAAAAAAAATTAACAAGCACGATAACAATGCAAATACGAATTTTTAATTTTATAAAAACAATTGTTACAATTTTCCTCTACCTCTTTTATATTCTACGCCCACCATACAGTTGGTAATATCAAGGGGGTGAAGAATTTATTACCAATGTTTCTCTCAACAAAAATAAAACGTCATCAATAAAATCGCCCGATTTATAATCAAACACACATTTCTCATCTTGAGCGTGTCGCCAAAAAGGGCACGGAACTGCATAAACATGACGTATGAATAATCCCTAGAGTACGTGATCGATTTGCTCAATTCGAATCCTACCATCTTGCAATGCATACATATAAGGGCCTCGGCTTCTTACCTACACGTCGTCGTCGTTTACAGTTCGATTCGGCAAAAACGAGACAAAACACGAACGGACGTAAAAGATATCCCAGACTGTAAAAAGGACGAAAAGTCTCCATTCTGCAATGTCGTCTCCTCTCCGTGAACGGGACATCAGGTGAATTTAAAGTACCTCGGTCAGTAATGAGGTGCTCCACGTAAATTCGGGAGAAAATGCTTCGTTCGTCTGAACGCACTATGAGTGGAACTCGTTATGGCGTAATGATCTACTGAAGACGTTACGGATCGTGGGAGAAAATATATAATGAGTATGCGGAAAGGATATGTAGTGATATCGTTTGCTTGACGATCGACCATAACAATTTAGGATGGGATCTTTTTCGCCATGTAAATCGGTGTGTGGTGAAAAAATTCGCGAAAATCGCTGTATCATCGCGTGCAAATGACGGAAACGGAAAAAAAATAAGTTGGAATATATAATAAACATCCATATACATATATGTATGTATATACATACATATTTACATTAAATTAAATGTTGGCTAATAGAAAGAGAACTCTATAGATTTAAAAACCCAAGGAGGTGTTATCTATTTTTTGAACTACATATGTATTATACAACTACATACGAACATACATAGTAAGGGAAATTATAAGTATAAAGTATAAAAATAACCGTTGAATAAAACAAGAATGATAAAATAATTAGTTGAACTGGTGATTTACAATAAATCTGCAGTATCTAGTCAAAATTTATGAAACTTCTCACATAGAAGTAAGAACACTCAAATGTGCGGCACGGGACAAGTTTGTGGATTCCAGGTGTGATAGCCACTGTTATAACTTCATGTCACTGTTAATTCGTACGATCTAATTATTTCTACAAGTTTCTCTTACATTTATTTCAATATGAGAACATCGTTATCGATCACTGTCAAACCTTTTTATCAATAAAAAAAAGGACAAAATATCACCGAAAACATTCAGAGGATTAGGTTTGCGAAGGGAAAAGACGGTATAGATTTCACCTAGCAGCGTTTTTAAAACCTTTTATTTGCATGCGCAAAACTTTCTAAAAAAACGTGTGCTGCGTATGTACCTCGTGTGTTTTCACCTCTAAACTGTTGAATATAACAAAGATGACGTTTGGTAACAATGATAATTATTATTTGGCCTGGTGACTTACAGTCAGTCAGCAGTATTGATTTAAAGCTATTAAAAAATCCATGAAATTGTATATGAAGACAGTTAATAACGAAACTATTGTTAATTCCAATGATGATCACAAAACAAATTGATTTTTGCTCTAACAGTATTGAGACAGCAAGAAATCCTAACCAATGGCAAGCGTACTTATTGTAACGTAGATATTATGTAATTGGTGCTCATCAACTACTGGTTTATCAACACTGATCACATAATCTCGCGTTCGCGCCAAAACGGCCTCACCGTATACAACAACCAATAAGATCTTGCGAATCATCGACCAATGATATCTGTGCTGAGAGTACACGATGTTTATAAATATTCGGCGTATCTGCTCTGTGATTCTTCGGAGCTGCCTGGCCGACGTATTTATAGTGTTTTTTAAATGCCTTTTAACTATGCAAATATGTATGAAGATTCTGATTGATATTATTGCAATGATTTAATTCAGAATATAAAATATAAAAACAAGATATAAACGAAGACGATAATTTAAAGCTACATATGTATCTACATATTTGATACATAAAATGTTTAGGGTAGCTTTCGGAATAGCAGACCACGGTCCTGAAAGCAGTAGCACTAAGTAGATTCTAAATAATGATAGAGAGGGACGTCTGCACTAAAAATGGTCCTGAAGGACTTATAAAACCGTTCTACCCTAATGCATTTCGACTCTGGAAATACATTCTAATAACGCTTGCACATTTTACTCCCGTTCGATAAGGGCCCTGACGATACGAACGAACCACACCCGAATTTCAATTCACGCAAACCGAGATTTATACGTGCGAATCTTTTATTTATTCCGTACGAAGCGAGATAACGGGAGCAGGTAAAATTGATACGAATCGTCCGTCATAAGACCGGCACGTTGCAGTGTCACGGTCCGAATTCAATCACCATAAAATCGTGGGTTTTTCACATAAAATTTCCATGGGTTACACAGTGATTTTGTACGGCGGATCTACCGAAAGCGCTTTTATGTGTCGTGTGTGGAATAGTGATCGGTGTTTTATGTTCGATCGCAATTTACGCTCAACTGCCAACAAAGACAATAAATCAACTAATGTACCGTTAACTGAATTTCAACTTTTGAGATGAAACGAATTTGATCTAAAATCTAAGCGTAATATGAAAAATGTTGTCAGTACTTTCACCCATATTGTACGAACATATGTGTGTATGTCATTATGCAACTGTCAGGTTGATTTTAGCTCAAACTCTTTATTTCTGTCATGTTCTGACGAGCAGACAGACGTGTCGACGAAGTCTCAGTTCATATGTCGATAAGTAACCGAGTTCATGTTCCACATTTCATTTGTGCCTATACGAGAACAATGACACGAATACGAAGTGACACAATATGGAAAACATTATGTGTTCTCGCATATGCTTTCTAAAAAAAATCTGTAGTGCAACTGTTTAAAAATAATCAAAAAAATAAAATAAAATCTCTTTTCTTAGATTATATTTACATATGTACTGTTTCAATCCCTGCCTAGATTTTTTTTTAATAGGTTTACAAATGTCTATTTTTATCTGTTTGTTTTTTGTAGACAGTTTAGAACAAAAATACGCCAGCACGCATAATCTATACCTTGGCAGAATTAACCTAATTGTGTTGTGTCGATGACAATGATGGATCAGGATACCGGTGAGATATGCGTGACATATTTGAATGTACACGTGCACTCTGACCGACTCGGCGATGTCGACCACCTATGGCAACATTACAACAAGATTTGCCGATGTGTCCAGTTTTATCTGTTTGTGCCTTTTAGATGCAGACAGACAGAGTGGTACGCAGCACGTGTTTAATTTAGATAGATTTGCACATGATAAAAAAGGCGCTGGCAAGCCGGATCTATGGAATCACGATCCTTGACAAAACTCACCCACTGGACTGTTTGAGAGTGATTCCCATATTTGAAGAAATGTAGGAGAAACTTGTCGAAATAATAAGATCGTACGAATTAAAAATGACATGAAGACACGCCTATCACAGCTGGAGTCTGCCGTGCCGAACTTTTGAGTGTGTTCTTACCAAAAGTCTTCACAAGGCTAAAGCTTCATATATATGTACACATATATGTACGTATTTTTACATTATTTGATTTTGGGTATAAGTGTTGGTAGAGACGTGTGAATGTTTATGATGTTTTTTCATTGTAAACGGATTTGAGATTTTTTCCTATTAATCAAGTAAAATAAGATAAAAGCCAACAATAAAATTTTGTAACATAGAAAATGATCACTGAATCGGTTATTAGAATATACATAAACTGTAATATGAACATAATTTATGAATAATAAAAAGCATTTAAAAATTAAATCAAAAACTGTAATAACTAGAGGTAGGATAGTCACATCAATTGTTCCATTGTTGTAAATCTTTTGTAAAAAAAGGTTCGGCAAACCTTTGACAATGCATTTACAACCTTTGAACAATACGCGGCACCTTCTGGGTCCGGTGACTAGTATCAACTATATTTTATTTTATTTTATAGGACATGAACACTCGTCTTTACAATACAATCAATATATGTACATAAGTGACATCTAGGGAGAAAATTTTTTGCAATATTTTATAATCAAATTGGCGAACCTCTAAATAACTTGAGATTAATTTGTAAGAGGGATAGGAAAAGATATGCCAATTTTACAGGAACGATTTCAATGAAAATCAGAATAATTGGCAAACACTGATAATAAACGATCGATCTGGAGTCACAAACCAAGGTCAGGCCAGCAGCGGGACTCTAACCCGTGACCACTCTGCTCGAAAGCACAATCTGCTAATCACTATTCCACGCCACTGGTTGTACATATATGTACATGTATTTGTCGGGAAGATTGGAGACTTCATGTTGAGGATTTGACGGAATCAAAGTTTATTTTATCATATCTAAATTCATTTAAAAGTGTAATACATACTTCGGTAGTTTTGTGGTAAGGTTTAGATTTGGTTTTTATACCTTTTTTAAAATCAGTTATATGTATGTACATATTTCTACAGAAAGTTAGTCAATAAGTCGCACGCGCATACTCAAACAACAAGGGGTTCCATTTAAAAGTCGAGAACACTCAAAACTAGGATAGAAAACCGAAGAAATGAGAAGACCACCGTCCAAGCTTAAGTAGGCATAATATATC
The DNA here is from genome assembly GCF_051622035.1 of Arctopsyche grandis. NCBI lineage: Eukaryota > Metazoa > Arthropoda > Insecta > Trichoptera > Hydropsychidae > Arctopsyche > Arctopsyche grandis. The sequence goes on along the minus strand of NC_135365.1, from coordinate 12,553,719 downwards.
AGGTTACGATGCTGAAAAAACCGTTTCTTTTTTTCGGCTACTTTCATTCGAGGACAAAATTTACGACTGATACGACAAGCGACGTGTATTGCCACTTTACAAGACCGAATGGGAAATTTAGGGAGTCATTTTTACCCTTAGTTTCGTATACGCGTGTAGTCATGTGCTATCTTCGTGTATAAATGGCATTTAGTGACAGTAATGTCCTATATCACCATCCGTCTTAACACATTACCGACCGCTCGTTTGTAAACGTATCATTTTTTTCTCCCTCTCGGCTCTTCATTCGGTTAGCGTTTTATTAGCTGTTACGTAAAGATAAATTTATTAGTTGATCCCGTTGACACGATCTAGCATACATAAGTGTAATTTTTATTATGACCATTTACGTCACGTTTACGCGTCGTACGTCATGGGATTTAAGACTTGATGAACGATTTAAATGCTTATGCATTATAAATTGAACACATGAGATCTATTTAACAGCAATTAAATTAAATACTATGTATATATGAAGCACCAGCGATATAGAGCAATGGTTCATGTAAGGTGGCTATCTATTGATCGTTGTGATACTGCAAGAAACATGAAAGGGAAATTGTTTTTATTCTATATATTGGATCTATGTATCTGCATACGATATAAAATATTGATTTTCTACCAATAAGCAAGCCTTTCATATTTTTATTTATGCGGAATTTCACTTAAATGTCGGTTGTAGGTGTGTTATGTATTATATAAAGCGAATCGCAAGTGCGAGTATATTGAGATTTATGTGGTTTATCTTCATTTCGCTTGAAAAAAAGCTTATTGTTCGGTTTTTTGCTGGATCGGCGCGTGATTTGGGTTAAAAAGTGAATCTGGTACCGCTTCGAAAACGACAACGGTATCCGAAGGCGAAAAATAAATAAAATAAAAAGGGGATTAAAACAAAACCGACTGGAAGAAATACATACGAAAAAAATAAATAAAAGAAGATCGGGTTTAAACTAACTGGAAAGCTGGGAACGAGATCGGTCAACTGTGGAATCGTATAATAAACACACAGTGTCAGTGAAATAAAACGATACCAAAGTCTGAAAGCTGACAGACACAGACCTGAAATTATCCAAGCTACTGAAAGAGTTATTTCTCGACGAACACCACATACATACATGTCTTTATGTATAATATAAGCAACAAGTTAATATAATTTTTTGCATATATTGTTGCTACCTCGATACTAAACTTTTAGAAATTTCATTTAAGTAAAACTTCTTGACGGACGGTATAGTGAACCGCTTTTATGCAGTTGAACATCAAAACATGACACGAAAATATATAGAGACGATGGGAAAAGAGTCGCATCGACCCCCTTTTCAATCCGTTGAAACAAGTGTAGGGCTGCCATAATGATCGATACGCTGACCGGGACAAATGGGAATTTAATGATAAATGGTAAAATTGAAATCCTGGGCCATTGAAGATCTTGAGCAACTTTTGATTATTTCAAATTTACTGAAAGTTATTGAATATATGTACATATAACTGAATTGGCGGTTCCTGAAACATTATAAATATTGTGTATCTTCATTTTGTTTTATAATTTGCTGTCAAATTAAATATATCAATAAATAAAAGAACTTCTAAATGTTAATTTTTTTTAATTTTTCATTCAAAAGCGGGAGCGATATCTTTGCATTTATTATTGCTCTTGAAAATTCGGGAATTTGTCACATTCATTTAAAATTTGCATTAAAAATTGAAATTTGTGATGACGATTTTGAAGCCCGGGATCGTTGTTCCCTTCGCACTGGTCCATCTATTATATAACATTGAGTAATTGCATAAATGCCAAATGGAATGACCATAAACCAAGCGCAGAGACAAGGTTAGCTTTGGCGACTCGAATTCAACTCGAAATTCGTACTTATCATTGAACACTTGCGGCCCTTTCACCTTATATTCTCACATTTTTTTCTATAGTGGTTTTTGTCTAGCTATCTAGATATAATACTGGGACTCGGGGGACACAGATCTATAAACCGGGACGCATGACAGCCCTAAACTAGTGGGACGCTGCTCCCTTTTCCTCAATAAGTAAAGTAGGATGTTTCAAGTTTTTAAAATACACGGTCATTTTATTTTTTGTTATTCTATAATTGATTTTTCAGCTCGAAGAAGGTTTCCAACTCCTGCGTTAGATAGAAAGCACCATTACCGTGGGTGGATGGCAGTTCAGCTGACTCATCGCGCACCGTAGATTTAGTTGTCCGTCTGGTAAGACCTCAAACGTGGCGAATTTTATAATAGTTCCGAGTCTTTAGAAACTAGCTGGCACATCCGACGACTCAAATTTAATTAATTACGAGCTGCATAATGGCGTTGGCTGGGACGTAAACTGCCATTGTTGAAAGGCGCAAGGACATTAATCATAGTGAGGTGTTGCCCTGTGAAACGTTCCGATTCAACTTGTGGGTATTATAAATTGTTTTTGAAGCAGCGATAACTGTTCGATGAAGTATTAATGGGTTATTTAACAGATGAGTGATCGAGTATGATGATAAGTGCACACTCGTGTGGGAGGACTCAATCAGTGGTTTTGTTCTATTTTAAACACACTTGTATATATGTAGGCAGGTATGCGTTTTAATCAGATGCATACGATGGGGTTTACGCCTACGCAATTTTCAAGGTTTGAAGTGGCAAAAGCTCACGTTGAACAAACTAAAAAGTTTATGGCTAATTTATTACATACATATGTAAGAGTGATGATAGGAGTGGAGCAAAAGTCATTATCTAGCTGTTGCTTGTAAGTCCATTATTGCTAAATTTTAGAAGTCGATCGATGTATGAACATACATATGTAGACATAATGACATGAATAGAATTCGTCAATTTGTTGCCACTTGGTCAAACAACTTACATATGTACAACAGATTGAAGTAAAAAAAATAATAATTTGTCATCAAATGCTACTGCGTTCCTGCTTTAAAAGAAGATTGATCAGATCAATTTTTATTTTTTAAATACGTATGTATGAATTACCCCCAAGGCGACACATATGGTTAGATTAATTTTTGTACATAAATACTAATATTTTTTTAAGCATAATAGTACATAGAATACCTCTATGGTATTAGAGCATTATAAAGTAGCTTTTTTATAAGATTTAACAATTTAGAGAAGCTAATAACTCAAATTTGCCGAAAACTGAGGGAGAGGATACCGATGTATTCGATGTCTCAACAATTAAGCTAGGGAAATCATAAAATATTAATAGGAGACGGTTGATCTGTGTTTTTTTAACAACCACAAGACCAGCAGCGAGTTTGGCCGGGACTTGAACCCATGACCTACTACTACTAGTATGCAATACATACTCTACCTGTGGTTATGCCGTGGCTATGTACATATAAGGTTAGTAAAAAAATCTTAACAAAGATCATCAGTCACAGGTCGGATTACCGAGAAGCTAAAAGTTTTCAGATGAGTCATCAATTGAAAGGAATAGAAAATTTCTTTTCATTTGTCGTATTGCTATGCATGAAATAACTGACACTTAAATAGAGAAAATTAGCATTGCTACTATACCATCTCTTTTGAAAGAAATACTTTCCGATACAATTCTATTAGTCCACGTTCTGGGGTATGTTCAGTACTTATGCATCAAGACCTTCTAAGATATCATTCGAGTTCCAATCTCGTTTGTCAATCATCTGTCTAATATTCTCACGATGTGCCATCCATAATACATTCTTTCAATCCAATTTATATGAAAACAAAAAAAACAAAACTGGCTAAAAAGTATACTGTACCTACTTAGCAACCGAAGTTGTGCATAATATTAGAAATTGAAGTACATTAGTAGAAGACACACAAAAGCCACATGCCAAATTATATGTAAAACAAACAGTTAGATGCTGTTGTTAAAATGTTACTACATATTCGAATTTAAATATTTTAGGCTATATGAAATTTGAAGCGCGTTGCAAATGCAAATTTGACTCTTTTGAATGATTCGAAACTAACTTCGTACTCCGAAATAGACTTTGATTTATGCAAAGACGTCAAACGAGCATCCATGGCATGTAACGAGAGATGCCTACTTACGGTTGAGTCGAAGAAACAGTCGATTTCACGCAATCACTCAAAGAAACCCATTGTACCTTTACCGTCGACATTGGAAGAGCGAAATCGGCTTTGATCTCACACCGACGACCATGAGAAAATCCAGGTCTTGTTACAATGCGATTTTTCAAATAGGATAGCCATATTTTAAATACTAAAAAATGGGACAGCTTTCAAAAGAATAAAGTCGAGCAAGGACGCAGACACCGAATACCATCGGATAGTAATTTATTCGAAGAAAGGACGTTTATCGCAGTTTAATGTATGCGCAGACACGAACCAAGGGGTAGATGGGAATATCGGGTCCATGCCAGCCACCGGGGCACAGGTTCACCGAACGAGATTTATAAGTGCGAATTTTAAACCAAGACGCATTCGTTGCACCTGCTGCACCTGCGCGGGCACGCTTTTGCAAACTTCGGGGCCAGGAAGTGCAGCGAAATGTGACGAGGTACCATTTGTAACTAAGTGGGCAAGCCAGCGTGGTATGAATAAAAATTTGGTGTAAAACCTCTTCAGGCAAAAATATGCATGTAAATATTCTCCTTGTATATGTTTTTGCAGAACTTTGTAGGACGTAAGTTGGGTGACGGAAGTAATAATGTCATCCCTGATTACATTATTACTTCCGTGATTTGTGATGACTTCAAGGGGTATGATGACTCATCAGTCATCACACCCTACAATCCACTCAGGAATCAGAATGGAGCGACTAACCGGTATCGGTGATTTTGCATCATCACCATCGGAGATGTTTTGTATAAAATCGTCTTTGTTTGGCAAGCACTATTGTTAGCAATATTATATTCGTCACCATGAACTATTTATTATATTCGTCACCATGAACCAAAAAAAAAGTCGTCATTTGTCGAACAGTGTAATCTGAGCATAGTCAAAGCTTAAAAGACAACTTAAAAAACGTTTTGATGAAATTCTTAGGCTTTTTTTTAATCTAAAACCACCGAAAACTTCGCAAGAAAACATTTTTTGAACTATTGACCGTATGCACTTGAGGATAGATAAAATAAGGAAACTCAGATTAAATAGATAGTCATCTCTAAATTCACACGTTAAAATATTTTTTTTTGGCATATATGTACATGCGTATGTATATGGTTTTAGCACTGCTAAAAGCAAATGTTGCTGTTGGCGCATAAGCACGGGTTTGCAAAATCAAATATGTTGAAGAGGATGATGTTTGGATGTTTTTATGAAATATAAAAAAACATCACAATTTCAACAAGAATATTTGTTAATTAGCATTTGACTTTTTTTTATAAATATTTGAACTACCAATATTAGGATACATATTTTTTAAGTATAAAAAAGCGGGGGGGGGGGGGTCGTAAAAATTAAACACCGCCCAGGTTCTTTTTTATTTAGCACTACACCACTGATTATACATATGTATGTAAGTACATACTTTTGTATTAGAGGGTATTATTACTAGTCACCGGACCCAGAAGGTGCCGCGTATTGTTCAAAGGTTGTAAATGCATTGTTAAAGGTTTGCCGAACCTTTTTTACAAAGGATGTACAACGATGGAACAATGGATAGCACTGTGACTATCTTACCTCTAATTATTACATACAATCTACTACCTGTTTCTTGTAAATACACATCCGAGTTACAACGTCTATAAATTACACATTCACCAATGGATATAAGTTAGTGGCACTTAAAATGCTATTTTGAATGTAAACGCAGACTAAAAAGCGTTTAAACTAACACCTAACGTGCATTATACGAGTTGCATAACCCGTCACGATCTGAGTGTTGCATCACACCGAGTGCAATAGCAATCAATTGACCCTAGTTTTAATGTGCGTACCGAGAAAAGCGGCTGTGGCTAATTACATATATATGACGTACATATTCTCCTAATATGACGTATCTATTATCATATTTTGAATGGATCGTCGATATTCAGACGTGTTTCGAGAAAGACATTTCTTATAAATGGTAAACAAACGGAAGCCCTACCCTAGTTTTATTTTCGCGAAAATGTGCGCTCAATACCATAAACATATATATTTATGTATGTATACACCGGAAATGTTTATTTAACATCGCTTCAATACGAAATGAGACCATCTTGTGGAAAAAATCCGCAAGTGCCGAAATTCGATGTAAAATATGTAAGTGGGTACGTGTCTTTGCCCAAAGTTGGGTATCATTATTTTGACAATAAATTCTCGTTTAAGATATGTCGAGCAATGTACCGTAGAATGTGAAGAAAAGTCTTAATACATTTGTATCATAGTAGCAGAGCTGTACTTACATACAGAGTATGTAAGTAGCATATTCTTATAAAGAATCAACAAATTCGAGATACTAGAAACTCGAAGAATACCGATTTATTGATTCCGTCACAACAATTAAGCTAGACAAATTGGAAAATTTTAGTAGAAGACGGTCGATCTGTTTTTTTAATAACCACCAAGATTTCGCCAGGAGCGTATTACGTTGGAATTTGAACCCACGACCTTTCTACTGGTAAACTATAATACTTCCAGTAAGTTACGCTGTGACACATACATATTATTATATTATTCACATAAATACTTAACGTCTATTTGTGTCTAAAGTGCAAAAATGGACGACAAATTTTATTTCAAAGGAATTATGACGACTGCCATACACAGAACTAAAATTGCAGTCCCTAATTTCCTTCACCTTTGCCCGTGGCGAATTTCGCAGTAAAATATGTATGGTAAAATTTATTCAAGTGACCAAATATGTCATATTGACAGTTAGACACTTAAACTATTTTGTTAACACAGTGAGACATGCCATTTTGGCTACTAGCATGACGTCTATAGCGGTTATTCGCGGGCGAAGGGTTAAGATCAATGGATGTTTTATATTGTCCCACTAATATAGTGTAATTTCGTTCAACATTAAGCTTTGATTTTCAAAAATTAGATTATGAAATCCTTGAAGTAAGGTAGTTGGTGTTAATTTGGTATGAAAAAGTCAGATAATCCTGACCATTACTATCACATAAAATCTATGGAAAGTATAGAAAATTTGAATGAAAGTAGATTCAAACAAAGAACAAACTCAGAACTTCAAGAGCATATGCATATATACCATCGAATTAATGATTTCTATAATGTATAGATTTACCGACAATTCTAAGACTCTTCATACATAATGTGCATGAAAGCAAATGCACTTTTTGAAGTACATACAAGCTTGACGATCAGAATACGCCCACTACTAGTACCTTCGTACGTGGGTAGGCACGTGCTCGTTAAAATATGCTCCATTGTTATAAATCCACAATTGAAATTAAAATATTGTGATAATTGTCTGTACGTATGAGTGTATGCATTGTATTAGCAATAAATATAATATCATAACATTCGAACTAACTTATGTACAAGTAGGTAATTGTCTCGACATGATTATTTCTTAGAACAAAACAAATTGTTACTTGGGTTTGCGTGTGATGCATAAGATCAAATATTGCATAAAATCCCGTTAGGCAATATGTGCAGTCGGACGCGTCGTTGCATCAGGTCGGCTTTTCCACAAAGGTTCTGCGGCGAACCGATTGAGCAAATATTTGCCGGATAATCCACGGGTTTCCCGTGTATTTGCCGGATAACAAAGACGGAGAGGAACCCCACTTGGGCCGGTGGGCAAATAGCGATGTGTCCGAGAAATCCGTGTTTGCATTGGGACCAGTAGTGGATGTTGCTCTCCGAATAGGTAGATGCAAATCTGACGTTAACATACAACGAGGCCATTTGTCCTCGACTTTTGGATGTAGGTACAATTATTTGATTTTAAACATAATATACATTCGTCAATATAACGGTGTAGGTATTTCTATATTTTGCTATTTGAGTATTAGGGTAAAAGTATAGAGATTCTGTCTATTGATTATTAATATTTTGACCACTTGAAAGTACTCGAAAAACAAAATTAGCAGAAAAGTTGCTAGTCTCTAAATAAAAACCACTACGATAGACAAATTGCTTAAGAGGTGTCCATTTTGTTTTTATTTCAGGTACTTTAAGTTAGGTATAGGAATGAAATGAAACTACTCAAAAGCTGGAATTTTTATGGTAAGAACACAATGAGCCGTACGGCATGAATGTGCTCGTGATTTTCAGCTGGAATGGACGTATCTCCATGTCTACATATGTATGTACGTACGCGTCCCGTACAGCACTTTTAAGTGTTCTTACCATAATATGTATGTAGTAATCTATTCGATCATCTATGTATGAATGTATGTATGTATGATTGGTTCAATGGAATCAATTCAACAAATCACATGATTGCCGATTTGACAGCTCTGCAGTTATGTAAGTTTGGAAAATCATATTGATTATTGATTAAGCGACAAGATATGACAGGTTTTCCTAAAACGTTACTACGGTTAATACATTTTGTAGTTGTAAAGAGCTTTATTTTGACATGTTAAAACTTACAGACACAAATAATCGTACGGCACGGCGCAGACACAAACAATTGTACGGCACGGCATGCCTAGGTTGACTCCAGCTGTGAATGGGCGTGTCTTATATGTATATTTGTTAATTCGGACAATTTTATTATTTCGACAAGTTTCTACTATATTTCTTCAAATATAGGAATCATCGTTATAGATCACCGTCAAAATGTCAACACAAGGGTAAAATATCACCGAAAACACCCTAGGGGGTGAGTTTTACCAAGGATTGCGATGGCTTACATTAGACGTGCTACCGCTTTTGCATGGACAAAACTATCTAAAAAAAATACGTACCACTTTGTGTGTCTGCACCTTTAACGATTGAGTAGAATAAGCCTAAGTTGAAAACTTTCATTGTAAATCGGTTGATATACATGTATGTATTTATTTCACAATATATACATGATGATATTGTTTCGAATTTGAATAACCATTAAGTTCGATTGAATACAAGAAAAAAAATTAATCCAAATCAAAATATATTCTGCGTTGAGATGGACACTTTCAAGTACATATGTTATTGAAGTACATATGTACATACATACATAACACTTAAATTAATGTTACACTACTAATGTTACACAGTCATGAATGCAAGTTCTATTGGTAATAATTTAGTGTAATGAATAGTCCCGTTGGGATTTGGAGATGGATTGAAATTACTTCTTCTCCATGTGTGTACATATCTATGATATAATTTATGCTGGTGTCTATCGTCCTTGATCGTACCATTCCAGTTGTAGAGCACCTCGATCGTCACACATCCATCACCTAGGTCTTAGGTCCGTCTTGTCCGAGTTAACTTATTTATCTGGTGGTTTGGATGGTGCTAGCCTCTTATGGGAAATCAAGTTCGGCTCCCGAGCGAGAAGTATGCGGACAACAAATACCTATGGGAGGCAACGTCCCCGACTCGTTACTTTCACCTCGTAGGTATATTATACACGTCTTGAGACCCAAAGTAATATCTGGAGGAGGTAGTACACGGTTGGTAGGTGGGTGAGAAACCCGACGAGGTGTAAATGCATATTGTATATATGTATGTACATTCATACTTATGTAGGTAACTGTGGAGAGTACCATGCTTTCAGATTTCACGTGTCAAGAGACGGATCGATTGCCGTAAGTTCTAAGCTTAAGCTTTGACCTCACATATATACATACATATATATGTATGTACGTACACATATTTATATATGGTATATAAATCTTGATTTGAATGAATCGCTTGAAATCAAAGTTGGATTAATCTTTGGGTAGCAGGTGTTTGAGTGAGTACCAAATTTAGTATGAATGTACATACATATACATATGTATAGCTAGACAGGGAGAGAAACAATACAATTATAACTGAAATTGCAGATCAAGTTTGAGCAGGGTGTTTCAATGGTTAGCTAGATTAATTCGGCTAGGTTCAAGATGATATTCAAAGGATTATATCTGTCTAGGAAGAAACTATTTAGTGGGTAAAAAAAAAAACACCGGTGAATTGAGATATGATACTCGTTCTTACGAAAAGGAACGTTTGTGATTCGATACAAAATACTATTTGTAAAATTGTTTAGTAATTTATATTATATTATAGTATCCCGGAAATTAAGATTCGATTTTGCGATGAGAGGCAAATAAGTTTTGAGAGTTGAAATCCTATTAAAGTCATGTTTGGACTTTTGCATGGATATGAAAGTCCAAACAACTGTCTTTATCAGCTTCTACTCGGAAAAGGCCTGTTGGGTTTCAAGAAACCGTTGGAGGAAGCAAAAAGATGCAATCAATTGACAGATTACGCTTCACGTGGATCACAGAAAAGGTTAGAGCTACGTGAAAGTTTGCTGCAAACTGATTGGAGAAATAAACCAGAAGGGGTGAAAAATTAAAATTATGCTATTATTATTGACGATTCTGCTGATTCCGCATCCTAATGATTCTTTTTGTTTGTAATTGCCTATTACATTTTGAGCGTAGCAGTAAAATATTTAAGCCTTTGCCATGTAGGAAAGTTTTTTTGAGAAGGGTTTTTCTCTAGCGATTTCATGTTGCATTTAGAAAAGGAAAGAAAGTAAAGTGGGATGATTTGGATAGGTAGTAAAGTTTTTATTGGAACTGATATTTTCAGAAAATAATTCAGATCTTGCGAGCAATGATATAAACATACATGCTGAAAATCAAAGAGAAAATCTAACCATATGAATATCTCCAATGGTAGGAAAATAAACTAACTAAAGCTACGGGACAGCTCAAATTGATAAAAAATCCTTTATTTTGACAAGCAAAATCTTCAAATTGATTTTGTTTACGATGAATATCCGGCGATAATTAATGTTCCAAGATGGCTGCAACGCGAAAAAAACAACACAGGGAAGCCGACACGATTATCTCGTTACAATGAAGCCGTTAAAAAGCCTCAACGAACTGTGCATCGAAGTCTAAAAGGCAAAAAGCCTTCGATTCGTCAACCTTATGGACAGGTAACTTCTGGTTTTCAGTTAAACGACCTGTCCGGGTGGCCACCATAAAAGGTATGGCTTTTCTTGTTCTCGAGAGCGCATTGACTCCAACGAAAACCTGTTGAGATCGTAAATTGCCGCTCAGGTTCCTTTTCGAAGTGCACTAGAAAATTCAGAAAGGTGATATTTCCCCGGAGCGAAGAGGGGACGAAGTCGGAAAAAGCGCATCGAGTGATGCAATTCGCCAGAGTGCATTCGGCAATGGCATCGTCGATCGTTTAACTTTGCATTCACTCGGTTCAAGTGGCTGAAATGCATTTTATCCCCCTTTTCGTGTAGCGAACGTGCCCGTACTGCACTCGGGGGAAAAAGGGAGTGAGCAACGCGTCTGACGCGAAAAACGAGCTTTATTTTCCGCAACGAAACTTTTTCGTTTAAAGTTTCGTCAGATACTTGCAACTGGCTCTCTTTGTGAAGAATTCAGGCAATTAAACAAATTGGAAATTTTCACCACTGAACTGAAAGTGACGCGAATAAATTACGAACAGAATGGATAAGATTATTGATATTTTCAGCTGGTACTCCTATATCTAGCTAGCAGTATAGTCCAGGGGTTGCGTTAATGCTAACCACAGAGAGTTCCTGAGTTCAAGTCCTGGTGTGACCTCGATTGAAAATAATTTATTCGAGGTATTGATATTTGTGACTCCAATTCGATCGCATCCTATCAGAGTTTGCCAATTTATGTTATTTGACTGTTGAAACGGTTGCTCATCAAATTGGCTAACCAACCTATCTACTATGTATTTGTCACCAATATTTGAATATCATTTCAAATTTATCATCTATTAATTTATATATGTATGTACTAATTTAAAACTATATGTGTGGCTAAGGGCAACTGTTATCGTACTAAGGTAAAATATTTTGTTTTAAAAAACAAAAGAGTTGGTGGAATTGTTATTGGAATTGGCAATGTTTAATCAATTCTATGATCCTAGTATTGATTCAATATCTTATGTAACTATCATCTAGATTTTTTTGCATAGAATAAAAAGAAAAACAGATCAATTGTATCCGACTTATCAGTTTTATCTGACAATCATTGTAGAGACGGTTCCATAAAAAGAAAATTTAAAAAATCGGCACCAAAAATTAAACATGCTAGAAACATATGTGAGGAAATTATCAAGGAAAACCTTCCGAGCGTTTCATTCAATGTTTTAGCGTTGAAAATGTTTGTTACATGTTTAGTAACACGAAAGAAATTCTCTTTACCGTCCGTAAATAAGTCAAATCAAATTTTAATAAATAATCCATGTATGTATATAGGTTTTTATATATATATTTTTTTGATTTAATGAAAACGGAGTTAAATCAAGTTTTGGTTCACGGTCCTCGATTTGTGAACCACTGTTCTACGTATGCAAGATACATACGCTGATGACGTTGAAATAGCTTTACTGAAAATTAAATAGATACAATTTTCTCCTCCCATACGAGCCATTCATCCGGAATTGAACTTTTTGCGAAGAGAGAATGCTTTTGAAATGTCGAAAGTAATGCGAACGTACAAAAAGAGGGGTGCCTGTGCGGTTGAGGGGATAGACACACACTTGGGCGACTAACAATCGAGAAAAACCAGTCGAAACCTCCCTTTGATTTATCGCTATAGATTTTTGTGGATATGGGAAATATACCCGAAACTGATTCTTGTAATGGGGCCATATATTTCCTGCCGGAGCGTCTGCTCGGGAGATGAACGCAAAACGTACGGAAAAGCGATTTATAAAACAGGTGCATTGTACATATACATATATACATATACATATGTATATGAATATCATATATGACGTTCTGCTTAATATATAACGCATGATACTTGGATTTAAGTCGAGAAAAATTGTAATGAAACGAGGGTAAGCCAGCAGTAACAGTTATCTATAAGGAAGATGTAATGCGCCATAAAAAGTTCCAACTCACATTAGCAGTTAAATGAGATGAGATTAAAAATGAAAGCTTCGGTGATAAAGTCAAACCCAAAAGCACCGAATTAAATTATGCCAGAAAAACCAATAAAAAGATCACCTAACATAATAATTAAGGTACATTGTAAAAAATATTAGTTTGTTATTGTTACCAGAAGAGTATGGAATAAAATTGCTTCCTGTCATTACGTTGATCAATTTTTCAATGATGATATTTACGGTCATCGTATTCCAATAACTGAAGCATATGTGTACATACATATGTACATACGATCTTCCTACATCAATTGTTTATTCAATGGCGAATTATATTGCTTATTTTATATATTCTTAAACAAAACGGATTATATATGAGTAGTTCACTGTAAATTGATTTTAAGTAGGATAGATAAATTAACATGTTATAACATGCAATAATTATTTGTCATAAAGTATGAGTATATATAGTCTGATTGTAAATCTTTGATATTCGTAATTACACATGTGCTGGGATAAGTCTATTCAAGTACCTACTTTCTATCTGCTATTTATTACTACCCCGGTTATTACGGTTTTCTGATTTATAATAACAAAATGCGGTTTGCAAACAGTCCAGTCGGAAATTGCAGCCGGATTCGATCAAATCTAACTTATCATCTTTCAATGGCGTACAAAATGGAGAATAATCAAGATCGATATTAAATACAATACATTGGACGAGGGCTGGCTGCGGATGTCGTTCGGCAACGAGGATGCTGAACGAGATACATACATAGGTAGAAGCTGTATTGCTTAGTTGGCCGGCAATTATTATGACGAGGAGGATAAAGTTACTCGGTTTACAGTTGACTCCGATCGATCCTGTTGCAATATATTCCAGTGTTCTGCTGGCTTTGTCAGATAAGGGTGTGGCATTGGACCATAAAACGACTGCAGTCGCATTTAATGGCAACAGCAGTTACCGATGTTATTGCAAATGCGACGAAAGCTTATCGATGTGCCTCGTGAGCACAATTGTCACGGAAATTTACATACAAGTCTTCCTGTTCACGTGCGCTTAGAAGGAGTTGAGGAGATGGATGCTACAAGTGTCTTTCAAGTTTGTTTAGATAATAGATACAAATCTATTGAAAGTACTAAAACTTCCCTTTTCCGTTGCAATATGTAGATATGTTATGTTTGTAAAATGCAAAAATTAAGTCAAGAGGTCTGAAACCGATATTACGTAGAATAGATAGGAGATATTTGACTCGAGCAAGAATATTAGAAGAAAATATAATTTAATTGAATTATGATCCAATTTTATCCTACGAAGTTGTTAAAACGGTTCTATTATATATCAAATTGGCATCATCAAACACTGCAAAATTAACACAAGAGTTCATTAATCTTCTATCTTTCCATTTTGTCCCCTCGATAAGTCAACGAACCTTCAGAAATATATGTATATTTGCATTATTTAATAAATAATGCAAATATAAAATATTATTTATTATATACATATAATGTACATACATATATATGTATTCGGATCACTAAACATTAAATCATTTTTCTTTATTGACATTTTTCTTAATGGAAGTCGATAAGAAGTAATTGCGAGACAATGATAGGCTATCTACATATTTTTATTTTATTTTTACATATGTACATACATACATACATATATACCAGGAAGGCTTAGCAGGTAAATCAGGTAAACACGATGTGCCTTCCTGGCCAACTACAAACATCGATAAATAATTAATTTAGAGTAATTTATACAGAGCATCACAGAGACATCTATGGATAAATTTGCATTTTTGCAGTATTTTTACAAATCGAATTCAAGATGCTGAAAAACTCAAAAATTGCGAGAAATAAGTCAAGATTGTCAATTTTGTCAACTGTTTCAATGAAAATCAGATAAATTAGCAAACTCTGATAGGAAACGATCGACCTGGAGTCACATATCCAAGGTTTGGCCAGTAGCACCGGGCAGGGATTGAACCCATGACCACTCGGTTTGAAAGAATCACATGCTAACCACTAATCTAAGCTTCTGGTTATATGTATCTGTAATATGTTATATGTAAATATGTAGGTCAAATAAAAAACTAGAGAAAAAATGATGCCAGGTTCAATATCGTTGAAATTTTATTGGTTTTTAATGAATTAAAAAACATGCAAAAAATCTACAGTGTAGTTTTACTTCAAAATATAGCATTATAGAGAATATTGAAAAGAAAAATAAATAGGGAACTAAAGTGCAAAGCTATGTAATGTGTCACGGTTAGTATTTGTTCACACGAGTTCGAATATAGGAAAAGAGAATTATGAAAGTTTTTCATAGCGGACAACATTAGTGTGTCAATTGTCGACACTTGTCTGCAATTATAGATACAGAATGACAACAAACAGCGGCATGCGTTGGAACTGAAAGAGTTATTAGCCTAAATTAAACGACAATACAAAAATTAATCACCATAATAAACAAGCACATCGTTGCAGAAGGTTACCGTTACGCGCACGACGTCGACCAAGGAAGCCAGGTGTTTCAAGAGGCTCTCACATATGTTAATGGGGGTATGTATGTAGGTATACGGCATGGGTATGGGTATGGCCGGCGAATTCGAAAGACGACAAATTACGCATGCGAGCGCGAGCTCACATTCACGAGCCCCTTATTTTATCGATGAATGGGACAAAAATGAGAGAAAAACCGCACAATGCGCGCCGGATGCGAAGGACGCTCTCGGAGACAACGAGGCACGGAGGAGAGAAGCTCCGGCTCGAAGGACCGGTTATGGTGATGGCTATGGTGGTCCTGAGGAGGCAGGCCGGCAGGGCTTACCAACTCGGAGACTGCACACGAAGACACGACCCGACCGCCTCGAGGAGATTACCCAGGAGATGTCGGACGTCACGACGACATCGTCTAACGGCCGTGACCGTGTGCATCGCACTAGATAATCTAAACGTTCATAATCTATTAGCCGAGCTCATGGAGTCAACTGTTCGTCCGACTTCATGACTTTCCGAGGGGTCACTGGAAAATTGACCCCGAGAGGCGAGGTGCCACCTGGGTACCTATCTGCCTACCAGTAGTAAGGGCGAAATCAGACAGCGGTGAATGTGGGACGTGGTTTTCTTTTATTTTATTTTTATATGCTTTTTATTATTACGAAATTATGTTTACAATACATCTTATATATATTTTAATAGTTACTGATCTACTGATCATTTTCTATTTTACAATTTAATTTAATTTGGTTAGTAATCATTAAAGGCCGGATAACCAAGGTGCCGTCTTGAAAAAAAACGGACCCAGAGGGTGCTGTGTATTGTTATTGCTTTTGTAAATAGAGCTAAGCCGCCCCGATTCCTGGAAAAAGCAATGTGTCTATCCGGTGTCTAGTAATCATAGTATTATATTATTCTAATGTTAATGTACAGCATAATAGGAAAAAAGAGCTCAAAAACCTATTTACAATTCTTATAAATGCTCATAGTACATCTAATACATAATATTAATTAAAGACTCTCTAAAGTCGATGACCTAAAGCAGATTGTGTTTAGGTAATCTGTGTTTATACCTGAGGGGTATAGACATTTTGTTGTAATCACCGAGACTCTTCACAAGTGTGTTAGTATGGTTATTAGTGATTCTGTCATAGAATCTACTGGTTAGTTTGTTAGTAATGTCTGTAACAAACGGAATATTTTGGTTTTTAAATAGTTTTAAACATGTAGAAAAAAATGTGGCGTTCATGGGACGCGTACATGGGATATTCCTTTCAAAACGACACATTCGACCTACGTCATTGCAATTGTATGGTAGTATTTATCCTTGCTTGACAGCAGTGGTGTAATGCTAAATAAAAAAGAACCAGGTCGGTGTTTCATTTTTACGACCCCCCGCTTTTTTCCTTACTAAAAAAAAGTTGTATCCTAATATTGGTAGTTCAAATATTTATAAAAAAAATTAAATAATAATTAATAAATATTCTTACTTGTTGAAATTATGATGAATTTTTTTATATTTTATAAAAACTTTCATAATGCATCTTCTTCGACATCTTTGATTTTGCAAAACCCGTGTTTGTATGTCAACAGCAACATTTGCTTTTAGCAATGCTAAAATCATGTACATATACATATGCATACATACATATACATACATATGTATGTCAAAAAACTATCAAATTATAACATGTGAATTTAGAGATGACTATTCATTTAAGCTGAGTTCCCTCATTGTATCTATCATCAAGTGCGTATGGTCAATAGTTTAAAGAATGTTTTCTTTCGAAGTTTTGGGTGGTTTTAGATAAAAAAGCCAATAAATTTCATTACACGTCTTTTAAGTTTTGAATGTGCTCAGATTACTATTCGATTGTAGTCATCGAGTTTTAGAACGAGAGTCTGCTCACAATATTTGGAATACAACATTTTATATAAAATTTTAGACAAATTATTTTTTAATTGTACTCGAAAAACAATGTTTATATCAATTAAAGTGCCAGGGCGGCGACCTGGGTCAAATATAAGTACCAGGGCGGCGACCTGGCCCGACTACACCACTGCTTGACAGTGATCTATACCAAAACGACCCTTTGGATTATTTTCGGTAACATTGTATCCTTGCTTGACAGTGATCGATAACGAATATGGGATACACCGTTATCGACCACTGTCAAGCAAGGATAAATACAAGGATACAATTTTACCGAAAACACCCCAAAGGGTCGTTTTGCGGCGGGGCGTGCTGGGCGTTCCATGAATATGTGCAAGGTACGGCCCATTTTTTTTTTGCATGCTTTTTTTTTAGATACTTTTGTATCTAAAAAAAACACGTGCCACGTGCACCGCTGTGTGTTTTTGCCCTTATTGCTGTTTGTTATTATTATACATAATTTTAATTTGAGTAACTGTATTTTAAATCATGTATCAATTAATTTTCTGACAGCACTCGTTAAAATATCAACGGGCACAACACTAGTATATTATATTTATTACCCTGAGGAAATTTTTTGATTGACAGTATTAGCGGATTATGTGAAAATCATTGAAGACGATTGCAAAGTACTTCCATACACGTCGTTAATAAAAGGCTGACTACAAATATGATATGTGCAATGAAAATATTTCCCATAAGGAATATCCCATCACATTATCCCTGACCGGAACAGAATTATATTTCATTTCTATGTTCAAAGTTTTGACATTTTAATTTGAAACAACCTCTTTGAATAACAGGGTGATGCACGCTCACTCAAAGCTAATTCGAATGGGGATTTAGCTGTAAAATGTTCAGTTACAGCGTCGTTAACATGCTGCAGAACAAATTCATTTGCAAAAACAACTTATCAGGATGACAAGATCTCCCGGCTCGTTATGAAACTAAACAAGTTGCCTAGTATCTGCCTAAACATCTTCCTGTTACATATGTAAAGCGATGAACGATTAATTCAAAAGGCATGCTTGCGATGTACGAGAAACGTACAATAACTCGGCTTACTAACGAGGACATAATTGAGTTACGGTAATAAAAGTACTCACGCAATTGTAGAACTACATGGATTAATTAAACTACGACGAATAATCGAGTTAGGACAATGGAGAACTTCGAACCACATGGCGCCCTTCTGGACCACGACATGGTTCTTTGGCATTTCGGTGAATTGTTGCAGTGTGAGAAAAATATATAAATAACTAAACCTAATTGAAAAAAATATAAAAAAAGCTTTTAGAAAAATAGTCCTTTACTAGGCTAGTTTTTGTAAATCAGTCAGTGGCAAATTTTCCAGAAGAAATTGGCATACTGAATTAAAATATGTATACTATCTATAAATGTGTTTGGTCCTTTATTATTTAATGCCACTACAAGTCGAATCGCCCGGCATAGCTCGGGCGCATGTACATAATTTGGAATACCCCTTCTAAGTACTCCGATCAATTTCCAAAAACCGTCGTTCTAAATTTGAAACTAAATATTTGCATAACCGACTTACAAACAAACATTTATCTTTATATCATCATTTACAGCCATCATCGATTGCTGGATGAAAGCCTCGCCAACACGCTTCCACTCGTTTCGGTTATGCGCAATTCTCATATATCTCACCCCACACATTTTCCTAATTTCATCTACCCCTCTTCCTTGTGAGCTTGCTTTCACCCTTTTACATTCTCTCGTGTACCATTTTAGTACTTTTTTTGTCCACCTTTCGTCCATTTTTCTAGCTACGTGACCCGCCCATACGCACTAGATACAATATACATACATACGTATGCTATAAAATCAAATTAAAATGTGAGTATCTAAGTACATATCTATGTACTATAAAAACTTAGCAGTGGATCCAACTTTACATTTATTAAAATGTTATTTTTGTGTAGTAAATTTTTAAAACCAACTTGGATTTTTTGTAATTTATGGTCTAAGTTAGAGCATAGAATGTCGACCACAAAAATAAATGACAAAATCTTGACACCAAGGGTAGAGAGTAAGAAAAAAAATTAAAATTTAACTTAACGTAACTATGTACATGTCATAGAATAAAAAAAATTTGAGAAACACTAATGGCCGACGCAATAGATAGAGTTAATTCCGAAACAGACACTGAGCAGCACGTTGATTAATTTCATTATTATATTTGGCAAACTGGACACTGCGAAAAAGGAAATATCAGATTGTATTTTTTTACAACCGGTCTGAACGATGATTGTTTGCTAATGAAACACGTAGCCATGTGGCATACTAATCAGCGACTTTCCATTGAGAATGTATTAACTAATTTAAGCTATCTCTGGAAGCATCTGATTCTTCATAAACCGAAAAAGGACACACATACACAAAACAAAAAAACATCGTTAAAGTCGCGCATATCAATTTCGTTTGATCCTTCAAGACTTGAAAGCCACAACGTTGAAAGCTTTCAGCAGAAATATTCAGCTTTTTAATCATTCTTATTGTTTGTCGCGAGAGCTCTGAAAACCTCTCAAGATTAAGAAAGTAAAATATGAAACATTTCGAGGATTAATCTCGAGCTTTTGATTCTCGCAAATAAAATGAGCCCCATACATAAACATAAATCACAAGTTTTAAGATCGTAATCGTTCGCATTCATAAATTTCACGCTGAACTCTAGCGTAATATAATAGTGAATTACGATGACCCAATATGAAACTCGGGGTGTCGTGAGCTGAAAGTTCTGGGTTCAAATCCCAATATACCAGAGATAAATTGGAAACTTGAATGTATGCGATTTGATTAACACACTAGGATATTGCAAAATGGGATATATAACCATTCCAGATCGTGAAATAATACTAGGTAATATAATAATAAATTAAAGTACATATGTATGTATATGTATCATGATGTAAAATAATGAAAATAATAAATTTGCTTTCAATAGAAGGTTACATCATATAGAAAATTAAATGAACTTGAATGTATTACAGTAAAACCTCAATATAACGGATTAATAAAGGCGAAGGAGTGTCGGTTAAGGCTGAAAGTCCGTAATGTAATCGGCCGGTACGCGTTAAAACTGCTGCAGCAGCGTGATCACGTGCTAATTATACATAGTTTACTATATAGCATTACGACTAAGTACACACGAATAAACCAGTTGAAAACGTATTAAAACAAACATGATACGACATAAACCTATCACAAAACCTCACCAAGACGTAAATACGGCTCGTTTTCATTACTATTTGAATATTATACCAAGATAAGAATATTCCTAGCGACCCCACGAATGGTCGACATTAACCTTAATTTCATATTTATCTTAATGCGTCGACGCGCGTGCACAATAACTCACAATACATTAGGACTATCACTCAAGACCAACCATCAACCCCCATAATAATATCGCCGAGATTTTGAACGTGGGAATATCTCACACGAACGTGATGATGTCGAGCACATGACGTCTTTTTACAGTCGGAACGATTCCCACATCCCCAACTGTGAGCATGTGGGCGTTGAAGTGCTTCGAAGGGTAGCCGCATTCCCGGGGTTTAAAAAGTCGTTCAAATGAATTTGGTTCGAGTGCACGTTGAATCAATTCATTTAACCCTTTTCGCACCGAGTGAAATGAAATCGAAATTGCTGCTCATTTGCAGGCGCAGATGTTTCTAAAGTTTCGAGTAGCCTAATTTCGTTGGAGTACATATGTTTGTACTTTTAGTGTTTCCGTTTGTTTAATAGTTAAATATGACAACAGGTCGAGTGAAGACTATACATGCATACATATGTATATTTTATTTTATTTTATTGTTACAATCAATATACACTCGTCATTACAGATCGCTCCAATGCGACGAGTGTACGATAACGGTCAGAAATACAATAATACATATACAATCAGAATACATAGCATATAACAATTAATCAGTACAGAAATAATAATCATAGATACATCTATGGATTATTTATTTTTAGATTTTTGTCTACAATTATTATTACAATTTTTATACATATAATAAACACGAAATTATAGAGATGTCTATAGATTTCAGATTACTGTGCATAACTTTTACAAATTATACACACAGATTTTGTGACAACAGGAAATGAACTAATACCAATTTTCAGGAACCGTTTCAACAATGATCAGATAAAATTGGCAAACTCTGATAGAGAAACGATCGATTTGGAGTCACAAAACCCCCAAACCTAACCAGCAGTTTGACGAGGACTCGAACCTTCGACCTCAGTGGTGCTAAATACATACGCTACCATTAAGCCAAACTGCTGTACCTACATATATATACCAGGAAGGCCTGACAGGTAAACCCCAATGGGCCTTCCTAGCCAATTACAAACATGGATGTACAAATTTTAAAATAATTTTAACAAAGCATCACAGAGACATCTACGGATAAATTTTTGATAAACTCTCATTTTTGAAGCATTTTTTTCAATATAAATCGTCAAATTTTTGAGATGCTGAAAAAATCGAAATTTCCGAGACATTTGTGAACAAATTTGCATAATTTTAATACGAATCAGCAAAATTCGAGATGCTGAAGACTCGAAAATTGCAAGAAATGGGCAAAGGTTGCCAATTTATGAAACAGTTTCAATGAAAATCAGATAAATTAGCAAACTCTGATAGGAAACGATCAACCTGGAGTCACAAATCACGGTCTGGCCAGCAACAACCAGTGGGACTCGAGCCCGTGACCACTAAGTTCGAAAGTATGTATATATGCTAACCACTAGTCTACGCTGCTGGTTTATACGTACATACATATGAGTACATAAGACACTGATGTAGTTATATGTATAACGGGTAATTGATATTACGAGGAAATTTCGCTCTATTGAGACTTTTGTATATGTAATTACAAAAATTAATGAAAATCAGAAAATTTTCCGACACAATTCTGAAAATTAGCTGAAACAAAAACAATCGAAGCTGTCGGAAATAATATTTTCATCAATAAGTCGCCGACACGCTCCACCAGAATTTTAATCAGACTCGTTTTTATTTATTTGAACAAAGATGCGGACTTGAGATCTCATTAAGATTGCGCAAACTTGTTTATTTTTCGAAGTTATTGACCGTCTGCGAACTGAAATTAAATTTTACCCAGAGCATCGAGAACGGAATACCAATATTGAATGACGAATCGAAAACCGAAATCAATTACTATACAAATACAAAGTGTGGGTTTTGGTAGTATGCGCGTTCAAATCTTCAACATCGTAATTACACTAATAATAATTAAAAAAAAAAACTTCTTTAGGTCAAAAGATAATTAAAAGTAATACGCGCAGTCACATTTTACCTCACGGGAGGAACGAGGAGGCAGGTTCTGGCATAATGAGGGTAATCAAGATAAAATCTCAGGCAAAACGGGTCGCTATAAGATGGCCAACGTAAAGACGGGGCAATATTAGTCCATCTCAGTTTGTACTCGCGGAGATTACGAGAGATTAAAGACACCTATGCATATTTACACACATACATATATATATATATATATATATATATATATATATATATATATATATATATATATATATATATATATATATATAACCATCTCCATCGTCGTATTTTAAAAGCAGTGATAAGCGTATACGGTGAAACATCAAAGGATATATCGAACGTTTTCCGACCATGGTGTACACCGTGGCTATGCATTAAAACCGCACGTATAAAGTGGCATAGTTGACGTATGATAGTAACATAATATGAGTACTTCGTATTGGATTTCTGCAGCGGGGTATTTGATCTTACCGTGTGTCGATAATTTTTGTTGTTATTTTATTCAAGAAATCGGTACATCGCAGGGTTGCCTATACTCATGTCATGAACGAATCTAATATACATAAATCGGTGAGTTGGGAATGGCTGATAGAGAAAGGCTCATTACAATGTACAAATCGTCAATTCATGGTTATATTTGATTGTTCCTATTCACATATATAAATATTAGACAGCAGTATAACTGGGTGGTTGCGTTAATGCTAACCACCGAGAGGTTCCTGGGCTCAAGCCCTGGGTTGAAATCGATTGAAGAAAAATTATTCTGAGTATTTTTGCAGTGTTGCTGGTCAGACTTGGATATTTATGATTCCAAGTCGATCGTTTCTCATCGTAGTTTGCCTTATTTGATTACATTGTTGAAATGGTTCCTCATCAAATGGCAAAACCATCCTACCTACTATTTGAATATGATTTTAAATTTATAATTTATATATGTAAAAGTTTAATATCATAGGTGTCGCTCAGAGGTAAAACCCGTAATGCCATCATGGTGAGATATAAATAAATAAAAAAAAAAACAAAAGTGTAGGTTGTAAAGCGAGTTTGTCTGTCGTAGAGATAGGATACCTACGATATTGTCTATCATAGCTAGGTATGTTAATACGTCAAATGGCCAAACCTTGGTTGAGTAATTCTTGTATCAAGTTTGGCTGGAGTTAACAAAAGATTTACAAATTAACGTAATCATTCAGAAGCGTCTGGTCCATTGCTTATACTCGTATCATATTTTGACTGCACACTTGAAAACTTTGATACCCACTGCGATAAATTGCCCGACTGATTGTAACGACAGCTCACTGTGTCCGAGCTTTTATATGGTGACCACTTTCTAAAAGAATTAATCACAATTTTTTTCTCACACATTCAACTCGTCAAACATACATATAATTGGGGACCCTGACGGTTCTTGCCAAGTAGATATACATATATATATATATATATATATATATATATCGGTAATTATGAAGTGATAGGCTTAAGTTCCATTTATAATACCGTTCCATTTATAAAAAGTTCTAAGATCTTAAAAGAATTTGTTAATTTAAATGGCTGAACGAAAAAAGCTCATAGAAATATAGAAAAAATAAATTCATCATTGAGATAAAAATACACTATGGACAGCCACTCACAAGGAACAAATACAAGACAAATCAATTAGTCCATAATTTGATGGTGTTATGTGGACCCCTGATTGCATGCTCCGCCTGAGCCGATGTCCGAAATTGGCAATGTGATATCTTTCATGTGTGTGTGTGTGTGTGTGTGTGTGTAAAATATCGTGTTGCAAATTCGATGTAAATACTCACTAATGTCCGTAACGTGTGTGTACGCTTGTCAAAGATGAAATGTTGCATTGTCGTATTGAATTCTGGTGTGTACTTACCTAAAACAAAATAAAAAAAACATTACATTATTATTATTTAATATCTCAACATGTTATACATACATACATACAAATATAAGGTTATATTTCTTGTGTGAAGATGAAAGAGGTCACAATAGACATGAATGAAGGCAAAAAGGTAGACGCAGAAATGGAGGAAATTCCGTTAATATATTGAATTACATCCTGTCGTTTTTGATGGGTACTTTATGTAATACTAACGTGTGCCGTAAAAGTGTAATATATTTCTTACATAATATGCCTGTTTCAATCTGAGTATTTGAATTCAAGATTGTTCAACAGAAAGATTTATTGCTTTGATATGAAAAGCTTTTCTGTAGTAGAGAATACGAAGCTCGAAAATCAGTCAATTATTTGATTAGATTTACTTTACAATTGAATTGAAATGTATACCTCTAAACATGCATATCCTGACCGTAATTAATTAAGGATCTCATTTTTTATTTATAAATATTTAGAATTATTTATATATTCGCCTAGGATTTTTTGCGGATATACACGTATCAACTTTCTTGTTAAGATTAATTTATTTCATAATTTTCTTATTTTACCTTGTATGTATATTTTCTTCGAGAACATAATTGAAATTAACAACACTTGTTTGTTACATTCAGCTTTGATATTCCATGCGGTTTTTTTAACATTTGCCTTACTGTGCTGAAAAAATCCGCTAGCCACTATGCTGGACGCTAATCATTCAGTTAAAAATGTCAGTTTTATGTGAAAATAATGCAAAATCTGCGAGGTTAATTATTGTACTTAGCTATAAAAACATTTTATTATGTAATAAACGTCGAATAATATAAAATATGTGTAGGAAATAACGACTGAATCAAATCAAATCATTCCATGGCGCTTGTCATTCACACTGACCGTTGAGCGCAGCGTACTGAATTCCCCCTTTCTCTCGGTTCTGTGAGGCACGTGTACAAGGGTCATTTCCGTTGATATTGTTCAATGTTTTTATTTTGTAATGACATAATTCGAATCATCGAGGTTTTGATGGATAGGCCATAACATATGAATACCCTGCATTCAGTATATTTGGAGATATAAAATAAAATAAAAGTCTTGGTTACTCGCTATCCCTCACAGTGCGGCAAGTGTAAACGAAAAAAATTCTGCAATACTACTGTATATCACAGGTCAACCTATTATTGTTGTTTTAACGCGTCATTCTTACTCTAGCATTGGAGTCATTCCTATGCGAAAAATGGTGCTGAATTTAGAACAATGTAAAGTCAAAATATTTTCATACAAAATTTCATGTATTCTTGTGTTAACTGGACGTAATATTTACAGCAGATTAGAAGTCAAGAAAGCTAACTAATTATTATTGCTACAAAGTACAATATGATATACGTTTGGTAACGTTGAGATTAGGTGATTGGTGCTCGTTAACTACCGGTTTACTAGCGCTGAAAACCGGGTCACTCGTTCGCACCAAAAAAGCCTCGGCGTATGAACAAGGTGTATACAACAACAGCCAATAAGGTCTCGTGAACTATCGACCAATAAGCTCTCTGTGCTGAGAGTACAAGCTAAAAATTGGGCAGATTTGTTTCGTGATTCATTCGCAGCTGGTTCGTCGACGGAACTATCTCTACCACTACTGCTGTGTCTTTCACATCGATTTCGTAAACCCCTCTTCACGTCCACGCTACAGTTTTGTAGAGCAATCTCGAATTTATAGACATTTTTTCGTATCTTAACTTTCACATATACGTAGTTCTACGTCAAAATAAAATTACATTCGATATTTAAAACCGCCATTAACGACTCTATCATGACTGCTATCCAAAAACTAACTGAGACATACGTATATATGTATGTATGTACATATATGTATAATTAAGGCACAAACAGATAAAGCTGAACACGTCAAGAATTCCGCTGTTAAGTCAACATAGGGAGTCAACCGGGCTGAATTGGCCAAGTGTACATGTATCCATAACTGAAAACACGGTTTTGAACATAATGTAAAGACGCTCTTTGGTGTCATTTTTTTTTATATATTGGCAAAACTATAAACGACCGCTGCTTATTTGTGCCCTTAAAGCATCGATCGATGCCAACACCAGATTCAGATAATTTCAAACGCGCACCAAATCACAGCGTTTTCCGGATAATTACGAGGAACGTTTCTTATTCGTTACAAGTGGATAATTGATAACGGTCTGGTTACAGCGGGAACGCCTTTCGATTAATGAAATTAATTAATTTCTCGTTGGGGAGAGCACTTCGACAACACTTCACCCTGCACATTCACGTGTGAGCATATATTATTATGCATACATACATACATACATACATATATGAGCACCAAAACGTTAGCTACGATTATTCAATTAAACGTTCTCCAACTACATAGTTTCTATGCATCTATGAATACTATGCACGTTCAACATTGGAGCCAATTGAGCGAGATACATTTAAAATACGACGGATGTGCGGTTGATTTTATTCGAATTTAATTGGTCGTAAATTGGACGTATCAAATAAATATGTGTGACGAAATTTAAAACTTAAAAGCTTTGGTCTTTGTATCGATTGGATTTCTGCGCTGTTTGTGGCTTCTTTCCAACAAAGCTTCACGTATAAAAGTCTACGGAATATAATATTATATATCACCGAATATTAAGGCGGAATATTTAACAACTGCTATTATCATTAATTATTATTGCGCGGCGAGAAGAATTTTTCGAAAAAAGGGCAGTAGCTGTAAATTATTCATAATTAAATAAAATAACAATTTTAGTCCTCCGGTGCCATTATTGCGCATTCGCCAAGGAAAAGAGACTATGCAAATGTTATGGCATATTTCATTTTAATTAACAATCGTTATGGCGTCTGTTATGGCGCACATGCACATAAAAATGATTATTGAGATAAAATCAACTACAATGCAATGGAGCGATTTAGAAATAAAAAAAACTATTAAGCAATATCCACTGCAATGTTAACTGTTAATACAAATAATAATTTGTTGTAATAAAAAACGATTATCGATGCAATTTTTTTTTAAATAATTCTTTATTTTGATTTGATTACACAAAATGAACAAAATTTATGCCAATCTTCAAAACGCTGCACTTATTAATTAAATATTATGGACATATCACAATTTTGGTTTGATGACGTGATTCATTAAATAACATTAATTTTTATGCATATGAACTGTAAAATTATATTTATAACATACATACATATGTATTTATATATTTAGTTAAAATTTATATTTCGAGGCTCCCCATATACGATGAGACATGCATCGTTGCGTATTTCATCGAGACATTTAATGATAATGTTTCATCAAAACAGTCATATGCCAACAACGTTGATTTTGTATTCGTGATCACGATGTTTGCGCACGTAATGAAATATATATATATATAATAAAAATTCTTGAAATAAATACAATATAGGTTAAATTCAAGACTGAAAGCCGTTCAAATTACACAATCGCAGTGAAGCCGAAGGGGCTAAACCTAGAATGTCGAACTTTAGCGTTAGAAAATCCAAGGAATGATATAATATATCAAAATAAAAACAGTGTCAGAAGTGGGATAGGCACGGAAAGGGTTAGCCATTATAATATGTAACATGTTACAACCACGGCCGTATATCAAATATCGCCCGAAAGCGTCCCCTAATTTCGCCATGCTTTATTGTCACACACACGTGTTTGCAATTGCTGCGAGAGTTGTGTCTTATCCTAATGAATTATGCCGAAAATACGGCCGCTCACTTGCAAAATTTCCGTATTAAACTTTAAATTAAATTACGCAGCGAAATATAATATTAATTCGAGCGCATTTGAGAAATTCAATTTAACCAGACTCGAACTGATTCAAAACTTGTCGGGGCACTTTTCGTTTCGAATGTATTATGTATGGATGGATATAAATAATTCTATCGAAATTCAATTTGTACGTGTGTGTGCATTCTTCGTGGGAATTTCACGGGAAAACATGGGTCGAATTTGCGAAACGTCCAGAGCTTTTATCCCCTCCGAGGTACTACCAAATCCCGCTCGGCCAGTCCATCAATCAAGCAGTTTTTCCAGATCAAGAGATCTTCCACAAATATTTTGCTTGGAACCGAATCAAAATGAACGTCGTATAAAATGGGCCTATAGAGGTTTTGCGCAAGATGGACATACACATTCATAGTTTATTTGCAGTGGATTTATCAATTTTATTTGATCAAAATATGTAATACACATATATATGACAAATTAGGCTTTTAGCTTCAATTGGGTTGCGTTGGATTAGAGTGCAAATAAATAATTGGGTTTTTCTTTGATGTCCTCGCCGTGTGACGACCTTCCTACATAATGAAATGATATTGGATTCTGGTTGGGCAAACGTGCAAGGAAAACAAAGCGCTTTCTCAATGAAATGAAAAAATAAAATGAAAGGAAATCCACCCTTTGCGGGAGGGTGAAAAATCACACCCTTGATAATTCGATACATGGTGTATAAAAAAAAATTGAAGGAAATCCGTCTATCTGAGTGCCATATCGATGACACACAAAGGAATTGTATGGGTTTGTTGCTCAAAATCAAAAAAATCTTAAATAAAATTAATTTAATCTTGGTATTTTGAAACCCTTCAAAACGGGGATTTATTTAATTTCATATTATAATATATAACTTTTAATATTTTTAGCCACAGTTACTTGGGTAAATTGTTGGCTATAAGCCCATCTTCAACCCCTTTAGAAAATTTGACACAATGAACACGAGTTTTAAAAAGAATTTCTTGCGCAAATCAATATTGCAGATTTGCTGTTTTACAAAAAAATTCATTATTTGCATAAAAAAATTATCAAATCTTAAACATAATATTATTTCATCATCGATACCATTATTTTGTACATTTACTTTGTAAGCATCATTTTATACTTTCATATAAGCTTTTGTATAACTTTTATTCAGTACTGGGAACTTAAGTCACCAGGCAAATTTAATATTATTGCTTTAGTACATAATACCTGCTTTATGCAGAGAATTTTAAAAGGCGACAATTTTTCACGACTGTCAAATACATATATTACGTTAGATGATAAAAATCGATTTATAGCTGTGCTCAATAAAATCAGTTAAAACCAGCAGCGTGGTCTAGTGGTGAGTATCGTATTCTTTCGTGCAGGGTGTCACGGGTTCGATTCTCAATAGCGTCTCGTTGTTGGCCAGACCTTGGTTTGTCGAGGTCGATCGTTTCTTATCAGAATTTGCCAATTTTTCTAATTTTCATTGAAACGGTTCCTGTAAAATTGGCTTTTCCTCTCCAATTTTCTATTGCAAACCTTGAGTTATTGTTATATCTCAGGTTTCGCCAGATTTCTCTCCATTATTATTATTATTATTATTTATTATTATTAGACTTATTTATTATTATTTATTTATTATAATTATTATTATTATTATTTATTATTATTATTATTTATTATTATTATTATTTATTATCAGTAATATTTATATATTTACTTATGTATTTATTTATTTATTTTTTGTTTACTATATTTCAATACTTTTTTTTTTATTATCTATATATTATTTATATGGGCGTTGGGGATTGCACTATTCTCCTCATCGTCTGGAATAAAAGCTATTATTATTATTATTATTATATATGTCTCTGTGGTTGTTTATTGAATGTAAAAATCGTATTGTTACATGAATAATGTTATTGATCGTATTGTATACGATGTTTTTAATATCTCACCATAGATGTCAGGTATTGTTTCGATTTACATGTGCATATAGTATGTAATTATTATGTATTTAAATATATGTATATATATATAATTTATGAGTCTTAATCGGTTTAGCACACTCGCCGCTTTGGAGCAATCTGTTAGGCGAGCGTGCATGATTAATTGAAAAATAAAATAATTTGTTAATGATCAAAACTTTTTTACTTTCATGGTGAAGACATTATTTTACTTCAATGTTAAGCAAACCCGTATGTCGGAAGATTTCAAAGCGACCTGAATAGTGAAAGTTGATAATGTTTTGTTTTGTAATGTTTTGACAGTCAGAAATGTCACTGAACTAACAGAGTGAAGCTAATAAAAAGTTTGTAAAAAATAATTAAATAAGATATAATTGAAAATGCACTGAACGCGAAAACTCTTCCCTTTTTATGCAATTTTAATTGAGAGTTAAAGATATGTAGCACCGCCTTTGCGTGTGCGTGATCTTAATTTTTCATATTTTATACATTGAGAATTGCAAAATTTATTCTTTGTGCCACATACGGTCCGTCGGCCGCAATTTGCAAGCCCCTAATACACATTATGATTCGTACTCGATATGTCCATTCGACAATGTTACAAATCACGCATTCACGTCACACTGCACACCGCCTTTCCTGAAAAGAAATATGGGATTTCAGTTGAGCGCTCCTACGATATATTCGTGTCCTTTCCTCGTGGGCATGGGATGGGTTTGCTACATGCATGTATGTAAATAGTCGAGTTGGGCCAAATGAGCTGTACTGCTTGGACCATATGTCATCTTCACACGACGTATTAGGAGTCCTCGGAGGAGGAGGGGCGCGTTTGTCAAGTGTCCTTGTTCGTCCTTATTCATCAGACGAGGAGGATTTAGCGCCGCTTAATCATAAGGCTTTCCGAGACTCCTATCGGCGAAGAAGTGTCGTCGTTCTCGAAACGAGGAAACCCTTCAGCGAACGTGAAAAGCTTAGCTATGAAATATTCAGAAAGACAAGTACTTAATCCGACAAAGAAAATATGATAATAAATATTATGAAAAATAGAAAATTTTATGTGAAAAATAATACCCGATTATATTAATTTTTAAGCATTAAATATGACGATGAAGCATTTTGATTATTTTTATTATATTCAAAATAAGTATTTTAATGAAAATTTGTAAAAACTACAGTCGTTAAACACACATTCGCTATTCTGAGAGAGGCGTAATAAATTTCATCGCATTGAAGAGGTCGAAAATTTAGAGGAAATCTCAAGTTTTGCCGCTTTGAGAAAAAAATAATGAAATTGAAGAAGGAATACGCATTAAAACTTTTGCATGGAGAGAAAAATTAGTTTTCGTAGCGGAAAGTTAAGTTTAGTATGAATGTGAAAGCACCCTTATTAAAGAAAGTGTTATTATGATGAAAAAAATATCGTTCATTATTCTGATATTATACTAAGCGATTTAGCAGTTGTTTTTGGCATTGAAAATTGTTTGAATTTTTTTACTTTATCTATAATATGTACGTATAGATGAAGTTTTTTATTATTTTTGAAAAACACCATTTACCTTAGCCTTTAATTATCAAATTTTATTTTTAAATAACATTTTATCGGAATGTGTTTATTTTTGAGAGCAAGATTAGGTATATATTAAATAAAATAATTAATACAATGTATATATTGTATATTAAATATAAAAAAATGGGTAGGTATTTATGTATGTACATACATACATATGTGTATACGTATGTATGAATGAATATGATCCACAATTTTTCAAAAAGTACGTGCAGTATGCAGTATAATAATTAAAATAAAAAATGTTTTTATCTGTTTGATTAATGAATTTAAAAGTACGCAATGAATTTTTTTTCGGTATTACGAACTGGAGCCAAATTACAGGAACATACACATTATTTAAGCCTGACAAGAGCATTCTGCCTGTATCTGAAAAGACACTTAGTAGCTCGTGCCCTGCCGACAAGCAATAAATTGTTTAAGAGGACATAAAAAAATAATTAAGTCCGTAGAAATACGACAACATTCGTCTCTTCGTTCGATCACTATAGATACCTCTGCAAGAATTTCCCCCACAAACTTTTCCAATACATCTTTTTCAATTCGAACGGTAGTTCAACTATGTATTTCAAAGACGTTTGATCGAAATCAAGTGTGTCACTTAAAGACGAAAAAAAAACATTGCTCAAAATTTTTAATGATTAATAAAAATTGTTGAGCAATGTGTATACGATGCATCATATGCTGTCATCAGCAAACGCTCTTGAGATTTCCAAGGAAAAAATTCGGGTCAATTGATGCAAATTAAACGAAAATAAATACGTGTTCGTTAGAAGAAATGCCCGTGCACAAATTTGTATGGAAGTGAGTGTTCGTGCGGTTTTGGACCCTTCAGACAATTAATCCGTTGGACAATGAGCCACCACGCCCTGCCTTCGCTCAGACCCAACCCAGAATTGCTAAATCTACGTGTTTTGTGTGCGAAAGGAGTGACCGGTCCTTAAAAACCACCCCGTGGTTGACCTGCATTCAGAGAATGTGTGTTTTTGTAAATATTTCCCGTTAAACGCTTCCTATTCACGTCGGCTGAAATGAAACCCTTTTAGGCCGCAAAAATCAGTCCAATTTCTATTTAAATTTGATTTGTGGATTTGTATCAAAGCAAAGCTATTAGTATCTGCTAATTTATTGTATATATTTACCGCATACACAAAATATTTTGTATATGCGTTTAGATGCAATAAAAGTTGCTAGTATTTTAAGAAAAGTCAAATACTCCAAAAATTCTCGTATCAAAATGGAACAAGAGTATTCTAATAGAATAAATCTAACATACACAGAAGCAGCACCACGAATGTATCAAATTTGCTGACAACATAATACGCAAAAAACCCATTCTTTCTCGATAGGTTAAAACTTGGTAGAAATAGTTCATACGTAGGACTTTTGTCTATGACGTTTTAACTTTCAGCAGCATAGCTCGGTGGATGCGTTCATTCTAAACACCGAGAGGTTGCCGGGTTCAATCACGTGGGATGACCTCGATTGAAAAGAATTCATTCCGAGTATAATATGTTGTGTTGCTAGTCAGACTTGGATGTTTATGACTTAGAGTCGATCGTTTCCTACCAGAATTTGCGAATTTAACTGATTTCATTGTTGAAACTCCACCAAATTGGCAAAAACCATCACTCATTATGACATCACTATTTGAATATATATAAATATTTATATGTAGTACAAGTTTAATACCATAGATATCGCTCAGGGGCAACCCGTAATGAAACCATGGAGATATATAAATTTAAAAAACTTGATTTGATTTTTATATTGATAACTTAACGTATTTTAAAATTTTCTGGCAAGTTTTTTTATATTTAAGTCCAGATAAATCACATCTCGTCTTTCACTAATTTTCGTTTCCAACAAAACAATCAACCAGAGGGGTGTTTAGTTGCCAAATAAAATATTGTCTCTCATGTACAACTGACAGATAAAAGTGCCTATGGTAAAAAAATTGAACCTAAAAAACGTAAAGGAGGTAAGTAAAAAAGCGGTTAAAATTGTATCAAATCACTTCCATTATCTAATTGAGAAACGCTGTATTTTTGATGACTTGATATCACGCTAAATATATATCATCAAAAAGTTACTGCATACGGTATATTTCATTCTCGAATTTCAATTTCTATATAATTTGATGTCGTAATCTTTCATGTTCAGTATGCAATCCGTTTTGTATCATTATGTATGCAAGCGTCGTATTCATATTCAATCGAAATATACCTTTCTGTTATTTATAACTTATTTAACATACACACGCCATGTATATGAATGTATGAGATCAACTTTAAAACAAAAGCCCGATTTTGTATGTTGCGCTGGAAATTTTTGTTATTTACTGTGTTTCAGACGGAGCATTCCTCTCCCATCGAATTAGATTACATCATAAGATGATGTATAATTTTGTTTTTGCATTTGTTTTCTCAATTTTAATTTTACGCTTGAGAGAGCACAGATAATGCATTTTCACCTACATTAAAATTAAAAGACATGTGCTCGCCGATAACACATAACGTTAAACTCCCATAAAACGTTCTCCCAATGCGGTAACATGTGAAAATGACTTTGATTGGAAATGTTATAAATATTAATGTTGGAGATATACCTAAATTACGTGTAAAATTTATCGTTTCCGAAGCGTTTTATTGGCGATTTAATGTCTTCATTATTGATTTCTCATACTCATTTTACGTCAATTATATTTTTTTTGTTTACACATACTTACATAAGCGTGTGGTATTATAATGGAAGCTGTCATCCGTTCAGGGAATACGAGACGTCAATAATAAGAAGCAGCAACTGAATGAACAATTTTCAACGGATCGGAAATTGATGCGTCCGTTGATTGAAGCAGAAGTTTACGATGATTGTGTCATCAATATGTTAATACTTTTAATACAAATTCATGAGCTACGTCTTAAATTGCACTCGGTTAACACGACTAAAGGTTCGTTTAAACCAGCCAGCAATTGCACATAAACACGAGTACGAAAAATATATATTCTTTAGTACATTATGTATGTAGGACCGGTCTCCGTGACTTGACAGAATGTTAAATAGACAGAAAGCGCATAATATCGGAAGGCAAAGATCGAAAATCGAAAGATCTTAAGTCGAAAGATCAAAAAAAAAATGGTGCATGGTAAACGGTACATACTCATTTAATTTGCACGAGCAGGATACAACAGGAACAAGAGGAACAGACTTTTCCTCCCGTATTAATGTGCGCGCGCAGAATACGGGAGGAAAAGCATGTTCCTCTTGTTCCTGTTGTATCCTGCTCGCGCAAATTAAGTGAGTATGTACCGTTTACCATGCACCATTTTTTTTTGATCTTTCGACTTAAGATCTTTCGATTTTCGATCTTTGCCTTTCGATATTTGCGTTTTCTGTCATTTAACATTCTCTCAAGTCACGTAGACCCATGTAGGACACATTCATATCTTCGCCCATTAATATGATCTCTCTTCCGTTTGTGCCTCGCAGGGATGTTTTGTATTTGCGGCTGGTTCTTATATATTGGTGCTGGCTATATGTGCAAGACATTACCTACTTTGTATTTTATTATTTGATATTTTTAATTAATGTATTTATATATTTCTTAATTGGAAATAAAGTTCAATTTTATTATTACCAACAATATACCTCTTTTTGGTTTCTATTAAAATAAGGGAAAATATTTTTCCTGATTTTAGGTCGAAACTAAATATATTTATTATTTGATATTTTTAATAAAATGCTATCTGCTATTATTATAATGCTATTGTTTTTTTTAGTATGTATTTCTATCTTTTTTTTATGTATTTGTATTTTTTCGACCATTGTGACCCCTGTAATGCCACAATAGTTCAAACTTAGACAAATAAATATCTTCCGTAATGTGTACGTGAAGTATTCGAAACAGCAGTAACCGACACGATATGATTATATTATACAGCAGTACATGTCACCGAAACGCATCAAGTGCTGCCATGCGCATATGAATATTTTGGGAAACGTCATATTGTGACAATGTTGACTCGATGATACGACACAAGCAATATTCTATGTATATGTAAGTCGATTTTGCCTTGCACTTGTCCAAAATAAGTATGAACGTGCTGAAAATGGGCGGTGCTGTATAGTATGAATAGAAATAGCCTTTTCCGTGCAGTTCTGTGCCGAGCTGTTGACATGCAGTGCTGGATAATATAAACAGACAAAAGTATAAATCGAAAGTAAAGTCAATATAGTAAATATTGACTTTCCTGGTCAATGAAAATTTATGTATTATTTATACTATATATATGTATATTTATAATATGCATTCAAAAATAAGATCTCAAAATGTTTTATTTAAGTTTCGAAGTTGAAAAGTATAGCTACGAATGTTTACATAAATTCCACGTTATCTGTGAATGACATACATGTGTATGTTATTTATGTTTAACTTGTGCAGGAATGCTTACAAACATAACTATCGATGAGAGACATACATACTTATATACCAAATCACTCGATATAGCCCTTTGGTAAGTAAAAATAAAATAAAAATGTACGGCTGTTAAATTTAACAGAATAATATGAATGTATTGTTAAATCGAATCCTATTGTGTCTATTACCTATGACTTAAAGTTTAACCACCTCGTGTTGTATTATTTGATTTTTGATTTTTTAATGCTTTCTATTATTACGAAATTATGTTAACAATACAATACATATTTTAATAGCTACTGATCTACTGATCATTTTTTATTCTAAAATTTTAATTTAATTTTGTTAGTAATCATAGTATTATATTACTCTAATGTTAATGTACAGCATAATAGGAACAAAGTATGAAAACGATCGGATAAGAGATAAAAATGACCACTGACACGAAAGCCATGTGAAACGTAAAGGAGGTAAGTAAAAATAGCTCAAAAACCTATTTACAATTCTTATAAATGCTCATAATACATCTAATATATAACATTAATTAAATACTCTCTAAAGTCGATGACCTAAAGATGTTGTATTATGCATTAAATTAATAAAAGGCAAATTTAATAAATACATTTCATTCATGTTTCTAAATACCTAGTAAGATAGTTATCATACTTGGATCGAGCCAAACGACCATTAGGCTTTAATTGGAAGAAATGATAACGACTTGGCAATAAGACGCAACACACATCATCACATACAAATGAACTAACCGACGATGATACAAAACATTCATAGACATTACAATCACCGACTATAATTAACGCAGCTTCCTGGTACGAAAGCAAGGGGGATTAATCAAGCGTTCACGTCTTAATCGATCATTATAGTCGACGACAAAAAGACGTTTTCTTTTGTCGCCGATATGCGAGCTAGACATTCCCGAAACGTCATGAATGCTTCTGGACCGTCGCTACCGGGATTTGCCGCATCCTGAGACGTCTATTTTAGTACGAAAAGCGAACGAGGCATTCCTGCGAACGAGGACATTAACGGATAACCCTAAAGTGACGAAGGGCCGCCCCTAAAATTGTTTCAGCACGCGAGCTTTCGATGCACGCCATCGCTATCAATCACCGAAACAGCTGACGAACACCTAAACTAGTGGGACAACAGTTTTCGTACGGGACGTGGTCATGAGTCATCATGTATGTGATAAAATGACGATTCGAGGTACAACGGTGTGGCAGTCTGTTCGGGTCCAGTTTCGGTTTCGATTTATATGAGGTATGTGTAATGCACTTTCGGGAGTGTCGCGTTACAGGTTGCATGTATGGAATTTAATTTGTTGTTTGAAAAGTTCCAAGAATCGTCGGTGAAAAACAGGTGCAACTGGAAGTGCAACCTGTGCAAGTCGCATGTACTTACAGCGTTCAGGTGTGAACTTATGGTAAATCCGTGCGTTAATCACTTGAAAGAATTTCGTATCGGTGAGTATATGTATGTATATCTATTCAATATTGACTGAAGTAGGTTTGTATATAAAATTTAACTTAGGCAATATTAGATTGCAAAATTTCCGGTCATATGTTTTGCCGATAACGCCTGAAGGGCTGACACAAATATGTCTATATTGAACGTATACGTGATTTACCGATTTCAGTACCATATGGTAATATTTTTATTTTCTTGCGGTCAGAAGTACTAACAATTTTACAAATGCATTACAATACAATACAAAATATTTGTAAATTTCAATTTCTTCTTATATTCTATCTTATAACCTTTTCCAAATATTTTAATACTATAGTTTAATTATGCAATGTACTACATATTTTGTCATGCCTTTATTCTTTACTTTTTAATTTGTTTTCCTTATATTTATCTTTTTCATTTTTGTAAAAATCTATTATTGGACTCGGATGTTACATATATTATTTATTTACTTTTTGTTTTTTTTATACCTATCTCTGTACACCCTGTCTGTTGATTTTTCAATTAATAAAATAAAATAAATAAAATAAAATAAAAGTCATCTATTAACAAACTGGTATAGTCAACAATCAACAAATTCGAAATAAAAGGATTGTAAATAGGTTTTTGAGCTCTTTTTCCTATTATGCTGTATATTAACATTATAATAATATAATACTATGATTACTAACTAAATTAAATTAAATTGTAAAATAGAGAATGATCAGTAGATCAGTAGCTATTAAAATATATATATATATATATATATATATATATATATATATATATATATATATATATATATATATATATATATATATATATATATATATATATATATATATATATATATATATATATATATATATATATAAGATGTATTGTGAACATAATTTCGTAATAATAAAAAGCATTTAAAAATCAAAATCAAAAAATTCGAAATACAGCGAATTTGCGAGAGCACTTTGTAGACAGTATGCAGGTAGCATATTTATAATAATCAACAATTTCAAGATGCTAGGAACTCGAATTTGCGAGAAACTGAAGGGGAATGAGGATGCCGACTTATTGGATCCGTCACAACAATCGCAGCTAGATAATCGGCAACTCTAGTAGGAAATGGTCGATCTTGGTTTTAAATAACCATCCAGATAGAATAATTACTCGATGAAGAGAATAATTACTCGATTCTGACCGGACCTGAACCCATGGCCTTGTTCGGGTAATCATTGGCTCTATTAGTGAGCTACGCTGTATTACAATCTACATATGTACGTACTATTTACTTATAAGCTTTTCGTTAGTGACTTATACCTTGTATGTAACAATTTGATTAGAGAAGTACATAGATATATTTTGATAGTATAACCGATGTTTTGACAGCATTTCATCTAGTCGTGAGGTACATTAGCGTTAGCCGCGATATGAAAAAATGTTGCCTTTTAAATAGATAAAAGTTTGAGATTGTCTGTATCGTTGAATAGAGCAAAAATGAAAATAATAATTTATTGGCCTGATGATTTAGTCGGTCAGCCGATAAATGATACAATAACAGCCAATAAGTTTGAGATGTTGTAATAAACGACACTATTGATAATTGTAATGATTTTTAAACCGTAACTTTCTCGGACGAAAAGGCCTTTCAGACTGTATTCATTGAGGGGATGGTGGCTTCATCTCGAGGGGTTTATAGGTTCACTTCCAATATAATAATTCCAATGATTTTTACAAAGAAAAATTGGTGACAACAATATTTACAAAGCACCAAATCTGTTATTTTTTAATTTCTTAAGAAATTCCAAACAATAGTGTGTGTGTGTAGTTCTACGTTTAACACAGCAAATCAAACCTATTCAGTCTCTGTACTTTTTTTTCCCATCCGATCGTATGAGGCAATCGAGGAAGCACTTAGTATACACTTGCGTATTTTGCATTCGTGATGACTTTAAGCGTGTTACAAATGGATGCAAGTGAAAATTATGCTTTGAATTTAAATATATTTACAGCAACAAAGTAGAGAAATTATTTAGGGCAAATTAAGTTGAGCAAAAGGGAAGCTAATTAGCGGCTGACGCTGAGTGCTTCGTCGACAAGTGCTCGTCTTCGAGCACTTTGTACTTCTTGAGAACAACACGGGATTATTTGATCAACACTAATTGATCGGCACATCTTCCGTTTCCGTAACGTTTCGACAGCATCCCGTTTAGTGATACGTTCTCGTCAATGGCGCTTTAGTTGAAATTTAAGCTTTCAAATACATTTAGATGACGTGTTGAACAAACACCTTCGCTGTCGTAATTAATTAATCAAGTGCATGACACTCATCTCGCAGACTAAACAAAAGATACCACTTAGAAACACACCTCATATTACACATCACATACGCTAAATCGTATGTATATGTGAACATATAAGGCCCTTGAACTGTTTGAAAATTTTCTGTACATACATATAATCAAATATGGTAAAAATTAAATTTCGACGCAAAATCACGAAACTTTAAAAGCGCAGACTAATTTGATTACGTGCGCAAAGCTCAACAGACTGTGTATAATTTAATGTTTTAAATGGGTATCAAACACGCGATATAAAAGAGCCAAAACGCAATGAAATACTTTCATGTTGTTATTACCGTGTGCAAAGTCGTGAAGGGGTTAAATGGGCCGGTGACAATGTGGATCTATTTGTCATGGAAATATCTTCAGTTGGGCAAAATATAGAATATTGTCTGTTGAAAATGTAGGTCATAAGAAATATTCCGAGGAAATATTTTTGCACTGAAGTAACTAATGTTTGATTATAGTAAGTACATATGTATATGTATCTATATACTATTTAAACGGTTTCCCTTTATATTGTATATTCATACTAAAATATACATTTCATATTTTCAACCATTAAATCAATCAAGTTCACTGCATCGAATGTATGTGTATGTAAATATAATACATGTGTATGTAAATACAAATGTACATATGTACATTTTGTATATTTTGCTACATGTAAGAAATAAATTCTATTAACATAATAGCTTCACAAATGAAGGGATAAT
The DNA here is from genome assembly GCF_051622035.1 of Arctopsyche grandis. Lineage (NCBI taxonomy): Eukaryota > Metazoa > Arthropoda > Insecta > Trichoptera > Hydropsychidae > Arctopsyche > Arctopsyche grandis. Next base: position 12,512,805 of record NC_135365.1, on the reverse strand, counting down.
TGTACTAGCAAAAAAAGTGCGGCTTCGCTCACAAGAAATTTTCAACGATTTAATCAGAGGTTTTACATTTTATTATACTAGTCAACTAACCAAATAAATGTATCATTGTCCGTATACAAATACATATTCACCATCGGAATAAGTGTGAAAAATTCAATGAAGTCGAAAGGAACATCCATACATACTGATTGATGTTGTTTTACAGTAAACAGGATATCAAAGTCTTCTCAACGTACATATGTACATACAGCATTTTTTTCGGTACTTTTCAAATAGTCAGTAGTATATCTCAGTGGTTGCGTTAATTCTAACGACCGAGAAGTTCCTGGGTTCTGGGTTGATCTCAATTGGAAAGAATTTATTCAAGACGGTTTTACTACTCCAGTATAGAGGTAAAGAGATAATTATTTATGTAATTTTGTACTAGCGTCTAGTTTGTCAATTTATCTAATTTCATTGTTGAAACGGCTCCACATCAAATAAGTAAACCAACCTGCCTATATTATGTCACCAATATGTGTGTATGATTTCAAATTTATATTTGTTTAATACCATAGGCGTTGCTAAGAGTTAGCTTGTAATGGCATCATGAGAAAATACAAAAAATATATACTCAATTAAGAAAATGGATAGAAACAATGATTTCGATGAATTCAAATGCTTCATATACACATCTAATATACATACAAATATGTGTACTTTATCATGAAACACATGCGAAATCTCTTGGGAAGGGTGCTTCTCTATTTAATGTTTCACACGTCTACTGGAAACGACTACACCGGAATAAAGCAATAAATTGTTTTGGGTAGGAAGGATGGATGTGACGAACATTTTTTCCCGTTTTTTTTGTTCACAGCAAGCTTCCCGGACATTCATACAACAAATCCTGAAAGTTCTATCGTAATCAGTTGAGTGGTTAGGAGTCAATACAAGACGGACAGACAAAGAGACATTCAATTTTGTATATATGTATATACATATATAGATTAAATGTATGTATGTATAAAAATTAAATACAATCGCCTGAATATACGTCCGATGTCGAACAATGCGAAACATGGACAGACAAAATTGCAGAAATACGTACCCCCACCTACTCATACGTCTACGTATTGGAAGAGCACACTCGGCTTATCCGATGAACACGTCCAATTTATTAGCGGCTCGTATGCCAGAGCTGTCGGCTTGTTTGGTCTATGGTTGTTATGGCTATGCCATGGCATACCCATAGCCGAAGGGTCCGGCTGTCGAGCTTTTGTTTTCGAAAGGACGCACATACATACGTCAACGATTCAATTGGCGCAATGGTGCGTGCTCGTGGGGTAAACGAAAGGGAGGATAGTAGTAAAGCGCGCCATTGGACACAGACAACGTTACGTCTCGTTAAAAGAGTGGAAAAACGAGAAGTTAATAGTCCGACATGTGAATGTGTTATGACAAATGTAAACAGGCGGATACTGTGGAGATTTATTCGGTAGAATTCACATTCACCACTGTAGGCGGTGAATATGGCTATAATATGGCATGCACAACAAATTACAATTAAGCTAGATAAGTTGCCTATTTAATAACCATACAGATCTTGCCAGTAGCGATAGATGTAATCGTAATCATCGAGATAATCGGGTACGTTTTTTCGATTAAGGCCCAGATTTGAACCTAAGACCTATCTAGTGGTAAAAAATCGTTTAACCAATGAACTACCCCGTATCCTTAATACATTTAATTAAAGTATGTGATTTTCTATTTACGCTTCAGATAGATTGTCCTATGTCTTTTATAAGAATTTGTAAGAAATGAGTTGTTCTATAGGTCAAATATCAGTCGGTAGCCAGCAGCATGGCTCGGTGGTTCGTTAATGCTAAGCATCGAGAGGTCACCGGGTTCGATCCCGTGAGCTGACCTCGATTGAAAATAATTTATTTTGAGTGTCATCTGTAGTGCTGCTGGTCAGAATTGGGTATTTGTTACTCCAAGTCGATCGTTTCTTATCAGTTTTTGCCAATTTAACCAATTTCATTGTTGAAACGGTTCCTTCATTAAATTGGCGAAAACCATTATATCCACTATGTCACCACTATTTGAATATGATTTCAAAATTTATGATCAATAAATTTATATACATATGTACATGTTCAATACCATAGATGTCGCCCGTAATTAAAAATATAAATTAAAAAAATAAAATGGTATAATAATAAATCGAAGGCTAAATTTTTTTTGATGAAAAGGCTAAAAATGATTTTAATAGAAATTTTATTTCCATTTATAAAATTATTAAACAAGCAAATAAATTACCAACAAATAAAAAGAGAGTTTACCCTGACTGGTCTAAATTTTTATATTGCATTTATAAATATGTATACTCGTAGGGGTCCGATATACATATATGCATCCATAGACACATACGTATGTACATACATATGTACACATGTCAATCAGTCGACCGGTGACCATCTACCAAACTGACAACCCAATCTATCAAAGGTTACTGAATAATAATAACACTGAGCAACAAAAAAAAAAAATACCAGAGACTAGCCAATCTTTACTAAGTTTGACCCACTGAATTCGAATATAATATTGATTTTTGTTGGTGGGTGATCGTTTACGAGATATGAGCGTTTAAAACAAACCTAAATTTTGAGTTAAAGACCGCAAAAGCCAAAAAACTTGAAAAATCGCGGATTCATTTAAACGCTCATATCTCGTAATCGATCACCCACCGACAAAAATAAATATCATATTCGAATTCAGTGGGTCAAACTTAGTAAAGATTGGTTAGTCTCCGCTCTGGTAACTCAAAAACGTGATTTTTTGTTGCTTAGTGTAATTAATAGTACACTCCATCCTAATTTCATACGGCTCTTTATTACGAGTACTAAAATGGCTTTGCTTCGTAGTTTTCTAATCAAAGTACTACTACAATTATTGTATGGGAAGCTAAATTCTGAAGTAAAATTAATAATACACAATTAGTTTTTTTGATTACGACCTTTTTTTACTGCTATGCTTAAATTCAACACCACTGGAAAAATAATCCGGAATATCAGTGTAGACAAAATTGTTTGGAATATCTCATGTCGCACTTCTTCAAACCCCAGGATTAAAACTAGCTCACGTCCCATCAAATATTCACATACATACATATTTGAACTTGTTTACAAATTACCCTTGTTTCCTCAAAGGGGTGGGGGGTGTGGGCGCGAGCAGACAATCCCAGCGAAATTTCCGCAACAGCCATGGTGTGACCACACAATATACGACGCCGTCCGGGACAGTCATTGTCTGGAGAAGATTAATCGGTGGACACCCGACGCTCGTCAAAACTGTCAACGGTTCAAGTTTAACCTTATCCACAGAGAAGTTCTTCCCGCTCGAAATGCTACAAGTGCTCGAACGCTCGTCGACCAGACCGCACAATGGGTTCCCCTACTTTCGGTCAAAGGTATGCAATGTAATTCATTCGAAAGCTCTGCATACTGTGCTACGTACACATCTGCCATTCTGGATGTGGTCGTGTAAAACGAAGTTTCCCAATGCCAAAATATATACCTATGCATGTATGTATGTATGTATGTATGTACTCGTACGTATCACGAGGGTTTACATAAAACGGTGATAAACTTTGGAAATGATCTGTAAATTCAGTATGACATGAATTTTGCACATATGTAGTTCTAGTTTTGTTATTTGAAGTGGAAGTCTCCATTAAATACGTATATAGAGTTGAAATAAAATTCTCGACAATATTCAAAATTATTATCTCACTAGTGTGTATGTTACAGTCGAAGTGTACTATTTTTCAGTTGTAATATATTCCACTTTGCGTTGTATGTAGGTATATTCGAATTGTAGATAGATATTCGAATGCAAATCAACTAGTTAATACAATATGCACCGGTTGTAAAATAATATCTGATGTTTTGGCGAATGATTTAGAATTCAATGATGCTTTAATATTTGCTAGGTATTACGAATTATGGTAATGAATATCGTATTACAATAATACTAAGAATGTGTTCAAAACAAAAATGTGACTATCTGTGTTTATAGACATCTTGTAACTTCGTAATTATATCTAATGAGATAATAATTGAAATACAAGAAAAATAATGTGTAAAATAGAAAACAATCACTGGATAAATAGCTATTATAATATACCTTAGATGCATTGTGCACGGTCCCGGAAAGATGCACTAATTTTGCACTGAATAGTAACGCAGTTTCGAGACGTCCTAATTTTTAAAGGCGCTCAAAAAGAACTTACGCAATAGAATTTCACCAAAAAAGGTTACCACCCTCGGATAACATACAAATACCCCTTGACGCTTTTTTGTGGAATTCTATTGCGTTAGTTTTCGTTGAGCATCTTTGAAAGTTTGGATGTCTCGAGAGTGCAACTATCTCGAGTGCATTTTTCCGGTCACCATTGTGCACATAATTTATGAACAGTAAAAAGCATTTAGAAACCAAATGTACTAAGAAAGATATCAAAAGCGGATTACTATTAGATAAAAAAAAGAGATTACGGATCAATCTGGATACAAATCAATCAAAACTCAGAGAATAAAAACATACTCGTACATTGAATAAGCATATGTACGTTTGTACGTGGAAGAATAAGAGGCAGAGGCAGATCTATCTACGTACACATGATACACTGTACCAAAAATATGTATTTTTCCGGTATTCTAGTTCTATTGATTATGAATGAGATAACGAAGCTAGATTTTTAATGAGATAAATAAGAATAGGATTGATGAAAGGTAGCACCTTTTTGAGTGAGTTAAGGAAATTACGGGACACCTTCGTTCCTCGTCAGAATGAAAATTATGAGCTAAAACTTCTATAAAACGGATCGCTTCTCAGGAACAATCTGAAGAAAAAAAAACAGCTGCAAATCACATTTGAGTGTTTGACCCAATTTTGACCCAATTCAGAAATTTGGGTCAAAACTAAATCTTCAAACTTTTACAGCGGGCTCTAATTGTAAAGATTGGGAGTCACAGGTGAGCCGGCGCTCTCGAATTCTCGGCCGCAGATTCCAAGCGGGCAAAAGGTTAACAATTAAGCGTCACGACCCGTCCCGAAATTAATTTCGCACACCGGTCCACATACACATACAAAATGCCCATCACGCGCGTTGACGTCGTCTACTAGCCGCAAAGGGGTTAATTGTTAATTGGGCAGAAGGTGGGATTTGTGTACAATGGGCTAATTGCAAAATTAGAATGGATTCGGAATGAATTACGGCAATTTTGCTCCGATTGAGTTGCACGCAATGCTAACTGCCGTTGTGGGTGCAACAGTGCGATTACAGTTAACGTTCGGCGAGATTTGCACGGTGTGTGATTTGCAAATCTTATGACTTTGTGCAGTAATATTGTCATTGTGATGGTCGGTGGTGTTTATTGGATAGGCGAATCTATTCGATGGAAACGCGTGTGTTGTTAAAATCCAATAGAAGTCTCTCTCTCTTTCAGACAATGAGATTTCTGTTGAAAGTGCATTACGGAAATGTTGAGCTTTTATATAGGATGCGAACATACACGGAGAAGCAAAGGCTTTGAATTTGAGATTTAATATGTCCATAATAAAATATCACGACATTCAATGCGTAGTAGACAAATTAAAGTAAGTGGGTTTGTTGAAATCTTCGTGAATAAATCAAAATTAAAATTCTTCTGTGCGTTTTATAGTTTAAGATAATCAGTAGAGATAGGCTTCTCGTCAGGGCAATCGTAAAATAACAGTAACATGTTCCATCCGTGTTCAAAGCAAGAAGGCAAAAAAGCTTATGTACATGTATTTTCTATGAAATGAATAATAGTGAAACAATAAGTCTAGTCATCAGATAAAGTAACATTTTAGTTATTAATTATTATTTTTCATATGAGAATGATTGTTTTCAGGCATTTTCATATTAACAAAAATTAAATAAATAAATAACCTGATAATTTTGAATTATCATTCGCAATGACAATTTTGAATGCTTGTTAAAAATACACTAGGACTGTTTAATTGCTAAAACATGAAAAATCTGACTCAAATCAGTATTATGAGAGTTGCACGTGTTTATTATATAAAAATATATATTCACAATGATGCCATTACGGGTTTTATCAGTGAGCGAAACCAATGGTATTAAACTTGTACATATATAAATTTATAGATTATACATTTTTGAAATCATATTCAAATAGTGCCGACAAATAGTAGGTAGAATATTTCGACTAATTTGATGAGGAACCGTTTCAACAATGAAATCTGATAGTTTGGCAAACTTCGATACAAAAAAGAGCGACTTCAAAATATCCAAGCATGAAAAGCAGCACTGCAGAAATACTCCAAATAAATGCTCTCCAATCAAGATCAACCCCAGGGCTCGAACCCAGAACCTCCTAGTGGTAAGCATTAACGCAACCGCCGAGCTCTACTGCTGGCTAATTTCCACTCTTGTGGAAATCACTCCATTGTAAATAATTTATTCTGAGTATATTTTCTGTAATGCCGCTGGTCAGACTTGGATATTTGTGATCGTTTCCTACCAGAGTTTGCCAATTTATCTGATCTCATTGTTGAAACGGTTCCTCCATTAAATTGACTAAAAACCATTTTACCTACTATGTCACCACTATTTGAGTATGATTTATTTACAAGTTTAAATTCATATATGTCTCGTTAATTTCATGTTTTTCAGTATCTCGTAACTCAGCGACTTATGTAATAAAAATGCTGCATTGTTGGTAATTGGCCAGGAAGGCGCATTGGGGTTTACCTGTTAGGCCTTCCTGGTATATATGCAGGCGCGGCTCGTGCATAGGAACTGCGGCGTTGCAGCACCCCCAGAAAAAATACAGAAATTTACAACTTGTATTTAAATATATATGAGATATTCATTAATAATGATTATGTCAAATATCTAATCATTCTTATTTAAATTATATTCACAAGTTGTAAATGTATACAAATGTGATTGTTTTGTATTTTTTCTGGGGGTGCTGCAGCGCCGCAGTTCCTATGCACAGAGCCGCGCCTGTATATATGTACATATGTATGTATGTAAAAAAAGAATGGAATATAAGTGAATAGCTATGTATATGATAAATAAACCTATAATTACTTCATTGTTTTGAGAGAATTACATATTGTACATATACCTAAAACAATGATTCAAAATTCGATATTTGGTTTCAAATTGTATCTAATGGGTTGTTGGAAAAAAAAGAAAAAAACATTAGGCATACAATATGTTTTGTAATGAAACGCTGTAATGCTCGAAGCAAACAAGCATTCGGTGCTTTATGTGAACCGACACTGAGCGAGTCTCTTTACAAATAACGCGGCTTGAAAGGTTTAACGTGAAAAGAGGACATAATTAACGCACTTTTTTCAAAGTCGTCGGTGACTTTGAAAAAGGTATCATTTCTCATCGCAAACAAGAAGAGTCATCAGTTCGCTTCTTTGGGTCACGACTTGTGAGCCGTGGAGTTCTTTGACGGAGAGGGAATCCTCCGAGAGGACAATGCGCCGCGGTTTCGCTCCATTAACGAGTGAACGAGTGCGAGGTGTGACAGGTAAAAGGATCACGAAGAGAATCCTGATGGGATTTTAATCCTCCGAGACGGTTACTCTCTTTGCATGGACCGTTCGTTACCCCTCAAAGTTTGTGAGGAAAGCTCGAAAAAATTTTTCGTGAAAAAGCCATTGAAAAAAGACAGTTTGAAACATATGTATGTATGCGTGCACGTCTCTCATCTGGACCGAGTGAAGTTTCATCAATCTCTCATACACGAACCGCTGGCTATTTCGATGTTTTTTTCATAGAGAGATTTTGTTTCGTTCAGACTGAGTTTGACTGATAAAATTAATGGTGCGATTTTTCATTGGAAACGTGAAAATTCGCACAACATTCGATCGGCTGGAAAAGCCCTACGCTCTTATTTATTATTCGAATCTCGTCTTTTCCGGGAGGGCTTATTTCCAATTTTATAAATCGCGCAAGATCGACAAAGCGAGAAATATTCATTGGCTCACCCCTTTTTCTTAACGTAGATTTTAACTTGATTTGACGTGGAATAATGGTTCGGATTTACTCACTGAAATACGCACGTACTTACAAAGATATAAGCATTATTTTTATTCACCCACGTAAATCTACCAATTTAAAACCATTAAAATAAACGTATAATTGAAACGAATGAATTTTGTACTAAATATTGCTCAATGATGAGTAAATTATCTACATATTCATTAAATATATAATAAAAAAAAAAACACTTTATATGAAGCTGTAAACAACCACAAATATTGAACCTGGATAGCGATTGCAACGTTTATAAATAAATAAGACGGAAAATAATCAAAATGATTCAAGTCGTTTGTTATTTTAATGAGCGCTTTAAGTACTTAGCATATGAAGTGTCCAATTCCGTCTTAAGTGGCGCTTGAGATATCAAAATTAAAATAATATTCAAAAATAGAATAAACAATTTCACATCGGCTGTACCGATACATATGCATGTATGTATGTATGCAAAGTACAAATTTAATGCTTTTACGAGCTGAAAATAACGCAACAATGGATCGTTCCATCGATAAATAACACAAAAAACTATCCCCCGAATTAATACAATAAAAATTAAACATTCGCGGGGATGCGCTGAATAGACAGGATAAGGATTGGAAGCATCCCCTAAAACGGCCATGTGGCACAACCCCAGTTTTAATCCCCTGCTTACTATTTTAAAATCATGCCGCAATATAATAACCATTAGGGTTGGCTGTAGAAAAAAAACTGTATCATCTGTCCGCGTTCGCGAACGCCTTTTAACGCTCGCTCGAGCCAATTCTGTGATATCGAATTATAAAAATGCGAATGAAAAGAGGGGGATGTGGGTGATAAAGCAATAGGTAATTATTCAAACTATATTGTATGCACACTTAGATTTAGGGGTAATAATGAGTAGAAAAAAAAATATTTTTTTTATTCATAAATAAGAGCCCATGTGTGATAACAGTTAGTGATTTACATTATTTATACCTTTGGGCATAAACGGTCAATATACTAAATTTTATTTTATATATATATACGAGTACTAGTCATATCTACTAGTACTAGAGGTGGTCAAATTAATGGATAATTTTAAACAATTATTTATAGTTTTGGACCATTGTGGCATTACAGGAAGAACCTAATGCGCCACAATGGCCTAATTATTTGTCTGTCGGAAAATTGACGAATTTAAACCGAGTTTGAACTTCGGATATTTCAATTAATAATAAAAGACTAAATTTACTAAATTAAATTTTATTAAATAAACTAAATTTTCAATATACTAAATTTTATTTTATATATATATACGAGTACTAGTCATATCTACTAGTACTAGAGGTGGTCAAATTAATGGATAATTTTAAACAATTATTTATAGTTTTGGACCATTGTGGCATTACAGGAAGAACCTAATGCGCCACAATGGCCTAATTATTTGTCTGTCGGAAAATTGACGAATTTAAACCGAGTTTGAACTTCGGATATTTCAATTAATAAAAAAAATTGTATGTTGATTGTTGACTAATTTAAGTCCAAGCTAGAGCATGTATGCACAACGAAACACATTATTTACTCGTGCATTCACAGTCCATAGACAAACACTTACGAAAACGTTATAAACTCAGAAGTGTATAAAATATCATTGATGACCACTGACGAAACGGCCGAAATCGTAAGACATCGAATAAATAAAAGAAAAGAACGGAACCGTGAACCGTTCAAATATTTACAAGAGGTGCAACGCACTCTGAGTAAACACTACAATTCTCTATTTCAGTTGTGTTTTTGTCAAATCTACGCTTTCCAAATTGATAAAAAATAAACTTTAATTATTATATCGTCGGATATCATTGATAGGGTGTAAAAATACAAACGAGGGGTGTGCTCGTGTTTATTGTGTGATGCGAAATTGATGACAGATGCTGTTGAAGTTCGAGTAGAATCTGTCACGCATTTGGCGCAATGCTGTCGAAAATGAAAAGTAAAATAGAAACTCGAAGGGAGATGCAACAACAGGAAGGGCACGTGCTGTTGCACCAAGTGCTATAACTGAGTGCAATAAGCACAAGGAGGAAACGAGCTTAATTTTCATCACAAAAAAAAGCTCAGCTCTCTTAATGAACAGCACAAAAGCTTTTTCCCAACATCCGGAAGCCAGATTGTTCAAAAAGATTAACAAAAGAGAGGTATCGCGTTACTATTAATTACGTTTTGCCGAAAGGGAGGGGTTGCAAATATTTTAAATATCACGCGGCAGATCGATTTAATATTCAACAAAATGTTAGCTGCTTCATATACATATACATAGTGGATTTTAAGATCTGAATCATGAGTAATGGATTTCCGAAGACACTATTGAACGAATTTGATCTAACGGACACGACTTTGGGTCAAATTAGAATGGTGTTAGGATATATTATAATTAGAATGGGAACGTTTTCAAGGGTCGTATAAACGGTCTATAAATTCCAATGTTTAGACATAAAAATGTAGTGGAGCATACGGGATGGATACCTGTTTTGATAAGGAATACGTACCAGGCGGGTGCGTTCAAGTTGTTGGTAACAAATACCACATGGCTAAAATTTTGTACTTCGTATTATATACCTATGCGTGTGGATATTTCCTACGGATCTGAGTTTAAAAATTGAGTTGCTCGTTTTTTTTATTTAGGTTTGGTTTCATTATGTATAATGCGTTACAGTTGGGATACATTTGAATATGAATGCAGTGCAGGAGAGTGTGTGGGTTCAGTGAGTTTTATTTACATTGTCAATTGACGGACGTTGAAAAAGTGGACGTATGCAAACAAACTGGTCTCACGAATGATAAATTTGTATGGAGCATTACTTGAATCCCACGAGGTTTCAGTGTGCATGTGGTGCAAGTTCAATGCAAAATTTATGTTGAAGAATTATTATTAAATGAACAGTTCTAAGCCGTAAAGTGACCAATATCATGGATATATGCAGTTTTACATGATAGAAATGAGTATATTTTATCGTTTGTAGTCAGGTAAGAGTTGCTTCAAATTTAGTTTAATTAATCAGAAATCATTCTAGTGTGAGGCACATTTTTACTAACTGGTGTACTTAAAAGCTTAAAGATTTACTCTCTTGTTCCCAAACTATAGAGGGATTAACAATATACATATGTGCATATGTATTACATAGTATTGCTGATCAGATTTGCATAGTTGTGACATTCAAATCGATTATTTTCGATCAGAGTTTGCCAGTTTAGATTTAATTGACAAAACGGTTCCCCACTTATGTAAATCACTTCATCATCATCATTCTTACAGCCATTCGCCATCTACTGCTGGATGAAGGCCTCTCCAACACGCTTTCACTCGTATCTGTTTTGTGCAACACTCATCCATCTCACCCCACATATTTTCCTAATTTCTTATATCCATCTTCCCTGTAGTCTTCCTTTTACCCTTTTACATTATTTCGGGTACCATTCTAGCACTTTTTTGTCCACCATTCGTCTATTCTTATACCTACGTGGCCCGTCCATTGCCAGTTCAATCTCTTCACTCTATTCACTATATCCACTACCCTTGTCATACTTCTCATTCACGTATTACGTTCAATACTTCTTTGAGTGAGTTATTGTAATTATTACTATGTAATAATATCCAACCGTGATTATAGTAAAAGGAAGTAAATGAAATTCAAAAAAGAGGACACTGATTTGTGGTGGCATGAAATTAAGTATCAAACGAAGAATTTAAAGAATGAAAATTTTGTGAAACAGATGTACAAAAGTATAAACAAATGGTGATTTAATTCAGGAAGGTGTCAGTATTATACAAAATTCAATTGTAAAAATCTTATACACATATTATATATGTAAATATGTATATGTATATTGATGGAAAATTTTTTCGAGTGTATACTCTCAATAGCACGAATCGTGAGATAAAAATTCGCCGTAGTGAGATAATAACACTGTAACATTACGAAAGATTCAAAGGCATCTACTGGTCAAATCCAAAAAAGGGCTTACCATTACAACTCCAAAAGCAAAACTTATTGCGTAGTACCATTCAAATCCGATACATCTGTACTGACAATTGAATCGAGCACAAATGGAAAAAATTCAAATTGTTACAACCGTGACGAATTAATCGAATTCGGTGACAATGCAATACCCGAATTCTTTCAATGGAATGACTCCGACAATAAATAAACGATACAATGCGTAGGTACCATTTGCCTACACCCAACTTCGATCGACAGACCAAGATGATTAACCGCGATAGTACCTTTCGGATAGTAAAAGACCGGTCCCGTTGATTATGCGGGATATTGTATTATATTATAGGTATGTATATCTGCATAGGTACCACTGCGGATGGGTAAAGCACTGGGCGAACACGATTAGTTTATTATTTTTTTCGTTCGTACTTTTATTACGCTGTTGGATTGGTTTTTTCCGGTGAATTCAGCTCTAGTGCGATAATATGAGTGACTGGGCAAAACCGTTGCGTTCTATATATCGATGTTATATATTGTGCGAGAATTAAAAAGTGTGTTTTCTATTTAAAAAAAAGGCGAACGAATATTGTGAGTAATTAGGAACAAAGCAACGTACAAAACGAGTTTGTAATAGCGGCTGACTTCAAACAATACCAGTGAAATTCAGAAAAAAATGATACTTTCCCTCATCATAACAATAATTGCCTAACAATGGCGAATGCGGCAGGTTTTGAATGCTGTTTCATGTAACATTAAATGTTTAGGAAAACGACAATTAAAAAAATAAACGTATGAATGGTTGGAAATTTGTTTGCTAAAGTAAGTTAATATTTTGTAGATATGCAATTTTACAAATTACATATATGTCGAAACTGTGGAACATTAAAATAATTACACTGAGCAACAAAAAATCACCTCACAGAATACAGCGGTCGGACTACATGCCATCTCGCTTACACCTAACATATTACGCGATACAACCATATATACAACGAAAGCATTTAAATTGCAATTACCGCTTGAGTTAGTACGTTTAGATAAAAAAAATATTGAGATAGAAAACCAATCCTTATAAACGTGGTGAAATAAAAAAATTGCCAAATAAATGAAAAATAGCACGAAAAAAAAATCCGTAAAAAAAATATATTTTTGACTTTTAAAATTCGCTAGATAATTAATTAGAAGTATTTTAAAGCAATGAAATATAACAATTAATAGGAAAAATATCTGACTATTAATTACAATACTCAGTTTGAGCGTAACAATCCTAAATTTTGAGTTAAAGACCGCAAAAGCCAAAAAACTGTAAAAATCGCGGATTTTTTTAAACGCTCATATCTCGTAAACGATCACCCACCAACAAAAATCAATATCATATTCGAATTCAGTGGGTCAAACTTAGTAAATATTGGCTAGTCTCCGCTCTGGTATTTTTTTTTTGTTGCTCAGTGTTATAAGTCTATTCAAAAATATTTTTACGAATAGTCATAAAAATTGACGCTTCATTGTCAAAACCAAATCTTCGGTAGTACCAGTAGTACAAAATAGACTACCGGTAGTACCGAAATATGTATAAGTTCAATTTTATGTTAGTTGAATTGTTTTGAATTCAGAAAAAAAAACGTTGTATCGGTTAGTTTTCATGAATTAGTCGAATAACGAGTCTACGTTGAATACGATTTTATGTTCAAAGGAGTCTCTAAAATAAATTATGCTAATAATATCGTATTTATCCTAATCACCTTCTGATTTTTTTGGAAACTTATAACGGCTAAGACCATCTCAAAACATTGTTTTGAAATTAATAAAAAAAATATTGCTGATTAATGATTAGCTGACTGTTATCTTACAATTATTAAATTTATATTTTTTGGCAATTAATTAAATTTTATAACACTAAATTCTTAAATAAAATCAATACTGGTAGTGGAAATTGAATGGTTAGAAGTATGACAAAGGTGTTTGATGTAATGGTGAGAGTAAATAAATTGAAACGGCAATGGGCAGGTCACGTAGCTAGAAGAAAGGACGATGGATGTACGAAAAAAGTGGCCGAATGATACCCGAGAGGATGTTAAAGAGTACAAGGAAGATGGGTGGATGAAATCAAAAAAATGAAGTTTGCTCAAAACAGAGACGAACGAAAGCGTGTTGGAGAGGCCTTCATCCAGCAGTGGATGGCGAATGGCCGTGAATTATGATGAATGCTGAAATTGATATCTGAAAAGAGTCATCTAGATCGGCTGTGAAAGGAAACGCTTTAGCTAGTGAGCCACAGTGACGCCTATCGGATGTTTGGGAAATTTTAAAACTTTCGCTTGGCCTCTGTCATTTCGATGCGCATTCGGAGATTTTTTTGAGACAAAAATAGAGCCATTTTCAGGCAAAACATTAGTTGAATATAATCTATGTATTATATATTCACAATTTAAATGCTTTATATGACACGCGTTGATTTAAAGTCTGTTTAAACATGTGTTTTACACCCGAGTGGAATTTGATTTCCATGCCACGTCATTATTAAAAATTGGATACAATACACAAACGAATACACAAATATAATATATAAATACTTACAGATATATGAATAAATTGTACAGTAGAGAACAAGATGGGATACTCACCTGAAACAAGAAAAAAATAAATTAGTATATTTAATACAACATACAAAACGAACATGTATAATTAAATGGTTTTATCTCACGTTGGAAGTATGTATTATCATCCGTGTAATATCTAGCTTATATTTTTAAACGTATATATGTATATATGTAACAATGATGAGAGTAATCAGAGTTGGTAAAGCTCCAAGATGCAATTTTCTGGTCTGAAACTTTGCCGTCGAGTTTCAAACTACCGCAGACGGTCCAGAATTGTTGTTGGTATAAACATTGCTCAAAATTACACAGCAGTTTCACGCTTTATGAACTTTTCTACTTATGTAGTTCAAGTTGGTTATGGGAATTGCGTAACTTTCGATACCATTTGCAGATTTTGCATCTGTATGCAAACGAGCTATGCAGTCAGTCAGCTATGAAATGTACTGATATTATAAATGTATATTGTAATACTATATATTTATGTATGTATAATAATTTTTATCTGCTATGTACTAATTAATGCAGTGTGGACTAAAGTGAGCGGTCAAAGTAAATGAGCAATTGTTCAAAGTCGCCCACGACATTTGGTGTTCACAAAACAAATGATACAAGTCGAGACTTTTCAAGATCCTCGAGGCATTTTCGAAGATAAGATCTCACTAATGATTTACATCCCAGTTAAATTACACGGCCGTGAAAGATAGACAACAATATTTATAGTGGTACTAATTCCGAAAGGAATTCCCAGTTCTTCGCGCCGGGCATACATCACACATTCAAACGTCCACGTTGCCAGAAAACAAGCGTAAACATACCTACTAAACACGAGTAAGATGCGAATGGGGCGTGATTTATGTATTGTAAATTTTCTTTGACGTTTTACAAATTCGTCATTGCGTATTCATTCATATGTATGTTAAGCCACGTATGTTATGTAATATGTATTAGATAGGATTCGCAATAAAAAAGTGATTTGTCTTTTTTAGCCTTTTTTTGTAAGATTTATCCTCAACAGTGAATCTTTGCAATTCTACTATATGGAGTGGAATATATGTATATATGTACATACGTATAATATTTTTGGCCAATATACTTAGCCAAGTATAAAAATTAAAAACTGAGTGCCAAAGGAGAAATCTTAACAGAGAAAGGAAGTGAAAATTTCCCAAATAAATATGTACATATGAAATATATAATATTAGTGTATCTCAAATTATTATGAGTTTTGAGGAATGTTTACGTGTAAATTAAGGTATGAACAAGTATTCTCTGTAAAATCGTAAGTAAAAAATGCCAAAAAAATTAAAAAACACATTTTCCGGAATTTTTTTTGAGAAAGGGCACTTGTTAAAAATTAAAAATAGTATGTGTGTACAAAGAGAATTATGTAAAAAGACAGGTAAAAGCGCAAACACATTGAATCGTGCGGCATGGACGTGCTCGCGGTTTCCAGTTGGGGAGGGCGTTTCGTCAGATCATTGTAAATGCATGTGCAAAACTATTTAAAAAAAACACGGGCCGCGTATGATTCTTTGTCTGCATCTTAATTAAGGGGTTGGAAAAATATAGAGGTTTTTGAATTTGTAAAGAAAGTTTTAGGTAAAAACATGGAACCAAGATGTACCTATCTGGCAGGTATTTATTCAAAATTTATTAAATACTACTAATTCAAGCATTATTTTATCTATCTACAAGTTTATATATAGAGAATGTTCTTATGCAATATTATTACATTGAGAACGACTGATCTAATCAAATATTACAAGAAATCTTCAAATCGTCCACATTTTCATTAATAACAAAACGAAATATTCACAAAGCGGAAATGTATTTCGCTTTCTAATTAAAATGGTTTCCCTTTGCCCTTCCGCAATTATTGCGACAATTAATTTTTAAACGGGACTATGTCCACGGATAACTCTTTAATAATAACCACACAAAACAATAAAAACAAACCAGTGAAGGATTAATAAAGATCTCCGATACGTCGAAAGTATTATGCGGTGCTTTCCGGGGGTAAAACTTCACCCCAAGTTTTCCAATAATAATTTCAGTGTAGTGAGAGTTTGGCCCACATTAGCCGCGGTGAGCTTATCCGAAGCTTTGGTCGGATCCATCAGAGATATATATCCGACCCTTCAGGTCCTTTCAGCGCGTTAGGACTACTGTATATTCCCCGGCGAATTCGGAGAGCCCGTATTTCAAGAACGGGATATTAACATTTCGACTGCGGCTCTCCAGTAATATAATAACCGCTTAGAACAAGGAAGGGCCGAGAAAAAAATCCCCGGCCGGTCCGGAGGGCCTCCAGAGGGCCTATCTTTAATTCCATCTCGGCACTAGCACTGAGCCTGAGGTTCAATCTATCATTTTTAGGGGCGTCAGTTAGGACAGAAACTATTTAAAGTGCGTCCTACGCGGTGCATTCTCGCGGGATTGCTCGTTGTTTTATTAGTAATGCATCCCCGAAGTCGGGAATGCACGTCTAAATATACGTTTAAAGAATGCATTTGACGGCAAACGAGTTTCGAGACGGTCGGTTGTTGAGCGCACGCTACGGTAAATTTTAATTGAAAGCTTTTTAATGCGAGAAAAAATTGATTGGATGCTATGAGAGCGTCAACGAAGATGAACGTTTAAAATCCATATGCAACATTTGATGCAGAACTACATACATATACCGTAGTGATTTTTTATGGTATGGTCCGCCGCGTCGTTCACTTGCACGGACTCGCCGTCTCAATTCTGGTCCCTTCGCGGTACTGGCGAATTGTTATGTATAGGCTACTCGTCTTTTAAATCATATATGGAATTTTCACTAAGAATAATCTGATTTGTGTCTATCAAATATCACTGTGATCTATCTTGTTTGTTAAAATAACACATATTTACACATAACTTCTGGGCACTATTGTTAATTTATTGGAAAATCCATTTTTGAAAATATTTTTGATCTCTTGCTTTGAACACTGATGGAACGGTTTATTGTTATTTGTGATTGTTCCGATGACTATCCGATGTTTAGTTATATCAAAGCACTCCACTACTCCACGTCCGTAAAGAGGTTCCACTTAAAAATCTATGAAATACCGTAAATTACCGAAATAAACGAAAATATTGTCAATGCATTATAACAAGACAATGTTGAAATAAATAAATCGCTGGAAAAACAGCAACTCTGATTATTATTATTAAATAAATGTATATTTTCCCATGATGCCATTACGAATTGCCCCTGAGCGACACCCAGGTTATTAAACTTGTATTAAATAGTGGGTAGGATGATATTCGCCAATTTGATGAGGAACCGTTTCAACAATGAAATCAGATAAATTGGTAAACACCGATAGAAAACGTTCGACTTGGAATCACAAATATTTACTGATTAGCAGTACTATAGATATATTTCCGAATAAATCCTTTTCAGTCGAGGTCAACCCAGGGCTTGAACTCGGGAAACTCTCGGTGGTTAGCTTTAACGCAACCACCGAGCTAAACTTACTGGCTTTTATTTTAACGTCTACATAAAATTCTATGTATGTACGCAGTTTTCCGATAAAAAAACATGATTTTGCAAATGTTAATAAAATTACACTTAATTCAATTTAAATGTAAAAATTATGCAGATATTTTTTAACGTTAAAAATAATTTCATTTGATTAAAAATCACGCAAAAACACAAATGTGTCGTGTCATGTTTGTTAATGGCATAGCTTAAGCGATGCGAATACATAAAACGTTACACGGAATTTCATAGAAGTATGAAATTGAAACGTCAATTTTAGCCCGTTAACAAGTTTTGGATGAGTTGTAGTTATATCGACATGATTACATCGATGTATTGGAACGAGGAAGCTTTCAGCTTTCATTATATTAACCGGAAACGAGTTCCGGATAATTGAGTGCTGTGTGGTATTAAGTGCAATATACAATTTCATACAAATGACTGAACAAAGCGTGAATTTTATAAATTGCATTCGACCTATCGAATATATAAATTTCGTTTGCAAATTTGTTTTTACTCTCTACAACCGAGTTTTGCCGTTGTTTCAGACATTTATAAATTTGAAACAATAACAGTTGTAGGCGAAAATCTAATGTATGTATGTATGTATGTGCTTGCAAATAGCCGTTATACGTTAAAAAAAACTGATAGTGAAAAGTAATTACAGTGGCATTATACTGTACTGCTGAGTCACAATTTAATAAGCGCCATACAATTTATTAAAAAAAAAACAATAAAACATTTAATGTGAAGTTCGCATGAGCTTACATATGTACATATATACACATGCAGAAGTTAATCACAATAAAATTTGATATTTTAATATCATAACACAAACAACAACATCATTGAAAACCTATAGAATTAAACACAAATATGTACATAACATTGGACAACGCCCAAATATGTAATTATACACATTGACCAATTTGAATAATTCATAGCCACCCCACACGGACAATTACCGTGAAAGCTAGTCGCGCTTAAGTTTATTATTATACATATGGGGAACAGGGGAATAGTGTTTGCCTAGTGTGGATAGGTTAAGATTAAAACGAGCTTGTTTGGGTTAATTTGTATGCCGAAAATTGACGAGCCCTGACGCGGAATTTATTCGATGCTGGGTCGTCGTGTGTCACCGTTATCTTATGTCCTCCCATAAAAAAGGGATAAGGGGGCAAAGCCTTAAATTTACATATGTATTTTGTACACGAAAGTGCGGTACGTTGGCATTCAATAGCTTCCCGTGCACGCCTGAACGCCAATCGATGGTGCACTTTCCCCATTTTAGTGGAGAAACACTACACTACAGGGTGGCTCGAAGTTAGCGAAAGTTCAAGTGCATGTAAAATCCGACATGCTATGGGTTAACTTTGGAGCCGGTTCAATTTAATTAAATTTTCTGTGTACATGTTTGAACTCGTGGTTTTCTCGAAGTGGAGTTGGTATTAAATGTTAAGGGTTGCTTTCTCATTTTTACAAGCTTTTTATTAGTTTTTTTGGTCAAAATTGGGCTGCTTGGTATGGTGGAGGATACTTAACTGTTGCCTTTGGAAGTAAAATACAAATAATGAAGAATTTTTAATGAAAAAGTTAGTACTATATTCTATGTATGTGAGATTAAAAGAAAAAAAAACGGAATTTTCCAAAAAACAATCATTGTCATTTGACGAACTTCAAATATTGTTTGCTTTCGTTTAATAGTAATGATATTACATACACTGTTTAATGATAGTCCCGTTCCGATAACAAAGGACATGAATTAAAATCTCTTATCAGATATGAGATGGAAAAGAATTAAAAATTTTTGAATGGAGAAAATATTGATGAAATTGAAAAAAAAAATGCAATGATTTCAAGTTTCACTTTCTTTCTTCTTATTAAAATAAGCTTGCATGATTTAAAATGGTACTTCTCCTATTTCTGACAGAAACATGTCAAAATGTAGTAAATAAGAATTTGATGGAAAGGAAAAAAACAGAAAAAAAAACGAAATTAAATGATGGATATTTTCTTTAAATAGAGCAAAGTTTGCATATTTGAATAATATCTTAATCAATAATGGTAAGAACACGTTGAAAGTGTGGCGTGGTTTTCTTCACATGTCATCTGTTCAACATCTTCACATGTCATTGTTAATTCATACAATCTTATTATTTTGACAAGTTTTTCCCATATTTCTTTAAATATGGGAATCACTGATATCGATCACTGTCTAATACAAAGTTATAATGTCAATACAAGGATAAAATATTACCGAAAACACTCAGGCGTTACATTACAGGCGTGAGTTTTGCAAAGCATCGCGATAGCATAGGTTAGGCGTGCTCACGTTTTTTTGCATGTGAAAAACTAACGAGAAAATAAAAACAAGTCCCACGTACCACTTTGTGTCTGCACTTGAAGACTATTATAAATAATTCCCGCAGCGCATGCTTTTTTAATAATTATTTAACATATTGAATACATAAGTTCCTCTTCCGAAAATCAAATAAAAAATAGCTATACTTTTAAATAGCACCTGATGATGCTAATAAGTATGCGTCCACAAAAAAATTTACAAGAGAGTAATTTTTTAGAAGATTTTAATGAGATCCAAATATTTTTGACGAATATGAAAAATGAACAAATTATTCAATATTGTATTGCATTAAGTTTTATATTGGATTCTGTTGGTTATTTAAAAAAAAAAACTTCAATTTGAATACCTATTCAAACTTTCATGATACATGTGAAAGCACTAACTATCCCATTGATGCAGTAACAGTTAGCCCTAATGATTCAACTTCCACAGTTTAACCCTCGCCATTAAGGCAAACGATACTTTCAGAATTAGGAATAAAGAAAAGAAAAACACGTCAAAGTTTCGTTGAAAGGAGTGAAATATGAGCAAGTATACATATATTGTAAGTCCATGTCAGTGCTTTTAGCCTAAATACTGCCGCAAGTATCGTTGTTTGGCATTCCGTCGGACACGGTTCAAGGAATGCCTCACATTTACATATCGTTTTGCAGAGCGGAAGTTGCCCGTCGGTTGAGAAGCGCTGGATTAGCATATTCGACGATGCAAAGGTATGTTTGTGTGTACTGCCTATTTCGCGAGTGCGCGAAGGTGGATGGCGGAATGGCAACTAGAAGGGGAGAGACACGTGGAGTTCAAGAGTTCTCGTATTGGGAGGGGATGATGGATAAAAAAGCAAAACAGAAAAGTCGTAAAACAAAGCGGCGAGTGTCGCAAACGACCGGAAACCTTTTAACCCCTTCCGGTTCCATAATTCCGGCACGACGAAAATCTGGCAACAATAACGGAAAAGCCAAGTCTTTCCAAACACACTGTGTTTTGTCGCTGGTACATTCTGCATCGATTGTATGGCGAAATGTTTAATGGTTCATGAAAAATGGATTTTTACCTTATCTATGTACGTAGTAACAATAGATGATGTTTTGTGATCATGCGAAAATTCGAACTCGAGATTTTGACTGATTCGAACTCAGAATCGATTACTGATCACGTTTTCATGATCTAGATAAAATGTGTGTGTGTGTCTGTATTGCTGTGTATTTTGGGGATTTTTTTGTCTGTCACATCCACTTTGGGCAATTCGAGTGAGTAAGATATGAGTAAAGTATATATGTATGTATATAATAAAAACAAGCCAAGTATTGCAGTAAGAAATTTACTTATGATAGTGTATTTTCAGTGATGAATTGCAATTAGTATAACGATGTATGTTTTTTCTGAGTAAAGAAAATAAGAAAATAATAATAAAATTCTAATGATGTTCTCAAACCAAATGCACACGCTTAAAGTGACAGAGGTGTAAGTACTTTGATGTTTACGAATATCGAATTATTTTTTGTTTCTGAAATATATAACATGTGTTATGTTTGTATCAACCGCATTTTTGCCATGTCACTTTTTTATATCGGACATTGCCGATAATTTGCACCCCCCATTAATCTTATTTTACGATAAGTCAATATCAGGTTCGACGCTTCATAATTAGCGGTTGGAAACTCTTCGACAAACTTGCCGAAGAATGGTTTAAAGCCCCATTAGTCGTTTCGGAATTAAATAGCGATGGTAATTCGATCGGCTTCGACAGGATTTGGTGCGTGAAGGATATTGGTTTCGGTGACGATTTTCCCTCCTAGTAAGTGTAATAGGTAACACGATAACGACAAGTAACGAAAGTGAAACTATAACTCATAGACAGTAACCGAATACCTATCGGGTTCAAAATACATTTTACTAGCAAGTAAAGAAATCCCCGGAAAATACTGAATTCCAGGAAAGTTCGAGTCTACTGTAGCTATTGAATTTTTTTCATTGAGTACTGGGTCTATAAGCGCATTATCGTGTACGCCGGGGGTAGGTTAGGGTAGTAATGATGAATAAGTAAAAAGCAAACAGACATCAGGGGTTGAAACGGCGACCCTCTAAAAAAAAGGTAAAAACGAACCCGTTTACACCTGACAGGTGTGAGCGGTCTGTTGAAGGATAACGGTCGCGGTTCGAATTATTTGCACGCAGTGAAAGGGTTAGAGCGGTCGATTTTTTTCTCTGCATTTTCATTTTACAGTACGAATAAAAACCGGATCGGTCCAATAGCGGCCGGTTGTCGCATGCAAATTACAAGTAAAAAAATGTCAATTTTGATTGAAAAGGTACAGTGTATCGAGTACAGACTCCATAGCAGTTGCGCTCAACTTATTTTGGATAGTTATTATTAGACTGAGAACTGTAATAAACGTATTTGAAAATTGAGGTTTTAAAATATGCTGCAGTTTTGGTTTTACATATGTGTTTTTTGAAGCGAATCTTCTTATGGTAAGAACACATTCAAATGTGCATGCCACGTCTAAATAGACTCCAGCTGTGATAGGCGTGTCTTCGTATTATTGTTAACTCGTACGATATTATTATTTCGTCAAGTTTCTTCTACATTTATTCAAATATGGGGAATCACTGTCAAACCTATGTCAATACGAAATAAAATATCTCCGAAAATACACCAGGGCGTGAGTTGTTGCCAAGGATCGCGAGTGTACAGACTAGGCATGTCAGTGTTGTTTTTTTGCATTTGCAAAACTATCAAAAGCCTATGCCTCATTTAAACAAAGCACACAAAGCCTCATTTTCGAGCACACCAAATAACTATGCCTCATTTAAACAAAACAAAAAGGGGACTATTTTTTGGCATTATTGTCAGTAAACAAATGTCTCACTTCAAGTTTGTGTGATCTCACATTTGTACATTCCATTTTAATTTATAATCGTATAATTATGAGAAATAAATATCCTATGTCACTGTATTTGTGTGAAAAAATATTTATGTTCAATGTTTAAAACGCCTGCCTTTTAGCTTCATTAAAATTGCATTGAAATAAATTTTATAGCAAAACATCCAAATAGACAAGTAATTAACTCAAGAACGAATAGCGGTAAAAAAGCCTCATGTATTTTATTAAAATAAGAGGAGAACACGAATAGTCATAAACAAAGTATAAGGTGTGCTCGAAAAGAAGAAAGAATATTCGAAAGTGTTAAGGTTATACATAAATTTTAACTTTTGCGGAAGATGTTCTCCGTCTACGTTGTACGCAAACTCGAAAACTAAGCAGAGTTTTTCCTGTATATATGAAGAAAACTTTCGACATCATTTTAACAACCTCATAGAGAAAGTTAAGGATCTTATACTACTTACATACACGTCATAGGAAAAAAAAACGGGAAAAAAGTAATAGTAAATATGGATTACATTATTATATGTCGAAAGTTTCGGAATATTCTCAACTCGTTCATATGCATATGTAAGATATATATCGAATATAAACATGTCTATTTACAAATTATATATTCATTAAAAGATATTTGAGTGAGGTGGTATGCCATTAAGCACGAAGTACATAAATGACATTTGTTTATCGATCTTATAGTTAGGCTGCCTTTCCATTCGACAATTGGGATCATAGGATAATCCGTGATTAGGGTAGAGAGTTACATGTCAACTTCAACTATAATTTAGATTTATTTTATCATTTATACTGCTGGCTATACAAAAACCACCATCGGTGAATTATTGAAGTTAAAAGCCATCGAACTTGAACGCGTGTAAAATTTATAAGGGTCAAGGCGTAATAATAGACGAGAGGAGGGTTTCAACAGGTAAGCAAAAGGCACAAATTTATATTTCGGTTCGAACGATAAATAACAGTAAATGCTAAGTCGACCGTTTGTCTCAATGATTCAACTTGTTACTGCTGAAGGCACGTGAAAAAATCATTAATCCGTGGCGTGATTGAATGCGCCCATGGTGCAAACTTTTGTGACAATAAAAGCGGGGATTTTATATGTTTGAAAATGGCAATCGAACGAACGATCTATGGATAGATTGTCAGAGATAGGAAATGCAATTGCAAGTTGCACGTTAAAGTGCAGTTCCGTTTATCCAGGCGAGATCGATTTGAAAATGCACGCGATTTTAAAAGCTTTATGCGCTGGAAAACGCTAGAGAATTTTATTTTAAACGTGTAATAAGTTGTGGGAATAATTAAATTAAATTTTTTTTCATGAAAAACGGGCACTCGACCGCATTTTATGATTTTCATTATAATTTTCCTTTACAATAGAAATGAGCGTGGGTGGATAATTTTCAATGACGTTTTAATCTGCTGAAGCGACAAAAGCCTTAGGCAAATCCGATTTTTCGACGGTTGTGCCATTTTATTATGCTTTCAAACAATACATAAATTCGTTTGATGTCAAAAATTCAAATTAATGAAATTTGCGGTGTAAAGATTGTCCTTTTGTGATAAATTTTGTTTAGCCTGAATTATCTATTGGAAATAATTCATCTTGATTCCGACAGTTCATTACATTTTATGGATTTGTATTGATAACAACAATTAAAACAATAAGATGTAGTGTTGTTAAATGAAGTAATTTTTAAGTAACATCCGCAACTTTGTGAATATTTTTTATTACAAACATGAATAATGAAGCTAATAAAAAGCTTGTATAAAAACAATGTTATGTAGCATTAATATTTATGAGTTTGTTAATTGTTACTCATTAAATTTGCCGATGCTATTCATACATTAGGTAGAATTCTGTCTATCGTAGAAATAACCTATAATCTAAATATTTTATTTTATTCAATTAATCATGTACACTCATCTTAAAGATCGCTTCAAAGCGACGAGTGTACTATACAGATCAAACACACTCCAAATTACACATAATACATAATTATTATATACTTTTACATTATAGACGATATCTATGATCAAACATTGTAAAGTGAATTGCAATCATTTTTATATAATACGATCAATAAGCATTTATACAATACGAATCTTTATACGATAAGCATCCACAGATACATCAATGGAGAAGTTTTTGCAGCATTTTTTTTTATACAAAGCGGCGAAGCTTGAGCCGCTGAACAACTCAAGATTTGCAAGAAAAATTGGGGAGGGGATTCCAATTTTACAGGAATCATTTCAATGAAATCAGAAAAATTAGCAAACTTTGATAAGAAACGATCGACACAGAGGTACAAACCAAGGTCTGACCCGCAACGGGACTCTAGTGGGAATCGAACTCGTGACACTGCTCGAAAACATAATAAGCTAACCACTAGTCCACGCCGCTATTTTTGAAGAAACTACTAAATAATGATAAAAATATGCATAATTGTATAACAATCATAGATTGTAAACCAAAATTATTTTTTTACTGTAAAAGTTAAATAAAATTTTAACAAATTTGATATTTACGATAAATAAGACGAACAAGAAAACAGGTAAAAGATTGACATCGAGTTAACACAAACCAAACTCAGAACGTAATAAAGAACAGCAGTTGGCACGTCTCGAGAAAGTCTTTGATTTTCATCCGCGAATTTTCTTTGGTCTCGTTCGCGAAAAAAAAAACACGTTTCAGAATTCCAATTAGCCCCAGTTTCAGCCGCTGTAAATCACACGAGAGCCGAGCGAAACGAAAGGTAAATCGCGAAAAATTTGTATCGCTCTCGGAAAGTTCAATTCGGCAACAGGGTCGGATTTAATCGAAATCATCGCTCACAAAGATAAGCCGTCGAATTGGTGTTTATTTGCGCGTTTGTCGGGTAAATTACTTTTCTCAAAATAAAAACCGCCCTTTTGAGCGATGCGTAAATATTTGATTTGAACCCGAATCGTCCTCGACGTAAAATTAATAACACCATACACAAACGGAAGATTGAAACTTGCATACGGAATGATTGATGTTTGTCCGGAAACCACCGTGTTATTCGTAATTAGGTAATTAGCAAAACCAAATACAGCAGTGAATACTCAATAGTTTAATTGGGTGCGGCACTGCGTTAACGGTTTCAATAACACGTCCCAGACTGGGTATTATTTGGCATTGAATGGGTTTAAATTAACGCTCATTAACCCTGTTCCAGTCTGTCGGCAAAATGTTTGTTCGAAATTCGACGTTCTGAATGATGCGATTCCGGCATTCAAAATTAATTTCGCGATGTATCCAAAACACGCTTATAAATTATTGCAACAGATCCTAATTAACATATTGAATGAACTGATTTTTCATTATTAACGTTTTATTAATCATCTAAACCGATTAATTGATAAATTATTGAAACCTAATAGAAAGGCCTGAATTTAGACACGAAATAATGGTAACTCGGAGTTGTCGATCATGTGTTAATCGAAGAACGCAAATTTACCATGAATTTTTAGCTATTCCATATTCATCAGCTTGCAACATAATAAGGGCTAAAACACACTGAATGGTACGTGTTTTTTAGATACTTTTAAACATGCGAAAAAAAATGTAGCACCCCCAGTCCATATACATGGTACACAGTCCCTAAAATCACCCCCTAGAGTGTTTTCGGTGATATTTTCTCCTTGATTAACAGTGATCGGTAACGGTGAATCCCATATTTGAAGAAATGCAGGGGAAACATATGCATTTGCACGTGCAACTACACTCGAATTCGGTTTGGGGAACACCCACAGTCACAGCGGGGAGCCAAGGACATGACGTTCCGTACCACTCAGTGTGTTTTCGCCCTAACTTTATAATCATGTCATCGCGATTAATAACTGATCACTCAACAAATAGCTTAACGTGCTAATATTTGTGTAACAAATAATAACGTGCTAATATAATACGTGCTTTAATTGTTTACAATTAAAAATTAACAATATGGATGTCTGTACATATTATATGTATTTATGTAGTTTTGTGTAAAAAATTCATACACGTGATCATTCTTCTGAAAACCACAACTTTATGATTTTAAAATAATGGGAAACTTTAGTTCAAGCAATTAGTGTAAAAATAAAAATCAATTGTTCTATTCGAAGGTCATGGACACTAATCACCCAAAAAAATAGTTAAGCACAAATTGTTTAAATATTTCACTATAATTAGCAACATACGTACGTATGTATGTACATTATATATCATCTACAGCAATTCACCATCCACTGCTGGATGAAGGACTTTCCAACATGCTTATATTCGTCTGTTTTGAGTAACCCTCATCAATTTCTTCCTACAAATTTTTCTAATTTCATCCACCCATCTTCTATTTGGTCTTTCTTTCGCCATTTACACTCTCTCGGGTACCATTCCAGCACTTCTTTCGTCTGTTTTTTTAGCCACGTAACCTGCCCTTTACCATTTAAATATATTCACTATATCAATTATATACACACGTATATATGTATATAAAACTGTTCAAACTGTTATTTTTCTAATTTCATTCAATCATCTCCCTTGCACCTTTTAAATTTTCTCGGGTACCATTCGAACACTTCTTTCGTCCGTATTTCTAGCTATGTAGCCTGCACATTGTCATTTAAATCTCTTCACTCCTTACTGCACCTTCCTGGCCAATTATAAACAATTTACAGAGCATCATAAAGACATCTATGGAAAAATTTTACAAACATTTTAACAGCATTTTATATATCAGTAAATTCGAGATGCTATAAACCTGAATTTTTGCGAGAGAGAGAGGAAGGTTTTTAATTTGTTTCAATGAAATCAGATTCGTAAACTCTGGTAGGAACCGATCGACCTGCAGCACCAGGCCAGGGATTGAACCCATGACCACTCGAGTAGGAATCATTAGACTCTAACCACTGATCTATGCTGATGGTTACTTATCCTGAAAATCGCAACTTAACATGTATTTTTTGTACAATGAATGTAAATGAATGAATGTAAGTGCAAAAAGTATTTCTTCGTTTCCTATATAGGAAAGAATATGGGTATTACCCATATCTCTACCCCACTCCTTTCCTTTTGGGCATGCTTGGGTATAATTCCCTTGAACTTCGGAGAAACTTCTCATTAATTCGTTTCGTTCTCCTGCTCTTACGTGGTAATACGTCATGCCCGTTGTTGCTGGAGCAGTTGGGGCTTTATGTCCCTAATCACTATGTGCGTGGTAGACATCATCATTTGCTGGCTGTACCTACTGCCCGCACAGTCCTTTTTCGAATGGCTCCTATTCCAAGAGCTATCCGACTTCTTAATGAAATCGTTGCTGCCGAGACTGAATGTGATATTTTCCACCTTAGTGAGCGTAAATTGTCGGAAATTACTCTAACCCATTTATCTGGTAGTCTGCGCTCATCATTGTTTTCATGATTGATTGTGATTTATGAGTGAAATTTTGATTAACTCTCTTCCATTTGGGCCTTACAGGGATGTTTTGTATTTGTAGTTGTTTCTTACATATTTATTGAAACTGGCTGTAGGTGCAAGGCATTCCTTATGCTATATTTTATTTGATATTTTTACTTTATCTGTTATTATAAATGCTATTTTTTATGTATGTATGGATGTATTTATGTTTATGTTTAATTGTTATTTTGTTTTTTTTCTTTTTTGTGTTATATTTTTTGACCATTGTGGCGCTTTAGGAATTCCTGTTATGCCACAATGGTCTGTTTAAAATAAATAAATAAATAAATAAATAAATAAATACATATGTAAATATTTATGTTTGCATTTATGTATATTATACAAAAAATATTAGAATTACTTGTATGTACCCACAGACGTAAGAAAAGCTTTTTTCAATTTAAAAAGTACAAGTAACTTTGTATTTTGAAATAAATATATTTAAATTTATCCATTATTAACGAGCATAATACTTTTCAAACGAATGTAAAAGACCTATGCATATACATATAAATATGTACATATATACATATATATATACATATATGAAAAGAACGAATAATCCCATTGACATTGTTCGCAGTCGAGCGACTGAGTTATGCACTTGTTCCACTGACTGACTGAAGTGTCGTTTTAATCAACGGAGGAGTAGGAATGTAAAGCCTTATGAAAGCGCTGATAACCAACACAGCCCCTAAATATGTATATGTACATAATACGTACTTTCAAATATGAGCCTTATTCAACGTCGCCAGCAAAGCCTACATCGGCACGTTGTATCGCACAGGATTCCAACAATTATCACTAAAGGGTGTAAAGCAGGGGGGTAATGCAAAGAGTCGCCTTGTATTTTGATATGTTACTCGGAAGCCCCACAAAAAGCACGGTGGGAGGAGAGCTGAGCATAATTGAATATGGTATACTGACTGTACCCACCTAACCGTTGATTAAAATTCAACTCTTCTTTGAGAATGTAGGCGGGTGCAAAATATAACTCCCGTTAAAATATTTCAAATGAGGGCGAAATTTCCTAACGGAAAGGGGGGAAGCTTGACGTTTTTGGAATAATTCGAGCGTACCTTAAATGGCGATCTTCAATTAAAAGCGAATCAATTAAGAGCGCCTAAAAGGAATGCTACAATAGCGGAAGCGCCATTTATGAGTCATAAAAGTGAAAATTTTAGACGGGATCAAAAGTGATCTCAATGGATGAAAGGTTCCGAAGACATCCGAATGTTTGTATATTACTTAAAATTATGCTCTCTGAGGAATTTTATAATTTGGAAACGTTCACGGTATTATATATCATAAAATTCGAGATATAATAAATTCCTTTATAGCCAAATCCACACTCAATCTGTGATTTGATGATCAAAGATTTAATGATGTTAAAGCTCGAAAAATTTATTCGATCTTTCTAAAAATGTATGTAAATCCGGTAGATTATAAAAGACTATTAAAAGTGAAATTTTCTTTACGCACAGTAGAATGAATTTGGTTTATGCGGCTGAATGTTGCATCCGTATATCCCTGCGTCGTTGATTGAAATCTCTCTTTGATAATTATTTCAATAACTCAACCTGTTTCTTATTAAGTATATATGTACAATACATATGTAGATTATGCGTAAGAAAGTTTCACTTTTGTAGTTTGTAGTGCAAAATACAAGGTCAGTTTTTTATACTAGATCCACTATATCCATTATAGAAAGCAACCATGTATTAGAATGTAACAGATATCTTATATTATTTGATAAGATAAGAAGCAAAATCTGATATCAAATATACGACAGAAGAGTTTTAAATAAGGCATGCAAAAAAGTAAAGTTTACAAATAACTTATCGTATATAGATAAAATTATATAATAGTATAAAAAACACAGGATTCTTGTCTAATGTTAGTATTACATATATAAATGTTTCGTAACATAAGAAGTATAATGTGGGAGGTGAAGATTAATCTTTTTGCTCATCAAGCCTTGAACTTTAAGTTTAAATGTCTTTGCACTCCGAGTTAGAAAAAAATGCAATTTAAATTCAATCAAACTTCAACACAGAATAGACAGGAAATCTATTATATTCTTTGTAGTAAAAGTCAATAAACACCTAAAAAGTAACCATGTATTTCCACTTCCTATTTTGTCGGATGATTGGCTTTAGCTAGTCAGCTGTTCACACGCAACAATTTAGTTGATGCCTTATACATATTTACTATTCGATTTACATAGTACACTAATACGAGCTTTTGTTTCTCGTTGGGGTAGAGGGCTTTTAACGATCACTTCCAAATCGTGACAGTTGACCCGTGACTAATAAAACGATTAAGTTCATAGTTATTGATGCAGGACTTGCAGCAGGAAACGCACTCGACACGAATCCTTCACGGCACGTCAAAGTACGGAGGTCCGAAATTGAGCTTAATCGCATTAAGAAGCGTCGATGTGATATATTATTATGTACAAACATACTTTGGTTCCAAAGAAGGAACACCTACAATGTATGATTATATAAGAAGAAAAGCTAGTAACAATAGTGATGGTTAAATCAGCGGAACTACAAGAAACATGCATACGTAGGAATACTCATGGATGTACTAGAAAGGATAGTACGGAAATTAAGAAGCACAGAGTGCTAGAAACTCTTGTATAGGTATAATTCCATAAGATATAATACTGAATATTTTTTTCTTCTTCATCTTACTTTGGTTATACAACATGATCTACAATATCTTTCGTATTTTCAATATCTTGACGATAGACCAAAGTCATT
The DNA here is from genome assembly GCF_051622035.1 of Arctopsyche grandis. NCBI lineage: Eukaryota > Metazoa > Arthropoda > Insecta > Trichoptera > Hydropsychidae > Arctopsyche > Arctopsyche grandis. The sequence continues at coordinate 12,481,173 of NC_135365.1, read as the reverse complement.
TTACAGCATTTATTCGACGATTCAAGAGATTCACTGCTCCCGCTGCTCACTCCACTTTGTGTCCCTCCTTTTAAAGGTAGGTAGACGAGTGTTCGGACACGCAGTAGTCCTAACAGCCCCGGCAATGCCAATACAAGTTATTCTCCACAAATTCTCTACAAATTCTCCACAAATTCTCCACATTACAATGGTCTGGAATTTCAACGGTAAGCTAATTTTTTAAATTACATTTATTTTTAACTACGAATTTACACAATTTCACTCAAAAAACTTTCCCCTTCATCCTGCAATATATCAGTAGATTTCATACGATAGCGTGAGTGTGTGTGTGGTACATGCAAATTTATTCATTTAATACAGATAACCCAATAGATAAAAACGAGAACACATGTAATTTGAATAGAATGAGCTATTATTTTGAGGAAATATTAACAAATTAATTGCATCATTAGAAGTGAATACTTCCAGGTATAAATATGTATATTTCATATACCCAGGTGAGTCTATTGATTTACTGAGATTTTCAAATGCATTTTTGATTGTTAGAACGGAAGCATTTTTTTTTATCAAGCAGTATTTTTATATAATGATATGTAATAATAGCCCGGTCGGAAAGCAGCCCCTCCTAGATGATTTTTTTTTGATATTTCACGATTCATTAAGCGCAACACCCCCTATGATTCTAGTTTGGAGGGCCATATGGATCGCATAAATCTCTCCCTCGACATGCAACGTCGATGGTGGGTACTGACGACGTCTGCCTAGAAGTCACTCAAGCAGATCCAGTATAAAAAGCGAACAAATTTAATCCGACCGTCGAGTTCTCTATATGAGAAAGAAGAGAAAGGTTTGCGCCACAAATATCCGGTGCACGCGCGTTCCCACTTCCGATCAGCTGCCATCCAGAACATCCCCCATTGTGCACGGGGTTGACGGCTGTCGTTCTCAAACCTTCAGACGATGTCAAAATACATAAGGATAATCCTATTAGACAGCTTATTTAACATAAATGTCACTTTTTGACCAGCTAACATCAAGCAGTGCTACATTGAAAATATATGTATCGAAAAAGTACTTTCAATATGTTTAAAAATTTAACCCAAGCTTAGCATCACTAGACGTAGAACTAAATACATATGTATGACGGTACATACGAATTTACAGTACTCTAAAATTTAGATTATCTCAAGCATATCTAGCATAACCAGGTGGTTAACAGTCATCCGCAGTATTGGGTAAGATTTATGCAAAGTTGGATGAAGTTTCGTAAATTATCACAATTAATGAAACTGTTTTTAATTACAATGTAAAAGACGAAATAAAATTTTAGTTAAACTTTTCATATCCTCAAGATATACCTATAAGTACTTGTACAATTAAACAGAGCAGACGAATAATTCACTCTCCCGGTAGTTTTTTTCTGGTTATGGGCATTTTTAATACATTGTATTATTAGGTTAAGGTTAAGGCTAAGAGCACAAAAAGACAGCGATCAACGTTATGACTAGAGCGCGGATAGAGACCATGCTTTTTCCAGAAATCGGGGCGGTTTGGCTCTATTTACAAAGTTAGAGTAAAAAAAAAAAGATTCAGCGAACCTTTAACAATGCATTTACAACAATTGAACAATGAACGGCGCACTCTGGGTCCGCTCTTTAGATATTTCGATGGGTTGTTTTCATTTATACTTGGGAAAGGCGGCATAGCTGATGGACCCGATTTCATGTTTTTGGGTTGCCTCTGAACGACATCTATGGTATTAAACTTGTACATATACATATATAAATTTTGAAATCATATTCAAATAGTGGTGACATAGTGGATGGGATGATTTTCATCAATTTGATGAGGAACCGTATCAACAAAGGAATCAGATCTACTTGGAGTCACAACTATCCAAGTCTAACCAGCAACACAACAGATACATTATTTTCGAGGTTAATCTACGGGATCGAACCCGGCAACCTCTCGGTGGTTGGCAATCAACAAGCAATCATCAAGCTATGCTGTTGGCTAGTAAGAAGAGGTATGTAAAAAATGTAAACAAAATTGTCGCCGATTGTACACGTCAAATACGTCGAAGGTTTCCGGTTCCCAATATTTACAAACATGATTTTACGACCATGTTGGTAAAGAGATGACAATGATGGATAACGGAGAGGCGTTAGTCTCATATTTTACATGTACACGTGAACTTTGACCGACTCGGCGTAAGGATCTGCACCTCACAATTGGCATTTCCTCACGTCCAGCTCTATCTATTTCTACCTTTAGGGTCGTAAATCTTAATAGAATTATCTAATTTTTTTTAAATATATCAAACTTTTTTAAATTTGATTTGTTTATTATAAACGGGTGTGTTGAGAAGCCCTAGAGTTTGCCCTAACCGTGAATTTCATTCCGTGGCTATACGACAATAACAAGGAGACCCTCGTATGAGCTTTTCGAATCGGAAGGACACGAAACGGTGAGCTTTTGTTAGGCGCGATAGTGACAATGGGTCCGATCGCCGTATGCTCCCCATATCCCGTTGAGATGATATTTTTTATCCGAACCATCGAATATGTACACAATAAATGAATATAGCAAAAAAAGGAAGAAAAAAAAAGTAAGCGGACTTGAGAGTGTTATGAATTTCATTAGTAGAATATTAAATAACCAAGACTGGCTTACATATTCGTAAAGGATAACGCACGCGTTTCAGTTCGGTTCACCTCAAAGCCGCAAACCGTGACAGAGTAATGATCTTTGTTTCGTTACTTGTATGTACCTAAGAGTGTGGTGTTGAAGTTAAAGCGCATAAAAGAGGTCCGTTGCGATCACAACATCAAGATCATTAATTAGTTTGTAGTACGGCTTATGCGATATAATAAATAGCAAAGTTAGACACGTCATATCCAAGCACACCATTGTTTGCCAGTGGGATTTGATCTGTACAAAATGCACAGTTACATAATAGAAGTGGAATCATTCATTATGGAATATCCAGTAGTAGCCCATCTGCTACTAAAATAACTATTCGAAACAATATTGTTATGGGTATTCACTGCGTTTGACAGTTACGAAGTTGCAAAATTCAGCAGATTTCAATGAAGGTACGTACACTTTCGATGAATATCTGCGCATAAAAGAGCAAAGGATGAAGGCAGCTGAAGATGAAGCACAGACCGCAAGTCGTGAGGGCACGTCAACTTGACTTATCTCGCCTTTAACGTCTGTATGTAACGAATTGCATCCATAAATTGATTTCGATGCGAATATTACAATGTTCGGTAACGTGTTTGTATCTCTTGAATTCGGCCGGAATGAATGTAATTGACGAGCGTGAGATATTAAACTTGAGAAATACAAAGGCACCAGTTTCAATGCTGGCGTCGACTTGTGTCGGAAGAGGTATAATAAACGTGAAACAGGAAATGTTGAGCCAAATTAGGAGTAAAACGTTTCAAGCTATGTATGTATATATTATGACAATATATTTATGTATGTATGTGGTTAATGTTTCGGCACTAGGCCACCAATATGCCAATAATGCCGACAGATATGTATTTGGCTGATTGATTTTTTTTAATTGCTTTAATCTATTTCTAATTAGCAGTGGATGGCGACTGGCTGTGAATAATGATAATAATCATATATAGTGTGAAAAAGACAATGTTATAGGCGTTTAAACAATTAAAATCTGACAAAACGAGTGGCGGGCGGAAAGTCAAACATGTTAGGCTACAGCCTAGTGGCAAAGGGTTAGCTGTTACCGTTTCCAAATTTTTTGGATTCTTAAACGTGTTTATTACGATTATATTTCACGATCGAACTAGCGGAAGCAATTGAAATATCTATCGGCGGCCAAACCTCGCAAAATGGCAAAGTTTCAAAGCAATCGGAAGTAGGATGTTTGGAGTAGGAGGTTTTTCAGACCGATTGGCGAATTGAAACTAATAATAAAAAAACCGGGTATGAAAGGGATAAATAAAATAAGAAAATATCGTTGCAGATTTTTATTGTAATTGCTTTGTTAACCTTTCGCCAGCGGCAACATTCGTGGTACTTTTTAGCTAATTCGTAAATCGAGTTTTTGACCATACTTTAAAAGCATGAAACTTGAACGAAAGTAATAATCAACTCGTAGTGCGGACTAAAAGTTGACACACGTTTCCGATTTGTCTTTTTCGCTTTACGTCCTTTGAAAAAGTGAGAACGACATTTAAGTTAAGAAGCAAACATTGGATGCGGCATATACAGAAAGTTACAGGCGTGAAACGTGGTCCATAGGGAGGATTTCAACCGGACAAGGGATGTACTCCGAGGGAGTACAATAAAACGAGTGGAGTTACAAGGAGACGACTTGGTCTGAATGGGAAAAAGTGGAGGAGCAATGTATAGAATTTTACAGATGTAGCAAAGTGAGTATACATACATACATACATATGGAGGTCCCAAAACCTAATAAGAAAAATTTCAATATCATAAGAATTTTTTTCACTCTCGTAAAATATCACCTTTGACCATGTATTACTCGTTTATGGGACATTTAATTTAACGGCACAAACACATAAAACTAAAATATGGCATTTTTAACACAATTTATTTATCGCCAACGTAAGCACAAAGCAACGATTAAATTTGATTTATATTGGATCGCTTCTGTTACAATACATTACGATGTCTACGCATGCATAACGTTTCTGTCCACATTCTTTATAGTATGCGAGGATTATGATTTTTTTCCGCGTGCAATAAAAGAAAACTAACCGTTGCAAAGCCGTTGGATAAATAAGAATGCATAATATGTACGTAGAGGAAATTCCGTTCGGACAATAATAATACTTCGGTCGTAGGGGTCCTCTTTCTTATACTTCCCCTATCGAAGTAGGACTTCTTAAATTCGAGGCTAAAACCCCCCCCTCCTTATATTCGAATTCTTCGACAACCCCTCATAGTACATACGTGACATTACACGTATATTAGATTTCTTTGGGACGAATCTATCGAATGTCCATAAGAAATTGCATTCGACAGAGTAAAAAGTCTGAAATTCTAGTTTCCATTGATCAAAGAATAAAATCAAGAAATGTATGGAAAGACACGCACGATTTTTTGGCTTTCTTTATCCTTTAGATTTTTAAATTAAGGATTTCGTCCTAATTTATACGAAGACTTTCAATTTTTGGGCCAAAATTTAAAGTCTCTGTCTCAAACTAGCGAGTATTCAGCTTCACATTTAATAAAATTTTACAAAATGAATAAATATAGAGTTCGTCCTTTGTATATGATCCGTTATATTTGAAAGAGGCATAAGTTCACTTTTCTTCATTTCGAGAAATCTTTCACAAAACATTCCGAGATTCTGGACATACCGAATTAAAAGAAGTGATCAAACAGAAATAGTGTTTTCGGAATTAAAAATTGGACTTACGCCACTTTCAAATATTATATAACGGCTCATATATTGACCAATTAGTGAGCTTTGATTTAGTTGACCATTCGTTGTTTTATTTAAATGTTTAACAGTTTTAATAACTTTTACTATTGATGGTATTTTCATTTTGTAGCTTTTGGATCCATTGAGCTTTTACAAACCGACGCGAAAAAGGGCCGCGTAAAATTTGTGGCACGAGCTCATGCTTTGTGTTAGTTGGTGAATCGGTGAATATTGTAGGTCCTTTGTGTTAATTAACCAATCGGTGAATGTTGATTGTTAATATTTGTTGTTTCATTATTATTTTTATTATAGACTAATTCATTTAATGAAGCGATAACTATCGATCTACTATTATTTAGCGATAGTTACTTTAAGTGAGTTCCTCAAAATTTATAGTTGGTCTAAAATTTTAGTTCGGGTCCTGGTTGCCGATTGCGTTTAATATTTTCCTTAGGTTCAACATTTCAGAATTCGAAACCCTGTCAACTCCTGTGACGTATCTCATCCGTGAACTCAACCCTAAAACGCTTCGAATTACACTGAATTTAAATAAATTCCTCAACTCGCAAAGTATTCAGACTCCATTTCCAACTCAACGCTCCACTTCACACGGGTAGATGCTCTTCAGGATTGGCAGATTTTTGCGATAAAAGTAAATGTCGCGTCTGCAGGCCAGGGATGTCGGAATATGTATATATGGGTCAATTTTCTTCTCGATTGCACGCCACAGCCTGTGATTAATGACGTTTGAGTGTCGTTGGGCACCGAGTGTGTCACATTGACGCGGAACACAATGACCCTATAATCGGGCAGGGTTACCCAAGGGGTAACATTTGGTCGTGTCACAATTGTTATTACCCCATTGACACGGCCCTGTCCACGTGTCACACTTTAAACCAATCTACGGTGCCAAATTCGATGTAAATTTTGGACATAAAATGCTCCATCCACTCTGGATAGGGGTGAGTGACAATGTGGGTCACTCCCCACATCCAGAGTTTGTCGAAAAGTCACATTGTAATTGATACAATGAAGTATTGAATGATCTAAATGGAATCGATATCCATCGAATCAATCCTCTTCGGCACTTCAAATTGCACTTTATTCATATGGGTTGATTCGAAAAGGGTCAATTTTATTTTATCTTCTTTTGAACAATCAAGATATTATGTAGTTAAATTTTATAAAAGGTTTTGATACATTATTTCTCTGCTCAAATCCTTATTAGTTTCAATCAAAAAGTATATCTTTCATCTCATTTTTATTTTCTTTTGGTGACCACGAACCGTTTCTTCATGGATTCATTGAAATGACACAGAAACGTCAGTGCCCAATGGCAGTATGTCCAGTAAGATCGATGTTTAAGGCTATTTTGGAAAAGATCTATTCTACGAATTCCAAGTATTTCTTGATCATCCAACTTGACTGGAGATGGTTCAAACAGCAATACAAATTATGGATTTCAATAATACAGGTCTTTCGTATGAGAATTAATGCGATAGACATTTCCGAGTTATGTAGATAATCAATCTTTGGATTTGTTAGTAAAATGAGTAGTAAAAAGAATAATCAGCACTGACTGTCTTGACTGATCGAAAAGATTAGTAATATTTGTCATCGTCTTAAACGAAGAATTCAAAATGGAAGAGGCATCAAAGAAAACAGGTACCATCCGTGTCAGTACCTACTGTTGAACAATTTGACATACTAAAACGTTTATATTTTGTAGGTATGTTTCATCTTGTCTAAGGAGTCGTAAAAACAAATTGTATATGTGGGTAAGCGTGCCGTCATTTATTCATTCTAATGAAAACACTGAATTAGAAATTTCATTATTGTGAAAACAAGAGAATCGTCACATACACGTTTTCCCTCCCTCACTCAGGCGAACAAGGGATGATTTTCCCGGTACATTTAGCGGTATCGGGTTAATCAAACTGGATAGAGGCAGGGGGCGAGTTTGTTTTTTTCCTCCATTCCCTGTGATGACGAGCAAAAATTTTTCACCCCAACATCACCGGTAAGGAGATAGGAAGCGCTCACAGAAGACAAGGGCCTACACGGATCGTGCACAACGTATTATAATATACATTTTTATCAAATTTTGGCAAATGTTTATCGGGAACGTGGCACGTAAACATTTCAGGCGGAAAAAAAAAACAACATTAAATAAAACGCTTTCGATATTCGCTCGTTCGTGATCTGTTCTTGGGTCTTGGGATATTTCGACGCTTTAATGCCGGAGTCGTGATCAGGCTCGACTACATATTGAATTTCAGAGTCGTTCTTTCTTTGTTTCACATTTGCAAAATATTCTTTGGCCATCTCTCTCGCCGATGAAAATGCAAAAACATACATCAAGAACGCGTGCGTTGGTTAGTATGCCGCGAGCGACGTATAAATTTGCAGATGTGACACTCATTCCTTTCAAATGAACGCGAGTGATTTAAAGCAAACGTGCATTTTGGAAAATATAGGGGAAAATACGTTACGATATATTTTTGACCAAATTTTTATAGGCGGTTCGGGTTCCACCAATACTACAATATACCGGAATTAAGTCTAGACAAGACGATAATAATATTTGATTTAAATGTAATAACATTTAAACCAGATCTACATAGCATTTTGGTTAAGGTAGCCAATCATATATTGATTTATTTGTAGACAGTGCCGGCCTTACACCGGATGGCGCCGTCGGGCAATTTTTTCTTAACGCCCTTAGAAAGAACTTTCGCCTTTGGCGCTCTAATCTAAAATTTTGAATGGCTTTTGGCGCTCTAATTTTAAATTTTAAAACGCCTTTGGCACATCGTTCGGCGCCCTAACTTATTTGGCGCCCTCGGGCGCCGCCCGACCCAGCCCCCCCCCTAAAACCGGCACTGTTTGTAGACAAGTCTTTCTGGTCACGACATTGCGAGAGACAAACCTCTAGTTTTGATTCTGGGAAGATTTTGTTGAAAAAATAATACTTTTGTCAAATAATGTTTAGAGATCACCCACACATTCTCTTAATTTCGGCTACCCATCTACCCTTTTCCTTCCTTCCACCCTTTTACATTCTCTCGGGTACTATTCTAGCACTTATTTTTTCCATTCTTCTAGATACGTGACCAATCCATTGCCATTTCAATATCTTCACTCTTTCCACCATAACCAGCATCATATGTATGTAGATCAGTAGTTAGCGTGTAATGCTGTCGATTTTGTGGTTGCGGGTTCTATTATTGGCTTTGTTGCTGGCCAGACCTTGGATATGTGATTCCAAGGTAGATCGTTTCCATTCAGAGTTTTGACAATTCATCTGATTTCATTGGAAACGATCCCAAAAAATTGGCAAAAATTCGCTTTTAAAGCATCTCATAATTTGTTGATATTTAAAAGGCTGCAAAAAATTGTCCATACATATATGTATGTATAAATCAAACTCCTTGGGTCTATTGACTTTGCCGCCTCCCCCAAGTATGTTAAATAAATACATTTATTTTGTAACAAGTTGTTGGTCTCAGAGAAACTGCCACTATAGACAAATTGCTGGTCTGCTGATTAGTCAATATAGAAATCTTTACGTAGATGACCCCTTACAGTGCATTCATATCTTGATAGAGACATCGCGGGTCCTTATCAGTCGAATAAATCAAAACTACATATTATTGATTATTTGAATGATCAAGATCGTATCTCGTTGGAAGTCATTGTGACAGTTGAAATAAGATACATATTTTTAAAAATAAGTACAAAAAGGAAGAAACTTTTTGATCACAAAATATACAGAATGTGGGATCATGCGAATTGGTGCAGCCGCAGAATATCTGCCATCAGTACGAGACGTTACACTACGGACCCAATGAGAGCACTGTCAGTTTTTCGCATCGCTCGTCGTCGCGTTTCGACGTTGATTAAATGTCAGATTTTATCTGGACCATTTCCTCACAAGTGTATGTGTATTTTTCCACTCCCGCAGGGAGCCTTCTACCCTTTCGACCAGTTTTTTGAACGATGTCGTGCCGAGGTCGGATCGGCGTAATGATGCGATTTGCCCGGCGATATGAAAAAGTTCAAAAATTTCATGATGTAAAAAAGGAAATGTGGTTCGGACAAAACGAGGGTCGTGTGATATCAAAGCATCGCTGAAATATGTGGAGTGGGAGATTCGGATGACAAGAAGACCAAATTAAATGTGACCAATGGCGTTTAAAATAAAAACCGGTGGAAATTGGTTCACTTTTGACTGTCAAAATCGATAATATTTTCCCGCGTTGCGTGTTTGATCGAATGTATTTAATGCGTTTTGGGTTTGACGAAGGGTCCTAATGCAACTTACGATCGTCGAAAGTAAGAGGACGTACTTCGGTACATGGGTAGAGGAGGATGCTGAGGGTAAGTGAGTTATTTCACATCGCTTCCCAAATGCGCATTAACGTGAACCCCAAAATGTACATATTATACTTATCTTCACCGAAATAAAATTCCAGCCTAACAAGAAAAAATGCTTCATATTTAAAAACTGTCATTGTATATGGAGAATATTCATATAAACAAAATCTTTCGTCTAACGCAGTTAGTAAAAAGTTTTTTCTTATAAACATAAGAAGTTACATACGCTAAAAATATGGAAAAATGTAGACGTATTAATGTATTGTAACGTTGACGTGGGAGTGAAAGACGCAGAGTTATTTTATTGTTCTTGATCCGTCGACGAGTCAGCTCCGAACGACGCACGAAACAGATCCGCCGAATATTTATACACAGCGTGTACCCTCAGCACAGAGAGATCATTGGTCAATGTTACCTGAAGAAAAGTCGTCTATATAGTATTACAGTTCAATGAAAAAGAAAAACGTAAGAGAATAATCGATTCACAAATGTATGTATGTATACAACTTCAATTTTAAAAGGCGAACATGACAGAAAAAATCGGCGATTTATTGGACAAGTGATCTTTAGGTGTGAGAATTGCCATTATCATCTTGAATTGGCCATACAGTTGTGTGAAAAGTATAAAGATGATTTACAATTGAGGGTCTGCGTACAATGCATATACGTATGTACTTATGTGCATATGTATGTATATTGTAGGAAGCAGTTACTTAATAGCCTGTAGCCGTCAATAAATTGACGGTCAGTAATGGCGAACGAGACCGCACTATCTGGAGGGGTTGTTCGCCCTTGACCACAAGGGTGAGCTAGACCCTGTAAGGGCGAGTGGTCGCCCAAACACTTACAGGGACGCCTTATAAATGTTCGATCGGTTTTGGAAATTCACAAGGCTTCCGGCATTCCGGCATTAATTCCGGAATTTCAGGGCACCGAATAAATTAACGTCTTCAACGGTCGGCTGGGTCGATGAAAATCGATCAAGTAAATATGCGCCGATAAATGATATCAATATTTCAAAAAAAATTGGTTATAAATTTCACCGAAGATTATTTACCTACACTGGTCGAGGCGGTTCGATCAATCAACTTGTGTAATTTATGTATGTATGTATGCAGATAAGACAAACGCAATGTGTGCATTATGCCAGCGCTTCCATAAGTTTTATACAACGATGCTCTTCTTTTCCAGAAAGGATCCTCATTGTCCTCATTTTAAATGTTTTAAAAATGATAACAATTGGTGCAAGATAACTTTTTTGAAGTGCAATATTAACATAAGATCATTAACGTTACGTTTAAAGTATTTTGCATGTCAATTTTTGGTGAAATACAACTCTTTTTGTATGTAGATGTCGTTCAATCCATAAAAGCTCACTCCCACTCTTCGGAAAAGATGCACACGCTAGCTAATCATTGCTTTTGCGTACATTTTTGAGGAGTGGTTGTAGGCCTTTATAAATGGTATGATCTCCACATGTCGAAAGTCATCTTAATTCTGTCTAGTAATACATTCTAATAAGAACCGAAACAAAAGAAAAAAATATATAATACATTAAAGGTCTGACCGCACTATGCGTCAAACGACCGATCCGACACTTCACAACAGTGTGCGACAATATTAGGTAAACCGCACTTAAACGACAGCGATGCGACACTACACAGTAAATTATGTCAATCATTCGTTCGGTACCTCGGAGCAAGATGGACGAAACGGACGCTATTATAGTATCTTTGATATGCGAGGAAGAGGAAAAATCGAGAAAAACCAAAAGATTATGGCTACATGCTATTTCAAAGTCACGATATGAAGGAGAATGATTGTCACAAAGCAACCCCCACTCAACGACGCTTGCGTCACGTCGCGAGCGACACCCTGCGTCAAAGTTGGTCGAAAAGTCAACTTTGACGCAAGGTGTCGTTCTACGTCATGCGACTGTCGCGCAGTGCGTTATGTCTCATACAATTTCATGAAACAATATTTGGTCGCGTACTGTTGTGAAGTGTCAGATCGTTCGGTTGTCGCATAGTGCAGTCAGACCTTAAATCTCCGAATAATATACCTATATACTTATTGGTACAAGAAATGGCCGACATAGAAAAGCAATTTTCAATGGGACAAGGTATCCTCCAATTCTTTCTGTCCTACCAGTTGATCTGGTTTGATAAGATCTGACTAGTGAAACTTGGGTCTGGTCTTCTGGTTATGTCTTGAATAAAATGCACATTTTTGACTGGTTGATGTTCATTCTTGATAATAACAATTTGCATTCCCTTTTTCAAGTTCAGGTGCCCATCAGTTTGGAAAGCGCTGTATTATTATTTTATGAAATACTGATACTGACGGCGATCGTAAATTAGTTTTAAATAATGTAGGCGTGCATTGACAATAAACATGCCTAGATGGATCATAACAATAAACAAAATTTATCTCACAATGCATTGCTGCAATTCGTAAAACCGTTCACTACTTTGAATTTACAACTCGTGAAACTCAGAACTATAAAAGTCATATTTATAATATGCCAAGTCCGAAAGTGTCGACGAACGAATCTAGTCACATAATATGTGGGGAGAGTACATGTGTAGTACATGCATTTACGGTGCAATGCTCATGAAGTGTACAATAACACAAATTTACATCACCTGTCCATTCCAGGTGTGCTTAGAAGCTCGTGAGCGATTCTAAAGTTTACCGGTTTTTGAAAGCAAACGCGTCATTTTCAACTAATATATTTTTTTGTTGACGAATGCATAATGTATCGTCATCACAAATTTGACATTTTAATAGTATATAATCGGAAAATTTATTGTAATTTCAGTCATGCAAGCATACATCAAGGTTTAACGACATTACATCTAGATAAGCTCGCAAGATTTATTCACTTCTACATACTATAAAATCGAGTATGTTTCGCCATATTTTCCATAAATATATATATAGGTATGTATATATCATATGTTACAGTTCAAGTGTTCACTCTGGTTCGTTTATGAACATACTAGTTTGTTCGGAAAGTCAAACAAACAAGGATACTGGCTCTTGGCAATGGGTTAGCTGTCTGTCTCCACAATTTTCGAATTTTTGAACATGTCTATGACGATTATATTTCACTATCGACTTGAAAAAATGAAATCTCTATCGGGAACCAAACCTCGCAAAATGGCAATGTTTCAGAGCAATCGGAAGAGTTTAAGAAGTTAAATAACATTGGGCAAAGTGGAACTATTAAAGCCTTGTAAAAATAGAGCAGTAAGTGTCGGGCGTTAATTGATTTTTGATAATGTACCAAACAAGAAAACGATCCTATTGAATATCAATATATATATATATATATATATTTTTTTTTTTTTTTTAATTTTTAATAAATTAAGGGTTGATCTTTATTTTGAATATCAAAATAAATAATCAAAACAATTCAAACTATGAAAATTAAAAGCTCAACCTGAAATTAAATGACAAAAGCTTAGAAGAATGTTAAGTGTCCATACATACGAGTACATATATACTTGTCAAATATGTTATTTTTAGAAGAAAATCAGAGCTACACGTTCCAACCAATAACAGCTGTATACCAAGATTTTATATATCGAAAGTGTTGATTGTTTTGCATAAATGTATTGCTAAATAATTTGAATTTTCAGTATATATGGAAAACCGTTCGATCGATTTCCGTACAAAGTGGCCTTTTTTGGGGCGAGGGGCATTTTTTGTTTATTTTTTTAACAAAAAACTTTTCGGACCGAAAGAGCGGGTTAATTGCAAACTCGTGCCTGAAACAAAACAAAATAGAAAAAAAATCGTCCTTTGTAATTTATTAGGGTCGTACTTATTTAATATTTAAGGTTGTCTCTCAGGTGTGGCCTCTTGCATAACCATTAAATAGCGTTAAACCCGCACACGACGTAACGGGGGTGCATTTATATAATAAAAGAGACGACTTTAACCGGTACACCTTGACCGATTTATGCAAATATCTCCCGAGTACCAATATTGGAAGGAGACTCAGTCGCCTCTCGAAAACATACACAACAACGGAGGCAAGAAAAGTATATGTATATAATTTTTTTAAATAAAAATTTCAAATAAAATATTTGAATTGAAGTTCAATTGTTTTTTAGTATAAACTTTGGAAATGTTCAAGAACGAATATCAGGGAGGAATCGTGTCTATATTTTACGCGTGTGGCAGTAAACCATTGTCGATATGGGACAAGATAGTAAGGGATGGTGCCGTGCAGTTCATGCAGGATTCAGAGATTAAATCTTCCGTTTTAGAAATATCCGGAACTAACACGTCAACGACGTACATAACCTGTCCGAAAAACCTCGACGACAGTATCGGAATCAGATTGCCGTTCCTCGTTTTGATCATTAAAAACATGAAGAGGTATTTCAGCTTCGAGGTGACCATATTGGACGATCAAAACATAAGGAGGAGATTCAACGCTTCAAACTTCCAGTCGAAGACCAAGTGTGCACTTCTGTTTGCTAGTATGCCGTTGTGTTTGTCTGACGGTTGGAATCAAATCCACTTCAATCTGGCCGATTTCACCAGGAAAGCATACGGCACTCAATACAAAGAGACTGTCAGGATCGAGATACACGCGAACGTCAGGCTGAGAAGGATCTACTTCGCTCCAAAGCTATATGAAGAGAAGGATCTGGCCAAGGAGTTCAAATTGTACTTTCCCATACGCGAAACAAAGTCAAGACCATCTCGGCTTGAGATAAAAAACAATTCTAAGCGGGCTAAATCTGTTCATAAACAACCACCTCCACCTCCAGCAAACTCGCCGAGGGAAAAACTCAATTGATTGTTTGATATTTTTAAAATTTTCTCATAAACAAAAAATTAGTTTATCAAATTTATAGTCGTTCGTTGTACAAGATGTGATTTTAAAATAAATTTATTTGTTTCAATCTTAATTTTTATTCATATTCATTTTATTTAGACTCAGAGGTCTTGGACAATAGATGCTATTTGGCAACTCTTTATCAGGTATTGTCTCATCCAATAACCCTTTCCACTTAAGTTAAGTTTCCACGTGTTAAGATAAGATACACAATAGGGTAAGAAGCGACTTGTATGTTAGCCGTAAAAATGTTTTTGACTATTAAACAGAATCGAATAAATGTTCTATTTTATGATTCGCGTTTAAGATGGTACCTAAAGGTGCAGTTTCAAATGTGTCGTAAAATTCTCTTTGCCCAGGTATCTTTAAAACTTTATGACAATGCAAATTTGAAAATGAGCTCCTAAACTGTAATTTTTTTTTTGTTTTATGTGTGCTTTTATTAGGTTTATGTTTTGTTGCCATTCCGATATTTATGGATGAGGCGTCGTCTGCGTGCAAAAAGCTTCAGTGAAATTTTATTGTATGCAAATATGCGACCATGGGAAATGCAACGAAATAAAGCGACCATAGGTCGCATTAAATTCCGCGAATAAATCAATTTAATATCGGTTAGGTTCGATCTCTCGCCGCGGTATTATTTTCAATTTATGAACGAACACTGAATTGGAAGCGAAAAAAAAAGAAATAAAATAAAAAGCAGAAAAAGAAACGGGATTGAAAAATCTGCGGAGATCTGGGTCACTTCTGAATGGAATATGCAAATGTAAAAATGCGCTATGAAACTGCTTTTTTTGCGACTTGTTGGAATATTCCCGATATACATACATACGTACATAGGTGTGGGATGGGTCTCGGAGAAATCGGATTTTTCCTCTAAAGATGAAGGGAAAACATTCTACAAACAAGCTCATTTGTATGCTTTGTGAAACCTATTCAGTTTCCATTCGCACGCGCGAAATTTGTGATCCGACAAAATGCCTGAGGTTTTCCTGCTTAGTTGGAGGAAAATTCAATCGATATCATAATGCACATACGGTGGTTTTTTCCCCTTTTTTTATTATCGAAAATGCTTCCTTGTCTTTTTTTAAAACATAATTCCTTATCTATACGTTACAACCGATGCATAATTTTTGTTCTAACAAGATTTCTGAACGTTTGCTAAACAATAGTGTAGTTAAATTCTGGTACGATAAAAGTATATGTTCAACGAAATGTTGTAAAAAAATATATAATTTGCCAAAGGCGATGAAATGATGATGAAGATTAAAATTTGATGGTAAGTCGTCGCTGTAATAAGCTTTGTTTGTATGTAATAAAATCTAAATCTAAAAGTATAATATAATAGAGTAAATCCATAGAAATTTAGAACCGTATTACGGTCGGAAGTAACAATGGCATAACTTCAATTTTAGCCACAATATTCCATTTAAGGGTTAGGAAATGTAAAGTGAAGGGCATTCGACAATCAAATTTTATAGTACGTTGTAAAGCATTACAGTGAAAATAACAACAGTAACAATTGCTTTTCACGATATGGCCATTTCGATTATATCAACTACCATCTAATCATACATAAAATCGAGATATAAAATAAAATAGTTTTCTCACAGAAGATACTATTTATACATAATTTAATATATAGTACATTTTAAAGCATATTTCGCATCATACATATGTATGTACATAAATATTCAGGATTTGAACTCTGAAGCTGGGGTTGGGTTTGAAATAAAATGGTGTCAATTTATTTATTGCGGAAATAAATGCGACGGGATATGTTCGAATTTTATATGCCTGCTGGTTATTATACAGCGAGAAAATACTTAAAAAGCGATAAAACCGAAAACCGGGGTTGCGGTTTATGGAGAGCGAGCGATACGACCACAAATTCCCAAGAACGGGAAGGACCAAAACGAACCCCGTGCACTTTCTACCTGGAGTTAATGTTTTCACCCTTCGAGGGGGTTCTACGAGTGACAACATCCCCTGTGGTCCGGTGCCGAGGGCCCTGAGGGATGATGCTGGAAATAAGCGACGGCCAACCAGCGGTCGCCGGCCGTAAATAACGACGACGACGCTCCGTAAATTATTCTATACGTACGTACTGTAATTGAAAGATCTGCACCAAATGTTTTTAAAAATAATATATTTTACACGGTTTTATTTGCTTGACATTTCTGTTTGAACTGGACAAATCTCGGTTTTTTTCGAAACTGAGACATTTTCCTTTCGATTTCTGACGACGATACATTTTACATACACATACACGTGTGGGATTTCATTTTTTAATCTAGAACAATGCATGATTAGCATTGTTTAACAAGCATTAATGAATTATTAGATTGGTATTAGATGATAAACTAGTAAATAATTATTTATATTTGGCATATAATTGACATGTCCGGTAGTAAAGAAGAAGAAATAAAGAGGAGCATAAAATTAGGATGTAGTGCAATTGGACGAATGAATGCGGTTTTTAAATCAAAATTCCACTTTATTTTTTATTATGCCCGAAAAAGAAGATCTTCGATCAATATGTTTTGCCAGTGATGACTCAGTCACTGATGAGTAGAGGTAGAATAGTCACAGTGCTATCCATTGTTCCATTGTTGTAAATCCTTTGTAAAAAAGGTTCGGCAAACCTTTAACAATGCATTTACAACCTTTGAACAATAGGCGGCACCTTCTGGGTCCGGTGACTACTGATGAGTCTAAAGAGCGGACCCAGAGCGCGCTGTTCATTGTTCACATGTTGTAAATCCATTGTTAAAGGTTTGCCGAACCTTTTTTACAAATGCATTTACAATAATGGAACAACCGGAAGCGCGCCGTCGCGCTTCCGGTCCTACCTCTAGTGATGACCAGTGAGCGGCGCTAGGATGCGCCAGCTCGAAATAAATGGGTTTCTTTTGTTAATTTCTATTGTTAACCTTTTTTTTGCTCTCTAGAGTGCTGACATGCCCAGTTTGTACCGTCGTGATCCTTCCCAAAACTCACCTTGGTGTGTTTTCGGAGATGTTTTTTCCTTCTATTAACATTGTTGACAGTGATATATAAGGTTGATTCCCTTATCTGAAGAAATGGAGGAGAAGGTTGTCTAAACAATACGATCGTACGAATTAACAATGACATGAAGACACGCTTATCACAGCAGGAGTCTAATAAGGCGTGCCGAGCCGTAATTTTGAGTGCGTTCTTAGCATTAATGGAGGCAAAGATGGATAAATAATATCTTACTTGGTTAAATATCAATTAATTAAACAACATTCAGTACTTATATACAGTATAAAATAGTGTAATGTTATGACATTCAATTTCTAAAATAAATTTTTGGCTATATTAAGAATGCAAATATTATTTAATATTGAATGTTTTTTTAGCTATCAATCAAACTGACTTTCGGTTTATTTTAATGTCAGTGTGAATTACAATTAGATTTTTTAGTACCAATATGCGGTTCTATTATAATATAATCAACGTATCATATCATTGCCAATATGACTATCATTGCGACGGTTTAAATCTACTGAAAACATTAGTATAATACATTGTTATCCATTTCAGTAAACGTACAAAAATAATTGAATAAAAACCGACATCACCGACGGGATGTTTTTAATACATATATATGTACATTAAAAATATCCCGTTTATCATCTTTAATATTTGATTATTGACAAGTATACGTTCTGAAACAAATCTGCAGAAATAAAATAAAAAATAAAAAAATAATAATAATAAGAAATAAAAATCTACTGGAAAATAATATTATTAAACCCATAGAAAATTTATTACATCAAAAAGGTTTGTAACTACAGAGACTGGTTAATTAACATATTAAATTTTTTTGTTGTATATCCCAATATCAATCTGAAAAGGCGTGACATTACAAACACCTTAAAACATCCCAGAAAAGAATGATATATATTCTAACATAAAATAAATAATAAAAAGCAGTGTTTTAACACTGATAGATATCTATCAGTGTTAAAAACACTGCTTCAGACGTCAACAATTTTATATCAAATGATAAATTCATCACCCACGGTACAGTGAGTTCACTACGACCTCAACAATTAAAACGAAGAGCATCACTATAAAGGTTAAATCCATAATTCAATAAAGATGCACGCAATGACGAATGCGGGTCACATTATCGATCGTCGTTCACTCATTGAGAGGTTAACGCATTCGAGTTAACCACATTATATACAATATGTACAACCGCGTATAATAACCTCTCGAAGGACGATAGTTACGAAAATGTCGAAAAAACAAAAATGTCGGCGGAATCTATTCGAAATATGCGAATTCTGCGAGATTCGTGTTGTTAACGAGCCACTGGCTGGACCAGTCACGCGATCAAACCAGATCACAGCGACCGACACACGCGAATTCAACTCACTTCACAAAAAGCCGCCAAAGAGAGCCCGAGGGGTCAAAACGTTAAGGACCCATCGACGAATGCAGATCTGGATGTAGATTCCGACACGGAATGTGTCAGGGGGTATCGCTTTATTTAAACTTTGCGAAAAAATAGCATTCTCCTCCTCTTACGATGGCGAATGCGAAAAATGGGGGGGACCTTTACGAGCGATTCCAAAGATAAGGTATGTATGAATGCAAGCCTGGGGTATAATGCAATTTGCATTGCATCTGCAGTCGTTGATGAACATGACCAGTGGAAAACTATCAACATGCTAATTTGCAGTACGTATTCATGATATGTAAATAGATACAATATTTAGACATGAGTATAGGAAGCGTCTGGGGAGAAATAGTTTCGAGATGACAACGAATCTGTGTGGCACATAATATGACGTATGTTCATCATCATAATTTACAACCATTCACAATGCAATGCTGGATGAAGGTCTGTCCAACACGCTTACATTCGTCTCTGTTCTGGGCAGTTCTCATCCGTCTTATCAGTGATATCAGTTATCAGTTATTAACTGAGTTATCACTAGTCACCGGAGCCTGAGGGGGCCGTGTATTGTTCAAAGGTTGTAAATGCATTGTTAAAGGTTTGCCGAACAATGGATAGCACTGTAACTATCCTACCTCTAGTTATCACACACATTTTCCCCCAACTCTACCGTACTTTTCAAGTCAAATCTTTTTACATTCTCTCAGGTACCATTAGAGCACATCTTTCGTCCTTTTTTGATAGCTAGGTGACCTACCCACTTCCATTTCAATATCTTCATTCTCTCCAGTATATCAACTTGTCATACTTCTCATTAACTTTGATTTGTTCAATCTAAAATATGCTGTTCTCACATTTATTTTTGCATCTATTTGTTAATCTCTTTTTAAAGGTTTTATTTAATTTATTTTTGTTCATTATGTTATTTTACATTATTTTCATGCATTTTTTTTTTTGATCATATTTTGATAGTGACGCCCAAGAGTATAGCAATAATATATCACTATGGTTTAATTGTAGTACAAAAATAATAAATAAATAAATATTTAAGAGTTAATAAAAATGCAAATGGTACAAATTGAAGATTTAATCGAACAAATCGTACGTTAAATGAAGACGCCAGAAGAGACTCGCCCGCTTTTGATATTATCAAATGATGGATTCGGTGGATTCAATTTCCCATGTGATTATCAGATATACGACCAAGCCAAAATACAAATGCGATATTATGTACTTATGATACATTCAAAAGTTTTTGAATTATTACAAAAATAAAATAAAACTCATTTAGGAGTAGATTTGTTGGTTCAATTATCTTTTGAGTGCTAGTTTCTATGAACTTTAAAACTTCACATAATTAAAATTTAGAATAGCTTTCACTTTCGAACCGAATGCATGGATGGTAGCAAACGTAAAGCGCCGATTGGGAAGTAGAAAAACAACATTCTGAACACGTATTTATTATTTCAGTGTGTTTTCGAAGAAAGTGCCTAATAAAGTAAACCGCCTCTTACGTACCCAAAGTACCAAATTCAGAGCGAGTTCGAAGAATATCATCGTTCGGAGAATAAATGACAGGGGGGGGGGAGGACTGAGATGGGATGTGTCAATATGAGATTCTTCCCTCATCCCACCGAGTCCGGACCAACCACTTCCTATTTTTGGAAGATAAGGGCGCCACTTCCTCTCCGAGGGAGATGAGGGTGTGTCAGGCATTAGTACCTCACCAATCAAATTTACGGCAAAGTGGAGACGAGACGAGACGACCATTGTGTCGATGGAGTAGGTGCGAGCGTCTGTGGACGAGAACGAATCGTCGAATGCTGGTAGCATTTTTTAATAATTGATTACGACGTAGAACTACGTTTATTCGTGAGAATACATAACAGTGGTAGCGGCCTTGTAATAACAATATAATAAGTAAGCCTCATCAATACGCAATATATGTAGCACCAAAGTCAGCGACGAATTTATACCAAACTGCAACTCTGGTATTTTCATTTCTCTGGATTATGACGTAATTCAAAATATTTTTGCACCGGAAAGAAAACTGGAATGCAATAATTATGTATGTATGTGTGTTTACGCAATATTGGGTGTGTCTAGTTGGTCTAGAGAGGGGAGGGCGTTGATAAATTTGCATCATTTGTTCAGCTGAATATTGCGCCCGCTTTTGTGCAACGTTGAAGTATATTCTGTTTGTTTTGTTAGAACGCACCCGAAAAGTGGGAATAATTTAAATTGATAAATTCGACGCAAAGCGAAGACGATGAATTGTAATGAGTATTCAGCATTTTTATTTTCGTGGGGGATCAAAACGCACAATTTATCTCGAGCTCGTACTATGCGGGATCCGTCTCGTAGAATGCACCCCGTTTGAATACGAAATAAACTAATGTGAAGATAGAACAAATGTTCTCCAACATATCCTCACACAAATGGACTTTCCACACAAAAAATATAATCTTATATACTATATACAGACATATAATATATAGGAAAAATACATACATACATATCTATCCATGCTGATGAGTGATTGAATATACACTGGAATTGTGCAAAACAGAGACGAATGGAAGCGTGTTGGATCTTCATCATGTAATGGATGTTGAATACGAATTGAAATGTTGATGACACGAAAGCAGTAAGTAATGTGAAGATCATAAAAGTACACTAAAGATTGAATCTAACGTTGATCTAAGGAAGGCGAAACTTTTATTTCAAGGAAATCTACTATATGATAAGTGCATGCATTTATTTAATGGTACTGATCCGATAAAGCAGCAATAAAAGCACGTATGTAAGTAAAATGAACGAAAACAGCAAACATTTAGAATACAACTAAATATTTTATTAGAATAGACTTACGAATCACTTTGTTGGATCAAAACATAAGCGGTGAATGTACTGCATATGTAAGGAACCATTTTTTTATTTGAGAGTCACCGTTTGGTCTCAAACTAGATTATTCGACTACATCTGGAAGAAAGATTTATTCTTGCCCATTTGTCCATAAATCTCGACAAAGGGAAAAAAGGGCAGCGGGATTATTTTTGGCGGGGTTCAAAGTTAACGCGAACTTTTTGCCATACACGTGACGTCGACCATCCGGTAACCGAATACTCGCGAATATATCAAGCTTATGAACGCAGGACAAGCTTTGTACTTTTTTTTTCTTCTCCTTTTCACTTAAGACGCGTACCTACTGAAGTTTCGTGATTTATATGTAAAATATGTGCATACAAGCTGGCTCGTGTAAAATATGGCTCGTTTCCTGAAAATCAAGCGGTCGTGACGCTGAAAAGCTCCACGATAACGCGAAGACTACTTGAATTCAAAATAAAAAAATAAAAAATAGAGATGTCCTTTGAATAAATCAACGTTGTCTGCTGTCTTTCGGAGAACAATGGTGGACAAAAGCGAGCGCAATATCCTTTTATGATTTCGGTCATCTGCATACATTTCCGTATTTTTTATATAG
The DNA here is from genome assembly GCF_051622035.1 of Arctopsyche grandis. Lineage (NCBI taxonomy): Eukaryota > Metazoa > Arthropoda > Insecta > Trichoptera > Hydropsychidae > Arctopsyche > Arctopsyche grandis. The sequence continues at coordinate 12,458,603 of NC_135365.1, read as the reverse complement.
ACATTTTACGACGCTTGCAAAAATTGTGTTTTGTCATTACAGTCACAAATATTCACGGTTTATGCCCTTTTTGCAGTCAAGTAAAAATCATAAAAAAATGCTAAAAATCAGACAAAATTTACTAACAACTTTGAACTACGTTTGTACATACATATGTATTTGTACAGCCGCGGACAAATGTTTTAGGTCTCTTGTGAAAAATAGTTTTGACCGAATATACTCGGGTATTCAAAACGGTCAAAACTTGCATCGCATCTTACTAGGAATCAGTAGCGGCTCGTGAGAATTCAAAGTGGGGGGAGGGGTTGCAGAGATGAATCGTGATGTAGTAGTTAGTTGACCAAATGCAAACACAAATAGCATGCATATGTACTATACTGGGAGGGCTGCAGCCCCGCAGTCCACATGGACGACACAAATAAGATTAATGTCTATACATCTCACTCCACATATTTTTCTAATTTCGTCTACCTACATATCTTCCCTGCAGTCTTACTTTTACCCTTTTGCATTCTCTCGGATACCATTCTAGCATTTATTTTGTCATTTAATTTTTTTTGTCAAAAAAAATTATGTGATTATTATATTAAATCCAGTGATGACGTATGTACATATGTAAATATTGGACATTCTTACACAAAGTCCAATGTACTTAAAAAATGTATTGGACGTTCTATGCTAGGCATAACGGGCAGATATAGGAAACGGAATAAGTGGGTGAGAAGTATCGCAAACGTAATTGATTCAGTGAAGAGAATGAAGATATTGAAATGGTAATGGGCGGGTCACGTAGCTAGAAAAATGAACGAAAGAATGATACCCAAGAGAAAGTAAAAGGGTGAAAGGAAGGTTGTAGGGACATTTATGGGATGAGATGGATGATATGTAGTTGCGAAAACAGAGACGAATGGAAGCGTCTTGGAGATGTCGTCATCCCTTAGTGGATGACTGTACATACATACATGAAGATGATGATGATAACATCTCAAATATGTAGTGACAAAATATATAATATAATACAGACATATGAGAAACTGAAATTCAATTTTGGTATAAGTATACAAATAAAATATCTGATCACATCAACATACCGATTACATTAACGGCCACTGACGATCATACTAATGTGCACATTGACTTCGCAATTAGCATAAATTAATAAGACGGGTCATTTCGCGGTGCGATTATACGTATTTTTACAACGATCGTTCGCATACAATATTATTACAAGTTTGAGTCGAGTAAAAATGTTGCATTAACATAAATTTTCTCATACGCGAACGAGTCGCTAATTAAAAGCGGCATTTTCGAATGTGACCTTTAAGATGAAATTGGCGGGGGCGAAAAAATAATAATGTACCAAAAAAGCGTATCATTTACTCGAGTTTAAATTGAAATTGATCCAAACGCCAACAGAGTCGTATTTTAATTTGGAATAATAGTTGACTTTATATTCGCTTGCATTTGCGCGATCAAATTCAATTGCAAGTTTTATTGCCGAGTAAAATGTATGCTGTTTTGCGGTCGGCATATATGATATATAATACGCATCTCGATTTGCTCAAATAATCACGCATAGGCGTCGATTTCGAAACACCCTGTAGGAAAAGCACGTTTATTACGGTGATCTGGTAATGATGATAAATGCGTATAGGTTTCACCTGATGACCGGTTATTACGTCTTATTGACGCGCACACAAGATTTTAACCTTTTGAATGGAGTTATTTATGTTTAATTGATAAAATCAGGTATATGCATGTAGCACGTGCTTTACATACGTGTATAGAAATATTTTCAAATCAAAAGATCGTCTATTTTCAGCTTCTACTGGAGACGAGGACCAAACAAAATATTTTCACGCTGTTCAGATTTTAAATGAGAAATGGAACGATTTTGTAACCGGATGGGTTATGACAGTCAAATGGCTATTTTCACAACTCAGAAAGTCTCATTTGAGATTCGTCGTAATTATGGAGCTTAACAGAGTCACACTTAGTTAAGTCAGCAGACCATTGGAATCGCGAAAGGAAGGTTCGTGGTTCGATTTTTGATACGCTTGGAAGAATTATTTGAAGGTTTTGAAACACTTGAGCAATATTTCGATGCAATTAAAAGCAATCGAAGCTTACTGATGCTATCTTATGAACATTGATTGCATTTAGGATTATTCCTACCCAACATGACATTAAGGTTCCTTCTTTTAATCACATTTTAAACATCCAAAAGATAGCGAGAACTATTCGTAGCGCAGTTTTATCCATAAAATCAAATGTAAAATGCTCGTCTTAAAGTAAAAAGTCAAATCAAAGTCGACATCAATTTATTAAATTTATATTTTTACCATGGTTCCACTACAGGTTGCACCAAACCATTCATCTGATTTCAATAAGAAATCAGACTCTGGTAGGAAACGATCGACAGATATCCAAGTCTGACTAGCAGCACTACAGAAATACTTCGAATAAAATATTAATTTTAAATCGAGGTCAAAACAGGACTTGAACCCTGGACCTTTCGGTGGTTGGCATTAAGGCAACCATCGAGATATGCTAATGTCTAATATAATGATTGATAATAACTATGAGGAAGTTTTTGTATAAGTATACATAAGCTTTTGAATATAAAGGTTTAGGTTTAATCAAAACAAGGCAAAAAAAGCTTCATAGGTGGAAGAAATACGACTGTACATATGTAAATATATACTATATACTATGTATATACATACATACATATGTATATACTATGGCATATGTATATATTTACAAAATTAAAACAAACAGGAAGTTTCATATCATATTTGCCTCCACCAAAAAGTTAATTTCTGGATCAGATCAAAGAACATCTACATATGTCAGTGTTTCACAACGTTTCCAATGTTTGGGGGGGGGGGGGGGAGGATTGGCAATCAGCTAATCATTAATGTTTGTTACATATTTTTTTCCATTTTTATCGAAACCAGTTTTTGATAACAATTGAGATTTCTGAAAAAATTAGTTTTTATCAAAAAAGTTTTGGAAAGACGTCAAAGAAAAGTCACTGAGCAATAATACTGTTAGTAATAGAATATATGAGATGGGGTGTAAAAATACCACTAATTGTAAAGTTGAGAACAAGAAAATTCTCAATACAGATGGATGAATCAACTTTAAGGGACATTATGGGTATTGATGGGTTATGTTGGTTCACGAATTTCATTTATTTTTAGAATTTGGTGAGAGGGGGGAGGGGGCATGAAGATTTTTGAGAAATTGAGGAAGTTTGGCGTTTTCACAAAAAGGCTGAGAAGCACTGTTATTGTCGTTTTTTATTTCAAGAAGAACAAAACCTAAATTCTAATTCAAAACGAGAAATGATACTTAAAAACATCTTAATAATAATAAAAAAAAGTGAAAAGACAATGCGAGAAGTCAAGTCCACCACTTGTGGAATAACAAGGTTAAACGACAGTTATGACGCACAAAAAAATATTTTGACTTTCGTTTTTTATTGTAAATCGAATCGTATAGAAAAAGAAGCATTTGAATTGAATTACCTACATATATGTATATTCGAAAAAAATGAAAGAAAACTTGCAACACTGCGATCGCGTGCAAAAATGTCCGATCTGTAAAAACGCCATGTGCCAAAAAGTCAAATATGTATGTATGTACTAAGAACGCACACCTGTACAGTAATATATTGAATGAGAAAAAATTTCAAAAGAAAAACACATAATATAGGAATAGAAATCGCCACAACAATAGATATAACTAACCGACAATAGTGCACGCGAGTTGTAACTGCTTTGTATTGCACATTATATGATAACTATTGTGCAATTTTACGGGTCAATAGTACACGGGTCGATAGGCGCCGATATGGAATAAAAATTACCATTAAAAAAAAAATGTGTAAACGTTATACATACATAGTATTGTTGAATCTCATCAAGATTGTGCACAAATTTTGCACGCCCGATAAATTTCAGTCGGCCACAACAAAAGGGTTAAGTCTTCGAACGAATCGAATTATGGTTGATCAGAGCCGCTAAGACTTTCGGAATGGTCCCAAATTGGATCTGGTTGAATCCGTTGAAGTTGAATTCGTCGGATTCTGTTTCTGGTTCCATCCGAAAATATGACCGATACGTGATATTTATGCTGCTTTTATGTGTGAGATTGTGAGCGTATCCAGAAAATGGAGCCATGTGTTCGATAATAACCTGTCAGTCACGAGTGTGGATAAAAATATACCGGGGAGAACCTTGCACTTCCTACAATGATTAAATATAGAAAATCATCGTCCACTAATGCAAAACTACTAACGTCTATAAATTTATTAATGGATTTGATACGCTTCATATTATCTTGGATTTAAGTGCAATTTGTCTGCTTTTAACAGATACAAACTAGCATTATAACTTTGGTTGAAAATTGTCTGAACAGCTTTGTCTTCGATTCAATATATTTATGTAATAGTTAAGTGAAATTACGAAGCGAGAGACTACAAGAAGACGTGATTAAAATCATGGAAAATTTATTTTTGAATAGTATATTTAGATACTAATCTCTCATCATCAAACTATTGTTAAAATTGAAATGCATAATGTAAATTCCACGAAGGGTACTCTGATCGTAAAATATCAATACTCCGGACAAAAAATCCTTCTAAAAGCATCAAAGCACAAAAGGAAGAAAATAGAAAAGATAATAGGCTGTTGATCTTTTACGACAGATTAACAATCTTCGTTTGAAGATCGTTAATCTGTCTTTATATATTAACAGAAAAGTTATACGCATAACAATAACATAAACTATGTAATCACTATCACCATCATCATTCACAGAGATGAAGGTTTCTCCAACATGCATCCATTCGTCTCTCTTTTGGGCAACTATAATACATTTCTTACACACATTTTTTTTCGAATTTCATCCACCTATCTCCCCTGCGGCCTCCCTTGAACTGTTTTACATTCTCTCGGGTAGCATTTGAGCACTTCTTTCAACCGTTCTTCTAGCTACGCGTCCTATTTCCATTTCAATCCTCGCCATTAAATCAACCGCCTTACTTAAATAGTCATACTTCTCAACCAAGTATTTCGTTTTCTATCTATCTTCGTTATGCTCAGCATACAGCGTTCCACAATTCTTTGAGTACATTGGATTTTATGTAGCTTTTTGACATTTAATGCCCAAGTTTCACATCCATATATTATCATTGACAAGACACCGATAGATCTTTTTCTTCAGGCAGTGGCATTTTAGATTTGAAAACGGCAATTATTCGCCCAAATGTACTCCATTCTAATTTAATACGCCTCTTTAGTACAGGACATGTCGATGATTCGCGCTAGATATAAATAATTGTCAACTACTTCTAATGTCTTATTGTTTAATATAATAAAACTATGTAATATGATTATAAAATATTCAAGAGTACAATTTCATACGAGAATTTTATGTAACACAATTCTTGAGACGAACAGAAAATGAGATGGGATAAGTCGTATTGTGACTCCCATCCTAAAATGAGACGAAAGTGTAGTTAAATGATAGAAAATACCGTTTGGAGTTATTTTTTGTGGTAGTAAAATTTGAGAAAGGGACATCTCAGGTACTCACAATTCTATACTACCGACTCGCTCACCTGGATCAAGGGATTGTTGTTAAGGCACAACGTTGCCCATTTAAGCACGTCCGTGCAAAATAAAAGGAAAAATATCATGGCAATCCTCGCATTATGTGCGAACCATCCGTCAATGGATTAAAAACCAACCCTTTCGATAATGTGCGAAAAACGTTTGCCGAAAGGCTCAAATGGAACATTTGCGTCGAAATTTATTGATCAGCTGGACGTGCAATATTGTATATTATTTCAGTTGAGTTATTGTATTATAGATAGGTGTGAAAAATGATCTGCGACTGAGACACTACAAAGACTCTAGGTCTATATAGAGCACTAGAACTGTAGAAGTTTCTAGATTTCTGTACTGAAAAGAAGACAGATACGCATTTTAACAAGAGCTTTTGGATGAATACGAGCATACTCGAATTCCTTTATGTTTTAAGTGTAAGAAATAACAGGCAAGTACAAATTATTGGCCGCGGCCTCGTTCGCAATACACCTCAAGGACCTCGGGTATCTACCGCGAAGTACACGAAACAATGCATGATGTATCGATAGTGGAGGAGAGGAGAATACAAATAAAAAAAGAGTCCAAACAGCGTAAACCAGTTCTGCCGACATGAGAATAACTAAAAAAAAAATGGAAGAAGAATCTATACGCCACATACCATTCAAAAGATCCAGAACAAAAAAGTGGCCTTAGGGTATATACACCTATATATAACACATATAGGAGGGACTGTGAGAAATGTAAAGATCGGGGGAAGGCGGTTCTGTTTGGTCCAGTCGCACGTTTCCTGATGTTCTGTTCAATTCTACATAAATCAATATACTACGTATGTATCTAAAGGTGGCCATTCACGCAGATATACATATGTCTGATAGAAGTTGATCTGTCGTAGTGTTTTATTAGAGACTAGCAACTCGTCTGCCAACAAATGTAGTTTTTAATCACAGCACAATATGTACGATCTTTCAAAGACTCAAAATATTATTGAATGAAATCACAATACTTTGTCAGTTCAATTCCTTTTACAAACTATTCGTCGAAATGTCAACGGGCAAAATAATTTACAGCCATTATTTATCCACTGCTGGATGAAGGCCTCAATAAGGGTGAAGACCCATACATAGAAGACACAGAAGGTTTTTTTTCGATAAGTTTCGCTTATATTTCTTCAAATATGGTAATCAATGTGCAGAAAAAACACCCCTAGCCCATACACATACATGGTACACAGTCCCAAAAATCACCCCCTGGAGTGTTTTTGGTGATATTTTATCCTTGCTTGGCAGTCATCGATAACGGTGAATCCAATATTTGAAGAAATGTAGGAGAAACTTGTAGGTTATACATATATAGATATGCATACACGTGCGATTTCCCAAATATATGCATTCTGCACGTGCAACTGTTCCGAACTAACGGAACACCCACTGTTTAGAAGCCAATTTAGAATTCTGTTTAGAAGCCCTAAGTATTACCGAAATTTTGTTTTTTGCCAATGACCCAAAAGATTCTCAGAAACGAATAAAAAATACTTGTCTCTAACTAGGACATATTCCTTAACCAGAGATTGTACGACTACGGACTATTCTGCCGACGAATATCAACGTGAATACCCACCATTAGAGGATAAGAAACGTGTGTGGGCAGCTTCTAAATCGTGAGTCACACACTTCGATAAGTCCAGGTTGGTGTAAATTGATATGCATCTGGTGTTTGCACCTATAGTAGAAGTGTGCGATATTTCTCGGATTCGAAGTGAAAACATGGTCGGTTTTGGAACGTGCGGTTATGAATGGACAATCGATATGACAACTTACGGACATGCATACGTATTGACACAATAGACAGTTATGCAAGAAAAAATTACCATGTTTATGGAACGATGACTCAATAGAGTGGAGATAATGTTTTTTTTTATCAACGTTAAATGAATTCGGAATTGGAGTAAAATGTTACATCGCAAAACACCTTTGACCTCTACATACACTATGGACAATGGTGCGTTTGTCAGAGGAAGACCTACTCAATGATATGTATGTATGTATATCCACGAATAACGACTATGTTTAATTTAATATGTATGTAAGTATATAATAAATATTTGAAGTCTAAAAGTATGTTGACACAATTGACGATTGTACAAATGTGTTGTATTAAATCAATAGATTTATTTTTTTAGTCTATTTGTGTTAAGAGTGTGTTTCGCGGAATTCCAAATCGCTTCCATGGTGTCACAGATAAACATTTCTAAACGACATTTAGATTGAAATGTAAGATAAGGATGTCTCTGTTAAAGAAACGGTCATTTATTTATATTTCCAATGATCGGTATTGGTCTGTTCGTGAATTTATTCAACTTTATAATTGAAACGATTGTGTAACAATGGCGTTATACATTTTATGCGCGATACGATTATAAATGCTTATGCTTATGCTTATTACTGTGCATGCATACGCTTATAACTTCCTTATTTATTAATCGATTTAATTATTTTTTTATTTATAAGCTTCACTCTGTTAGTTCAGTGACATTTCTGGCCGTCAAAAAATTGTGATTTGATTTTGAACCACTTCCACTCTTCAGATCGCTTTGATATCTTAATGACATATTAAAGGTCTGACCGCACTATGCGTCTGCGACATGAACGGCATCGTGCGGCCAAATATTGTTTGTATGAAATTGTATGAGATATAACGCACGCGACAGAGTTGCCTTTTGTATCAACTTTGCCGTGTTGTGTCGTGCTGCAGCAGTCGACGGCCGTATAGTGCGGTCAGACCTTAATTCGCTTTGATATCTTAAAGATATTAGCTAACATCGAAGTAAGTTAATGTCTCCGACATAAGTTAGAGGAGTTTAATAATTAACGAATTCGTCAAAAACTACATCGGAATCTTGTGCCAGATTGAAGAGATGACAGTTAGCTATCCAAACACGTCTTTCTGCCGCCCCTTCAAAACTTATCTCAAAGATCGGCGTTGGGACGATGCTTTTTGCACAAAAAATGGTTAACCATGTTTTTTTGCTCTCATGCTTTGTACGGTGATGGAGAGGTCTATTGTTATTTTAAATACACCAAGTTAACGCCGAAGTCTGCTTATAACAGTTATATTTTTCACTCTCATCTCATATAAACTAATTAAATGCATCGTATTCAGATATTTTATGTATGTGTTCTGTAATTCCTTTCCAAAACCGACGGTTGAAATATCAACGAGCACAACACCAATAGATCACCATGGTCAATTTAAAGAGCGGACCCAGAGCGCGCTGTTCATTGTTCACATGTTGTAAATCCATTGTTAAAGGTTTGCCGAACCTTTTTTACAAAGCATTTTCAATAATGGAACAATAGACGGCGCGCTTACGGTCCTACCTCTAATGATCATTTACAGCCATTCATCATCCACTGCTGGGTGAAGATCTTTCTAAAATTATTCCATTCATCTCCGTTTTGAGCAACTCTTATCCATTTCTTCCCACACATTTTTTTCTGATATCATCTAGCCATCGTCCTTGCAACCATCCTTTCCCCCCTTTTACATCCTCTCGGGTAACTTTCGAGCACTTCTTCCTTCCATTCTTCTAGCTACGTAACCCACCCATTGCCATTTAAATCTCTACTCTCACAATTACATCAACCACCTTTGACTGATTTCATCCACCCATAGCCTTCTGTGCATCCTTTAACATTCTCTCGGGAACCAATCGAGCACTTCTTTCGAACGTTCTTCTAGATACGTGACCCACCCACTGCCATTTCAATCTCCACTCTCACAATTACATCAAACACCTTTGTAATACTTCTCACCCACGTAATCTGTTTTATACCTCTTCTCGTTGTGCTAAGCACACAGCGTTTCATACTTCTTTGAGAGCAATGCCTAAGTTTCGCATCCATACAACATTAAATTTCGTTTTGTTTGTTTCTGCCGCTAAAAATAACAGACGGAGCAAATACATTTCGACAAAAAAGATAGCCTGAGGTTATGAAAAACTAGTGAATGAATGCAATCCATACAAGAAATAAATCACAAGAGCATTTTTACACCATGTAGAGTGAGTTTCCTGTAATAAATTTGAAAGGCACAGTATGTATTTGTCAATTTCATAGACTTTCGAAATGAACAACAACGTAGTGTTGCGAATATGTATTCAAAGTCATAAAATGAGTTTTATGCATCACTTTGACACGTGATTGTGAAGCGATTGTGCGCTTCCTGTGGCCCAGGTAAAAACCAGGTGTATTTGTTCTCTTTGTGGGGCACGCATGACCCGGCACTGTCGTATCCGGACAGACAGACAGAACAAAAGGTATATATATACAAACGAATTACAAAAAAAAAAGAAAATCAAACGATAATGAACAACATTTGCAACAAGCAGATGCAGTGAACGAAGCACTTTGCAATTGACACTGAAACCAACCCCAACTTGTATCAAATAGAAGGGTTTCATCGGCGAAAATAACCAAGAAGATGTCGATTGCTATAACCACATATGGAATGCGAACGGCTTATCAACATTGGAAGCCTTGAATAGTTCAAAAGCAGATATGTTTTTTTTTTTTAAATGCATATGTACATTCAACTTTGATAAATATATGGTAGTTCTTCATAATACCCGGTGTAGTGAAGGGAAGAACGGTTCAATAAACGTTTAATTAATGATCGTGTCGATTAAAAATCGGTTTTTGCTCCTCGTTCATTGGTATTTTATCCATGTTGTATTATAAAGTTTATGTATTTCACCTTGAACCTAGAACGCAGCGAGATCAGACGGTAAATCAACTCCCACTACTTGATATTGGTAGCTGATTGTTAAAAAAAAAAAACAAAATTTTTTAAAGACAATAAAACATTTTAGAAACTGTCTTAATAAACTATTCCAACTAACGTTTAAAAGTATATGCCACTAATAAACAACGCCGAGACAAATGGTAGATAATAAAAAACGAGCGCTTTGTAACTATCACTGTTTGATAATGTGTTACGACCCAAAAGATTTAAGTTGAACTGTAAGAAGTATAGGACAAATAGGGCTATAACTACACTGCAAATAATTATACACGTTCCAACAGTGTTGAAAGCAAGAGAGCAACAAAAAAAAGTTTTTTCTAAGAAGTTAGCAATAGCCATAAAGCCTCAAAATCAAATTGCCGTAATAACCATCCGATATAATAGATCAAATCAACTCTATATATTCAGGGCAAAAGCGATTCTAACATCGATACATACCTCAGATACTAAAATTTAACAAAATTACTGCAAAACAGGTTTTTTTTACCTATCTAATTTAACCGAATTGACTTGTACAAGCAACCTTGTGAATAACTTTTGTATAGAACAGTTTTAAAACTTATGAAATTTAGTTCCTGCCGTTGATTGTTCAAAAGGCGACGATTTGAGGATGTTCAAAAAGTTATCATGTAGGTTGATTCCGTTATGCAAAACTAATAAAATCCACAGATAAAGCGATTTGCCTGTTGTAAATATCGTTTTAACTGTTTGCGATATTTCTATCGTAGTTTGCGGTACTACAAAAAATTGCTCAATTTGTTATAGATAGGAAAATAAAATCTTTGACACGTGATAATAAATATAGGTTTTTCATTCCAAATTGACATTGAAAAGGGGTGGGTCAATTTGAAATGAAAAACCTGTAAAACTAGAGCGTTTGGTTCAATGTTTGATAATATTAAGTTCTTGAAGATTTTCTATGTATATTATACGTACATATTTATTACTACTAGAAATCGTCCTAATTGTTACTACGACAAATAATTGATTGTAACAACATTTAATATATGGATACATATATTCAAGGGGCTAAAGATTCTACTCAGATGTTGATAAGATCATTTTAGGCCAGTCAAAAAATAAATATCGATTCATTATTTGATATGGAAATATGTAATTGCACTATACGAAACTACGCAGACAAATGCAGCTATAAAAATGATATTTTAAATATTGTATTAACTATTTTTAGAACACCTATACGGTTGGACACACCTGTTCATACTTCATACATAACAATCATGCATTGCATACATATTACGTGCATTATTCAACCGAAGCATTGCTACAATTATAATATTTACAGAAATAAAATGAAAATAAATTCAAATTTAATATTGAAGAGCGTTCATTTGTTTAAAGTTTCGGTGGGCGAGAACGCGGCGCTCAACGGCCAGTTTGAATTAAAAAAAATTGGAATACTCACGGACTGGGACTTTCTTGGGGTCGAACAGGTCGACTCTCTCCTCGACCTTGGCTATCTTGAGCTTGATGGCTTTGGACCTGTCGCTGACCTGGTCCAGCCGCAGCGTCAGATCTTCGAAGATGTCGTTGGCGAGGACCACCAGAGAAGCGAGCTGCCGAAGGGCGTTGCTGAGGGTGCAGTTGGTGACGGCCAGCAGCTCGTCGTCCTTCACCCTGGCCACGCCGTCTGCGTCCCTCAGGCTCGTCCTCGACAGGTACTTGGGCTCGACGACGCGCAACACGAACGGCATCTTGCCAATATATTCAATTATTATTATTATACTTTTTTGCACACACTAACGGCGATGCGACGACATCGCGACACTTCACATCGTATCACACTGAACTTTGCGACGAATTCGCGCGCCCTGTGAAAGTTTGTTCCGCAACGGAGCAGAATTTGAGTACACCCCTACCAACAACCGGCTCGCGCGACGAACGCGCGGGATTAAACTGCCTGTGAGTAAACTTGTGCCGCGAGTCTGTAGCGGTAGCCATGACAACAAAACACGTGCGCCTCGTTTCGACGTTGTCGCTGTTGCCATCTACCGGCCGATCTTGCATTCGGTACAATGTCGTTTTGTCGATAAAGCAAATAACTGCTATACCGCCAGTGAACCTTAAGCTTTCCGTTTGGTGTGGAAAGATTTTGAAATCACTTTTTATAAAATTCGATAGATGACACTTAAATAAATAATTTAAAGCTAACCCTGACATGAAAATAATAATAAATGAATTGGTAATAATTCAATAGGGAATAATCCACCTCAAACCCAGATTTCACTCGGAGAATAAATTTTTATAATATTACCTCATTTAATAGTACAGTGATGGCGAACCTATGACCCGTAGGTCAGACATTAACCCAAAAAGGCTTTTTGAATGACCCACGTGTTGACACGTGCAAATTGAAAAAAAATACTAATATCGTTGAAAGGGAGGTGTACCGGTCTTGAAATTTTTAGTGAATTTAATAATAGATTTAAAAAAATGGATGTCAACTTACAGAAAATTGTTTCTGTAACAACAGACGGAGCTACCAATATCATGGGAAAAAATATTGGTTTTATTCAGCAGCTTAAGCAAACTATTAGACATTCTCTGATTGAATTTCATTGTATAGTACATCAGCAAGTTTTATGTGCGAAGCAAGATTTAAAAAAAATCCAAGGTAATGCCAGTTGTAATAAAAGTCATCAATTTCATAAATGCAGGAGGTCTTTATATACTAGAATTTGCACAATTATTATTAGAAGAAATTGGGTGCCAATTAAGGCTTCCAATCCCGGGATCCCGGTGTTTTCTGGTACCGTGAATCCCGGTGCTGAAACTAGTCTGAATACCGGGATTACGGTGCTGGCAGAAATTTCTTTAAAAATATTATTTTTACAAAAATAATATGGAAAAAAACATAAAACAACACTATATATGTATAATGAACAATGGTGGAATGAGCAATGACAGTCATAGTCCATTTGTTTGCCATGCGTTTCGACGCCGGCTTGCCGTTTCCCAGTATTGTGTCCTAGATATTGTGCTCAACCACAATTATATTTGAAGCATATTTTAACGGATTCGAACTCAGAATCGACCACTAATCACATTTTCGTGATCTAGAAAAAAAATGTGTGTGTGTGTGTGTGTGTGTGTGTGTGTGTGTGTGTGTGTGTGTGTGTGTGTGTGTGTGTGTGTGTGTCTGTGTTTCTGTGTGAGACGTGAGTATCTGTATGTTTATTGTGTGTCAGTGTATTTTGTGGATTTTTTGAACACTGTTCGTCCTATCGAACTGAAACTTAGTATTGGTTACTGTAATTTTTATCGACCGGAAATGGTACCTCCTTATAGGTGTCTTCTTTCTTTTTTAGTTTTTGAATTAAATTATCTCCGAAACCACTCATCAAATCGGACTGAAATTTCTTACTTGTAATAGAAATTATTAATATTATACCCAATATTTTTTCCTAAACCGAAAATAGTACTTTTAATTTAGAGAATCAAGATTTTTATGTTTTTCTCTTAGAAAAACATAAAAATCTTTAATTTATTGAACTGAAATTTTACCAAGTTATGTATAAAAGTTGGTAAGCATCGGTCAACCAGAAGTACTTTATTTAATTAAATTTTCGGATGTGTTTTATTTAATCTTAGCCAAACTCTTAAAATTAGTACGTCAATATGGGAGTATTTTTTGCGTGAAACGTCAGAGTTTGCAAAATGCAATTGAACGTTTTTGAAATATGAAAACATGCAATTGAGTTTTTTTTTCTTATACATTTGAAATCCGGGTGCTAGCACCGGGATTCCGGGATCGGAAATTTCTAGCACCGCAATCCCGGTGCTGAAGTAACCTTCCGGGATTGGAAGCCCTAGTGCAAATATTGGGGGATTTTTATGTACAACAATGTTATATGGCTCAGCTGCGGTTAAGTTCTCGATCGGTTTGTCAATTTATTAGAAGAAATAACGCTCTTTTTGAACCAAACAATAGTTATGTCGAATTTTCAAATATACATAGATTGGTTAAATCATTTAAAGTTCTGCATTTATTTCATTAGCAAATAAAATATTTTGAATGAATTAAACTACCAAAATACGGTTATGGAATTTTATTTATTTAATCATTTATGGAAAGCGTTACATCTGTTTTTTTTAACACATTCTCATTTACAAAACATTCATTAAGTACATCAAATTGCTATTACATAGTTGTAATACATATAATAAACACAACTGTAAATGTTACTATGTATGATAGAATAATGAGAGTAAGCGTTTCATTTGGGAAACTTTCAAAGCTAGAAGATTAAACGAATTTTCATAGAGTTTATATTGGAAAAAAGTATTCAATCTTTTTTTTTAAGAATTTTGGAGAAATCTAAAAACATGTATGTATATAATAATTTAAATATAATATTTTAAAAAGGGTTTATTGGTATAGTTCCAATTAAAATAAGGCCAAATTTATTAAAGTGTCAGTTGTATAAGAATCAAAACTTAAGAAATTAATGTAACTTCACTCTTGAAACGTCTTAGAAACATATTTTTTTAAATATAAAAGCTTTGGTGTTTCACAAGTCTTGCACAATACATTAAGCGTTTATATATATATTTAAGACATCATTTCATAAAAGTTTTTGATTGAACACACACATTCATATATGATTTTATATATTTATAAAATAAAAGAGAGTTTATTCACATTAAGTGTGAATTGAAAGAATTTACTGGTCATCAACACAACTGTAAAATATATTAAACAATAATTTTTCACAATTGTTTCCACATTCACATAATAAAAAGTTTATTTCTAATTTACCAATTATACAAATACATTTAATTTTAATATGATTCAATGCTGTCACAATCTAGGATTTTAAATATTATCACATAAAACACTGACAACTACTAAAGATACATATTATATAAATATTATATTTAACAAAAAAGTATTTGGAATATGATAGGATTGATTATTTTTTCAAACAAACCAACGGTTATCAAATGGCCCCAAATCAGATAATTGCTTGAAAAAATAATTAACAAGTGATAAAATATATGTTACAAGCGATGAATAAATTCATGTATTTTTATTTTGCAACAAAATACATTCATAAATAATGTATATTTCAACAATTTACATATCTTTATTTTTATTTTCAAAGAATGGTTTATACAACCACTGCTCCGACAGTTTCAGCTTCTCGATTAGCAGAAGATTTTAAAATTAAATTGATACATATGTACATATGTACTATCAAATATATTGGCACCAGTTTGATTGTGCCCCAGGAAATTCATATTTTTAGCTGATCCTGGTTAAGAGTAAACCTTAAGCTCGTGTAGAATAAAAGTATGTAGATCATTTCTAGCCTAATAATAAATAATTGTTAAAGCCATAGAAGAGTATTAATATACAAGTGGTAAGCTTGGCTTAAGTTGACCAGCTTAAATTTAATCTGACATACATACATTTCAGGCTAACAATGATTAATATTTTTTTTTGTTTTCATTTTGTGTTCAGCATACGATAGGGCATACAGTAAAAACATTCATATTATCTATTCTATAAACAGAAAAATATCAAATACACAGCGTAATACAAATTTGGCACGCTTTTACTACACTACATAGGCAATGAAGCAGATTTGGTACTAACAATTATCTAATAATGAACGCACATTTATTTGAAATCAATTTAAATATTTAGTTAAGTATGTACGTATTGTAGATTCAGCGTTACACTCGATGGATTAAAAATAGGTTGTGGCTATTTGCAGGTACTATATCTGCAAATTATTGGCTATTTGCAGGTACTATATCTGCGACAGGCGCAAAGTCTTCTGCGCATGCGCGTGAACTTATAATCCGATTATAATTTCTTACATTTACTGTATGCTAGACTTGTTTAATAAATCGTTCATTATACACGAGGCAAATAAATTTCGCACGATATTATAATAGATTTATATCATTTAGCTAGTTAGCAGCTTGTACTTGTATGTAGGTATTATACGTTGTATATGATAATAATCTTCTAACAATTAATAATATTAACTAATTTGGATTATATTTTTTACTCTACATCATTTTACGAGTTCGAACTAAATTTTAAGAGGTTTAAAACAAAATTTTAACAGTAAACACGCTGACAGTGACAGTTCACACGCATGCGCAGAAGACTTTGCGCCTGTCGCAGATATAATACCTGCAAATAGTCAATAATTAGCAGATATAGTACCTGCAATTAGCCAATAATTTGCGGATATAGTATCTGCAAATAGCCACACACTTAAAAATAAACGGAACAGATATATATGTATAGAGGTAAACAATCAGTATGACAGAGAATTGAAACTGTAATAATGTATATTTATTTCCTGCTAAGCACAACCTTTTTAAACTAAATTTCAAATCTGATTTCATTGATTTCTACGTGTTGAAACAAAATTGTATAAAAAAATATTAAAATCAAAATATTTTAGACATATGTTTTATATGCATTTAAACAGATATGTCTTCATTTTATAGTTATGTATGTAGATATTTGTGTAAAACATTATTTTTCCTAAATTACATAGGCAAGAATATTTTACATGTATGTATGTTTAAAAATTTCCAGTATTGTTAATGATATGGATAACACTGATAATATTAGATATTGAAATATATGAATACGAATTTTACTTATTTATATTTTGTATATATTTTAGTATATTTATATTCATGTAGTCATTATTTTTTTATAAAAATAATGATTATAGTAAAGCATCTTCTATGAATACTTTAATACAACATTCACAATACGTGAATATAATTATTAATATAAACCTATTTACGTTGGCAGTCTTGAACTGTTTTTTTTAATTAATTTTCATTAATTTATTTAAAATTATATTCCCTCAATATATGATTTTAATACTGGTGTTGTTATTGTTACAACAAACAATTGTTTGTATAGCCCGTTTATAATGGAGAATTTGAGTACAAATGCATATATTGTGAGTAGTTTTGAATATTCAACATTTTTAATGGGCAATTATTATCCATAAAAAGTTTAACATTAAGTGAATACAATATTTATAATCAACTGTCGCGACTATATTAAAAATATATTTTATTTAAAATGCTGCAATGTTAATTTTAAAACGAACGTTATAATAATTGTATTTTTTGGTCGTGTCAATGATACTATGCGTTTTTAACGTTTAATTAAAATTATATTTCTTTATCGAAAATATACATAAATTTATTAAAAATTTATAATATATTTTTG
Source organism: Arctopsyche grandis (assembly GCF_051622035.1). Classification (NCBI taxonomy): domain Eukaryota; kingdom Metazoa; phylum Arthropoda; class Insecta; order Trichoptera; family Hydropsychidae; genus Arctopsyche; species Arctopsyche grandis. The sequence continues at coordinate 12,440,948 of NC_135365.1, read as the reverse complement.
GCGGCTGGGCCGCAGAATACAATAAAATTTTGATATGCGAAAATTCATATATTTCATATCATATTATAATATGTATCATATAAATAACAAGATGGTCACAATGTATGTATTATCCAAGTGAGATATGATGTTTGAATATGTTATGTTTTATATAATATAATATGTAAATTCTACTTTATCTCCAGGTTTTTGTTGATTTCATTTTACCAAAGTTTGATCGTGTATTAAAAATGGAAAAATCATAATAACAAATATGTGTTTTACTCGAAAATATGTATTTTCTTCGAACTAATCATACTTAGAAAATGGCAGTATGAAAATAGTAGTGTCGGACGAATTCGCACAAACACACCATGGTTTAAATTTCTCACCTTTTATGTTCCTTTTTCAAATTGGATGACTAAGAATCGACTTCATGACATACTTCCATATAGTCTGGATCGTGAATAATATCCTTGATCATGTCCTTAAGCATTGTGTAACGGGGAAACATCGGATATACCTTGGAGCTCACATAGTCAGACTGTTGGGTTTTAAAATTACAATATTATTGTTATGAATCATAGTATAAATATAATGCTAAAAATGTCCTTAGTAAAATATTTATTGTTTAAAAACTATTGGAGGTCAACAATCAGGTAAACCGCAAAATATATTTAAACAATTGTGGTTTCGATGTGACAATATTGTGAGTTCAACTTATTTAATTGGTTCTAATAAATATTTTATATATGCAAAGATTTTAATTAAATTTACTTTAAGAATTCTATTTTTATATTATTCGAATTTTGTTTAATTATAAATATACCTTCAATTCCCTGATAAGATTCCTCAATCCTGAATATTTTTTTAAGAGACGGTACAAATCGTTAGTCATTTGAGTATTTTCGGCTTCTATCTGCGCTGTTATCATGTCTAAAACCACCAAAAACAACAAAATTAGTTATTTGTAAACACATTCAAGTATATGAAATCGATTCAAATTTATAAAACATCACCGGTGAGTCTTTCTATTCGTTCTCTTCTATCGGCAGCTTCTTCGGCCAGTTTAGTTGATGTTTTTACACCCTCTCCAGATTTTTGAGTTTTTTCCATTATAGCGCAGGCACGCAGGACAAATGCTGGCACAGTTTCTTGTTTCTCCTGTTTAGGAATGTCCACGAGTGTCCAATATTGAGTTTCAAGACGAATCACATCCTGAATGAAATTGAATTAAAAAATTATACAATATTTTAATACAGCTCTGTTTACATAATTAACTCACATTAACGGATTTATAACTTTGTTTTCGTTATATCAAAGAAGATTAATAAGATTATTCCGTGTTATTTTATTCGGAAGCTTTCAAGCGGAAAATCTTATTAAACGCATTAAGTCATTAAGTAACGCTGAAGAAGCTATTTAATAAAAAAAAGTCCTCCGGAATAATATAGAGATTTCCTCTTACTCTTTGAAGTGAAATAAAAAGGAATGGAAAAGTTTAATACAGACAGAATAGTTGCTTTCAAAAGACACAATTTGGCTGGGTTAATCTAATAGTACGGTTGTATAATACTTGGAAAAAGGAAAAGCAATTATGTTTCTTACAAGAAATTGTATTTCAGTGAAGTGTAAAACAAAATGGCTTATTACTATCTTTAATTATTATTTGAAGAAATATATAATATGTTATTGAATTTCATTTATAATACATATGTACATATTCCATATGTACCATTCTAAGCTCATTTATATAATTTAAATTGTTTTCTGGTAAGATTGTCATAATATTTTACTTTCAAAATAGACATGTACAGATTTTGATTTCAGAGCAAAAACCATCAACACATCTTCCACTGGGAGACTTTATATAAGGTTAATTATATCTAGCATACTTTGTATGCTAAATTCTGTTAAAACACTGTTGTTATAATTAATCATATATGTATATTATATCGCTATTCTATGTGTCTGTATATCTGTGTGCGATAACGCTCGCTGTACTATAAGAGTCGTTTCGATTCGACATACATATGTATGTACGTCACAGTTAAAACATTCCCAACAATACAATATAATACTAACATAATAACATACATATATATATATATATATATATATATATATATATATATATATATATTTTTTTTTTTTTTTCCTCTAGGAAAATAAGTCTGAGCATTTAGCGCCATCTATAAAAAAATTATTTCATTAATTAATAAATTAATCAATTTTTCTATTGGTGTTTTATATTGTTTATAAATATGTAGGTAGGTTGATAGTTTTTACCATTTTTTCGTCATATTAAACAATTAAATATATTTAAAAGGTATTTGAAAAAAATACGATTGCGTGCGGATCGAACACAGGATACGATCGACACATTTCTTTAATTTTTTTTAATTAAAAGCTTAAGAGGGCTGGACACCAGCGCCTTGTCCATACAAACGTATTACATTTCTCCCTTCCTCAATTATAGCACTAGATAAATTATTTTTTAATATGCTATGGATATCCACCATTGGGATGCATCTATTGTTTTATTTTTTTGTTTAGTTATTTTTTATAGGAGCTAGTACTAGGAGCCACCAAACATCTATAAAATCGCCTCTTTTTTACACCCACGAAAAGAGTCCAGCGTGCTTATTTAACGGTCGATTTAAAAAAAAATACGCACATAGTTGCACAGAAAATATCTTTCTCATACCGATGATGAAATTTTTGTAAAAATTGGTCCAGTTTTGGAGGAGAAAATAGGAGAATACGAAACCTCGATTTTGTCGATTTAAAATACGTATTGTCTGGTCGAAGCGCAACTGTCGCATTCACACAAAATATATAAATGTATATTGATATATATTGTCGCATTCACTCAATATATATATCGAAGAAAGGAACGGCAACAAAATTAAGGTTTCGGGTGCACAGCCCTCTTAATATGCCATAGCCCATGCGATGATATTTCATCGGGCAAAACACTGGTATATTATAATGTCTATAATATAAATGGATGTATAAACATTAAAACTAGGTAACTCCAATCAGATTGAATAGGTATTCCAGATATTTATTTATGTTAACAATAAATAATTTTTTGTTCGATTTTTTGACGCGATTTGTTCGTCGGCTAGGCTTTTATTAATCGCAAAAGTCGAGTCGTAAACATCAATTAACCTAAGCCGGGATTATTTCGGTGGCTCCGAAAGGATTGCCAATTCCCCCGGAAGCTGGCACGCCGTCCGATTCTTTTGTGCGTTCTAATGAGTTTTCCGGAATGTTTCGGAAAAATAAACACGGATCGAACGCTGCTTAAAAGGATTGGTCGCCATTCTACACGAGAGGGGAACGTATCGCATCGTTTCGATTCGCAAACCGATCTGTTTAATGAATTGTTACTGGGGGGAGGGGAGGGGGATCGTTTACCGGAAATTATATAGAAAAATCCATTGAATTGAGTGTTTTTCTTTAACACACACACACACAGAGGAAGGTTGAAAGCATAATATAAAAGGAAAAATCTGATCGACTATCTCATGTAAAAATATTTAAATATCATATTTGGAATGAATAGGATGTGAAAAAATTCTGCTTTTAAATTTAAAATGTCTTTTATTTTGGAATTTGTTTTCAGATATTTAAGCCCTTCGGCTCTTTTATATATACACATAGAAACAGTACGCTCATTATTTTGATTTTATATTTTATTTTGGAAGAATAAATTCTATAAATAATTTATAAAAAAAAATGTAAATAAATGTTACGGTCCTAGTGTACCTTTCCTTTCGTTAATGAACATATTAGTTTGTTCATACTTGAACCAATTTGTTCAGTTATAGTGTACACAAAATAAAAAGTTGACAAACGAACTAGTTTGTTCATGCACTGACTATTAGGCATAAGTTGTCTCGAGTATTCTCAATCGTTTGTTCCATCTTTTATTTATTTGTTTACAGTTAAGCTATAGTGAAATAAGGATTGTAAATAGGTTTTTGAGCTCTTTTTCCTATTAAGCTGTAGATTAACATTAGAATAATATATTTATTTATTTATTTGGAAAATTTACAGTTTATTAAGTTACATAGATATATGTAATACTATGATTACTAACCAAATTAAATTAAATTTTAAAATAGAAAATGATCAGTAGATCAGTAGCTATTAAAATAGATATAAGATGTATTGTGAACATAATTTCGTAATAATAAAAAGCATTAAAAAATCAAAAAAATCAAGCTATAGTGACATTACAGATATACTCCAGGGCGTCACTATAGCTAGGCTTTACATGAAAATATAGTCACTATACATGAAAAAACAATTAAAAGATGCAAAAATAAATATTAAATATCAATATGTAAACAAAAATAAAGCATGAAAATTATGTAAAGTTAAGAACAAAAATAAAATTAAATATGAACAATTAAATGTGAGAACACATTTACGATCTCAAATTAAACAATTCTCCGATCAGATCAGCATATTTTAGATTGAACAAATCCAAGTTAGCAGAAATCTGGTTGAGGAGCTTGATGCCCCGAGCAACAGGCGACGAAACCATATGCATATTTGCTTATGCTGGGTTGCAATATTTTGAAAATTAACAGAAACGGGAGCAACGTTATAATACATCTTTTCCATCAGATTTTCCTTTTAAATACTTGGTGTTTTGTTATCCCAAAGGTTTTCACAGCTAAAAGTTTCATGCTACACCTGGTGAGTCTATTTAAAGATATATTTTGAGTGTTAGCACTCAAACTAAAACCAATTCGTGTATGAACAAACTAATGTATTTATGTTTCTGTGTAAAGTATTAAAAAAAAAAAAAAGCAAATGCAAATCGATTTTTCGTTTTTTATCAAAATCAAATACCCTCTGAAAGTAATACCTCATTTAACCATATACATATATATTGGGAGCTACAAACATTAGAATCCATTGTTCAGTTATGAATGTGTTACAGTAAAAGTGTATATTCCGTTCATGAACATACTAGATTGTTCATACACGAACCAATCTAAACAGTTTTAGTATCAGCACGAAATAACAAATTGATAAACGAACTAGTTTGTTCATGCACAAACTATTAGGCATAAGTTATAGTATTCTCAATCGTTTGATCCACCCCTTTGTATAATATATATGCTTACCATGAGTTGCAATATTTTTAATATCAGCGGAAACGGGAATTATAGCAACGTTGTAATGTGGTTTGCATAGGATTTCCGTTGTAAATACTTGGTGTTTTGACATCTCAAAGGTTTTGTCAGCTAAAAGTGTCATGCGATACATGGTGAGTCTATTTGAAGATAGTTTTTGACTGTTAGCGATTAAACTGAAACTAGCTGGTATATGAATAAACTAGTAAGTTCATGAACGAACCGGAGTAAACACATGTACTGAGCTTACATATGCATGTAACTACGCCCTAGCATTGGATTTCTTACGGGTATGAAAATACCAAAAGGCGATACCGATAAATGAAGTTAAAAAAAAGAAAATACAAATATGGATTTGTTTGTGATTTTATTCGACTCGGAATTGGTAGTTTCCGGTGAACTTTCTATTATATTATTATTCTGAATCATAAGGAGGAAAAGCTTTTGTGAACACGAATCGTTTCCTTGACCGGTTTTATGCGGTTCTCCGTAAAAGGAATTCGAGGCGAGCTTCTTCTTTTACCTTGATCATGATTTTGAGCAGGTTGTATCGCTGGAAGACATTCCTTTGGGCCTTGCTGTCTCCATAACGAGCCATGAGGTTAACCAGAGCTTTTTTGGCTGTATCGTATGAATCATCGAGGCGAATCCTGACGGCGCGAAGCCGCTCGTTAGTTTCGATCACCTCTTCCTTGCTCTGCCCACCTGAAAAACACAATATTATCCTGATTTATCTTCGGTGTATGAAATTTAACATTTGGACGGTTTTTTTTTTAATATGTGTATTTAAGTAAGTTTTATTGTTTATTTTTTCGTATGTATTAAAATTTATTTAATATATTTATTCAGAACTTGTTGTGTGAATTATGATGAGTTTTATATATGTATATGTAACTAGTGTTCTGCTCGTTGTTTTTAACGTGTGGTTTCAGAAAGGATTTGATACACGAATTAAAATAAATGTATATGTTCGGTATATATAAATATAGTGTAAGGTAATTTATACGCACACGCAATACTAACACGTAATAAAAGTGCACGAACAAAGAATTCCAGACGAACCGAACGGTTTGAATAAAAAATAATGATTTATTTATATATTCAGTACAAGAGCTGATTACGGGCTAACTTAAATTCTAACAGTGTCGAGTTTGTACCTACATATATACTCTTATTTAAAACAATGAATGTGTTGAAGACACGTGTTGTACAAATTCGGTTAGTCAGTGCTTAATCAATGGCGTTATTTATTAAATTAGGTGTACCACCACTCAATGGTACTACTTATTAAATTAGGTGTGTCTTATCTCTACTGGTTAGTCGTTTTATTGGTAATATTAATTACTCATCACGTGACAATGAAGGAGTCATACATGATGAGTAATTAATATAACAAATAACGGCGCCCCTGACAGGGTGCCCATGAGGGCTGTGCCCCCTTCGGTGGGGCCCACGGGTGCTGCGCCCCCTGTGGGGCCTTCGGCGGGGCCCCATGGGGGCTGCGTCCCCGGCGAAGCTCCATCTGGCTGCACCCCCTCCGGGGACTCTGAATCCTTTGAATCGAAAAAAAAAATAAATTGAACGTGTTGCTCCCACCCAACGACGGACCCAACCAACGACCGACCACTCACTAGTAGAAGATGCATCGTATAATGTTAGGTACATTTATATTTATTTATAGTTTTTGGACCATTGTGGCATTACAGGAAGAACTCCGAAAATAATATATAAAAATGAACGTAACGAAAAAAAAAAATTAAATAAAATTTATAATATAACAAGCTGAACCCGGCATGCGATGCAATGCCACAATAACGCATGCAATTCCCGTTCCCGTTCCGTTGTGGGAAAAATGCAGACAGCGAACACGTTGGTCGCGACGCGAAAACATTTGAAATTATAGCGTTGCAATGACACTCATTCCCGTTTTTGGGCGATTTGTTTTCACAGTAATCTTTCCGAACAACAAATCCTGAAAGTTCCATCGTAATCGGTTCAGTGTTATAGGAGCCTATTCGAGACACACAGACATACATTTATTTTTACTTACCTCTTATTAATTATATATATAGATTTATAATATAAAAATTTATAATAATATATGTTTGACAAAACATCCCTGCGAGGCACAAATAGAAGAGAGAAGATCAAAATTCCAGTCATACATCACATTTAATTATGAAAATAATGATGAGCGCAGGCTACCAGACAAATAGGTTAGAATAATATCCGATAATCTACGCTCACTAAGGTGGAAAATATCGCATTCAGGCTCAGAAGCAACGCTTCCATTGAGAAGTAGAATTGCTCTTGGAATAGGAGCCATTCGAAAAAGAACTTTACGAGCAGGAGGTACAACCATCAAATGATAATGTCTACTACGAACATTACATATTATTATTAGGGACATAAAGTCCCAACTGTTCCAGCAACGTCGGACATGATGTATTACCAAGCAGTAGCTGTAGAACAAAACGAATTATTTAAGTTCAGTAATTCGAAAACGATGAGCGAAAGTAATAATTGTTATTGATTCATTATAGTTATGAAATTTGAATATTGAGTATGCATTTATTTATTTTATATGAAAAATTGATTTAGTTGAAAAAAAAATCACCACTCTCATACGAAGCAACGCGTAAAAATTTTATGTAAATAATTTAAAATATTAAGTAATTCGCATATGGAATATTGATTACATATTTTGGGTCAATGTTTGGAGATATTATATTTCATAAGTGTGTTAATAAAAAAAATTGAGGTGATGGATTATGAAATATATGTGTATTTATTATATAAAATGTGACTTTTTTGTATTATTGTATTATTTATATATTATTTGGTAATGAAGATAATTATCATGGAGGGCGTAAAATGTTACAGGGTTATTATTTTTAGTATTGAAACAGGTCGACGACTTTGGCATGGTGAATGATTGTAGTGATTTCCCTTACCCAAATCAAAATAAAGTACAAGTTAAAGAGAAGTGCTGTTTTCCTGTTGTTGGGTTTTTTTGCTAATAATAAAAATCTTTATACGTAGAATGGAATTTTTGAATAAAATGTGTTTCCTTTATTTTGTTTAATTAACACTTTCCTTATTTATAATAATAATTTATTCATAATATTAACATTCCTTTCGGCGAAGAATACACGGAATTTTATATGATTTATAGTTGGCCAATTGAATATTAATGATTAAAAATAAGAGGACCTCATATACACGGAAGTTCTCTTATATTTACAATACCACATATTGACAATACACTGAGCAACAACAAATCACGTTTTATACTGACCGTTGCGGAGATTAATTAATCTTTACTAAGTTTGATCGACTAAATTCGAATGTCACAATGTTTTTGTTGATTATTTCTCGTTTATTGATGTGCCAAAAATGAATATTGAAATCAATAGTCGGATGTTTTTATCGTATTATGAGCTATCATGTATTTATTGGATCAGTTATATATTTCACTACATTAACAAGGGTGGGTTTTCTATCTGAATATTTTTTTATTTCATCTGAACGTACTTATTCGATCACAAAATGATTTTAAATTACAATATGAAATGTTCTACGCTGGGTGCTCATCGCTAGTAAATGAGAATGAGTGAGTGAGATGGAGTGATGCGCTCTCAATTTTTCATCTCGCTCTTCAATCATACATAGTCATAAACTCATAAACAACCGCATTTTGAACTTGATTGAAAATAATTTGTCACTCGAAGTAGTAAGTTAAGATAATAAAAAAAAATATCGAAATAAAAAACCAATTTTTATCAACGTGGTTAATTAATAAATTAGCGAAATAAGTTTATGATACTACCAAAAAAATGTGAAGGTAAAAAGTATATTTTTTCTCTTTTAAAATTCGCTATATAATTAATAATAAGTATTTTAAAGTAATAAAATATCACAATCAATAGAAAAAACATCCGACTATTGATTTCAATACACACTTTTGGCACAGCATTACTAGATTTTGAGTTAAAGACTTAAAAACCAGCAGAATAGACTAGTGTTTACTGTTTAGCACATAATGCTTTGAACAAAGCGTTCACAGGTTCAAATCCCACTAGTTTCTGCTGGCCAGACCTTGGATTTGTGACTCGAGGTCGATCGTTTCCTATCAGAATTTGACATTTTATATGATTATCGTTGAAACGGTTCCAACAAATTGGCAACCTTACCCATTTTCTCGAAAATCTCGAGTTTGCAGCAATCTCGAATTTCGCTGAATTGTATAAAATGCTGCAAATTTAAATATATGAAAATAAATGTCATTGTGGATGTTAATTGATATGTATTTACTTTATATAATAATACTTGTATCAAATGTACAATTTTTTTGGCCAGGAAGGCGTATTGGGTTACCTGTGAGGCTTCCTGGTATAAATTAAAAAAATAATAAAAATAAATAATAATAAAAGCCAAAAATCTGTAAGCATTGCGCAATTTTTAAACGCTCATCTTATAAACGAGAAGAAAGCAACGAAAATCATTGCCATAGTCGAATTCAATGGGTCAAATTTAGTAACGATAGAATAGTCTCCGCTTCGTTATTTTTTTTGTCGTTGCTGAGTGTATCAATAGCACAACACATACATACAAACAGCCAGCAGTTTGGCTTAATGGTAGCGTATATGCTTGGCACCATGCGATCACTGGTTCGATTAGCCAAAACTGCTGGTTAGATTTGGGGGTTTTGTGACTCCAAATCAATCGTTTCTCTATCAGAGTTTGCCAATTTTATCTGATCATTGTTGAAACGGTTCCTCAAATTGGCAAATAAATCCTTTCCTGTTGTCACAAAAATTTGTATGTATCATTGTGTATAATTTGTAAAAATTATGCCCAAAATCTTAATCTATAGATGTCTCAATAATCATCTGTATTTATTCTGTGTATAAATTGTAATAATTGTGCACAAAATCTAAAATCCAAAGATGTCTCAATGGATTAATTCTGTACTTAATTAATTGTTAAAATTAGTTCAATGGTCCTTGCGGCCGTATATATGTATGTATGTAAAATAAAAATGTCTGGCCGTATATTTCATGTATGGTTTCGAATTATGTAATGATTATGTATTAAAAATATATGTATTTCTTGATGTGTATAGTATCGCATTGGAGCGATCTGTAATGACGAGTGTACTTTGATTGATTGAATAAAATAAAATAAAATATACTAATTTAATTAAATATGAATCAAATTCGGTTTATATTGAATTTATGTATGTATGTATATGTTACACCGAATCCGTGAAATTGTCTATTACACGCATTCGGCAACAGAATCGCCGGATGCGTGAAAAATGCAAGCACGTTGCCCAGTTCACGGATTCGGCAAATTCTTTGGCGAATGCGTGTATTTGGCAAGAATTTGTCTGCTCAAAGTGTGGAGTCGGCAGATAGACAGCAGCGCTCCGGTGTTGTTTTTTAGAACTGGACAGCGTGGACAAGAGTCAAAGTGACATCTGAATGAGGATGTTTAATTTACATATTATTATGTATAAATATAACTACATACATATGTTTCGATCATCCGACTGTTAAAATATTGATCAAAATGTATAAAAATAGCATTAATTTATGTACAAGTCATATGAGATGATCGAAACATATGTATGTAGTCATATTATACATAATAATATGTAAATTAAACATCCTCATTCAGCTGTCACTTTGACACATGGTTATAATATTACACGCTGTCCAGTTCACGCATTCGGCAAAGAATTTGCCGAATCCGTGAACTGAGCAACGTGCTTGCATTTTTCACGCATTCGGCAATTCTCTTGCCGAATGCGTGTCATAGACAATTTCACGGATTCGGTGTAACATATATAAAAATGATTAGATGAATTTCTGGTTTATGTATGAATCAAATTTGTAAAAGTTATTATATTTCACTGTCGGAGTAGGTATGTATGTATAAAATTTATAATATGTATTAAATAAACATAAAAATTCAATTCATATTTATATATACAAGTATTTTTTAAACGATTAAAAACATGCATTTATTTAAATTTTTTTCAAAAATTTCTAAACAAAAGAGTGGTGGCGGACAGCAAACAGTCGATTCACCGAATTGTTACTTTAAAAACAAAACTACCTGTCTTCAGTTTGACGAGTATACCACGCAGTAACTTGTGTGTATATATTTTAAACTAGATTAAAATAATCATAATTACATTTGAAGGGTACTACTTACTGGATGTGCCTTCATCTTTGACGTCTTGGACGATCCGCCTCACGCTCTGTGTGAACTTTCCCACAAGATTGGTACTGGCTGCAACAACACAAAAACCAACTCGTTACAACAAAGCATTCAAATATTGTACAATCGCGATTATCGTGCAGAAACAGAGAATTATATCTGGGAGCTGATTGCATCAAACGAAGGTAACGTCTTAAATAACCTCTCGGTTTCGGTTGAAATTTCGCGCGTACACTTCGAGATAATATCTCGTTTTTTTTTTCTTCTTTGTATTAAATTTCATCCCGAGAAGAAACGTGACGTTCAAAGGTTTCGGGGGCATAATTAAATGAGGGATTCCCGATTTGGCTCGGCGCCGTAAAACCGTTTGGGATTTATCCCCGGGGTGTTCGGCACCCCAAAACGGACGATCGAAATTCAATTCGACGAACACGTGATAAATGGGCGGCTTTAGTACCTTCCCAAGTCGCCGTTCCGAATTATTCATATTTTTCCCGGTATCCTCGTCTCGGATTACGCGAACCTACCTTTTTGGGATGTTTTCACACTGAAAATGTGTTCCTTGCGAGAAAAATATGTCTTCTTTAAAAGTGTGGTTCAGATTCAAGAGCAGCGCCTTCAACACGAAGTTGAATCGCTTGTTATTTTTTATACCTGCGATATTTGGATGTTTTTATCAATGGAATGATTATTTTTTATCGGCTACATCTGAGACGTGGATAGCCTTTATAAATATGTATACCAGTGATGCAAAACCCACGGCCCGAAATGATTTACTTCAACTCTTAATGTTTCATTGAATATGAAAAAAATCTATGTTTGATACATGCTCACATATGTATCGAGTTTTAGTCAGTGTCTCGTAATTTAGCGACTTATATAATAAAAAAATGCTGTATTGTTTGTAATTGGCCAGGAAGGCGCATTGGGGTTTACCTGTAATGCCTTCCTGGTATGAAATAAAAAAAAATAAAAATGTATACACGCATTTTATTTAAATAGTACTACATACATAGTTCTCCTCGGAATTTACCATTGCTTAACGTTTATGTAACAATATTCAAATTTACTCAATATATATGTATGCTACAGTCGAAGTGTATTTTCAGTTGTAATATGTATATTCCCATCGGCGTTTTACGTCATTCATATTCGAATACAATTAAATTAGTAAATTATATCTCTACAAGCGTATACACTTTCAATAATGTGTGCCAGTTGTAATATAAAAATTGAGTTTTGACAGCTCTGGTGTTTCTACGAATGGTTAAGAATTCAATAATGCGTTAATATTTACTGGGTATTATGTATAAAGGTAATGATTACCGTATTATGATAAGTCTAAGAATGTGTTCAAAACAAAAATGTGACTTATCAATTCAATTTATTAGTCGAGGGACGTTTTTACGGAAACCTAGCTTCTCCATTTTACCTGGTATCAACTTATAGTTGCGCTGTATTTTCAGTTGTAATATATTTTGGCCAGTTGGTATGTTGTTCGCCATATGAGTCAAATAACATAGGTTAGACGGAATATATTCCATCTAGTTGAAATATATTACAATTGAAAATACACTTCAACTATATCGGTAGTTGTAGTTCGTACCAGGTTAGATGGAATATATTCCAATTAGTCAAAATATATTACAACTAGAACTATTTACACTTCAACTGTAACATGTATATTAATTTATCGTTTGTTTTGACAGAAAAATTTCATTGCAGTTCAATTATAAGACGTTTTTCTTCGTGTGCATGTTGTGCATATGTCACAGTGAAATTATGTTTCAAGTGAAAATATATTTTCATTGACGTTTCAGTGAAATCATAACCAGTAACATTCTCAGGGTTGGTTTTATTCATTTAAGATTAGATTGTTAAGGTTGGTATTATTTGAGGGTTAGGATAATGTTAGGTTAAGTAAGGGCTGGCCCTATTAATTCAAGTTTGGGTTGTTAGGGTTAAATTTATAGAGTTAAACGTTGTAAATTCATTGTTTGATAAATTTTCACTGTTTCAATTGCTGAAAATATATTTTCACTTGAAATATGCTTTCGCTGTTACACATACATATATGAAGTATTTTTATTGTATTCTAACAAATGCAGGTCAAGCACTGCACGTCAACAATCCGGCACAACAGTGCACGGAAAAGTGCATGTTTTGGTAAGTTCAGATTTGTTTTATCCGAGTACAAGGCAAAATCGGATTACATATACATTAAAGGACGCGACGATACAGCGCGATATTGCTTGCGTCACACATGATCTTTCCTAAAATATTTATACGCACATGTGCACTTTTGTTAGTTTGGGTGCACTCACCACTATGACGTCATGTCTGCTTGAAACCGGTTATGCTTTGTTACGTTTCAGGGATATTGCACTGCTGTAAAATATTAATAAATAGTGTCGGCTACTGCTATTGCGTCTATGCCACGTATGTACATATTACGGAACATATACATGTGTAGAATATAATAAATAATATTTTTGGTACTGCTGTTTACGCGCAGTTGCTGGTCTGTGCTTTGCTAGTATAAATAGGCATTTAATCGTATCTGAACTATATTTTTGCCTACTTATTTATAATGGCTGTTATCATCAATAAACAAAGAAGAATTCAAGAAGAAAATGGAACTTTTCAAAAGCAATTGGTGGACAAGTACTGTTTCATTGGAAATTTAAAGTCTCTGTATTGTCTAAATGTAAAGACACACAGAGAGGTACGTGGCACGTGTTTTATTAGATAGTTTTGCTCATGCAACAAAAAAAACGCCGGTACGCTAAATCTTTACCGTTGCGTCCCTTCGCAAACCCGACCCCTTGTATTGTTTTAGGTGATATTATTTTGTCGTATTTTTTATCCTCGATATAGGCTTGACAGTGATCGATAACGGTAATTCCCATATGTGAAGAAATGTAAGAGAAGCTTCTCGAAACAATGAATAATTGTGCGAAATATTAATGACATGAAGATACGACTCTCACACTTGGAGTTCACGAACCAACCCGTGTCACACTTTTGAATTTCTTACCATAATAGTAGCAATGGAATATAACCTTCATATACATATGTACATAGTTATTATTGTTAATATGCAGCCCACAAAATGGATAAATTGGCCCATCTCTCAAAAATGTTGTGCATCACTGCTTTATAGCCAACGAATTTTTTTAAGTTGGTCAAAGTTCATATTGTGATCCGTTAAACGACTTTGCGGTAGATCGCATGACGGACGGTATATTTCAAAATTTTAATTCATTATCTTGTACGCGATTACTCTTGACCTCTACATGGAATTCCTCGATGTTTATATGTTAGTCGTGTCGACATTCTATTGTAACCGTTACAACTGACATTCAATTGTAACAGCGTGGCCGTTTAACTAATGATGACATGATCTAATAACTAATGATGAGATGAAAGTCATTAATAACTATCCTATAAGGTCTCTATATTTTATTCCTTTATATTGTTTGATGAATCTTGCTATTTTTACTTGCTGTTTATCTTTATAATAATTACAATAAGCACATTATAGTCAAACCCCATATTTAATGATAAATTGACCTGATACCAATCTATAGACATGGATGTTGAAGATGATACAAATTAATTGTCTCGCTTTTTAGGATACAGTTCTGGGATTATGGACAAAGGACTTGATGACGTTTCTGTTTATCTCTTGGAGGCGCTCTCGGAAGACGGACAGACTCTCAAGAAGGAACCAGAGAAGACTCCTATTCCAGAGTTTGGTTTAACCTTTCCGCCTAATATTGCCCCCATGAAGGCTTTCACGGATCCATATGTTATTCCTCCCAAATATGTGGAGCTCACTGTTTCTATGTCGATAAAGGACATAAAAGAGTTGAAGAGACATCATGATCTGTGGAGAGATGATTGTTGGGATCATCTAATAGGTTTGAACAGGAATGATAGATTTGGATTTTACCTCGATGCAATTAGTTCCATCACGGACCTCTCAATTTTTGAGGAAAAGCTCAAAAGAGGAAGAAGAAATTATTTAAAGGCAGTCATAAGCTCCAAACTTTACTCCTACGAGGATAGGGAAAAGGCTGCTGTGGAGTTAATGAGGAGTAACTCTCTTATGGAGAACTTTGCCGATCGTGCCAAGAAGGTCTTGTATGAAATTGGATCTATTATGAAGCAGTTGGCGAACAATACTGCCAGGCATAATGATAACTTTATGAATGCTCAAGCTCGAGTGACTGATAATCTGAAGGTCTGTGCAGCCCTTGTCAAAGATGCACATACAAGTATTGAGACCAAAATGACCACTCTCATAGATGTGCTGACAGACAAAACAGACAGGAACGGCTCTGAGTTTGAAATGTTTTCAAATTACCGGTTTCATCCTGAACCAGTCTTACCAAACCAAGATGGAAGATCATCAAGAGAAAAGACTGCTCCTCCTAATTCAACAATGGGACACCCAAAGAAATTCAGTGCAGATCAATCAGAAGTGGAAACTGCTTTGATAATACCAGAGAGGAGGAGAATACATCATTGGTCATTTGAGTCTCGAGAAAATAACGAGAGTAAAAGTAGTAGCAATAGTAGTATAGGCTTATTGGAATGAGCTAGAGAAGCATAATATATGTACATATGTACTCTATACGTGATAGGTTTTCTTAGCCAGTTCTTAATTAATATCTATTGAATACTACTTAATATGAGCTGAATCGCAAATTGATAAATATTAAAAAAAAGTTTGTAGGTTCCAGAATGTTCTCTCTTATCTTTAATCGCGTTCTCTATTCTTGCCCATTCGTGCAAGCATGTACATACATATGTATGTATGTAGATATATACCTACATATATGTATATACCTACGTATGTGTGTATACATATACCTATATACATATGTACAATTTAGGCCGGAGCGAAAAGCGAGGATTTAGGATTTTAATTGATGGAAAATTTAAGTCACGTTAAATAAAAAATTCGTCGATTTTAAACAATGTCCTTTGCCAACCAATTAATTTGTTTCTACAAATGTTTTTAAAAAGTAGGTTGTTTTCAAATATCTCTTTTTTTTAAGTACATGTGGTTTTGATTTTTTACTGTTTTTAAAATAAATAAACGCTTAATATTCACTTATTGAAGTTTTGATTGATTAACGAGAATTCAAAGTTGACGTTTCGCTCAGAAGTGACTATAGAAAGCATGCGGGTGTTTGTATGGGGGAAGTGTTCCTTTTAGAATATCGTCATTTTTTTCACGTTTCTGTGATTTTTATTACCTTTAAATTGAATACAAAATATTTACGAATTTTATGAAATATGTATGATGAAGCCAAAATGTCCTACTTTGGCGCAAAATGTCATGTCTTACATCAAAATAGGTAATTTTGTCCTCCTTACATTTAATAAATGACTATTAAACGTTTATTTATTTTTAATAGTAAAAAATCGAAACTACATATTTTCGAAAAAGAGATATGATAAAAAATCGACTTTTTTGTAATTTTTGACAAGATAAATCGATTGTTTGGAGGCACAGACATTGTTTAAAATCAGTAAATATTTTTATTTAGCGTTCCCTTGTTATGATGAAAGTTTCCCACTAGGTCCATCAATGAAAATCCAAAATTCGCGTTTTTCATTTCGGCCTAATGTACATATGTATGTATGTATGTACGTATGTATGTATGTACATACATATGTACATATGTACTACATGCTTATTTCAAAGCTCGCTGATATCGCGTGCTATGTATGTATATACATACATACTGCCAGGTATGTACATATGCCTTCACAAGGAAATATAAATTAATGTGGACGTGTTTGTTATTACTTGATCTCGCATGTGGATTTATCAAAATGTTTAATTTGTATTATTTTTTTCCTATCTGTATCATTGTATTATTATTTTTATTTTTTTATAATTGTATTATTTTTGTTTTATTGAATTTTATTTTCATGTTCATGTTTCCGGCCATAAAGGCCTTTGGGCAACCTGTAATGTCACTATGCTATACTTGTAATGTCACTATTTGAAATAATTAAATATACATAAACTTGCCTAGACATTCGTTTATTTTGTTTTAAAACCAAATTTATTTATCACAAAAATTTTATCGATGTATTTGAGAAATATAAGACGGATAAAACACATATCGGCAATAAAAGCATTTTCGATACAAATTGAGTGCAAATGTAGGGAAACTTACACGAGACCACAGAGTTTTACCTCAGGTTGTCGAATTTTGTTCAAATCTTTTTTATTACTTAAAATCACTATACATACATACATATTACACACATTAAATATTAAGAAGATAAAAATAATTTAAAAGGTTAATATAAAATAATGAAATAATAATAATAATCAACTCTAAGTTAGTAAATAAAAAAAAAAAACAATATAAATTTTCAGCTTGATACGATTAGGGGTGTGGAAGAACTCGTGTGGTCACAACATTTTTGGCTTTTCTAAGAGGAAAAAATCCCACATTCGGTTTATTAAATTTAGTGATTTTTTTTCATTTTCATCACATTGATATAAGGATTATACTCGAATTTTCTCGTAAAGAGCACACATGTTAAAGGGGTCAAAAAAAAAAATAGTGAAGAAGAAAAATCGAACGAGAGTAAACTGCCACTTCCAGTTGACGGGTGCTCACCAAATTTTACATGTAACTTGGTATTAAGTTTAAACTTCTAGATATGAAATCTCAGTTCAACATACCGAAAGGTTTCCGAGAAAAACATAAAAAACCTCGATTCTCTAGAGTAAAAGTACTACTTCCGGTTGCGGTAAAAATATTTAAATAATTTATTATTGTAACAAAATTTCCATGTAACATGGTTTACATGTAACAAAATTTCAGTCTGATTCGGTTAGCGGTTTGGGAGATAATTTAATTCAAAAACTTCAAAAAGAGGACACCTATAAGGGGAGGTACCATTTCTGGTCTACCGAAAAATTTGAAAAAAATTAACCTCATATCGATGAGAATTTTAGTAACCGATACTAAGTTTCAGTTCGACAGGACTAACGGTATTCAAAATATCCCAAAATACACACATTTTTTGTACATATGTACATATATCATGAAAACGTGTTCAGAGATCGAACCTGAATTCGAATCAGTCAAAATCCCGAGTTAGAATTTTTACATGATCAACAAAATTTCATCTATTGTTATTACGTCATAGATAAATTTAAAAAAACATCACAAAACTACATATATTTCTTTTGACGTTCCGCATTTGTGTTCGCGCTTGTCATGTTTGTCTAGCCTGGATGGAACTTAGCATGTTCGCGAACAAATACTTTATTTTACTGTTCTTTGATTTGATTTTTTAAAATATCTATGGTCAAACTTAGTATTTTTTGCTAGCGTGTACTAGTTTATCAATATTGGCTTAATTTTTTCATCTTTTCAAACATACTTATATCGTGTCAATTGTATATATTTTTTATTTTTTATTACTTGAACATAATAAAGTTATTCTAATTTTGATTGTTTTTTCAGTGTATGAAATATTCAATTCGAGACCAGCAACTGTGGTGCTTCCTCTCTTGATCCTTTCTTCAGGTAGATTTTTTTTCCTTTTCTATTCAATTTCTTTCTTTATCGGGTATAAATTCATTAAGACCAATTTTTAAATTAACACTTTTTAAAATATTCTGTTGTCATTGCGGTCTCTTTTGACGAATAGACGAGAGAAGTGAAGGCGTAATCCCCTTGTGAATTTTTACCAAGGATAAACTCCATTAGACACTAATTATAATTTTATCATTTTTTGACTTAAATTAAATTCGGATTTGGCTGGTATTATAAAGTACATATATAATTTAGACATTACTCACATGAGCACACAATCAATTTTAAAATCGATTAAAATAAATTGCTAAATGATTATGCTGTTATTTTTTAGTATAAAAACTTACAAGCATACGCTTACATACGGTGGAAATCGGGTAAAAGGTCAAATCAATGCCTTATCCACAAGTGGTTATACGTGTTGCGAATTGTATGTATGTACATATAAAAATCGGCACGTTTGAGTCGTTTATAATAATCGTATCAAGATTGTATATAATCTTTCAGGTTTCCGAATGATTCGATCGAAATAATAAACGACTGCAATACGATTAGTCGATTTATAATGAAGAATTTTAATTTTATTATATGACGAATTGTATAAACAAGCTGAAAGGGTATGATGATGTCGAAATTCTAAATTTACTTTTGCAATGCTGAATTGTTTGAATAGCAATAATTAATAGGTCGTTCAAATGTTATTGGAACTGTTGATTTTATGGACCGCTTTCGACCGACATCGTGTATTAGTGCTTAACGGGTTTAGAAGTGTAGTCAAATAAACACAAAAAGCGGGTTACCCGTCCAGCCAAAGGCTGTTTATTTGCAATCAACATCGCACACTGATTGCTGTTCTTCTTCTATTTTCGTTTCATCTCTTAAGTCACGCTCGTTGCAGATGTCCGACAAGCTAAATTGAATCGCTATCTTTCAAACGAACCACTTTCAGACTTCGGCTTAAGAAGTCGATAGTGCCAATCAAAAATAATGAAAAGGCTCTTCTTCGGTATATGGAGCTTTTTTTCCGGGTCTTTATAATAATGACAAGGGTCATTAACTTACTGTACGGTATGAGTGTATTTACTGGTGGATCGTAAGTCGTGTCAGATTTATTAAATTTTTATTTGTTGAACTGTTCGAATTGGATGTACGATACGTATTTTGCATATTTTATGCAAATCTACTATTTTCAACTCAGTACCATCCAATTTGGTATTATATCTTATGATGTTTTCACTTAAGCGGCAGACTGATTTTGGTAGGGTTTGAAACCATTTGGCTTTTTTTCAACTTTAATTCGCCTGAGCAACGCCAAGTATTACAGGCAACGTTATTATATATGTAATTTTCTCATTTCGTCTACTTTGTGATTTATATTATATTAACGAGCAGCATACACTAGTGGTTAGCATATGATGCTTTGAACAAAGTAGTCACGTGTTCAAATCCCAATGGTTTCTGTTCGCCAGACCTTGGATTTGTGACTCTAGGTTGATCGTTTCCCATTGGAGTTTGCCAATTTATCTGATTTTCGTTGAAACGGTTTCAACAAATTGGCAAACTTACCCGTTTTCTTGAAAATCTCGAGTTTTCATTAATCTCGAATTTCGCTGAATTGTATAAAATGCTGCAAATTTACAAATTTGACCATAGATATCTCTGTGGATGTCAATTGATATGTATTTACTTTTTCAATATGTACTTGTTTCAAATGTACAATGTTTCTGGTTAGGAAGGCGCATTGGAAATTACCTGTTAGGCCTTCGTGGTATATGTATATATATACATATATGTAAAATATGTATAATATTATAAGCTTTTTTATAGACATGTCCGGTAGCAAGAAGAGGAAATAAAGAGATGTACGAAATTAGTATGGAGTGCATTTTAGCGAATAAAATGTCGTTTTTTAATCAAAAATTCCACTTTGAATGAAGAATAAGATTTTCGATCAATGTGTTTTGCCAGTGATGACTTATGTATGTATGTATGTACATGTATGAAGCTTGGTCATTGAACGCAAAAAGTATACACAAAGTCCAACGCAATCAAAGAAAGGCATAACGAAGAGATATCGGAAACGGAATTCGTGGGTGAGAAGTGTGACTAGAGTAGTTGATATAGTGAAGAGATTGAAGAGATTGAAATGGCAATGGGAGGGTCGTGTAGCTAGAAGAATTGACGAAAGGTGGACAAAAAAAGTGCAGAAATGATACCCGAGAGAATGTAAAAAGGTGAAAGAAAGGCCGAAAGCAAGATGAGCGGATGAAATTAGAAAAAAATGTGTGGAGTAAGATGGATGATAGTTGCCCAAAATAGAGAGGAATTGATGTGTGATGGAGAGGCCTTCATTCAGCAGTAGATGTTGAATGGTTGAAAATGACGATGATGATAATTGGAAGTTTTGATCTATGCAAGCGTAGTCTATTAGCTGAAACGGCGATGTGTATATGGTGGGCTATTATTGGTTATTTGAATATTGTATTACTATCTATGTATATATATTTTTGCAAACATGAATGTAATTGCAGGTGTCGGAAGGTATTAATTACAATTTTCATTATTTATGTGACACTCTATTTTATCTATACAAAAATATATAAAGTGTAATTTTTATGACAGCTTATTTAGTGAGTACGTGAACGATTCCGAGTACAAGTTGGAGTTGTTCCCCAAGAGTTTCCATATTGTTGGTCAGTGATGTGGTCATCTTCCGACGAAGGCTTTTAATCAGCATTGTTGCTTAACAACTTTGCTTATAGCACGACGACTTGTCGTGGTCATCGAGGTTAATCTTCCTTTTGCAACCTAACCGTTGTTTTATTGAATTGCATTTGCAAACTTTGTACACTAGTAATGTTTTGTACGTATAATATTCTATACATATTATATAAAACTATTTATGAATTGTTATATTATTAAGAGCTAAATGGTATTCAATTAATATTTTAACTTGATAATTGACGTTCAAGATTATTTGGAGCATCGTTTCGCCTCTGAAGGAATTTAACACTGAATTACGTAAATTTAATTCGTTCGGCATTAATTAGCGAATTCATGATTTTAAATTGTTACCGATTGGAAATTATTGCTTCTTTTCTCTTTTGTCAATAAGTGAGAATTTAATTGTAATTTTAAAATCGTCAAGGTTTTTAATTGTAATACAGAGATAGCAGTTGCGCCACATTATTGGACTAGATGGCTAGTTCCCTAAAGTCTTTTACTTAAGATTTAAAAATATCAACAATTCAATAACAATATATTCAAATCGTTGTCCATATTGATATTGTTCCTCGGAAGTTCAGGAACAGGAATCGGACCTAGCTGAGGTAGTGGTAGTGGTAAAAATTGTTATGGTATGGTCTGCCGCGTCGTTCGCTTGCACGGACTCACCGTCTCGATTCTGTTCCCTTTCGTGGTACTTGAATTGTTATTTATAGACGTTCTGTCGAAGACAAAACCTATTTTGAGTCTATTTTCAGTTCCAAAAACACTATTTCTGTTTGACTCAATTCACAAATCACTTTTTTTAATTCGATATGTCCAGAATCTCGGAAAAACAGAATAAACGTATTACAAACCACCAGTATTTTTAAATATTGCTAAACACAAAACATTATATTTAATGTTTTGCGAGATAATTCTGAAGTTGTAGAAAAGTGGACTTATGTCACTTTCAATTATAATGGCTCATATATTAATTTATTCGTCTCTACAAGCATTTATGAAGTCGAATATCATTCTGAACTATTTTTGATAAAATAACACATATTTTCACATAATTTCTTGAGTACAAAAATGGCAAGGGATTTGGCTCGCGAAACGATTTCCTCAGAATAATTACCGAGGCCTTGGAATGTTGCATTCTCGATCGATTATTCGACAAATCATTAAGAATAATAAATTTTGAAGAAAAAAATATGTTATTAAGGAAAGTAGACTACTTAGGATATTTCTATAAAAACAAAAAATAACAATTATATTCATCTGTTCGAGAGAGATTATTATAATTAAAAAAAAAATATATATATATATATATTTTCTGTTCATACCTAGTCTGTTAAATAAAAAAAGTAACGGCACGTCACTGATAGGTAGATTTTGTACATCGGTATTGTGTATGTATGTTTCATAATTTTAGCTTTTTTTCATTTATTAATTATTTTTCATAGTTGCTTACTCAATTTCAAACGTGGCTGGCTACTCAAGATGCTATTATATTTTTTATTTTTTTTCCCGTAAATATTTTAAACAAAACTAATGTGTGAAGTGATTGAATACGTATGAACCTTGTATGCATGTACATAACTTCAAATTATATTTATGTGAAGGCAATTTTTTGACTTTTTTTGAAGAGAAAACGAGAAATTCCTGTTAAAATCTGCACAATAATGCATATCTCATGATTTGTTTGCTTAAATTTTCCATCTTGCATCACTGCTATAATGCACAATACACACTTAACGTCACATTTGACGTGTTTTGTAATTGATTGAATATTGTACGTATGTATATATACATACATATACCACTGATGCGAATCTTTTTGTATGAATGCACTATACATATTGAAATCGAAGTATGTAGATATCATACACAGTAAAATCGTATGTATTATATTATTTACAATTTGGATTAGTAAAGCATTTTCAATATCGCTATACAGCGCTATTTTTAAGAATACGTGAGTGGATAAAGATACCAGAGCATAATAACAGTATTATAGTTGCAAGACGTCATACTTAATACTAATATACTTTGCCATATACTTTTGTGCGTAAATGTCGATCGGGTTAAATTTATGCGTTTAGGTAACGATCGAGTCGGCGAAACGAGCTCCAGAATAGGGTTCTGCAATATACGTAATACAGTATGTATTGTATAATACCTACATACATATATTTCGAATTGTCTGCAATAAACGCACACGGGGTATTAGAGCGCATTTGTGCCGACACGTGTGCGATAATTTATTTATTTATAAGTTTAAGTTTGGACCATTTTGGCATTACAGGAGTCTCTAATGCGCCAATGATAATACGTGCAATCGTATCGCCAGGTTTTATCGCGAAGATGAATAATGTTACCCCCGGTGTTTTATTCATAAATTCAAATATATTCAGCGGACAGCGAAGGGGCACATTCATTATGCAAGGAAATGAAAATATGGCGGAGCAAAATGACGAACGTTGACTTTTGACGAGCTTCCTCTGCTCTACATACATTTGTATAGTAATAATAACGTGGACAACCCTATATGGAAAGATAAACAGTGGGAGACTGGCGAGTAATGTAGTGCAGTGATTGCTAACTGGGGTACGCGAGGGGTAGTTTAGGAAAAACATTGTGGTTATTATTTATGGCTTCCGCACGCACAGATGCTTATTTTCGTCTTTTGCACGAGACGGTTTTATATTACTATGTTGAACATACATACATACATATTAATAAACGGAAAAATATTCGGATGTGATCCCATTACTATATCTATGTATTTGAGGAATAGAAGAATTATTGAAAACCAAAATTTCTATAATGAAAGATACATATACGTTCACACATACCGGCCAGAGAGCATTTTCGATACAAATTGAGCGCAAATGTAGGGAAACTTACACAATTGAAAAGTTCTACCCTCGGTTGTCGGATTTTGTTCAAAAATTTTTTATTACGTAACATCACTATAAATATTATAAAAATAAAATATCAAGAAGATAGAAATAATTTAAAAGGTTCAAATAAAATAATGAATTATTGTTTTTAAAAAAATTACTACTTCCGGTTTACGAATTCTAACTAAAATTTTATCAACTCTAAGTTAGTACATAAAAAATTAAAATATAAATTTTCAGCTTGATACGTTCTGTGGTGTGGAAAAAATCGGGTGCTCACACTATTTTTGACTTTTAAAAGAAGACAAAATTCCTCTTCCGGTTTATTATGATGGTCAAAAAACTTTATCTTAGATAAAGTAAAAAGAGTAAAGAGAAAAAAAAGGAATACATAGGTGAAGTATTGAGTGATTGGAATAACATGATACCCAAAAAATTATTGATAATGGAAATTAACAACATTTTAACCAACTACTGCTAAATTTTGACGTAATGGTAAAGACACACAAGATGTGCGTGGCATTTTTTTTAGACATGTTTTTCAAATGCAGAAAAAGTGCTAGACGTGCTCAGGTAAGCCAAATATGTACTGTAGCGTTCATTCGCATGTCTCACCCCTGGAGTGTTTTCAGTGATATATAACTCTTTTATTGAAATTGGTTTGACAATGATCGATAACGGTGATTCCCATATTTGAAGAAATTTTGTCGAAATAATAATATCGTACGAATTAATAATGACATGAAGATACACCTCACATTGCTGGAGTCCACGTACACGTTCCGTGCCGCGCTTTTGGTTGTATTCTTACAATAATAATTTATTCACGGACGGAGTAGTGAATTGTTTCTTTAACTGGTAGTAGATTTTGTACATGGAAGTTTTATTCATACATACATATAGTGTGTAGTCGATTTTTACTTTATTTTATGTGAGCCTCGTTTTAATGACCGATGAGCGTTGCTGATTCATTGATTTGCTTATATGCCAAAGATTTTAATTCGCATGAGCTTCAAAAAAGAAAGGGTTGAGAGTTTATTGAGTTGCAAATATTTTTCTAGTATTAGTGGTAAAAGTTATGGAAATGGCCGCCAAGAGATAAGCGAATCAGAAAAGGTTGGGAAATTTTGATGTAGCGGGATGTTGGAGACATAGAGAGAGAGAGAGCACGCGAGAGGCCACTTAATGCCATTCTTTCAGGGGACTTGTTGCACGCTAAAACCCTCTTGATCCTCATCCTCTTCCTTTTTCTTCTCTTTTAAGGTCGGAGCATTATCGATGCATAAATTACTCGGCCCGTGACATTTTCTCAAGAGGATATAAAATAAATACGTACATAAGTGTGTATAGAGGAGAGAGCCAACGTTGATGTGATAATAGAAATTTATGTCTTCGGAAACCCTACACCATACCGTACCTCGGGCAAAGCAACGTACTGATGGGGTAACGATCTGAAAGTGTCCGTAGTATGTATTGGGTATCCGCGAGGTGGGTGGGGTATTGAAAGTTTTGAACAAAGGCTAAGAAGATGTGTGCAGTCTGTATGTAAGTGGTAGGTGAAAATCCATATTTGAATTTTCCGGAAAACCAAGTTCTCGCCGTAAAACTTTGTTCAATACAATGCGAAACTTTCATTATTCTGAGATTGTAATGGTGTTATATTCCCTTTGAGGATAAACTCGGTCGAAGAATAGATAATAAGTCGAAAGAGTTACGCTGAAAGTTGGCGCTAATTAAATGTATGTAATGTGCCTTCAATGGAAGAATTTGTATTGTAGTTAGTTTTGCAATACGTATGTGGTCATTTTAATTTAAAAAAAATGGCTGTGGTGCATTTCAAAGTACGCTTTTATGCCGACAAAATAATATGTGTATGGGTGCGTATCAATATTTGGAATTGTATAAATGCATTAGTGCATGTATTCGGGGTATCAAGGGAGGAGGGACCAAAAACAAGTCAATTTGAATATTCTGCACTTGTGGAATTTGAAATATTGATATTTTACATTTGACTGCCCAATTTCGTGCTACAATGTTGATATATTGCTTTATAGTACATACTCATTAGTATAATATATAAGTAGTGAATTTATTGTTCATTTGTAGGATCTGAAAATATATAAACAGGCAACCCTCCTGTAATGCGATAGATCTGTTTCGGGAAAAAACGGAAAACTAATGAAATTCTTATGAAACATGATGCTGGATTTAACGCGCTCTTATATTTTCACTAGTGTTGTACCCGATGAAATATCATCGTATGAGAGTTGGCATATTAAGTTATTAAATAAAAAATAAATAAAATAAATGTGTCGGTCCTGTGTTCGATCCGCACGCGGTCGAATTTTTTTCAAATACTTTTTATATATATTTCATTTAATATTTATATTTAATTGTTTAACATGAAAAAAAATGGTAAAACCTACCTATTCGAAAAATCGATTTGTATTTTATTTTAACTAACGTTTTAATACCATACTCAAAACATCATTCACAAATATTTTTATAATATTCAAGGAGCAGGCAATTAGTTCCAATAGTTTTCCAATGTGTACTTAATATGAAATTCGCGTGGGCAGTTCTATAATTAAATATAACGTCAATTAAACTTGACGTTGATTGGCCATGCATGAAAAACGTCGAAAGATCAAAAATAATATAAAATGTCGTCTTCGTCGTGCTTTTACGCAATACACGCTCTTGAAGAATATAATACATATTGTATTAATAACATCTCAAGCGAGTTTGCTACGAATTGGCCGCAGTCCAACCGCGTATTTCATATTTTGAGGTGTTTTTCACGCTCAAATGCACTTTCGCATTCGCCACAAAGCCAACCGAAACTTTTGCATTAAAGTTGGCGTTGCATTTTCCACGCGATAAATTCGAAACGTGCCACGTGGACTTTGTGCTACGAGTGTCTACATATATAAAATGTATAGTACGTTCGACGTGTCCTGTCCTCTAGATTTATGACTTGGTCAAACTTGGACATAAACGCATTGGACGGTTAATTTAAAATTTAATATTTTCCCGTTGGAAACATTTTGACGTTGAACTTTAATATGTTCTTTCGTGACACTACACACACAATGGCGTTTGCCGCAACGTCAAAATAATATCGCTTTTAAAGTCACTGCGATAAATATGAGATTTTCTCTCGTATAGCAATAATGTATGAATGTGCATAGTTGAATAGAACAAGAATGATGCTTTGTAGAGGTAATATTTAGTTGACCAGGTGACTTATAGTCAGTCCATGATACTGCGTAAAAGTTATGCATGAAATTTGATATGAATGACCGTAATAAACGAATATATTATTAATTCAGAAATGAGCGGGAATTTGACTAAAATTACTAATATGTTTTCTCAAATGCTTATATTCTTCAAATGGAAATATATGTCAACGAGATTTATGTACATGTTTTGAGATTTTAGTTACAAGTTTCAAAATACTGTTACGTACGCCGCGGATTGAGCGAATTGCACTTAGACCAACGGATATCTGTTATCGGATTAACCAAGTGCATGCACTTACTTCCAAGGATTATATCTGGACTCTAAGTGCATTTAGGCTAAACAATGACCGTTATTAGTTATTTCTCAGAATCGGTACGGGGAGACCCGATGTCGTGGAAATACATATCCGAATACGTGACTATACAACAGGTAAACAGATTAGGCGTCCTGAGAGATCTACCCTTTATAAGGCGGTACGTAGGCGATATCAGGTCATTCTGGACTGAGCACTGGCAGTGCGTATATCTCCTTAATCATCAACAAATGCTGTGATACGACTGTTGGCCTTTTACTTGGATCCTCCACCCACCCCTACGCAACAATACAAACAAGAGCTATAAGTTACAAATTATTATTAACACGTTTTAAGTAAAAGTTTCTATATGTATGCAGTGAAAAAATTTATTTAAACAATGATCTGGGGGAAAATCTAGTAAGGGCCAAGTCTTTTCGTACATGTGTATCTGTGAATATGCTAGAGAATACGTTATGAATAAATAATTATCGGAAGACCCTGGCAAAGATGTGCTGATATATATATATATATATATATATATATATATATATATATATATATATATATATATATATATATATATATATATATATGTACGTGGGGTTGAAACATTATGAACAATAACAACGATACAATAGAACTAAATATGCGTTCGAATTAAAGAACTATATGGTGTTGACAATTATTATTGAAAAATAGAATATCGCTGATGAGTGTTTCGAATAGACATACATTTATATTAGCAATGTTCTGCGTGGAGTTGAGTGTTCGAGGGAGCATACGCATAACATCACAAAGAAAATGTACAAGACAATAATAACAAACATGAAATGAACGAACTTTGGTTCATCATTTATGCAAGGAATTCTAGGCTGGGTCTACGTATTTCTGCAGTTGGCGAACCAACTTCGACCAACTGGTGATATATTATGTACATATCTTCTCTCTTCTGCTTTGCTCAATGCTGAGCGTCGTCGTTACTTTCTGTCATCTGGGATCCGCCTCCAGGTCCTTTGCCAAATTGAAAGCAGCGTTTTAGGACGATCTTTCCTGTTATATAATTTAATCTGAACATTGACAAGACTGTCCACTCGTTCGTTTTACTTTTAGTGTTTCGTTGACCAGCAGCT
The DNA here is from genome assembly GCF_051622035.1 of Arctopsyche grandis. Lineage (NCBI taxonomy): Eukaryota > Metazoa > Arthropoda > Insecta > Trichoptera > Hydropsychidae > Arctopsyche > Arctopsyche grandis. The sequence continues at coordinate 12,411,725 of NC_135365.1, read as the reverse complement.
TCTCGAGAATCTCCAGATTCTTCCTGGAAATGTGGCCAAAGTAGGAAAGAATCGTTATTCTACGTGTTGTCGTGAGTGTTTCTGAAACTGCCAGCTCTTTGTGGATGGAGACGTTCGTGCGTCTTGCTGTCCATGGAATGCGCAGCATCAGCCTCCAGCAACACATTTCAAAGGCATCTAACATGTTTACATGTCCCTTTCTCTCTTTTATAGTGCCATGTTTCGACACCATACAATACAATAGGATCAGCAGAGATCGCACCAGACGGATTCTCGTTTTCCTCATTATAGAACGGTTTTTCCATATGATTGTCAGATTGATCATCGCCGCTTTCGCCATTCCTATTTTTCTGCAGATTTCTGATTTCTGATTTCAGTTCTAAGCTCTAAGCACCTGTGTACATACATATGTACATATATGTATATAATCGAGTCAATGAAGAGGATTTATGTTTTATTTTTGTTTATTTATAGACCCAGGTGTCTCTATTTCTATTCCTCGAAGTAGTTCAGCTATTTCATCCTCATTGCTGGCCATTAGCGTCGTTTCGTCCGCAAATCTTATATTGGAAATCATTGTCTTCAATGATCAATCAAACATTCTGTCGTCTATTGTTATACTACCTTTTTCTTGTCATTATGTATTCTCCATTTATGTACATACATATATTAAAAAGATCTGGAATATTGTTTGAATCCCGGTCGGCCTCCTTTTTTTGCACTTGAAACGTATACGAAAAAAATCGTCTATTCTTCCAATTGCCACATTTTGTATATTATATATGTATGTATGTGTGTTATAGTTGAAGTGTATCTTGCGGTTGTAATATATTTTGACTAGTTTGAATATATTCCAATTAACCTTGTGCCAACTACCGTTATAGTTGAAGTGTATTTTCAGTTTTAATATGTTTTGGAATATATTCTGAATAACCCACGCTAATTGATTCATATGGCGAATTAAATTCTAACTGGTCAAAATATTATATATTGCAACTGAAAATACAGTACAACTATAGGTTGTTACCAGGTTAGATGTAGACGTTAGGTTTTCGATAGTAAATTGAGTTGGAAAGTCAAATTTTTGTTATTGTAGTACGGTACTCATTACCTTTATTCGTAATACCCAGCAAATATTAATGCATTATTGAATTCTAAAGCATTCGTAAAAACACCAAAGCTGTTAAAACTCAATTTGTATATTACAACTGGCGCACATTGTTGAAAGTGTATTTGCGCTCGTAGAGATATACTTTACTAATTGAATTTTATTCGAATATGAATGACCTAAAACGCCAGTTGGAATATATTACAACCCAAAATACACTTCGACTGTAACATATACGTATGTAAGTATGTATACATTATGAATGAGTGGTATTGGTATTATGTATATGAATTATTTAACAGTGGGTTTGTATGGGATTTGACATCGTCAAAACTTTCGGTATTAAAAGCACTCTCGGCTTGTCGGTGCAACTGATTGTATTTCAGTCGAGATTACAGACTCTACATGCATTTTAAATTTTGCAAATGCATACATGCCACCATCATCGCACTCGCGTATGAAATATGTATCATACGTACATACATATATTGTATTCATATATAATACGTTCGAATTTCACGGGCTCATATGTCACGTCACGTTTTCGCTCGCAGATGTTTTGATTCCGTGGAGTGATGATGTTGCATTCAAATAAATATTATATTAATATGTATCAGGTATGAAGGTATGAATATTTATCTAGACTTGGTGTTTTATGTACATTTGTCTTAAAAGTAGGGAAATTATACATTTGTTTATACTTTTCACTCGTTCAAATTTAATTTCTTTCATTGTTGACTTGTTTTAATTATGGATATAAATCCAAGAAAAGACAATACACAATACATACAGATACACAATAGTTCATATTTGTGAGGAAATTTTAAACATGATACCGATATATATGAGTATTTTCGATTCGGTTTTACGGCCGTACTCGTAAATTGTACGGTACGAACGTGGTTTTAATCAAAAATTTCCGCTTTTTCTCTTGTCACGGTGGAATATCGAAGGCTTGCGGGATATTGCCATGGAAATGTGTTTTTATTTTTATTTTCGGTTCGAAACGCAAGTGCGAATTTATCGGTCGTGGCGCATGTGGAAATTTTTGTTGTTTTTCGAATCTCGACGGATGAAAGCTCGTCGTCGTCTGTTTGAGCGGTTTATGGAAAGTTTGAAAGCTTTTATCGGCCGGGCGTTTTCCGGCGAAGCTGGAAAGTTGCGCATAGGCGTCACGGAAAACCGCGAGAAAACTTTGCGACGGAGGCTGGGCGCGCTTCCGGTCCAGTTTGAGCGCGTACGCGATTTCACAATTTTCCCGCTTGCAGCTGTCTCGGTGTTTGGAAAATAAAATAAACTGCAGTGGGAATTGGATCGTGCGAGGAGAATTCGTGAGATACGGACGTCACTGCTTTTTCGTTGTTGGTTTGTTTTGAATGGGGCTTTAGAACTGTTACTGCACGCTATTCTAATGGTTGTCTGTTGGAAAGTTTTGTTTGTTAAGTATTATTATAATTACAATTGTATTGTATATGTATATATTTTGCGATGATAGCTTTCAATTTAAATGGTTATTGAATGGATGCCTAATAAACTAATGCGAATTGGTGTTAAACTGATTGAATACCACTAGCTTCCAATTTTACAGGAACTGTTTCAATGAAAATCAGAAAAATTGCCAAATTCTGATATGAAACGATCGACCTCAAGAAACCAAGGTCTGGCCAATAACGACTCTAGTGGGAATCGAACCCGTGACATAATGCACGAAATAATTCAACACTCACCACTAGACCACGCTGCTGGTTATGAAGTTTGTACATTATAAATTTTAAATTATGTATGTTCAATTGTGGTTAGATTAAATTATATAATTTAGGTGTTAATTTGTGAGAAACTGTTTCAACAATGAAAGCAGATAAATTGGCAAACTTTGATAGGAAACGATCGACTTGGAGTTACAAATATCCGAGTCTGATCAATAGCACCAAAGAAATACTTTTTTCTTGACTTGAATCTGGGACCTCTCGGTCGTTAGCATTATACGCTATTAAATGAGCTATGTTCATGTACCGATACATAAATATATGTACGTAGTTTTGTGAGGGCACAAACGGGAAATATTTTTTATCCGGTGTAAAAGGAATTAACGTCGGTTTACGTTCTCAAAAAATTATTCGAGGGGAGGTACACGCTTTTTCATTAAATGTTTTCCCTAGAAGGCTTTCATTTCATACTGCGTCTTTTAAAAATGTCGCGTCGTAAAATTCTCCATGGCGTTTTTCTTTTTGAAGAAGGGTTTTTCACACGCTATGCAAACGAGCAGGGCGTCAAAAAGGAAAACGAGCCTCGGCAAAGCGACCAAATTAAACAGAATCAAACTTGCAAATCTGGGCTTATCGCGCACTCTCGAAATAGCAGGTTCGCTTTCATATATTCACGTATATATAATATGTATATGAACGTATAAAAAAAAGTAACAAAGAGCTTTTTTAGCATCGAAATGAGCAAACATTTTAAAAAACGCTTCGCTTGTCCTCTACATGTACTAACGTGAGATATTAAATGCCACACTTTTGACTGACACTAGTACATGTACTAGCAGTATGGATATTTCCAAAACCTTTTAAGGGTGCAGATTTTGAAGCGCCGAGAATGCTTGAATTGTGTCGCCCTCTCGCGAAATTCAATTTTAAACTTTATTCGTTCTACGTACATATTTGTGTTAATGGTGCACTATGGAGTGGTGCGCTTCCCTTTGATGAATTTAAAAACGCTTTGTCGAACATAGAGTGAAAGAAAAGGGATGGATTTATATATATGTAAATGGAAGAGAATGTGATTTACTTTTTATTTAAGTCAAAGTCTGCTACAAACATTAATCAAAATTTTACACGTACATTTGTATGTACAAATGTACTGGAGTTTTTCAATAAACAGGATGTGTTGGTGATTGATTTTAGTTAGTTATTGAAAGTTGATACTGTCGACTTTCTGCAAGAGATAACATTCTGGTTTGATAAAATTGTCCCCAATGGAATGCAAAATTAATAGATAAATATTATAAGTATATGTACATATATATATATATATATATATATATATATATATATATATATATATATATATATATATATATATATATATATATATATATATGTGTAGGTAAATGTGTATATCTATATATGTACATATGTATATAGGGTGGGTTAGAAGGTTTGTGTCGCCCTTAGGCCATTTTGGTTTTTACCACCCCACATGACAAAAAGATTTATTTTTATTTTTTCCTATATGAAATGTATGTAGGTATGAATTTACGAAATAGATACGTGTATGTATTTTCGAAATCCATATGTATTTTGCAGATAACTCGAGAAACGTTTATCCTATCATACTGAAACTTTTTGTGGATTAATAAAAGCTAATCGTTACGTTGAAATTTTTTTTTAATTTTTAAGTCATGCGTACCCTTCTTTTTCATGTAAATTTCATAATTACATGACATATATGTAACTTAATAAACTGTAAATTTTCCAAATAAATAAATAAATATATTCAATGATTCAATTCGATGCCCAATCAGATCCCTCTGTAATCCTTCAATATTTCACGTTAATTCCTGTTCTACATACCTATATATATATATATATATATATATATATATATATATATATATATATATATATATATATATAATATCAGGGGGAATCAATATTTGGGGGAATAATATTAATTAGCGAAGAGCAATATTTATATAAAATGGAATTATATATATATATATATATATATATATATATATATATATATATATATATATATATATATATATATATATATATATATATATATATATATATATATATATATATATATATATATATATATATAATTCCATTTTATATAAATATTGCTCTTCGCTAATTAATATTATTCCCCCAAATATTGATTCCCCCTGATATTTGGTAATTATTCTTGGTATATCCCATATCTAGCACTATTCAATGCTTTTCTTCTTTGATTTTATTTTATTAAATTGTTGTAATTTATTTTAGACACTTTTATTTATCAATGTCATGTTATGTACGAGTTGTTGTAATGCTGTGTTTCTTTTTTAAAAAAATAAAAAAAATACGTAGATCGAAATCAAAAGAACGTACATATTTACATATCAGAAGTCAAATTTTCCGATTATTCTAACTTAATTGTTGTGATGAATCTAATGAATTTGATTCTCGAATTTTTTGAATCTTATAAATTCTACTTACATTATGTATTTCTTGCAAATTGACTGTGTAACAAAAAACTTTTGATTTTACATATATATGTCTCTATTGTATTCTATGATCTTTTACGAAAAATTATTAGTACTTATGTATGTACAAAAATAATCTAGCAATACATATGTGTCACCTTGGGATAATTCCTGTCATGATACATATAATGAATGTACATACATAAATATGTACATATATAATAAACTAAAATAAAATAACAAACCCAAACATGTAATCAAATGAAACTTTTAAAATTTACAATGACATTTTTCATATTTATTTAGAAATTGGCTAATAACAGAGATTGGTCAGTTTAATTCAAACTATCAATATCAATATCAATTCAATCTCTCAAATCTTAAATGATCTTTAATTTAAAAAATCTTTCATCACTCAAATCCAACGATCTCAAATCGTTCAATTCTTAAGTAAATGGTAATCTATGTAAAGCCTGAAATGAATGTCTGAAATTTTATATCTTATCCAAACACTTATAATACGACTTGTATAATTTGATCCATATTTTCCGAATCCTTTTTTTGCATTTTTGATTGTGGAAAAATCCAAACTTAGTTAAAACTGGATCATAAAATGAGTAGTAAATATATAAATAAATAAATGCATCTCCTAGCATTCACTCTATGAACGGTACATGTACAGACGTTTTTATGAATGTGCATTAGCATTATTGTGGCACATTTCAAATTTTGTGCTTTAAATGAATTTTGTCAAATGAATAACGATGGCTGTGCACGAAATGCGATTATTACAATTATGTAACTATACATGTTTCTATTTGTGTGCATCAAAAACTGATATTAGCAATTTTCCAGATAATAACCACGTGTCATCGATGTCACAGGACATGCAAAATCATTACATTATTATTATTATAGTATATATGATACATAAATATATGTATATATAGTGAACATGATGATGGAATTTTGCATTTTCGTTGCGTTAATATATGTACACATTAGGTAAACAATGTTAAATCGCACGTAGCACACAACCGCTTTCCACTAAATTAATTATTTTGATACATCATATACATATATAATTACGGATGCTCTACTGTTATTATATCAAGCTAAACGTGTAAAGTTTAAATTTGCACATCTTGTATGAAATGCGCTACATGTACATACATATGTGCATACATACATAGTTCACAAGATTTTAATTTAGAACGTACCTTTATATGCTGAAAGAGCAAATGCATTTTTCAATTATTTGATATCGAATACATGCTTTGAAGTTTTAATATGGATTCTCCGAATATGTAATATTACATGTATGAAATATGGCTGCATGTGTATGTACATATGTATATTGCATAGCGTAGCGTGCTACTCGTGAAACTTGTTCGATGGATTCCGTTGAAGTTTTGATGCATATAAAATATTATATATCAAATATGCTATGCATACATATTATGCACGAAATATATATGTACATATATATTATAAAATATATTTCATCAAAACTTTACCCATTTATTTATTGTTTGCCTTTGTTTAGGGTCCTTATAAAATCCACGTTCACTATACATAAGAAATTTTGTTTTGCTTATAAATTTATTGTTTGTTAACTCAATAAAAATGATTTGTTTGTTTTTAAATAACGTAAATATATTTTTAAATTTCTTTAAATGTCATATATGTATATTTATTTCTTGTATGTATTACTATTTAGGGTTCGTTTATACTAACACAGCTTAAACCGACAACTGCACGTAAACAGCAGCACGAAAAATATTCTGTAGTTCATTCACGTGCATGTGACGTATAAGAAACAGCAGCAACCGACACGGTCTATTAATATTATACAGCAGTATATGTCACCGAACCATATCAAGCAGAATCCGGTTGTGGAAATAGTCTTGCATGACGTGACGCAATAGTGGCGAGTGCACTCTTCCGAAAAAAAGTGTTGCCATAGGTATATAAATATTTTTAGAAACGTTATATTGTGACAATATTGAGTTGATGATACAATGCAAGCACTATTTCTCAGCATTGTCGTGCTCTGTAATGTATATGTAAGCTGATTTTGCCTTGCACTCGTCCTAAATAAGCGCGTACGTGCCGAAAACGGGCGGTCCTGTATAGTATGGATAGGTGTAGTCTTTTCCATGCAGTGCTGTGCTGTGTTGTGCCGAGCTGTTGATGTGCAATGCTCGATAATATATGTAAACGAACCTTGACAAAAAAGCTTGACGAAATTCTTGAAAGTTTTTTTGTATTATTATTACCAGTTCTATTTACTTAACATTACATATCAAAAAATTATGTATGCATGTACTTAGTATACATTGTTCCTACAATACCTATATATACATATGTTTCCATTCAAGGAAATTCATGAATTAAAATTCTGTGATAAAATAAACAACGTTTTCGTCGTCTCTTGTTTCATCTGCTTCTTTCTTAGTATGCGGGTGTGTACTCTGGTAAAAAAATTAAATAAGCGTAGAAATGTCTTCCCCTCGATTGTCTCTCGTATAGATTGACGTTTCATGGTGTTGCGAGCTTCCAATGATGTGAATCGAGTTTCGTTTCTGAATCGTCGAGCCGGCGAGGCTTTCATACTGCCAGATGTCACCGACAGATTCCCCTCCCACCACCCACCCTTCCCATCAACCCCAACCAAAGTCTACCATTTACGTCAAATTAGTTTCTCGTTCGAGTCGACAATTTAAAGGCCTCTATCGTCTTCGAAGTCTGGAAACTTCGTCTGCTTGCGTCTAGAAATCGCTAATGCCAATTAAGCGACATCGATTATTTTAATTCTTTTATGAGGATTTCAATCTAGAAATTCCTGCTGCTTTGTTTTTGAGCTGTTGAACTTCTTTTGGAATAACAGGTGAATTTAAAATTACGACTGATGTGATTTTATACATACATACATACATGTGTGGTTGATATGAAAAATTAGGAATTTTCCGTGTGCGCTATTAAAAATTAGCATAAATTAGCGAGGCAAAAGGGCACCGGTGATATTCTCGGAAAATGTACGAGTGTGTTTGCATGTTTTTCGCGCGTTATTACTCCGACGAGAAAGTCTCGCAAAAAGTTTGTCGAGGTTGTAAAACCGGAACCATATTGTGCGGTGAATGTGAAGGCTGCGAATTTGTCGCGGGCTCGGATTTTCAAAATTAAATTGTGACAAAGAATGGCGAAGATAGAGTTGAGTTTTCTCGGAAAATGTAGGTCGCGGCTTCGTCGGGAATTTTCAATTATAAGCGACTTATATCTTTCAGTGAAATTCACATTATTATTTTTACTTTATCTATGTACGTAGTAACAATAGATGAAGTTTTGTGATCATGCGAAAATTCGAACTCGAGATTTTGACTGATTCGAACTCAGAATCGATTACTGATCACGTTTTCATGATCTAGAAAAAATGTGTGTGTGTATCTGTGTATTTTGGGGATTTTTTGAACACCGTTAGTCCTATCGAACTGAAACTTTGTATTGATTACTGAAATTCTTATCGACACGAGGTAAATTTTTTTCAAATTTTTAAGTTAACTGGAAATGATACCTCCCCTTATACATACATATGTACATATGTAGGTGTCCTCTTTTTTTTAAGTCAAAAATGTTGTGCCCACTATTCTGTCCATATCCCTCAACGTATCAAGCTGAAAATTTATACTTGTTTTCTTTATGTACTAACTTAGAGCTGATAAGGTTTTGGTCAGAATTCGTAAACCGGAAGTAGTATTATTTTTTAAAACAATATTTTATTTTGAACTTTTAAATTATTTTTATTTCCTTGATATTTAATATGTATAATACAGATAGTGATTTTAAGTATTAAAAAATTTTGAACAAAATCCGACAACCGGAAGTAGAACTTTTGTCTTGTGCCGGTTTCCATACATTTGCGGTCAATTTGAATCGCTGTCATAGTTATTAGTATTTCATAATCTGTCTGTACGGTTCAATATAAAATTTTGTTTTGTAACCTTCTTATATTCCTCAAATACATGGATAAAGTCATGGGTTGGTCACACCCAAATTTTTTTTTAATGTAAACTTATGTTTATCTGCTTGTAAAATATACAAGTGCTTTTTCACGGCGTTTGATTTAACCAGCAGCATGCATTAGTGGTTACTATATATGCTTTCGAACAAAGTGGTTGCGGGTTCAAATTCCACTGATTGTTGCTGGCCAGACCTTGGTTTGAGACTCCAGGTCGATGGTTTCCTATCAAAGTTTGCCAATTTATCTGATTTTTATTGAAACGGTTCCAACAAATTGGCAACCTTTACCTATTTCTCGCAATTTTCGACTTGTCAGCATCTCAAATTTCGCTGATTTGTATAAAAAAATGCTGCAAATTTGTCCATAAATGTCTCGCAAATTTAGAGTTTTTAAGCATGTCGAATTTTGAGGATTTATATAAAAAATGCTCCGGAAACGTAAGTTTATCCATAGATGTCTCTATGATACTTTGTTAAAATTATTTGTAATTGGTCAATATTTTATTTGAATATTTATATAAATATGTTGTTGTATTTTAAATTTTGTTTGATACATTTACATTTTTTGATTGTCTTTATGCTTTTGAATACATCTGTCAACTTCTAGAAAGGATAATTTGATCGTTTCTGACAGTTTTGTCGGTTTATTTGGAGATGATTTTATATGAAATTGGCAAAACTCGACCTACTAAATTCATAATCCATTCTCATTTTCCATTCTGTCTGCTCCAGAAGGTAAACGGGAAGTCACAAGAGCTAAAAAAATATCCCAAGACAACTTCATTGAATAGCAAATAGTACCAACGTTTATATAATAATACAAATACAAAGCATTTTATTGTGCTATATTATAAATAGCATATCTATCTTTGAACAGTAACTCGCATATTTCCAGTTCGATTTCATTGATGACTATTCGCAACATTCAAAATTATTATATGCGTGAAATCAATGTAGGAAATTGTATGTAAATCCGTTCATCCGTTCATGAATGATACAAAATCAGCTTTTGGAGCCGTGTAACACTCGTATTGTAAAGTTGGAACGGATTCAAGTATAGCAACAGGTTTTTCAACCCTCTTCTAATCCTGTTGCTATTGAGCCGCCATGTGTGTTGTCGAAATCCAGTCATGACTTACGTACATACATATATATGTACATACATACATATGTATGTGTATTTGTATGAACCGAATCCTTGCGAATTTTATCTTCTTTTTATCAGACGTCAAGCCATCTAATAAACGAATTCTCGTGGAACCTATTCGTGCGACTTCGTGTCGTGAGCTTCGAAGCTGCGCAGATTTTCATCCTAAATTACACATTGGGATCGACGTTTGATCCCAAAAATACATAGCACTTTATCCTCGTTCATGTTTACGAGATCAAATACAAATATTGCTTCGCATGGGATAAGAAGACGAAGGGCTTCTGTGCAAATATATGTAAGTGGGGTGGGAGGGATGGGTTTTTTCTGAGTAAGTTTACTCACGTTGATTCAACAAGCTTTTAATGCTTAAATTATACGAAAGTGTATTCGCGTATTACATGTTTGCTAGGAAGGAATTTATATACGGGAAGAAAGCTGAGAATTTTCTTACATTTTTCTCTTCAGTTCGCTTTCCGGTTGTTGATATTGGCTTAAAGAACCTACGAAAAAGCAATTAAAATCCGAAAAACGGCAGCACGGGTTTTTCGGCCATGCAATTAAAGTTCTGATTAATGTCGCACACAGAAAAAGCGAAAAAGGGGAGAGTGACAGTATTTTTTTGAAAAGAAAAATCTTTTTGAGGTTTTAATTTATAAATTTTCTTCAGAATTTTATAAATAAACACGAGGGTGAAGTTGTTGAAGGATTATCGAGGAAAACTTGAAAGGTTTTCCGAATCAAATTTCTAACTCCCCGAGTGCGTGAAGTTGCTTGATTAACTTCAAGGAGGCCATTTTGATCATTAAGAGGCGATGTCGTAAATTAGTAATTTCGCTAATGATCTCCTTTGTTATTTACGTAAATTTTTTCATCGTTAATAATATAAAAATGTTTTCAAAATTATTTTTTTTATAAAAGTTTGTATGCTCTACTAAAACATGTATGACATCTATGTACATAAAGTCATAAATTTGTATGCTCTACTAAAACATGTATGACATCTATAAGTTGAATTTTTATTACATATATTGGCTGATTATAAAATAGAGTTATATGTATGTAGAATTAAAACATTCTTCTCCATCGATTCTTCTTCTGAAAGTATTTAAATAATTTATTTTTTTAACATTTATTATCGCGGAATATGCTTTAATTTACAATTATAGCATTTAAAAAATCCACTCACTATTTATTTATTTTTTTAGAGATCAAATTATCAAAAAGATTCTCCGGAGAATATGCTCGAACTTTTTACGTGAGATAAATTTTTCATCGTTTTTATACAAACAAAATACCATCGTAATATACATACATACATGAGGTAGAAATTTATAATTTAATTTTTATATAACAATGTATTCACATATGGTTAATTGTTACATTTTTATAGAAGGAAATGTTTCCATGAACTCGTATTTATACATTATACATGAACGTCTGTGGAAAACACTTTTCCGGTTCGTTGAAATTTTCCAATCGGAAAGATCTTTTTTAATATTCGCGTTCTTGCGGCCGCATTGTGCGCATCAAATTTCCTCTCGTTTTATGTTTCCTTTCAAAAGAATTCGCTCTGGTCTTTAGAGAAAATGCGCTTTGACTTTTCAAATGGGTCAGTGCATTCGAAAGCTTTCAGAGCAGATGTCAAAAGCCGAAACGCGCTTTTTCGCAATTGAAAAATTCTGTCATAATTATTTTTCAATCCGCTTAGCATTCGAAGAGTTATTATTCAACTTTCTATTGTACTTTTGCTATTAAATAACTATAAAAAATCATGTATGTATACACCAGCAGTATATTTATTATGCGTTAATGCTAACCACCGAGAGGTTCCCGGGTTCAAACTGGACCTCATCGAAAAGAATTTACTGCTGGTCAGACTTGGTTATTTGTGACTCTAAGTCAATCGTTTTATTAAGACTTTTCCAATTTATCTGATTTCATTGCTGAAACGGTTCCTCATAAAATTGGCAAAACCATCCTACTTACCATGTCACCACTATTTGAATATTATATCCAAAAATTGTTATCTTTGAATTTACATACTCGTATGTATGTAAAAGATTCATACCATAGGTGTTGGGGGCAGCCTATAATGGCATCATCGGAAAAATATAAATTAAAAAAATATTATATAACAGTTATTGACCAATTAAATGACCAGAACCCTACATGAGCCGTTATATTTGAAAGTGGCATACGTATTTTCTTTATTTCGAGAAATATTTCGCAAAACATATCGAATTAAAAGAAGTGAAAGTTATTTGTGATTCAAGTCAATTGGAATTGAAAATTGGACTTTCGTAAACTTTCAAATATCACAGCTCATATTTCGTATGTATGTACATATATATGTACTTACCTATATATAAAAAAATCTATTTTTCAATACACTTTGGCACACGGCAGTGAAATTTCAGTAATATAGGTATATAGTATGGTTATAGATATACTGTATACACATTTGATTTCGGAATAGGTATTATTGGATTTAAATATCAAAAACTTGCAAATATTATCTATTGTATTATTTCAAACATTTTAAAGTACCAAGCGCGATATTTTAATCTTATAATGAATCGAGCGTCGCTCGTCAGGCCTTCGTCTGCCTCTGGAAAAACGCAATTTAAGCAAATTTCCAAGCTCCCTTCTTACCGGGGGCAGACTTCACCATGGAAAATGCAAATTTCAACCGGAGGCCAGCCTCATTTCCATTAATTCCTGTTGGGCTTTGTGTAAATGGGCGACCGGAGCCGGTCGCGAGCTTCGAATTCCGCGGATGCCTAGCCGCCCTACGCCCTCCGACCCTCCGAAGGGCGGGAAGGGGCCAGGGGGTGCGGTGATGTGGGATAAGGGAAGGGGAGGTCTCCTCTTAATTGAACGTCAATTAATTCCACTTGACTCTTAATCTACATCCTAGCCGGTCGCTTAATTTCCGCACTCCCCCCTCTCCCACCCATAATCGAAACTTCACTTTGAGGGCTCGAGGCGTTCCCCATCCAGTGTCCTGAAAAATTTCGTACTTTTTTTAATGTCGAATGGCCCAGTGATATTTTAATAACGGTCGTTACATCGGGCCGAGTGGTCGTTTCGTTTAATGAGGAATTATTCGCTTTCATGTATGTCCCAAATGTTGCAGGTTGTATGTAGTACTATTTTTGGAGTAGTTGCAAAATATTTTTGGCATTATGTACGCAGCGCGCTAAATGAGATTGATATTTATGTATGCAGTGTGATTTATCGCTGCCATATGGTGGTATTTTAGGGGGTAAATTCAGTCCAATTTATTCGTAAACGAATGGAATGCATTTTCATGAAAAGTAATTCATTGAAAATTCGAATTTGAATACTAAACATGAATGTGCATTGATCGATTGGAAAATTACTACTATTGTTAAGTATATAAAACTCGAATGATTGCCTTTTAGGTTAATTTACACCAGTATAGCTCAAGCTGGCAACTGACATTGAAAAGGGGTCAATTTGAAATGAAAAAGGTTCAATTTGAAAAAAAGGGATTAATTTGGAATGAAAAACTTGTATACTTAGTACTTTTAACCATTTATTAAATTATTTTAAATCTTGAACAATATATAAAATGATCGAGTTGAAATTTAAATTAGCATACGACTCGTCACGTTCTGTCCATAGAGACATCTATGGTTAAATTTGTAAATTTGCAGCATTTTATACAATTCAGCGAAATTCGAGATTTTTGAAAACTTGAGATTTGCGAGAAAACAGATAAGGTTGCAAATTTGTTGGTGCCGTTTCAATGAAAATGAGATAAATTGGCAAACTTTGATAGGAAACGGTCAACCTGGAGCCACAAATCCAAGGGCTGGTCAGCAGAAACCAGTGGGATTTGAACCCGTGACCGTTTTGTTTATATGCTAATCAAATAAACCATTATACACTAGTCAAATACACCCATATCATATAGTATGAAAGTGCCGAAAACGAGCGGTGCTGTATAGTATGAATAGAAGTTGTTTTTTCCGTGCAGTGCTGTGCCGAGTTGTTGACGTGCAGTGTTCGATAATATAAATGGAACTTTTATGGTCGTGTAATTGAATAATTGTTTGTCGTGTGCAAGTTTATAGTTTTACATTTAACCCATTTGAACCCAGAGCTCGCGTGAAAACACATGTCCCATGTGCCCAGGACTATTTTTTCGTTTATTTTCCAAAATCTTTGAGTTATTTCATGGGAAATATTTTTTATAGGATAGGGATGGATAATTAATTGATTTTTCAACATTTTAAATTTTTTTCAAGGTGGTGTCGTGAACGACCTTTGGGGCTAATGAAACATGTTTTTTAAAATAAAACAAAAATCACAATGGAGTCACATAATCAGTTATAATACTTTCTCACTGGTTATTTGTAATTTTATTGTTAAGAAATTTATAAAATTAATTTTAAAAATAACAAACACGCATCTCTTCGATAAAATGATATTTTCAAATCGCATAACATAACACACGTAGGTACATATATTGTGACATATACACATCGTCAACAAAAAAAAGGGTGCACCCTTTTAAAAGAAGAAATGTCATAAACGAGATTTTGGGTTCAAAAGTCGTAAAAACAAAATACATGAAGACAAAATAATTAATTATTATGATACGGTACAAAACATTTGTCATGCAATGGAATTTCACAGTTATCACAAGCGGGAAACGTTTTATTTTTACAGTGTCCACAATTTCTCCTTTTCTGTTTGGCCAATATCAAATGTCTTCCAACTTCCTTTTGATTTTGATTAACTTTGCCGGGTCTGAATGGGACCAATTGTTTTCGTTTTTGACCATAACACTTGCACAACGTCTCTGTTACCTGTCTGATAAATCCTAATTTATCAAATTTACAACCAAAACTTTTGCTTAGAATCCAAGCGTTATTCACAGCTACATCGATGTTCCAAAACAGAATAGGCATGTACCATTTTTTCCCTCTAATACTTATGTTATAGTTAGAAATATGGTTATCCATTTGATCAACCCCACCTATATATTTATTATACATATTTATACTAAATGGTTGAATGATTTCCACCCTACTTTTTTCTTTAACCGAATATCAGTTTCCAGGGGTGGTAATATGTATGTATGTGGAATCCGGAAGTTGAGACTCGTCCCAATTATCAATTTCTTCCCGTATCTCTGCAGTAGTAAAATTGCATTTTCTGGAAAAAAATATGTGTCACTATCCCAAGGAGTCATATACGACTCCGTCGACTTTTGATTTTTTTTTTCAGGAATATGAGATATATAAACGCAATTTCTCTTATGCATATTATACAATAAGTCCTACTGTATTAGAAACATAAAGATAAATAAAAAATATGTAAAAATAAAAAAACTTACGTAAGTTTTCTCTTCGACATATCTGCAAGTCGAAAAGCGCTCGATGTTATTCCCTCAAAACTCCAAAAGGAACTGATTTAATTTCGTGTGACTTTCTTAAAATTCATCACCAACATCTAACCAAGCGTAACGAAAGGTTTTACGGCCGGCCTGAGTGATCCCTTTATTTTACGACGCAAAATTGTAAAATGCCGTGAATGACCGCGCTGGCATACATCGTGTAAGTTCATAACTGACCGCGTGGGTTCAAATGGGTTAAAAGTGCCAAATTTCGAATACCGTAAGAATTTTTGAATAATAGTTGCACTAGAAATATTACCCGGATTTGTCTGGATCTATGTACCTATACATAGTTTGTATGTACATTTTGACTCACTAAATGGTCCACTCTTTCATTGCATACAGTATTTATCATTATAAATATATAAGGTACATAACTACAAGGTGTCATCAATCAATGTCCATGTTGAAAAAAAAATCGTAAATTTAAAGCATGAACGGATATAACACATTGAATTTGGATTTCAACACGTCCTATCCGAAAATGCTAAATTGAAAATTTATTTACATATATACATAATTTGTATGAATTATTCGAAAGTAAACAAACTCGCCTGTTTGTATACAAAGTCTGAATTATTCGCACACCAACAAGTAGCAATTTGTTTTTCAGCTCGTAAAACTCGACTTGTAATGAGCGTGTTCTCTCCTTGTTTCACTGGAGTGTTTTCCACTACGCTTCCCAGAATCAATTTGGCAACACTCGCAACCGTCTCAACGAAGATGCTGTAAGGGTTCTTTTGATTTTTAACCGCGTTCGGTAGGCACGTGAAGACGTTATTGGTTTCCTGAAATAACGCAGTCACGCAGGACGTACGCTCTTATAATATTCTACAAATGAGGATATATGCTCCTGTTTGTCGAGCAAACAATTTCCCGTCGAATCGATAGGGATTCAAATTCAGTGAGTGGACTCAAAGCCTCGAACTGTCGGTCCAGATCAGCTTTGGTCGGATGCTCTACGATTCAAACTCACATAAACATCCATATGTATGTACATACATACACACATATGATAATATACATACATATATAATATTTTATATATTGTATATAGATTTTTGAATTTTAGTAGCTGAATAAAATTTTGAAATATAAATTAATAGAACTATTTAAATCTGTTTGGTTTATTGAACTGTATGACTTCGCTTTGTGATACCTATATCTTCTATCAGGAATGATGAAGCATTTTTTAAGTCTTTGATTGGGAAAATTCCTTACATTTTATTTATTTTTCATTTTATTTATTTTTCATTTTATTTTTTATATACATATATGTACTATATAATATATAGTATATATGTATGTATATATGTATGTATGTATACGTATACCAGGAAATCCTAACAAGTACCTAAA
Organism: Arctopsyche grandis; assembly: GCF_051622035.1. NCBI lineage: Eukaryota > Metazoa > Arthropoda > Insecta > Trichoptera > Hydropsychidae > Arctopsyche > Arctopsyche grandis. The sequence goes on along the minus strand of NC_135365.1, from coordinate 12,394,468 downwards.
CCCCAATATTCCTTCCTGGCCAATTATAAATATCAATGGTGATCGGATGAGATCTTAAGAAGAACTAACGCAATAGAATTCCACAAAAAAGCGTATTTGTATGTTATCCGAGGTCATCTATGACTATTTACACTATGATATTTTTATGGCATTTTATAAATCAGCAAGTTCGAGATGCTGAAAACTTGCAAGAAATAGGACAAGGTTTTAGAATATTTTGGTCATATGTATTCTCGGTCAACCTTTTCAATGGAATTAAATAAATTAGCAACTGGTCGACCTGGAATCACATATCCCAGGTCTGGCCAGCAGTACCGGACCAGGGATTGAAAGTTTTACACGCTAGCTACTGATCTATGCAGCTGGTTTTATGGCTACATATTTTTATGTACAGTTATTTTTCCGACTGACTGAGCTTCTATCGAAACGAGTTACAAATATAATGTTGAACGTCAATATGTTGGATCTCTTGCGGTAGGTTTTGATTAATTTGGACTCGATATTGCAAAACTTTGGCCTAATTGTGCCCCAATAAAGTCGTGCTTTCAACTAAGAAGAAAAATTGAAGCAATTATCTAAATACTGCTTGATATATGTAATAAATAGGGATTGCAATTTCAATTAACCAATATTTCTTATAAATGAAACAAATATTGTGGCTTCATTTCTTAAAAACGTTAACCTACATAGATTGAATCTTAAATAATGAAAAATAAATTTCAGGTGAATAATATCATATAAATGCATTGAAGTAAATTCGTAATAATTAATTAATTATTTTTTTTATTTTTAACCAATCATGGTTAATCAGTGTTGCTAGTGATTTTATAAATTTGAAATTGTCACATTTCATACTGGAAAAAAAACAAATTACATACATAGGTAGTACCTAATCCACAATACGCCATTTGCATCGATTTTTAATGTAATATTATGCCTGTATATATACTTAATTCGCGATAAAATAGTTTCCGGTAATTACTGGTAAATTTTAAAGTTTACTAATGACGAGATGTTGGCGATTTACCGATATTGCAATCCTTATAATAAATAAAATAACTTCATAAGTTAATGCTGTTGTTTGTTTGTTTGTGGTTGGATATTTTTATCTTCATTCGAAAAGATCATACATATTTATATTTCGATGACTACATCTTTGCATATCCAACTTTAACTAGGTATAAGTGGTTACTTCAGGTTTGCTATATGTATTTTTAGGCACAATACCAGGAAAAATTAGAAGCAATCGTAATACATCATTACGTAATTAGACTCGCTTGACAGTTGCGTAATTCGTCAAGCGTTGTCCATGTCTTAGATAAATTTGAAGATGTACGAGTGATGTAATGAAATATTTCGGTCCATTGTTTGTCTGAGCGTTCTTGAACCGAAGTGAATCTTCAATAGTCTCACCGTCGTACTTTTCGGCAATATTAATTACCGTCTTCCCGCTGCCCGCACAATTGCACACAATTGACGACAAGTGGATGATTATGAGGTTTGTTTCCCTTCGAGGATGATTAATTGTGCCCGGGAGAAAGTTTCAATATCGGAAATGATGCGCCAAAAGCTTTAAGTTCTTGCGAATAAGCCTCGAAAGGTCTTGTTTAATTCAATTAATATCGCATGAATGCTTTTCCAGGCCTCGTCTCGTACAACTTTCTTCTATTGTATTCCAAACACTTTCTCCAGTTCATTTGATATTCCTTGCTTTATTTTACCCTTGTTCATACATATGTAGTACATATTCTTGGGTATCATTCGAGTGATTCACTTGAACATCAGACATACACTTATTTAGTTACATGTCTCACATACTGACACTTGGCTCTTTTCATATGTACATGTGAGCAGTTTCGGGTACTGGATTTCAATCCTTTTAAAGTATCTCATTATGTTTTGCAGCATATATTAAAAGTTTAAAATGTCCAAATTTTTTGGCACAATATTTATTCACTCTCCAATACAATTAGACTTTTCTCTGTATTAAGATTCATTATACATCTTCCATACATTTTCAATTCATCATCAGATTTCTTATAATTGGGTGTAATTTGAGTGTCACTCTTGTCCATTTTCCAATTCGATTTTCTAGTCAAATAGCCATACTTATTACAAGTTAATCTATGTATGTCTTCACTTATTACTCTTCACTGTGGTAGCTAGACTAAAGTTTAAAATTATTTTTTAAGAAATACAATTTTTTCGACTCATTTTTTTGGCCGCCTTTATATTTCGGCAGCCTGTGTGCGTTGCACACATTTGCACATATGGTAGGCGCGAACTTGGTGATCTGCAACGATCAATTTTTGTTATGAAAATCTACGGTGAATCACAATTGTATGTAAATTTTTTATTTTTATATTTTTATTTTCCTAGAGGAAACATTGGTAGCAAACAGTATATTTAGAGGTTTTTTCTTGATTCATTATTATGTTAGTATTATATTCGCATGTTTTGTTGGCAGTGTTTTCACTATGACGTACATACAATGTATATCGAATTGAAACGACTACTATAATACGGCGAGCGTTATCTCAGATAGACAGACAGACACACAGACGTACTAGCGATATTATATATTTATAGATGATACGTATTCCATAAATATAAACAACTTTTTATTAATGTAAATATTTCAAAATACGAATACGATATTTCAAAATTGGCCATTGGGGGGGGTTGTGAATGTACATTTTACGTACGTTTCATAATAGATCGGTTCGACTATAATCATTCTCCTTAAAAATGTCATGATAAGAATCATGGTTAGACTATTTTTGTACATAAATACTAACATTTTTTCAAACATAACATGACATAGAATACAATATAGACTTATATATGCAATCAACCTTTTTTTTTATACACGGTGAGTTTGTGAGAAATCCATTATGTACAAATATAAGATGGTAGAGCTATTGCAGTGGTAGACTACCACTGCAGTATACTGTGGCCGATTGATTTTATTTTCAGATAAAGTAAATTTTATTTGAAGTTAAATTACATTTTATATATGATACGATTTTGTTTCCGAACAAAGGTTGATTCAATGCATATCTTACAAAACATTGTCCGTCCTTTCTTTCGTTCCAATAGATGTTGAATATTTGCAGAAGAGCTATATATGTATGTATATATGTATATATACATATATCCCAAGAGATTTCAAATACAATAGACATTCATACATACATTACATTTTGAATGCATGTATGCTCACACATGTGTAACTGTTCAAAAATTCAATCAGATAAAAACGGCAAACCCCGACAGGATATCCCCGTCAATCTGGATTCAATATCATTCAAATGCTATAAGCAGGAATAAGTATAATGGAAAATTGTGTGTGTGAATACATGAGGTTTGAATACATACATCAGGTTTGAATTCATCGAAGTTTGTAGTTTTTGAATGTACATAAGTATACCGATTTATAATACTTACGGATACGACGAAGATTTCGCGCTTGCGGTAAATGTCGACAATCGGCGATATAATTTTGGCGAACGTCCGAGGCTTTGCAAAGTCTAATCTAATACAGTTTCAGTCGAGTTCAGTGGAGGTCTTGGGGAGCTTTTCCCTGCAGGCTTCGACGGCCGAACATTAATACGTGCTCGAAATGCAAAAGCTTTCGCCCGTAAGCTGGCTGGTGACCACCTCACCGGACCTCACGTTCAAGCTTTTCAAATATATATATTATATTTTATATTACTAGGACGTGTTTGTTAACGTTGTTTCTTTAATTTAATTCCCACTTGGCTTAAGCGCTCTAAAATGTATCCCAATTTAATTATATCTGTGCATTTGGAACAGTGATATGTGGGGCCGCGCCTAGGAGTTCAGCCACCTGTGTGCCGTTCTTTAATTTTATCAGAATTTGTATAAATCATATTAATTAAAAAAAATTAAGTGCATGCGAGTAGTGCCAAAAACTTACCTTGTGATAAATATAGTGTTGAAAATTTTAATCATTAAAAAATTAACCAGAAAAACAGACATAACCAAAACGTTTAGTTCTGATCAGGACCAGACGACAAGAGAGACTGAACGTTTTCAAGTTCATTCATGAAAATATAGTATTTTTACCCACATCTAGGACATTGTTCTTTCGATGACCAACAAATACTCAACATACTTGAAAAAATACATCTGGCAGTCTCAAAGATAATAGAACATAAAAGACCTAGCTCTATGCGGACCGAAGATATACCTGCTATCCCGTTATTTCCCAGAATTATAGTTCGGGAGTGTTACAAGTATAACTTGCAACAGAAATCCACAAGTATATAACAAGACAACCTAAATGCATTTTTAAAATTACAATGGCTTGTTTCGTATTTTTACATACCTCCTTTACGTTTCACTTACGATTACAATTCAGGAAAAAGTTTGCCTCTTATCCGATCGTTTTCATACTTTGCCACATTGCTCATTTTGGTCATCAATATAAGTAAATGGATCCTCCGCCATTACGATGGTGCAAAAATATCGTGTAAGACGCGTTTGATATCTGCCCGGCGAGATAGTCGGTGACGTTTATCCATCGTTTGTTTATTAGTTTTAAACATATGTAGATGGCGGTAGTAAAATAAAATTATTGTTTTTATTCAAAATAATAATTTTATATACAAATTATTTAAGGAATATAATTTTTTCGACTCATTTCCTTCGGCCACATTTATTTTTGGCAGCCTGTGTGCGTTGCACACATTTGCACATATGGTAGGCGCGAACTTGGTGATCTGCAACGATCAATTTTTGTTATGAAAATCTACGGTAAATCACATTCGGCTTTTGATTATGCGAACGTTACAATTATTGTATACATATATAAGTTAGTCTATACATAGTTTATACCAGAAATGAGTTGAAGGGGTTCGTTAAATATACAAAGGCTCGTCTCCAAATTTCACTTACTTTTTGTCAGGTTAATTGCTAGTTAGGTAAAATCTAATTGGATTCATTGACGTGAGTAGGTTACGAGCTACATACAGTTAATTTATGCAAAAAAATGTGTGAGATTTATCTGAGGCTTTCATGATAGCTTAAGTTTATCAGAAAGTGATATATCGATTCAACTAACAATACTCGATGTTTGAAAATTATTGTAGCTTGAAATTTTTGGTATGAATAATTTTGTAGGTATTTTGAGTTTGGTATGCGTTGAGCATACATATATAAATTTATATTGATTTCAAGCAACTTTTAATTATATATTTTCTAGATTTTGATAAAGATGTTGCTAACGTTTCATTTTTAACATATGTACATACATATAATAAATTGTGTTCTACTATTGTAACATTTTCAATGTTTATTCGAAAATTGTAGGCACTGTTGTCCATTAGAATGATTGTTTTTTTGTTGCGTACGTTTTATGCGAGTATAAGCCAATTGGATTACCATCTGTAGCTATCCTTTTTTTACTACCGACAAGCTTTTTAGTTTCCAATCTGTTTTACTCCCCTCTAGGGTGGTTATCTCTCTTGTTTCAGACTGTCTTCCACTCGAGGTCCTTCGCAACAATTTTCAATTTTAATCTCATCTAAGCTCGCTCGCTTACAGTCGGCAATTATTTTCCTACTATAACTTCATAATAGAGCGAAGATATTTACGCGTATTTTCGCTCACTAATGGATGACTAAATATAAATGAATAATTAATTTTTAACGCGCGCGTTCCGTTCCTTATTTTAAATATTAAATCGGCGGATCTTAACGACCGGGTTGTTTTATGTAAATTTCCTCATAATATCCTGAGAAAATCCTTAATGATTTTAATCAAAAAAGGCTCCAAAATGTACGTGCGTACATACGTATTATTTTTAATATTTCCGGAAAAGGGGATTCTTTAGTTGTCGGTTTCGTTTTTGTAATAAAATTTTGAAATACAATATTCGCAAAGGGGATGCTCGTTCGTAGTGTTCATAAGTGGTCACTAATTGTGTTTGTTTTTCTGCGTGTCTCCCCGTATTTTATTACGCGATCTGAGGGGTTGGAGGTCACTGTCTGACCGTTTGTGAATTTTCCTCAACAGTTTTTCCACGTACGGAAAGTTCATCTATTAACCGCATGTACAGTAAGAATATGTTATAAAAATAAGCGAAACAAACGGTGCTTTTATAACATAATAATACATTAGCTATACACTGAGCTATTAGCCAGCAGTATAGCTCGGTGGTTATGTCAATGCTAACTACGAGGAATCTCGAGTTAATTACCCGGTTTGAAAATAATTTATTTTGAGTATTTCTGCAGTGATGCTGGTCAGACTTGGATTTTTGCGACTTTGGTGGATTGTTTCCTATCAGAGTTTGCCAATTTATCAGATTTCATTGTTTAAACTCTTCCTCAGCAAATTGACAATACCATCTTACCAACTATTTGTCACCACTAATTGAATATAATTTCAAATTAATTATCTATAAATATATGTATGTATAAGCTTAATACATAGAGAAACTACAATCTTACTATGGCAAAATATAAATTTATCAAAAAAAAAATATATTGTACAATTAAATTTTAAATTTAAGTATTAAATTGAATTTTTTCTGCAAAATGGATGCATGAAACCAGCAATGTGGACTAGTGGTTAGCATATTATGCTTTCAAGCAGATTGGTCACAGTTCGATTCCCACTAGTAGTTGCTGGCCAGACCTTGATTTGTGCTCCAGGTTGATCGTTTCTTATCAGAGTTTGCCATTTTTTTTGATTTTCAATAAAACTATTCCCCTAAAATTGGCATTTATTTTCCAATTTATATTTAAAATTTCAAGTAATTCGGCGTCTTGAGGTTCGCTAATTTGTATAATAAAATGCTGCAATAATTTCTCCATGGATGTCACTGTGTATGATATTTGTATGAATTCGCATTATATAAAATGCTCGTAATAATTTTATTATTGTATTGTATGTGCATTAGTACACACGTCACTTTGGAGAGATCTGTAAAGGCCAGTGTACATTTTAGATTGAAATAAAATAGAATAAAATAAAATGTAGATCAAGTAAGTAATGTTTTGGCAACCACAATTTTACGAATATATATTTTTTAGAATATTGTGGTCTGGTTCAACTAGCTGGAACTATGTGAAATTGCTCTTTGGGTATAATTATCGTTGAAAAAATTACCAGAAAATAATTTGAAAATAATTTTCCATGTTAATGTTGTGATTGCGGTTCCATGAAGGGTGTAATATCTTGGGCACTGATTTTTCCTCGTTGTCTTTTCAATGCAAAAATATGGGTTTCATAATAAAATATACAGATTTCATTCGAAGTTTGCAAACCAACCGATAGATGACGCCAATGTGACTCGCTAACTAAAGCATTTCGTTTTACATTAGGTCTGGACTTATTCATCTACTTCTTATATAAATTAAAATTTCATAAAATATATTATAAATATGTAGTAGCGACTATGTATGTATTAAAAAAAGTAAAAGTGCTATAAATTGTTTTTAACTTTTTTACTGACTAAAGTTTAGGTAAAAAGTGTTCGATTGACTATGAGGTTATACTATGATTATTCAGAATGTAGTTGTTGGTATTATTATTCATTTTAGAATCACAAGTGTAAGATATCTATTAATATACTCTTATGAACTGAATTGACTTATTGTTGAGACGGTTCTATAAATGGAACCAATCAAGCATTTCCAGAGCCTGTGGGTCAACTCGTTGGGTTTTAAATTTTGTTAATTAAATTTTAATAGAAGGCACTATTGACTTTAACAATAAGTCTTGCAAGCGTATTTTATTTGCAATGCTTCTTTTTCAAAGACAGTAACTTTTATGACTTAGCTACGACCTCACAGTACAATCAAAAAGTCTTAATTGTTCATAATCAATTCTGCGTCAGCGGGGAAGTTTCGATCGGATCGTAATTGGTAATTTCCTCACATCTTCGGCTAAATTAAGTGGTGGTTTTCAAAATTAATTATAAGGGTTTGAAAACTCTCCTTAAATGTGAGTGAAGTTGTGTCGAAGTTTCACTAGAACGACTCCTCTCCTCTGGGGAGGTACGAGTCAGGTAGCCCCGTGTAAAAACATTGAAATATCCGGCGAAAATTCGTCATCTTGTAAACGAAAAACGGATTTCGCATTTTCATCAGTCGGGGATTATGTCTGGAGACATTCGTCTACTCAGTTTCTTTCTCGCAGAAGATAATCTTAGCGCGGATTATTATCACAAAGTGGACGAGTCAAAAAGTTTAAATACGAAAGAAACCATTTTCTTTTGCAGCTCCGTAATTCGATTCGTGTGAGATCATACCTATAAGATTTAAGCTATAAAATAAAACTCACTCACAACTTCATCATATTCAAGGTTGCGTATATAAGCGTAAAGAAAGAAAGGACACGAGCATGTCAAATCGTCGACGGAAACAATCAAAACGAATCGTAAAATCGATTTAAGATGTTTCGTCGTATCTTGATTTTCTTATTCGAGTACATAGTTCAGAGAGGAGCTGAAGTATATAAAAACAGAATTGAACAACGGCCACACTTCGAATTATCTCTAGAAGTTAACAATACATTGCGACAAATGGCCTTTAGATATTCTAATCACCGTAAACTTATGAAGCGAAGTTTGTCGCCTTTGTGCCACCGGAACGTTGAAGTCACCATTACTAAATTTAATGCGGGATATTACAGTTTAACTGTATATAGTGTTTTGTCATTCAATTATATGACTAGGAAATCAAAGACAAGCCGGCACACTAATGATGCAAAAACGTCCTTTTGTTATACTGCGACGAAACACTCAATACAGACTAATTTTAAACGATTCAAGTCTCGTGATGTCCGCTTGTAAGTGAACTGTATATTGAGACAGTATAATCTGGTTTTAGTTGGTTTAATGTAAGTGTATTTGGCTCTCGCTTTATACAGCTTTAGTGCTTCGAAACCTATAGCAGCGCACATACATATGTAGATCAATGTTTAGTATGTAATGCTTTCAATTGTAACTCCGAGGTCGATCGTTTCCTATCAGAGTTTGCCAATTTATCCGATTGTATTGAAAGTGTTCCAACAAATTAGCAAACCTGTGCCATCCCTTTCGCAAAAATTCGAGTTATTGTCTCTGTGGCCGTTGATCGTTTAACCGTAGATGTCGTGTTTAAATGAATGGGTTTATACCTGTTTAAATAATTAATAAATAATTCTTAGTCTGTATAGCACACTCTTTGGAGTAATTTGGTAGACGAGTGTGCATAATTGATTGAAGAAATAAATAAATAAAGTATGATTCGCAAGTACGAAGCATTCATGAATATTCTTTTATTGTATGGATTCCTATTGATTAAGTCCATTGCATGAGATTTGAAAGAGTGCAGAGGAGGTTTCTCAGATATACCTATTTATATGACAGTTTACGGTCACTATCCCTGCTCTTTTATATTAACTATCTGGGCTGAGAGGCTATAATTCAGTTTCAATTTCAGTTTGGTATATCTACATATAAACCGGGATATGTCACATGTTTATAGATATATAAACATGTGACATATCCCTGGTTTATATGTAGATCTGTATCCCCGTATCCCAGTCCACGAGTCAATTGTTCCGGTACTCTATCTAGCTAATTAGTCAAACAAAAACTACAAAAAAAGTAAATTTGAGAATGAAAGGTGAAGAGGCCGTAAGGGTTCTAGGACAAATACGAATTCTGAGTCGAATGCGATTCGCTAGAGCTAACCTTGTCCCTGAGCTTGGTTTATGATTTATGATTTATGATATTTACATCTACTTAATCGTATACACAGAGCTACGCGAAGTGAGCAACGGTCCCCGGCTTCAAAATCTAGGGGTGCTAAAATCGCCATCACAAATTTCAATTTTGAATGCAAATTTTAAATGAATGTAACAATTTCTCAAATTATTTAGTGAAATCATAAATGCAAAGATATCGTTTCCGCTTTCGAAACTTAAAAAAATGTGACGATTTGGAAGTCTTTTTATTAATTGGTAGACTTAATTTGATAACAAATTATAAAAAAATGAAGATAGTATTTAGAACTCTTCTGCAACCACCGCATGGTGACACGACAACTCGTTCACAGATTTTCCGTAAACCGAGGATGCGCTTCAGCCATTACGTATACGGCCATCTCTTTCTCACCCCGTCTGTTCACCAAGATCTCGTTTACTATGCCATTACGTATGCAGCCATCTCTTTCACAGACCGTCTGTTATCGGTGAACAGACGGTCTGTGAAAGAGATGGCTGCATACGTAATGGCATAGTAAACGAGATCTTGGTGAACAGACGGGGTGAGAAAGAGATGGCTGTATACGTAATGCCTGGAGCGCATCCTCAGTTTACGAAAAAGCTGTGAACGAGTTGTCAGGTAACCCCACCGCATCAGTTGAAATATCTTTCAGTAAACTTTAAATAACCAATTGTTTAAGATCTTCAATAGCTCATGATTTCAATTTTACTATTCATAATAGCATCTCGACAATTATGGCAGCCCTAGCCTACATTAATACTTACATACATACATATATGTATATAAGTGAGTGGACTTATTGATGAAACTTTTAAAGCTTAAAATTTGAAATGAAAAAAATTCCTATACACATTCATACATATATGTATAAGATTATTTTATGAGTAAAAATCGGAAAAGCAATATCAATGCCATATGACAGTTGGAGCATGCCAATTAAAAAGTTTATTTTATAATAAAGTTTGCGTTTGGTTAACGTACTAGAAAAATGAACAGAAAAATAAAATTTTCATTTAACAAGATGCTGTTTATTTTGCCTATGTGTATATACATACATTTATGTACAAAGTTCTACGCTATTTTACTAAGATTTTCAAAATATTTTATGTACATATGTATAAAAAAAACTTTACCGTATCTATAAAATTTATCATACTTCAATATGAAGTGAGCATTGAAGTTTAATAAAATTATATGTTTGATTTGAATCGGTATTGGTATATTTGTTTGTTCAGATCATCGCTTCAAGTACGCCTAAAGCAGTGCTACTCAAACTATGGTCCGCGCCCCATTACTGGTCCGCGGAGAAAGACGTAATTAAAAAATAAAACAATAGCTTATGTCAGAACTATTTCAAAATATAGACTGGATAGCCAAGCTAGCTTATTTGACAGATATTTTTTGCATTTTGAATGACCTTAACTTATCCATGCAAGGAAGAATGTCATCTCGTTTCACAATGGCAGAAAATACAGATGGGTTGAAACGAAACTAAAAACATGGAAGATTCGTGTTTCAAACGATTGCTATGATATGTTTCACAATTTGGCTGATATTATTTACGAAGGAGGAGAGGAGCATTCAATATGACGTCTTTGTGCGATATAATCAGTTGTCATTTGACAAATTTATCAGAGCGATTCGATTTCTATTTTCCACCAGATAACGATCCACGAAAGGGAAAAGGATGGATACGAAATCCATTTTTGCCATGGAATGATGATATATCACCTAATTTGGTATGATAAACTAATTGATCTGACAGCAAACCAAGAATTAAAAAAAATGTTTTGAAACCACAACTACACTTGCAGGCTTTTGGATGAAATTAAAAGTAGATTTCCCATATTTTTATGAACTTGCCGTGAAAACTTTTTTACAACCATATACATAGTTTTCAACCATATATGTACATATATAACCTTTTTATTTTAAAATATGATGCTGGTCCGTGAGAATTACTGAAAAATATATACTGGTCCGCCAGCAGAAAAAGTTTGAGTAGCACTGGCCTAAAGTCAATAGAGAGCAGTGGTTTGTTTTGCGTGTACTGCAATTACGGTCAGGGCTATTCAATCTGTTACGCAACGTCATTGTATTATATGTACCAGACGCTTTAATTCAGTTTCATTGTCTGGCAAACTCTGCAATTACCAGACATTCTACTGGGCAAACTTATCGAACACAATCATCATCATTGTGTTACGCGATCGAGCCGTCTAATTCACGTTGATAAATTTGTTCCGGATCATGAAACGGATCTTAATATGTATAATGGTGGGTTTCGATAGCATCATCGCCAAGATGTTCGATTGCTTTTCGCGGTTTTCCAGCTAGACCATTTGTTTATGCCGTCGCAGTTGTGCGAAACTTTTTGTTTGGATTGAGCCGTGAATTTGGATTTTTTCCCCAAATTTCACTCTTTTCGCACAATAAATTACAACTGCGATTTCCCGTGGCGCTATCCTAAAAGTGAGGTAATTTATAGAGACGGCATTTCACATTTCGAATAGATATATATTCGCACATAAAGTTTGGGGCGGAAATTTAAAGAGATTACACCCCTGTTATATTATATATGAATGTGTAATTAGTACACACAAATGCTTGTCATGAATATGCTAATAGTTTGCAAAGACTGTATTAATAACAAAAGGGGTTTATTTGAGTATAAATTTGTTTCTCAGACAATGTTCCGTTGAACAAACGTAATGTGAATGAATGAGTGTTCCGTTATGGAAAAAGTTTTTTCGAATATGTACATATGTATTTATATACATATGTACATACGTACATACATATATTGACTGGTAAACTTCAGGTGAAATCGTTTTCAAACATTGACAGTTGATTCGTATAAAGGTTAGGTTATAGTAGTAAGGTGTCTCGCTCACGGACCTTTCACTCAACGACGTTACGCGAACGACAAATCACTCACGCGACAAATCGCTCACGGGACAAATCACTCACGCGATATTACGCTCACGGAAATATTCAACTAACGGAACTATCCGCGTGAGTGATTTGTCACGTGAGTGATTTATCTGTGAGTGTAATGTACGTGAGCGAGTTGTAGCGTGAGTGAAATGTCGTTGAGTGAAGGTCCGTGGGCGATTAGTCGCGGAACCATAGTAGCACAGCCCAGACTGGCAACTGCACGTAAACAGCAGTACGAAAAATATTCTTTGGTACATACTACTTATATTTATATACTACCATATATTGGTATATACTACCATATTGGTATATACTATATATTATATACTATATATAACCTATATATTGGTTTATACTACCATATTATACAGTTTATACTACCATATTATCACCGAAACTTATCAAGTAAATTCTGGTTGTGGAAATATTCACGTACGACGTGACGTCATATTGGCGAGTGTACCCGTTATAACGAAAGTTCTATGATGTGCATATGAATATTATCGGAAATGTCATATTGTGACAATATTGACTCGGTGATACGATGCAAGCATAATGAGCCGTATCGTCTTATGATCGTCATTTTAAACAATTCAGCGAAATTCAATAAATACGTATCAATTAACATCCACAGAGACATTTGTGGTCAAATTTGTGAATTTGCAGCACTTTTATACAATTCAGCGAAACTCGAATTTGCTGGAAACTCGAGATTTTACGAGAAAATAGGTAAGGTTGCCAATTTGTTGGAACCGTTTCAATGAAAATCAGATAAATTGGCAAACTCTGATAGGAAACGATCGACCTGGAGTCATAAATCAAGGTCTGGCCAGCAACTACTCGTGGGAATGGAACCGTGACCACTCTGCACGAAAGCATAATATGCTAACCACTAGTCTATTCTGTTGGTTAAAGTATGAAAAGAAGTAGATTTTTCGTGCACTGCTGTGCCGGGCTGTCGACGTGCAATGCTTAATAATATTAGCGAACGTTGATGCAATTTTTTAAAATGAAACATTTTATTGCATCAGTACTTTGGCAAGAGGAAAATTAATTTTTAATTTAAAAACCGCAATAACAATCACAATATCCAATTAATTTAAAGAAATTCTGTTTCAGCCACATACTTTCATTTTCACACATTGTTAAGGTTTTGTAATTAAATCATCACTGACGCTGATTGTTGGGTAGTTTATCGAATCGAAAAGTTCATACTTTTATGATGTAATTTTGAGGTTTTTCTCTGGCTAACGAACATAGTACATACATATAATTGTTACATATATTTACGACCGGTTGGTCGTAAATCATGACTAGCGCTATCACAGCGGATAAAATGTCAGCGTGGCTGGGATATATGTATTTAAATTACAGCTTTTTGTATTATATGTACATATTATATGTATATATCTGCCTAGCTTTAGAATAAACGTACTTTTTTCTATTTTTATTTTATTTTATTTCAATCGAACATGTACACCTTTACAGATTACTCCAAAGCGACGAGTGTACTAATACATATACAATACAATAATACAAACAATACAAGCATTTAATACAATGTGAATTCATACAAACAGTGACATCTATGGAGCATTTTTTATACAAATTGGTGAACCTCAAAGGAGATGCCAATTCACAGGAACATTCAATGAAAATCAGAAAAATTGGCAAATTCTGAAAGTTACAAACCAAGGTCTGACCAACAGCTAATAGTGGGAATCGAACCGTGACTACTCCACTCGAAAGCATAATATGCTAACCACTAATCTACGCTGCTGGTTATGTAGATGGTGAAAATATTAACCCTTACGAATAAAAAAAATGAATTTATATATATAATTACAAGGTTTTTATTAGCTTCCCTTCGCCAATCGGTATTCCTACATTCTTCCGATCGCTTTGAAACTTTGCTATTTTGCGAGGTTTCGCCGCCGATAGAGATTTCAATTGCTTCCGCTAGGTCGATGGTGAAATATAATCGTAATAAACAGGTTCAAGATACGCCGATCGGTTGATCGGCGTGTCTTGAATATTAAGTATGAATATACATACATACATATACATATATATGTACATAGAATTGTAGAATTGAAAACGGCTCAAAGTCGATTTATTCCGAAAGTATTTATTTAATATTTATTATATATTTTATTGAGTTGAACTTGAGTTTAAGTACGCATCTGTGGTATTTTGAAAGAGTGCTGTTGGGTCGTTCGATTGAAGATCGTGTGACCATGAGCGACATGGAAGAATTGTACAATTGAATTGTACTGTCGTAAAAAATGGGTATTTCAAATTAAACGGCCACAAAGAGCTATTGAGCTATTTAGATGCACTCGTACTATTGAAAACAATTTAAATATAAATTATTTCCAATTGACAGTTTTTTGTTGGGACTAAATACATATGTACGTAACAACGAAGTGTTCGCGAAGTACTGCTGTTTTCATTTTTAATTTGTTTATTTGAAATATCTTCGCTCCCGTATTTCTCAGAAGACATTTCGCTCTTTTTTTGGGGAGTTTTGTCATTTTTTCGTATTCAAGTTATTTGAAAAGATGTCGGCCGTTTACTCGGGGTCGTTCATCCCATGCTTACAATAAATAATGATCCGTGGATATGCGAAACGATCTATTATTTTTTTTCCAAATCGATTTTCTGCACGATGAACCAGTTATTAGCCTGTGGTATCTTTTTATGAGCGATTAAAGTACGCGTTTAAATTATAGCGTATCATAAACTGAACATATTTTATAAACGTCGCATTGCATTGAAATTTTTCTCTTCCACAATTTACATATTTACATATGAATATTTTGCTAATGCGTTTTTGAATTTACCAAATATGATACTTTAAGTATTACATCTACTGTATCGTATATATAATATTATATTATATTATAGACATGTATGTAGATCACCGTTTCCCAACCTTTTTTTCCACCGTTTCCCAACATAACGCAAAATTGTACCACCATATAAAAATGATTGTATTTCATGAAATTTGTTTTTACAAGTGTAATTATTATATATAGTATTTGCATGGTAAGGAATTATGTAGATCTGTTTTGGTAAGAAATTTTGTGGAAAAAAAGTAATTTGCGTACTTGTCATACTTCTATTATTGATGGTTTTAATAAAAACACAAAATTACAAAGTACATATAATATGTTTTCTTTTCATTAAATCTCCTTACAAAATAAATTTAATGAGATCCTTGTACTTAGTTTTTTTTTAAATCTGGTTCAAATGATGCGAGATTTACTCTTAAGTTTGGAGATGGATTAAATCAATTTCTATATTTGTCATAAAGCTGTTCATATTCTTCACTAATACCTAGCCAAAAATTAATAACCTTATTTATTTCGAATTCAGTTTTTAAATGCTATAATTTGAAAGTTCAATCAAGTTCTCCTTTTCCTTGGTAGCTGTCCGAAAATGTAAATAAGGTTTGGGGAAGCACTGCGTAAAAGACGATTTCAGCCCTATTAAATATTCAATTATTTTTTCACGTATATCCCGAGACTTGTTTTCAGATAAGAAATTATGTAAAGTTTCAAATATTTCAGTTTGATTATTTTCGATACATAAATTCCAATAAACTAATTTTCTAATCATATGTACTTTCAATTTTATCTGCAACATTAAAGATTATTATCGAACTGTTCTCAAGTGTCAAATTCAAGTTATTTATTTATTGGAGCGTGAACGCGGTAAATTTAAAAAAGCACTCGGAAAATGTATCGATTGCCAGATATTCGATCATCGACTGTACATATTGACGTCGACGATGACTAATTAAGATAATATTTATTAATTACTAGTTGTTTTACCCGGCTTCACTCAGTATTTGTAATATAAACAGCTTAAACATGGTGAATCTAATAGTAAATATTCATTTGTTTTTTTATTAAATTTATTTGAATCGAAAAAAATATAGTATTCAATCAATTGAATTGTCGTCATGGAAATTTTATTTTGTTTTCGAAGTTCCCAAACAAAGATACAAACTTGCAAAGTCTCTTTCGAAATTATATATTAGATATAAAAAATATTTCTATTTTTATGATTGTAAATCATTCATTCCTGCATGTCCGCCATTACTGATTTTTTTTTCGCGTACCACCAGCCATCAACCGCGTACCACCAAGTGGTACGCGTACCACAGGTTGGGAAACGCTGATGTAGATAAATCTACTGTATTGGTGCATAATGGTAAATAATAAAATGTTATTAAATGCTTTTATGCAATATGGTGAACGAATTTAATGATTTCTATGTATTTATATTTTGTACAAGAATGATACAAGGTTGAATGGGAAAATGATGGATAACATTCAGCGCATTCGTAGAATATGTATGCAGTATGATTGATTTGAGTACTGTATCAATAGTAAGAATGACAAATATTAACGACAAAAGAAACATATATATATTGAATCGATTTATGCAGTGTACGGGAAAATAGGTTGAAATTGCATTAGGGGCACATTGGATTGCAAGATTGTGTGGAATAGAGAGAAATTTGAATCTTAAGGAGGAAATATGTACATATGTACATATATCAATGTATATAGAAAGAAATAAGATTTGCAACAAGAATGTTAGTTTGACCAAGAAAAATTCTTGATTTAGCCTAGAAAGATTGATAGCGTGTTGGAATTCATTCGGTTTCCTTCAATTGATTTAGTAGCAGATGGTCGATGATTGACAATTATGATTTTATAAAATGATAACCAGTGGAAATTCCAGTTTTTTTGTAAAATTAGATAAGATAAGATAGCATATGTATTTTTGTAGATGTGTTTATTTGAAGTGTTGCTAAGTAAAATAATCCATTTTATTTCATTTTTATCGGAAAAGTTTTTGAGGCAATCATATGTACATATGTATGTACATATGTACATAGATTAAGTAATACAAATAAGATATCATAACGTACATATAATACTATGTTTTTGATACTATATATTTTATAATTGATCACGATTTCAAATCTACAATCTCTAACTTTGATTAAAAGTCGGTTCATATGATTCAATTAATTAGTTAATGGATTTTGAAAGTTTTTTATTCGATTTCGTTATGGTTTGATTTATCAAACACTATTTAAATGGCGTAAGATTTTAAGGTTCGCTTATACAGACCGGAAAGTGCAATTCAAAGTGAAAAATTCTCTTTCGTACGTTCTACATTCATATATTCCGTAATGTGCATTTGACATAATCGAAATAGCGATTTATTCATATTAA
The DNA here is from genome assembly GCF_051622035.1 of Arctopsyche grandis. NCBI lineage: Eukaryota > Metazoa > Arthropoda > Insecta > Trichoptera > Hydropsychidae > Arctopsyche > Arctopsyche grandis. Next base: position 12,376,534 of record NC_135365.1, on the reverse strand, counting down.
ACAGCAGTACATGTCACCGAAACGTATCAAGCAGAATCCGGCTGTTGAAATATTCACGAATGAAGTGACGTCATAGTGGCGAGTGTACCCGAACTAAAAAAGTGCGCATGCAAATATGAATAATTTCAGAAACGTCGTGTTGTGACAATATTGATTCCATTAAGCTATATTGCGCCGTATCGTTGCACTCTGTAATGTATATGTGAGCCGATTTTGCTTTGCACTCGTTCAAAACAGTATGAACGTGCCATAAACGTATGGTGTTGTATAGTATGAATAGAAGTCTTTTCCGTGCATTATTGGGCCGAGCTGTTGACGTGCAGTGCTGGATAATATAAACGGATCTTAAAACATTTTACCAATGATTCAATGCTGTTTTGAAATATATTATTTTTTATACATATGTACATACATACTATTTTAATTTCATCATACATATATGTATATAATATCGCTATTATGTCTGTTTATATGTCTGTCTGTCTGTCTGAGATAACGCTCGCCGTACGATGTATAATAGTCGTTCCGATTCGACATACGTATGTACGTCACAGCTAAACCACTGCCAAAACGAATATACGATACAATAACAAAAGAAAAAACTTCTATACATACATATATACAATTTCCTACCATTGTTTCCTCTTGGCAGAGAATTTACCGCAATCTATTGAAAAATTATTTAATTAATTTTTCTATTGGTGTTTTATATTATTTACATGTATGTACATATGTAGGTAGGTAGGGAGTTTTTACCTTTTTTATATTAAACAATTAAATTAATTAAACAATTAAATTTAAATATTAAAATAAATATATTTAAAAGGTATTTGAAAAATATTCAAGCCGCGTGCAGATCGAACACATGACCAACGAAACATTTATTTATTTTAATTTTAATTTAATAACTTAAGAGGGCTGTAAACCCGAAACTTAATTTTGTTACCGTTCCTTTCTTCGATATATATATTGAGTGTATGTATATATTGAGTGAATGCGACAATATATATATCAATATATATATTGAGTGAATGCGACAGTTGCGCTTCGACCAGATAGAACGTATTTTAAATTGACAAAATCGAGGTTTCGTATTCTACTATTTTCTCCTCCAAAACTGGACCAATTTTAAAAAAAATTTTATCATCGGTATGAGAAAGATACTTTCTGTGCATCTATCGTATTTTTTTTTTTTAAATCAACCGTTAAATAAGCACGCTGGACTCGTTTCGTGGGTGTAAAAAAGAGGCGATTTTATAGATGTTTGGCGGCTCCTAGCTCATATAAAAAATAATTAATCAAAAAAATAAAACGATAGATGCACCCCAATGGTGGATATCCATAGCATATTAAAAAATTATTTCTCTAGTGCCATAATTGAGGAAGGGAGAAGTATAGTACGTTTGTATGGACAAGGCGCTGCTGTCCAGCCCTCTTAATATGCGAACACCCATGCGATGATATTTCATCGGGTACAACATTATTATAAATTTAATAAGGATATTTACTGACACATCTGGGAATTAAAAGTTTTTTTAAAATTTGTTTATTCAAACATATACCTACTAGATTAATAGTAAATACATATTGCTTATCCTTACCTATTTTAATTACAATTTAAAATGACTTGACGTAAATCGGCGGAATTAATTTAGATTAAACGATGTGATGGTGTACGTGTGGTCAGGTGTGTGCCCCGTTTAAAATCGAGCGTGCGCGGTAGCGCTACGTGATTACCGCAAATTTACATTTAAATCGGTACCGCCATATCTTCATTGAAAACTGTATTTTTTTAACGTGGTTCTATTGAAATTTCGTCGGAAAACTGAGCGTAATGAGTGGAAAAGCTATTCTCAAAGGCTAAGAGATAACGCGCCGCCACAGTGGAAAATCGCACAATAAAAGCAAAAGACTGAAGTGAACTTTTGAATGGGAATTGCCGAGAAAATAAAAGAGCGAATTGTTCCGCAACGATAAAGACGAGATGACGGCGAACACGTATCGGCCGATGTCGTGCAAATACGATAAAATCATCGAGAAAGGACGGTGAGGGGATAGGGCGGGGGGTGGGATACCAAACGCTTTTTGTGCGAAACGATCGTTTTACGGTGTGCAATTTCGTTTTAAGCCGATGTTAAACTTTGCGTAGGTATATTACAATATATGTATATTGGACACCGAAACGGTAGTCTCCCTAAAACTCCCTTTTAACAGGTAGGTAGGTAAGGGCCCTGTCAAAATGTTAACGGATTGTTTAACCGCTGAGACATGCAGCTTAGTCGCCATACTTTTAAGACTCGTAAATCGCGAGATTGACAGGTGTTGAAGCAGTGGAGGAATTCGATCGATTTTGTCGATGGATGTCAGCGAGATTTGTGTGGTACAAAAACGTAAAGGATGAATGACCTCAGTTAACCAGGTTTCAATATTCAGACAGTTATATGGTTTTAGTATACTGTATGTACATATATAGGTATATTCGATACTGCTTCTTTTTAAAGAATATTTATATTTTCCCATGATGATATTACCGTTTCAACAATGAAATCATGCAAACTCTATTATGAAACGATCAACTTGGAGTCACAAATATCCAAGTCTGACCAGCAGCACTACAGAATTACTTCTTTTTCAATCGAGGTCAAACCAGGACTTGAACACGGGAACATTTTGGAGATTAGTATTAATGCAACCACCGCGCTAAGCTGCTGGCTATATATCTATGTATGTTTATTTTTTACTTTATGTACGTAGTAACAATAGATAAAGTTTTGTAATCATGCGAAAATTCGAACTCAAAATTTTGAATGATTCGAACTCAGAATCGATCAATGATCACGTTTTCATGATCTAAAAAAATGTGTGTGTTTGTATGTGTGCCTGTGAATTTTGGGGATTTTTTGAATACCGTTTGTCCTAACGAACTTAAATTTAGTATCGGCTAATGAAATTCTTGCCCATACGACGTTAATTTCTTTCAAATTCTTAAGTTGACCGGAAATGGTACTTCCCTTTATAGGTGTCCTCTTAAAGGTGTCCTCTTTTAAGTTTTTGAATTCAATTATCTCCCAAACTGCCAACCGAATCAGACAAATTTTGTTACATGTAATAGAAATTATAAATTTTATACCCTTATATATTTTAAATATTTTTACGTCAACCGGAAGTAGTAATTTTATTCTAGAGAATCAATGTATTTTATGTTTTTCTCAGAAACTTTTTTGTTTATTTTAATATGTTGCCAGGAATACATTATTGATCCCCTTCTTATTCAAACTTCGGCATAGAAGTATATGGTACATCTCTATTTATTTATGAATTATAAAAGACAATTCTCCCACCTTCATCTCTCACAAATTTCTCGCCTTGAGAATCTTTTGTCGAAAAAAACATTCTTTAGTTTTAGGATCTGCATTTTGGGATCGCATTGATAAATCACTTTTTGTGATATATGTAAATATGTACATACATATATATGTACATGTGTAAGACAAAGCTTGTGATAATTGATTTGCCATAGTCAGCTAAACATGACAAGTAGAATACTAAACCTAGAAGTTGAATTTGTTTATCTTTGATCAGTTATCTCAAATGATGGTGGGTGTGAAATCGAAATTAAAGGATGTATAGCAATAGCAAACATGCCGAGGCTGACCCGAATCTGGAAGGACCGGTCTATCACCACATTGACCAATGTTTGTCTAGTCTAAACATTATATTTGGTGTTGAATCTTGAAATATCAAGGCCAGAAAAAGACAAATTATAGACGTCTTTGAGATGTGGTGCTAGAGTCGTATGTTAAGAGTATCATGGAGTACTAATGAGTCTGTCCTCCAGTAAATCGAGATAGACTCCAATAGACAGTCATAAGTCTGTCTTCAATGAATCCTCGAATTCTAGCTAGAGTTGCAAACTGGATAGCTTGGAAAGTCTACTTGTGACTGAACATACATACATATGGAGGATTCTCGGAGAAAGCAAGGAAGGGGAAGGTTCCTTACTCGAAGGACCAAACAAGACCAAGTCGATAATGGCTTTTTTATGACTGAAGTCATTAAAGTTAATGGAATTTCGAGGAATATGCAGAAGAGCAATGGTACAGCTAATGGCCTTAAGAAGACCCTTTACACAGAGGATGACGACTATACGAAATCAATCGTCTGTACAAAATTATCGTCTGTATTAGCATATGGAAGCTTTATTACAGAAGTAAAGCTTCGATATGCAAAATTTATATACATATATGTATGTACATATACCTACCAGGTGAAAAACAGGTTTTGTCTGTGATGTTAATTAATTGATTTGAGAATTGATTACTGATGTTGTGAACAAAACTATCTGCTCTATCATTGACTGATAATTTTTTGTCTTTTGAGAAACACCTGACAGACAATTTTTACTTTATTACGTAGTAACAATAGATGAAGTGTTGTGATCATGCGATAATTCGAACTCGGATTTTTGACTGATTTGAACTCGGAATCAATCACTGATCACGTTTAGAAAAAAATTGTGTTAGTGTGTGAAATGCCAATCGAGATGACGTAATTTTTTTTCTAGTTGTCGGATTCAATCAATTATCTCCTTTTTTTTATATGTACATATGTATATACATACATAATAAGTATGATAAATTATACAAGTTAATATTTTTTGACTCAGCCGGAAGTAATACTCTAGAGATTCGAGGTTATAGTCTGAAACCTTTCAGTGTATTGAACTGAAATTTCATATCTATGTAGAAGTTTAATACCAAGTAATATATACATTTTTGTGGAAGATCCGTCAAGCGGAAGTGGCAGTTTATTCTTGTTTGATTTTTCTTCTACCCTTTAAATATGTGTGCGCTTCGCGAGAAAATTTAAAATTAAAATTAACTTCAAGTAAATAAAAAAAATCATCAAGTTTGATGGGATTTTTTCTTCTTATAAAAGTCAGAAATCTTGTGACCACATGATTTTTTCCACACTACTGAATGTATCAAGCTGAAAAAAAGTATATTTTTATTCTTTATGTACTAACTTAGAGTTGATAAGGTTTAGGAAACCAGAAGTAGTAATTTTTTTTTAAAACAATAGTTCATTATTTTATTTTGACTTTTTAAATTATCTCTATCTTCTTGATATTTAACGTTTATTATATGTATGGTGATATTAGGTAACAAAAAAATTTTGAACACAATCCGACAACCGGAAGTAGAACTTTTATCTTGTGTTAGTTTCCTTACATTAGCGTACAAAGTTGTATCGAAAATGTTCTTATAGCCGGGATGTGTGAATGTAAATGTGTGCGACATTATCGAATTTTGTTTTTATACTTATTATATTCCTCAAATACGTAGATAAAGCCATGGGTAGGTAACATCCAAATTTTTTCGTCTATGCCGTCTACAAAATGGTTCTTTCGCATAAATTTTATTTTCATAAGCCTTGATAAAATTTAAAATGATAGAGGCCCCCATTCGTTGAAATGCAAAATCCAAATCCAAATGCAATTATTACTTGAAAGCTTTTTTCTTAAAAGGTAACAGAATATCACATTTTAAAACAATGTTCTTTCATCCAAAAGCACTCTATTTCAATTCTATTCTTCGTCTTATTCAAACTTCTTTACAATCCATGCGTACTTGGAATTCGACAAAGGTACCCATGAGATATATATTTATTTGACTAGCATTTTAAACATACATATATACTGTACTTAATAATTTTGTTTTTATTGTGTGCATTTTATCATTATTGGAAAATTGTCCATTTCTGAAAGACTTCATAAGTTCTTCACTTGGAAGTAGCAGCGTTTGGGTTTAAGAAAAAAGTTTAAAGCCGTCGTTAAATTTTGCTAAGGAAAGCTCGGTAGCGGAAGTGCCCTTAAACAGATAGGTAGATAGGGTGTATCAAAATGCTTACCGGAAGGGCAATTTACGAGCCCAGCACGCAGCTAATTTACGTGGACACGTGTTATGACACTCGTCTGATTGTTTGAGTTTGTAAATTTTACCAGAATATGAGAGGCTGCGATGAATCGGGGTCATGTTACACACCGAAAGGCCTTTCGGCCACAAAACCGCTTGAACAATTTCAACAGAAATTAGCAAACTCGAAACAACCGTATCAAATTCTTCAGAACAATTGAAAGTTTGAAAATTCGAATCTAATACTGCTTCGGGAGATGGAACAGTTAACACGGTGAATTTGTAGGTCGATTATTCCCCCTAGAATGATAGAACGCTAAATTCTTACCCCATAATATATAAACTTTCAATATTATTATACCTTTTAATTCATATTATTATTATTTTAATTAATTCCAATAGCACGTAATAAAAATGTGAGCCAATTTTTTGAACGTTTTTTTTAATTAAATGAAAGTATGTATATTTGTACACTAAATGATCGGAAAATTTTATTTTCAAAGAAATTAATTTGAATAATTTTCCTATATAATATGTACGTATTTTAAGTAACTGAATAAGGATTCGGTCACATATAAAATAGGTTATTAGGACATGTTGTGAGGTTTTTTTAAATTGACCATTTAGTCATGAATAGGGATTCCCAAAATCCCGACATTTTTTTAACTACCGGTAGTACTGGTATCAACTGGTATTGGGTTTTTAAGCAATCACTGCAATGACATTTAATTAATTATCAATATAAATATTAATTAACTAATAATTTAAGGCTTTTTAAGAAGAAGGTTTCCAAAAAAAAAGTCTTGCTACTATCAATAGTCAGCTATTAATCAATATACGTAAATAGTCTCCGGTATAAGTACGATATTTTCAGCATACATTATCTTTGATTTTGAATTTATGATACACTATGTGGCTCCTTCGTATAGCTAGTCTATGTGGCTCCTTTGAATCTAGCAAGGATAAATACAAGCATACAGTTTTACCAAAAAAGGTCCAAAGGGTTGGGGCGTGTCGGCCGTTCCATGAATGCCAGACGCGTCACTGCATAGCACGGCTCATTTCTTTCACATGTTTCACTAGTATCAAAAAAAAACACGTGCCACATTCATCGCTGTGTGTTTTCGCGCTTATTCTTCTTTTATCCAGAATGGTGAGAAGTGAGATTCATTCATTTCAACCTTTCGTTATAAGAAAGTGATTTAAGTTCGGAAGGTATTGATATACTGTTCTAATTTAAGCCTGTTAATTTTTTTTGAATTTTTGTTAAGATTTTTCAGTTAAGAAAATTGAAAACACGAAAAACTAAATCAATTATATTTTTAAAATTTTTTTGTGAACATATCTATCAAATTTAACTTGCTGTAAATTGATATTTAGAAGAAAAAGCTCGGGTCTATTTTATAGTACCTTTGGGCTCATCAGATGAAACCTCAACGGGTTCATAAATAATACAAATTCAAAAATAACGGGATCGCGTTTTGAAATTGCCTTAAATTCTGTATATTTATTTATCCAGTAACGTGGTATTAAATTAGGATTAAGTTTGGTGATCGTAAAAAATTCGACCTTGTTTTTGCTTCAGCTTTCGATCTTCATCGTGAAAAAAAACCAGACAAACCGAATCTACACATTGTCCGGATAAACAATTTGTATTGAAGGGTCAATAATAAATTGTATATATTTTATATTAACCTATAGTGTATCGCTGAATGAATAAAAAATTAGAATCGCAATATCATACATATAATATATGTACACATGTATAGTGTACATAGATTTCAAAGTATTGTTTTTTATATGATGTAGACTATTTAAATATGCCTAAATGTGTCATAATATAGTAGTATCGTAAGGCCTTTTTTTACCATAGTACATACACATGTACATACAATATACGAGAATTGAATAGTGTCACACTACATATGGAAGTAGTGTGACGTAAAATTCTAGTAAATATCTGTAAATATTAAATTCATTATTGGTTTATACATATACATACAAATGTACATAAGTATGTATTATATATTAAAACGACCATTGAACTTTGACGTCAAACCACACTACGAGCGATGCAACTAATTACACGTATTTTGAATATTATTCATAAATGCTTTTATATACATATTTATAAATATATGTATGTATACATACGTGAATACGTGAATACATATCTCTGTCAGTGACCCAGTCTCCCTTTTTTTACTTTATCTATGTACATGTAACAATAGATGAAGTTTTATGATCATGCGAAAATTTAAACTCGAAGTTTTGACAAATTCGAACTCGGAATCGATTACTGATCACGTTTTCATGATCTAGAAAAAATGTGTGTGTCTGTGTTTTTTTCAAATTTTTAAGTTGACCAGAAATGGTACCTCCCATTATAGGTGTATTTTTAAGTTTTTGAATTTAATTATCTCCCAAACCACTAATCGAATCGGACTGAAATTTTTTTAAATGTAATAGAAATTATAAATTTTATAATCTAATATTTTTTCTAAGCCAAAAGTAGTGCTTTTAAACAATTGAAATTTGACAAAACGAATAGGGGGTGGAAAGTCAAACAAGCGTGGACAATCACTCGATCGTTCTTTTTGGCTGTCACCGTCTCGAAAAATTCTGGATCTTTGAAAATGTCTATGACGATTAAATTTATCTAATGACTTAGCGAAAACAATTGAAATTTCTATCGGGGGGCCAAACGTCGCAAAATGGCAAAGTTTCAAATCAATTGGAAGAGTTTCGAAATGAGTGTCTTTCTATCGAACGAAATAAAACTAATATAAAACCTTTAACATGGTCCAAATTTAAGCTACCTATATATTTCAGTATTTTGTTCAATGTGTATATTTATACATATGTACATACATATATGTATACTGATAATATGTGAGCGTTCAGATATTTTTATACCTGGCCAGATATCTTCAGATATTTTCGTAAACACATTCTCAAAAAAAAAATCATATTATGCAGTAAAAATTGTTTCAAATTGACTTGGGACTGAAACCAAATAACTCATTCACATTCTTTCATTCTGATACTTATATGTCTGTATCTAATCTATAATTTGGAAAGAGACTTTGTATGTAAATATCCTTGGTCGTCGTCGTCGTCGTCGTCGTCATCGTCCGTAGATCGGTGACGTCATCGAACACGTGATTCGATTTTTTTTTTTTCGATCCATGGGCGCCGATTTTTTTTTTCATTTCAATGGATTCACCCCCGCGGGGGCGCAAGGCGAGTAGTTTCATGGGGCCCCGCCAGGGGCGCCACAAGGGGCGCAACCCCGTGGGGCCCCGGAGGGCGCAGCCTCATGGGGCGCAGCCTCATGGGGCTCAAAAGGGGGCGCAGCTTTATGGGGCACAGCCTTATCGGCCGCAGCCTTATGGGGCGCAACCTTATGGGGCGCAGCCTTATGGGGCGCTGTCTTATGGGGCGCAGCCTTAGGGGCGCAGCCTTATGGGGCGCCGCCTTATGGGGCGCCGCCTTATGGGGCGCCGCCTTATGGGGCGCCGCCTTATGGGGTGCCGCCTTATGGGGCGCCGCCTTATGGAGCTTAGCCACATGGGGCCCCGAAGGGGGCGCAAGGGGGCGCAGCCTCATGGGGCGCAGCCCCATGGGGCCCCAAAGGGGGCGCAAGGGGGCGCAGCCTCATGGGGCGCAGCCCCATGGGGCCCCAAAGGGGGCGCAGCCTCATGGGGCGTAGCCTTATGGGGCGCTGTCTTATGGGGCGCAGTCTTATGGGGCGCCGCCTTATGGAGCTTAGCCGCATGTGGCCCCGAAGGGGGCGCAGCCTCATGGGGCGCAGCCCCATGAAGCCCCAAAGGGGGCGCAGCCTCATGGGGCCCCGAAGGGGGTGCAGCCTCATTGGGCCCCAAAGGGGGCGCAGCCTCATGGGGCGCAGGGGGGCGCAGCCTCATGGGGCGCCGCCTTATGGGGCGCAGCCTTATGGGGCGCTGTCTTATGGGGCGCAGCCTTATGGGGCGCCGCCATATGGGGCGCCGTCTTATGGGGCGCCGCCTTATGGGGCGCCGCCTTATGGGGCGCCGCCTTATGGGGCGCCGCCTTATGGGGCGCCGCCTTATGGGGCGCCGCCTTATGGGGCGCCGCCTTATGGAGCTTAGCCGCATGGGGCCCCGAAGGGGGCGCAAGGGGGCGCAGCCTCATGGGGCGAAGCCCCATGGGGCGCAGCCTTATGAGGCGAAGCCCTAAACGGCAACTGATCATGGGGGCGAAGCCCTTGACGGCATTTAATCATGGGGGCGCGGAGGGGCGAAGCCCTAAAAGGCATTAACTAGGGGGGGCGAAGCCCTAGACGGCATTTAATCATGGGGGTGCGGAGGGGCGAAGCCCTAAAAGGCATTAACTAAGGGGGGCGAAGCCCTAAACGGCAATTAATCTTGGGGGCGCGGGGGGCGAAGCCCTAAAAGGCATTAACTAAGGGGGGCGAAGCCCTAGACGGCTTTGAATCATGGGGGCGCGGAGGGGCGAAGCCCTAAAAGGCAACTGATCATGGGGGCGAAGCCCTAAACGGCAATTGCTCATGGGGCGTGGAGGGGCGAAGCCCTAGAAGGCAAAGGCTCAGGGGGGTGCCGAGGGCGAAGCCCTAAAAGGCAAAGGCTCAGGGGGGTGCCGAGGGCGAAGCCCTAGAAGGCAAAAAAAAAATTTTGATTTTTTTTTTTTATTTTTTTTTTAATTTTTTTTTTTAATTTTTTTTTTAAATTTTAAATTTTTTTTTTTTTTTTTAATTAAATTATCTTAGTCATGTTTAAGCGGTTTATATTATAAATACTGAGCGAAGCCGGGTAATACAGCTAGTATATAATATAATCAATTTTGAGCACACAGCACAGGCCGGCAACAGCACATTAACAGTTGTACACAAATTATTCTTTGGTACATTATATATGGACACATTCTTGTGTTCCGCTATACTATGTATGTAGCGTATCCGTAACAGCTGTAACCGACACACTCTTTTCATCTTATACATCAGTACACATCACTGAAACGTATCAAGCAGAACCGGTTTTCTTTGACTACCGAAGAAATATTTACGTCATAGTGGCGAGTGCATCCGAACTAACAAAAGTGCACATGCGCATATGAATATTTTCGGAAACATCATGTTGTGACGATACGACGCAAGTAATATGGCGCCATATCGTCGCGCTCTATAATGTACATATGTATGTATATGTAAGCCGACTTTGCCTTGCACTCAACCAAAACAAGTATGAACTTGCCGAAAACGGGCGGTGCTGTATAGCATGAATACAAATAGTCTTTTTAGTGCAGTGCTGTGCTGAGTTGTTGACGTGCAGTGCTGGATAATATAAATAGACCTTTAAATATTATATTAATACTATTTGTATGCATTTGCTTACGACTTTTTCCCAGATATCGATCGCAGACTCTGGATTCGTTCAAAAGTGCTCCGGGTCATCTTAATATACCAGTGATCTCTAGTCCAGTTAGGGTGTTTTTAAAATGCATACATATGTACTTAGTATTTCAAAGGAAAGACGTATGCTTCCATTGTGACTGATATTTGCACAAATGTTGTCCAATTTCCGCCGGAACTCGTTTATCTGTCATATCATATTTGTCGTCACATCCCTTTGTGCCATTTATGTCATTCTAGGTTACGTGTCATTCAATTGTACCGAATATAAATGGTCACTATTATTATTCGTAACAAATCGTAAACTAGTACAAATAGAGGAAACGCGTTGTAAACAGGATTTTAAATGTAATTTAGCTGCAATTTGATTATACCTACATACATATATGATATGTACACACAGTGGCGGACTGGCCATACAAGCGAACATGCCCGATGGCATGTGGGCCCCACTGTCTGTTAGAAAATATGGGCCCTCAGTGAAATTAAATAACTTTTTATCTATTTCACGTGTGTAAAAAATTATAGGATATTGCACTTTGGGACCTAAAGTTTGGGTATTTCAACAAAACAAATTTCTTACGATATACAAAAACAACTAATACCTGCTTTAACGGCCCAAGGATCGGTTAACTTTTTTTATTAGGCTCAAAATGTAAGTTTCAACATTTGCGTGGGCCCTTTTGCCGGGCCCATTTCCAACGTCAATATTATGTATATACCAATACCTATGTAACAACTACCTACTGAAATAAAAATGGTAATAAACAAATTTCCGTGAATAATATAAACTGAATTGCTTAAAACAATTTTGATAGGACGATTTATCATCAACCAGCTATTTAAATTTACTTCATACTTTCAAAATAACATTTGATTATACTTCGACGATATAGTAAGATTTAAATACACAATTGTAAACAGTTTCCTAATATAAAATCTATTCCTAATCTAGACACATCCATGTATATAGAAATATAGGATAGGGGCCCCCTCCCCAAAATCCCAATTTTCGATTAACATTTAATTGAAAATATTATGCATCGTTTTCAGGGACGTAATTTGGGGGGGGGGGGCATAGGGGAGCAATCGCCCCCCTAAATTAAGGAATAGTGAGAATTTAGAAAATATTATGAATTTAATGATTAATGAGATACTATGGATCTATGAATACTACGTTTATTTCTTATGTTACTTTTGGGTAATTAATAAAATAATCGCTGCTATGTGCTTTGAAAAAAAAAATTATTTCAAAGCATATTTAGGTTTTTAAGTGGTATGCCATGGGTAAAATCCATCCTATGGAGCGAATCGTTAGAAAGGTCCCCTTTACTTTATTTTGTCTCAAAAACAGATGTGTAACGTTTATTTTTCCGAAAGTTCGTGTATTTTTTGTTTTCAAGAAATGTTTTAAATTAATATTTTACTGAATCGGTTCAATCACAAATGGTTTTATTTCTCGTATTTTTATTTTATTTGCAGACGTCCATTCTCTCACAAAACAACGAATGAGATGGATTTAAACTTCATGTGTAACGAATTCGGTCCAAAACAAGTTTTAGTTATTTAATAAAATTGCTTTCTGACCAAAACTTCATCAAATTTAGTACATAAAGAATAAAAATATAAATTTTCAGCTTGATACGTTCAGGGGTGTGGTAAAAAACAGGAGTAAACTGTCACTTTCGGTTAACGGGTGTTCACGAAATTTTACACACACTCAGACACACAGAGCCACACACATTTTTCTATATTATGTAAACGTGATCAGTGATCGATTCTGAGTTCGAATTTTCGCATAATCACAAAACTTTATCTATTGTTATTACGTACATATGTACATAGATAAAGTGAAAAGACAGTCGGTAGAAATTAAGTTAATTGATAGTTTTTAGTGACTCAGTTTGATGGTCGATTTTCGTTGACCATGTGAAGATTTTTGGAAAAAAATTTTCGCCTGCGGCGCTTTTTTCACTTTTTACATAATATTTTTTTATAATTATTTTTTCAAATATAAGCTTCTTTTTTTCATATTTTATAACTCAATAAGGTGTATGCAAAGAATATTTTCCATTTTTATTCCGATAAAAAAAGATTTTTTGAAAAAAAATTCAATTTGACCAATCTTTGCCAGCCCAAGGAAAAGCTGAAATGACGTCCCTGATTCTTTTATGATGCATTCTATTTACCTAGGACAAGGGTTAAAACGAAATATACAATGTAATTTATTTTTCTTTATTTTTCATTTTTCTTTAACCTAAATTTGTTTACCATTTTTGAAAAAAAAAAAAAAAAAATTTTCCCTTGATTTTTAGCGTGATGGAAAGAAGAAAATTTTGTTATATGGAGGGGGGGGGACAAATTTTTTTAACCCTGGTGGGGCCCCTTTGACTCCTGGCATCCACTGATTTCAGTCCCAGTCCGCCACTGTGTACACATGGGAATGTGTTTCTAAATGTCACTGTAATAAATCGCCGAATTTTTGTATTGTAATTTTGATTGACAAATTTCAAAATAAAAAAATGGCAACGGCGCGAATTTATATTACATATGAATTATTCCAATACTTTTGTATTGACTTGGCGCCAGTCGTCCCCCCTAAATTAAAAAAAATAATATATTGTGATTATGAGAATTATAGAAGATATATCACACGATCGTGAATGAATTCCTCGCGCCTTGAATTTAACACATATTTAATTTATATTTATTTGGTAATTATTAATAGTCCGAAAAAGTCATAAAAATACCGAAAAACAACATGGTGGGGGGAGGGGGGGGGGGGGGTGTACCTGTGTTAGAGTTTATTTTTTCACATCTCATATAATTTTTAGGGCTAAACTTTATGTAGACAGTAACATTCTGATGGCTTTGGATTTATTATATTATATATTAATAGTGATTAATAGTAATATAAACCGCTTAAACATTGCTAATTTAATAGTATTTATTTTTTTATTAAATTTATTTGAATCGAAAAAAAAAATTAACGACAGCCAATCAGAAATTACACACACAAAACGAATGGAACTGAAAAAATAATCCTGATCTGGAACTGAAAAAGGAATCGGGATACGGAACTGAAAAATGAATCCGAAATCGGGATTTAAATCAGAACCGAGAATCTGAACTGAAATCGAAATCCGTAACTGGAACTGAAAAAGGAAACCGGATAAGGAACTAAATATAGAATCCGGAACTGAATAATGGAACTGAAAAATGAATCGAAATCAATATCGATATCGTCATCATAGAAAATTCCATAACGTCACGGATTTTACCACCCAAACCTTACATACATTACGAAAGTCTCTTTCGAAATTATATATTAGACAAATGACTGAAATATAATATATATGTATGTCAACAAGCTTGGTGAATCAGAACGTTAGCAAGATCACTTTGTTAATGATAATGAAAGCTGCAATAGAGGTCATTTTCATCCCATACATTACATTGAACTCTTAGCGATAGCTATATATGTATGTATGTAGGTAACAAAAACTAGACATATGGACCACCTACATATACATATATGTACATATGTAAATACACACATAGTGTGTACATACATAATTGTTTTCTGATTTCAGTTTGATTTACAACACTTCTTCGTAAGTTTGCTGCTTTATATTTTTATGGCAACTTGTTTATTGTTTATGGTTTGACATAAATTTGTTTTTTTCATATTGACCTATGTTATGCACACAATATGTATGTATGCTATATTCCTATAGAGCGGGGCGTCAGGCAAGTATGCATCCTATCACCTACTGTTTTTAACACCTACACCGAATCCATCTTCCACGATGATCTCTAAGAAACGGAGGGTATCAAGGTGGGCGGCGAGACGATCACCAATATAAGATATGCTTATGACACGGCACTAGTCGCTGAAAAATTTGCAGACCTGCAAAGATCTCTAGACCGTGTACATCAAGAAAGCAATCGAAGAGGTCTGCGCATAAATCTAAAGAAGACAAAATTTATGATAGTAGATAGAATGCAAACAGACACCGATGATCTAACGTTGGATGGAGAGGTGTTTAGAAAGAGTTAAAAGATTCAAATATCTGGGTACCTGGCTGAATGAAGAGATTGACCCAGATGAAGATCTAAGAATCCGCATCGAGATGGCTAGAACAGCATTTATCAAAATGAAGGCGGCGCTTACAAACAAGCATCTCCATCTTCCTACGCGGTTGAGATTTGCGAAGAGCTACGTCTGGACAGTATTACTACACGGATGTGAGACGTAGACTCTGAAGACCAAGATGATCAGCCGCATCGAAGCTTTTGAGATGTGGACCAAAAATATATCAAATGAAGCTGTCCTCGGCATGATGGACAGGCAGGGAACTTGTTTCTGTCATCAAGTGGAGAAAGATGGAGTACTTCAGACACATGATACGGGGTCCAAAATACGAATTTCTCCGTTTGATAACCATGGGGGAAAATAGAAGGAAAAAACTGGATTGGCAGGAAAAAGTTATCTTGGCTTCGAAACATGCGCATGTGGACCGATATGAGCGCCGAAGAACTGTTCCGAGCCGCTGAAGACCGATGTGGATATCTTCAAATAATGGACGAGATGGTCGCCAACGTCCGAATGCGGACAAGGCATTAAAAAGAAAAAGATGTATGTATGATATTTTCACCAAGATCACTTATTTGTTTATTAAATTATACATAATTGACAATATTTTCCATATAGCAAATATTTCTGTTTTGGAATTGAAGAATCGTGATTGCAAATTATATTTAATATTTGACGGGAAGTTTTTATAAAGTGATTTGAAGGTTTTCTAGAATCTACATGGTAGCTGTCGGAAACATCAAGGATTTCCAAATAACTCACAGTCGGTGACCTCATGCAAATTGTAATTGATTCTCGCTCATCAATATCGTAATTAATCACAATTAATACTTCTGCTATCATCGTGCTAGTTAAATAACAATTTACTTCAATTACTTATCGATATGTATTAACATCAAGTATATATATGTACTACATAGGTATAAAATTAAATAAGTAAAAGCAATTGCTTGACCTAGTCTGATAAGAGTACTACATATTATATAAGGAGTTTGACCCCTTACTCAGATCGCTTCCTAAATGTTTCAATAGATCTTAGATCGTGAACTTTGACCAGGATGCAATCTACGCATCCGTTTAAACAGGTGCCATCGAAATTTTTCATGAATATTAATAATGCATTGAAAAATTTCTTGTATATAATTATATTTTCAATGCGATCAAGTTATATTACAATATTTAACTATAGATTTACATAGTTTGTACGATCAGTTTAAATAGTCGATTCGAAAACGAATGGATAACAACCTTTTGAGATGCGTTGCGCCACAGGTCTTAGTGTTTTTATGAATATTAATGGTTTTCCTCTTTCTCCGAATTTCCCTTTGATGGATTTTCGCAGATCGCATCCAACGAAATAGTGCCCAGATTTTTTTTTGCTTCAATCTCGTAGCATAAATAATTCAACTTTCGGAGATCTTATAAAAAGTTTATTTGTTTCGTTCGCAGTTCGAAAATCGATACTGAACGATACTACAATGAAAAAATAACACACACATTTCCCCTCTTATGCGAGATAAATAGCCTTGAAATCGGATAGGATATTTGTTTATATAATTATACATAATATTATGTACATATATACATATATATGAATACGTAACAACCTTTTCGGCTATTATAAATACATATGTACATATACATTTGTTCATAGTTTGATCTTAAAGCTATTCAATTCATTGGACCTTGCCTTTTAAAAATCAAATGTCTTATATGTATCATAGAAAGGCAGTATAAAAAACGAGCTATTAAACGAATATGAAAGTACGTATAGGTATACGTATATACGACTAAAAATAAATAATTATTTTTGGAATCAACATTTTAATAAATAATTGTTTATAGGGGTAAAAAAAGGGTTCAAATAGTACACACAATTTTGAGAAGATAATAATTAAGAAAAAGCTGGATTGAAAAATGCGAATTTCGATTTTCATCAACGAACCTAGTGGAAATCTTTAGTCATATCAAGGGAACGTTAAATAAAAAAAATCATTAATTTCAAACAATGTCCTGTGCCTCTAACCAATCGATATTTTATGAAATGTAACGAAGAGATAAATCAATTAGATTTTCACCAATGAAAATTCAAAACTCGCGTTTTTCACTCCGGTTTAATGCACATACATAGATGTGTGAAATATGTTGAAACTAGTGATAGGATTGGAATAATACCTCAGAGATAATCGCTTGTTAAATGTTTTATGTGAAATAAGTACGCGTAATGTCTTTAGAATGTTACTTCTCTAGTCTGTTTTCTATATGTAGATAAAAACAAAATTATGGAATAAACAATGATTTGACCTTTGGTGTTTCCAATTTTTTATTGTATGAAACGGTTACTAAACTCGAATCAAATATAATCAGAAGACAAAAACAGGATGTAGACGATCTGTATTTAAAATCATCATTGTCAGATATCATGTACATATCGTATACATATATTCAAGAACCTTGACCTCTGCCAGGATTAAAACCTTGCACCTTTCAGTTTTTAGATTACCATCATACGGATTCCTATTAAATATGATTTATAAAGTGTCTGAAGCGTGTGTTTATATGTAGAAATAAATCATCTCTCAACGACGCATTTCAATACCATAATAATTGAAGTAACAGACATTTAAATTGGACACCAGACACACATATTTCATCTCGTTTATATCGAAAATCAGGTTGGGGAAGTGACGCAATGCAAAATTTCCGCAATTTGAATTGAGACCTCCGAATGTGTACACTACAATTGACTAGATACAATACGTAATTAGAAGCGGTCCGTTTAATTAGAACAGGCATTTGTCCGACTAGTTCCATCGTTCCGTTTAATTTGATATACAACTTTAACGAAATTCATGGCTCGTATTCGTTTCAACGAATGCGTTTTAGCACACATGTTTTGGAAATCGCCTAATTTGAGAATTTTAATTAACGCTTAAGGTCGAGTTCAACGGTCGCGTTATGTGACACGTACCACTTTGATCGAATAAGCGACGAATTTAACAAGACTTATGGGTAATTCCGAAAATTTATATGAATATTTGCATAATTGTGTATAAATTTAGGTGAGTGTGCGAAGCGTTTTCCGTGACTTTTCCTGTCATCTGTCACTGTTTATTTTGTTGTCAAAATCGTCTTCGGCAGATTACAATACTCGAGACATATTTGCTTTCCATTAGTGAGTATAATATATGCAAAGTTTTAGAAATTTTGTTAGTTTTTTTTTGTTTGTTCATATATTGATGGCTTTTTGTACGAGACACAGAAATGGAATTGTCCATGGCTAAATATTATGCGAAATTTTATATAATAACTTGTGTGTATGTTATATATGTATGTATGTATGTATACAACACCTAATTATGGTGGTAATTTATTGCCATCATCATCATTTTTATGAATTTAAATGGATATTTTCGATGTATCCGGTGTGATTATTACATACATGTCATATACATATTACATAAATAAAATAGTTGTTTGAAAAGTTGTAAATTTTTATATCATCGATTCGTTTTGGAGAAAAAAATTATCAAAACGATGAATAAATTGATCAATTGAAAAAAAAACAAATTTTTATCAAAATATTGTTGGATAAAGATAGGGGGATCAGTGCACGTCGTCCAATCAGAGAGCTTGACTCATCGACCAATGAGCGAGCTCGACTAAACGACCAAACCCGCACGGCAGACGAACATGTATAAAAGCCGGTGGGTTGGCCTCAGTATTCGGAACTATTAAAGATCTGAAACCTACCTGATTGTTTTCTTGTACCTCGACTTGATTTTCCTTACCTCTGAATACTCTTCAATATGACTGTATATATGCTAATATATATGTCATTAACAGAAAAAATATATACAACCTAAAAATTGAAAAATTTACTATTTAAGAAAATAAATCGTTTTAATTTTTTTTTACCATGGTTCTCATTATGGGATTTCCCTCAAGGCGACCCCTATGGCCAACTTTGTACATTTGTAATATCATCAACATTCACAGCCATTCGCCATCCACTGCTGGATGAAGGCCTCCCCTACACGCAAGACACATTGGTCAAAGATATTTCTTTTCTCCAAAGACAAAGTACCATTTTAGAATTCTATACGGAATACATTTGCTGAAATATACTCAAATTTTACTATAAATTCAAATAGTAGTGACAAATGAAGGTAGGTGGCCAATTTGATAGGAATCGTTCCAACAATGAAATCAGATAAATTGACAAACTTTGATAGAAAACGATCGACCTGGAGTTGCATATATCCGAAGTCTGGCCAGCAGCACTGAATCAGGAATCGAACTCGTGACCCCCTCGGCTGTTAGCATTATACGCTAACCACTGCACTACATACATATGATGTATATTGTTGATCATCATAACATGTTTATGAAATTGGTGAATCGCTTTTGTTAAATTTTATTTGAAAATACAGAATATTTGAAAAGCCCAATGAAAAAGCCGCTTTTGATGCAACACTTGATCGACTTCAATCTGAAACGTTTACAAAGCGATCGTTTAATATCGTTTACTGGCTCTTTTGATATTTTATTGAATTCTCGGGAATCATTATAATGCCATAAACAAAATGTCAAACGTGTCGATTTATTTGTATGATCGGTGTTGTTACAATAAACCTCGTGAGAAAAATGTTATCTTAAGAATTTATATTCACAGTCGATCGAAAATAAACAATCATCGTGTGCCAAAAGGATTTGTACATATGTACATACATATGTATGTGCTTTATTAACTAACTCATCAGATTATATTTTTATAAGTTTACTTAATTTTTCACTTCAAGGCATTCGATAAATCCGTTTATGATTTTATTTCAGTGCCTTGGCGAGCAAACAATACTATTTAGTGACTTGGCGAGCAAACAAATAAAAATATGCATAGGCTTGGCTTGTTACTATGTACTTAAATATATGTACATACACATGTACCAAAGTATACAGATTGGAGATAAAATCTCCATTATGTGATTGAACTCTCGTCTCAACATTTCGTGCGTTTTTATATGCAAACATTTTCGTGTATAAATAACTATTCGCTAATTCCGTGAATTCATCAGTCAGAATTGGATTGTACATCCAGTGCCAAAATTACTCAACTTGACTTTAATTACTACATATGTATAACGATTTCGATTGATCCAAATTGTAGAGCAATAACGTTCATATTGATGAATTTGTTTGTTCAATGTCCGATTTTGCAAATGTTAGAATCACACCAGCTTTTTAACAACCACTTTGGGTTTTCCCATACGTTTGAAATTGAATACATGTATTATTAGCACTGATAAGCACATGGCTTTCCAATTTTACGAGCAATGTGAGACTGTCTAAATATGCTGTTTTAATCGAAGGATCAGTTAGCAAAATAATTGAAAGGATGATATCAATGCGGACGAACCAGACAAGAGTATCATTTATCCAGACGATTTTATCAGAGTGCTTCAACATGCCGATTGCGAAATGATAACTCATGAGTAATTCAATTCATGGTGAATTTATCACACTGTGGTTTCTTTGTGTTTTAAATTTGTACTGAAAAAATAAATATATTTTTTTAAAAGATTATAAATTTAGGTTGATCATATTGGATTCAGTACGTACTTGTACTTCGGTGACGCCATGTTTGTATTATTTAATAGTTGTTTACAAATTAATAATGATTTTTGATTCGTGATAAGGACTAGAAGTTGAACGGTGCCAGATTGATTGAGTATGGTCGGTGTAGTATATTTTTTTTAGCTAAACTGATGTGAAACAGAATCTGTTTGTTACCAAAGTTGACAGGCATGTTCGAATTTATGACATTAGACTACATAATAAATTTGATTTCCATTCTATAGTCAGCGTGCTGAAAATTGACGCGTCACTTGTTATAATAAATGGTATAAACATTTTATTTTTATTTTCATTAAAATTCAGCCTTAGTCAAATTAATTTAATTACTGATGATCGTCCTCCAATTATTGCCGGTTTTAGGTTCGTTTATATTATACCAGCACAGCTCAAGCTGACAACAGCACGTAAACAGCAATACGATAAATATGCTGGGGAAAATTGAAACTTATCAAAGCAATCAGAAACTGTAGAAACAGATCAATTTACAAATTTACGGTTGTGTATTCGCCGATGACTCAAACGCTTTTACGGTTTACTAAGATGTTTTTTTTCCAACAGGACATTCAAAATATCAATGTCAAAAGGAATTTCAGGCAAAAGTATACACTTATGTACTTACACAAGTATGCGAAATATCAGATCGATTTGATGATCGGAAGTGGTACCTGGTCTAACGTAAATCAAGACAGAAAGTCAAAATCAAAGTTGAAAACAAAGGTAGACCAGTCGGAGTTTTTTTATAAGATATAGTGTGAAAAAGATTAAGTTTAAACGAGCAGGGGTCGGAAAGTCAAGCAAACAAGATTACCGGCCCTTGGCAAAGATATAGCTGTCACCGTGTCCAAAATTTTAGAATTTTTAAACTTGCCTATAAAGATTATATTTCACTATCGACTAAGCAGAAAAAATTGAAATTTCAAACCGATCAAGAGATTTAGGAGGTTTGTCCAAAACAATGTGCAAAGTGAAACTTAGTAAAAAAAATTATTTAGTACATTCTAAACGGGCACAGTCATACATATACTCCTTAATGTATATGCCGCGCATCCGTGACAGTAGTAACCGACACGATCTATTCATATTATACAGCAATAAATGTCACCGAAACGTATGAAGCAGAATCCGAAACGGGTGCACTCGCCACTATGACGTGATGTCATACTAACGAGTGCACCCGTACTAAAGAAAGTGTTGCTCCGTGCCTATGAATATTTTCGAAAACGTCATAATGTGACAATATTGACTCGATGATTGATTCGATTTTGCCTTACAATCATTCAAATTAAGCATAAACGTGCCGAAAATGGGCGGTGCTGTATAGTATGAATAGAAGTAGACTTTACCGTGCAGTGTTGTGCCGAGCTGTTGACGTGCATTGCTGGATGATATAAACGGACCTTTAGTAGTAGTGAAATTTTGATCATCATCATATTCATTGATACTGCAGTCGTCACTTTTAACCATGCTACAATTAGCTACTCAGTAAATTATTTAAAATCTTGAATATTTGATAAAATAATCGTGTGGATATTTAGATTTGCATATTCGTAAGTCGGTCCATTTTACACGCATCAAGAATGATAAAAAGTTGAAAGATTCAATTCGACTTCCTGTCTTATTTGGTTTGACGCATCTCAAAATGGAAGCAGGAAAAAGGTTCGGTTTCCTGCTTCATTTCTCTGAATTAATTTTTCGATTTAACTATATATTTTTGTATGTACATTCTTCGTGGAAAGATAGTTTGTATATTTTTCGATAAAGTGTAAATTTACTGTCAAAATACATACATACATATATTGGTAAAATTTATGATGTAATAATATTGTAATATCGTAAATGGATACAGCGAGTATATTTCTTCCGGCAAATTTTGCACAAATTTTTATTAAATTGCCATAGCCATCAATCCCGTCGCCCATGGGAAATTATGGTGATTTAGTGCTCTTCTGATAATGATGGACCAATTTGAAATGTGCGTTTTCGGTTATGATGCAAATTTTTCCCATTTATTATCGATTATTTTTTGTAATATGACACGCAGGGTAGTTTTTTCGAAATTTTGTTTAGCTTTCTTTACACGTACATATGTATATTCTTTGTTAATATTATTTAATACGGAAATTTTTGAAAGAATGGTACGATATTTATATGCATATAGTAACAATGGATTCTATTTTTTTTAATACAAAACAAATAATTCATACATATGTATGTTAAGAGGTTTTTTTTCAAACTTTACATATGTACAAACACATCATAATAGCATCCTATTATGTCTGCATGTTGCAAGTTTATCCAAAAGTTTTACACGTTAATTTGTATGTGAGTAATGTGAATATAATTACCTCTAAATGCATATTTGAACGTCATTACACGCGTACATATGTACATATGTAATCTTTCAATCAATTATTCATCACGCGTTTTCAAATGTCCAATTATTGAATTTGTACAGATTCTTTTACGCGTTTTTCTACTGCTATTAGACCAGTTGAAAACCAATTATGCGATTCTAACACGCATAACGGTTATCCTGTACGCACGTTTGCTTACCTACAAGGTTAGCAGAATGTATTGAGTTCTTACATATGGGTGAAAGTATTTCGTACTGAATAGTTCGTTTTGCAATGTGATGCTAAAAAATGTACCGTAAAGTTGTGGGTGAATGAAATTATTACTGTCATGATTCACATGACTTTTCCTGAGCTGTGTTGGAGAAGCTTATTTTGCAAATGGTTTTTTTCTTTGCGTTTTCACCGAAAATAATGAAAAGAAAAAGTAACAAGATCGTGAGAATCCACCGGTGCCAAAAGAATACGTTAGTAGGCGAAATTCTTAGGTAACATTTCTGTTGCTTCACATTATTATTTACATGTAATGTATGTAGAGTTGTAGGCGATTGTCGAATTGGAGTAGTGTTGAGTAATACAACAATTTGCCGAATTTTAATGGCGCTTTTGCTTTACATAGTAAATGTCTATCAAATTTTAGTATATTGCAATACATATGTACTGTGGTGTCACAGTCCAGTTTCCAAAATAAATTCTTCCAACATTCGCTCTATATAGTTAAAAAAATTCGGACGTGACCAACCCACTACTATGTATATCTATGTATGTGTTTGAGTAATATAAGAGGATAAAAAACAAAATTCGAAAATTAAACATACATACACGTTTACACATACCGGCTATGAGAGCATTTTCGATACAAATTAACGATACGATACAAAGCGTAATGTAGAGAAACTTACACAAGATAAATGTTCTACTTACGGTTGTCGGATACTGTTCAAATTTATTTGGTAACTTAAAATCACTATATATATTATACACATTAAATATCAAGAAGATAAAAATAATTTAAAAGGTCAAAATAAAATAATGAAATATTGTTTTAATAAATAATACTACTTCCGGTTAAGTAATTCTGACCTAAACCTTATCAACTCTAAGTTAGTACATTAAAAATACAAATATAAATTTTCAGCTTGATACGTTCAGGGGTGTGGAAAAAATCATGTGGTCTAAAAAACTATATGTACTTTATATACATTTATAACACTATTATAATAAATATGAAATTATATTAAAATAATGGTGACAAATGAGAGTAGGTTGCCAATTTGTTTGGAAATGTTTCAAAACTGAAATTAGATAAATTGGCAAACTCTGATAGAAAACGATCGACCTGGATTGACATACATACATATATTGAAGGTTTGACCAGCAAGGTTTGGTTTGACCAGACCCATGACCCTTCAGTTGATACCATTATACGCTAGCCACTGAGTTATATTGCTGGTTTAAACTGTTATATACAAATGTGCATATTCGAGTCATCGAATCTAAAAATTGTGTTTTTACACTTTTTACAAGTTTGTATGTATTAAGAAGGCTCTAATCAATGTAACCTAGTATATAGAATTGGAAATCAACCATTTTGTCTGCTTTATTTCAATTGAATTGATTACTTTAACGAAGGAAATGTGTATATGTACTGGAATCAATTGTTTAGATTATTTTTTTTAAGAAATTTTTATATTCTGACCTATTTATAAGGATTTGAGCATGTTCTGATTGAATTTCTGCATGATTATTTTTGGCAATATTTACAAAATTGGCACAATTCGTGAACGCATTTGTTAAATTTCACTCAACCCGATTCGAATTTAGACGTACATTATGTTTGTATATCGCGGTGCAAAAAAAATAGTTTATTCATACGGCGATATCTAATTAGTACGCATCACAGAACGTGTTGAACGCACCTTGCGCGTCTAATGGATTGGGCAGCGTTTATTTTTAAATTTTCAATTCGCTTTCGTTTCTCAAACAATGCCTAGGGTCCTTGGTATTTAATTATAACCATTTCGCGTACAATTCGATTGAACTTTTTCGCATCCCTACCATATCTTTGCCGACTTTGTACCGTTGCGATGTGGGAGACCCAGAAGATGAGGTCGTCCAAGAATCAACATGAGCCAAGGCAGTCAACGACGACGTTCACCGGCGAATCGACGTTCGTTCGGCTGGTGATTTCAAAGTAGACCGGTCGATAAAATCGCACCGGTTCGCCGCCGAACCGGTCGGTCTCAAATCTATTCCGCACATACTACGGAAAGATCGCGATCTTGGATACCCTCGTCAACACGACCTCCTGCGACTCAACAGTGGAGACACGAGATCAATAGGTATGTGTGTCGACAATTAGATCAAAGCCAAAACTTCGAAATGCGGCTAAGTTCAAACCGGGTTGTCGAACCGTTCATCTTGACATTGCTTTGTGCGAACGTCAATGCGTTGGGTTTTGTTGTTGCTGCTGCTGTTGACACGTCAATCGGTGTGTTGAGCTGTTAGTTGTGCTCGATGTGGAGTTTCCTTTTGTTGTAAATTATATGTGTATTTATGCGGGATATTTAACTCTCAATTTTGCCTTGAGATTTAAGCTTTGACGTATACGAGTCATAGTTGAAAGTATTAAAGACATAGTGCAAAATCGGTGACGTCACATGAACAACTGTAAATGTCAAGCATTCATTATTTGACTTTTTTTTGTAGTATGACATACATACATACATAGATTGCATAATAAACATGTCGTTTAATAATGAATGTCTCGTTCATTTTTGTTTGCTATATCAGTTATCGCTCAAGTACCATCAATTTGAAACGCGGCAAGGTCAAAAAATGTGACTGAAGTGTCTGTCTCGTTTCAAGGGTCAATTTATACATACTTATAAACAGGAATATATAACAGGAATTTTTTAAAATTTTCTAAATGGATAATAATATTCCGTTATTTATGAGCCATCTGTATAATCAGTCAATTCGTATTGCTAAGTCTTTTTTTATTTTTGTTGTCTGTTGTTGACGTATGTGACGTAAGTTTATAGCTTTGTTGTCATGACTTTTGTTAGAAATCAAGTATTTTTTTTTATATTCATTGAAATTGAAAGTTGTATTACTATGAATTGTTAATTGTTACGTATGTGTAGGTATAAATATTAATTATTTAAAAAAACATCAAAGGATGCTTGTATTGTATAGGCATTAACACATCCATCAACTGCTGTATAATTTTGATTTAAAATTAATAACGTTATTCGGAAACGGGAGGTGGGGGGTTCTACCCCTCCTACCCCCTCTCAATTACATATTGAATTTGCATTAAAAATCAACTAAATCCACCCGCCCCCATGATTTAATTCTGATATTATTACATTGGTACAAGATTAAAGAAAATATATATACGTATTATATATGTATGTCTGTATATAGTATTTTGACCCCAAAATTTTAATATTTTAATAGTTCCGTTAAAACTAGTTCCTCTCTCTTTCTCTTTTGATCCAAAATTTTCCTATCAAAAGACGCTTAATGAGATAAATCTCAAATTATTTCTATAAAAAATAGATAAAAATGTATAATTCTACATAAATCGAATTTAAAAATAAATAAATGCACCGATCGGTGGATATTATTTGCATCTCAGTCTTATTTTGCAATGAATATAATTCGATGTTTGCAAACTTGTTTCAGTTTATTTTGTATGACAAATTAACTAGTATTCTTGTATAAAATTTAAAATGTAATTTAAAGAATATACGAATTACATTGAGCAACAAAAAATCACGTTTTTTACTGGCTGGAGTGGAGAAAAATCAATCTTTACTAAGTTTGACCCACTGAATTAGAATATGACAATGGTTTTTTTTTGGCTTGCTCTCGTTTAAGTAAAATATTTTCCATTTTTTTAAGCATTCATATCTCTTAAATGAGAGCATGCCAACAAAAATCATTATTATATTCGAATTCAGTGGCTTAAACTTAATAAAGATTGATTCGTCTCCACTCCAGTACGTTAAATAGATACGTGATTTTTTGTTGCTCAATGTAATTCGTTCATTCTTGCAATAAAATTTTAAATAATATACAAGAATGTTAGTTTATTTTTAATAAAGAATAAACTAAAACAAGTTTTCAAACAAGAAATTATATTCATCGCAAAATAAGACCAAAATGCAAATAATATCCATCGATCGGTGCATGTATTTAGTAGTATTTAGCAGCTCCGGTATTTTATTTTTGTTGCTCAGTGTTATTAAATAAAATATTCATATATATATATATATATATATATATATATATATATATATATATATATATATATATATATATATATATATATATATATATATATATATATATATATATGTATGTATCTATATTTATACTTATAACGGGTTGTTATTCGGACGTTGCCACGTTACGAGTAACGAGTGACTGAGTGCACTCGGATCGTGTCAGCCCGGTTTTAGGGTAAACATCATATTTACATAAATGTGTCTATTTATTTTTATTACGATGTCGTCATTTGATGTTCTAATCAAATCGGCTTTTAATATTATGTATATATACATATTTTTTAAAATTTTTAATTACTCCGTTAGTATACACGTTTATATTATTTCGTATTAATCACAATGAAAATCGTTGTAAAGTCTGTTAATTTTGAGAAAGATGTTGACATTGAATTTTCAATTGGCAAGTGGGAATTTAACGCTAATAGAATATTCATATATGAAAATATTTTTCGTATATTTTTTAATTCAACACGTTCGGTTCTTTCGAATGAACTTTCGCTGTATTCTCTCGACGGGTATTTTAAGTGGTTTTTCCGGTTTTTAACGGTTTTGTTTGACTTTTTTCAAGTCCTGCAGTGCTGACAAAGGGGAATAGCACGGACGAATGTTCACCAGAAGTTTTTAATGTCTAATGGTTTCTTGTTACGTTTGATAACATTATCAATTGTACCTACGTATGTATGTATGTATATACATTCATAGTATACATTTATGGTTATGTACTATGGGTTTTTTTCTCGCACATTTATTTTATATTATAAAAATACATTACTTTTTCATATTCGCTTTATGCTCTTTCACTGTGAACCGTTAAACGTAAAAGGGCCTATAAAAATGGTACAACGTTGTTCTTCTAATTGAATTATTCCATTCTAGAACATGATGGCAGATGTGATTCCTTCTCTCTTAACGCAGAACAAAGGCAATTTTTCATCTATATTGCCCGTTTTGTATAAATTATTAACGACACAACCTAAAAAGAAAAAGGAGTTCAGACCAGTTAACTTGTTGGAATGTTCAAAAAAAAAAATGAAAACGATCTCACTTAGTATATTATCAATTCACACATACATATCTACATATAAGGTATTCTAAAATTGGTTTGTTGCTTGCAATTATGCATCGAATCGTCGATATAGAGCAAGTTACGTGTTTTAATGGAGGAGGTATGAGTGGTTATACAGGTTTGCAATGATATGTTGGCAATGTCAACTAGAATTCTGTTATTAAATGTCAAAAACAAATACATATGCGTTTAAATCGTCGACTTTAGCAACAGATATTGTTTGCCGAATGTATATGTAGTTTATTTTTTGTTTTTGAATTAAAACAGAACGAAAAGTAAAGAAGTAAATCAATTATATTGCCGGTGCACGTTTCGCAGTTAAAAACATCTGACTTGTATCAATTACTTTTTTTTCTTTTTTTGCGGAATTTGTTGAAGATTAATGGGTGGCTATTTACTGTGCGAAATTGCTGTGGCTCTTAATAAATAAGTCACAAAAATTAAGGGCGGAAAATGTTTGTTTTTATTTTCTTAAAATACGAAGGAACTGAAAAGCCTCCATTTAAACTTGTGGCTATTTCTTTTTGCTTCAGGAAAATCATCCGAAAATGAATGAACGACTTTCAAATCCTTCACTTTTCTTGTGCAACTTTTACTAATAGTTTACATGCATATTTTCCACAATTAATTTTCCTATTTCTTATACATTTTCTTGGATAAAAAAGAAATTCCTCTATCTAAATTTATTCATAGTCTTTTTATCCTTAATATTATTCATGAAAATAGTGAGTACACATAGTAAGAAGAAAAAGAACTAGAAACGTAATGATGGGAAAATCATAGAATGATATGAGATAGATGATACACGAAAGTCAGCTACGAAGTAAGAACCTACAGATTGATATTCCAGAAGAGGTAAGACGTACGTGGGTTTTCCTGGAGGAAGGAAAATATTATAAAATTATACTGTAACGTGGAAACACTTTATCCACTGATTAAGTGCATTCGTGGGTGAACAATAGAGACGCCGGATTAGGCTAACAGGACTGTGTAAGGATACGCTGGAGTTCTCACAGTTCGGGGCGAGTGCGTGCGTAAACAATAGACTCGCCAGGGTAGACCTTTTATGTGCCTAGACAATAGACATATTAATAAATCGGGGAAGTTGTGCTGAGTAACTTTTTATTTATTAAGGAGGTACACACGGTAGATCAAATGATTCTGGAGTGAGTGGTGGTATCGTGTGGACCTCCCAGATCGTGGAATAAATACTTTGCAAGGACTTTGGCCTTCCATTTGGATCCTGAACCCACCCTTATACACCACCCCTACGCAACAATACTGTATATCTAAATTTATGATATTATTATTTTTAACTACTCTACCAGAGTATTTAATGCGTCCACTATAAATTTAATGTTGTCAGTTTGTTCTGTTCCCCGCATTTAAGTTATGATTTATATTGTTTTTCTCGCACAAAATAATGAAAAAAAATTGGAACAAACCCATTTTCATTCAAAATATTTGATACAAAAAGTATAAAATTCGCCAGTTCGCAGAAGATTAATAGAGAAAAATCTGCACGTTTATTACGGCGATTGTTACCGTTTGTTCGTTGCGCTATCTCCTGCAATTGCAATAACAATAGCCCCAACGTATACATAAATAATGCATTGAGGCTGTTCGTTTCGATACGATTTCGTTTTCGGCTGTGTTTTGTCGATAAACCTATGCAAATAGGTATGTATTGTGCATCGAATTCGCATGAAATGCATGCATGATTTCACTTTTGCGACACTTGAATGTTCATACGTGGCTAAAATGGCGGAAAATTTCTCATTTTCCGTAGGTCCACACTTTCGATTATGCTAATGCGGCAGACGACACTAACTCCCCTACTACCGGTATGTACGAAGACAGGTTGGGTCACAATCGATCACACGTCAAAGTCGTGGCAAGTTAGCGGTATAGGTCATAATGGGTCGTTTACATCGGTTGACGCCAACGTCTGACTTGGAAATTGTTCGTACTTTTTAAAAGGTAGATTCGAGATTAGCTAACGGAACTTGGTATCTTCCGAAATGTGATAAAGATAAAATCATCCACTGTGATTTAACGTATGTACATACATACATACGTTTTATATTTGGAAAATCTGGTATCGGATTTTTGGTTGAAGTTTTTAAAATTATTATTAATTTTATAATTCGACTATTTTCAAATTTATATAGACTTGTTTTATTTTTAAATTTTATATTGATTCATTTATTTTCATTACATAAATATTCGGCTTCCGACAACAGTTCAAGTAAGTACAGCTATCATTAGATCAAATTATATATTACTGATGTTTGTAATAACAGCAGGGTTGTAGAGTCGGAGTCGTGGAATCGGAGCATTTCAAGCGGAGTCAGAGTCGTAAATAATAAACCGACTCCGACTACTTTTTATTACAAGGTTTATATTATTAGTTGTGGACAAACTTCCTAAAACTCTTCCGATCGCCATTTTCCAAGGTTTGGCTTCCGATAGAGATTTTAATTGTGTCCGCTGAGTCGATACTGAAATATAGTCGTAATTAACATGTTTAAAAATACAAAAAATCTTGAGACGATGACAGCTCTTAATTACATTTTGGGTTTTTGCCCATGCATGTTTGAATTTCTACCCCCATTCATTTTGTCAGATTTTAATTATTTAAACGACCATAACTTCAACGTTTTCACATAATATCTTATAGAAATTTGCATTATAGACTCTCATTATCTCTCATATATATTTTTACTTCACTAATATGTAGGTGATTATTATTTTTTCTAATTATGTAGTAGTATTACGATATTCGTCAACTAGAATCTCTAATTTTATTGAAGTAAATTGATTAATAAATAAAAATTTAATAACTTCTTTATAAAAATCATGAATTTAAATTTTATTACACATAAAATCGTCGAATTGCACATATTTTGATGTGTTCTGACCAAAACCGATGTTTCTTCCGACTGATACTTTTTTTAATAAATTTGATTTGTTTGTGTATGAAATTCATAATATACATATGTACATACATGTATATAATACTATGAATGTACTTACTTTTTATTTATACCTATTTCATTACCAATAATTCAATAAATAGGGCTACTAGTCAATTTTTAGTGATTTTTTTGAATTTTTCATATTTTGAAAATTACTATTATTTTTATTATTAATAATTTTATACGTTGGCAAGAAAAGTCCATCTTATTAAAAATCATAAAATATAAATATAATATGATATAAATTTTGATCCACCGCCCTGAATAATATAATTAAAATGTTTTAGATTATGCCATCTCGTTATTTGGTCGAAATCCATTTTTATTATATAAATTGAATCAAATATTGATCGTCTAAGGATTATGTTTGTTTTTTTACTTATATAAATAATGTGATACATGTTTGCAGGCATTCCAATATTTGATTTTCTACCACTGAATATTTTATTTTTCTTGTTGTCATATAATATATATGTATGTATGTATTTATTCCGGTTATGGAAAGGAAAACGGTCCAATTTTGCTTTTGTATTTGGAAAAAAATGTAATACATAACTCAATTTACGAAATGATAGCCAATTTGATAATTTATTGAGAGGCAATTTTTGTTTGTTTCAATAAATTTCAATTTTTTTCTAAATTTGATTCAAAGCACACTACTTATTTCAAATAATGGCAATGAGTTTCAACTGAATCAATTGCAAAAAATATTTCAACGATTCTTAATTTAATATCCCACATTAACATTCAAAGCATACATTTTTATGAATACATTGAATGTGTTAATATTATCAATCTCTAACTGCAAGTACAAATATTGATTTAATTCACATCATTATGTACATAATTATATCCGTTTTTCATTCGAAAAATTCAATTGAATTTCATTTTAAACCAAATTTTGCTTGAGCGTTACTGTTTACATTAGCTTAACTCTATTTGCACTGTGCAGTATAAAGTAATTGCCTATAAAACAAACTATGACGATATTTATTTTAATTACTCATTTTGGTGTCGAATCAATTTTGATGTATTTATATATAATTATTCCTTTAGTACGCATTTAAAACGTAAATAGATACGAATGTATGTATGAAGGAAGTGTTTAATATGACCTCAACTTTATGAATCTGCAATTAAAATCTCCCACGACAAGTTGAAACGTTTGAAGTCATCAGATCAAGGCCGAATCTTAAAATTAGTCGGGTCAGAATGCTGTTTATATTATATTACATATGTATGTGTGTGTGTACTTCGAGTACTCGTACAAAATGTATAAATATTTTTTTAAGTTCCCATGTCAGATTAAAACTTAGCACGTTCAATGATTTGCTTGTTTTATGTACATATGTACGTGTACGTGTAAATCAATCATCGAATTATTAACATTGGAATGAAGCGAACGTACTAAAAATGTTTTGAAAGTAACAACATTGTAAGAATTTAAGCTTACAACATTGTAAGCTTAGTTGGAAATTTTCCTAGAAATTGTTAATACATATGTACATACATTTGTACATATTTATTATCTGCGGGGTAATGTCTGTATTTACTCTTTGAAAATAGTACCGCGGTCCAATTAGAGGCGTTATCTTGTTAAAAGAAATAAAGCCTCGTAATAATTATTATGATTGAATACGTAAATGTAAACATTGTGTTAACTTCGTGTGTATAATACGTTAAGATGATGATTCACTTTTGTTATTTGTATCATATTGTTACGTAAACGACATCACCTTGAACGTGTAAGCAAGTTTGCGAGTTGTATAGTATTTTGACTCATTCTATGTAGTATTTCAATTACATAACTGTTGACTTAATCGGAATTTGCACTTG
Organism: Arctopsyche grandis; assembly: GCF_051622035.1. NCBI lineage: Eukaryota > Metazoa > Arthropoda > Insecta > Trichoptera > Hydropsychidae > Arctopsyche > Arctopsyche grandis. The sequence goes on along the minus strand of NC_135365.1, from coordinate 12,342,953 downwards.
ATTGGTAACAATAATAGAATGAACTGTTTATTGTAGTATAAAAATCGAAAGTAAAGTAAGAAGAGGCTAGTAAAAAAAGTGATGTACATACATACATACATATGAATGTATTTTATTTTGGGTTTTTCGAGAATGAGTATGAGTTTTTTCGTACGTAAAAAAGTTTTGGCTTAGTTTCATAGAAGCTGTCAACCTGTTGCTACAAATTTTAAAAGTTTGCTATATGTATGTATGTACATGTTGTGAAAAAATATATACGTCAATTTCAATTATTACATATTTCTTCGTTTCCTATGTACCCATATCTCTACCCTAATCCTTTTCTTTTAGCCATATTTGGGTCGAACTCCTGTGGACTTGGTGAAACTTCATATTAATTCGTTTTGTTCTCCAGCTTATACGTGGTAATAAGTCATGCTCATTGTTGCTGGAACAGTTGGGACTTTATGTCCCTAATAATTCTGTGCGTGGTAGACATAATCATTTGATGGTTGCACCTCCTGTCCGCAAAGTTCTTCATCGGATGGCTTCTATTTCCAAGAGCTATCCGACTTCTTAATGAAATCGTTGCTCCCGTACCTGAATGTGATATCTTTGGGTCCACTCTACGGTACAAATTCCAAGTTGATGAACACTCGAAAACTGAACTCGAAAAAAACGAACTAATCGTCCTCTTGAAATGATTGAGTGTATATGTATGTACATGCTCTAAGATTAGGAATGAGGGGATAGACAGTTTCGTCGGCCCTTCCCATGAACCTCACGCATACACGCGTACTTGCATTTTTACTTTATCTATGTACGCAGTAACAATGGATGAAGTTTTGTGATCATGCGAAAATCCGAACTCGAGATTTTTTTTGTACCAGTTCATTTTTTTTCGGATTCATTTTTCGGGTCTTTATCAACTCGAAGTTTATGCCGTAGGGGCCACCGGATATTTTGAACCTCGATGAACTATTGGATATTATTATAATCTATTTTTCTGTTAGCCTGCGCTCATAATATTTTTCATAATTGAATTTCATGTACATATGAGTGGAATTTTGATCTTTTCTCTTCCATTTGGAACTCGCAGGGATGTTTTGTATTAACGGCTGGTTCTTATATGTATATTGTAATATATTGATGTTGACTGTGGATGCTAGACATTCTCTATTATTTATTTGTTTTTTTTTGTATATTTTTTATTAGGTCCATTTTTGTGTATGTAGACTGTTGTGGCGCATTAAGTTCTTCATGTAATGCTTAAATGGTCCAAAACCATAAATAAATAAATAATAGGCCTGAAAAATGAACTCTCAAGTGTTAACGATGGAGATTAGACCGGTTGTGAAATGGAACACTTTATTCTAGAGTATCACAGTGGCGACGTCTATTGTTTGTTTTGTAAAATTCAAAAACTTCCGCTTGATTTCTGATGTTTCTATGCGCATTCAGTATTTTTGTGTTGTGAGAGCAATTGTCAAATGGAAAAACACCGATTTGGTATAAAAACACGTTGAATACAACCTCTGTTTTTTCAATTGAGCGACTTGTTACCATTGGCCTAGAGAAATCTAGCGGAATTAGCCAGTTTACGATTCTGTAGACCTATGTACATATATGATAATATAATTGGCATACTAGAGTCAGCAACTCTCAATATATGTATGTATTATATATACATACATATGTATATACTCCATGATTTAAAAGAAGATTCTACTTATTTGACTGTTGTGCTTCAATGGAAGAGTCTCACAATCACCAGACTTCATTATAAAATGGTGATATTTTATAAAAAAATGACTAACTCGATATTAAATTTGATCTCTTTCAATTTGTCATAATTCTAAAAACATATTTTGGAAAATTTATGCGCTTAATGGTCCATTTTTATTGTCCGGACGGCCTCTTAAGAGGACGGGGTGGTTTTTAGAGGGTCGCATCGAATACCATTTCGTCTAAGGGGCGCATTTTATTTCGGCGATACAATTTTTTTTTATGAAGTATATATGAAGTGAAAATTCAGATTTATTCTGGACATTGTTGTGTTGCGGGATTTGTTTGGATATTTTCGTTGTACCGACGAGTTGTATGGCAAATCTGGGTATACTTGCGAGAAGATTGATTGGTCGATGTAAAGAATATTGGGTTTTGCGTTTCGTGAAAGTTAATATGCGATTCGCCCTTATTTATCGCCCGTCCTAACATTTTCCGTGTAGTGAATTTTCCGAAACGTTGAAGATTTTCATCTCCGGGTCGTTGCCTCCTATGAAAATATCTGCACCGTAAGTTTTCTTTATTAGCTAGCATACGCGATAAAAGTTTTCACATAAATTCATTCACGAAATTGTATGAATGAAACGAAAAAAAATTTTTTTTAAATATTTTTACTATACACTTTTACTGTGCACATTGTTATTACTCATAATTTTTTTTTAAATCCATGCGAATTAAATTTTTTTTGATTAATTAGTTAACTTGAAATACTATTTTGCTGTATTCATTCATCCATCAGCTATCATATAATATGATGTTTATTTATCTTTTAGTTTATTGTATAATATGATATTTTCACTTTCTTGCGTCATATCTTTCTTTTAGATTAAAATTTTTGGCAGTTTTATATAAGTAATACAATACATTGCATACCCTCCAATAAAATCGATACGTTTTGATTAATGTGCTTGCCTTTGATAGTGTTCTTCTGAAAGAGTTTAATTCTACCTTTGCACGTTTTAATGATCGAATAAGTATATGTTTATAGTAAAAAAGCAGACTCAATCTCTGTAACAATCTCTAAACAATCTCAAAGATATTTTATACATTCGAAAACTTATGTATTTTATCAAAAGTTATGCATAACTGCCTGTGCCTTAAATCTCATATGTTTGATTACTAAATGTAAATCATCTTTAATGAAGACCATTATGCAAACAAAAAGAGTTTTAAGACATCAATGATAAGGATCATTACTTATTTAATGTAAAGCTCGACACATCAAAATTCCTCATTCTTTAACATTTCCACCTATATTAAAAAATTATCTGCATACATACTTGAAAGCTCCTTTAAGTGCTTCTCTTGATTTGCTTTAAGAACTTGAATGCAACCGAACTAGCCGACGTATATTATATTAAATATAACATACAAATCGCAAACACATATTGCTTTGCATCGCAATCTTCTTCTCGTGGATTCGTGAGAAGCGTCTGCGTAAGAAAACTCGTACTTTTATTACAATATAATTGTATTATATTTTTTATACCCTTTCCTTTCGTAATCACGAAACCGATCGCCTCTCACGACGGATTACAACAGCCGAGTGTAACATCTCTTATTGAGCTTTTTATCGCATTTCTCGGGAGACCACGACCGTGCAATTAGATCAAGCCGACAATAATGATATTGCGAATCATTCGAAATGTCGTACCGGTGCACTCTGGAGAGACGTAATATCGGTAAATTAGGAAGGCGACTGTGATTACAGGTGTAATTCTGAAATAATGATGATGTTTTGAGCTGGTTTTACGACAATGACCGGTGTTGATGACCGCAGAAGATGTTGTTGTTGACCTCGTGCAGGTGTAGCGGCAGACCGATGATCTTGTATTTACGTATGTTACATTGGTTAAACAATGACGTTTCAGTAGACAGACGCGCAAAAAAGACTATCAAGATGTGTCGCTGCCGAATAAATACATAAGTGTCGACAATCAAAAATCGCTTGACCTTAACCGCCATGCCATGATGATTTAATGCGAGGAGGCACGCCCTTCAATTTTTTTTTGTTTATTGTCAGATGTTTTTTTATACCGACATTGCATACAATAGTTGATGCAGAGGCTCGCAACATATTTTCTAAAGTAGTGGATATTGTAGATAGCCTTATATAAATTATGAGTGAAATACAAATGGTTATTTTAGGAGTCTCGGCTAACCACATATGTACATATATACAATATGTTACCGTCTAAGTGTTCACTCCAGTTCGTTTATGGACAGGCCCGGCCTAGGGCCGGGTATATGGCGCCCCTAGGCAGATTGGTTTCACCCCCCCCCCTTTTTATGTTGTAGAAAAATATATTAAGACAAAAACAAAAAATTAAGTTGAAATTTTTTATTCAAAATAGATACGTTTTATGTATAAAAATGAATAAAATATGGATAATTATGAATAAATTCGGTAATGAAGACATTAATTTATATTTAACAATGAATTGAAGAATTTTATAGAGTGGCATTTCTTTTTCGAATACGATTGGTTAAGATATTTAATTTCGTGAAGCAAATCAATCCCTGATATATGTATATACATACATATGCTTCAACGGTAATTTATATAAAATAGAATTCCAAATTACAGTTTGTTTTACAAGTTTTGATATTTGACCGTCCTGCATTTCTCGTAAATTGTAATATTTTACAATCAGTAATGTTACTTCGAGTAGAAAAATTTAGTTGAATAAAAGAATGTTTTATAAGTTTAAAGAAAGCAAAATTATTTTTATTTTTCCAATGTAATAATCAAAAAAAAAAATGAGGCGCCTCGCAGCGCCTTGGGCGCGTGCCTAGTTTGCTGCACCTTTGAGCCGGCTCTGTTCATAAACATACGAATTTGTTCATACAGAAATTAATGTTTTAATTTAATTTCTAAAATTTCAATGTTTTTTTTCAAATAGACTTACCAGGTATCTATCGCACGAAACTTTTAGCTGTCAAAACCTTTGATATGTCAAAACGCCAAGTATTTAAAGAGGCAATGCTATGGAAACCCCATTATAACATTGTTGTACTTCCTTGTAAGCATACATATGTATGTATGTATAGAACGAGACAAACGATTGAGAATATTTTGTAAACTTATGTTTAATAGTTTGTGCATGAAATAGTTCGTTTGTCAATTTGTTCTTTTGTGTGTACTAAAACTGGCCAGATTGGTTCGTGCTTGAACAAACTATGTAGTATGCTCATGAACGAACGAAATTTACACTTGGATTGTAACATATGTACATATGTATACACATTTGTTTCGAGTATAGGGCTCAAATGCCGACTGGAATCGAAAGAATTATTCGATTTTATTCAAAGTAAGCTTATCGCTGCTGAAAAGATCTGGATAGTCATTAAATTCAAATCTTTGGATCGTTTGTCTGTCTACCAATTTTATTTAACTTGTGTTGTAACGGTTCCTAATTGAAGTTGGCTATCCGTTTATTTTTCTCACAAATTCAGCTCGTCTGTATTTATTTGTTGATTGTTTACGAACATCATAAATTTGTTAAGATTGTATGATTGTAATTTGTATACATTGTTATAAATGAAATACTCAATTCTTTCATTTTCAAATATCCGAGTTTCCAAACAATTCCATTTGAGTTTATTGTTATTTTGAAGGTCGAATTTTATCATAAAGTAATTATTTGATAACCCTTGCCAAAGCTGTACAGTAAAAAATATTTTCACTATATTTATCTCTGTATCTGAAATTTCATCATAGTCTTGTTTGCTTTTGCTTTATTTGATTGAAAAGTTAAACTTGAGCGACGCGATGACACATATTTAAACTGTCTTGAGAAGAGATAAGTACTTCTTAAATAGTACAGGTGCTTATTAAATGGGATATGTATGTACATATACATATCGCTTTTTTTTGCCACAGTGACAACAGAATACTCTAACGCGTCACTGTGATCAGACATATGTATAAGCATGTTACAAAATACTATATACATATATGTATAAGAAAATTAAAGAGACATCTATTGTAGATAATAATTTTTTGAAATCAGATTCAAATAGTAGTGACATAGTGGGTAGGATGGTTTTTACCAATTTGATGGAGGAATCGCTTCAACAATGAAATCAGATAAATTCGAAACTCTGATAGAAAACGATCGACTTGCAGCTACAACTATCCAGGTCTGACCAGCATCATTTAAGATTATACTCAGATTAAATTATTTGCTCGTACATACATATGTATCAATTATGAAACGATTATGTAATTTTAGATCAATCTACAGATTCCGTTAGTATGTAGATTTGCATTTAAATATTCCAGATTTGGTTATTAAATTACATATATTGGATTATAATATTTTAATTATATCATTGACTTTGCATTACATGATCCGACGATTTCGTTTAGCTCCTACAAAATATATTTGCGTTGAAGTTTGGTACAGCATTCCTTTTTAGTTCGGACACAAAATATAAATAAAAATGAAACGAAAATCGTTCATCCATTGGATCATCGGTCTCTTTTGAAAATAGATTCACTATGTAGAGTGGGAGTGTCTATCATGAACGTACGAAAATAAAAACACACTACGCCCAAGATATGCAGTCTACATACTTTTTTTTTAAATTAGCATTGCTAGTAACGTGCGTTAAGAATTGCGTTGCCTTGATCCGATCACATTGAAGGTTCTGATAGTGTCTATTATAATATGAATTCAAGGGGTCTACGTGACGAGACAGAATGTTAAATTACAGAAAACACAAATATCGGAAGGCAAAGATCGAAAATCGAAAGATCTTAAGTCGAAAGATCAAAAAAAAATGGTGCATGGTAAACGGTACATACTCACGTACACACTCACTTAATTTGCGCGAGCAGGATACAACAGGAACAAGAGGATCATGCTTTTCCTCCCGTATTCTGCGCGCGCACATTAATACGATTTTCGATCTTTGCCTTCCGATATTTTCGTTTTCTGTAATTTAACATTCTGTCTCGTCACGGAGACCAGAATTCAAGGTATATTTTGTGACCGAATGTGTACAAAGCATCGCATGAATTTAAATCGAATCTTTGATATTCGATGTTAAGGACGAAGATATGCTGAACTTGGTTACAAAATATTGGTAATGCTTTCAATTGTATTACTAGAAATGTATCTAAAGGTCGGCTAACCAATTGGGTATAGTCGCACTCGATTTGCAATGGGATCCTACACTGAATATTGATCATCTTTCCGTGTAAAATATATACATACATATGTACATGCAGCCCATTTTCAACCGAATTGGTGTGTGTGTGTGAAAATTGTACGGGTTTGAATAATTCTCACGTCCAATTGAATCTACGTGTTTTATTTTATTTTTTTAATTTTATTTTTAGATATGTAGATATACGTATACCAGGAAGGCCTAACAGGTAAGCCCCAATGCGCCTTCCTAGACAATTAATTACAAACATTGCAGCATTTTTATTATACAAATCGCTGTATTTCGAGAGGCTGAAGAACACGAAATAAACAATCAATTAACCCATAGAGATATCTATGGATTTAGAAATTTTACATATTGTAAATAAATCACATTCAGATATTTGTGACATAGTGGGTAGGATGGTTTTTGCTAATTTCACGGAGGAACCGTTTCAACAATGAAATCAGATAAATTGGCAAACTCTGATAGGAAATGATCGACTTGGAGTCACAATATCCAAGTCTGACCAGCAGCATTAAATATCGAACCCGGTAATCTCTCGGTGCTAAGCATAAACGCAACCACCGAGTCATACTGCTGGCTATACAAATAAATTATAATAAATCAGTTTGTCTTTGATTGAAAACCCTATTTCAGGTCTTTATAAGTATGTATGTTTCAATTCGTGAAATATCCAACAAACCGCTTTGTTCATGAATAGTGTTTTTTGTCAATTTCATATTATGAGCAATTTAAAGAATTGTGTATAATGTATAATGAAAATAATTAAATTTTTTTTTGAGAACATTTGTAGAAGCATTATAGTTGCATTAACAATTCAATTAATATTACATCACGTTTTCCGATAACATCTCTTTGGGAAACGTCGCAATATATATATATATATATATATATATATATATATATATATATACATATATGAATGTATACCGAAAGTGATGTCCTTATTCTGAGCTAGAATCCGTTTTCCGGACAGACTTCCGGGAAGTTTTCGTGCGAGTTTCCCGTATAAGTAGAATATGCAAACGAAAAGCTCCACTCAATAAATCTTATATAAATTCAAATCGAAAAGCATACATATTTATATGTCGATCGTAATATGTCTAAGAATTTGAGGCGTGGAATTTTGAACCGGTCTGATAAATTCGCTCAATTCAGCGACGATTCGAAGACTTAATACTTCATATGTATGTACATATGTATATAATAACATATACATATTTTATATAAATTCTTGTGGCTAATTTATAAACAGTAATTTATTTTTTCCCACGCTGATAATTTAATAGGAATGAGTTGTATCGACGTGACTTGATTTATTATTATTACAAACATATCGATGGGGTGTTCTTTTGTAAGGAAATCTTTATATAAACATATTAGTTAATTCGTGTCAACTGTCACGAGGCTACTTTTATATTTACAATTAAAACATGATCACTTTCTTAAGTTCAATTTGAATTTTTAATATTACAAGTTGCATGTTTTATCAATTAAATTAAAATCAGTAAATATTATAGTAAAACATTGCAATCGTATGTTATGTGATTAACAATAATTTTTTGACTCATAGTCATTATCATTATGTTCAATACCATTTTTTAAATGATTCTTCTGCTTAATATATAACTAAGTACATACATATGATATTAAACAATAAATCAAATACTAGCTATATATTATAGTTTTGTAATTTGAAGTGGTTTTTATTTATGATTCATTTAACGAGGGCTGCTATTTCATAAATCATTCGCTATACGTTTGTGCCGAAATTCAGGTGATTAAAATTGAAATAAAAATTTACAGGTTTCAAACGTAGTATAATATAAATAAATTTCAATGGTGAATCGCCGTCTCTTGCAAATAATAAATCGTTGATTCATATTCATGGAATTCAACTAAACATTATTCGTATTAAGTATAGAATTGATATTCAAATTCAAATTGTATGACATTCGCCTCATACTTTGTGTTCTTTGAATGTTAATATGATATGTAAACACTGTAATTTTTTCATACCGCCTACAATGGTTTTAAATTATTCATTATGATTAATAATAACACTCAGAAGATGCTAATTCTGTCGTTTTAAAGGAGGGGTCGCCAGCGTTATAGAAATGATGACATATAATTGTGTGTAACATATTTTATTAATAAGTATTAAGCTGCATTTTGTATATACATATTACTAGGTATAGATGACCATATTTAATATATTAGGCAAGTTTTGCGGTATATTAATCCATGACTGCAGTGTCACAAGCAGTATGATTGGCGTCACTATGATTAATATCGAGTTTCCTCATACATATGTTACTTCAAGTTCAAGGCTTAAAGTACATAGGCATATCAAAATCTCATGTACAATATCCACATGGTTTGATTACATCGAAACGATACGTCACATCATTAGTGAATTTATTCTAGAAGTATTCGATTGAATCACACATGGATACGTATGTATAGTATATCGATCACTTTTACCAGTCGCACGTTTTGATCATTATAAAGTTGCGGGCAAAGGATATATGGGGTTCAACTTTCAATTTCGCTCTCGAGTCTTTGTTCTGATCTGCCAATTTGTTTTTGTTTGTAAAAATTCGTACACGAGTTTCGTGTAAATAAATGCCTTTAGAACGGTCTCTGGTATCCCACGATCGATAATACTCTTGCCGGAGTTGCCAGACCTCTTCAAAAGCGAATATATGTATTTATATATGTATGTACATATGTACGTTGTTCGCAATACATCAAACCGACTAGCCGAATATCTCTTGTAGACCATTCACACAAAGCTAGTAAAATATTAACACTTGCTTTATTTAGAAAATTGTACAAGTCTACCGAGAATATTCGAGGAAATTCTTATAGAATGTAATGTGTAGGTAAATGTTTCCGAAAAATATCCAATCCCCTTCACTTTTTATTTCAAATGTGAATGAAAGGTATTTTATTTCATATTGTATTTCAAATGTCAAACCTTTTAATTCTAAGGCTTTGTTACTAAACTGACGATAATTTACAGTGAGAAGTAAGTAGGTGGAGTACGCGGCATTTGAAGCGTCAAAATTTCGGTAAAAAATGTTCTAAATCAGGATTATTTGAAAATGGTACACATTTCAGCCATGTATTTCAATATTTTGGGATCATTTGAGTTAAACGTGTATATTGAATCAGTCACCCGTACAACAATAACGTGACGAACAATTTTGAATTGCATAGATGACGGATGTATGGAAATTACTACGCTATTGGACTTAAAATAAATGAGTAAAAAAAATTTAATTATATAATATGACAGCCTAATATTATATTTTCACGTTTCCATGAACAGATGCTATACAATTAAGAATAGTTGATGCCATCTGGAGAAATTTACTTTGACCTGGTGGAGGCTGGGACTGTTACCTTATGTGTGAAATAAAAATAAAAGTCGGAATAAAACTTCGATGTCGTTCCGTTAAGAATGACGACCTCTCTTCTTTTGATTTTAAATAGCTGAGGTTAAATTCATTTTCGAATTAAAATTCGACTTCATCCCTTATTCATTGCCGTCGTATATTAGACCGTTCCTGTATAATAAATGACATTTCTAGGTAATTCACGTCAAATTTTCCATTAAAAATGAGCTATAATTTATTCTCACATTTTCATTTTATTATTATTCACGCCTTCAATTTTTTTGTCGATCGATAATATTCGTACCACTTTTTTAACTTTTGATATACGTATATTTATCTTACCTTGAAAGTGTCGTAAGTGCAATAAACGTTAGACACGATTTGAATCACGTTTTTAACATTCAATCACAATCAATGAATAAGGTTTATAAATAACGTTGCGAAATAATAAAGGTCTTTATTATGTTATATATTTCATTTATAGGATGTGGTTTTGTTAACGATGTGAACGATGATGATGAATAAACAATCGATTGAAAATGTCAGATTTTTCTCTATAGTTGATAGGTTTTAAAAGGGGGATGTCATAACCTATAAGAATAGATTCGATATTGTTTTCTCTACTTAACACTTTCCAAGATTAAGTACTGTTACATTTATTTACCACATTGAATAATTTGCCATATTTGTATATGCATAGTACATATTACAGTATAAACTATATTTAATTGATTTTTTTTTATTATTTTCAGGTAATGCAGATTTGGAATGAATTAACTCATATTAAATGCATAAATGTATATGCATGCTCATGAAGAAATTATACGTATCAGAGTTTTCCTTAAAGCAAGCCGGTTATAACTAAGGTATGCTATTGTCATTGTATTGATATTTGTTTGAAAAATATGCAGCGGGAAAATCATAATATTTACATACTTTGAACGTATAAAATTAATAAAATATGAACGTACATACATATATCGTCATTATTTTAATTATTTCTAAGCGTGATATATTTCAAATTAAATTTGTATGGTGACATCGTATTATGTACATGTTTTTAATTGATGCAATAATGTTTCGAGTTTGAATTTATACCTTTATTGGTCTACAATATTGCAGTTCGAATACATTGAAAGTTAGGCCAAAATAATATATGTATATATGTAAAAGCGGACGCGATGTATGTATGTATGTGGGTATGTTTGTGACGGACCGTGGAAACACAGCCAATCGAAGTCACAGAGGTGCACAGCCTAACAGAGTCAAATGGTCCACGTGGTCAAGTGGTCGAGGAGACGCGGGGAAGTAGGGAAGTGGGAAGTGGAGGGGTGTCGAGTGTCTGACATGTGCGACGTCAGGCCGAGCGACGGGGGACGTCAGCGACAAGAGCGTACACACATAGGGCCGGGCCGCACCGTGCAACTTTGTCGGCCGACTACTTACGTGACACGAAAAAATGTATGGAAATGTGTGCGACAAACAAGTTGACGGGTGTAGCATGTCCCAACTACCTGCATGCATTGGTCTGGTCGCCCTCAACCAAGTCGCTCGCAAGTCGCACGGTGCGGCACGGCCCATACACATATCCACGAAGACACACACATACATTCATTCATAATTTTGAACGGGTGAAGGGGTTGGATCGCTGAGCGTTTACTTCGCAAACGGTCTTACGATCGTTTTGAAACTTTGTAATTTGGCGCGGAACGATGTCAACGATAGAAATTTCAATCGATTTTTATAGTTCGATGGTGAAAAATAATCGTAATAAACACTTCTAAATTTGCGATATTTTTGAAGACGGTAACGTTTAACAGCTAGTAGACTTATATGTGTGACTGTCCGCCACCCACTCGTCTTGTCAGATTTTAATTGTTTAAACGCCTATAACTTTTTTCTTTTTCAAACTATATCTTATAAAATTTGCATTATAGGTTCTCATTATTTCTCATATATATTTTTACTTAAGTTATAAATTGAATGTTAAAATGTTTATATTATAATGGTGATTTGATATGCTTGTTATGGCCAAATACCCCAGGCTGAACTGTCATTTGAGCTTCTGACTGATCCCGGCTTAAATTAATGTAACTAAATATGTTACTTAAAGCCTAAGGTCACCTTTATATCTTATCCTTGGGTGTCCCAAGCCTTTAAGTAATATATTTAATTACATTAATTTAAGCCGGGATCATAATTTATTGTGATTGAAATTTTAATCATACTAAGTGAAAATTTTTTATATTTATACTTTATACTTTTGGTACATTTTCTTTATATTTTATTTTATATATGTATATGTATATATTTTTATTTCTTATCACATTTTATATATTTTTTTATTTAATATTTTAGTATTTTTTTTTATAAAGTCTTAATTACGATTAATACGTGCGCGCGTGTGCGCCTATTAATAACCTTAAATTATATTTATATATAAAATATTACTTTATTTTAATTCGTGTAATCAATTCCTTTCCGAAATCAACGGGCACAACACTAGTCATTCAATAGTGGCTAGCCGAGCTTGTGCATTTATATAATCATATACCATTTATATAACCATTTATATAATCGTATATGGCCATGTATATTTTTAATTAAAATATTAATCAAATAGAAAAATAAATTGTGATAGCATGTGGTTTTTATTATGTTCGATAAATGTTTTGAATGGAGTCAAAGCCGTGCGATCAGATATGAACCTAATTGTAATACACAATATGTACATACATATGTCAATAAATGTGGTTCATATCCAAAATTTCTCATGAAAAGGATGATATATGTACATATATCCTTGCCTACCCAAGTCCATGGAAATGTTAAATTTTATTTAAGGGTAGATTTTGAGTGGTCGCTTATTGCGGGCTTCTCGTTTGAGACGTTTTGGGTCAGTGGTGTATTTTTCGTTCGAGTATTTCCCATTCTGTCGGCGTCAAAGCTTTCCCGGCATAATGGACGATGTCTCATTTATCATTTCGCTTTGAAGATGTATGCTTAGTCATCCACTTTTAGCCGCAACGATCGTTCTTGTAAATAAGCGATTATACGGAGACGGCGTAATTGAAACGTTAAACTCGCCACTGTCGAATTTCCCTATCATCGACGTTCGCGGAAAATGGAGCTTTTTGCGTGTGCAAATAAAAATTTGCAACTGTGTCGAATCACGGGTAGGTTTTCGCCGACCTTTGTCTAACTTGATATTGGCCGAGACCGTGAGCAAAAAAGGGAAAGCGACTCCAATTTGGGGCTTTTACCTTTATTCCGAAAGTTTTGAGCATTTTTCCTTTTCGTTGGTACCTAGTTGCGCAACGGAAATGGATTTAATGGTAAAGAAACGCGATCCTGAATCGAGAGACGCTCATGTGACTTTTATCCTCTAAATTTTTTCCATTCCGCATGTTTATATATATATTTATAATGTTATACACACGTCAATCTTAGAGGATATGTTTTCCATTTTCTTGTTGGTTTTCCCAATCACAACTACATTATAGTGGCGCGAAACACAACTGGTTTTTCAAGTCGGACGCAGAAGCCATTGCTTTTATTCGATAAGGCCAAATGTATACGGAAACTGCCTTTTTTACTTTGTACGTAGTAACAATAGATGAAGTTTTGTGATCATGCGAAAATTCAAACTCGAGATTTTGACTGATTCGAACTCAGAATCGATCACTGATCACGTTTTCATGATCTAGTAAAATTGTGCGTGTTTGTGTGTGTCTGTGTGTCTGTGTGTGTGTGTGTGTGTGTGTGTGTGTGTGTGTGTGTGTGTCTGGAAATTTTGGGGATGTATTGAACACCGTTAGTCCTATCGAACTGAAACTTAGTATCGGTTACTGAAATTCTTCTCGACACGATGTAATTTTTTTTTAAATTTCTGTAATTTACTCTTGTTCGATTTTTCTTCCACTATTTTTTTCGACCCCTTAAACATGTGTGCACTTCACGAAAAAAATTAAGTATAATTCTTGTATTAATGTGATGAAAATAAAAACCGGAAGTGGGATTTTTTCCTCTTAGAAAGGTCAAAAATGTTGTGCCCACTACTCTGTCCACACCCCTGAAAGTATCAAGCTGAAAATTTATATTTGTATTCTTTATGTACTAGCTTAGAGTTGATAAGGTTTTGGTCAGAATTCGTAAACCGGAAATAGTATTTTTTTTTAAAACAATATTTCATCATTTTATTTTGGCCTTTTTAATTATTTTGATCTTCTTGATATTTATTGTGTATAGTACTGATAGTGATTTTAAGTAATAAAAAAAAATGAACAAAATCCGACAACCGGAAGTAGAACTTTTGCCTTGTGCAAGTTTCCATACATTAGCGCTCAATTTGTATAAAAAATGCCGTCATTGCTATTAGTATTTCATAATGCTGCCGGTATGTGTGAATGTGTCTGTACGATTCAATATCTAATTTTGTTTTGTGATCTCCTTATATTCCTCTAATGAACGGGAAGCCAAGGATACATGACGTCCCATATCACTGAGTGTGTTTTCGCCCATATACTGTTTCAAAGCTCCCAAACTGACAATTCGTATATAATTATTGACCTATTCATGTAATAAAAGTTATTGATAAACTGTGATTAATAACTGAGCAAAATTTTTGTTGCCATTTGGTATTACTGTGCTTTTAAATTGAACAATTGCACGTGATTGCGTTTAAAAGTTAACGGATGACACACGAATGGGAAAAACCTAACATTATCAGGCTTACTCAAAATCATGCCAGTGAATATGAAGTCTCATCCAATCAACTGACTATTTGTCAGAGTCCATTCAAATGCGCCAATAAAAATATTCTTGATGACTCGCTGAGGTCGATGTCGCTAAGTACAAATGTGTGGTTTATTGTATGTGCAATAATTTTTATACATGCTGTTTTAATATTTGTATGTAGTGTATGCAGGACGGGGATGAATTCAGTAATGTTGTTGTATTCATATGTATAATAGTAACGATGTTATCTATGGTGTAATTTTGTAATGAAGATAAATAGAATGCGGTTGTTACAGTCTGAAATGTGGCTTCGCTGAAAACACAATCAATATTTAACAAACCTAATTAAGTTCCGACGCGGAAGGAGGCCTCGCAGCATATTATTTGATTCATGAATGAATATTATATATGTACATATATGTATGTATAATATATAATTGGCAAAAATTGTGTTTCGTCTTTTGAAAGGCCATCTTATTTTATATTATAAATAAAATGTTTTAATAAAGCAACAACCAAAATGAGACCCGTCTGATTTTCGTTGGTTTTTTTTTTTAAACAATTTTATTCAAACGGTACTTTATACATATTTGTACGCTTGTATCTCCAAAATAAACGAAATATATCTTCATTATAAATATTCTGTCAAAGTAAACGCTCTCCTTATATATGTATCAATTATGTATATGTATAAATACTTAACAATATATCTACATCATATATGTATAAATACTTAGCAATATATATACATCGTTTTGAAGAAAATGTATGTATGTACATACCTATGTATATACGTTCATCTGCTTATTTCCCATGCTCATTCCAGAATACCGTGGAACTCCAAATAAATGGGATTAGGCTAAGAAAAAAAAATAAGAAGATTCCAGAATACCATAAAAGTTGAAGAATTCTCCGTATAAATAGAGGTTTTATAAAATTTTATTTTTGCTTTATTAGATATAAATTTTTAAATGATTTATTTTATCGAAAATTTTTCGAATTTGGTTCACTTTAATTGAACGTTTGTGACTATTTGCAGAATTTAAATTTAATTTGCTCTTTATTCAAAAAATCAGTTATTATAATAAATATATTTGAAGATGTATGTACATACTTCAATACATTTTTTTCTGTATCAGTTTCAATAGTCGACGCCGTGTAATTTGAGAAACGCTGACATGAACCATTATTGAACCCATACCGAGATATACACTCTTCTCTCTTGTAATTTAATCTCACTACATTTGCCATGTTTTATGCATGACAAAAGGGTTGTAGAGTTTATTAATCTAGAGGGGTTAGAATTAGCGTTGGTTTTAATGCATAAATTGTACTAATTTATGGCATTTTTAAACAGATGAAAGAAAATGATCTATGTTAATCTGACCGAATTGCAATACAAAAAGTTCACATACA
This sequence comes from Arctopsyche grandis, assembly GCF_051622035.1. NCBI lineage: Eukaryota > Metazoa > Arthropoda > Insecta > Trichoptera > Hydropsychidae > Arctopsyche > Arctopsyche grandis. Next base: position 12,326,457 of record NC_135365.1, on the reverse strand, counting down.
AAGATGATTTCACATTGAATTTTGTATAATAAAAATGAATGCTCTCATTGTGGGCGCACGCTATATTGCACATGGTTGATTAATTAGATTAAATAACGATCGCGTATGTTAACGTTAATTTATTGCTATGGGTTAAAGGTTAGAAATACGATCGCGGTTCGTTTAGCTCGTCGAAATTTTTTTTTATACGTTATACAGGTTCACTTATCATGACTAAATTCGTAAAAAAATACGAAATCTCCAAGAAGTACATTATTTTTAAGAACTTTGGTGAATTTTTTAAAGTCATGGGAAACTTCAAGCGCCTTATGATTCATATGATACGAGTCATCGTGTATTTGATAGTCTTTTGTTACTTAGGGATGTTTGAAATGTCGATTCATTGAAATACGAATGACTAAAGAGTGAACTCATGAGAAGCATTGCTCATCGAAACTATCCATTATCTAAGGACAACTTGTGGATATATGTATGTGTATACCAATAATACCGTTGGCTTTAAGCTTCAATAGATACTTTTTGATTTCTTTGAATTCACTATTTATATGCATAATACATATGTTGTTGCATTTATGGCACAAAGTAAATGATGTATGAAATATAATATGAATATGTATGGACGAGTTTCTATTTCAATGATAATTTATTGTAGTCAGCCATCCATTTATATACATATATACTATATGATAGTATTCGTGAAATTCTTCTTTTAGTGACGTATTTTATTCGAAGTGTATCTTCTTTATTTTCATTGAATTCGATAGTGAATTTTCCGGGAAAAGATGCTACGTCACAGTTGACGCTCGCTCGTGATACTACATAGAGCATTTTGTAGAAAATCTTACATTTTTTCTAAGAAGCTTCGTAGATTTTCCTCAGATATGTACTAGAAGACAATACAAATACAGTACATTGACATTTTTTTTAAAATATATAGTGAAATATATAGTAAAAGTATAGTGAAAGCTAATGTTTTTCACGAAGCTTTACTCAATGACAGATAAGCATTGCTATTTCACAATACTTTTTTAAAATACTTCATTCTAATACTTTTACAAATTGATCGATAAATTTCTTTAATGATCCCTTGGTTCGTTTTAATCTTAAAATATCATTTTTTAATATTCATATTTAATTTGAAAAAGTTGTGAAATCCGATGAGAGTTAAAAATAGTATATTAATAGTGTTGTTCTTATATGTACTACGATTGTTTAGTAATTCGGGTTTTATTTTTTATAAAAATATTTGAGTCCAAATTTAGGCAAAAAAAGTCCACGAAGGTATGCAAAAATTAGCGGTTTAATTACTTTGGAATGAATGTTAAAAAAAGGAGTAGTTTTTAAATAGACGCTTTGTGTGAAAATCTATTTCAAAAAATCATTCGAGTCGGGAAATTGCCTCCTTAGCTTTAAGCTAGCTACTTTACAGTTAATTAAATTGCTTCTGAAGTACCTATGATACGTACATATGTAAGTACGTATGTATATAATAGAACTCAGATAACTATTAATAATCTAGGTTACAGAATCTTAACGACTTTTCCGGACAGTGCGGTTCGGCGGAGCGATTTATAACCCACAGAGTCACACTTGACAAGGAAAATTACCGCACTGGTTTTATTATCTCAGAAAAAACATGATATTATTCATATGCATACATACGCCCATCACATATTCGATATGATGGGCGTACAGTTACGTAATCGCTTTTGCTTCAGGTCGATGAACTTGCATATGTATCATCACCAGATTCGAGTCTCATCCCCGCCAGCAGGATTTTTTCATTATCGTTTGACAAATCGCGCGGTCGATGGCAGGCTGAAGGGTGGTATTTCCCTCACTCCGATGAGCACCTGGCCCCACCCCTCTTACCCCCCTTGGGTGGGGTGTATTCCCCGTCACCAACCACTTTGCCTATCACCGTATAGGCGAATATCCAGCTACAGCCACGCATGGCCGCCCCTATCCGACGCAAATTCCGAACGCGTCTGCCTCACAAACGCTTCAGCATTTCATCACGTGCCCTTCACCTCAACCCTATCAACGTTCTCTTCGAACCCTTTGGATATATATGTATGTACATATACGTGCGTGAACTCTCCGAAAAAGATTAATCTAAAAAGACATGTACCAAACGAGATTCTTGCGCGAGATCGCCGCAACCGCCACAAATTACGTCCGATGTCGAATAATGGACGCGGTTTTTGCGATTGGGAAATCATTTGCTAAAAAAACATGCTATCTACGTATATATTTAGTTAACAGTGGCGTGCCGTGACTTTTAAAACAGCGTACTAGGTATTGACAAAAAAATAGTTTAAATTCTTGAAGTGATGAATGTAATTCTAAAACAGAAGAAGCCTACTTTTCTTAATAACATTTTATTTGTCTTCAAAACTTAATCTTCTGAATGATTTGTCGAACAATAGATCTAGAATGCAAGATTCCAAGGCCTCGTCACTTGTTTCCGTGTGTTTCGCACTGATTTGTTCTGAAGGAATCGTTTTGCGAGCCGAGACCTTGTACTCAAAATGGTGTGAGTTAATATGTGTTATTTTTAACAAAAAAAATGTTTGATAAACACAAATCAGAGACGACACAATCAAGAGACGAGTAAATTAAAAACCGTTTTGTCTTTGATAGAATGTCTATACATAACAATTTACCAGTACCACTGAGGGGACAGAATTGAGACGGCGAGCCCGTGCAAGTGACGGCGAGCCCGTGCAAGTGAACGACGCGGTGGGCCATACCATAACAATACACAAACACTACTAGTACTTCAGTTAGGGCCGATTCCGTTTTCTGAACTTCGCTAATCCGAGTGAAAAATATCAATATGAACAACGATTTGAATTTATTTTATTGTTTGTATTTTAAAATTTTAAAAGATTTTAGGAGACTAACCTAGCACCTTTAGTTCAATTAAAGGATGAAACTGATACGTAGATATGTGTATACATAGATATGTGTATACATATACATACGTGCATATTTATATTAATTTTCAAAATCAAATCAACTATTGTAGTATAGTAATAATGTATGTACGTAGGTATCTTTAATGCGCCATAATGGTCAAATAAAAATATACAAATGCAGTTATACAGATAAAAGAGTAAAGTTTTAACAAAGATAATTGTATCAGTACTATATAGTTGAAAGTGCAGAAATATCAGCCGTGACGTTCAAGTTGTGGACAAAAAATTCGGCAAAATAACACAACCCTTTCATAATAATCCATTTACTTTTTTACCAGCCTCTTCTTATTAATGTTGAACGTTGGTTATCATACAAATGATATTATACAGGTAGAAGTAAGTAGAAGTAACTAGCAATTGCTAATCAGTTGATAGCTTGTTGGTTCAAATCTTTGCTGAAATTTATCATTTATTTTTTGCAAAAATTATCGCTGCTAGCAAGATCTGGATGGCCATAAGAAATTGTAATTAATAATATGTATGTTTGGATATGTACACAATTAGCCACAATATATGTTTAGAGTGATCTGTCATGGCAATTTGGCATATTTGCAAAAAACCTAGTATCTTTTTTTTCTAGACTGAACAACATTTCTTATGAGATTATACTTCTCACTTATCGTTTGTATCTGAAATATTTACAAATCAATAAGGGATTGATTTGAATATGGTTGAAGTATTAATATGAAACTTTTGAGTGATTCATCTTGGATAAAGTTCCGACACATGTCCGAGTGAAAAGAACCGTATAACATTCGGACTTCTTACATCAAAGGACCCCACATGCTTTGGAGTTCTTAAAAAAAAAACAGCGTTTAATAAACACCCTAGGATTACTTCGCATGACAAAGGGAGCTTTCAGGAAAACCTTTCGCGCTTTTGTATATAACTATGTACGTATGACCTTCTTATATTCTTATGACAATGACGTACCTTCGTCCGAAAGCGTAATCTTCTGAAAAACAATATTCACATATGTACATATGTACATATATTATAAAAAATGTTCTTAAAAATAATTGAAGAATTGACTTATAAAGTTGAGAGATGCCAACCATTTTCATATACTCAATTTGTTATCTAATAATTATATTTTCTAATGTATGTAAGTATGAATTTGTACGACAATTATTTTTGCGTGACACAAGGCTATTCGATTGTCATTTGTGTTTATCTTGGAAGAAGCAGGTGCTTGTAATTAAACGTGTTTCGTTTTGTTCCTTTGTGCTTTTGTAAATATGGGGGTACTAGTATGTAAGCTTCTATCGTTAAATGATGTCATAATTATGTTTTGCACGTATCGTTTTGTCGGTTGTGGGCTGGTCCATATGCTCACTATTTCAATGATAAAGTAACTGCGACGTGTTGTAAGTACATTGTATCACGACTTTATCTCTTATGATTTCTTTTATTTTACAGCAAAACGTGAGTTGCGTTCGGTCATTAATAAATCAACGTGACTTATCGACATTTGAACTTTCACCCATTTGACAGAATTCTTTATGAACCAAGTACATATAAGTACATATATTGGAAATCTTTTGGGAAATGTGTTGTGTGGTGCTATAAATGAATGAACGCATTTCAACTTGTACCTATTCTGGGCCAAACTAATCTAAATCCTTAATTTGTAAGACTACCATGCTTGTGGCTTATCTAATTTCCTTCTGCATTTTCTTTTCAGGGTACTATTTTCGTTTACCATGCGATTCATTGCTTTGCGGTCCTTGAATCGAAATTTTGTGTATGGAAAATTATACTCTCTCTAAAATCTTCAATTAAATAGACATTTTGATTTTTACTTTATCATTAAACATATGTATACCTTACAGTGAATCTGTATTACCCAATGAAATTATATTTTTACTAATACAAATCAGGTTATTGAAAACATGCTGTCAACTTGAATGCTAGATCATAACAGTACAAATTTTAAGAAAGGAATCAGGACTGTCCAGTCCAATTTATGAAAAATAAGGCATTTCATTCAGGAATCAAAGAGTTTCAATATGAAGCCGAATTTGGACAAACTGCAAAAGTTGGTCTAACATCATAAAATTTGCCTTCTGATGCAATTAAACATTAATACACTGAATAATATATCGAAAAACTTTTGTAAGAGGTAGAAGAAGAAGACACAACTTTAATAAATGAGTTCCCTAAAATATCAGTGAAAGTATACTTTCACTGCTTGTATGCAATCACTGTAACATACATACATATATTATGTGTTGAATGCATAAGTTCATGCTCGTTTTCCTTTTAATAAAATTTTGAAAATCGGGCATGAACTTATGCAATCATTTATTATCGCTGTTATCTTTTATCTACATCGTCATGATTGTTTCTGTTTTATTTTCATTGAGTTACTTCTGTGTAAAATATGATAAAACCTTTGGCTTTATCTCTTTAAATTAATTTTTCCGGGAAAGACAATTCTTTTTCAAAATTTTCAATTATAGCGAAATTTCATTTATAAAATTTGTACTTCATATATATAACTATACTAATGTTAAATAGTTATTGCATGCCTGATAACATTTCATGACATGATAAAATAATAGAAGTAGATAATAGTAGATAGATTAAAGATATTGAAATGGTAAAATAATAGTAGATAGAATAATAAAATAATAGTAGATAGAGTAAAATAATAGTAGATATGATAAAATAATAGTAGATAGAGTAAAGATATTGAAATGGCAATGGCGGGCCATGTGGCTAGAAGAATGGACGAAAGGTGGACAAAATAAGTACTAGAATGGTACCCTTGCGAATGTGAAAAGGTAAAAGGAAGACCGCAGAGAAGATGGGTAGACGAAATCAGGAAAATATGTGGGGTGAGATGAATGAGAGTTGCGCAAAACAGAGACGAATGGCAGCGTGTTGGAGAGGCATTCATCCAGCAGTGGATGGTGAGTGGCTGTAGATAATGATGATGACGCTAAATACTTATAATACATTTAGAAGTAGCATTAAATAAACCGGTGCAAAAGCACGTATGTCATTAATTTTATCTGAAATTTGGGCGGAAATGTGGTATATTTGATATTTTAATCCTTGTCTTTAGGGCATTTGTGTTGAAATTATTTTATAATAAACGGACTGTTACTATAAAATATATGTATACAGTGCGGTTTTCATCGTCGAAAATTCAATTTAATTAAACTGTCCAATGTACATACATACATACAGTGAGAGAAAATAAAAATCCGTCTGGAAAATGGCGAAAGCCGTTTCGTTCCTATCATACGTACAAGTTAAGGGACGCCGTAAAATTTTCCGCTCGTTTGGCCGAATGCGGATTAAAAATCCATCATTTAAACACTGCCCCCGCACAGAGTGGCTGCGATAAAATAATTTCCGTGGAATTGGAACATCTCCCCAAAGGTCGTGGACGAGATGAAATGACAGCGAATCGTGCCGGGGTACTAATCAACCTCGGAGATTTAGCATAATCGGTTAACCAACTCGTGATTGATGAACCATCATCGTGCATCACGACGTGGCTACCACGAGCCCTTAGGCCGCACATAAATTACCGTCTTTGTCACCATTATGCCCGTGCGTCCATTTTGTAAATCAATATGGCGACGGTCGTTTATTATCATCACAATCGATCATTAGTCCGTCGCCTTTTCAAGTTTATTCACCGTAAATTCGACGGTGCAACGATGCGTATTCTTCTTATCGATCTATATACATACATATGTACATACTATGCTATCAAACGAGCTAATCTTGTATATGTGCTAATCTTGATAATATGAGCGGCTATATTTGAAAGTGATAATTAATATTAAGTATTAGAGTATTTATAAGAATTTATAAGAATTGTAAATAGGTTTTTGAGCTCTTTTTCCTATTACGCTGTACATTAGCATTAGAATAATATAATACTAGGATTACTAACCAAATTAAATTAAATTGTAAAATAGAAAATGATCAGTAGATCAGTAGCTATTAAAATAGAAAATCCAATTTATATTTGCAAAAAATATTATTTCTGATTCACAAATTTTTATCAATTGCTTTGATTCGATATGAACAGAATCTCGGAAAAGCAGAATACACGTATTACAGGCCACCCGTATTTTTTAATATTAAACAAAAAACATTATATTTAATGTTTTGCGAAATATTTCTCGAAATGATGAAAAGTGGACTTTTGAAATATAACGGCTCATATGTTCAATAATTTATATGAAATTTTATTTATTCAGATTCGACTCAAATTGTCACAACACAAATAGAGACATTAGCCAAACTGATCTGTAGTATAGCTCGGTAGTCCGTGTATTGCTAACCACCAAGAGGTTCCCGGGTTCAAGCGCTACGCTGACCTCGATTGGAAAGAATTTTATTTGGTATTTCTGTATTTCTGTGGCACTGTTGGTCAGACTTCTATATTTTTTACTCCAAGTCGTTCGTTTCTTATCAGAGTTTGAAAATTTACATATTATTGAAATGGCTCCTCATTAAATGCCAAAACCACCCTACCCACTATTTGAATATGATTTAAAAATATATAGTTTAACCAGCAGCATAGAATAGTAGTAAATATATAATGCTTTAGAACATGTGGTCACGGGTTCAATCCCATGGGCTGCTGTTGGCTAGATCTTGGATATGTGACTCCAGGTCGAACGTTTCTTATCAGAGTTTGCCAATTTATCGAAACGGTTCTAACAAATTGGCAACCTTTTCCCATATTCTCGTAAAATTAAGAGTTTCTAAGCATCTCGAATTTCGATGATCGTCTCTGTGGATCAATATTTAATGTTTAATCGATGTTTGCATTTGCCTTGTATAATATTATAGTTACAATACGTCCGTACAATGTGCGACCATAGATATCGTGTTTAATGTAAATGCATATATAAGGGTGCATACCTGTGTATATATGGAATAAATATTCTTATTCTACATACAAATGTATATACCACACTCATGGCTTTAGAGAAATCTGTTAAGACGAGTGTACATACATATGTACATGATTCGTTTAAACAAAATAAAAATATTCTATAAATGTATACATTGTACATACATATATGTACAAGTTTAATACCATAGGGTACTTAGGGGCAGCCCGTAATTCCATCATGAGAAAATAAAAATTTATATATTAAAAATAAAACTTTCTCATGGCACCTTACTTGGACCTAAGGTGTGTTTCTGAAGCCCTCTCAAGTTTTATTTTTACTTTTAACGCTGAGCAACGTGTGCAAGTGTTTCTTATCTGTATATTTCCACAGTTCTCGATATGTATAGAAACACCATCATATTTTAAAAGGAGTAAGTGCCGTTTAAAGATTTTTCTTCTAACTTTCTCAGAAATGCCGGGTTTTTTCAGACAACGCCGGCTAGTTTATTCCCAGATACTACGTACATACATATGTATATTTATATAAAATCGTATGGTAAATATAAAAAAAACCGCTGATAAGATAAGATAATCATTGGTTCTTTGAGGCGAAATTTTTTTAGCGAAATTCCATCAAATTTTAAACATTTGGAAAAAACCGATCAAAAACGCCCGCATCTACTTATTTTATATATTCGTATCGAACGAAGTAATTGAAATATTTCTACGAATGTATTTGTTGCTTTTATTTTTTGTGGTCAAGTTTAATACATATATACATACATATATTTTTGCTGGCGAATATTTTTCGACGCACATTATCCTCTCCACGTGCGGTTCTGTTTTTCCGTACCATTTCCATTTCACTTTATTTAAAATGAACGGAAATGGAACAACGACCGGATATCCGATTAATTTCATCAAACATCGTTCACGTATTATATTATTTTATTCGCACATACATACATGCGTATTATTGCGTATATTATAAATCGTAAAACGAGTCTCAGGATAGCGTTCGCAAATATTTGAAATCTACATGATCACTACATACATACATATACGGATATGTATATGTATATATATATATATATATATATACACGTTTATACTTTGGTCCGGTCTTAAAATTTTGTGCAAAATAGCCATAAACGTAATGCAAATACACGGGGCTTATAAACGAACCCGTTACCGTGCAAACGTGCCAATTATTTATCTAGGGGCTTGGGATCGTTAAACGTTCGGTATCGTTTTATGTACTAAAATATTTAGAATTGTTTGTATTATATAGGTATTAATTATTAAAATTGACGAGGTGTTGAATAATCTCTGATAGAGTTTTGCATGATTAAATGCAATGTACATATGTAGATGCATTGTGACACCGAGACAAGTGAATACGCTGTAATTAGCTATTCTTGCATAACACTTACATATAATTGATATATGGATGTAGGATTTGCTATAATAAGTTTTGAATTAATGTATGAAATTGCATAGCGGTTATAATATAGCAAGAAATCTTTGTCAATTCGATTTTTTTTTAATTGTTATATGCATGTATGTATACGTATGTATGTATATATGTATATATATATATATATATATATACATATATACATACATACGTATACATACATAAATATATAAAAAAAGGAATCATGAAAATAAATACGAAATAAAAATATCTGGGACGGTAACATAATAACTAAAAGACAACAAAAATATAGAAAAGATATTGGAAAAGAAGAATTACAAAAATCTTCAAGTTTAAGAAATACTTCTAGCTTGTTTTTAAAAATATGCAGGTTTTCAGAATTTACTACATTTTTACTAAATTTGGAAGACTATTCCAAACTTTAACCACTCTGTTTGAAAAGGAGGAATATCTGATCAATTTAATCAATTTTTCTTTTTGGATTTTGTATATAACTTTATTCTTATAACCATTTAATATGAAAAACCGTAGACATTCTGAAAATTTAGACAAAGGCGTTGTTTAATTTTCAGAATAATTGGCGTCTCACAGGAATACTTAAAGCTGGTTATTACTAATATTAAAAAAAAATGTATATAGTCAGCTCGGAAGAACCATTCGAAGCTTTCAAAGGTCGGAGTCACGGATCGATGTTCGTGTATTAAAAGCGTTAGGAAGTAAAATACAACGTTCGCATTTGCAGGTTCAATTTGCGTTCAGACTTCTTAGATCTGAAAACCCGGGGGAGAAGTGTCGTAACATAAAACGAAAGCCAGTCGTGTACGACTTAACGTATCTGGAGGTTTTCCAGGGCCAAATTTGCATACAGACATTCATGCAAATGAGTTTTTCCCGACTGGCTGCTAAACCTACCACACGCTAATAACTGTAACGTCGCAAGCTTTTCCGGAAAATTAAAACAATACAAAATTGCGCGTTTTGTACCACTTTTTACCCATCATCATCGTCATGCTTTATTAATTAACGATTATTTGATATATTTTATACAAAGGGGTCGCTTAAAAATCGCTTTAGCAAATTTCGCCAACGACTTAAGAAAGTTCTCGTAATTACGCTCATCGCTCCAGACAATGTATAATTGATGTTTGAACGTTAATGCAAATTGTAATTAAAACACTTCTACACAGCTCATTCTAATATGACTTCATCATTTTGTGTCAAAGAATTTAAAGCACTATGACGCTAATTCAACTTAATATCGTGCTTGTACGATACTCACCTGAAAATCATTCATGTGGGAAGATTAAATCAAACCGCCGATAAACGTGTTGAATTCTTGTTTAGTCATTGGTAAATCCTTTTCAATATATCACATCTTAATTTTATTTATGAAATAATTGCCTATTATTTTTATAGCATTAAAATTTAAAAAATCGGCTAATTTCTATTTTACATTCATACATATGTACATATATATGTTTATCCTTAAAGAAAATATTTAAATTAAATAAATTTTCCTTACTAAGTAATTGTTTGCGTATTCAAGGAATTTAATATATGTACATAAATAGGTACATTTTAATAAAATAATTGGTGAACTAACTATGAAATGTCGATAGTTTTTAGAATATACCACAATGTTTAAAAAAGGCTACATATGCATACACTATAATATAATATGTAGGAGGAAACATTATATCTTATACATATGCACCTATGAATATCCACCTAATTCGTGAATCATTTTATAATTAACCAGAAACAATGATATCAGTATATGGATTTGATCAATTTGATTATTTATTAGCGTCATATTATATTTTATGGTTTGCAATACCTTTTAGTGATTGCAAATTTACATTCATGATATTGTATTATGACATTCATGATATTATAAAAAATGGCTACATACATTGTAGCCATTTTTTGTGTTTTTCTTTTTATAATTTTAATATTATGATCGTTTTTAAATATATATTACGTGCGTATTTTTTGCTAGTAAATTCTTTTCCCGTGGAAAATATGAAAGTGCTGACAAGGTGAAAATCACGTATGCTATTATTCTAACAAATGTGACTTTTTTGTGGTTAAACGGCAATAAACAGCAATTAATCAAAACGATTTCTTTTAATCTTTAATTTGCGTTAGTTTTTTCCGGCCTGAAACTTATTACGTTTTAAATATTGTGAAATATTAATTTGATTTAACTGTCGCTAAAAATGTATCCTTACATTTACATATTTTTAAGCCTTGTATGTATGTATGTAGATTAAAAATTATCAAATGGCATCACTTTTAACATTCCATTGTTATTTTTAAACTTTATTTTAATAGTTATCGTTTTGAAACGTTCCACAGTAGTGGATTCAGAAGGCTTCTAAAAGATAACAGAAGTGTAACAATATGTAGATTAGGGTTTCCGATTTTCCAGACTTTTTCGATTCCCGGAACATGGGACAGAGCTCGGGATCGCTTCTCTTTCAATTTCGGTCGAAGTTGGTTTTAAAGTTGAAAACAACTATTTTAAACAATTAAATTCAAACAATTATTACATTATGTTTTTTTTCTGTCAGCATGCATATTTTAATTTCTTTTTTGAAGTCTAGGCTATTTTTTTTGTTTACGTTACTTTGTATAAATATTTGTCTTTGATAACGTTTATTTAATTCTTCATTAATAGTCAAACACACAATTGTCTGATCTTCATCAAAATCTAAAAGAGTTCCTTCCGTCGTGGAATCGTCAATACTAAAAGGATGCACTTCATAATAGTTTCATCGTAGGATATACATACATTTACACTTATTATAATATTTAAAGAATGGTTTGATTGAAATATTTTTCTCGGAATTCGAGATGAGATTTCCCGAGACTAGGGACATAAAAATTTCTTGAATTCCCGGGAATTTCTGTTCCACATCGACCAGGGCAGAAACTCTAATATACATACATATGTATGTAGATATTGTGTATTTCCAAATATTTTGATTTTTAATCACTTCCGCTTTTTCTGTCGCTTTGATCTTTTTCCAACATGTGGAAGTTAACTCTAATTAAAATAAGCAAACGTCTCCGATTAATTAATCATTAACGAAATCATCAGACTTGGCTGTCTGATCTACGTGATGATAGCTGATCATGGAATACGCCTTTCAACCTCATGCTGTAAGATCAAAATTACAATTTTAAAGTGAAATAGGCAGAAAGAAGTTTGAGAATCATAAAATATTGCAATTATTTGAATGGTGCAATTATTCGAATGGTGCAATTATTAGAACAGTGCAATTATTTGAACAGTGCAATTATTTGATACAGATGTATGTACATAATTCACGTTGTCATAAGACAATGCACAGATGCTCATGAATGTTGCTTTATTAGTCCTTATATAATCAGCCTTCGCCATATATCATATGGATGTTTAATTAAGTCATTCTATTTGTCAAAATTTTCATTTGACATTAAATATTTATCATGATCGTACATTCTAATGAATTCAACGGCTTCATTCATAACATTGAAAAAAAGATGCGGATTAATAAGATCATTCGTGATCGATAAGGTCATTCGTATTTTTTTTACAGTAGATAAAGACTCCTATTATGCGCAATGATCGTTGCATCGGATTCGTTTCTTTTTAATCTGCATAATGCAATCATTAGATTAGTATACACTTAATATAAACTTTATTAATAGATTCTTATATTTATTTATTTCCTGTGCTAACATTTGTATATGTCAAATCTTTCAAAGTCACCTAAATATTAACCTTTATATACTTGTATATGTACGTGCTTACGTAGGTTTAAAATTCACATAGTATCTTATCGTGTAAATGTATGTATGCCTCTTCTCCTACATTTGCCTCTTCTCCTACATCTGCCTGCTCAAATGGTCCTGATAGTCGTGATGCTGTTGTGACTGTGTTGGCTTCTTCTTCTGCTTCCTCTTCCGTTTCGTCTCCGTTGGCTCAATCAAAATTGCCATTTCTTGTCTCAAAGAAAGTCACGCGCCAAACTGGGAGACCGAAAATTGGTAATTTATTACCAAAATGCACGAGGTCTCAGGACAAAGCTGGCTGCGTTTAATTCAGCCGTTTCTACTACATATTTGTGATGATATGGTAGCACTAACGGAAACATGGTTGACTTCATCATTTTTTGATGCTGAACTTTTTGATTCTTCCTGGAGGCTGCATCGTCGCGATAGAGTAGATCGACGTGGTGGTGGTGTATTATTTGCTTGTCGTGATTGGTTTCGGTCAGTCCGGATGACAAATTTTGAAACTCTATCTGGTGAGGACTTATGGAATTCATAACTTGAAAATCATAATCGAGAAAGAATATTACGAAATACAAAAACCTTGTAAACATTCAAGACGATAAACGATATATAATAATAATAATTATTATTTTTAGTTGTTTGTGTATATATATGTTTTGTTTTTGTTATGTTTAATTTATTATTTTGTTTCTTGTCTTTTCTGTTATATTTTTGACCATTGTGGCGCATTAGGAATTCCTGTAATGCTACAACGGTCCAAACTTTAAATAAATAAATAAATAAACTAAGATTAAGTACAAATGTTTTGCTGAACGGTTTATTCTTTATCTACATATGTAACTGATACGGTTTAATTCAATTTTGATTGTTTTAGAATTTGAACCCTTTATTATTGCATCATACATACATATGTATGTATGTACATATATCACTTGAAACATATATGTAATATATAATATTTTAATTATTTTTCATTATTGATCAACTTAATTATTAAATTAATTATTGAAGAAATATTGATGTTTATGTATAATATTTGGATTGTTGAGGGAAAGACGCATTTGTGGTTTAAAAACCGCGTCGAAATAAAATAATAAATTTACGTCAATTTTGTAGAACATCATAAAGGAAATCTTCTCGTTATATTAAATTCGAATTTCAATAAATACTACGAAATACAAAATATAATCTTGGAAGTACATACATACATGTGTATAACAAAGTACGAGTGGGTACTTCCCCCATTTATTTAACATTTTCTCTTTTACTATTCAATACTTTTTACCACAAAATCGATTTCGATAAAAATTCTTAGAATTTTCATCAGTTAGAATATAGTGAGTCAATATAGTAATTCTTTGCGAATGCTTCTTATCAGAAAATCTACCTGGCGCCAAAAACTCAAATCAATTGTTATTAGTATAACGAATTTCTAAGATATTCATGTCGATGATATGTATATACATACAATTCAATAAATTTATCCTTGTATGAGACTTGAAAATATTGATAACTTTATAGAACTAAAGGGCTTTTGAAGAAAAATGTCTGCAATTCAAGTACCTATCCGATAAATTCTTAATAATTATAATACAATGCATTCAATACATATATCAAACCATAATGTTTCTATACAATTACTAGTTTTTCACGATGTGATTCCTATCATAAGCATGAATATGACATATCACGATTGATCCTCAATGCTTACAAATAATAAAAATCTTCAATCAATCGACAAGTATAACCTGTTAGTAGATTTACGCCTCTGTTTTTATCAGTAACCGAAATAAAAATCAATCGAGCTAATTTCAATCTCACGCTGAGCAGAATCTGACCATATGCGAATGATATTTGGATATGATATAATAATTGGCATGACTCACGTATTAATTATAGATGGGAGGGTTTACTATTTTATGTATATGAACTCATAGGATTTCATTAGATATTCTAGATTACAATGGAACGATTACCATAACGCTAAGCGCCGTCGTTAAAATGCGACAATTTAGACCCGCATGATCGGTCCATTGTCATCTGGAGTTGCATCAGTCGGCGTGACATAGAATTCTAAACGCATTTTCCGGGAAAGTCCTTGTAGTGTCGATCCAGTGACGTCAGTTTGTAATGCTTTGGTATTGATTGTGACCCAATTCAAATGAACATTGTACAGATACTCGTATCTTATAGTATTAAGTGTTTCGCGATGAGTGGTTTGAGAACTCTGTTGTTTTGATGTTGTGAATGGGCGTACGTATATTTTACTTATCTGATATTTTGAAACTGTCAATATGTAGGTACATGTTTACAAATAATATAAGTGACGTTGTTTTGAATGAAAATTCAGTATTAAGAAATATTACAATCGTCTTCCAAGAATCGAACTGAAATTTGGGTTCAATGTGCGGAGTTCCCTAATCAGTCCGTTTTTTTCTTCTCTTATACGAATCTATTATACGTGTATAAATGATTCATACTCACATTCTGTAGAATTAAATTATATAATACATAGTAATGAGCGTAAACATTGAAAGCCTTGAACCGGTCAATAAGCCCACGCAAATTCATATTTGTATTTATAATTTTGTTTTATTCTAAAACTGTTTTTAAATTACTTCAATTGTTCGTAATAATACATTCTTTGATATGTATATAGGGAATTTTTTATTGTTTAAAATTTTAATTGTTTTGCAAGTCTTAAATATGATGTTTTGTGTGCAAAGAAGTGACTTGCTTAAATCTACATATTCATACGTAATACAAGATTTCCTTTATAATATTATTCACGGATTTTTAATGCTCAAAAAAAGGCATAATTTGTTAGGAAGGTAAAAAATTGTCAGCGAAATAATGTTTCACTTGTTTTTTTTCTGAAATTTTTAAATAAAAGCTAAATTTTATTCGATAAAATTCTTTTATACGTTTTTTATTAAATATACTGATTTTTCCCATTTTTAAATGAGCTTATGTATTTTAAAGTGGCGGAAGTCCAATTTTCAATTCCAAAAGCTCTATTTCTGTTTGATTTAATTCACTGGTTGTTATCACTTTTTTAATATGTACATATGTCCAGAGTCTTGGAAAATCAGAATAGACGTATTACATACAGGCCACCAATATTTTTAAATATAATATTGTTTAATGCAAAATCTTATATTTAATGTTTTGCGAGATATTTCTCGAAATGAAGAAAAGTGGACTTGTGCCACTTTCAATTATATGTACATATATCGGCTCATATGTAAAATATTAATTTTGAAAAACATATTTTAATCCCAGTATAGGTACATACATATCTGTAGGTATATAATATTTTAAAAATAAATAAATATAATAAAAATAATAATAGGTTTAAACAAATGATAATAATAATATGTATGTGCATACGCTTGTAAAAAGATATGTACTTTAAAGCGACCACAATATTGTATTTGAAATACATATGTTATATGTACATAAATATGTATATTATATTTAAAAAAATAAATAAAAATAAAGTTGAAATAATATATATAGGCTTAAACTAATGATAATAATAATACATACGAGTGTAAACATATATATTAATATTTGAAAGTGACCTAAGTCCACTTTTCTTCATTTCGAGAAATATCTCGCAAAACATTAAATATAATGTTTAAATAAATTGCGTTTAACAACTTCAAAAAATACTGGTGATATTCAATACGTTTATTCTACTTTTCCGAGATTCTGGACATATCGAATTAAAAGAAAACAATTTGTGAATTATTTTCTTTTAATTCAATTAAATGTTTCCAAATTGTGATTAAAGCGACAACAATATTGTATTTGAAAGATGTTATAAAACGTAAATGTGTCTAACCGTTGAAACTTGCCTAACACCAAGACCGCACGATTCGTCCTGGAACGCTGGAGAAAAGTGTGGAAAATTGAGGTTTTGCCTACGTCAAATCGCACGTATATAATAAAATATAAGTTACCGCGAATCAAGATGGAGAAAGAGGGGGGGGGGGGTTACTCAGATAAGTCGCTAGTATATATAAATACTTAACAAGTGGTTCGAGCCATTCAACCACACGATTCTGTCGAGACCGACAATCGGGTGACCACACGTTAGCATCGCGTCGTTATGCGGTGTATAAACACGAAGTGATATTTTTGTTAAGAACGAACGGATAATCGATAGCCAACCAGTGCCATTTTTATTTTGTGATATTTCAAATCGTAGTCTAGTATTTTATCAAACCAAGTGATATTTGTATTATTAAAAGTGAGTATTCATTGATTTAATAATTAACACGCTTTCATCCTTGTCTGTTTTGAATATCTTTCAAGGCTATCTTTCGTTTGTCTGTCTGTCTTTCCTATTGTCTTTTCTCAATATTCTACTACTTATCCAATTTTACGTGTACTGAATTAACTACAATTTACAGTATAATGATTAATGATTAATTTATTTTTTTGGATTTGACATTTGAATATCTTTCGTTTGTCTGT
Source organism: Arctopsyche grandis (assembly GCF_051622035.1). Lineage (NCBI taxonomy): Eukaryota > Metazoa > Arthropoda > Insecta > Trichoptera > Hydropsychidae > Arctopsyche > Arctopsyche grandis. The sequence goes on along the minus strand of NC_135365.1, from coordinate 12,308,906 downwards.
CTAGATAGATGCATATATTTCCTATTGTCTTTCCTTACTTTTATTTTTTCATAGCTTTAGCTATTCTTTTCATAATTTTTAGGAATATTTATAGTCTATTCATAATATTTACATAATTAATTCATTTCAATGTCTGTATCTTGCCAGTATTATTATTATTTGTACATAATACATATAATAATATGTACATACATATATTTATTCTGTCTTTTTTTTAATTCTTTTTTAAAGATTTAATATAATATATTTCAAACCAGGTCACTTTATGGTTAACTATTTTTATATTCAAACTAAATAACTACATATTTGAAATTAAATTGTCATTTAATTGTATTGTATTTTGAGGCTTTCAACTATACTAATATAGAAGACAGTCAATAATACGCATTTTCATTTATAATTCCATTCACGATTATTTTTCAAACAAATTTTAAGATAAATAAGTGAAATCGCACAAAATATCGTAGCTTCCAGACACATTGCTTTTTAAACATGTCAAATTTAACAAAGTCCATTAAATTTTTGTTCCGCTTGACTCGTTGGCCGATTCAATTATAATACAGAGGGATATTGTTCCTTTTTACTTTATTTTGTTTCCGGCATGTCCTTTTCGTTGTCGACATTTTCTCTTCAAACACAATCGATTTTCCATTTATTTTCATTCCTCATTTGATCTGCGATTTCTTTCCCTTTAATTTGCGTCACGATCAAAGCCGTCAGTGGTTCTTTATTTTTTTTTGTCTGTTTGAACTGTGAATATGTTCCGGGTAAATTTGCCGGTTTTTTTCTGTGCGTGTGTGTCGGTTGTGAGAACATTTGCCAATCGCAAAAAGCGTTTTATCGCACCGTAGCAGAATACAAATTGTCATTGTCTACGAAACGTACGTATCTACTCCTAGTATTATATGTATTTACATTTTGAGCGTACAAATTACTTTATATGTACGTATCTGTGTTTATGTACATATATATGCCCATGAGCGAAGAATCTCACGTGCGTCGTAGAGAACGTATGAAATATTGATTTTGCCGCTTAGGAGAATTTCGCACTTTTATCTGGGAGTTTTTCCGTGTACAATTCAATTCAAGCTATGTTTGATTATGTACCTACGTGCATGCGTATACATATATGTACATACAATGTACATATATATGGAAACATCGAATGTGCTATAAGATGTTGTCACTTTTAAGAATGCCTCGAAATCTTTTTAGATCGATATCAGTCGAGAGAGGTGTCCTAGGTAGGTGTCCAAATATTCGTCGAATTCAGCTATTCGAATATCGAATAGTATGTAAATCAAGAGCTATTCGAATATTAGAAAATTAAAAAAAAAGTAATTACATAAATGCTAAGCATAAATTACATTATATTTATATATGTAATATATTACAATTAATAAAACGTAATTTAAAAACAAAATATTAAGAAAAAACATATAAAACTAAAATAAACACACATAAAATATAAGATAGTTAGTAAAATTTAGAAAATTGCAATTAAAAATAAATTTACAAAATATAATACGGAAAAATCTTAATTTAATTTCAGAAAATGATATTTTATAAATAATAATGCGTTGAATGTTTCTTTGTCGAGTCTATTTCTAATTTTTGTTTTTGTCCACCCTACGTCGAAAATACTCGTTCACACGCTTTGATGTCGGTTTTATTGTGAATTTGGAATAATTCCTATATTTAAGTAAATTACTAATGTTATTACCGTCTTCTTACGTCTTTCATTCATTCTGTTTTCTAAAACTTGTGAAAACTTTTTTTTGTTTGAGACCCTATTTCTTCTAACTTCTTAAATAAAAATTTATAAAACCCTTCTGCTGTTATTAAAGATACACTATTTTTGCTTAATACTTTGATTGCGGTATCAAAATTTCAAAATCTCAATTTCATTCTTGGAAACAGTATTGAAATTATATTCTTTTAGTGCTATGTTTACACTTTCGTAAACTTTAATAAATAGTCTTATCATAGTTGCCATTGAATTCCACAATTCCACATTTTTATATCCAATTATAATTTCAATTTTTTTATTTCTTTTTGTCATTATGATTTCTTGTAAAAATGTATATATTTCGCCGGTGACTTCTTAAATATTCGTATTATTTTTCTAAAATTTCGTAGAGATTATTATCGATCGAAAAGTGATTTTCTTCAAACGTTTCCGTATTTAATGAATAAAAATCCGTTTCTTCAAGTGTAGATATTTCATCTTCCTCATTCACTTCATTTTCATCACAATTATCCCCATTATATATTTAATTTACTTCATAATCGTCGGCTTCTTCGTCATCATTCTTTTCATGTTGATTTTGTGTATTTAGTTTATAAAAAAATATATATACATGAATAATATTCGAATAGTTGATGAAATATTCGAATAACGAATGGCTGAAAAATCAGATGAATAATTCGAATGCTCGAATATTTTATCCGATTGGGATCCCTAGTCCTAGGCGGGTTTAATTGCCGTAAAATTCCATTACGGACACTTTGTATGGAAATAGGTGTAGCGAAAGAGTCGAGACAATAATTTAATCAGAGTAGAATTAGACGACACCGGAAAGTGGTCTGAACGTCGCAAAAGCAAAGTAAAATAATGATTTTACAGTGGTTCTTAAATTTTCATAGTGCACAGCCTCCTCTTCTTAGTATCAATTGTGTCAGTAGACTCCTTTCTGAAAAATATACCTTTTACACACTTTAAAAAATTCAAAAAATTTTAATTTGTCTATAGTTCGAAACAATTTTAGCGGAAAACATTGTATGTCCATACGCACATGTTTGTGAATTTGGTCAGTAAATACTACAAAATGTCCATTCTAAAAAATGAGCTTCGTAAATTCGACTTTAATTTTGAGAAATAAACTGAACTACAGAACTTCAAATAGTTTATTATGATCAAACTGTCAAAATAAATTAATGATAATATAATTATCATAATTTTTTTAGAGCCATTGTGGCACTTCTTTTGTCCATCTTTCCAAATCTTCTAGCTATATTACCCGCTCATTACCATTTCAATTTATTCATTCTTTGCACTATATGAGTATGTACTTCTCGTCCACATATTCCGTTTCCTATCTGTCCTAGTTATCCCAAGCATGCAGATTCCATACTTAAGATATCGTTTTTGTAGGTACGAATTATTTGGCGTTTTGTACAATGTCGCGTGAGCCATTTATCCGTGAGTGCAATATCCGTGATTTGTCGCGTGAGCTATGTATATGTCGTGCGCGTTATGTCGTTGAGTGTTAGGTTCGTGAGCAATTTGTCGCGGAACCGAAAATTTTATATGATTATTGTATTTTCTGGAAAAATTCAAGATTGCATAATTTAAATTTTTTGGCGGAAAATTTGTACAGTTTTGGGAATATCCATTTTATTACAAATATTGGAATTTTGATCAATGTTCTATCAAAATGTCAATGTTGAGGATAAAAAAACATTGCAGATAAAAATGTATTATTTCTTGACGGCCAAATTCATGATAGCACAAAGTTTTTAGATTGAAAATATTTCAACAAACCGAGATGTAATGAAAATCTGATACAGAAAGTAAAGTATTGTTTTATTAAACATCACCGAAAATTGGACAACGTTATTATTAGTTTTGATAAAACTTTGTTGTGTTGGCTATGGAAAAATTGTTATTCTTCAGTGTTGGGACATTTTGTGTTTTAACATAGTAAAAACGTGCTTTGACAGACAAATATTGATTCAAACTTTATATACAAACTAAAATACGTACACAATTGTATCGATACAACGCAAAATTCAATTAACATTCGCCGAAAACTTTTCCGCTTCAGATTGCGTTCCGAAAAATTTATAATACGATTTTGTCAGAGCTACGGCTTCTTAAATCCGCAAGGTCGGTCACGTTTCGACCATTTGATTATTCTCGTAATATTTACATACATACATAATTAAAAAAATATTTATTTTCCTTGGATTTTCTTTTTCACTCGGCAAAATCCGCGATTTACATAAGCACATATGAAATAAATTGAGTTGAAAAAGGCAGGGTTGCGTTCAAATATTGTACATGTTTCCTTTGCGTGACAGTCGTGGCACGCGACGTGACAGGATCTCTAGTATTTCGTCTAAGCCCTTTCACGTATCCCGCGGTCCTTACTCTGGAAACCCTCTCATATCCTAGAATGAAATAAACAATATTCTCGTCGAATCGAGTTTATGGCCGTAATTCCGTTATACTTTCGGGAGCGCAGAATGAAATTGAAATTCGCCCCAAACGAAGCCATTATCATCACTTTGAAGCGCTCGTTCATAATCGCTATTTTCCCAAAATGAACAATTTAATTTCACCGCCAACTACGTGAGAATAAATTAGCACTTATGAATAAGGCCTCAAAAAGATTAAAAAAATAAACAAAATAAATTGTTTATTTATTATATTATGAAGGAACACTTTTGAAAAAAAATTATTGTATACATCTGTTTCTTTATGAAAAATACCTTGATTATCAAAAATTTGTGATTGATATGTGTGTGAAACAACAGTCGTAAACGAACAGCCGTGAAGGAACCGTCCGTGAACGAAGTGTCGGTGAGCCAGATTCGGTGAAAAAAGTATTTGTGAACGAACTGTCGGCGACCGAACGGTCGTGAGCAAGTTGTCGGTGAACGAAATTTTCGTTAACGACTTGTCGTGATACTGTGGCGGATGCCATATAATTGGCATCCCACCCCCCTCCTCTCCAAATTTATTTTTAATTGTTTAGTATTTAAGTACAAGTATGTGTCACTTTGGGGCAGCCCGTCATGGCACCTATGGTAAAAATGAAATAGTGTATGCTAAAAAATTATCGTAATTTTTTTTTTAAAGTTTCAATAATCATTTCAGAACTTTTTTTACAATTGATAAAATCATGATTTTACATAATGTTGAAAATATTATTGCATATCACTAACGATTTCTTTCCATTTTGTTTCAGACATGTCTAAGTCAATGTCGTTAATTTTATTGACGATTCTAGTCTCTAGTTCGATCCATCTCGCGGATGCCTACACGACACACTCACGAGAAGAAGTCGAAGACCGTCCCGAGCAAGTACCACAGTGGCACAATCATCGACAGCATCATGCCAGCAGTAGACACGCCGTCAAACACCAAGATCAGTTGGAAGACAACGCCGAAGAAGCCCCACATGATCCGACCAAATTGCGCATATTGAAACGAAGACATGTAAGGAGAGGCCAAAATTTACCAGTCACCGAAGACGACGTCGTCAGGAACATTTTCGGCAGTCCTCAGCAGCAGGCATGGATGCAGAACCAGGGACCGAGACCATCGGAAATTAGCAAACGCCAGGCCAACTATCAACCTAACCAACCGATCTCTTCTCCGATATTTCATCAGGCGAACAACGTACCTGGATCCCAGATAAGCAACCACATTTACCCCAATTCTGGATATAATAATGGTGGTTATGGCGGTTATAGCGGTTATAGCGGTTATGGCGCTTATGGTGCTTATGGCGCTTTTGGTTCTTTCGGCCTACCATTGGGCATTGGGTTCATTCCCATATATGTGCAAGTTCCTTGTAATCAAAATTTACAACCCGACTACTTGCCGCCAAATCCCCAACGACCAGATTCTAACGGTACGGTCCCAAATCAATTCCCCAACCGTATTGGTGAAGATGAGGATGACCCACCAAGCTGGGGTGCTGTTGATAACAATGGCATAGATACACCTGAAAGACCTACAAACGGCGTCCCTACTCTACAGGTAGACTTTGACAGAGACTATTTCAACACAGCTACTGGTATATCTCTGCAACCTGTAGCACCTTTGAGACCTAACTCCAGACCACCACCATCTATTTTTCACGGAACTAATGCGAAACCTGAAGAAACACCTGTCGGATCACCTGGAAACCAGAGACCTTCACAATCAAGACCTCAAGCACAAATACCTCAAGCACAAAGACCTCAAGCACCAAGACCCCAACAAAGACCGAACCGACCACCACCGCCTACTCAAAACGCAAACCAACCAGGAAGAGATACCACAAATCCACTAAATTGCGCTTACGCTGTTGTTTCGTGTTGCAACAATTCCAACGTCAGATCTCGCAGCGAGTGCTTCACTCTGAGAGGTTGTCCCGGACCGTTCTTTGACAACCCCTGTACTTCCGAATTGGCCAAGGCGGCTTCTGATTTTGTCATTCGTTTCCCTACCGGTCAATAATATGGGGTTGATTTGAAAGTACTATGTAGGTGCTTAAATGTGTTTAAAAACTTATGTTCCTTTTATTTCTTAAAAGCCTTGTATTTCGATATTATATGATTGTACATATAATACTGAAAATATAAACAAGTCATGCTACATGTAAAGTTTTCAAACGTGTCATACTTCTAAATCGTGCTGCGTTTGTGATGATTCTAAATAAGTTGAGAGAATATAGTATTTATGGTATTAGTTTTTAATCGTAAGCTGCTAAAAGATCTGTTTCGATTAAGATTGTCGATTTTAGGTTTTGATTTTTTTGAATGCTTGTCTTTATCTGCTTTTTTGTATGTTGTTTGAAACAACTTCGAATTGATTCACGGTGTTCACGACGCATTGGATCGTAGGCGAAGTCTGTTTATTTGACTTAAACTACATATGATGTTTCAATTTAATATGTATATATTTTTTATAATTATATTTTAAATTACACGTGTGTATGTGTGTGTGTGTGTAATAATTGTATTAAAAATATTAATAAATATTTATTTTTTAATGTTTTTGTTCTGTTTTTATGCATTTTCACTGTTCCAATTAATCCTAATCCTATTATTTTTCATAATAAACGACAATAAAATGTATCATAATAAAATATTCCAAATCCAAAAAGTACTATAATATAAAATATCTGCATTCAATCTATTTCACTACATTTAAAAAGAAAAAAATATTCACATAAAATTATATTTTCATTGAGACATGGCATTGGATCACAGCCATAACAGATAAATACAAAATCTCCTATATAGGCGATTCAATATTGAAGACATTTTTTACATTATTTATATTCAAGATTTACAGCTGTTAGCTTCATCACTGCTGGATGAAGAACTTTCCAACATGCCTCCATTCGTTATTGTTTTGTGCAACTCTCATCCGTATCTTGTTAAACTATAACTGGTAAATTATAGTTTAACAAGCGCAATTATACTGAGAACAATGTGCCCCAGTTGTAATATAACAGTTGAGTTTTGACAGATCTGCTGTTTTTACGAATGCTTTAGAATTCAATAATGCATTAATATTTTCTAGGTATTACGAAGAAAGGTAATGATTAGCTTATTACGATAACTCTAAGAATGTGTTCAAAACAAATATGTGTCTTTCCAACCCAATTTACCAGTTGAGTGACGTTTTCACGAAAACCTAACCTATCCATCTAATCTGGTACCAACTTTTAATTGAATTATATTTTCAGTTGCTATATATTTTGACCAGTTGGAATGCAATTCGCCATATGAATCAACTTAAAATATAAAGCTCCAGAATTATTGATTTCCCAAAGGTTCGATCGTATATAAAAATTGCTTTGAGAGGCCTCACAAGAAAAATTGCCTAAGCTATTTTAATATAATACCCTGCACATGAAGATTGTAGAATGAGCAATGGGGCTACGCAGATAAGTCGCCAGTAATATATATGTATATAAATACTTATCAAGTGGTTCGAGCCATTCAACTAAACCATTCAACCATTCAGTTGAGATGAACACACGTTGGTGTCTCATCGTTTTGCGGTGTATAAACAAGAAGTGATACATTTGTTGAAAACGAACGGTTGTCCCGGACCGATCTTTGACAACCCCTGTACTTCCGAATTGGCCAAGGTGGTTTCTGATTTTGTCATTCGTTTACCTACCGGTCAATAATATGGGGATGATTTGTGTACTAGGTGCTTAAATGTGTTTAAAAACTTATGTTCCTTTTATTACCTTCTCATATTATTTTTACGGCTTCCCCATGATACCGAACGTCTTTTCCAACTCAATATTTTTCCAAATTCAAAAAGTCTTTTTATCTACATTAAAAAAAAAAAATTTGCTGATTTTATTTTTTATTTTTACTTAAAATCACTATCTCTATGGTACACAATAAATATCAAGAAGCTGAAAATAATTTAAAAGGTCAAAATAAAATAATGAAAAAATAATGAAATATTGTTTTTAAAAAAAATACTACTTCCGGATTACAAATTCTGACCAAAACGTTACCAAATCTAAGTTAGTACATAAAGAATATAAATATAAATTTTCAGCTTAATACGTTCAGGGGTGTGGTCAGGATCCAGGCGACAACATTTTTGACCTTCCTTCCGGATGCTTCCGGAAGGGAAATATCCCACTTCCGGTTTATTAAATTTAGTGATTTTTTTTTATTTTAATCACATTGATACATGAATTATACTTGAATTTTTTCGTGAAGACCACACATGTTTAAGGGGTCGAAAAAAATAGTGGAAGACAAATCGAACAAGAGTAAACTGCCACTTCCGGTCGACGGACGCTTACCAAATTTTATACATAACTTGGTATTGAGCTTAAACTGATCGATATGAAATTTCAGTTCGATAAATCAAAAGGCTTTTGAGAAAAACATAAAAAACCTCGATTCTCTAGAGTAAAAGTACTACTTCCGGTTCAGATAAAAATATTTAAAAAATATAAAATTATAAAAATTATTATTTCTAGTACATGTAAAAAAAAATCAGTCCGATTCAGTTAGTACTTTGGGAGGAAATCGAATTCAAAAACTTAAAAATTAAAAAAAAGAGGACACCTATAAGGAGAGGTACCATTTCCGGTCAATTTAAAAATTTGAAAAAAATTTACGTAGTGTCAATAAGAATTTCAGTAACCGATACAAAGTTTCAGTTCGATAGGACTAACGGTGTTGAAAAAAATCCCCAAAGTACACAGACACACACACAGACACACACACAGACACACACACAGACACACACACACACATTTTTTCTAGATCATGAAAACGTGATCAGTAATCGATTCTGAGTTCGAATCAGTCAAAATCTCGAGTTCGAATTTTCGCATGATCACAAAACTTCATCTATTGTTACTACGTACATAGATAAAGTAAAAAAAATCGGGTGTGACCAACCCATGACTTTATCTATGTATTTGAGGAATATAAAAAGGTAACAAAACAAAATTCGATATTGAACTGTACAGACAGATTATGAAATACTAATAACTATGACAGCATTTTCGATACAAATTGAGCGCAAATGTATGGAAACTTGCACAAGACAAAAGTTCTACTTCCGGTTATCAGATTTTGTTCAAATTTTTTTTATTACTTAAAATTACTATCAGTATTATACTCATTAAATATCAAGAAAATAAAAATAATTTAAAAGGTCAAAATAAAATAATGAAAAATTGTTTTTAAAAAAAATACTACTTCCGGTTTACGAATTCTGACCAAAACCTTATCAGTTCTAAGTTAGTACATAAAGGATAGAAATATAAATTTTCAGCTTAATACATTGAGGGGTGTGTACAGAGTAGTGGGCACAACATTTTCGACCTTTCTAAGAGAAAATAATCCCACTTCCGGTTTATAAAATTTAATATTTTTTTTTATTTTCATCACATTGATACAAAAATTATACTCGATTTTTTTTGTGACGAACACACATGTTTAAGGGGTCGAAAAAAATAGTGGAAGAAAAATCTTAAAAAAAGAGTAAACTGCCACTTCCGGTTGACGGATGCATACTAAATTTTATAAATAACTTGGTATTAAGTTTAAACTTCTAGATATGAAATTTCATTTCAATAAACCAAAAGGTTTCTGAGAAAAACATAAAAAACCTCGATTCTCTAGAGTAAAAGTACTACTTCCGGTTCAGATAGAAAATATTTAAAATTTTAAGGTTATAAAAATTATTACTTCTATCATATTTAAAAATAATTCAGTCCGATTCAGGTAGTGGTTTGGGAGATAATTGAATTCAAAAACTTAAAAAAAGAGGACACCTATAAGGGGAGGTACCATTTCCTGTCCACTTAAAAATTTGAAAAAAATTTACGTCGTGTCGATAAGAATTTCAGTAACCGATACTAAGTTTAAGTTCGATAGGACTAACGGTGTTAAAAATATCCCCAAAATACACACACACACACATTTTTTCTAGATCATGAAAACGTGATCAGTGATCGATTTTGAGTTCAAAATCTCGAGTTAGAATTTTAGCATGATCACAAAACTTCATCTATTGGTACTACGTACATAGATAAAGTAAAAATATCAGATTAAATTGTATTTTCACTGTGCCATAACATTGGTTTATAACCTTTTTAGAGAAATGGTCCCAAATTTGTAGAATTTTACTATCTGATGATGTATTAACTATTATTTTTCAAAGAAAAAGATTACAAAGTAGTTTCCGAAGCCATCCGTTGAAATCAACCGGCACAAACACTAGTACTGATATAATGTTGAAAATAAAGGTTTTGAAATGGTACCTCAACCCGTCATTTGTAACTAGAAGAGTGGAAGATAGATGAACAAAGGAAGTGCTCGAACGGTACCCGAGAGAGTGTAAAATGGTGCAAGGAAGTAAAATGATGAAGGAAGGAATTCCATGTAAGGAGATGGGTGGATGAAATTAGCAAAATGTGTGGGATGAGAGTTGTCCAAAGCAAAGACAAAATGAAAACATGTTGTAGAGGCCATCATCCAGCAAAGCTACAAATGGCGAAAAGCTACAGATTATGATTATGATAATACAATGTTTTTACCTTGATTGAATTAACCTTTTGCCGCACTACTAAAAGCATTCCACAACAATCTATGGAGCTTTAGAACGAATTGTGTGAAAAATATTATCGACAAGATATAAAGCTTAATTAATGAATAATCAATCGTCAATATAACATCTGAATTGTTGCCAATAACCTCACCCACATGAGAGACAGTCATGGTCAGGGGCAGGAGTTTACGTAATATGTAAGTAGGACAGAGCATCTAGAAATATACATACGTATGTGAAATATGTACGTGTACACTCCCATGAACATATGTAAAACACTGACGTCAGTAGGCGTCATTCATTCAATAATAATTCATTCATACTAGTCATTTGAGTAGTATTTTCGCTTTATCAATCGTTTCGAAGCATTTACATCGTAGTATTTCATAATCATAGTTAAAGTTCATATATTTTTCAATACTATAAGTATACATATTATATTTAGAGTATGTACTTAAAATAAATATTATTTACAATAATCGGGTTTCATTACACATAACATTATAAGAATGGGGTGTCAAAATACGTCTGGATTTACAGCGAATGAAAGAATTGCAGTTGTCATAAATTTAAAAATAGATTTGATTCATATTCCAGGGTTTCTGAACCAGTGATCCGTGAATCAAGTTATTAATATTTATTATGTATTGTTATGTGGTACGATCTTACAACCTATGTATATACTTATGTATAATACCCTTTAACCTTAAGTTTGAACATCCGTTTCATTTTTAACTACTTATGATGTTATCTCTTAAAGTTATCCTTCTTTATTTATGAGACTTTCAATATATTTATTGCTTCCAAACTGTACAATCAACTATTCTGTTCAATCCTATCTACTTAACTTTTATCTATTATAATTTATACGAGTTTCTAACATGATTGTTATATAAGACGACACAGTTAATGACCTGTTGAAATCCAAAGTATTACTTTTAATCATCTTTATTGCTATAGCTGCATTTTGTCTCACGACACGTGTAAACACTCAAATATTATTATCACTATTTATCTCTATGATAAATGTGTATCTACTCAATAATGTCTCGATACTCTCAAAGGATACATAAATCAAATATTAAAACTGTCTTACACACGGATGTTGTTCTGTATCTTAATCACTTTGTTATTTACCAAAATTCTGGGATTGGTAAAAACTTCATCATTCTTTTGTGTATAAATGCTCATGTTAGATCTATTGAACCTCACTTGCGATCAAACAGTCTTACAAGGCACTTGTGATTAAACTGCCTAACTAACACTTCGAGACTAGTAACTTGTAATACAAACTTGTACATTAATCTCGTTTATATTTACTTCTAATTAAAGAATATAATCATTTGACAAAATCTGTGACTATAATATTCTACACCATCTCCTACTTGTCCCCGTAACAGTATTCTAAAAATGCTCGAACGTCTTCACTGAAACACTACTTCATCAAAACTTTGGGTTTTTATTACATATGTACATATATTTTTTTACCTTTGAACATTAGCGTACCTCCATTGATGTTAAATTACTTCTATATAATGTTTTATTAAAAATAACTAAGCAGTTGCCTAGTTCACCCCCCCTCCCCCCCTGAGTTCACATTTTTTGTCGTTTGGCTCCGTTTTTGTGACTATAGCACCGATGAGTAGTCATCCATCCGTAAGTAATGACACATTTGAACTAAATATGACAAATTACGAACCAACTGTTTAAATAAATTGATCATTTTACCAATCAATAAATGTATACATTACACATACTCTCTATATCCCATCTATTTATACGAATTACGCAAAAAATACCTTTTTCAGACGGTCCTGTTTACATTATAATAAAGTTTTGAATGAACTTGATATATTTTCCCGTACATTGGCTATTTTCAGGAAAAGATTAGGTGATTTTTTGTTTCGCATTAGTTTCATAGTTTGATTAGTTATTTTATGTATATAGTTTTATTTCGACTTTCATTTATGTTTTTATGTTTTTGTTTTGAAAAGCAACATATTTTAATTAGTTATTAAGTATATGCATAGTTTTAATTTCGATTGCCATTTATGTTTTTTGCGTCTATATTTATAAGATTGTAAAAATTTATAGTCTGTTTGTTTATGTATATTTATTAAACAATTGTATGTGACTGTTCTTACCTAAATAAATAAATAAAAATAGTATATAATAACTGATTGTTTATTACTGTCTGATTCTACCTGAATGCACTTTTCGTTTATTTAAAACAACTGACCAAAAATATTTAAAGATTAGACTCAGTAATTAAAAATCACTATCTGAGCCGTTATATTTGAAAGTACCGTTAGTCCAATTTTCAGTTCCAAAAACACCATTTGTGTTTGACTTAATTCACAAATTGCTATCACAACTTTTAATTCGATATGTCCAGAATCTTGAAAAAGAAAAATAAACTAATTACAGGCCATCAATATTAAATATTATAAAAATAAAAACATTAAATTTAATGTTTTGCAAGATATTTACTCGAAATGAAGAAAAGTAGACGTGTGCCACTTTCAATTATAACGGCTCATATGTAAAATATTAAATTTGAAAAACATATTTTTAATCCCAGTATATATACATACTCTGGGTACATACTGGGTACGTATAGGTACATACTGTAATCTGTAATCTGTAGGTGTATAATATTCTAAAAAATAAATAAATATAAAGTTGAAATAATAATAGGTTTAAACAAATGATAATAATAATAGATACGCTTGTAAAAAGATATGTACTTTGGAAAAATAAATGTTTCCAAATTTTGATTAAAACTACCACAATATTGTTTTTGAAATATGTTATAAAACGTAAATGAATTTACCCAAAATCAATCAAAAGTTGAAACGTGCCTAACACCTAGACCGCTTGATTCGTCCTGGAACGCTGGAGAAAAGTGTGGAAAATATAACGTCTGAACTCTAATCTAAAGCACAGTTGATTTTTCACAGAATCTGCTGACGTCTATGTATATGTATACATAGGTATAATCTGAATGATAATATTGTAAAATGATGTCCATTTTCCAAAGAATTGTGAACATATGTATTATGATGAAAACGTAAAATACCTGAAAGTACATAATATACATACATAAATATTGATGAGCGTCTGAAATTTTGCAATTTTGACTCATGAATATTTTCAGAAAATGCAGACAATAATATAGCCATAAAAAATGTGCCCCACTGCTTGGTTTCTCCTTCCACGGACTCTGCTCGAAAGACCTATTATAATAATCTGATTTGCTCCAACATATCGGTCAGTTGCAAACGAACTGACTAACGTGACTATTGCCTTTTGTGTTGCATCGCATTTCATATACACAAAGAGATACCACAGTAAAACCATAAGGTTAGGGACAGCTAATTATCAGTGCCAGAATACATTATTGTGACATAAACAAATATACATACATATGTGAGTATCACTTTTACCTTCAATATTTTGACATGTTCAATTTTTGTTTGATTGTATTGATGTGAAACGTTTCAATGTTATTCATTTCAATGGTATGCATTGTGATTATACAGTACTATATGCATATATAATATATATACATGTTTTATAATACATATGTACGTACATATATCTATTGTGTAATGAGTGAACAAAAACTTTCCCTTGTTGTATTTTTGAATGCTCTTCGCTGTATTGAAATTTTTTGTATCAGTTTTCAACTAAATTCAAATGTAATTATTAATATATATATATATATATATATATATATATATATATATATATATATATATATATATATATATATATATATATATAAATATATAAATATATATATAAATATATATATATATATATATATATATATATATATATATATATATATATATATATATATATATATATATATACTTATAATAGTGTGTCTCCCTTTAATATATTTTTTAATATTGTAAAAAGTGCATGTGCCGTAGTAAAAGTCAATTAAACTTAAAATTCTTCTTAAAGATATAGCAAAAATAATTTATAAATTACATACATACGTATTATATAATATGAATACCGGAAATAAAAAGTGCTAAGAAATTCAAAATCGATTTTATGTCCGAAATATGTTTTACATATGTACATACATACATACATACATATGTATATATGCCAGCGACAATGTTTTGAAATATGGTCCTCTGAAATGAAAGTCGCCAAAATCGTTTTTTAATAGTGTATATCAAAAGCAAGTTTGTATTGCTCATACAATCGTTGTACAAAAACCGTTGTATCTCAAAATTTCAGCAATGACAATTGGACAATTTTTTTTATTTCCGGAATTAAATATATATCTCAATCATAATAGGAAGTGATTACTTGCTAACACTAATACAGTTATTCTTCTTCTGATGAAACAAGCATAAAAATGTAATGTTTTTAGCACAGTGAGATTCACTTGATTTAATTGAATAGTCATTTAATAATTGAGTTAATTTGGTTGAAAATTGCTACGAAATATGCAGTGCAGCTGATTTTTTTTAATTTTGAAAGATCTTTTCATTATAAAAAATATCACAATAAAGCGATTGCAATATATGTGACCGTATTTAAATCTTACATAGCTGAAATCAAAATTTATAATATTTGGTGCAAAAATGTTCAGGTGCTCATTCATTTAGCGTTAAAAATTCGCTAATCTGTGTATAATATAATAATATGTACTTAAAATTAAACGAATTCGTATCATTTTGAAATTTTAAAAATTATATAATGATAATTATATAAATATATTGTTAGAGCAAATTTGACAAATCAACTACTTTTTTTGCTACATCTTTGGAAACTTAATATTTCCACTTTTGTAATGACGCATTTCGAAATATGCTTGCTCTTGCATTCCACGATTATTTTCTGTATCTTTTGGGACGTCGGTATAAAATGCGCAGCCGACAAATTAACCTTTCGAGATAGCCGAATGAAAAAGGTCAAATAGAACAATATTTTCTACCACAGAACATTCGTGTTAGATAAAGTTAAGATAAATACATACGGTTTATTTTTAAGCGATTATAAATTCGTATAGATGGCATACATCTGTTGCCAAATGCTTTATCCACATCACAAACTATTGTATCTGTGAATATAATAATGTCCATGAGTATTTCATCGTGTGAGCGTTACGTCGTGCGCGTTGTGACGTTGAGCGTTAGTTCCGTGAACGTTTAGTCGTGACACCATCATTGACAAATATATGCGAAAAATCGCTCACGTGACATTACACTCACGGGACAAAACATAGGGATAGAGTTAACTATAAAAATATATATGTAATTAGATTTCTCTGGGTGAAAATCCTTACGAAATGCTCACCTACGAGAGATTGACGTAGCTATGCGTCATTCTTCAAACACATATATAAGTTCAAATAATTCTCGTATTATAATCTCAATGCGTTAAATATGTTAATATACGTTTAATAAAGCTTTAATGTATTATGTCCATAACCAATTTATTCTTCTGATAAGAGTCGTGTTTGACACAATTACTCGCGCTATAATTGTGTACGGCTCATTATTTCAGCGTGTTTGCTAAGGATAAAACATCTAAAGCTATAAAAATAACGATATTTATAATGTTATTTTTTACTGATGATCATTTTGTATTGTTTCAGAAATGTCTTCGAAATCTAAATTGTTAATTTTATTTGTTGTTCTGGTGTCGGGTTGGATCAGATCGGGCCAAACCGAAGTTCAGCCATTGCCAAGATGGCTTCGACCAAATCATCTCGCAAACTTTGGAAGACCGGAAGGTTATGTCCAAGAAGTACCAAATGATGAAACTGGATTACACACGTTGAAGCGCAGACAGGCGAATAATAACCAGATTAAAGGCCCACCAACGTACAATTGGGTGCGGAAGGGTTATTATTTTCCGATTTCTGTAGGTTTGAGTCCACGATGGGTGGTGTTGACGAAAACTGAAAAACCTCAGGTATCTTTCGACAAACCGCGTATCGGTGGTGTGGACGATTATCCCGAAGAGCAAATCTGGGGTGTTGAAGATGCAAAGTCACCTAATAACAATATTCCTGTTTTGAAGGTTGATTTCGATAAGGAATATTTCAATACACTTACTGGTATATCGTTGGAGCCAGTGAAACCTTTGAGGCCTAACTCCAAACCCCCACCGACCATTTTCCACGGTTCAAATGCAAAACCTGAAAATTCTGACGAAATCCCACCTATGGTATATCCCGAACAAAGTCCGAAAGCATCAGAAAATTCGTCTTGCGATAGTGCAAAAATCTTCTGTTGCAACAGAGGTCTCAATATTCGAGACCTCGACCGGTGCTACACACAAAAGGGTTGTCCAGGACCGTTCATGGAAAACCCATGTTTAAAAAATGGAACCAAGTAAATGTCGGATCTCGTTGAACGTCCATGTTCTTAGAACAGAAAATATTGATATGTGCGTTTACTGGTAATTGGATTAGTTAATCGAATTTAATTTAAAATGTTGATTTCGATGGATACCATACTTTTTCTCATTAATCCAAGCCATAAAACAACAAAAGATATCCAATTGAAAAAAAATCCCAATAGTATTCAATATTTAAAGGTTAATTTTTTCCGAATCAAATAATATTTAAAAAAAATGGTATTATTTTATATATGTATGTATATGTAAGATTTCATTAAAACCAGCATCAACAATTAAAATAGTATTAGTATTATAAATACAATTCGAAATTTTGTACTATATGAGCCACTATATTTGAAAGTGACGGAAGTCCAATTTTCAGTATCAAAAACACTATTTCAGTTTTACTTAATTCCAAATTCTTATCGCTACTTTTAATTACATTTAATGTTTTGCGAGATATTTCCCGAAATGGAGGAAAGTGGACCTACGACATTTACAACTACATATAACGGCGCATAAATACATATGTGCGTATATTGTATGTATGTACGTACATATTTTCTATGTCATATTTAGTAATATTAAAAAGTGAGGCTAGTCCTATTTAGTCCTATTCTAAAAAATGATGATGCATCATTGGCAACTCTGATATTTATTGTTTAAAACGTATGTTCCTTTAATATACATATATATTTATTATAATATTGTATGTAGGTTTGTACAAATGTATGTATGTATATATGTAGGTTAAAAAATTCAAAACCTATTTTCAATAATCTACAATATAAAGATCTGTTTTTTTTTATAAAGATAAGTATAATATAGAATTTTGCTTATTGTTATACTACATATATGTATGTATGTTTATTTCTTAATAATGTTAAGCGATATATTATATTTGAGTGTTTATAATTTAGTTGCAAGATGTGATTTGATTTAATTTATTGTTTATAATTATTTATTTATGTTGTATACATACTAGTTGTGTGATATCATTTGAATAATTTTATTACATTTGTTGAAGTGCTATGTGAAACAAATAAAATAATGTAAAATGAATAAACGATTATAACATAAAAACATTTTGAAATGTATCCTTAATATTTTCTAAATCTACAAACTACATTGTACACACATACACACATATAAAACATAAACATATGTATAAATTACACACATATGTATAAATTACATAAAACATACATACATACATACACACATTAAAATGATGGCCCTCACCTTAGAAGGAATTTTCAAAAATTGATTTTAGTATGTTAAGTATCTTAATTATAAAAACTATTATTAACTAATTTATAATAATTAAAGGGGGAATATATAAATCTTGAATCTAATATATAATTTCGAAATAGACTTTCTATATATGAATGCATATACATATGTATGTATGTATCTATGCATATATGTATGTTACATTGGTTGGTTGGTTTGAAACAACACATTCGATTTTTTTTTCGATTCATAGGCGCCGATTCGATTTTTTTTTCGATTCAAAGGATTCGAAGGCCCCGGAGGCGAAGTGCCCGGAGGCGAAGGCACAGGGGGCGAAGGCGCCGAGGGTGAAGGCGCCTTCACGCTGGGGGCGAAGGCCCCGGAGGGTGCCGGTGGGGGGGGGCGCCAGATTCTGGTATACATATAATTTCGAAAGAGACAGTATATATTTACGCACTTTTTAATCTTTAAATCATTTTGTGGCAGACAATTAAAAGTTAAATACTGGTTGAGCCATAGTGACGACTTGGAGCTAATCTGTAAAGTCAGTATGGCAAATTTGTAAATAAATTAATAAATGTTTGTTTGTTCGTGACAGTCAATTTAATAAAAAAAAACAAATGAATATTCAAATAAATTTATATAAAATAAAACTATTCAAATAAATATGTATAATAAAATGTTTACTATTAGATTGGCCATGTTTAAGCAGTTTACATATATCACAAATACCGAGCGAAGCCGGGTAGAAACACTAGTGTACTATAATTTAGATAGTATTCATTTGGTACATGGAAATTTAATGTGAATATTATACACTTTAAATTGGATAGTTTGCAATATTGAAAATTGAATTGAATGAAGATATATTTAAAGAAATGTGGTACACAATTTACGATTTAAAACTTATTATTTTAGTTTAAATCAAAAAGAACAATTTTTAATAATATGCGTACTACAAGTATTTAAACAAATTAATTAGGAAATTGTGGACAATTTAAGACTTTTTGATTTTATTAGTGACAGTCATGATTAAAAATTAGACAACTTAAAAATGATTTTTTTGAAAATTCAACTAATTTTTCGGCTAATCTCTAAATACAAAAACGGTCAGCGGCCTAATAAACAAAATTATCCAGTAAGTATATATATTCAAAATTGGTCTTATGTATATATGTATGTACATATGTACATGTTTCTAAATTTTTGTTATAAAGTTTCATAAATTTAATTGTTTTGGGATTGGAAAGATAAAAATACCATGTAATGGTCTTAACTTACACCATGTAAGAAAAATGTTCAATGCATAAACGTCAGGAATGCGCGCGAATACTGATTGTAACACTTGAGACATCTGTTGACATATAGTGGTAGCGTCGCAGCGAAGCGAATAATTGGTTTTTCAGCGGGAAACTTGAGCCTAACTAGTGAACTAGTACCTATTATTAACTAACCACAACCATACTGTCCAATGGATACAAACCATTTACAATACGAATAAATACATTTTTATATATTATTGACAAATTATTAAATTTACTGACCGTGTAAGGTAATTAGTTACTGACCATTTATGTAAATACAGACCTTAAATAAACATGTTAAGAATTTAAAAATTATAAAATCATCCCTTTCTGAATTATAATTGTTTGGTAAATTGAAGAAGATTACAAATCTTTAGTATTAAACAGGGGCGGATCCATTGGAACTGCGGAACTGCAGCACCCCAACGTCCCCAACCAAAAATAAGAGTATACTTCAAGATATATTTAAAATCGATCCTAATATGATTTTTATGTGTACAATTATTGAAAGATTGAAATATTAAGAGGGCTGTACACCCGAAACCTTAATTTTGTTACCGTTCCTTTATTCGATATATATATATTGAGTGTATGTACATATATATTGAGTGAATGCGACAATATATATAAATATATATATTGAGTGAATGCGACAGTTGCGCTTCGACTAGATAAAACGTATTTTAAATTGACAAAATCGAGGTTTCGTATTCTCCTATTTTCTCCTCCAAAGCTGGACCAATTTTTAAAAAAATTTCATCATCGGTATGAGAAAGATACTTTCTGTGCATCTATCGGCGTATTTTTTTTTTAAATCTACCGTTAAATAAGCACGCTGGACTCGTTTCGTGGGTGTAAAAAAGAGGCGATTTTATAGATGTTGGGCGGCTTCTAGCTCCTATAAAAAATAATTAATCAAAAAAATAAAACGATAGATGCACCCCAATGGTGGATATCCAAAGCATATTAAAAAATAATTTCTCTAGTGCCATAATTGAGGAAGGGAGAAGTATAGTACGTTTGTATGGACAAGTCGCTGCTGTCCAGCCCTCTTAATTGATCAGGCGGATAAACAATCGGAAGATTGTATGTACGTATAGGGGCGAAAACACACAGTGATGAACGGCACATCATGTGCTTGGCTCACTGCTGTGGGGGGTCTCCTGCATGTCTTTAAATATGGGTTACACCGTTTTCGATCACTGTCAAGCAAGGATAAATACAAGGATACAATTTTTCCGAAAACTCTCCAGGTGGTCATTTTGGGGTGGGGCGTGCTGGGCGTTCCATGAATATGTGCAGGGCACGGCCCATTTTTTTCGCAAGTTTAAAAGTATCTAAAAAAAACCACGTACCCCATGCAGTGCCTTAAAATCGGCAAAAAAACATCTTTCCTACTGTCACAAATCTTCTGTATTTATTTTGTATATAATTTGTAAAAATTATGTACAAAATTAAAATACATAGATGTCTCAATGGATTAATTCTTTTATTAATTAATTGTAATTTCATGTTCCTCAGCGTCAAGCCTTCCTGGTATATATCTATGTAAAATAAAATAAAAATACTATAAATGAAATTGACAGTTCATTTAGTAATTTTAACGAGGTCGTAATTGACTTATTTTCTAAAGAAAAAATTAAAAGAATGAAGTTTATATTTACGTAAATACATATATGTATCTATATAATTTAAATTGGATTGTGTTTTGTTCATTTCATGTAAACTTCATTATTTCATTTTTGATTTGTGGTTTCTTGTGGATAAATGAAATATTGTTTTTTACATAACATGCACCACATATGTACATATGTATAACAGCACCCCCAAAAATATTTTCCACGGGCTGCCGCTGGTCTTGAAGCTTTTTTTGATGACCAATAAAACATATGATCCAATGTTTGACAGTTACATATTCAGTTTTACAGGTAAAAAAGGAGGCTATGGACACAAACGTGCAACTAGCTAAAACTCTATGGGATTTAGTCATTTGAAAGTACAATCAATGAAGTGGATTGCCGTGGAAAAATCCCCGTTTTTATCGCACAGCTTTACTTACGTGTGCGCCAGCAGAATACATGAGGACTACATACATACATAGGTGATACCGAGTCCTGTGCGATAAAAACAGGGAGAATTCTACAGCACGCCACTGATACAACGTATCCGTTTTGAAGAACAATATAAAAAAGAGGACATCTATAAGTGGAGGTAACATTTCCGGTCAACTTTACGTCGTATCGATAATAATTTCAGTAACCGATAGTAAGTTTCAGTTCGATAGGACTAACGGTGTTCAAAAAATCCCCAAAATACCCAGACACGTGATCAGTGATCGATTCTCGACACGTGATCAGTGATCGAGTTCGAATTAGTCAAAATCTCGAGTTCAGATTTTTTATTTTATTTATTTATATATTATCTTAGCTATCAAGCTAATTAAAAAAATACATCTTAATTACTTAACTCTAAAATTACCCACTATTCCACTATTGTACCAGAAACCTTTGGTACCGGTACAATAGTGGACACCTTCCATACATCCTGAACGGATCCCATTTCTAAAGATTTGTTTATTAATTTCAGTAACTGAGGTCCAACAATGTCCCAAGTGTTGATTACAATATCCAGATATATTAAAATATTTTCACATAATCACAAAACTTCATCCATTGTTACTACGTACGTATATATATCAATCCTTAACACGTCATCTTCTATTAAGGATCTTGGTGTAATACTCAATGATAAACTAGATTTCTCTGAACATATTTCTTTTATTACCAACAAAGCATTTAAATCTCTTGGATTCCTACTCCGCTCAACAAAACCCTTTAATGATCCTTACGTACTAAAATTACTTTATTTTTCCTTTGTAAGGTCTCACCTTGAATTTGCCTCAATTATCTGGTCACCTTTTTATTTATCCCATATTAATTGTATTGAGAAAGTTCAACTTAAATTTATTAAATCCTTACGCTACCTTTTTCCTACCTATACCCATTCTACTGTTTCCGACATTTTAAAAATCCTTTCTTTTAACAATCTTTCTGTCAGGCGACGACATTCTGATGCTATATTCTTCTTTAAGCTCATAAATGGTTTCCTTGATTGTTCTGATTTACTGAATAAGGTTAATTTCAGAATCCCAGTTCGATACCCTAGACGCGTTGCACTCTTTTCACTTGATCCTTTCAATACTAATTCCCAAAAATATTTTTATCTGCAGCGCGTTTATCGTATGTTTAACGGAGAGCTGAATGAGGTTGATCTGTTTGGTATTTCCCTACATCAATTCAGGTCTAACATCAAGAGAATCTTGACCGATTGATTCATTTTTTCTTCTATTCTATTTTTCCAATATTTCCATTATTTTTATACTTTAGTTTAGTTATGTAATGTGCTATTTAATCATATTATAGCTTTCATTCCTTTCCATTTCATTTGTTTATTTTGTATTTACCTTTTTCATTTGTTTTTTATATTTGTAAATTTCAATTTCTTCTTATATTCTATCTTATAACCTTTTCCAATTATTTTAATACTATAGTTTAATTATGCAATGTACTACATATTTTGTCATGCCTTTATTCTTTACTTTTTAATTTGTTTTCCTTATATTTATCTTTTTCATTTTTGTAAAAATCTATTATTGGACTCGGGTGTTACATATATTATTTATTTACTTTTTGTGTTTTTTATACCTATCTCTGTACATCCTGTCTGTTGATTTTTCAATTAATAAAATAAAATAAAATAAAATAAAATATATGTAGGTAGATGAAATAAAAAATATATTCAATGTAGAAATCATTTTTTTAGAATATTTTGTTTTTCGTGCGATATCGGATATTGTATTTGTTATTAGTGCAAATTATTCGTATGAAAGTGAAAATTATTGATAAATTCATTATTATTATTATTATTAACTGTTTAATGTGTTATTGTATATTCATATATTGTGTCATTATTATTATATCATTACATTATGTTTCTTTGTTTCGCCATTCAAAATTTGTATTATTGTATTATTTGTATTATTATTTATGACGATGGGGATTGCAATATTCTCTCCCTACTCTCCCTATCGTCTGGAATAAAAGTTATTATTATTATTTAAATTAAGTGCAATTATTTTATTTTGTTTTTTAGCATATTAGCCACAGTGACATTACAGAGTACCTTAGTTTTTACCCTAATTAAAATTTCAAAAATTGATAGTCCACGCTTTGGGTAATATTATGTATCTCTTTTTGTTTTATATTCATTCTCTCCGAGTATATTCAGATACGAGGAAGAAAAAATATAAATAATTAACGTACTTACATATGTGTTTATATTTCTATGAACAAAACCCTATCCACTACATTTTTACGAATCTGTTACTGACGTTGAAATAAAAAACGTGTACTGATAATAGTGTACGAGTTTCGCATACAAGACATTAAAATTATATTCTTATATCGTCGAAGCAGATCAACAACTTTTCGTACTAAAAGAAATTAGAATAATAAAATAAATTTTTAATAATAAAATAAATTAGAAATTTATCTTACAGTTCAAAGCTTTGCATTGACCTCTTGAAGACTCATGGGTTTTACCCAGGATGTTATGTTAGATTTTCAACGATGGAGGGAGCAGGAAAATGATAATTTAAAACCACGTTTAAATACAGTCGATTAGTACACTGACGTTAGTGATAACCGAATGCTTGCACATAAGCAATCGCATTTCGCACTGCTTCATTTTTAACACTTCTGAAAATCATTAAAGGTGAGCTTTCAATTTAATATAAACTTATATTTAGATCAATAAATTTCATACAAATAATATATTTATTAATTTTTCAGAAATGTATCCAATATTACTGATGATTCTATTCTTGGCATCATTTGGACTGCAAGACACATTTATAATTGGTTCGAGAGCTGAACCATACGACCATATTGAACAGAAAACACGAAAGCAAGAAGACCATGTCGAAAATAATCATCAAAACCCAATTCGAATATACGTGACTAATGCTAGAAACGTCCAACAAAACCAAATCAAACTTTCAAGAAACTTTAATGAAGAAGAACACTCGTCAAATCATCAAAGAGATAAAAATGAATCAAATATTAATAAAAACGAAACTTTGAAGTGTGTCAACGCCACTATCGTCTGTTGCAAGCCCATTAGAAAGAATATTCAAAAATGCTTCAGAAGGAGGGGTTGTGAGAACAGCGTCTGTCCACCAAAAAAATCGGAAATTAGTACACAACCACCCGAAGATTCTTTATTATCAGAAAATCCTACACCATCAGAAAATACAGCTGTAGTCGCACGCTTAGATGAGAATAACACAGCATCCGATAAACAAATGGAATTTTTTAACGATCATTTCAATACAACTACTGGTATATCGCTGGACCGAGTACCACCTTTAAGACCAGCTTTGAGTTCGCTACCACCGATTTTCCACGGTTCTAACATTATACGTAGATAAAAGCCCTAAGTTTCAATTGGAAATTGACCTCATCTTATCAGATATCTGAATGTTTGCCCTGATAGGGATTTCAACAGCATGAGTACATATCTGCATGTATGTACATTATTTAATCATCCAGGTTAAGGTTGGTGTAAATACAATACGATCTGGATTGTGAAGATCTGAGATGAAAGCTGTCGAATTTTATGTGTACTCGGCAAATTATAATTACTAATGCACAAAAATAACCTAATTAATGAAGCTTGGTTCGCATTTCTAAATATGGGATTTTGAAATGTATTACATGTAGAAATTCTTTGTGTGACATATTTGAAATAAATAAAGAAACTGTGTATAATAAATGTATCACGCTTTTATTTTATGTATGTACATATGTATGTATATAATTAAATGCATACATACGATGTATCTACTATTGCACTGACGTACGATTATTGACTATTATATTGTACACGTGTTGTACCCGATGAAATATCATCGGGTACAAAACGATTAATTAATTAATTAAATAAATTTTCAATAGATGGCGCTAAATGTTCAGAGACTAATTTGCCTAGAGAAAACATTGGTAGCAAACAGTATCTGTAAAAGTTATTTTCTTTATTATATTTGTACATTTTTGCTGGCAGTGTGTTAGCTGTGACGTACATATGCATGTCGAATGATTGTAAAGCGAGCGTTATCTCAGATACACACACATACACAGACAGAATAGCTATATTATATACATATATATAATATATAATTTTATAATTCTTACGTACAATATATATGTATGTACATATATGACTAAATCATTAAGAAAATATATTTGAGGAATATAAGTGGTATCAAAAAGGAAATTCGTTAGTAATAAATTCACACATACCGGCTATAATAGCGTTTTCAATATACAATGTTCATTTGAGTGCTAACACAGGGAAATTCAAAAATTTTGGGCTATCAATCAGTAAGACAAAAAATATACTTCCACTTGGCCAATTTTATTCATAATGATTTTTCATTGCCTAATTTTTCTACAAAGATATGTATTAAATATTAAGAAAATGTAAATAATTTAAAAAGTCAAAATAAAATATTGTTTAGAAGAAATTATTACTTCCAGATCTGGAATTTTAACTTATCAACTTTAAGTAAGCATGTACATACATATATTAGGGATATAAATATTAATATTTTTGAATTTTTGTTATGAAACAAATGTACCACTTCGGTTTATCAAATTTATTAACATATATAATATTGATATGAGAATCATACTGCTATTTTCTAGTGAAGCACTCATTTAAACGGCCGAAAAAAATACTAGAAGAAAATACAATCAAAATTAAACTGCTACTTCCGGTTGATACATTTTCACCAACATATTACTAAGTTAAATCAAACTTATTACTAGTTGAAAGTTGTGTATTTGAAATTTCAATTCGATACAACAAATTGTTTCGAAGAAAATCATGAAAGCAACTTCCGTGAAAATAATATGATTTTCTAAAATTTGTCATATATTTTATATTATTTTTATTGCATACATATATTGTACATACATACATCACATATCCCATAAACTAAATTATCCCATGGCGACAAAAATGGTTAGATTATTTTTTTATACATAAGTACTAACAATTTTCAAACATAACAGTGCATATGTAGAATACAATAAAAACATCTGCATATGAAAAATCAACAAATTTTTGATATATGTACATACATCAAATTTACGAGAAATACATTACATATAACAAAGTATGTAGATTGAATATTTATAAGATTCAACAGATTCAAGATGCTAATAAGGGCGATTACACATTGAATCGAACGGCACGGGTACGTTCTTGGCCTCCCGCTGTGAAAAACCGCAAAGAGTTTCTTTTTTTCGACAAGTTTCACCCACATTTCTGCAAATATGGGAATCACCGTTATCGATTACTGTTAACCAATGTCAATGCAAGGATTGAAGCCCGAGTACCATATCATAAATTATGCGTGCCAGCGTTTTTTACATGTACAAAACTGTCTATAAAAAAATACGTACCGCGTGCTTCTCTGTGTGTCTGCGGCCTAACCCAAATTTGCGAGAAACTTAAGGGAATACCGATTTATTGGATCCGACATAACAATTACTAGAAAAATTAGAAAATTCTAACAAAAGACGGTCAATCTGTGTTTTTAATAGACACAAGATCTGGCCCGCAGTGTATTTGGCTGGGACTTGATGTTTTGCAAAAATTGGACTTCCGCCACTTTCAAATATAACGGCTCACATGTGCATGTAAAATTTTCACCTCAATTCATTGGGTAAATTGGGAAATGAAAAAATCCAAATAAATATCAAAAAAGATTTACTTACAATTTATAATTTATATTTAAAAAAAATTACAACGTCATGATTAGCATTTTATTAATCAACAAAAAGTTTCAATGCGATGGGATAAGCACCTGATAGTTGACAAACGTAATAACAATTTAAACCAACAACCAATTTTCATATTTTATTTTCAATCTTAGAACGAAAAAACTATGTTGATTTCGTTCCCCTTTTAAGTCCCCGTGGTAAAACTTTTATACCACATATTACAGATGTAAAAATTCCTTACGCAAAATATCCAACATACACACCAAAACAGGCAAGTTTTGTAAAGAGAACAAGGGTAGGACGAACGATGGAAGGGGATGAACAGGGTGAAATGGGACAATGAGTCGCCTTTCGTCTCGCGCAATGATTCAGCATAGCAAATTTTAGTCACCATGATGTCACATCAAATATTACCAAAATCAGAGCGAAAGACGCAAAACCGTGTCATCCGCCCCACTGACTAGTCTCGCTTTGGCTCGCAAATTACGAGCCCCGGACAATAATGTAATAAATATTTAATTATTTGACGATTGCAATTTTGAATTTCTCAGTATTGTATGACTAGAAATACGCTTGAATCGTGCTTATGGAGGGAGAAGCGATCGCAGATGATAAAAGTAATACGTATATAAATGTATTAACATTTTCATATTTCACCAAATCGGTCAGTCGCCATCGATCCGTCTTTGGAGAATATACGTGGATACATACATATGTACTTATATACATCCTTATATATATTCATACATGTACATAAAGAGAGTACTGTCAAGACGCAGCAAATGATAAAAATAAATAAATTATAAACAAAGAAGGTCAATCGATAGCGGATAATATCACCAGCTCAACGCCATCACAAACATACAAGTAAGTAACATTTGTATATAGAAATGTCGATTATTTTTGAAAATTTTACCTATTGTATTACACACTTTTTAAAAGCATTATACGTATGTATGTATATACTATAATAATATATATGTACTATAATAGGCTGTAGTTTTAAATTTTCCGTCGTTTTCTATTGTTTTAATTTTTTATAAAAACTATTTGATCAATGATAAAATTATTATTTATATGCACATATATTCATAGTCCTGTCTCGTTTTGGATATGTCAATGTCCCGTTATAGTCACAAATAAATATATTAATCTACATTCGGTATTCTTTTCTCACTTTTAGTCTCATAACCTATCATAGGTTTTGAAACGGCACATAACTTATAATGTGCATCTCTTCAGTTAATTCAAGGTCAAGATCAAGATATGCCGTCATCCTCTCCATGTGATTCGTTTATCTTAACCTTTAGGCCCGGCAGAATGTTTATTTTTAACTGTAACGTAGCTCTTTCATATCATGAGTTATCTCAACCCTGTGGATTAATTTAAATTTTTTAATGATCCGAATAATTTTTCAGAATCTTGAGGCCAAGACTTCTATACATATACATATGAGTATTTTGAATTTTTTACTAATTATTCTGGTTCAAAGCATCTTTTAATTTCCTCTGCCATTTGGTTTTGAATGTTTGCATTTGAATCAAGGCACTGAAAGTCATTGAACCTTTCGTATAACTCTCGATTGACATTGGATAATATTTGATTTCATATTCGATTATGTATTTCAATGCTTATACATACATATGTATATTTAAATATAAAAATATACAAATATTATACATATACATATGTATGTACTTCTTATTTATTGTATTTTTACATTTTATTTATTGTAACATTTTCTATTTTTTTTTTATTATTTAAAAATTACTTCTTCGTAATTGAAACATTTCTTATTTTATTTTTATCATTTCCACAAATAATTATTAGTATAAATCATTCATATAATGTAGCTTATTCTGTTTGGAACTACATACATAGTACTAAAAATCTACATTTATTTCAGAAATGTCTCCAAACTACAAACCGCTATTCTTACTGACGATACTAGTCTCGGTATCAATCCAAATAGGCGATACTTACACAATGTCAAGAAATAACAATGAAGATCATATCGAAGAAGTTTCTACAGAAAAATTAGAACAAGTTACTACGGACCAAAACATACCAGATATTACAGAACAAAAGCGTCCCCTTACAGGTGAAACTCAATCTTTGCCAGAAGAAAAAAGCTACCTGAGCATCTTCGATGTACCAAAACAGACATCACACGAACAATATATCAAAAATTCAAGATTAACCAAGCGCCATACATGTACACCGCATATTTGTAGGAGATATTCGTGTTATCGACCTTATTATAGCGATGTGGTATGCTGGTATATTGAAAGAATTTGTTGCGCTTGTGATTCAAATTGCTATACTGCGGTACATAATAATCCATCTACTGAGAAAATTCACACTAAAATAAATCCCGAAAAGACAACCCAAGCACCTGCAAACATACCAACACAACAACCGGATGAAATTACGACTGTCACTTACTATGTTCCACTCGAAATAGACTTCGAAACAGAATTCTTCAACACCACCACCGGTATATCCTTGAAACCAGTTCCACCACTGAGACCAGATTCTATACTTCCACCGCCCATTTTTCATGGTTCGAATTTGAAACCCGAAAACCCATAAGTATACCTGAAAGGAAACTACAAAGCAGTGAGTGGCACGTATCCACAAAGTTCAACCATGCATGTTTTAATTCGAATTGCAACTAATTATTATTTATTGGTTGAAAATTTTAGTCCATAACCGTTATGCATCTTTATGATAAATTATTTAGCCCATAACCGATGAGCATCTTTGTGATATACTATCTAAATATCCTTAGAAACAATAGGTATATTTTAAAATGCGCTCTAGGGTACCAAAAGGTTGGGAACCCCGGCCATTACGTATCATATATAAAACAATAATAAATCGCAACTAAACTTTTCGTATAAGAAAATTTTAAAACTGTTAATTACAAGTTTGGATATGGGTCTTACGAAATTTTATATTATTTTTAATTTATTGTATTGTTTGTATTGATTTCATATTTTTTAATTATTCCACTTGCTGTTATACATATATTTACATATATAATACATACATATATTGATAATATTTTGATCTTTTAATTTAACTCTATTCTTCATTCGAACGCTATTTAAATTGAATTTGTGTTTAAAATACGGTATTAATTATATTCGAGTGTTTTGCCAATTATTTTGAATAAAAAAATCGTCCTTTATCGTACAAATAATAACATTTGCAACTTCGTTTCCGTTCACAGTATTTACTCTGACCTTACGAATTCAAAAGCACGTAAACACACACGCTTACAGTTGGAGGTGGCTTCAGTTGGCTGTGTCTGGTAAGCGAAAAGCCCGAAGCCATTGTGCAAACACACGTCCTCTCTTCTCGGAAGGTGTGAGGAGAGTAGAAAACCAAAATAACGACCACACGAGAGGAAATGAGTTGCGAAAGAACGAAATTGGAAAGGGGACAAAGCGAGCAGCGAAAACTCGACCAACGGCGAAAGCTCTCAAATGAGCGTTAATTGGAACGTACATATGTCAAGCGCACTGGACTATGTTTGCTTGCTTTTAATGTTTAAAACAGAAGTCACTCCCAAATTAAGTTTAAATAGCAAACACATATTAATATCTAATTTTTACATCACCACTTAATTGTATCTTTTGCTGTGGTTCTTCAGCTTTTTGTGTACGCCAAACATTATAAAGTGTCATTAATACGGCACTAAATGTCCTCTGTTCTCCATGGTATCAAAGACGAGTCCTTTACATACATTTTATTTTATTTTATTTTGCATAGATATATAATAGGAAGGCTTGACTCCAATGCGCCTTCCTAGTCAATTAATTACAAATAATGCAGCATTTTTCTTACATAAATCACTGTATTTAAAGAAGCTGCAGAACTTTAAATTAACAATTAATTCATCCATTGAGACAATTATGGATTTAGACTTTTACATATATTTTTACAAATTGTACATACATTAAATACAGAAGATTTGTGACAGCAGGTAGGATGACTTTTTTTCCAATTTTGAAGAACCGTTTCAACAATGATCAGATAAATTTGGCAAACTCTGATAAAAAACGATCTACTTGGAGTCACAAATATCCAAGCCTAACCAAAAGTATTAAAAATTAGCCAATAATCTAATCTAGAAACATAATATACCTGATTCGGTACATACATAATATGTATACCTGATTCGGTTGGGAATACAGAAGCTGAATTCTTCCACTGTATAAAATTGTATTTTTAATCATTAGTGTAAAATTATTCATTGCATTTCACGTTATTTATAATTTTACTCGGTATGCTACCAGCTACATATCAATATGTACATATATGTCACAGTCGAAGTGCATTTTCAGTTGTAATATATTCCAACTGGCGTTATAGGTCATTCATATTCGAATACAATTCAACTAGTAAATTATACCTCTACAAGCGCAGATACACTTTCAAGAATGTGCACCAGTTGTTATATAACAGTTGAGGTTTGACAAAACTGATGTTATTACGAATGTTTAAGAATTCAATAATGCCCTAAATTTTGCTAGAAATTACGAATAAAGGTAATTATTACCGTATTATTACTCTAAGAATGGGTTCAAAACAAAAAATGTGACTTTGCAACTCAATTTACAAATCGAGTGACCATTCACGAAAACCTAACCTCTCCATCTAACCTGGTAACAACTTTTAATTGAATTATATTTTCAGTTGTAATATATTTCGACCAGTTGGAATTTAATTCGTCATATGAATCAACTTACGCGGGTTAGACGGAATGTGTATGTTCCAAATAGTCAATATATATTACAACTGAAAACACACTTCAACTATAACGGTAGTTGGTATCAGCTTAGATGAAATATATTCCAACTAGTCAAAATATATTACAACTCCAAGATAAACTTCAACTGTAACATATACAACAAAATGAGATGGAAAAGTTTTAGTTCAAAAGTAGTTTAGTAGTAAAAGTTCAACTGTCGCATTCAAAGATTTAACCGCTTCATCACCATAAGCGCATCGGTGCGCGCTCATTCGTATTTAAGGCTATGACTCGAAATTAATTTTGGTTTCTTCACAGTGAGATCTAAAAATATCCTATGATACTAATGGAATTGAAAAACGTCTATATTTTTCGTTAGTTTGTGATATATTCAGGACTAAACACATATGTATAATAAAATAATCGAATCGGTTTCTACAAACGCGTGGCGATTAAATGGTTAAGTATAAATACACAATCTATGTATGTACGTTTGTTTGTAAATCATTAATTCAATAGCCACCAAATTTTCATTTTTTCTTCAACTCTCATCTACCCAAGCTACACCGCCTAGTAATAAATATAATGCAAAAGGATAGCAACGGAAAGCTCGTTAATTTTAATTAAAATTTTACTACCTCAAAAATATGGTAGATAAAATTCGGCGACTATCGAATTGAAACAACTCGAGAACCACAAATTTCAACAAACAAAAAGGATTAATAGCGCACTTGGGTAAATATTTCGGATAATTAAGACACTTTCACACACACACGCACACACACACATAGTTATCAAACGCGTCATAGTGTGCTCGTGAAATATTCACGACTCTGCAAACTTGGCGGGCCATTTTCTATGCGAGCAATATATTTTCGTGAACGTTTATGGCGCAGTGTTAATTTGAACTTCGGTAGTATTTGGCATCCGACCGAACGAACACCCTGCCGCCACCATCCGCCCTCTATTAAATGCCCCTAGCATGGGGATGGTTCGGGGGTGGGTTCGAGTGTATAATTAAAATTATGCGATCTGCTAAATTAATTTTACTGGCGAGCCCGGAAGTGATCGAAAGTTCGCGAGCGATCTCGATTTCGATTCAAAAATCCAATATGCGCAGTTGAAAATTTGAGGATAACTTTAAAGGATCAAATGGAAACGCGCTCGTCCATAACTTATCTAGCTGTAATGAGGTGCATATCCTTGAAAACTTGTCGAGGCGACCGTTGCGAAAATTTACACCAGTGTCTATTGCTGTCTGAGAATCTAACGAAAATTAAATTGTATGTGCAAATGTACGTACATATGCATGTTAATTTGTAAAGTTGGAGATATCTTCCTTTGATTCTCACATAGTATGCCGTTGCAAGAGCGAATGCAATCACTAAACATATTATATAAGGATAACGTGAATAAATCCGTGAAATCTATTCCGTTTTAAGTCGAGTTTGAGATGATTTTCGAAACTAATTTATTGTCGATTTTAAACAAAAAAAATCCATATTGGAATACATGTATGTATTGCATAGTTCTGTTGCTAGTGACAAAAGACTTTCTATTTGAAAGTAGTGAGTATATTTTCAAATTGAAAGTCTTGAAAATCGCATCATCTGTTTATTTGCTTATTTTCATGAATTACTCAAAGTACGAATTATACTATGTATTTACTTCATAGATGACTCAATAATTTCTATAATTTCTAATGACTCAATAATTTCTCTATATTCAATATTTAGTCAGTAGTATATATCAGTGATTAGCGTATAATGCTTTCAACTGATAGGTCGTGGATTCATTTCCTGACTCTGTTGTTGGCCAGACCTAAGATATATGTACATATATGACTCCAGGTCGATCGATTCTTATCAGAGTTCACCAATTTATCTGATGTCATTGTTGAAACAGTTCCACCAAATTGGCAACTTATCCCCGTTTTTTATCTACAAACATCATCCACACTGACATCTATTGGGAAATTTTTGCAGCATTTTATTATAGAAATTGACAAAACTCAAGACGCTGAATTGCTTGAGATTTACAAAAGAAATTGGAAAGGAAATGTCAATTTACACGAACCGTTTCAATGAAAATCATAAAAATTGGCAAACTCTGAAAGGAAACGATCGACCTAGAGTCACAAACCAATGTCTAGCCAACAGCTACTAGTGGAAATCAAACCGTGACCACTCTGTTTAAAATTATAATATGCTAACCACTAGTCCACGCTGCTTGTATAAATATAATTGTATTTGTAATGTTTGTGATGTCAAAATATGTTTACATGTTATAAAAAAAAAAAAATAAATAAAAAATAAAAAATAAATATATATATATATATATATATATATATATATATATATATATATATATATATATATATATATATATATATATATATATATATATATATAATATATATATATATATAATATATATATATGTATATATATATATATATATATATATATATATATATATTTATATATATATATATATATATATATATATATATATATATATATATATATATATATATATATATATATATATTTATATATAAATATATATATATATATATATATATATATATATATATATATATATATATATATATTCCACGAAAGGTGGACAAAAGAAGTGCTGGAACGGTACCCGAGAAAATACAAAAGGATGAAAGAAAGGCAAGGAAAATGAGTGGTTGAAATTAGAAAAATGTGTGGGGTGAGATGGATGAGAGTTGCGCAAAAAAGAGACAAATGGAAGTGTTTTGGAGAGGCCTTCATCTAGCAATAGATGGTGAATGGCCGTAAGTGATATTGATGATGATACATACATATCAAGTCCTTATAGAATTCAACAATTTTATTCGATTTTTGGGTATTTCAATAAAGATGACATTAAATTATATTATTATCTTGACCGTAAAAAACATTCGTTCCATCAAAAAAATTTTAATTCAACTCGTATCTCTCTATACATAGGATATTTCGAAAAATTACTTTGGCGAAGATTCTTTATATGCATGTAAAATAGTTCTTGCTGAATTTTGGATTTCCACATGTTAATTTCTCCGACCTGATCTGTGATCGATGCTGAGTTCAAATCAGTTAAAATCTCGAGGTTGAATTTTTGCATAATCATAAAACTTCATATACATATTGTTACTACGTACATAGATAATACAACAAGATCACTCGTCACGTAAAGTATATCAATAAGGTACATATAAAATTAAGGTCACTCGAAAAAGATGGATTTTTTTTAGTTAATTTTTTTGATGAATCTATAACAATTCAGGATAAGTAAGTGTTATAAGCACATGTAAAATCTGTAAAAAAGTAAAATCTGAATCCAGCTCATAGTACTTAAATAAGTAGGTACCTAGACAAACGCGCGACGAACCTTTCGGGGACATCACAAAGTTGTCAAGACTGTCCTTCCGTAAGTGTCAGATCGTATCGTAGAAATGATAGATCGTCATTTGACCGATGCGACAAAAATGCTCCAGGGATCGAACGCGAAAACTGCCGAGTCTGTCTAATAAGAGATGGTATCTATAAAAATGTGACATGTTATTCTCGAATTGATTAATGCGACTGCTTTTAAATAAAATCCATTAAAAATATTGTAATAATCAAATCACTTTGAAGTTTATTTGATTTCGTTCGGAGGTTATTGATCTTTTTAACGTGCTGACACATTAATAATCCAATTACTCACACACACATATACATATGTATATGTATGTAATTATTATATAATGAGATTAAAAATATATTTTTATAACCGTTTTACATACGTAAATAATTTTGTTTGATTTCCTTTGATATAATTTTTATTCCGTATATATGTATGTACCGTTTTGAAGTTTCCTGTTGTGATCTGATTTAGAAATTATTTTTTCTGATAAACCATCTGTTGCAGATAAAATAATGGAAAACGGATTATTCCGCACATTTTGATCGCGCAAATGATAATTATTGCTACGAAAATCGCGAATACGAAATATCTGGCACTGGTATGATAGTTCACGTATCTATGGATGGAATTTCCGGGTGCCAGATGATCCGTAATCGACATTTTTGTGACGTGTTTGGGATCGCTTTGTGCGGAATAATCACCGCTAGTAATAATGCAATTGATATTACGTATACCCAGCGTTTCGTAACCTTTTTGGGCCTGTACCCCCTTTTGAATTTAATATTTTGTGCCACCCCTTCCCCAAAAGAGAATATTGTAAAAATTAAAGCATTTTATTTTTAAATTACAATATATAGTTCTTATGAACTATGCAAATACTTTTTTAAACAAAATATTTAATAAATTAAGTTTAGTTTACATATTCAGCGTGCCTGATGTAAACTATCAAGTTTATGCATGACTGGTTGCAATTTAGCTGGCGTACAACAAAGATCTCCTCTATTGAAATTATGACGGTTACAAGCTTTTGAAATGAGTTAAATAGCTCGACTAAATGAAGATTCATTGAGACAAGATGCGGGAAATGTACAGTTGCACTTTACCCAGAGCTGTGGAAATGTACATACATTGTAGGTACATACATACATACTAGCCCTCACAGTTGTTACACAGAAATTCTCTTAATTAGTTTAAATCTAACTTTAGCTCTAATATAACATTACAGATCTACATATAAGACTTTCTTATATCAATTGCATTCGTACTAAATGGATCTATCGACTTCCATAGAGTTTTCTATTTCTCCCCAAAAGCTGATTTTCGCCGCATACCTCTGGAAATGCTCTTTGGCTTCGGTTCAGAAACGTTGTTGTATTATATACATATACCCATCAGTCATACTAACAAGTATTTCTTAAAAGAGCTAGGTTATCCTCATCAGTCATTTATTTTCTAATGATTATAGCATCATAGCGAAAAAACGACAACAAAAGGCGAAAATACACTGAATGGTACGTTGTACGTGTTTTTTTTAGATACTTTTAAACGTGCGAATAAAAACGCAGTACCCCTAGCCCAGACACATATGTACATGGTATATAGTCCCAAAAATCACCCCCTGGAGTGT
The DNA here is from genome assembly GCF_051622035.1 of Arctopsyche grandis. Classification (NCBI taxonomy): domain Eukaryota; kingdom Metazoa; phylum Arthropoda; class Insecta; order Trichoptera; family Hydropsychidae; genus Arctopsyche; species Arctopsyche grandis. Next base: position 12,271,519 of record NC_135365.1, on the reverse strand, counting down.
TTACGGTGATATTTTATCCTTGTATATATCCTTGCTTGACAGTGATCGATAACGGTGAACCAACCTCCCCCCCCCCCCTAGAAATAAACGGGACTACCCACATTTCTTAATGTATTGTTATGAATTTGAATTAAAATACTAAACCAACAAAATTGAATATTGAAATTCTTTAGAGCACCGTTAGGTATAAACACGTCGATTTTTCCCAGAAACAAAATGTTAACTTCCGAATATATTTTGTTTTGTTGTTTGTCTTGCTTTGAAAGATATATTTAAAACTCGTTTACCCTTTAAAATTATTCTACTATTAATTTTATTGAAAAAATGATAAAAAAATATATTGAAATATTAATTTTTTTTAATATAATACACTCCCCCCCCCCTAGAAAGTCATTCTTTACTGGTTAAAAACTTTGCCCTCCTCCTGGAAAAAGCTGAAATGACGCCCCTGGGAAACGCCCACTGTCACAAAGTGTAACCAAGGACGTGACGTTCCGTACAATTCAGTGTGTTTTCGCCCTTATTCTCAGTAAGTAAAGCAAGGAATTGAGTCTAGTCATCATGCAATCGAAAGCTTAAAAATAGCTAAAGTCACTCTCTAAAGAGCCTCTGTCATCACTAAAAGAGAAGTATACAGATTACATACATATGTACATATATGTAGAATGAACGATTAATGATTTCCCTTTAGCAGAAGGATAAATGGCGATAGTGGAAGCCTCACAGTCGCGTATATATACATATATATACATACATCCAGAGAATCCTATCAAATTTCAATGTTTAAAAAATGCAACTTTTAAATACAAAAAAAAGGGATTGTTCGCTCGGTACCTGCGCGCTGGATTTAGTCCCATTGCTGTACTTGGGAAAATTCAACATTTTCATTTTCACCAGCGTCGGCTCAATGCGTTCGTTATCTTCGGCGTCGTCGTTAACGTCCTCAAATAGTCGAAGGAAGGCGTCCTTTTGTGTCCGAGACCGGCGCCGAGAGCCGGCCCTGTTATAATAATGGCCGACCGCAATAAAGAATTTCACTGAGCAATAAAAGAGCGGGCGCATTGTGCCCGAAGCCGGTCCTGCGCCCATAACTCAGCTCGGCTCCTTCCTGACTCCTGGAGACTCGCCTTTATAGTATCCTTAAGTCCTGATGAAAATCCAGGATTTGGACTGGCGAGCGGACGCCTAGAGTGCCATTTAAAAGTTAGGCCACTTTATTACCGCCGAGCTTCAATAGTGCAATTCGAATCGTTTGCTTCATACATTGCAATGCACTAAACGCTACACAACAATATTGGACTCAAATACATATGTATAATAATATAAAAACCAGCAGCATAGATCAGTGATTAGCGTTTAATATTTTCAACTGCGAGGTTCAATCCTTGACCCGGTGCTCCAGGCTAGACCTTGGATAAGTGACTACAGGTCGATAATTTCCTATCAGAGTTTTCCGATTTCGGGCTTCTTCTGTTAAGCCATACAGTTATATACACAGAAGGTGACCGTCAAATTTTTTGTTTATTTATTAAAAAAAAAATATTTAACGTGGTGCCACTACGGATCGCCGTAAAGCGACACCAATGCCAAATTTGTACTTAAATTTTAACTACATATAAATTTGATAGTATTATTATAAACTAGTGTTGTGGCCGTTGATTTCATTTCCGTTGATACAGAAATTAAAAAAAATATATATTATATACAAATAGAGTGTAAGGTAATTTATGGGCACGTGCGCGTATTAATGCGCCGTTCGCCCGTTCGAAATGATGAATGAATGTGTGTGTTTGTGTATGTGTTACCCATCGCTCTGCCTTACGTCACATGACGCTCCACACCCTCCCCCCACTTCCCCGCTACCACGCTTCGACCACTTCACTCTGATTGGCTGTGTGTTGATGGTGTGACACAAACACACATACCCACACACATCGCGTCCGTTTTTATATGTATTTTATTCGAAATTAATTCAAATCATGATGACAAATTATGTTATGTGGCCAATTTGGTAGGATCCGTTGAAATTGAAAAAAATAATTGGCAAAATAAATTAGCAAACTTTGATAGGAAACGATCGACCTGGAGTCACATACATACATATTTATATCCAAAGTTTGGTGAGAAACACTGGGTCAGGGCTCGAACCCGTGACTCTTCAGTTGTTAGCATTGTACGCTAACCACTAATCTATATTTATGTACCACGCTACTCAACTATATCATGGCCAAGTTTTCTTTAAATGAAATTTGATAATAAAAAAAACATCAAATTGATGTACCGGGGGGTGTATTCTTAAATATGACACAAAAAAGACACAAAGAATATTTGAAAGGTTAACAGGAGAGCCAGCATAATGCGACTAGGGCAAAAATAATACCACTAGGAAATTTATGATATTTACAAAATTGGAAAAATACTATACACATGTAGTATGCTTTCTTCAACATAGTTTCATAGCAGACGATAAAATACCAATGAATATGAGATACAATGTGTGAATATATCATGTTATAATTTCAAGGCTTCGCCCTTACTGTCGCCTTAGAAGGAAATTTCTAAGAATTTCGTATAATATTGTTGAAGGGTTTATAATTCTCTCAGGGGTTATGTAACCAAAATTAATTTCATAATATTGGCATAGACTCTGGGTTAATATTATCCTAGACGTCGTAAGCAGCATTTAAAAAGATCAACTTTAATCTTCGCGCAGATTCACACCGGACACTTTTCCAAATATTTCTCGACGTAATTATTTTAAAATACATCAAAATAAATTGGTATTTGTTTATAAATGGACCGTTATCAATTTCGAACAATACAATTTAGACTTTGATTAGTATTTAAAGGAAAAACTTCAAATGCCTTTTTTGAATGACGACTTCTTTCATATTTGTATGTATTGACGAAAAAAATAAAATAAATTGACACCTAGCGTGATTGTCTCCCGTTTTTCTTCCAAATATATGGTTTTGTCTATACTTTATTTTTATTTTTCGCACGCTCGTTTGTACAATTTGAATTTCCACATCGGAAGCCCCCGTAGCCTTCGCCGAAAAATTCATTCGAAACTACATACATACATATTTTTTGCCCACGAATAGGAGGGGAAAAAATCAACGATGTATGCGCAGACCGAAAGCGAAGCTCAAATTCAATATGAAAATAATAAAAATAATAATATAAATGAAAAAGAGGGATTTTGCGTATATTTTATCAGGCGAAAAAAATATATTTAGCGTTATGCGTGACGCTAACGAGACGACAGGTCGGAGCGTTGCGTTAACGCGGCGTATTTTACGCCAATTAATTTTAATTACGACACGTCCACAACGGACTAGAAGCGTGCTCTAAAGCTGTGTAGGGCTTGAGAGCAAATTGTAGACTTAAGGGCGTGACATTATTGTAATGAAACATCTATCATTAAATTAGATGATGGAATTTGCGATGACACGCGCGTCTCCTCTGACGTTCCGTTGCTGCAGCACTTGAACTGGAATATTTTTTCTATTGAAAATTATTGAGTTGAAGTGGGTTAGTAAGAGGATTTTTTTAAATAGAAAAACCTTTGCACGGTCGAAATGTTGGGCAAAAAACGTAATAGAGTTGAAAAGGAGGCTTTCAGTGTTTGAGAACAACGAAGGGTCGGTCGCTGTCCCTTGTAAGCCCTTCTCTTCGTTTATATTATTCGTCGATTTTTGCTCCAGCCACACTGGAAAATGTTCCTGAGCCGAGAGGAAATAAACTGTTGAAGACGAGAAGCAGGAAGACGACAATTTTCGCTCGAATAAAAGTAGAGCTACATATGTACATATATATATATATATATATATATATATATATATATATATATATATATATATATATATATATATATATATATATATATATATATATATATATATATATGGATGTAGTTACCTATAGTTATCGCCTGCGGGAAATTGAAAATTTTATTTTCAGATCGAAAATGTATTAGGTATTATAGAAGCATACATAATTACATATATACAGTTGGTACATTATGTGCAAAAGTGTATGTCGGCTTTGACTCAGAACTACATACAGATGAATGTTTTTTTTTTAAACTGCAACTCGGGTATTTTCATTTCCGCAATAAATCTTAGCTGGCATAGTTCATCGTTCAAGCGAAGCGTGCGAATCTACTTCGGTTCCGGTTATTTCTATTAATTCATTACCTCATCGATTGATGCAACTAACCAATCAAGGAAAAACAGACGACAGCAGGGCTTCCCAAAAGTAGAAGGATGTTAAAAAATTTAGTCAATGCTATGACGTTATTATTCGGGAAAGGTGTTGCTTTATCACAAATGATGCACATGATAAGTAACATCCTGGAGGTTTATGTAAAGATACATACTCAAACTCCTTATTATTTAACTGTTCTTCATTAGCTATGTCTCCAATTAATCGTTTTCGTCTTCAACGTTCGCTTTCAATTTTCATTTCAACATTCAACATTCAACAGGCGTATGCGTGACGCATGCAATCAACCATCCAAACTTGTACAATACTGTCAACTGTAAATTGATGTTTCATGATGTTTTATCAGTGCCAGCGTTACTTTTCTTTTGTTCACTGTCTTTGTTTTCTTTTTACAATAATATGACCGAAGACATTTGAATTTTTTCTTCACTAATATTTAAAGCGTATTTAAAAATATTAAAAGCGTAATTTATTTATTTTTATTTACGTAATATTTATCCTTGCAGTCCCATAGTAGCGGGAAATTTTAACAATGTTCTATATAATTTATTATTTCCTCCAATTTGAATGTGTGACGTGACATAACGCACGAAAAGTTGAAAGAATATAATGCCTACTGAAATTAAATCTTATGATATGAGATTAAAGACGAGAAGAGTAAGGTGATTTAATTGAAGTCTATAAAATTGAAAAAATAACCAATATACCAAATACAATTATCCATCTGAATGGTCATACTCTCAGACAACAAAAAGATATTTACTGCAAAATAATTAGAGAATCCTATGAATTAGTAAACTTCTATGTAGTATCTTAAAGTTTTGTTAAAAAATAAACTTGATGATTTCCTTAAAATAAATTGGATTTTGTAGTTCTTCCCTTTTTAAGTAAAAAAGATTATCTTTTATATTTTCTCTTATTTATTTTATTTTCGTTTATTTTGAGTTATTAATATTTTCTTTTCGATTTTCTTTATTTTTGATTTTCATTTTAATTTAATTAATCTTATGTGCTATTTTTATTTCTGTACTACTACATGATTTTCAAACCCCCTTGGTCCATCGGCTTTTCCGCCTTTCCCAAGTATTCTTAAATAATTAAATAAATAAGTAATACCCGATTGGCTCGAAAGTGCGTGCACTTTCCGTTCAATCTGTCAAAACGCGTCCGTTTCACTCTAAAATGGATGCTTTCACGCATTCAGGTGTGGCTTTCCTATCTCCCGAAGGCAGCAAACCTAGTGCAAACCCTATACTAGGTATTGCAAACCCTAGTGTGTACCTCCTTATAAAAATCAAGTTGCACAGCACAGCTTCCCCGATCTATTTATGTATCTATTGTCTAGACACGTAAAGGTCTAGACACGTGGTGCATCTTTTGTTTACGAACACACTCGCCCGGATCTATGAGAACTCCATTGTATCCTTTTTTCAGGCACTAACTCCCATTAGCCTATTCTGGGGTCTCTATTGTTCACCCATGAATGCATTTAGACAGTGGATACTCTTTCTTATGTTTCCAGTTACTGTATGGATAGAAGTAGAACGGACCTTAAAGTTTTCTCAAATCCCTTTATGGAACTATTACATTGTAAAACGTCTTTGATTTGATACATTATTTATATGAAAATCCAGATGTTTAAATTTGAAATATATCGTACCAAAAAATTAATCTAAGAACTAATGTTTTTGCTTTTTCACCAATTGATCGAGTCTTACGTTGCTTGAATTTGGTCGGTAATCACATCGATATTTTCAATATTTTACCAGATAATATATCCGTATTTTTACTGTTTTTTTTTTTAACTTTTAGTTCAATTTAAACTATTCATTTTTTTATAATTTTCAATTTATAATTTTTCGATTTTTTAATTTTTAATTTTTAATTCTCAATTTTCATTTTTTTTTTTTGTAATTTTTATTTTTCTATTATTTATTTACAATTTTTTAATGTTTAATTTTATTAGGTTTTTCTATTATTATGTGTATATTTATACAAATAGCTTTTATGTATTTTTTGACCAGTCTCATATTGGGGTGACCTGTGAAGACTCTGTGGTATAGGTACTTGTGTATTAAACAAATAAAAAAATTTACACACTGCTTTTGTAGATGCTTACACGATAATACATTAATATTTCAATGGAAGATTTTTTTAATTCTTCGTGGGGGCCGCATATTTTAACCACTTTATAAATAACGCATTTTTGATAAGCTTATTCAAAACGTATGTAAAACGTCACGCGTTTGGATAAAGAGAAGCATTCAATACGCAAGCGTTTCCAAAATGAAAAACCCTTTTTGGATTAAGACGGCTTCATTTCACGGCTGTCCACGCTCGTGAAAAAGATGGGTCTTTAGAAAATTCGTACGCATCGTGGGATTAAGCTGCGAGACCCTAATGCCAATGTACAAAATATTCGCAATTCGATTATGAAATTGAACCGATAAAATTGCACGGAACATAAAATAAATCTAACGCTGGAACCAGCCGTATACTTACATATGTATGTACATAGATCGTTCCCGATTACATTTACGAGCATTTCCTACGATTCTGCAATAAAATTCAAAGGAATAACTGCGATAGACTAAAACCCATTAAAACATTCTTCGCAAAGTAGGTACATATCTGCTAACTATAGATAACTATTCGTTGGCTTCGTCTAGTAGTACATAAGTTGGGGCTTTAAAGCAAATTCTTTGCAAACTGGAATGTTGTTTACTTCAATGAATCGTTCTGAATAGAGTTTAAAATTTAATCAGATAAACGGAGAGATTTATTTATAATTTTATATTCTTACGGTATTTTGGTACGTGTGTATGTACCTACATACGCAAAAAAGTAAAAAAAGTTTTATCAAAGACCTTATTTAAAATTGAACGACTTGTTGCATCTCAGAGAAAAGTTGTCGGTGTGGAAAATTTTCCCTGAAACTCGGTTGTTAGTTCATGTAACGTCGCTTCGCAATTTTCCACTACATTTTTAACACTTTTCGCGCACGCTCTTTGAACGCTACATTTGAATAAATGGAATAATACTCGTTCATACGTACATATACCTACACATATGCAAAATCATCCTCTTTATGTTGAAAATTCGTAAAATATATGTATAGTAATTACACTGAGCAACAAAAAAAATTACCAGAGCAGAAACTAACCAATCTTTACTAAGTAACTAACGATCACTATACAACTTTTGTTGGTTAGTGACCGTTTACGATATAAGAGCGTTTAAAAAAACGCACTTTAGTACGTTTAGATAAAAATAAATTGAGATAGAAAACCAACCCTTGTGAACGTGGTGAAATAAAAAACTGGTCAAATAAACGCAAAATAGCACGGAGAAAATATCCGTTAAAAAATAATATTTTTGACTTTTAAAATTTGCTAGACAATTAATTATTTTAAAACAATAAAAAATTAAAATCCTTAGAAAAAACATCTGACTATTGATTTCAATACTTACTTTGAGCACATAAATACTAGATTTTGAGTAAAAGACCTCAAGAGCCAAAAAACTATAAAAATCGCGCGTTTTTTTAAACGCTCATATCTCGCAGACGATCACTAACCAACAAAAATCATTATCATATTCGAATTCAGTGGGTCAAACTTACTAAAGATTGGTTAGTCTCCGCTCTAGTAACTCAAAAAGGTGACTTTTTGTTGCTCAGTGTAATAATAATCAGTCATAATAAATAAATAATTTAAAAATTGATTTCATAATAGTGATGTAATATATTTTAGTGATGTAATATATATCATATATATAAAGACGGTAATCTGTGTGTGTGTGTGTGTGTGTGTGTGTGTGTGTGTGTGTGTGTGTGTGTGTGTGTGTGTGTGTGTGTGTGTGTGTGTGTGTGTGTGTGTGTGTGTGTGTGTGTGTGTGTGTGTGTGTGTGTGTGTGTGTGTGTGTGTGTGTGTGTGTGTGTGTGTGTGTGTGTGTGTGTGTGTGTGTGTGTGTGTGTGTGTGTGTGTGTGTGTGTGTGTGTGTGTGTGTGTGTGTGTGTGTGTGTGTGTGTGTGTGTGTGTGTGTGTGTGTGTGTGTGTGTGTGTGTGTGTGTGTGTGTGTGTGTGTGTGTGTGTGTGTGTGTGTGTGTGTGTGTGTGTGTGTGTGTGTGTGTGTGTGTGTGTGTGTGTGTGTGTGTGTGTGTGTGTGTGTGTGTGTGTGTGTGTGTGTGTGTGTGTGTGTGTGTGTGTGTGTGTGTGTGTGTGTGTGTGTGTGTGTGTGTGTGTGTGTGTGTGTGTGTGTGTGTGTGTGTGTGTGTGTGTGTGTGTGTGTGTGTGTGTGTGTGTGTGTGTGTGTGTGTGTGTGTGTGTGTGTGTGTGTGTGTGTGTGTGTGTGTGTGTGTGTGTGTGTGTGTGTGTGTGTGTGTGTGTGTGTGTGTGTGTGTGTGTGTGTGTGTGTGTGTGTGTGTGTGTGTGTGTGTGTGTGTGTGTGTGTGTGTGTGTGTGTGTGTGTGTGTGTGTGTGTGTGTGTGTGTGTGTGTGTGTGTGTGTGTGTGTGTGTGTGTGTGTGTGTGTGTGTGTGTGTGTGTGTGTGTGTGTGTGTGTGTGTGTGTGTGTGTGTGTGTGTGTGTGTGTGTGTGTGTGTGTGTGTGTGTGTGTGTGTGTGTGTGTGTGTGTGTGTGTGTGTGTGTGTGTGTGTGTGTGTGTGTGTGTGTGTGTGTGTGTGTGTGTGTGTGTGTGTGTGTGTGTGTGTGTGTGTGTGTGTGTGTGTGTGTGTGTGTGTGTGTGAGAGAAATATGCGAGAAATACGTAGTCGGATAAACCTAGAGGCAGAAGTAATCATCCAGTATGTTATTGATGGTATTCCAGACGAAAGCTCAAATAAAATAATTTTATATGGAGCTAAAAACTTTAAAGAATTCAAAGAGAAAGTGGAGACATATGAAAAAATTAATGTTAGAAAAGATGTTCCCTGGAATTCGAGGAAAGACGACGGAGTGTCAAACAAACACATGTATCAAAAGAAGGATACAGAAGAAAACAAATACAGTATAATTTGTTTCAATTGTAACAGGAAAGGACATAGGTCTTCAGAGTGTAGAAATAAGCACAGAGGACTGAAATGTTATAAATGCAACAGCTTTGGACATGTATATGCAAAATGTCCGATGAGAAAAGGAAAAGATGTATCGGAATCTACTGTAAATACAATAGATAATGTAAATATACCTGCTTTAATGGAAATCTGTAAAGAGTCCGATATGGAAAAACTGCCAAGAGAGAATATTGGTGAAGAACTTGTCACCGATGAGGAAGAAAAGAAGACAACACAAATTCTATTTGCAAACATAGTTGTCACCGAGAAAAGAAACAATGGAAGAAAAGCAGCAGAATAATAGTGAGGAACTGACTGTTCTCACCGAGAATCTCAATAAAGTACAAGAAGAGCTAGCGGAGAGAAACAAAGAAATTTCACAGCTCAGAACGGAGAGAAATTTTATGAAGTTACGCTTGGAACAGCTTGAAGACTTGATGTCAAACAAGGAGTGTTCTTCAAAAAACATTGTGCCGAGAAGGAAGACTGATCTACAGGCGGAGGTGTCTGTTGAAGTATCAGAATATTACATGGAGCCGGGAGAATTGCATGCTGTTTCAAAGAAAGAGACTTGGAAAAAGAGATTGACTGACGGCGTGCAGAAGAAAAATGTTTCAGATAAAAATATTTTATCGAATGAAGATATCTTGTATAAGAAATTCAAGAAGAAAAACAGACGGACATACAATAAGACACGAACATCAGAAAAGCAGTACAAAGAAGAAGATTTGGTCGGAATAAAAAAGGATTCACAATTTGAATCGGGAATGAAACTAAGACCTAAATTCATTGGACCGTATCGGGTTGATTGTAAAGTTAGAGACAACAATCAGTATGATGTATATGAAGTGGGAGAACTCGATGGGTCAAATTTTGTTAAATCTTCAGTAGAAATGATGAATACTTGGAGATTGAAGTGATACTGTTTTATTTGAATGAAAGATGAAAAATTATAAAGAATGAAAGATGATGAATGTCATTCGAGGACGAATGTTTTGTCAGATATGGCCGAATGTAGGATATTAATATAAAAATGATTACAATTATGTATAATGATGTGGCTCATGCCGAACAGTTGGTACACGTATGTATTAATGTTAAGGTTGGTACCCCTGAACCGTGTGCGGTAGCAGTAGTAGTAGTAGGCGTCGCGCCTTGACGCGCCGGTTGCGTACGCGCATCGATTACCTATTGTTCTAAATAAACATAAGATTGAATTGAGATCGTCTTTACTTGTCTCTCTCTCCTGCAATCCTCCCTACTACCCAGCGGACTTCCTATATATATATATATATATATATATATATATATATATATATATATATATATATATATATATATATATATATATATATATATATATATATATATATATATATATATATATATATATATATATATATATATACATATATATATATATATATATATATATATATATATATATATATATATATATATATATATATATATATATATATATATATATATATATATATATATATATATATATATATATATTTAATTGAAATTAATTTATATTTCAACGATATTTGAAAATCAAAATTAATTTCAGATCGCGGGATCGAACCTACGACCCGCGATTCCAGAGCACTCTTTGCAGACCATTCGATTATAGTGGCGATAAACAAAATGCTTGAAATAACACAATTTAATTGCGATCTACATATATATGTATATATATATGTAATTTATAATATTCAAGGTTGCGAGCTCAATGACCAGGGTTTGTAATATAATATTTATAATATAAAACTGATTCTTCACAAGGTATAAAATTCCGACTGTATAAAATGTATAAAAATAGCATTAATTTATGTATAAGTTATATGAGATCATCGAAACATATGTATGTAATCATATTATACATAATAATATGTAAATTAAACTAAATTAAACATCCTTATTCAGCTGTCACTTTGACACTTGGTTATAATATAACACGCTGTCCAGTTCACGCATTCGGCAAAGAATTTGCCGAATCCGCGAACTGGGCAACGTGCTTGCATTTTTCACGCATTCGGCAATTCTCTTGCTGAATGCGTGTAATAGACAATTTCACGGATTCGGTGTAACATATATATATGTAATTTATAATATTCAAGGTTGCGAGGTCAATGACCAGGGTTTGTGTATACATAATTGTGGGTATTGTGGTGGGTATCCCTGGTAAACAGCCTAAACATATTCATTAATTTGTACTTTCTAAGCAATTTCTTCGCTTATATCCATCCACTCCGTGTATAGAAGACGACCAAGTGTCAAGCGGACACTTGAAAAAGTTTCAAAAGCAAGTCCGCAACGAACGCCACAAGTGGCGCAACGTGTTGCGCGTGCGACCGCAGCGCCGCGCGCGGTTGAATATAGTCAACACATATTCACAATCCCGCGCCAGGCGGGGGGGGTTCAAATCACGGGTACATTTATACATTTACGAGTATATGTAAGTAAGTGAGTGATATCTAACCTTTGTTACCTTCAGTCTTGTGGTGCTGTGACCTCCGGTCCCCGCGGCCCATGGCGGGGCTGCCGAGAGAGCGACGGCGTGAGTGGGGACCGGCGCGCCCGGCGCCTGCGCAGTTGTACTATCGGCCCCCTCGACCCGCGCCACAGAGCGCCACTGTGTTGTCGTGGTTGTGCCAAATACCTGCAACAATTTCACATTAAGTGTCATTCTAAAAATTATACTACTACTACTACTACTACTACTACTACTACTTGAATAAATAAATAGAAAAACAACAACAAAAAAATTTGGATGTGACCAACCCATGACTTTATCTATGTATTTGAGGAATATAAGAAAGTCACAAAACAAAATTCTATATTGAACCGTACAGACACATTCACACATACCGGCAGCGTTATGAAATACTAATAGCTATGACAGCATTTTCGATACAAATTGAGCGCAAATGTATGGAAACTTGCACGAGGCAAAAGTTCTACTTTCGGTTGTCGGATTGTGTTCAAATTTTTTTTATTACTTAAAATCACTACAATCATCATATACATATCAAGAAAATAAAAATAATTTAAAAGGTCAAAATAAAATAATGAAATATTGTTTAAAAAAAAATACTTCTTCCAGTTTACGAATTCTGACCAAAACCTTATCAGCTCTAAGTTAGTGCATAAAAAATACAAATATAAATTTTCAGCTTTATACGCTCAGGGTTGTGGAAAGAATTGTGGTCACAACATTTTTAACCTTTTTAAGAGGAAAAAATCCCACTTTCGGTTTATTAAATTTAGTGATTTTTATTTATTTTCATCACATTGATACAAGAATAGTACTTGATTTTTTTCGTGAAGAGCACACAAGTTTAAGGGGTCGAAAAAATAGTGGAAGAAAAATCAAACATGAGTAAACGATCACTGTCACGGTTGACGGATACTTACCAAATTTTATACATAACTTGATTTTAAGCTTAGACTTCTAAATATAAAATTTTATCTCGATTATGAAATCTCGATTCTCTAGATTAAAGTACTACTTCCAGTTTTGGAAAAAATATTTAAAAATATTGGGGTATAAAATTTATAATTTCTAATACATGTAAAAAATTTTCAGAACGATTTGATTAGTGGTTTGGGAAATAATTGAATTCAAAAACTTGAAAAAAAAGAGGACACCTACATATGAATGTATAAGGGGAGGTACCATTTCCGGTCAATTTAAATAATTGAAAAAATTTTAGTAACCGATACTAAGTTTCAGTTCGATAGGACTAACGGTGTTCATTTCTAGAACATGAAAACGTGATCAGTGACCGATTCTGACTCAAAAATCTCAAGTTCGAACTTTCACATGATCAGTAAACTTAATCTATTGTTACTGCGTACATAGATAATGTAAAAAGTAAGATGAGTTGAAAAACTTTGAGAGGAGATGGTCTTCCAGATATTTCTAGCAGCGATAGATATATTATACTTTGAATAATCAATCAATGTAATTATGAATTTTTAGAAACCTTTTTGGTGTCAATGTTATATACAGACATACTTTGCAATGCTGTTCGTTTCTGTTTTTAAAAATAAATAAAAATAAAACATTTAGGGGGTCCAAATCCAATATGCCTTACACTTTTTCAACGAGTTATCTCTGGTTTCGATAGTGATTACTCAGTTTGAAACATTCATCCTAAATATTATCTTAAAATTCTACACAAAATTTGTCATACTCGGAAGTCGAAAGTTTATTAGCTTATCAAACTGAACAACGCACTCGTATCATATCAATGACGTGTGGTCATGCGGTTTGGGAAAAAACGCATACAGTACATGTCAATTTTATTCGTTGCTCCTTATTCCAAAATTCATCAAATACACTCATATGTACGTAGTTTCGTCGAACGGAACTGTCAACATTAGTAATGCTGATGAAATGTATATAAAATCAATGTACATATGTAAAATATAAAGATTGACATTAAATAATGTAAAACAATGATGGGAAAATTACCTGTTATTTTTTTTTATGAAATTATTTAAATTTGCTCACACATTGTATGTACATAATAATTACTCATGTGGATTAATATTTCCATTAGGAAAAATATTCATCCGTATGATATTACACGTAAAAGCTTTTCCGTATATTATTTAATAAGAGACGTCGTTGAATACGTTATAAAGCTCACAAATTCTATTCATAAGCCGAATTAGCTTACACGTGACACTGTTCTCTGATTTTCGGGAAAAGCGTAAAAGAGAAATAATAATATTGTTCGGATCGAGAACAATTACTTTGTTACATTTTGATCAATAGCATCGTCGAATAATACTAGCCTCGTGTACAATATTTTATCACAATATAATACATATGTATACAATTTCTTTGCTTCTTTGTCGTGTGAGAACAAAGTCCCTCCTGCCAGACTTCAGTCGTGATTTTCCTCTTATCTTCGCATTTCCCGTCGGTATTGAAATGCAAACTACCCCCGAATTTACCTCGGAAAGTCTCTTATTTTGTATTATGTACAATCATTTTCCACGCTACCAACCCGGCATAATTAAAGCTGACGGAAGAACTTTTGCATATTTTTTTTTCATTCGTGATTTTACACACCCATAAAAAGTGTCACGTCACGTGAACGGTGACACATTTTAACATTAATTTACATTTGTGTCATCGCGTTTTTTCCGTTTCGAAACAGTCTGAAATATGATTCAAATAATCAAAAATGAAAAACTCTAATTACATATGTACATCCACACCTATATATCCATACATACATGTTTTTTTTTGTTTTTTATGTCTGTCCGAAAATTTATCAAATTTAATATAGTATTTCAAGGCACTCTTAATTAAAACGTAGATGATTTTCAAAACGATCATATATATAATAGCGCTATTATGTGTGTCTGTGTAAGATAACGCTCGCCGTACTATAATCGATCGTCGTTTCGATTAGACATATGGTACGTCACAGCTAAAACATGATAACAGATCAACAAAAAACTTCTATATATATACTGTTTGCTACTAATGTTTCCTTTAGCGAAATAAATCTCTGAGCATTTAGCGCCATTTATTGAAAATTTATTTGATTAATTAATTATTTTTTCTCTTGGTGTTTTATATTGTTTATATGTATGTACATAGGTAGGTAGGTATTTTTACCATTTAAACAATTAAATATAAATATTAAATTAAATATATCTAAAAGGCATTTGAAAAAATACGACCGCGTGCGGATCACACACAGGACCTACACATTTCTTTTAATTTTTTTTATTTAAAAACTTGATATGCCATAGCCCATGCGATGATATTTCATCGGGCACAACACTAGTATTACATAAGATCGATCAACTCCATGCAAATAAGGTAGTCATCATCATCCACCGCTGGATGAAGACCTTTCCAACACTCGTCCATTCGTCTTGGTGTTGGTCAACTCTCATTCATCTCATCCCACACATTTTTCTAATTTCATCCCCTGTGGCCGTCCTTTCACTTTTTCCGGGCGAAAACACACTGAGTGGTATGGTACGTCACGTGTCCTTGGCTTCCCGCTGTGACAGTAAACAGTGGGTGCTCCCCAAACCGAACTTGGGTGTACTTGCATAATGCATATGTTGGAGACGTCACACGTGTATGCATATCCATATGCAACCTATGTATAATTTTCTCCTGCATTTCATCAAATATGGGATTCACCGTTATCGATCACTATCAAGCAAGGATAAAATATCACTGAAAACACACAAGGGGTCATTTTTGGGACTGTGCACCATGTACATATGTATATGGGCTAGGGGTGCTACGTTTTTTTCGCATGTTTAAAAGTATCTTAAAAAACACGTACCACGTACCACTCAGTGTGTTTTCGCCCTTAAATTTTTTCGGGTACTATTTGAGCATGTTTTCCATCCATCTATCGTCCATTCTTCTAGCTACACGACCCGCCCGATAGAATTTCAAATTAAGCTTGTATAAAATAAAAATAGAAACATTACATAATTGAAACCGAAAGTACATTGTTAAAAAATGTTACTAAAATTTTTAAATAATGCATTTCCACTTTCATACGAATAGTTGATGGGTATTAGATAGTCTATTTTACATACATACTAACAACATTATAATTTGAAATTGAATCATGACTTTGTTTTTAAATAACATAAAAAATTGCCTCATACTATTATATGTTATGTACACATAAATATTATCTAGTTGACGTGTGTCAAACTTGAAAAAATAACTTATTTTTTTCAAAAAATCTGGTCGATACTACTGTTCAATAAATATATAAGCGTAAAAGTTTAGTATGTCGTACGAAAAAAAAAACTAAACAAAGCCTTTTTAAAATTGTGAAAAATTCGTGTCTGCCACGAATCGCCCGTATGTTTTCTACCGTTGTTCTTTAATAATTTTGCGGCTTCAGAAGTAAAAGAAAAAAAAATACACCACGACAGTAAAAAAAGGGTAATTTTACAACAAAGCCGAGACAACTCGGGGGGAATGTGGGAGGGGGCGAATGAAGAAAAAAAGTTGAAATATATTCTCAAACTTGGGCAGGAAAGTTCCGGGGTCCCCGTGGGGTAGGCGGGTGAGAAAGTATGTAGGTAAGTGCTGAAAATGATTTCGTATACCCCGAACAGAATTAGCACAACAAAGAACTTATTCGAAAGTAGACCTTATCGCAAAGGTCCGTAGGCGAACATGTCGTAGGCAGGTGCTACGGATATTATGATAATATACGTCGTAGAGCGTGTGATACGCTTGAATTATTATTGTGTGCAGATAACGTGTCTATTGACCGTGCACGGTTCAACAATTACGATTTCTATCGTAAACTTTGATTATATATTATCCAACAATGTACATAGGATTATCTATTATATTATTTAATATAATCAAAGATAAAAAAAATCAAAAACACAAGAAGTCGAACGATGGGCTAAATTAAGTAAATATTGATTGAGCTGGTTTAGGGATAATTCTACAAATGATTGAAGAAAAATAATAATAATAAGCCAGTCAAAAAGGAAAGAAATATTTTGAGCGTTATTGGGTGAAAAATTGAAAAATTGAGTTGACGATTGTGATACTGATAAGGCTAGAAACCAAGCATTATATATGTATGTAATGAGTAAGAGATGAAGATCAATTGAAATTTTAAACAATATAAGTACATATTATCTAAATTTAGAATTCATGGCAATCTACTTATGTAGATGGTTTATTTGCTATATTAATTTGAGAAGCCAATTAGTTCCACTAGAAGACAAGACTAATCCCATTAACAGTTCCTTAAGGTTTACAGCTTGAACCACTCCTATTTACTATATTTTTCAACGATCTCATACCTCATCTGATGTGTTCGTGTTTACTTTACGCTAATGATCTTATGTCTTTCCATCGCATTAATATTTATCAGATTGCTTGAAATTACAATCCGGCATTGATGCAATATTCGAATGTTGTAGTGAAAACCTTATGTATCATCGCAATTATCCTAACCGCCTAGTAAACCTGATGATTCACCACTGCCAACCACTACAATTTTTATCTCACGAAGACGACTTTCTTTAGTAAATTGAGTTAAAAATTTTTGGAATATGGAATATGTAAAGAATTTTTTTTTTAAATTTCAAACCGAGTCTCAAAGTCTCAAACCGAGAATATCTGACACTATTCATATATTGAACCGTTAGTCATACATTTATAAACATAGATTTTGTAAATAAACCAAATGCAAATGTACATATGACACAGTTCAAAAAATGCAAAGGAGGTATGTAAAAAATAGAAATATGTACATATGTTTGAATATAAAAAAACTTAATATGTACATATGTTTGAATATAAAAAAACTTAATATGTACATTGTGAAGATAAAAATTTCAGTAACTGATACTTAGTTTCAGTGTGATAGGACTAGCGGTGTTCTAATTATCTCGAAAATACACAGACATCGTATTTGTTCGAATCCGAGTTCAAACCAGTCAAAATTTTTGCATGATCACAAAACTTAATCTATTGTTATTACGTACATAGATCAAAATGTCACAAATGAGTGTGTTTTGTCTCGGAAAATAAGAATAAAACAAAGAAAATCGCCAAGACCATCAAGAGATGAAAACACGAAATGCGACACATCAACCTTTGCATTTTATTATTAAATGGAAAATCTGCGGCAGGAGAGGCTCCAGAAGAAGAAGGATGTCCTGGCTGAAAACACTAAGGCAATAGTTCAATGGAAGTACCACTACATTGTTCCGGACAGCAGCCAACAAAATTACTATGTATAGCAAAAATTATTGCCATCGTCCGGTAACGGATAATGCACTGGGAAAAGATGGAATATATAAAGTAAAATAGCGTATTCTGGTTTGAAGTCCCATCCTGAAATTCCCAGCGTTGAGAGCTACTGAAATGATATTCATATTGAGATTTTTCATGGGAAGGCTTTCAGTTATATATCTCCAGAGTACAACTTCAGAAGCTTGAGCAATAAAAGAGGTTAAAGGATGAAGACTTGAGATGCATTCACAACGTATGCATGCACTCATGTACATATACATAGGTATATACGTATGTAGTTACTACATACACTGTGTATGCATTTATACAGATTCCCGATTGCAAACCCGTTAACGCAAATTCCCCATAAAATGAATGCGATTGATCCCGATAAATCCAATGGGATAGTTGTCGATTACTTTACGCGTATAACGAGTCGTTTCGCCAATGAGCTTTGGCTTATTTTAACGCCACCGCATACGCCGGTTTAACGGTCGTTAAATTCGAACACAGCACACCCTGTAAGTACATACGCGGTGATCAATAAATTCTCATCGTATTACGTCAGCTTATAAAATTAAAATTTTACACGCCATTTTCGCGGTGCGAATTTTTCCCGCCGTGTAACAAAGAACATCGAGAGCAAAGCCATTTATCATACACTTCCATGCACACACTCGCCCTATCTTCACTTTGCCGTGAATTTTATGTTGTTGATTTTTTTTTCTATTCGCCGAGATGCACGAGCCCTTTCTGCGATAAAATATTTACAAGCTCTTCGATAAATATTCAAGAACTAGGCGGAAGCTTTGTTGTACGTCAGAGGTGCAAAATCTTTTTTTAATGGTCTGACCCTTTTCATAATCAAAAGGAAGCTGCAAACCACAAGCCCACTTAACTCATATATTCATTATTAATTTGAAATTATGTAAATCAAATTTTATATTGTATTTTTATAGAAGACACACAATATTGCTTAAAATAATTCAGCTTTCATAATACATTTTGTTTCAATACAATAAAAAAAAAAGTTAATTTTAAAACTATCACAAAATTACTATTATTTTATTTTTAATGAATGCTTCGAGATTATTTAATTATAATATAAAGGCCACTGAAAAAACTCGAGATTTGCTTTGAATTTCTAATCCAATTCATGTAAATATTAATACTATAAATATAATTGGCTTATTTTTCAAGTTCATATATTAAAATACTTTAATTTCGCTCTCCACACAGTCATACGTGGAAATAACAAAGGTTTAAAAATATTTGCGACATTTAATTATAGTATCCGATACAACGAGTACCATATAGTCAGATCATCACACCGATTCAATCAGTGCAGTAAATAATAAACGGTTCTACGCGTCTTTCAAGTTCATCATTCCAGCCTCAAATTCGAACTAAAGTGATAATAAAAAGTATCCCTAGTGAAAAATAAAAAAGTTCACTATTAGTAGAAACTGTTTCATTATAGCTTTTAACAGAACTTTAAAATTATAAATTAAATTAAAAAAATATATTGATTAAGATTTTGGTTTCCGTTTTCCCGGATTTTTTATATTCCCGGGACATGGAATCGAGCTTGGGATCCTTCCCGAGATTCCCGGGATCTTAAAATATACGATTTGAAATTTTTAAAAAAAAAATTACAATTTAATTTATTTTTCGTTAATTTAAAATTTATTAAATAACAAAATATTAAAAAAATAAATTAAAAAAATGTATCTTTTAACTGGAAAGAATGTAATTATAAAATTAAATTTATTGGGAATAGCTTTTTAAGCCTATTTCTAGATTTGGCACAGATATTTCCAGCAATGGAAAAAACTCTTTCAATTTCCATCGAAGTTGGTTTTTAAGTTAAAAGAGATGAAAACTCATATTTTTAAATTGTCTGATTTTTTAAGTCTTTTTGAAAGCTATTTTTATTTACGCTATTCTGTAGATTTGTGATAACTCCTTACTTAATTCTTCATTCAACGTCAAACACAATTGTCTCATCTTTATTAATTTGTATTCCATCGTGGAATCGTCAATACAAGAAGGATACACTTGCTTCATAATAGTTTAGTATTAGTAAATTTAGTACATTCGCCTATATTTTAACGCGGGACGCGGGACGCGGGACTGAATCGTCATCATCGTAATTAACTTTTTAAAAATACAATCAACCCCTGGAACGTGACAATACATATTTTTTATTATCATATCACATACTGGTGGCCTGTAATACGTTTATTTTGCTTTTCCGAGATTCCGGGAATACCGAATTAAAAGAAGTAAAGGCAATTTGTGAATTAAGTCAAATAGAAATAGAGGTTTTAGAACTGAAAATTGGACTTCCAACGTTTATAAATCAAATATAACGGCTCATATACAATGTAGTTACACCTGCTACATTACATTCTTTCAGGGGATAATTTGTACTATCGACCATTATCTTGTATCCTTTTCAATTGTATTTTGGTTTATAATGTCTAATATGAATATTAATTTAGAATAGTTCCAAAAGATAACATACAAACGTTTGATCAGAAGTTGTGCTACAAGATTTATAAGTTAGAGTTACGACATCAGCTCAAATATCGTTTGAATTTGCTTTAAATTTTAATCCCAACATTAACCACCGTTTAACGGATACTTTAAGCCCGGGCACGGATTCCCGAGAGCTCTCAAGCCACCGGTTACAAACCACTACCCTTCTAAAATTTCCTTCATTACCAAAATTCTAAAGCTACGTTCTTCGCAGATTGTTCGAAGCGCACGTGTGCTAGTACGCGGTTTTTGTCTCAGTTGAAACATACTGAATTTACAAAGGGAACACATCCCAAGAAGGTAAGAGAGTGCACTCGAGCCGAAGTATCTTCCAAGTATTACAAGTACTATGTATGTGCGGTTGCATTATGACTCCATTTCGGGTATACAATTCCCGAGTGCCTACTTGAGAATTTCGAGAGAGTTCTTAGTTAACTGCTGCTAAAATGCGAATATTACAGACGATGATTTTGTGCAATCTGTCGAACTGGATGCGCTTTGTTTTGGCGCGATTGCATTACAATGCAACATCATGTGCACATACAGACATACATACATACATATATAGCAATGAATTCTACGAGCGTACGGTCGTTACGTTCTGAAACATGTCTGTAAACTGTTACAGAGTGTAATTTGGTGAAATTTATTCATCCGATTGTAAAATTTGGTCTGTGTGGGAATTTAATATCGAATTTCATGTATAAATTTTGCATACGGTGTGATGCGATGGCGCTATTGAACTGGAAGTCATGTATCTACATATGTACCTATGTATGTATGTATAATATTACATAAATATATTGGATTTAATGAAATTTTAATTTATTTTATCGACAAATATTTTTGGACGTTTATAGGCATCAAACTCAAATATAATATAATGCTTTTTTCAATCAAATTGTGAGAATTTTTTACGATCCTTTCAATGCTGAAATTTTTTTCTTTCCCAGAAAATAAAATGAACTTTTTTTTTCCCTATCTGTTCTGAAGAAATTCTTTCAAACAAACGCTTTTTCTCTCCGGATATTAAATATAAAGTGGAAATATACATTTTCGAAATGTTCGAAATTAAGTTTTTAATGCTCGCATGTCAAATACATATTTTTCGCAACTCCACAAGTTTGTTTTATTTATATAAAAAAAAATTACAATATAAAAAACTCAAAGTTGAGTTTTGAATTATTAATAATTTTAATAATTAAGTATAAAATCAACTCAATAGAAAAGTTAAATAAAATAAATTTTTTCTCATATTTTTTGAAGTCAAAAGTGATTTCAATGTTGTCGAGAGATCTAAAATTATCCAATATTGAAATAGATCGGCATGAATGATAATTCTACAAAAATGAACTAAAATATCGTAAATAAATAATCTGCTGTTGCGTAGGGGTGAGTTCAGGATCCAAATGAAAAGCCAAAGTCGCTTCACAGCATTTATTAAACGATTCGGGAGGTCCACACGATATCAACGCTCACTCCAGAATAATGTGATCTACCGTGTGTTCCTCCTTATACAGGACAGGTTGCTGCTTCACCGCTTCCCCGATTCATTTAATGTGTTTATTGTCTAGGCGCGTATCCCTGGTGAGTCGCACCCACTCGCATGGGTCTATGAGAACTCCAGCGTATCCTTTGTTCGGGCACTTACTGAGTCTAGTTAGCCTAATCCGGAGTCCCTACTGTTCACCCACGAATGCCATCAGACAGTGAATACTCTCTCATGTTCCCACGTTACACTAAGTATCATTTTGAAAATTTAAAAATAATCAAATCAATTCTGCGTATAATATTTTTGCAATGATATACACTCTTTAAAAAAACAATTTAATATCTAATACATTACAAGTAACAATTATATAAATAGATAAAACTTTCTGGCATATTATTACATTGTTACATATGTATTAACGTCGTTGGAATAGTGAAATAAATTTCGTCTGCTTGCGAACGTCCAATAAGAGCCTCGATTCTGACGCTTTCGCTGAAAAATCGCTTAGAACGAAGTTCGTCTTATCTATGTAAGAGACATGTCTCGTACTCACGTTCAGGATCGGTCTCACTTTATGGCTATTTTTACACCGAACTCGTCGTTATTGTGAGCTTTCATCGCGCAATAAGCGGCGAACGCGTCTCGACGAAAACTCTACAGATAAGCCGATATTATATACAATATATATATACACCTTAATGATATGGACTTATCGATACACCTTATACATGTATACTTCTTTTAGTGCGCAAACTATCTTAATCTAACATCTGCTATAGGTAAATTTTCCGCCTCTTAAAGTATGCCGGATGATAAGGAGCGAAGAAATATTTCAGCGGACATTCCTTGAACGTAAACACGTAAAAAACATTTCAAGTATTCTGAAAAGGAAAACACGTGCATAAATATAATACACTCGCATTTTATGAGAGTGATATCTAAGGAGTATTATTTGAATTCTTCTAAAAACTTTTGGCAAGAAGTTATAAAAATAAAATGAAGAGTGAATCTTACACGATACCGTCGGGAATTTGAACAACGCTTGAGAATTTGTTTGTTACTTCAAAATGAACAATTTTAAGTGCCTTGCGAATGATTTCGAACTTTCGAAATATACAGACTTATTCACAGTTCATAGAACATGAAAAGTATCAGAAATAATTTTATATAAAATTAATGCTTTTCTCGACGCTGAAAGTTATTAAGCTTATAAGCATTCAAGTATGATTTAGCATCCTTATGCCTCGAAGTTGTTTTGCCAAATAGACCCATAAGTAATATTTTGGTAATTGCATCTTAAGCTGGGTTATAACGTTGAAATATATAGCATTAATTACAATTTTATAAAGATTAATTTATTAAAATATAATATATAAATTTTTACCATTATATATCGCCTCAAATCAAACGTGGAAACATTAGGCATTACAATACCAGTACTACTTCAATTAGTTCTACTGGTTTTTGATCTAAATTCTTCCTACGGTGGTACCGGTAGTACCGAAATAACAATACCTATACAATCATTCCAATTTTATGTTAGTGGAATTGTTTTGAATTTAGAAGAAAACGTTGTATCTACCAGTTAGTATATATTAGTCTAAGAATGAGTCAACACTCAACATCATATTTGAGCTGCTATTCAAAAGAGTCGTTAACTGTATCATAATTTTAAAATCGAAGATAAAGTATGCCTATAATATCGTACTTTGAGATTATTTCCGAATACATATTTATATTGATTTACAAATTTTACTTCAATTAAACATATACACTCGCGTTTACAGATCGCTCCAAAGTGACGAGTGTACATACTAATACAGATACAATACAAGCATTTTATACAATGCGAGTTCATAAAATCATCCGCCATGACATACATACATATGTATATGTAGAAATTTTTGCATCATTTTTATTATAGAAATTGTCAAACCTCAAGACGCGGAATAACTTGAGATTTGTAAAAGAGAATGGAAAGGAGATGCCAATGAACAGTAACCGTTTCAATTAAATTCAGAAAAATTGGCAAACTCTGATAGCAAACGATCGACCTGGAGCCACAAACGAAGGCCACAAAGTCTGGCCAACAGCTACTTGTGTGATTCGAACCGTGACCACTCTGCTCGAAAGCATAATACGCTACCCACTAGTCCACACTGTTGTTTAACCGATTGTCAACAATAAGAATTTTTCAGAAACCAAATTATTTTCACTTGACAATTAATTGAATACTAAGGCTTTCAATCCCGGGATCCCGGTGTTTTCTGGTACTGTTAATCCCGGTACTGAAACTAGTCTGATTACCGGGATTACGGTGCTGGCAGAAATTTCTATAAAAATATTATTTTTACAAAAATAATAAGGAAAAAACATAAAACAACATTACATTATGAACAATAACAGTCATAGTCCATTTATTTGCTCCGAGTCATTTCAACGCCGGCTCGCCGTTTCCACGAAATGGTATTGTTACGTACGCCGCGGATTAAGCGAATTGCACTTAGACCAACGGATATCTGTTATCGGATTAACTAAATGCATGCACTTACTTCCAAAGATTATATCTGGACTCTAAGTGCATTTAGGCTAAACAATGACCGTTATTAGTTATTTCTCAGAATCGGTACGGGGAGACCCAATGTCGTGGAAACCCATATCCGAATACGCGACTATACAACAGGTAAACAGATTAGGCGTCCTGAGAGATCTAACCTTTATAAGGCAGTACGTAGGCGATATCATGTCATTCTGGACTTAGCAGTGACACTGCGTGTATCTCCTTAACCATCAATAAATGCTGTGAAACGACTGTTGGCCTTTTACTTGGATCCTCCACCCACCCCTACGCAACAGTATGACCGGCCTGAATTGTGTCGCAGATTTTGTGCTTAACTGCAATGATAGCCAAACTCTCAAAACAAGAACGCCAATATGCGAATATTTTTTGCGTAAAACACCGAGAGAGTTTCCAATATGCAATTAAATTTTTTTTCTTATACATCATTAAAGCAATTAGTTAGATTACTTATGTATTAAGCATAGTAATTAACTTTTATTACACTAAATACTCCGGTAGATATCAGTACTATCGGTAGTGAGAAGTTTTTTTCATTAGTACCGGTAGTGCAAAATGTCCCTAGTACACACATATGTATACCATATATAATATATAAATTAAAAAATAAAATGAAATCATAGTCAGACAACGTTATGCTATGAGAAATTGTCTCAACAGTGAAATTAGATAAATTGGCAAACTCTGGCAGAAAACGATCGACTTATACATACATAAACACAAACATATGTCACAACTATCCAAAAGTTAATCAGCAGCATCGCAGAAATCCTAACAACATTTCAGCTTATATGCACGTATGCAATACATATGTGTATATGTACATCATTCCACGAAAAGCCAACAGCAAACTTACATACTTAATCCACCTCACATACGAATAAAGTGCAATTGAAACAAGCACATTCACAGCGCCGACTGTCACACCTGAATCGGAAGTCTCGTTACAACGTCGTCATACCGGAAAATGGACGACACGCTCAAAATGAGACCTTTACTAGTGCCGACCCACACCTGTGTCTACATATGCATAGTGTCTACCTTTGTATACAGAATGGTGCGAAGTGTATGCGTGCGTTATCTCGTCCCGGTATAGTGATTTGACGGTCCACCGCGGACGATAACGCTAACTGGGGATCCAACGCAAATGATTTCCCACGGGCTAAACCGGATGTGACGTCACGACCAACACACACACACATACACGGACAGTAGCCGCCGGAAAGCGCCGGACTTTTATCGAGCGACCCGTTGGAATTAATCAAATCGTGACCCTCGCCTGGAAAATCTTTCGAGTTTTCTTTTGTCAAATATTGTCAACCCTCAGGAATTACGCGACAAATACATATTTATATTTCCTTTTTGGTTTTGATGCAAATCTCTACGGCATTTGTGAGTTTTTGTACAACCAAGCTTTGACGTCTATTCGTATTAGTTGAAAATATGTACTATGAAAAATTGACATAAAAAATGGGTACCATTTATAGGCCCGGCAAAATAGTCCTATTTCCTGGAAAATTACGTACTTATCACGACATTATATGCGAATGACAATCTCTAAAACATTTCGCCATGCAAATAAAAAGAGTGCCCCTCTATAAAATAGCTCGCACGACCAAATCGGTGTCCACTCGGCAAATCAAACGTCAAATGGTTTGCCAGTAACAAAAATAAATACCGACCCTAACAACCTAATCTTAAATGAATAAAACCAACCCTAGCTTAATCTAGCCTAACCTATCCTTAAATAAATAATTGAATTGGCTGCTAAGAAATTACGATGTGTTTGGATGGATCATCCAACTGTCCAAAAATATTATCCCAAAAAAAATTAGAAACAATACATCAGAGAATAACATTTCTCTGCAATACATAGCCACAGCGTAGTGAACTAGGAGAGCTATTGCATAACAATATATACGTAGGTTGTGGTTTCAGCTCCCGGCCGAATACGCTGCTGGCGAGATCTTGTGATTTAAAAAAAAAACACCGACCTATCGTCTCCCTTTTGAATTTTTCTGATCTATCTAGCCTAATTGTTGTGACAGATACAATAAATCGTTATCCTCACCTGAGTTTCTTGCGCATTTGTTCAATCTTATCAATGCTATCCACATAATGTATAATATTTCTCGTAAATTTGCTGTATATCGAAATTTTGTTGATAGTTCATAGATGTCTCTATTTGTACTATTTTGTGTTCTATGTACTGCTATGTTTGAAAAACTGCTAATTGCTAAACATTAATTTAACCATATTTGTCTCCTTGGGATAATTCATGTAATAGCACATGGTGGACATATGTATGTATAATAGTAACAATTTTTATAAGATATAGTATGAAAAAGTTAAAGTTATAGCCATATAAACAATTAAAATCTGACAAAACGAGTGGGGATCGAAAAGTCAAACAAACAAGGCTAATGGCCGTTGACGCTGAATGAGCTGTCACTGTCTCCAATATTTTTGGATTTTTAAACGTGTTAATTACGATTATATTTCACCATCGACTTAGCGGACTCAATTGTAATCTCTATCAGCGATCAAGCCTCACAAAATGGCAAAGTTTTAAAGCGATTGGAAGAGTGTAGGAAGTTTGTCCATACGGACGAAGTGAAACTAATATAAACCTTTTAAAAATAAAATATGATATTTGACACGTGCCAATTTAAAATATTCAACATTCAACAGTGAAAAGCCGAAATACTTATTTGCTCTGGCAACGCTGAGAAATTACATTTGACATCTCCACACCCTGAACAATCTAAAATAAAAGTGGACTTCACGAAAGATTTTGAAAGGTTCCATGAATGATTTCTTTATATGTGCTTGTCCATGTCAGACGCAAAGCCATGAAAATATTATTGACAAGATGAATCGACGGTGTTTTTAAGAGGAACATCAAATCAAACTATCAAACAACCCTTTGAAATATCAATATGAGATTACTTTTTATGTGTGATTTCTGCCATCTTACAAATACTAATATGGGAGATTAATTTAATGTTTCATAAAAAGCAATATGTACGAGATGAGTATTATATTAATTGTCTATTTTTATTAAACAATAAATATATTAAAAGAATAAAGCTTGCCCATAAGTTTGACGATATAATTTACTGCTGGTATACCTACCACTCGACATTATACCGAGGAGTGAAATAATAGATAAACTTTCTCCACCATTGGCCCATAAACCTAAATAAATATCTTTTTTTACGATAAGTGCGAAAAATGAGAAAAGTTTGATTAGTTTTTTCTTTATACCTACGCCGATATATATTTTTTTTATATTTAATACTACTACATAAATGTGCCTAATTTTCAATGAGATTTTTTCAATCCATTTTCAGATATCGACCGGGAAAACTTTCAAATTTTCATTGGTGACTGTCGAACTTGGCGCTGCAAAAGCCAAAATCCACCTATAAATAATCCATTGTACCAAAGATTAGAGAGAAATTAATCAATGTCGCTAAATTGAAATATTCCAGAGAGAGTTTGACAATGGACGCTTTTCGATCCCACCCGGCTTACCCCCTTTCGCACCCCCCATGGAAGTTTTCCAGTGTTGGGCGAAAAATTTCACCATGAAATTGAATACATCACCATTCTTGCCTTTTGAAGTTTTCCCGTTTTTCCATTAAAAATTGAACCCGACATTTATTTTTTCATCAAAGTTTAAATTTTTTGTGATGAACTGACACAACTTCTCGTCTACATATCAAAATATTATTAAAAACAATTTTTAAACATTTATATAATAGTATAATAAAAAATTCGAGAATACCTCTCACTACTCAATTGTGGAAGTGAAATGAGGCTATAAATATAACCAATAAAAAACAATACCACCTAAAAGACGGGTTTTATAAATTTGACTTACAACATGAAAGTGTAGAATAAAATTTATTATACGTATTAAATGATAAAATATTATAATATGCAGAGAAAAATTATTATGCTAACCATCATCTGGTGTAATTTATTTTCAATTTTAAATTTCCGTCGAGTCGCCGGGCAATTTTTTAAGCTTAAAGCCACGTAAACGTTAGTGCTCTACACTCTAATCAATTTCCCGCTGAAACGCTTTAAAGCAAACTGAAATTTTAATCCTTAAAGAGACTGTGATAAATATCGTCGAAACTATTATAAAAATGAAACGGAGAAATGCATCGCTGTTCCAATTTTAAATAATGGTGTGCTCGGTGTAATCCTCGTAATGGCCCTTTAAAAGGATCAAAATTAATTGGCAAAAGAACTTTACCAGTTGGTATAAGTTACACATAAATGCGAAATGAAATGCGTCGTGTCGATTCTAAATTGAAAAATTGAAAAAGTTAGAAAAAGGGTTAATAAGAACACGACACCCCCACCCGAAACTTTTGAAAGTTCACTGCGACTTAGCGAGTCGATAAACTTTATCCGAATTAACGAGATCTGATGGAGAAAATGCTACTAACAAATAAAAGTCTCAAAGAAATAACTATCCTTAATTACTAACACATTCAATTAATGTCCAACGATATATCACTGAAAGCTCCCGAGTGAATGTATTCGTAAGTATAAATCAATTGATCTATAATATAATATACATACATATATAAAAACGGACGCGATGTGTGTACATATGTATGTGACGGATGCGTTGATAAGTATGGAGATTTCAAAAAAACAAAATTTAGAAAGCCAGGTGTATATGTTGTGCCTAGAGATATTTAATAAAATAAATACACGTGAACGAGGCACACAACCAATCAGCGTGAAGCGGCCAACGTGGACTAAAAAAATGACCAATTAGAGCAACCACGATACATTCTGAGTAATGGGTGCATTTTAAGCATCCGCCATAGATATGTGGCGTGACGACCGCTATAGGGATATAGCCGGAAAGCGGGGTAGCGGGGAAGTGGGGGGTGTAGAGCGTCTTACATGTGCTCCTGATATTGAGCACCTAACTTAGAACGGGTGACGTCAGCGTCAGATGCACTGCACGGGAGTGTACACACATACACACATTAACTAAGTGACACACACATTCATCCGTCATTTCAAAAGGGTGAAAGGGTTGGATCGGCGAGCGTGTAATGTTCGCACTCAATATTTTACTATTAATTACCATATATTATATTTATATATAACATATAACTTTATTTTAATTGGTGTATAAATTATTTTTTCAGAAAATGATGCCTTTAGTTAATCTAAAATCCGTGACTATTATTTACAGGGTACATTCTGTGACGCCCATTAACATAATATAATATGTATATTATGTATGATTTACGGTCGACATACGACGACACAACTTGCCGTTTAGTTAACGACACAGCATTAAGATTTAACCGAGCAAATTTCAAACATAATGAAGACTAAAGATGTCCAGATTAACTATGCAACACGGTGACCATCCATTCTGAGCCGGGAAGGGACGAATATGTACATTTTAATTACACGGGGCTGGTAAACATTTCAGTCGAGACATAATTTGACGGAAACACAAAATCTACGGACCCCTAAATAGGTCGAGTAGGATCATCTAACCTCTGACTAAAATCCAATTACATGACCACAGAATGTTAATTAAATTGTTTTTTGCCTAAAATTAAAATATATGTTTTTTTCGCCGACACAATTTTGGCTTTTACGGTTTCAAAAGAATTAAAACGTAAAAATTTCAGTAACTGATATTACGTTTCAGTTTGATGGGATTAGCAAGGTTCGAATTATCTCCAAAATTCACGCACATAAATAATAACATGAAAATGTGATCTGGGACCGATTTTGAGTTCAAATCAATCAAAATCTCGAGATAGAATTTTTGAAAGATGACACGTAACTTTAAGTATTATTATTAAAGTAAAAAAAAATTAAATGCTTAAAATAATGGATACATTCGTATCTCAAAAAACTTCAATTATACAATAGTAAAAAATCATTAGCCTAAATTTTTTAAGCTTTAATATCTCAAATTTCCAAAATAATTTTTTTTATCAAAAATACTTGCGCGTCTAAGATGGACACATACTTTTTCAAATTTATATTTTTACAAAAATTTTCCAGAAAAAATGTTGATTAATTTATTAAATAATTCTAGTCGCTTGAATTACTATCTCAGATGCAATAAAAAATGTTTTGAATTGTCTCCATATTCACCCAATTTCATGTTGCATATATGTATGTAAATGTGGAACGCTGTATGATCGGCATAACGAGAAGAAATTGGAAACGGAATACGTGGGTGATAAAAACGACAAGGGTAGTTTATATAGAGAATAGAGTGCAGGGACTGGAATGGTAATGAGCCGGCAATGTTTCTGAAAGAATTGATGAAAGGTAGACAAAAGGACAAAATAAGTGCTGGAATGATACCCGAGAGAATGTAAAATGGTGAAAGGAAGACGGCAAGGATTATGGGTAAAAATATGTGGAGTGAGATGGATGAGAGCTATTTATTCATTTATATAATTTTAGCTATTTAGCTATTTAGAGTTGCGGAAAATAGAGAATAATGGAAGAGTGTTGGAGAGGCCTCATCCAGCAGTGGATGGTAAATATAATATATTTAATTCTTAACGTTTTATTTTTAAAGCGTAAAACCAACAACTAGCCATTACAATTAATCGAATTTCACAATCAAAAAAATTCAACAAAGTCGTTTTAGTTCTACACCATTTTGCTAATATTATACACTTTTTATGTGAAAAATGCGTTCCACGGGATACCGCATAAAGAAAGACTTGGCTTATGTAGAAAAAGTAGGTATGCGTTCCAATGTGCTGATTGGAAAAGATAACTCAAGAACGCTCATTCTCGCCTAGATTGGGCCGCATTGTACTTGTCGAGCTTGCACGAAACAAGGCCGGTTGGGCTTACATACACCTTTTTCGACACCGACATTTTCAATTTTCAAATTTCGACACCGACAATTTTCAGTTCCAAAACCAAAAACTTAATTCCCAAATTGCTATCACGATATGTCCAGAATCTCGGAAAAGCAAAATACACGTATTACAGGCCACCAGTATTTTAAATATATTATAGTCAAAAGAATTATACAATAAGAAATAGAGATAGTTATTATACTAGAAATAAGAAAAATTTAGTTGTAGCTAGAGTAAGAAAAAAGAAGACAGCTGGGGGTGTTTTTCACAGGGGTGTGCTCATGTACAATACCCTCCCTGAGTGCATCAAGTCTTCTAAGACCGTGGATGCATTCTTGCGAGGTGCGAGGAGACACCTCTGTGGAGGACAGTCCGTATAAATTTATACATAAAATTTTAGAGTTATGCAATTAAGAATGTATTTTTTCAAATAAGATATATAACTAAAATTATATAAATAAATAAATAAAACGCAAAACATTATATTCAATATTTTGCAAAATATTTCTCTAAATGAATAAAAGTGGACTTATGCCAATTTCAAATATAACGGCTCATTTATAAGTTTCTAAAATAACAATCATTTTTACCGTTTGATCGAGCATACATTTAAATAAATAAATCACGTCATATTCCACTGGGTATATTTCAATTTTCTATTTATGTATATTTCAATGCCTCATTAATGCACAAGAGAAACCCTTTCAACAGCGCTGATAACAAACGATGTCTGGATTTATGTACAATTAACAATTGAACTTTTTGCAATAAGAGTGAACCGAGGAACAGGGGGAGGGGGGGGGGGTAACTTACCCCTCGATATGAACAGTCGTCCGTATAATTAAAAGGTCTTCCCGTAGGGAATGGCGTACGGTACGCTTCGTCCTCTCGAGTAATTACAATGTCAGGTCTCCTCTATTCCGTAAACTACGATAGTTAACGCACAGTTGTACACAACCAGTTAGCAGATCGTTACTCCGCCCTAACTAAGCGAACGCAATGTGCACTAGAAAATTACGACCGTTTGATTCCAATCCGCGGCTCACTTGTATGACGCCACCGATTCGGTAATACGCTCTACGTGTACATAATTGACATTGATATGAGACATGCTGACACTTTGTGCTCCAATTTGAAATTCAACATACGCATACATATACATACATATATAGTATATGTATGTACATATATGCATTTAAGTTCTACATTGAGAATATTATATGCTGTTTCTTTTGTTAATTATTCATATTTCCAGTCGCTTTCCTCGTGTCTGAGAGTTGTAAATTTCCTGATTTCTTATTTCCATGATAAACCCCTCAGCTCACAGTGATTCGACAACTGCTCAATTTTCAGCTTGATACGTTCAAGGGTGTGGAAAATATCGTGTGGTCGCAAACTTTTTGACTTTTGGAAGAGGAAAAAATCCCACTTCCGGTTTATTAAATTTAGCGATTTTTTTTTTATTTTCATCACAAGGATTATACTTGAATTTTCTTGGGAAGAGCACACATGTTTAAGAGGTCGAAAAAAATAGTCGAAGAAAAATCGAACAAGAGTAAACTTCCACTTCGGGTTAACGGATGCTTACCAAATATTATGCATATCTTGGTATTAAGCTTAAAATTCGAAATATGAAATTTCAGTTCAATAAACCGAAGGGTTTCTGAGAAAAACATAAAAAAAACTTCGATTCTCTAGAGTAAAAGTACTACTTTCGGTTTAGGAAAGAGTATTTAAAAAATGTTGGGGTATAAAAAATATAATTTCTATTACATGTAAAAAACAAACGATGGATAAACGTCAACGACTATCTCACCGGGCAGATATCAAACGCGTCTTACATGATATTTTTGCACCATCGTAATGGCGGAGGATCCATTTACTTACCATTTTGCCATATTGCTCATTGATGACCAAAATGAGCAATATGGCAAAGTATGAAAACGATCGGATAAGAGCCAAACTTTTTCCTGAATTGGAATCGTAAGTGAAACGTAAAGGGGGTATGTAAAAATTGCAGTTCGGTTTGATTATCGGTTTGGGAGATAATTAAATTCAAAAACTTAAAAGAGGACACCTATAAGTTGAGGTACCATTTCCAGTCAACTTAAAAATTTAAAAAAAAAATTACGTTATATCGATATAAATGTTAGTAACCAATACTAAGTTTTAGATCGATAGGACGAACGGTATTCAAAAAATACCCAAAATACACCGACACATACACACTTTTTTCTAGATCATGAAAACGTGATCAGTGATCGATTCCGAGTTCGAATCAGTCAAAAACTTGAGTTCGAATTTTCGCATGATCACAAAACTTCATCTATTGTTTTACTACGTACATAGATAAAAATAAAAATGAGGTATCAAATTGGCTTGGGTTGGTGACTGAAGTATCTGGAGAAGGGTGAAAAGAGTCGAAGTTCTGATTAATTAGGTCCGTTAGTATCGTTTTAGATAAATGATTAAGGCTACAAGATGAAACAGAAATAAAACTACATAAAATAATCAATAAAGAAAATAAATCCGTCAAAGTTACATAAGAACACTACTGCGTTTTTTAGATCCTGAACTACAAAGCTACATAGATATATGTATGTACATTGTACGTATGTATAAACTTAAATATGTACATCAGTAGATCGTGAGGAATAATTTCAATGTAATCGTACTACATTTTTCATATGAAATGTGACAAATTTTAAATTTTTTGGTTGTTTACCCCTATGTTTTTTTTAACCTTTCCCTGCTTTTTCGCATGCCATTTTGTACAAGCATTTTAAAATTCGCTCAAATAAATGACATTTAAAATTATTCTAAAGGCTTTTCATTAAAACCATCACATGTGATGATGATAAAAAATACATATGTTTGTGTGTACATGTGTGTGTATAAGGCGATTGTACATACATATGTACAAACATGTATAAGGCGATTCCTTTGACCCAAGTTTAGCGTATAGGTACACAAAATAAACACACGAAGAAGTTTCATGAACAAACAATGGAGAAACTGGTGAAGTTCAAAATATTATATTATAGTCAGAAAATGTGTATTATAATGGGTGTATGTAGATATTTAAATGATCATCGCAGACGCTTAACTTTTGAAAGAGACGGAGAAGAATAAGACATTTTGATAAAGCTTGAGATAAGTCTTTTCCAATTAAGACTTTCGTTTGCATTACACCGGAAACATTCTTAAAAGATCATCTGATAAAAAATGTATGGATAATCGCTTAATTGAATTGTCCTCTTTTGATCTTTTACGTTTCTGGAATTGCTTCAGATGTTGTTGCGTCACAAAAAACACACACCAATTACTCACAGAATGACATGAAGCAACATTCGTATTATATACGTAAAAATACTTAACTATTCCCTCCTTAATCCTACATTATTTCACTTTAATCCCCGTTCTACCAACTATGATGACACCAATATATATAATACATAGATCTTATTCTTTTATTAAAAATAGTCCCCCTCATATACATAGATCCATTTTGATGTTCCTTTTATTGCTTTAAATTTATATGTATTGTAATGTGGGAACATGGGAGAGAGTATCGACTGTCTAAGTACATTCGTGGGTAAACAAGAGAGTCCCCGGATTAGACTAACAGGACTCAGTAAGTGTCCGAACAAAGGATACGCTGGAGTTCTCACAGAACGGGGCGAGTCCGGGTAGACCTACGTGCCTAGATAATAGACACGCCAACGGATTGGGGATGCTATGCTGGTCAACTTGTCTTTTATAAGGGTGTACACGCGGTAGATCACGTATTCTGGAGTGAACGTTGGTTTCGTGTGGACCTCTCGAATCGTTGAATAAACGCTGTGAAGCGCCTGTGGGCTTTCATTTAGCCAGCAGCATAGCTCGGTCGTTAAGCTTCTGCCTAACACCAAGAGGCACCGGGTTTGATCCCATGAGCTGACCTCGATTGAAAAGAATTTTTCCGAGTATATCTGTGGTGCTGCTAGTCAGACTTGGATATTTGTGACTCCAGGTCGATCGTTTCCTATCAGAGTTTGCCAATTTCTCTGATTTCATTATTGAAACGGTTCCCGATTAAAAATTGGCTAAAAAAAACCTTCCTATCAACTATGTCACCACTATTTGAGTATGATTAATGTACAATAAAATTTATGTACAATTCATAGATGTCTCGTTAATTTGCGAGTTTCTCAGTGTCTCGTAATTCGGCGACTTGTGTAATAAAAATGCTGCATTGTTTGTAATTGGATAGGAAGACGCATTGGGGTTTACCTGTAAGGCCTTCCTGGTTTAAAATGTAATAAAATAAATAAATTTGGATCCTGAACCCACCCTTACGTAACAGTATTATTTGGTTATTATTCTTAGTAACACATATGCATGTACATATATTCCATATCTGCCACTATTCAATGCTTTTCTTCTTTTTTTTTAGTTTATTTCTTCGTTGTAATCTATTTTCAGAAACTTTTTTGGTATCAATGCTATGTTATGTACGTTGCAAATCTGTTTTTGTTTTTTAATACATAAATAAAAATATATGTATGTATATTAAACTAGCATGTCGTTAAACTCTTGGAAATCAATATGCAAAGATCCCACCGCTGACACCAGTCAAATCTGCCTCGGGAGTCTATCCTGTAGCGATTGGTTTTATTTCATTTTTACATTATACCATCATATAAGGATAATAGGATTTTTTTATTATTATTTCATTACTGTAAAAAGTGGCATACATAACATTATTATTTTTGGAAATCGAACGTCTCAAATGTACCGTTCGTAATAGATTTTTTTTATCCTTTCATATATGTACATATGTGATGCTTTTTTCCTTCACGAGATTTTACGTGAATTTCCTGTTGCTTCAGTTTTCCACGGCCGTTTTCATTCGTTTCCGTTTTAATTTGAAGATCTCCGTATTTGAGCGCTAATTGAGTTTCATTTCAAATAACGTAAGCCAGGGATTTTCCAGGCTATGCATGCATAACATTTGATCTTCAATTAGATTTTCCTGGAAATTAAACGTGCGCAAACGTGCCCCGGAGACATTGACATGTCGCCGAAACAAGAGTGAATTAATACCAAAAAAATGAAATTCACGTGTTGCGAAAAAAATGAATCCTCCCGTTATGTATGTAAGTAGACGTGGAAGCTTTTTTCGAACAATAATTTATGTCTAACACAAGAGCACCAGATTAATCAAGTTCCTTTGTCTCGAGCTTTCTCCCCTATATGTTGTATGTACATAGGTACACAGTGCTTACGCGTTAGATTAAGAGTTTGTTTTATAATGCGTCCCCTTTTCGCCTATTGTTTTTTTTTTTACTTCAAGAAAAACCTTCTCCCCTTTCCTTGAAAGAAATTACTTTTTTACGACCCATTCTCTAAGCGAAGACATATGTGACTTAAGCTATAAATAATATTCGCGAAAACATTCGTTTGCTCAGCCCTTCATGCGATAAAAGGAACAATAAAACGTTTAATCACAATAACCGATTAGTTAACGTGATTTGTCACAAAATCAAATTACATTTCCGTACCTATATTTTTGTTGACGATTTATATTCTAGCTTAGTTTATATGATATATGTAATATAAATACATACGTGTCCAACGTTTTTTTTTGTATATATGTAGGAATACATATAACAAATTTGGCGATTCTAAAATAAAAACTGAAAATTTGACTGGAGCGAAAAACGCTAATTTTGGATTTAATGCATTTAAGACTTTTATTGTACCAAGGAAACGTTAAATTAAATTAAATATTAATTTTAAACAATCTCTTGTGACACAAACCAATCGATTTATCCCGACAAAAACTTCGAAAAAGTAGGATCTTTTCATATATCTCTCTTTCGAGAGTAGTTTTAATTTTTTTTACTATTTTTAAATAAAATAACACTCAATACTCATTTATTGAAGTATATTTGGGATGATTATGATAAGTTTTGACTAATTAACGAGAATTCAAAGTCGCCGTTTCGCTTGAAAGTCCCCATACAAAGCACGCCGCTCTCGCAACGAGTATTTGTATGCGGGAAGCGCTATTTTCGAAAAATTGACATTTTTCATGTTCCCGTGATTAAACATATAATCTTTTAATCTTCGCGTCTTTCGCCCCGACCTAATGTAAATTATATAATGAAAGTATTTTGCTTCAAATAATTAAAATAAAAGAAGGATAAAAACTGAGATTATGTGAATGTGGTTTTGCTTTATAAAACCACACCACGTGAGTAATTCATAAAACTATTTATTAATATGCATATGTATGGAAGTATAAAAATAATAATAATACATAGAAGTAATATTTTGCTCATTAAGAAAACTCATCTGTATAGATCTGTCGTTATGTTCTTTTCCGAGTACATAGAAGAAAACATTATGACTAAATCATTTATGAATGTACGTCAATGGTATACCCAGACTACAACTTCATTCAGAAACGCAATCTACTATGTCCCTACAGATACGGGTTATGAAAATGATGCAAACAATTAAACTTCTATCTCTATTTATGTACAACCAATGGCGAACGATAAAACCAACGGACAATACAAAGTTAACGTTTGAACATCATAAAAATTAGCCATACCGAGTCAAACAGGAATAAATATAAAATAAAGATTTTATGCAAATTTCGACCTACTTGAAATATGTATAAATAAAGTCTAAAAGATAATCACCGCAATTATAATATGTTTCTACTATATTAAGTTTGGATATGAAGAGATTAACAATCGAATGACGTGCAATAAATATTCATAAACGGTATAAATTGTATCGAATATTCAATAAATTACAGAGCGCGAATAATAATTGTATTTCCGAGGCAATTTTAAAACGAATTTCGTATCCACGATAAATCGCTACTAATGAAAAATTGATATCGCTGTGTTTGTTTTTCACCGTCATCAAGTAGGGATTGTATGCATGAATCTGTATTATATTTTACAATAAATAATAATATATAAAATTTCGAACTCAAATATATGTACATAATATGTATGTACATACATATATATGAAGAAATAAATGCAGCAATATCAAAATAGAAAACAGAAAAAGGAAATAGCAAAGTGCTATTAATATTAACAAGAGATGAGCTAAAAATAACAATAAAAACAACATAGAAATGAAGAACTAAATAAATCGACTGATTCATCTATGTTTGTATGTATGTATGTAGATTTACAATATTCAAGCGTCAATACAGATTAAAATACTAAAAGCAAAACATTGATAAAGCGAACATGTATACATACATTAATATACATAAATATTTATTTCATTGCTTCATTACATCATTCGAATGATACGTCACCCGCGATAAATGTTGGGATTTTCCAGTTTATACATCTGCGCTTATTTATAATTAGAACAAATTAGATCAGTGTTCCTTCAACTGCATGCAAATCAAGAAGTGATTTCTGGTAGGTTGCAATTTTTTTTCAAATGGGAAAATTGTGCAATTTCGTATAAACAATTGGATATTATATTTGTAGAAAATAAGTGGGTTGCGTTTTTAGGAACGTTTAAAAGCCTCTTGAGACTTTTGAGATAAATTGCTTTTGAGATAAATTGAAGAAACGTGTAATTTTTCACTATAGAATCTTCAACGATCTAAATAAAATTTAATACTGATATCGTCTTAAACATGAGTGAAAAAAATGGGCTTTTATTAATATATAGGGTAATATTAATACATATAGGGTAGTCGAGAGGAAACGGACGTTTTGTATAGAACTTGACGTCTAGAAGAAGCAGGACCCTGTAGTGATTATTTAGTCGAATAACTATATTATATAGTAGTTATTCGACTCCTCATTATAACGAGCGGCGTGGACTAGTGGTTAGCATATTATGCTTTCGAGCAGAGTGTCACTGGTTCGAGTCCCGCTGCTGGCCAGATCTTGGTTTTGACTCGAGATCGATCGTTTCTTATCAATTTGCCCATTTTTCGGATTTTCATTGAAAAGGCATCTCCTTTCCTATCTCTCTTGCTAATCTCTAGTTATTCAGCGGTCGGAGGTTTGCCAATTTGACTATACAATGCTGCATAAAATTTCCCCATAGATTCACTGTGGATGTTTATATGAATTCACATTATATAATAATGCGTATGTATGTACATATATTGCCTGTATTGTATTTGTTTCAAGTTCACTCGGCGAGTGTTCTTGTTCTATGAAATAAAATAAAATTATCAATATAATCTGAATTTTAAAGACCTACATAGAATCAACACGGAAAATGTATGATTCCAATAAGATCCATACAGTCAGAGCTTCACTGGATTAGTTCAAGGTTACTATTTAATTAATAGCCATCCGTTTTCTACAGATGACCTCATATGTTATCAAAAAGTCAAAGTGCTGAAGTAAAAAATATTATAAATAATAATAAAATATAATATTTACTAATAATTTTTCAAACATAAAAATACCCACTAGAATACAATAGAATGTAATAGAAACATCTATGAACAGTTAACAAAAATTTTAATACAGAAAAAAATTGCAAGAAATACATTAAGTAGGTAGCATTTACAAGGTTCAAAAAATTCGAGATGCTAATAAATGGAATTTGCAAGAAACTAAGGGGGAGGATACCGATTTATTGGATCCGTCACACTAATTAAACTAGAAAAATCTAAGAATTCTAACAGAAGACGGTCGATCTGTGTTTTAATAACCACAAGATCTCACCGGCAGTGTATTTGGCCGGAATCTTGAACCCACGACCCCTTTACTGGTATGCAATAGCACTACCAGTATACTCCGCTGTGGCTATTGAACGTAATAAAGCTTAAATGTTTGAGTACTTGAAAATCCTGTTGTCTTCTAATTACTACATAATTAGTGGCAATTTTATATTACCCAATTATTTTATTTATTTATTTAAGTTTGAACCATTATGGCATTGCAGGAGTCCCCAATGTGCCATAGTGGTAGTAAAAATACAGAGAGATGAGAAAAAATATATAACGACAAACATATATTGAAACATAATCATAAAAAAACAATAGCATTATTATAATAGCAGAAAAATTAAAAATATCAAATAACAAAATATAATATTATATAATAAATAGTAGGGAATGTCTTGCATCTACAGCCGGC
Source organism: Arctopsyche grandis (assembly GCF_051622035.1). Taxonomy (NCBI): domain Eukaryota; kingdom Metazoa; phylum Arthropoda; class Insecta; order Trichoptera; family Hydropsychidae; genus Arctopsyche; species Arctopsyche grandis. Next base: position 12,230,841 of record NC_135365.1, on the reverse strand, counting down.
ACCAATATATAAGAACCAGCCGCAAATACAAAACATCCCTGTGAGGCCCAAATGGTAGATATGAGATCAAAATTCCATTCATACATATGTATATCACATCCAATTATTGAAATAATGATGAGCGCACGCTACCAGAAAAATAGGTTCCCATAACATAAGTCTCCCATAACATAAGCTCACTGAAATCTAAGTAACTAACAGATATGTATATGCGTACTTATAATTGACTGATCAATATATTAGCCGGCAGCATAGCTCGGTCGTTAAGCTTCTGCCTAACACCGAGAGGCACCGGGTTCGATCCCATGAGCTGACCTCGATTGAAAATAAATTTTCTGAGAATTTTCTGTAGTGCTGGTCAGACCTGGATATTTGTGACTCCAGGTTGATCGTTTCCTATCAGAGCTTTCCAATTTTCTCTGATTTCATTGTCGAAACGGTTCCCGGTAAAATTGGCTAAATATCCTTCCTACCTACTATGTCACCACTATTTGAGATTCATTAATGTACAATCAAATTTATGTATAATTCATAGATGTCTCGTTAATTTGCGAGTTTTTCAGTGTCACGTAATTCAGCGACTTATTAAAATTACAAACTGCAAAGTTTGTAATTGGCTAGGAAGGTGCATTGGGGTTACCTGTAAGGCCTTTCTGGTATATACATATGTAAAAATAAATAAATATAAGATGTTATATTTGAAATTGGCGTAAGCCATATATTTCGCAAAAGTGAAATATATTATTTTGCGTTTTACAATATATAAAAATACTAGTAGCCTGTAATACGTTAATTCTGCTTTTCCAAGATTCTGGACATATCGACTTAAAATAAGTGATAACCATTTGTGGATTAAGTAAAACAGAGAGTGTTTTTGGAACTAAAAATTTAACTTCCACCACTTTCAAATATAACGGCTCATATATTCATAAATTCAGACAACAATCACTGATCATACGACCATCACTTTTCATAAAACAAACTACAATAATTCCCTTTGGTAATTTGTAAGTCTACAGGTATCAAAAATGTATTACAATATTTTACAGACACTGCACAAAGGCTATAAATTTCGACTTGACTATAAATTTCATTTGATTATAAATTATAAATCTCAGTTGGTGGAGATGTTGTAAGAAGCTATATATATATATACATACATATGTACATATGTAAGTGTTAGTAAATTCGAAGCACCACAAATACAAAACTTTTTCTTTTGTGCATCTGCATGAAACTAAAACGCAAAATTTATCGAGCAAGCTCTTTGCGGCTTCGGAGAAGAATCGTGTTCTATCGATGAAAATACAAAAAAAAAGATATCCTGTGATTCTGATGAGAGCCACGATTTAATCTAGCCCCGATTCAGCAAGCACTTAATTCCTATACGAAAACTTTTCGATCGTCCTTCACCACCACGTACATACATATGTGACACAACGTAATTGGCAAAGGAGGACGATCACGTAAAGCAATTTACGGGGTATTCCGCTAAATTCAGGGATTTCCTCTGACGATATCGACCGGACCAATTAACTCGACAAAACCCAAAATATTCCGACGACATTGCACAAACACGGACGCCGGATATCCGGTACCTCTTTAGGGCCACTGCCTTTGAAAGTGGAAGAGACAGCGAGAGGCGAGAGGGAGAGAGAGAGAGACGGGGTGAGAATTGTCACCAGTGAGATACTATACGGCTACTAAGTGCCAAGTTGTAGACGCAACGGGGTTGGATGAAAGACCGGTCGCTCGGATGAATGGATGGTGTGTAGTGTGGGTGAGTGGGTGGGTGGTGGGTGGGGTTTGGTTTTGGAGCTAACGATCACTTCCTCCGGTAGCTCGTATGTCTCTCTTTTGCGGCGTCGTTATCATCGATTTTCTATAAACCGAACGCCACGTGGGGAGTTTGGCTTTTAACATTTGCACCTACAGGCATAATCCATCACCGAGCCGAAGAATAAAATATGAGATAGGCGATAGCGAGGGACAGCTGCTTGTATCAATATTGAATGGAAGCAGGCTGGAGTCACGACGTGTAAAATTACACATCCACCGTGAAATAATCAATCGCGTTTTCAATTTGTGCACCATTATATCTTCGAAATGTGTGACGTCAATGTAACCCATGACGTACATATCTGCCGAATGGAGGTATTTCCAGATAAAATGATGAATCACATTTCATAATAGTTACGTATGTACATATGTATATCAGTTTAAATTAATCAAAAGAGATGAAAGTCCTCAAGACACAGAAAAGTACCGGAACTTCGATGAGAATAAGGGCGAAATCACACAGCGGTGAATGTGGCACGTGGTTATTTTTAGATAGTTTTAAACGTATAGAAAAAATGTGACGTTCGTGGCACGCGTGCATGGGATAGTCCTTTCAAAACGACACATTCGACCTATGTCGTGGAAATTGTATGGTAGTATTTATCCTTGCTTGATAGTGATCTATACCAAAACGACCCTTTGGACCATTTTCGGTAAAATTGTATCCCTGCTTGACCTATAGTAGGGATACAATCAAGTGATCTATAACGGATATGGGATACACTCTTATCCATCACTGTCAAGCAAGGATACAATTTTACCGAAAATAGTCCAAAGGGTCGTTTTGGTATATATCACTGTCAAGCAAGTATAAATACTACCCTACAATTTCAACGACATATGTCTAATGTGTCGTTCTGAAAGGACTATCCCATGCACGCGTGCCATGAACGTCACATTTTATCTATATGCTTAAAACTATCTAAAAAAAACCAGGTGCCAAATTCACCGCCGTGTGATTTCGCCCTAAAGCGATCTCATATTTAATGCAATTTATTTTTTTATTTTTGTTCAATTGTATATGTGTATAAAATTATTATACTATGAACCGGCAGCATGGACTAGTGGTTAACATATCTTGCCATGGTCAGTGTGGTTATGAGTTCAAGTCACACTGGTTGCTGCTGCCAGACCTTGGTTTGTGACCAGGTCGGTCTTTTACTGTCAGAGTTTGCCAATTTTTATGATTTTCATTGAAACGATTCCGGCAGAATTGGCTTTCCCTCCCCATTTCTCTCGCAAAATCTTGAGTTATTATGTTATATCTCAAGGTTCGCCGGGTATAAATGTCTCCATAAATGTATCTGTGGATGATTATTGTATAAAAATTCGTATTGTTATATAAATATTTGTTATTCGTATTGTATACGATGTTTGCAATGCACATTGCTATGTTTGACCATAGATGTCATGTATAATTTTGAATTATGTACATATATATAATTTGGTGTGTTTCTTGATTCTTATAGTAAACTCTTCGCATTGGAGCGATCTGTAATGACGAGTGTACATAGATTGATTGATTGGTTGAATAAAATAAATAAATAAATATATTATTATTTTAAAAACAAGTTACTAAGCGATTGCGCCATTTCATAGTTACATACATATGTATGTACATCGGTAGGTTTAAATAAGGGCTTCGACCCACTTAAATAAGGGTCAGTTTTAATCACATACATACATATACTAACTACATAAGTGATCCATCTGAGCAAGAGTACTACATAAATCCTTATCAGGGTATTATCACATTATACATATACAGCCGGATATATACATATATATATATATATATATATATATATATATATATATATATATATATATATATATATATATATATATATATATATATATATATATATATATATGTATATATCCGGTATATATATATGTATATATGTATATATAACTTATACAAATACAATACAATCAACCAATACAATCAATATGCAAACATCCCACAGTGACATCTATGGAGAAATTTTGCAGCATTTTATAATCAAATTGGTGAATCTCAAGACGCTGAATAACTTGAAATGAGCAAGAGAGATGCTAATTTTACAGGAACCGTTTCAATGAGAATCAGAAATTTTGGTAAATAAAAAAAAACTCTGATAAAAAACGATCGACCTGGAGTCGTTCTGATCGAAAGCATAATATGCTAACCGCTAGTCCACGCTGCTGGTTAACCGACTGTCAACAATAAGAAGCCTCGTTACTTTCCGATAAGAAACGATCGACCCGGAGTCAAAAACCAAGGTGTGGCCAACAGCGGGACTCTAGTGGGACTTGAATCCGTGACCACTCTGCTCGAAACCATAATATGCTAACCATCACTCCACGCCGCTGTTTATATGTACATATACCTATATATTTAAATGAACCCCGCTTCATCCAAGCAGTGCATACTTTACGAACTATGCACGTTTTAAATTTAAAAAAAAAAGTATCAAGTAAAACTTACATCTACAAATTATTCTCAACAGAAAAATTTGCAAAACATTACATTATTGTAATGTATGCAGCCCATACTCGAAGCATCACATAAAATAACATCACTAAATATATTCCAGAATAGTCAATGACTACAGAAAGAATATTAACATACGATTTCCTGCTACATATTAGCATGTACCTATCTACATTATACATATCCAGTGGTGTAGTCGGGTCAGGTCGTCGACCTGGTACTTCTTTTTGAGTCAGGTCGCCGCCCTGGCACTTTGATTGATATAAACATTGTTTTTCGAGTACAATTAAAAAATATTTTGACTAAAATTTCATATAAAATTTTATATTCCAAATATTGTGAGCAGACTCTCGTTCTAACACTCGATGACCACAATCGAATAGTACCTACTCTGAGCACATTCAAAACTTAAAAGACGTTTAATGAAATTTATTGGATTTTTTTATCTAAAACCACCCAAAACTGTGAAAGAAAACATGCTTTGAACTATTGACCATACGCACTGAAGGACCTCAGCTTAAATGAATAGTCATAAATTCACATGTTAAAATTTGATAGTTTTTTGACATATGTACATGGTTTTAGCATTTCTAAAAGCAAATGTTCCTGTTGACACACAAACACGGGTTTTGCAAAATCAAAGATGTTGAAGAGAGTGCATTATGGAAGTTTTTATAAAATATAAAATTAATACATCATAATTTCAACAAGTAAGAATATTTGTTAATTATTATTTGATTTTTTTATATAAATATTTCAACTACCAATATTAGGATACAAATTTTTTTTAGTAAGGGGTCATAAAAATTAAACACCGACCTGGTTCTTTTTTATTTAGCACTACACTACATAAATACATACATATGAAAATCGAACTTGGCAACTTAAAGGCTCTATTAAAGGCAATTGATCTCGTTTACATTGTCTCCGCCCTGTGGGGGCGATAATTGCGCCTCCACCGCACACAGTTTGCATGAATCACACACCACACACGTGTAAAGAGAGCACTTTAAAGTTAACACGCTAAATCAATTAGGTATGTAGGTGTATGTATGCAGTCATCTCACACCACGTGGATTACGACTAAAGGTCTATTCATACTTTCTACATTGCACTGCATGGCAACAGCCCGGCACAGCAGTGCACGGAAACGACTACTTCTATTCATACTATATACAACAGCGCACGTTCAAACAAGTTTGGCTCACTGTTTGACGTTTCTGAAAATATTCACATGCGCATGCACACTTTCGTAGTACGTGTGCACTAGCCACTATAACGCACGTCATGCGTGAATATTTCCACAGTGGCCAAAGAAAACCGATTTTGCTTGATGCGTTACGGTGACTACGCGTCACCGTGTCACTGCTGTATAATATGAATAGGTTTTGTCGGCTACTGCTGTTACATCTACGCTACGTGCACATTGCGAAGCATATGAGGCTGCGTTGATATTAAGCACCGAGAGGTCGCCGGGTTTGATTCCGTGAGCTGACCGCGATTGAAAAGAATTTATTCTGAGTATAATCTTTAATGCTGCTGGTCAAACTTGGATATTTGTGACCCCAAATCGATCGTTTCCTATCAGAATTTGTCAATTTATCTAATTTCATTGTTAAAGTGGTTCCTCCATCAAATTGGCAAAAAATCATCCTACCCCCTATTTGAATATGATTTCAAAAAAATATTATCTATTACCTACATAGATGTCTCGCTAATTTTCTTATATATAGTATTTGTACATAACGCTTATATGTTTGGTCACAGTTACGCGTTAGAGTATTCTATAATGTCACTGTGGCTAATGTCTGTGCTGTACCAGTATGAATAAACCTTAAAACGTTTTCCCTACACACATAATGTAACGTTAGCGATTGAGGGAATGATTAAACCGCTTCCAGGTAAAACTTTTCGATTTGAACCTTTGAATATAATATATATGTATATGTACATATGAAAATATACACAATATATATTAAACCACTTGAAAACTTTCTCGCGGGCTAATTGGCCTGTTAACTTTGCACATCCGTTTCGATTTTTATTCCCCGCTCGACCCGACTCGATTCGATTTCGTTCAATGTCTTAATTGAATTACTAAAGTTTATACACGCCGTTCTGGTGGCTCTCAAACGGCTAAGAATCTTTGAAAGTATTTTCCAACGATCCCATATATTATTTTTAGTACACGCTTATTAACATACAAGATGGCGCGCGTTCGTATATGTTCCGTTATATGTAGTGAGTCTGCCGTTCGAAATATGGGAGAATAATACATAAATTACGTGCATAAAAAAGGTTCGTTTATACTAGTACAGTGATACGTTCGTTTACACAGGACGTAACGTCATAGCGGCGAGTGCACCCGTACAAACGAAAGTGCTGCCACGCGAACATGAATACTTTCAGAAACGTCATATTGTCGAAAAAATTTACTATGTAACGTATATATGTATGTATGTATGTGTTAACCGGTGTTGCTGTATAGTATGAATATAAGTGGTCTTTCCGTGCAGTGTTGTGCCAAACTGTTGATGTAAGTGCTGGATGATATAAATGGACCTGAATACGATTTTTATCATACTTATAATGTGGTTTACATTAAAAAACAATAATAATAAAAATGCCTGATTATCTACGGCAAGATGATCTCCTTGTGCCCTTCCTGGATGTAAATAATGATACTGATAAGTGTTTGTAAACTATACACAGTGGCGGACTGGCCATACAAGCGAACATGCCCGATGGCATGTGGGCCCCACTATCTGTTAGAAAATATGGGAACTCAGTAAAATTAAATAACTTTTTAACTATTTCACGTGTGTGAAATAGTTAAAAATGTATAGGATATTGCACTTTGGGACCTAAAGTTTGGGTATTTCAACAAAACAAATTTCTTACGATATACACAAACAACTAATGAACCGATCCTTGCTTTAACAGCCCAAGGATCGGTTAACTTTTTATATTAGGCTCGAAATGTAAGTTTCAACATTTGCGTGGGCCCTTTTGCTGGGCCCATTTCTAACCTCAATATTATGTATATACCAATACCTGTGTAACAACTATCTACTGAAATAAAAATGGGAATAAACAAATTTCCGTGAATAATATAAACTGAATTGCTTAAAACAATTTTGATAGGACGATTCATCATCAACCAGCGATTTAAATTTACTTCATACTTTAAAAATAACATTTGATTATACTTTGACGATATAGTAAGATTTTAATACACAATTTTAAACAGTTTCCGAATATAAAATCTATTCCTAATCTAGACACATCCATGTATATAGAAATATAGGATAGGGGCCCCCTCCCCAAAATCCCGATTTTCGATTAAAATTAATTGAAAATATTATTCATTTTTTTCAGGGACGTAATTTGGGAGGGGGCATAGGGGGGCACTCGCCTCCCTAAATTAAGGAATAGTGTGAATTTAGAAAATATTATGAATTTAATGATTAATTAGATACTATGGATCTATGAATGCTACGTTTATTTCTTATATATGTTAATTTTGGGTAACGAATAAAATAATCGCTGCCATGTGCTTTGAAAAAAAAAAGATTATTTCAAAGCAAGTATATTTCTTTGGTTTTTAAGTGGTATGCCTTGGGTAAAATTCATAGAAATTGTTTATTTTTCCGAAAGTTCGTATATTTTTTGTTTTCAAGAAAGATTTTAAATTAATATTTTACTGAATCGGTTCAATCACAAATGATTTTATATCTCGTATTTTTATTTTATGTATTTGCAGACGTCCATTCTCTCACAAAACAACGAATGAGATGGATTTAAACTTCATGTGTAACGAATTTGGTTCAAAAAAAGTTTTAGTTATTTAATAAAATTGCTTTCTGACAAAAACCTTATCAAATGTAGTACATAAAGAATAAAAATATAATTTTTCAGCTTGATACGTTCAGGGGTGTGGTAAAAATTTTTTTTTACTTTTTTAAGAGGAAAAAATCCCACTTCTGGTTACTTAAATTTGATGATTTTTTTTGTTATTATATTTTGAAGAGCAGACATATTTAAAGGGTCGATTAAAATAGTGGAAGAAAAATCCGGTAAACTGCCACTTTCGGTTAACGGGTGTTCACGAAATTTTATATATAACTTGGCATTAGGTTTATAATTATAGATATGAAATGTCAGTTCAATACGTCGAGATGTCAGTTCAATACGATCGAAAAAATAAAAATACCTCAATCTTATAGGGTAAAAGTACTACTTCTGTTTGAGATAAAAATAATTTTATATATACATATATATATATATATATATATATATATATATATATATATATATATATATATATATATATATATATATATATATATATATATATATATATATATATATATATAAAATAATAAAAATAATAAAAAGACACACACTCAGACACACAGAGCCGCACACATTTTTCTATATTATGTAAACGTGATCAGAGATCGATTCTGATTTAGAATTTTTGTATGATCACAAAACTTTATCTATTGTTATTACGTACATGTATGTACATACATATGTAGATAAAGTGAAAAGACAGTCGGTAGATATTAAGTTAATTGATAGATTTTAGTGACTCAGTTTGATGGTCGATTTTTGTTGACCATGTGAAGATTTTTGGAAAAAAATTTTCGTCTGCGGCACTTTTTTCACTTTTTACATAATATTTTTTTATAATTATTTTATCAAAAATCAGCTTAAATGACGCCCTGATTGTTTTCTACCGAAAGTAAAAGCCGCTTTTATGCCGCATTCTTTTATGATGCATTATATTTACCTAGGACAAGGGTTAAAACGAAATATACAATGTAATTTATGGATCTATTTTGCTTTTGCCATTTTTCTTGTACTTAAATTTGTTTATTCCCATTTTTGAAAAAAAAATTTTTACCCTTGATTTTTAGCGTGATGGAAAGAAGAAAATTTTGTTATATGAGGGGGGGGGGAGAAATTTTTTTAACCCTGGGGGGGCCCCCTTTGACTCCTGGCATGCACTAATTTCAGTCCCAGTCCGCCACTGACTATACATACATACATATGTATGTAATGTCAAAGAAAAGTTCAGTTCAAGTTAAGTTCTATCAAAGAATAGAAAACTACATATCAAAGAAACATTTGCCATAATAATATGCATGTAGTTTGGGACTGATGAATATCATTTGAACGATATTTCATATCGACGTAGGCAGAGTAACGCATAATAGAATCATAATATCAAAATTCCATATTAGATTTAGATTTAATATTAATGAGCATAACAAATGATGCTTTTAAAGCCTTTCCTAAGATACGAACATTTTATGTACATACGGACATCAATCATGAAATATGTACATTTTATTGGACCGACACGGTTTTCACCTGTCGTTTTCTTCGTAGACGTGTGTCATTTTTCAACTTGTTAACTCGTCTAGGACAGCTTGGTCCTCGACAGATACTAAAGAGGCTCTACATGTGCGGCTTCTATCATCGCTAGACGGCTACGTGTCCGGAATTTTGATCAGGACTACGTATGTACATTTCCGAGCTTTTTTAAAAACGTGTCTCCAGGCGATGAGGGTTCGTTTCGATAGGCAAGCGACATGATATCGATATGGAAATTACATTTTTTTCTTTTATAAACATACATACATATCTTACATGGAACATATGAACAACTTTATTAGGAACAAGGAAAACCACTGGATATTGATATTTTATACAATATTTTTATATTCACGCTGTACTCGAATATACAGTACCGGTCATTGAAATCACGACACCTTCGATTTTACACTCTACATATGTATATGGTTTTTATAAAATATGGCTTTTGGGAAATGGTCGTTCTTATATTTTTTATTTATAAACCCTTAAAGAATTTTTCTAATTCATAAATATTATTTGCAAATTTAAATTAATACAGGGCAAGAATTTCAAAAATCAATGTAAATTTAAGTAATGTGAAGTGTGATAATATAATACGTAATTGAAAAATCTGGAGAAAGAATCAATACTAATTTCATTTTTACCCAATCTGAACAACAATCCTGCTTTCTGGAAAAGTACCATTTATTCAAAAAGCCTCTTTTGATAAGGAACAATCAATAATCATTTGTTGGGTTCGACATACTGAAATTTAATTGATTAAAACGAGTTGGCGAGTAATGTTTTCTTCTTAGGGATCATGGGTTCAATCCCTGGCCTGGTGTTGCTATCCAGACCTTGGATATATGTGACTTCAGTTCGATGGTTTCGTATTAGAGTTTATGAATTTATATGATTTCATTGTTGAAACGGTTCCACCAAATTGGCAACTTACTCCAGTTTCTCGCAAATTTCTAGTATCTCTGATTTGTTGATTTTTATAAAGATGCTACCCACCTACATACTCTGTAAAACTATATGTATTTCTCGCAAAATTTTCTGTGTATCGAATTTGTCCATATATGTATGTCTCTATGTTGTATAAAATATTATTGTATTTGTAAAATGTTTAGTATTGTAAGTACTTACATACAAACATATGTATATACAAAAAAATGGGCTTACCTAAAATTTAAAGTAAAAAAAATAAAACCAGAAGTTTTTGGTATTAAAACTATGCTATTTATCATATAAATAAGAATGTTAAAACATCTCACATTGATTTTTTCGAAATTAATATAATTATATTTTGTCTCCGATCTTTAAAGCCGTATATAATAATGAGAAAAACGAGGAGAAAAGGAGACGCAAACAAGTTAAAACGGGATCACAAGAGAAAAGCTTTTCCAACACTTCAAAGGAAATGAACGTGTACATCTTCAACGTATGAAAAAAATCGACAAAGTAAATACAAGAGATGAATATACGTACATACATAATTGAACAAAAGTTACACATAAACGGGAATGTGTCGGTTCGTTCTAATGAAACAAGAAATATAATATTATACGTATGATATAATGAATCTTGAAAAGCCAATTTTAGAGACTACACATAATTAAAAAAAATGTAATTAAATTAAAGAGTTTTTGTCTTTGATATATTGCACGACGGAAAGTCATAAAGTAAAAGCAATTAATTTTAAATCAATTAAACGACAGCAATAAATAATACCAACAGTCGTCCGGATTTATTTCGCAGTGGATTCGAATCGTTTTGTCAATAAATTTCAAAATTTATGCACTGATAACTTCCATTTTTTTATATTAAAAAAATCATAGTAGGTATTCAAATCAAATAAAATCCTATTTCGTATTTCGACTATTTTGTTCCTTCAGTAATTCGATGAATATATCAACTAAAATACTGAAAAGCGTCTTTGTAATATAACCAAGTACTCTATATGTATAATATGTATAGTTGGAACCGCAAATAACATTTAATTTATCTTCAAAGTATAGAACAATAATTTGTTTGAGAAGTGCTGAAAAGCTCATACACTAGCACGCTGTTCCATTCCTAACAGTAAGATCTGAGCTGCCATCCAAGCGTTCGGAATAATTCTCACTTTGCGAAAGCACTCTGGTGCAAAAAGTACACACACTCCGATTGCACTAAGAACCCGGGTGGGTGCATATTTCACAGCTCGGATCTCCTGAAAGGTGCATTAATCCCGGTGCAGTGCTTGGATGCATTCTCGAGAACGAACCGACATCTATTAGTCGAATCTCGCGCATAACGCGTATATACTATCAAGTTTTCAAAGCCAATTATATGTATTCAAAGACTGAAGAATAGTATTTAAGCTCAGGCAAGTTAGTTAGTAAGCCCGATAGATACACACGGATGAATTAAACCTTTGTAGAAAAGGGGTATTTGAATTGATGAGCATTGTATGCCGCGCTTACACACAACGCGCCCGAATCGATAATGCAATTATGTGGAGAGCGTGCGCTTTTGTGCAACGGAGTGCAATTAAAAAAAAGTAAAAATCTCCTCTGGAGTTACGTACTATCGTCGACCGTCTCCTATTCCATTAAATTTATGGTATCGATGCAAGTTGCAGGGATTATTTTTCTTTTTTTTCCACGACCGCACTTTCATCGTTTTTTTTTCGCCGTAGAACGACGTCTGTTCGTGAGGCTAGAAATAAGCTGTGACACTGAAAAATTTCACTCTTATAAATCTGACATCGTCTCTCATATAACAAACGTTGAATGTAGCAACAATGACTATAATAATTATGTACAATTACATCTCCGGCTTACATAAATTGAAAATAATGTTCACAAAGCAAATTTACATATGCATATACGAGTACATACATACAAGATAGCGGTTGAAATGATATAAAACAACAATTCTGGTTTTTCATTTCAATGAACATACACGTTTAGTATTAAGTTTAAGCGTTTGAATCGTGCTAACCAGCAAAAATGAAACATACGAATAAAATGGAATTGAGCACACACAAAAAAAATTGAGGATAAATTTTAAGATCAGACAGTCGTAATTTATGACAATTATTTTTGTTATGGTATAATACATACATACATACATACATGATTTCAAGAAATATTATCATTTTAGTTTTTATCCCATCTAAGTGCCTAATGAATAATGTATTTTAGGTACTGGAGTAGAAGTTTAGTTCCGAATCGTACGTTTTATTTTTTATCGTGCATTATATATGTTCAAAAAGTTCACACTCTGCACTTTGTGCGAAAATATAAAATATATTTTAGTTGTTAGGGACCTTTTAAAAGGTTCACGGGTCAAACCGTAATAAAAATCCTGCATTTCTAAAATCTCGCATCCCTTAAATTTATTAGTTGGTTCAGTGTTAAGAGGTTTATTTTTTTTAAATTTTAATTAAAATCGCAGAGATAATTAATAAATTGCAGATTTTTATTACAATAATAATGTTAAAAGTGATTTAATTCAATTTAATAATTATATTATTATAATTCTGCGATTTAAGCTATGTATTTATGAAGGTGCATTTAATTCAAATTGACCGCTTTTTATTGGACTCGACTGTATGTACATAGAGACAGTTCCATAAAAATCAACATCATCATGTATATTTTACACCATCCACTGCTGGATGAAAATCTCTCCAACACGCGTTTTGGTCAACCCTCATCCATGTCATTCCCACACATTTTTCTAATGTCTTCCACCATCTCCCCTGTGGCCTTCTTTGCATCTTTTTACATTCCTTCTGGTATAATTCGAGCACTTCTTTTGTCTATGTATAGTCTATTCTTCTATCTATTACCTGCCCATTGCCATTTCAGTCTATTCTATCCGGTACGCGACGATTGGGCGCCCAGGACGATTGGTCGACCAGTGTTCAACTACCCTTTTCATACTTCTCAACCACGTATCGTTTTTTTATGCCAAGCATACAACTTTTCATATTAACATGAACATATTAGCAGATCGAAATTAGATCAAATGTTTATGACAGTTATTTTCATATTTTGGTTATTTTTTGGTATATAATTATTGACACAATCAAAAAAATTTTTTGATTGCATCTTAGATGCTAACTCGACTTAATTAATCGACACTGTCTCTGAAAAATTTTGCTATAAAGACAAATTCGGACGATTATGTGTTTTACAATTTCTTGCTTACCATTGAACACATTTTTTGTCCGTCTATCATCCTATCTCTCATCGTTATGCATACCATACAACGTTCCATACTTCTTTGGGTCCATTGGAATTTATGCAGAATTCTAGTGTTCTATTCCCAAGTTTCACACATCATCACGGGCAAGCCAGATTAATCGAAGATCTTTTTCTTCAGGCAAAGTAGCATTTTGGATTTGTAAATGGCATTCATTCACCCTAGATATAAAATAGTTCATCAATGCTTAAAATTCATACACTCTCAAAGATATGGAAAGAAGAAGCCCAATTTAAGCTTGAAGAGACGCAAAAAGTTCCGCAAAGAGCCCTCAAAACTCCAACAAAAAGTTATTCCTAAAACGGAAACGACCTACTTCAACTATTCTAGTTTGTATTATATGTACATATGTATTTCAACATTTATACAAACGTCCTCCATTTCAGATTCGAAATTGAATGCATCTATCAATTTCCACGCTGACTCTATTTTAAAATGGGTCACCGGAGTTCGATCTCCACTCTGAATCTGGTGTTTGAATTTACATCACATTCTAAGTATACACGTATACGAATATATGCACCTACATACATACATATATACATATATTTACGTGAGATCGTATATCGCATTTCTAATTCGGAAAAGGGACTATTGTTGGGTGCGGCCATAATAGGATCGAGGTCCTGTAGGACGGGTCACGTGCGTGTGTTCACGATCTTTCAATTAATTTTTAAACACGATTTAGCATTATGAATTAAGCAGTAAAACCACGTGGGAAGGTCCACACAACTTCTGCAACGTGTATTGTGTCCGAAATTAAACCAAAATACATATTTAAATATAAAATATCAAATGCGTATGGCGAGTGGTTTTCATTGAAACTACCTAAGTACATATTTACGTATAGCTAATGGCCAATTATTATAAAAATATTTTACATTGGGTATGTTGATGAAGACTTTTTTGATCGAAGAAGATATGCTTCATTTATCAGTGTGAATTTTAAGTTAAAATATTGTCGTATTGTATAGTAACTATTGTAGATTTTTATGTATTTATATTTCATTGAAATGTATGGCAGATCAATAGACGGATTGATGCCAGCAAAATAGATTAGTCGTTAGCATATAATGGTCACGACTTTAAACCCCACTGGTTTCTGATAGGCAAACCTTGGATTTGTGACTGCAGGTCGATCGTTTCCTATCAGAGTTTTCCAAAATGGTGAAAATTTACAAATTTTACCACAAATGATGTTAATTGATATGTATTTATTGAATTTCACTGAATTGGTTAAAATGCTACAAATTTCTAATTGGACCATAGATGTCTCTGTGGATATTAATTGATGTGTGTACTTTGTATAATACTAATAATATTTGTATCAAATGTACAATGTTTTTGGTCAGGAAGGCGGATTGGGGTTACCTTTTAGGCCTTCCTAGTATAAATTAAAGATAAAAATAAATAAATGCGTATGCGAAATTTAATAGTTCTAAATTAATAACTAGATTTTCACAATGGAAATTTTACTTTATATAATATACTAACGAAATCACCCGGCATTGCTTGGATGTGTGAAAGTTGAAACCAAGAAAGAAGTATGTATTTTTAACGGAAAATAAGAGTGTCCCAGTTCATATTCGACGCGTACAAATTAAGATTTGTTTCACGGTCATGATACTTGATACATGTCTTATCGTGTTTGGATCCATTAGAGTGTCATAAAATAGTGTACACACCTGATTTGATGATTATAAGTAGAACAATGTAGATTTTCGGAACGAACAAACATACGCTTTTGTGTAACAAATGGGCAGGGAAAATAATATTGAAATTCTATTGTTTTATTTAAATTTTATTTAAATGATTTTTCGTTTATTTCTTTTTCATCAAATATGAAATTTAATTTTATGAAAAACTTTCTTGTAGAATTTATCATAATTAATGACTATTTTTACAAGGTTTTTATTTCTAATTTTATTTCTTCTTAGTTTATTTAAACACACAAAGAAGTACGCGGCATGTTTTTTTTAGAATTTAGGTACGCCAAATCTATACTGCCACGCCCCATCGCAAGCCTAGCCCCCAGGAGTGTTTTAAGTGATATTTTTTCCTTATATTGACATACATAGGTTTGACCAAGTGACCGATAACGGTGTTTACATATTAGGATAAATTTAGGAGAAAGTTAAGTTAATAATAAGTTCGTACGAATTAATAATGACATGAAGATACCCCTCTCACCACTGCAGTCCACGCACGCGTCCTGTTGAAATAATGATGAGCGCACGCTACCAGACAAATAGGTTAAAATAATCTCCCATAACATAAGCTCACTGAAATCTAACTAACTAACAGATATGTATATGCGTACTTATAATTGACTGATCAATATATTAGCCGGCAGCATAGCTCGGTCGTTAAGCTTCTGCCTAACACCGAGAGGCACCGGGTTCGATCCCATGAGCTGACCTCGATTGAAAATAAATTTTCTGAGAATTTTCTGTAGTGCTGGTCAGACCTGGATATTTGTGACTCCAGGTTGATCGTTTCCTATCAGAGTTTACCAATTTTCTCTGATTTCATTGTTGAAACGGTTCCCGGAAAAAAATTGGCTAAAAATCCTTCCTATCTACTATAGTACCACTATTTGAGTATGATTAATATATAATAAAATTTATGTACAATTCATAGATGTCTCATTAATTTGCGAGTTTTTCAGTGTCTCGTAATTCAACGACTTGTAATAAAAATGCTGCATTTGTAATTGTAATTGTAATTTGAAATTGGCCAGGAAGGCGCATTGGGATTTACCTGTAAGGCCTTCCTGGTATATATGTAAAATAAATAAATAAATAAAGTGACTGTAATAACAATTGTTGATCTACGTAGTTAAAAGAACGAACGATTTATGGATGAAAGAAGTGCTCGAACAGTACCCGAGAGAATATGACCTCATGAGAGATTGGTTTATGACATTTATAGGATGTTTCGGATGAGTTAGATGAGAGTTGCACAAGTAGAGACGAATGGAAGCATGTTGGAGAGGTTTTCATCCAGCAGTGGATGGTGAAAGGCTGTAAATGATGTTGATGTATATGAAAAAAATCAGAATGTATATACAATTTAAAGCAGTTTTAATTACCTTGTTGAAAATAATAGCTTTAAGTGAAAATTCGCGTGTTTTCAATCAATAAATCGGCGCGAACGAGTTTATTGTAATTTGATATTCGTGGCGCGTACGCTTTGAAGGCGATCCCTTAAGCCGTCAGAAGAAAAGGGAATTTTCTCGCCGCGAGCGCGGAAACGGAAAGCGATCGACCGAAATGCAAATTTATCGTCGATGGAAAATAATAAAAAAATAAAAGTTGAGACTGTCGTCGTAAATATACGAGATACGAGCGTCTCGGTCGAGTGGTCCGTAAAGACGCTAACAGGTTATGACCTCAATAAAAACGGTCATACATTCAACTCGAATCGGCTATGAAAATCCACTATGAAAATGCTCGGTTTTCCGCCTCGTTCTAAATTATGTCCGTTAAATTATGAAGACGTACACTATGAAAACGTATCTACGTACGTATGTACATGTAGATATATCTACTCTTCTGGGTGTTGGGAGATATATTAATTAATTGATGCGGGCAGACAGACACACCCCGGATGGTTTGTGTGACAATTCATCATTGAGAGTAAAACAAACATGTCTGCCAGTTGATCTGGAGATAAAAATGGATTCGATTTTTTCAATTCATCTCCATATTGGATAATTTTGCATTTATGTCAACGCTTTAAGTTGATTAATAAATTACTTTTAACAAGTGCAAATATGCTCCAAGTAAAAATACTGTTTTCAGGTTCAACTTCATCTAGATGGTGACCGGAAAAATGCACTCGAGATATGTATGTAGTTGCACTCTCGAGACATCAAAACATTCAAAGGTGCTCAAGGAGAACTATCGCAATAGAATTCCACAAAAAAGTTTCAAAAGGTATTTGTATATTATGCGAGGGTTCTGAGATTTTTTTGTGGAATTTTATTGCGCAAGTTTTTTTTGAGCGCCTTTGAAAATTAGGACTTTTCGAAACTGCGCCACCATTCAGTGCAATTTAGTGCATATTTCCGGGAACCAATATAAATAATTAACAATGATTTTTTTTTTAAATTACAATATTTATATAAAAGATGAAAAAAATATCACTCATAATATACAGGTATTATTTGAAATTTGAATTCCTATTCCATATTTAATTAATATCATTCGCATTTCATGTGCATACATATACATATACATATGTAATATTATAAGTTTCTTAATACACAAAATTTATTACAGCAATCCCTACTTTTATTTATTTAAATAACTTTTTTAATATTCCATAATAAAATATACAAAATTTTCAAGGTTTAAGTCGTGTCATATATTTTTTTCTTTTGTGCTTTTTTATATTTTATGTGTACATACAAAATATAAAAAAAAATTATGTCAATTTTTCGACATAGATTTCTAAATATATTCAATATCAATTCATAATTATATTTCCATGCTTCTTATTACAATAATGTTTCAGCTGTAAATAGCCATAGTTATATCATCAATATCTTCAACAAAAGATCTCTCACCTATTTTAAGCATATTAAACCCTGTTAGAACTACTCTGATGCATATATTCTTTACATATACAGGGTGGGGCAGAAACAATTAGACGACTTATACCTATTATTAGACCAAAAGTGTACGATTGTGTAATGTATAATAATGTTATATGTAAATTTTTATCAAAACTAGTCAATAAAGATACGCAAATAGGGCTAAAAAAAATTAATTTACTATTTATATATGTATGCGTATAAGATAATGTTGATAAATTATTTATTTTTCGCTTGAAATACGTAGTAGTTCCAGATTACTTACCATATACCAAAGTATTAATTACAATCTAGAAATATAAAAATTACAATAATATGTTCACATAAAAAAATAAAAATGAATTAATAATTATACAGATTTTAATATACTAGAACACTTTATCAAATGAAACCCAGAGAAATCAGAAAAAAATAATGGTGCAAGACTTAAAAAGAAAGAAAAAATGGTGGAAAGACAATTAACAGAACGGATAAAATCATATAATAGGCTGAACACAAAAAAAATATTGTGTAGGTACATTATCAACTCACCGATCATTCTGAAAAGAGTCTTCTCTGTTGACCAATATTCACCAAAAAATCAAGCGAGTGCAATTGCGATGAGCACAAATCTGGACGCGAATCTTTTTTGATGCAACTGGTCGTTTTTGCAAAAGTGATGAGTTGGAGATGAGTGTATGAGTGTAAGGGGACCTTGGGGTAGGTTTTAGGGGTGCGAAATCCGAAAGGGGGTTGTTTCCTCCGCGAAACTCCCTTACTGACTAACGGGGGAAACATTGTCCCGGAACTTACACGGAAAATTTCCCGGAAAATCGTCCCATTTCCTCACCCCCAATGGAGACATCTACAGCTGCTTCAAAACAGCTCTACAAAAAATTTGTTTGTATAATGTTATATTTGATCTGAAGATGTCTCTATATATTATAATAAATGAAAATCAAATTGAGATGTAATCATTTCTAGAAAATATTGCCATCTGGATTGAAAGTCTGCAATTTATATGTATGTATGTACATATATAACATTTGTTTGTGTAATAAACTATTTTGGCACTCTAAGTGCCAATTTAAATATAAATATAACTTCATATATACATATGTACAATACAAATGTTACAGAATAATTTATTGTATCATAATTTTAGTAGGATTACTTAATTACATAATTACTTTATATTGCTTGTTAGCAGTTATTTATTTAAATACTTGCTTATCTTCATGTAAAGAGCAAATAATTGTATCTAAAGTGTAATGTCTTAAAAATATTTTTTTATTCATATAAACGGTGACAATAGGAATGCATCATACCAATTCAAATTGATTTAAATGAAATATAAGTCACACTCTCATTGTTTATTACTAGCCGGATCATAAAATTGTTGAAACTTCATTGTTATTTTACCATGCTATGTAATAACCCAGACTGAACCATGTTCAGTCACAGTTGTTAATTGAATAATTTACTGTAAAAATAGCTAATTTTTCCTGTTTACATAAATAATTAACCTGTGTGAAATTCTATCTGTCCAAGGTTAACATTCGACTAAAATATTCAACTCACAAAACTGTCTACTACACAGCATTACTCTTGGATAGCAATTGAATCAACAATTTTATAATATCGTGCTAAAAAATTGTTTACATTCTTTGAAACAATCCACATATGTAAATGATGATTGAAATAAAATAAATCGCATTGCATATAATATGTATATGTATTAATATTTTTATATATAAAGTTATTGCAAAAATATAATATATTAATTACATTACAGTAAAGAATAATGTATATATTATAATATGAATACTATTACAAGTATTATTATTCCAAGCTTGTTTTTTTATTAATCCATAAGATTTTTCCAGAACTTAATTCGCTCGGCACACGGATCACATGTCATTTTCATTTCGTTGTCAATATCCAGACAATGAAGATTATCATCGGTGACTGGTTCCCAAATCGTAGTTATTGTATCTGACAACTTGGGCGTTGGGTTTCTGAAATACAACACCAAAACCAATACAATCGATACATTATAACAAACACAAAATGACCGGTAAAAAAAAGCAAAAACCAATCTCACCCATATTTAGCGAAATTGGTCCACAAACTGACAAATCTTTTAATGGTCAATATATCCGATTCAGTGATTTTGGGCATCTCAACCCCTTCGGGAAGCTCATCCATTTTAAAATTTTGTTTAAACAGGAAACAAAGATCATCTCCGTGGCATGCTCCCTTGTATGGGTACGCTACTAGCATTTTGAACAGATTCAATGCACCATTATAAGATAATCTGTATAAATAGACAGAATTTTGTTTGCTATGTAACTTGGCGCTTCGATCTATATCTCGCAAAAACACTAAGTCGGTCATCAAATTAATATATCCGTCAATAAAATTCTCCTCGTTAGCAAAATAAAAATGTTCAATTTTATTCGTGATATACGCTATTTTATCGTCATTCAGCGGTTTCCCAAAATTTGCCGCCAACACTTTTGGTAATTCGATACCAGAGTCACTCAACTTGGTAACCTTAGTTATGTCAGTTATCTTACTATGACCCTTCATCAAAAACAGTGCCCCTTCTTGAGATGTAAAACCTTGAATGCAAGGCACTGTGTTGTAATTTCCAGTCGTCATTAGTTCAAGTGGATTGACAGTTATAAATGGTTCCACTCCGGTAAAGCTTTGTTCTACGATTGGTACAAAAGGGTTCAAATCAGATGCCAACATTGGTTTGGTAACAGCATTTACCAAATCTTCAATAGGAACTTTCATTAAAAATTTCAATACAGCTTCTTTATCAGTTGATAAAGAAGATTCCAATCCTAAATCCTTAGCTATGTCAAAAGCATTTTTTTCCGGATTCTTCTGAGTAGCCCAAGAGGAAGTTGACATTCCAGATTGAATTATAGCTTTGTGGAAAAGTCCTTTAGACATTGGAGACATCATCTGATAATGAACAGAAGCTCCACCAGCACTCTCTCCAAATATAGTAATATTATCAACATCTCCTCCAAAAGCGTGGATATTCTTATGAACCCACCTTAGGGCAAATACTTGATCTTTCAAACCAGCATTTCCAGGCACTTCAGCAGTGTTTAGGCACAGGAATCCAATCGGTCCTAATCTGTAATTAATAGTGACAATGATCACATTAGCTTGTATCAAAAAATCTGGCCCGTATAACTCCCGGCCTCCCGAACCCATGATAAAAGCTCCACCATGAATCCACACCATTACTGGCAACTTGGAATTTACAGACGCTCCATTGGGTACAAATACATTTAAGTAAAGACTGTCTTCACTTCCTTTAAAGCCTTTCCCGAATACGTTATCTAATTGAGGATTGTCATTGCTTTCAGTAATGACATCACGTACTCCTTCCCATTTTTCTGGATACTGGGGATCCTAAGAACGGAGAACACTTTTATATGACATATTCGAATACGCGCTTGTTATACGCATGCTATACGTATGCTATATCTACATATATACACTTATAGGATAGTATTCGGAACTAAAAATAAATTGGCATACTCTGAATCGAAGTTCTCCTATTGGTGGCTTGGCATAAGGTATTCCCATAAACCCACTGTACGAATATCCATTTTCAGTGGTTAGAGTACATCCTCTCAACCTACCCTGCTCTACAGTTACTTCAGGGTTAGACATTTTTCCAAATTTGAGAAAGCTCTGAACCTGCAATCAAATCAATATTAATAAACTGCCCGTTGATATCAGCACTTATGTATATATCTATAACATGCAGTTATCTCAATAGAGCTACAATGCTTCGTACACTAAATTGTCATCAATGCTATGTTCACAATTGAGGCCCAAGGTGAAACAATAAAAATGTATATATGTAATAGCATTCGTCGAGATCTATTTACAATAAAAAGAGACCAAAGAGTCGACCTCAATGATTTGCGGTTATATTGTGTTACCTGAGAAGTGATACACTTGTTTTTCGCAGATGCAAGTGTGCAAAAACGACCGTACTGGAAGAGAGCGACTCGAACTATGATGCTAAAATGAAACTAGGAATGAATATATTTGCACTGCCAATAACTGCTTGACAAAAAAATTACCAGACTGGCATTGCGCAAAAGATCTTCAACGATAACATCGATTATAATATATTATACTATGGTTTTATATAATTTACGTATATGTAAATAGATGCCCTTATAAAATGTTTTCTCATCTTTATTTAAACACGAAAATTTATGAAAAAATATCATATACTTTTTTTTTTCTAATATTGTCTTCAACAAAAACGAAACAGGTTGCCTTGAAAACAGTTTCATTGTATCAAAGTCCATATTATAGTATATCTATTTCCAAAACAGTATTTAATGTTGAAATTACATAATAGTAATATGACTTGATTTTTTTTTGTATTCATTTCTTCTACGAGTTATATTTAAAAAGAATATAATTTTCCTAGTAATCGATTACTTTTCTCAAAATTTTTAATAAATAAACGTATTAGAAAATATAAAAATTGAATCAAACTATATTTAAATTGTATAAAAATTACATTAAAATTGATATATGTATATGTACTTGTGATAAAATTATGTAGGCGTATATATATATATATATATATATATATATATATATATATATATATATATATATATATATATATATATATATATATATATATATATATATATATATATACATATATATATATATATATATATATATATATATATATATATATATATATATATATATATATATATATATATATATATATATCAGTGGCATACAATGAAAATATCTCTATTTTTGTCATACAGCCTTGTTTAATGTGCGCGCGCAGGATACGGGAGGAAAAGCCTGTTTCTCTAGTTCCTGTTGTATCCTGCTCGCGCAAATTAAGTGAGGATGTACGACGGGGGGAGCAAGACTTTTACCGCACGCCACTGATATATATACTAACCGTTTTTCATATGTATGCATGATAAACGTATATTTTCGAATACGGTCGAATACTTTTTCACGGTCACCCGTCGAATCGAAAAGACTATTACATGTACGTAAGTACGGCGAGCGGTATCGCAGATACGCATACAGACACACAGAATAGCGATATTATACATATATCTATATGATGATATGATATGATATGTTACTAACATGTAATAATATGTATGAAACAAACTTATCCACGTTTTACTGGTGTGAAAAACAAAAGCATAAAAGTCTATTTATAAATAAATTTGTTTATTTCATATGCTTTTCAGCTCAAACTTAACTTCAAAATTCATTGTTTGAATTAATATATGAATACTAATTATAAATATTTCTATATACATACATATGTATTTATGATATCCATTTTTATAGTATGTATGATTAATAATTAAAAAAAAACCATAAAAGTGTAGGAAGGTAGTGACGGTTGCAGCGAAGGCGAGATGTTCGTAGTCCGTGGTCACTAGGTGTAGTCGTGAAGGTGCGATATTCGTTGTAGGGGTCACCAATGTAGGCATGGAAGGTATGGTGCCTATGGAAACCAGAGAGATACAATAAGAATAGAGGGGCCCTTACGAATAAATAAGTGTTGTCAATTTTACGCGGTACGTCTCTATAAATACGCTACATCGCACGGAATACAATCGGATTAATTTACTTATAAAAATGTATCCCATGTTGTTTATTGTGTGTTTTTGAATGTATTGTGCAATTTTTACCGATGCTTGCCCATCTTGCGAGTACATAATATAAACAAACAGAGAAGTTTTTATCGGACATACGTCAAGCACTAAGCGGCAAATACGACTGATGCTAAAATTATTTAGATTTGTCCGTGGACAGAATGTCACTTGACAACAAAAGAACACCTAAAGCCACTTCTATTAATATTACATTTCTCTGATGGAAACACAATGGTGTGTTTGTCGGAAGCTTCTTTTTATTGTTAATATATTTTACAGATGTTTATATTGCACAGTATTATCGAGGAGTAGGAACTAAGACATAGTTCCTAGTTACAAAGTGTCCTCTTTTGTTCCAGGTGGCGTAGCTGTATGAATTAGTTGCTCTGCTCATGGGCTACGTCCACACTACCGATATTTATGTACACCCGATATTTTCGAGTTTTCCATATCCAGTTCCCATATTGCAACATGTGGTTGCTATTTAGGAACTGGTTATGGAAAAATTCGTAAATATCGGGTGTAGATATCGGTAGTTTAGACGTAGCCATGGTGGCGTAGCTGGATGAGGTGTGTTGTTGAGTCTACTGTGGGGGGTTTATATATGTAGGTCCAAATGTCCTCTGGATAGGTTGCGTCCTACAACTGTGTAGGAGTCTAGCGTCTTCGATGGAAGGTCGCGTCCTGGACCTGTTTAGTGGTCATCGTGACTTTCTCTGGTGCCTATTTGTGTACTTATATACCTATACATATATCTCTATAATGGCTGTAATGCATTCCTACAAAAGGGACAAGCATGGGAGTAAAGATTAAAGTTACTAGGGCTTCATGGAAAAAAACGTGTCTGGCTTATATTTTCATTCTCGATACCTGTGGCTACCTTGAAAAGTGTATTGCCACCTTTTTTATTGTATAATTTGCACTCGGCTCAGTACCATGTGTGTAGGTGACCATTTTTTCAAATGGATAACCAGGACATTTTATCAAAAAAAAGATAAAGAAACTTTTGTATGTGGCCCAGTGATAAAACGGTTCGGTGATTACTAGTCATGTGTGAACCAGTCACAGGACAACCGGTCGCTTTAGATCGGTCACACGTGATCACCCGTCACACTAAAACTGGTCACGATAAAACTGGTCACACCCTAAAATCGGTCAATCAGTTTTCTCGTGACCGATTTTAGGGTGTGACCAGTTTTCTCGTGACCAGTTTTAGTGTGACGGGTGATCACGTGTGACCGATCTAAAGCGACCGGTTGTCCTGTGACTGGTTCACACATGACTAGTAGTCCGTTTACCGATAAAACATGTATGTACTTCCATTATTAAAAACTAACATAAAGAATTCATTTTCTTTAATGCTCTTAAAAATTAAAAATTAAATTCTACACAGAGCTGGTTAAAATTATTCTTATCGATTAGCAAACACTTTCAATATTTCAATATAATTTCACTTTCAATATAAGTTTCAATATTCCGTTTTATCTCTGGGCCACATATTGTTCATCGAAGAAAAAATTCCTTCGGCAAATGCTTATGTTCCTAATAAACAAAGACAATATTTGACTAATTTGTCAATATTATAGGAGACATCATTTTCACTGAAAGCTTTGTATATTTAAATTCATCTATTTGATAAAAAAAAGTGTACTGGTTTTATCTCACGACTTACGAAACTCAGAAATCCAGTACCGCACTGGTAAAAATAGTACGAATGGTCACCTTGGTGTAGGTGTTCAAATGCCAATTACTAAATTGAAACATAATACATATGTATATTACAGCGTAATATAACTCATATGTATAGGTGGCTGTATGTATAGTTTTATTGTCATACACACATATGTACATATGTATATACTCCCTTGCGACCACAAAAGAAATAGCCTAAAAAATCAGCTGATAACTAAAAATAAAACTATCACTGTTTGATTTGTGTACATGTGTAGCTTGTATTGGTTAGAAAGTTTGTTTTGGAGAAACAAACAATGAAATTTGAGGTTATGGGTAGCTGTTGAACTAATTGTATGTATGTAAGCTTATTGTAAAAAACTAAATGTATGTAAGCTTATTGTAAATCATATTAAAAATTAGATACAACATAACTTCTTATTGAATACTTATCTCGCAGATAAAGCTCCGTGAGGAGATATACTTTTAGCCGTGAAATGTCAGATTTGACATCTTTGGCCATAAATCAATATAAATCGTGTTAAGAAGCTACACGCCAAATTTGAAATTTATATATACATATGAGAGTTAAAACTATAAAAATTTATATATTATAGATAACGAGAACCAATAGAGCAAATTTCATAAAATATAGAGTAAATTATAGGCGTTTAAACAATTAAAATTGATAAGGCCCTGTCATGGCGAACAGTTTACGCCTTGTTAAACGTCAGGAAGATTTACTTTCCCTGTTTTTAAAACGCGTTGTATACGATATTTTTATCTCCAACGTAATGGCAGACGATACATTAACGTGTATTGATGACCAAAATGAGCAATATGGCAAAGTATGAAAACGATCGGATAAGAGATGAAAATGACCACTGACACGAAAGCCATGTGAAACGTAAAGGAGGTAAGTAAAATAATGAAATATAGTGCATAAATCAATGAAATCGTGACTTTAAGTCACGACTTTAAGTTTATTTATGTATGTAAAACGACTTTATTTTAAATACTTTGATGTATATTAATATAAATTGTGACAGTAATCATTATTATATAAATGTTATGATTATTAAATTGTTGATTAGTTATTTACTTAAGTGTAATGAATTACATATTTGCAATGACATTCTATAAATGAATTATTATTTTGTAGGTAAGAAGATGCTAACTTATCATACATATGTATGTACATAACTATAGTTTATTCATTTTGAACTTGATTACAAATAGATTGATAATAATTATTGCACATTGTATGATTATTTAATTTGTAGGCCGACATACATTAAATTATCTATAATAATAGATAAATGTTGTGTTCAATGCAATGCAAATCTAGATTGGAAAATGCTATTTGAGATTAATATGTTTTTCATTTTTTTTTTTACTTGAAGATCCTAAAAGTTTCATGAAGCTGAGGAATTTTTTCTTTCCAGTATTTCAATATAATAAATTATGAAGTAATCATAAAATTTATAGGCAGCATATATTAAATTATTTCCCAAAATTTTTGAGTCATTTTTCGTTTCCAAATATCAATGATAGTAGTTTAGTTGAGCGACACATTTCATTTTATAATCACAAGTTTAATGTTTGCCACAATAATACAATTTTTATTAAAAAAAAAATCATACTTTAAATACACACATACATACTTAATTTAAAAATTTAATACATACAAATACATATCTATGTATTTGCGAAAAGCAGTTGAAAGAACATTGAAAATCTTTATACATGTGATAGAAGTAAATCAGCACTAGCAATCACCTGAAAATATGATAACCATACTACACTGGTATTAGTAGCTCGAATGGTCACTATCATGTTTTTATAAATAATTATTTGGTTTATTTCTTTTTTATAGATGCTAATTGACATAACTTGATCAATAGAAACGAAGTTTTGCAGATATTCCCTGTAATATTTTCTTATTTTTTGTAATAATAAACTTAATGCACATTAAGAATTCTTCTTGAAAAAAATTGTGTGTTCATTATTCAATATAAAACATTCAAAAAGTATACTGCATAAAATACATTTTATATAGACCACCCATATGAAATATCTGTGCTTGAAGCAAGTTCAATTGTATACCTGCAAATTGTGTTGTGAGATGTTTGACTATCTACAATAATAATATATACGTACATATATACGATTGTAAATAGGTTTTTGAGCTCTTTTTCCTATTATGCTGTAGATTAACATTAGAATAATATAATACTATGATTACTAACCAAATTAAATTGAATTGTGAAATAGACAATGATCAGTAGATCAGTAGCTATTAAAATAGATATAAGATGTATTGTGAACATAATTTCGTAATAATAAAAAGCATTTAAAAATCAAAATATACGTATATATTTATGGTAATTTCTTACTTGAATGCTAATAATTTTTTTATATAGATGGCACTTTGTGATGATAAAGTCACAAGCTATTTTTCCAGTGCATTTTTTTTCTTTATATTCCATATTCAATTATTATACCTATAGTATTAATTATTATATCCTTTGTTTTTCAGTTCACTAAATTTTATTTATTTATTTATTCTAAACAGACCATTGTGGCATAACAGGAATTCCTAAAGCGCCACAATGGTCAAAAAATATAACACAAAAAAAACAAAATAACAATTAAACATAAATTAATACATAACGAATATAATATACTCATCAATTATACATAAAAAAAATACATTTGAACATAAACATAAATACATCTATACATAAACATAAAAAATAGCATTTAAATATACTGTGATATTGGAAACCTATTAAACCCAGTTCATATTCTAAATGAATTATATATAATAAATTATAGAATAAATAATAAATTAATAAAGAATAATAAATATAATCATAATCATTTTCTTCAATGATAGAAAATTAGTCGTGGAAGAATTTTTAAGGTTTTTATGGGATCCCCTGTGAAAAATCAATTTAGATGCAGCAAAATTCGTAGTCATAATTTGTATTGATTAAAAGTAGTTGGAATGTATTTTTAAGAATATTTATTCATTATATTATTAATATTTAAATTGAATACAAAGAAATATATGTATAAGACAAATTTAAGATGCAGGCCTAATAAATTTTGCACAAATAAAATTGCATTTTGTTTTATATTACGATTTTATATAATATAAATTGCGAATAAAATTGTTTCAAAATAATTCTTTCCAAAAAGCAAATCGTTCAGCAAACGGGCTTTTGATCATTTTCAAATCTTGTTTTATTTCCAAGCAATTCGTTTCAGTCTCAGTTGCTGGTTTCCATATTGTCTCAATAGTGTCATCAATCGTCGGGGTGGGGTTACTAAAACGATAAATTAATTAATAATGTAGGTTGTGGCTATTTGCAGGTACTGTATCTGCGAATTATTGGCTATTTGCAGGTACTATATCTGCGACAGGCGCAAAGCCTTCTGCGCATGCGCGTGAACTGTCACTGTCAGAGAGTTTACTGTTAAAATTTTGTTTTAAACCTCTCAAAATTTAGTTCGAACTCGTAAAGTGACGTAGAGTACAAATATAATCCAAATTAGTTAATATTATTAATTGTTAGAAGATTATTATCATATACAACGTATTATACCTACAAACATACAAGTACAAGCCGCAAACTAGCTAAATGATATAAATCTATTATAATAACGTGCGAAATTTATTTGTCACATGTATAATGAATGATTGATTAAACAAGTCTAGCATACATTAAATGTAAGAAATTATAATCGGATTATAAGCGGATGCGCATTGCACCGCTTGCACATCAGATGACGGGTAACCTTTGGATGTGCACAGATGCAATTATTAAAATTGAGTTGGATATTTCAGGCGAGTTTAATAAGTTCCGAATCTTGCCTTATTAAACTCGCCAGAAAGATACAACTCAATTTTAATAATTACCATTTTAATAATTGCATCTGTGCACATCGAAAGGTTACTCGTCATCTGATGTGCAATCTATCATTTGAGAAGACGAGAATTGCATTTAAAGCAGCCGTCCATTAATCTGTCGTTCAATTTGTGTGGCGATTTTAGAGCGGATACACCAAACCCCCTGCAAATAGCCAATAATTCGCAGATATAGTACCTGCATATAGCCACAACCAATAATGTAACATATTGAATCATAATATATGTATAATATTGCATGTACGTATGTATAACAATACTATACCTCGATTTAGCAAAATTTGTCCACATTGTAGTTAATTTTTTTCTCACATTCAAATCAGAAGCAGCTATAGTAGTACCGTCTTCTTCTTTTTTGAATATATATAAATGTTCATAAGCATGACTAGCTCCATCGTAAGGATTCAAAGCGCAAGGTTGTACAGTATTGAGATCTCCACCATAACCAAATAAATAAAAGTATACTGATTTGTTGTGTTTAGACATAATTTGAACAGATTTCACTCCGTCTCTGGTAAAAAACATATCTGAAACCATGTCGATATAGCCTCTGATTGGATTCTTATCATTTTTAAAATAGAAATAGTGCATTTTTTTAGCTTGCTCTGTTGTTGCATCATAATTCGCGTGCCGTTTGATCAACACTTTAATTTGATCTAAGGTAATAGAAAACTTGTTATCGGCCACCATAGATATGATGTTTTTGCCTAAGAACATGATAGCTTCGTGGGATACTAGACCACATATACAAGGAACAACGTTGTAATTTCCAGAAACCATCATATCCAATGGAGATTCAGCGAGGAATGGTTCAACATCAGGGTGGCGTTGCTCTACGGTGCCGCAAAACAAAATATCCATCTCATATGTAAATTCTATACGAGAGGCATTTACCAAATCATCGGACGATACAGATTGTAAGAAGTTTAAAGCTACTTGTTTGTCGGTTGTGTCCAATCCCAACTTCTCAGCCAGTTCAAAAGCATTCTGCTCGGGGTTCGTTTGCGTCGACCAGCCACTTACACACGTGCCAGATTCCATGATGGCCCTCACGAATAATCCTCGAGACATCGGTGACATTAAATGGTAGTGAACACATGCCGCTCCAGCACTCAATCCCATCAGTGTCACATTTTGAGGATCGCCACCGAATATGTGAATATTCTTTTGAACCCATCTCAAGCCAAACACCTGATCCTTCAAACCAGCGTTTCCCGGCACTTCGGGAGTGTTAAGACAGAGGAACCCGAACGGAGCGAGACGATAATTTATCGATACGAAAACCACTCCTTTTTCTACAAGATAATCTGGACGAATTTCAGAAAAATTTCCATTGCCTACGTAAAAACCACCACCGTGAATATAGAATATTACTGGCAGTTTTGAACTGCTCGTAGCAGAGCTCGGTGTAGATACGTTAATGAATAGACTGTCTTCTTTGCCATGAATGTATCTTTTTTCCAACTCAAATTGTGGATTTATGTCGCGCTGAATTACAGCATCGCGAATACCATCCCACTTCTCCGGAGGACGAGGATCCTAAAATAGAAGTTTTTATTTAAAATCTTTAATATACACAATGAAAAATATCTATTAAATTTTTGGTAACTTGAAAACATGATAAATTTAATGGTTGCAATTCAGTTTAAAAATTACTAATATTGTGTTAATAAATTTTAAATGAAAATACAAAGTTGAGCAAAAACAATTAGATGTTTAGTTATTTAAAAATAACACTTTAATAACAAGATAATATAACAATCTAAGATAATTAGAGATTCTGTCTTAACAAATAGAAAGGTTAAAATTTAGAATAATTTATCTAATCAATTAGTAACTTTTAGAAATCTAAGCCATTTTAAAAACAAGCTTCATGAATTCTGAAAAGTCAATAGATTAAATCAAATTAAGTCAATGTGATTATTTTTTCTATTTTATCACTTATATGTATTTTTTTATATGTTTCTTACAGTTTGCTTATTTTTATTATTGCTTATTTTCTTTCTTCGGCTATTATTATTCATATAAAAAATCCATTCATTGACTAAACAATTGCATCCCCTCACTATGTAAATATAATTATCTTTAAACAACTGCAGACTATTCACTTATCTAAAATTGATCTAGTATATTATCGTATATTTATGTTAAGTCAATATTATTAACGTTCAGATACCAGCTTCCAAAACATGGATTTCAAAACAAATTTATCACAAGAACTCAATTTCAAATAAGACCTTAGGCAGAATTTTTTTCTTAATATTTTGTAGATTCAATTATTGGCTCCCCAAAATATTATACATATATATAAAAGGTATCCAAATTAATAAGTTATATTTAAAAATACACGAATTGACTCATATAAGCTCACCGAAGAATCATAGAGGTCGGAGAATAATAAGAATACATAGTGAAAAATAATGTTCAGAATTAAAAATATTTCACATATCAATAAAAAATATATATATTTACCCGAAAACGTAAGTTTCCTACTGGAGGTTTAGCATAAGGTATCCCTAAATAAAAGTTATATTGGAAACCTTCGGTGGTAGTTCTCGATCCACCACATAGTTTACCTTCTGATACGGTCACCAATAGTTCTGGCATTGTAATATAAGCTCCTATAAAAAAATAATAATTCGTATTACCAAAATTTGAGAAATTCAGATAACGTTTTTATAATAATGGCTCCACCACAATTTCAAATATTTAAGCGTCACCTGTCTGATGCTTCCAACAGAAATGAACTTAATGACACGCTATTTATGTATTCATTTATATTCCAGTGTCAACGATCAAACCATTAACATTCACATAAATGATCATAATTTTGTTTTGATTTACTTTTAATATGAAATGTGATTTATTTCTCTCAGACTGCCACAACATTAATAACACAAAATAATTTTATCTTATGTAATCCAAATCATGACTGTGATTTTCTCATGTAAGTGACATAAACCTCGATAGCAATTTTCTTCATGCGTGATGCAAATTTATTTATGGTTGTGGCTATTTGCAGGTACTATATCTGCGACAGGCGCAAATCATTCTGCGAATGCGCGTGAACTGCATATATTCGCATATATAGTACCTGCAAATAGCCAATAATTCGCAGATATAGTACCTGCAAATAGCCACAACCTTTATTTATTACCAAGTAATCAATTTGAGAAAAAATATTTTTTACATATGAATAAATTATTTCATACATATGAACAGTATAGTTTAAAATTGAGTCAGCATTAATATGATTATATGTATGTATGAAAACATACATATGTACATATGTATGTCTAATTGGAAAATTCTAATGTATTAGTGAATATATGAAAATATTTACATCAATGCATTTTAAATAAGTAAAGGTAACGATTAAATAGCTCAAGGTTTTTATGTTTCTTTTATATGTAATAAACAGATAGATATTTCTACTCCACAAATATGAAACAATAAATTATATAGGAAATCTTTGCGTTTATCAGGTAAATTTTTCACATCTGCTTGTTTTGAAAATCACAATATTAAAATTAGTTTATTTTTTTTTTCAAGGCTTTTATTATTTATCATACTTTGTGTCCAAACATTCTAATGTGATTTCACAATATGCTGATATAACAAAAGTCCGCTATGTGATTTTTTATTAAGGAATTTTAAGTTTATCTGACAATATTTATTTTTCTCGGGAATTTACAAAATTTTTAGAACCAAGATCTGTATTTTAACAACGTATTCATATTTTAGACGCGTATTTTTAATATGTATGTTATAAAAATTTTCATATATTTTTTTTTATTTATTATAGAACAGGCCTATAAGATTTTAATTAATTGAATTGATATTATTTTATTTAATTAACGAATAACAAGAAACAAGCATAAATTTAAAATGGACCCGATTGAATTTACCAACTATTGATGCATTTATTATACACAAATGAAATATTCGAAATTATTTAAATATTAAAATTTGAATAAGAATATGACAACTATTGTTTGATTCTGACAAAAAATTGAGTTATTTTTATATTACCGTACATAGTAAATATTAATTACCTTAAGATGTATTCAAATTTATACATATATGAAAATAATTTTAAGTATAAAAAGTTGTAATGAACTTACAAAATATGTGTGAAGCACGACTGACAAATCCAGCTGCCCAATTTAGAATGAATGGAACATATAATATATGTACATACATACATACATACATATCCCATAGTACATAGTACATACATACATCCCACAAGCAATTCAGATAAAACAGTAAACCAACATTTCCGTCCATGGTTCGAGAAAAAACAACATATTTTTTTAACATCAAAATTATAAATAATGTATACAGATATGTGTTAAATTTTGTCAGTATCTGTAATATTTTATCATTTACCGCAGTGACATCATTTAAAAACGTTAAGTAATGAAGAATTCGAACGATTTATCTTACATACAAATACAGTATCCGATTAGCCTGAACATAATGATGACCGGTTTTTCAATGATTTTCTTATTAAATTTATATACATAACTGACTATCCGGCTGATCGTAATTAAAGAAATGAAAATTTACTGCAGATTTATAAATTTATATATTTAAAACATCAATGCAGCCAATTATATAGTTTATAAATTTTATAAGATCTTTTTTTATTTCTTAAAACGAAACAGGATTAAATAAAAAAAATTAATAATAGTAACTGTTTTATCCTTCTATTGACCTCTACCAGGTAATTTAACAACTTTATAATTTTGTAAAAATTTTACGGGTTATTTGCTGAAGGGGAAAACTGTTTTTTTAAAGGTTGTGGCTATTTGCAGGTACTATATCTGCAAATTATTGGCTATTTGCAGGTACTATATCTGCGAATTATTGGCTATTTGCAGGTACTATATCTGCGACAGGTGCAAAGCCTTCTGTGCATGCGCGTGAACTGTCACTGTCAGCGTGTTTACTGTTAAAATTTTGTTTTAAACCCCTTAAAATTTTGTTCGAACTCGTAAAGCGACGTAGAGTAAAAAATATAATCCAAATTATTTAATATTATTAATTGTTAGAAGATTATTATCATATACAACTTATAATACCTACATACAAGTACAAGCCGCGAACTAGCTAAATGATATAAATCTATTATAATAACGTGCCAAATTTATTTGTCACGTGTATAATGAACGATTGATTAAACAAGTCTAGCATATGTACATTGAATGTAAGAAATTATAATCGGATTATAAGTTTTTTTAATGAAAATATTCGTCATCTACAGATTTGAATTCAAGTTTTTATACACATAATTCGTTTATAAAATTGAAAAACAAATTAAGTGGTGAAAAAAATAAAAATTAAAAAAATTGATGAACTTGTCATTAAATATTTTCTTTCGGCACATCAAACTTTTACATTTTACTTAAATTGAAAGAAATAATTAACTGTTTATATTAATTTGTCGAATAAGGAAAACTAGAAAGGCTAATGTAAACTTACTAATTACATAGTTCTTATCTGAGAGTAAAACATATACAAACAATATATGTATGTATTACAAGGTATTTAAATAATTCATATGTTTTTTCAAGTCGACTACGAGTGACTGTGTATATAACAATAGATAAGCGACCTAAAAAAATTTCAATATATGTATATATAAACGTTTGTACAATTTTTCTTGTTCATTTTGGCCGCTCCTTAAAATCAGCCAGTCTGCACATACATAGGTTATTGAATAAAGCAACTATGAAGTTGGGATAAAACTCAATAAATCTGATTACAATATTATTTTGGTCCATGAACACCATTCATACAACCTTCTGTAGAAAGAAGACAAATTACTAATATAAAGTTGTTGATTGTCTATTCTTTGTTTTACGATTTCGTTAAAATAATCATATGTATATTATGACAACAAATGATTATATACGCAAATATAATACATATAGTGTTTTGTTTGCTTTTTTTATTAAAAATTTCACCTTTGACATCGTTGTTCCATTTTAGACAAAATAATATACATACATAGACGGACATATTATAGACGGTAAACGGATTATTTCACACATTGCGATCGCGCACAAGACAATCGTTATTAGATAGATGGAATTTTCGTAATAAATATGTTTTTATTATTTGATATTTAAATTTTATTTCAAATATATAATACTATTAAAAATGGATAAAACATATAATAGTGTAACGTGGGAACATTATGGGGATTGACCGCGGCATGAAGTGCATTCGGGGGCTAACAATGGAGACCCCCGAATTGGCCTAGCAGGACTTTGGGAAGTGGTCGGTAAAATTCCTAGAACCCTGAGAATGTGAGACTCACTTAAAACTATAGGTACCTAGACAATGGAGACATAAACGGATCGGGGAAGCTGTAGTGAGCGACTTCCCCTTTATAAGAAGGTCTTAGGCCAGCCAGCAGCATAGCTCGGTCGTTAAGCTTCTGCTTAGCGTCGAGAGGCACCGGGTTCGATCCCCTGGACCCGGGCTTCGAATTAAAATGAATTTTTTAGAGTATGCTGTTGGTTAGACCTGGATTTGTGACTTCAGGTTGATCGTTTCCTATCAGAGTTTGTCAATTTTCTCTGATTTCATTGTTGAAACGGTTCCCGGAAAATAATTGGCTAAAAATCCCTCCTATACGATATGTCATTATAGTATAGGAGGTTTATAATTTGTTATTAATTAATGTACAATAAATAAGTTTGTGTACAAATTGATAGATGTCTCATTGATTTGCGAGTTTTACAGTGTCTCGTAATTCAGTGATTTATATAAAAATGCTGAATTGTAATTTAAAATAGGCCAGGAAGGCGCATTGGGGTTTACCTGTAAGGCCTTCCTGGTATATATGTAAAAATAAAAATAAAATAAAATATCAGATCATTCTGGAACGAGCGCTGGCTGCGCGTGGACGTCCTAAATCAGTCAATAAATGCTGTGAAGCGACTTTGGCCTTTCATTTAGATCCTCAACCCACTCCTACGCAACAATAGCAATGAAATGTTCTACTAAACATTTTGAAGTCTAAAATTTTAAATAGAATAAAAAGATTGTTTTATTTATTCAGGTATTTATTGCAAATTATATAAATAGAGAACACTTTCACTTAGCCTAGAGTTCGTTAGTTAATTTACGACACAGCTTAAAAAAATCTCGGAGATTCATCAACTTATTCTACCGCCAAAGTTGATAATTGTAAACTAAATGCTTTTCATTTATTCATCATCAATAACAGTACAATAAGTATTCAATTAATTATTATAATTAATAATTGATATTTTTCTTGAAATTGCTTAAAATGTCGTAATTATAACTATTATATTTACTCTTTGGACAAATAACTACGTATGTAATTCATCCTGTCTTTTATTTACCTTTATTATTTATATAATATCAATAGGAACCTGTAAGACAGAAGATTAGGCACATAATGTAAAATTATATTTATATCATTTATAACAATAAATTTAATTTTTTGCAAATTATATAATGAAATATTTACTCAAATACGCCAAGTACAGATTGAAGACAAATTTTTATTTAAAAAATAATTAATGTTTGGATAAAAATAAAATTACAAAAGAAATTTATCATTATTATGCTTAAAATTTTAAATATACAAATTTATATTTACAAAAACTCGGTTGAAATGCCGTAATACAGAAGATTACTTGAAAATATCTATCATAACTTATGAAATTAGAAATAAATATATAAAAAAATACAAATTTAATAACCATATCCTCCAAAAAGGAACACTAAACCACTTCAGTAATAATGGACATGTTCATATACAAATATGAATCAAACTGTTTTTTAAAAAACGATCACTTTCACTATCAAAATGCTTTGCTGTCCTCTGGTACACACATAAATAATTTAGCACAACCTAAATTAAACGAATTTGATGCGTTTATCAACCAGTGGGGCTTATTAGTCCAATAAATTGTGACTAAATACACGGGAATACCCAGGGTGATGAATGCAAGTCCGACGCCAACTTCAAAAGGCGACACATAAAATGGGAATGTTACCAAAAATGTGCATATTATGAAAAATATAATTGGCAAGCAGATGTTGACTTTAATCGGTCTATGTAAATTTGGTTTTGTCCTTCTCATCCACAACAATCCTGTCACAGACATGAGCGTAAACAACGCTTCCACAAAACTCACATAGTTGATTAAAACGTAAACGTCCTGTATGACCAGCAGACTCAATGTTATTATGCACTAAAAATTTTAAGAAAACAGAAATAAAATTCGCTGTCACAATAAATTTATAATTATTATGTATATATAATAAAAATTTTATATAATTACCATAAAAAGTAGTGATGGTACCGGAGTAAATCTTTTGATGTCAATCAAAGAAATTGCTTGTGGTAAATGACCATTCCTAGCTCCGACAAAGAAAAGTCTGGACGAAGCAAATATGGCTCCATTCAACGAGCCAAATGTAGAACATGCGACGAAAAATGGCATTGTCCAAGAAAATACACCCAACATTTTATCTCCGAATGTTACAGCTACTGCATTTGAGGATAATATTTCATCCCTCGACAGTACTGAGAAATAGGAAATATTGGTGATGACATAAATGATTGTAACAAGTGGCATAGAAACCATAATCGCTTTCGGTAAATTCCTGTAAAATATAATCGAAATTAGTAATGAGTTCTACAACTTACAAATCGAAATGTAATGAAATACAATTTGAGACTGATAAAATTATACGATTAGTATCTTTAAAATGTAAACTTCAATTGAAAAGTCATTTTTGTAAGAAATTGTCATTCAGATGAAATCTACTGGATATCAAGCAAACCCCAACACGTTGTCGGATATGATCCATCAGTTTCCTCAGCATAGTCTTTGGATTTTTTTGAAATTTCTGAATAGTTTTGTTAGCCAGCAGCATAGCTCGGTCGTTAAGCTTCTGCTTAGCGTCGAGAAGCGCCGGTTCGATCCCGGGGCCGGGCCTCGAATGAAAATGAATTTTTCAAGGTACGCTGTTGGTTAGACCTGGATTTGTGACTTCAGGTTGTCGTTTCCTATCAGAGTTTGCCAATTTTCTCTGATTTCATTGTTGAAACGGTTCCCGGAAAAAATTGGCTAAAATCCCTTTTATAGGTACAATATGTCACCTATAATTTGTAATTAATTAATGTGCAATAAATAAGTTCGTGTACAAATTTATAGATGTCTCATTGATTTGCGAGTTTTTCAGTGTCTCGTAATTCAACGACTTGTAATAAAAATGCTGCATTGTAATTGTAATTTGTAATTTGTAATTGGCCAGGAAGGCGCATTGGGGTTTACCTGTAAGGCCTTCCTGGTATATATGTAAAAAATAAATAAATAACAGTATGGAGCACAACTGAAGGGATACACACCGCACAAAATTTCATCTCAGTATCTAAGCAGATATACTCACAACAAATTTCAGAGATTATGCTGCGGACAATGTGCTGGGTGATATTATCTCCAAAATAATATTTTGTGGAATAATGTATTTTAGTTTTATTTAGGTTTCAATTGGAGTGTTAATTTTCAAAAAACTAGTCGTCTTATTGTTTCATCAAAATAATAGTGTATAAATGTAAAATTTACTTGTAAGGGTCCTTCAATTCTTCAGTTACAAAATTGAGGTAGTTCCAACCAGAGTATGAAAACAGCCCAGAATAAAATGCTAAAGCAATATATCCAGGCGATGTTTGAGTATCTTCCATAGGTGATCGTAAGCCATCTAAATGTCCGGAACACAAATAGTAAACACCGGCAAACACAATTATGAGAAGTGCGAAAATCTTTGTTGCGGTAAATATATCTTGAACTCGGGTCACCCATTTCACGTTGTAACAATTAATTACTGTCAAAAGACCTGCAATATTATATTTATATAGATTTTTATAAATGCACACGCATCACATGAATCATTTTATAATAAGTACTAACAAGTGATGAGAGCGGCGAGAAGACGAACGGCAACGTAAGGCGGATCACAAGCTGGCCAAGCTGGCTGCAAAATGTACTGCGCAAATGTCAGGGCAGTTATTGCATTTCCTGTGGGCACCAATATGAACAATGCCACCCACAAGTACAAAAAGGCAGGCAAGGGACCAAAGGCCGCACCTATATAAGCATAATCACCACCAGACTTCGGGATCATAGTTCCTGAAAAAATCATGATATAATAAAAATTTGTTGCAATATGATCAAATAAAAATAGTAAATATCGTTATATTCATCTATGTAGTGCAAATTACCACATGT
The DNA here is from genome assembly GCF_051622035.1 of Arctopsyche grandis. NCBI lineage: Eukaryota > Metazoa > Arthropoda > Insecta > Trichoptera > Hydropsychidae > Arctopsyche > Arctopsyche grandis. The sequence continues at coordinate 12,190,742 of NC_135365.1, read as the reverse complement.
CTATCATAAAATAAAGATTATTGTGTTGCATTATTTTACTGTGGGCACGACTATGCAAGTGTAACCTAATTTTCATTGAGATTTCATTATCAGAAATGCGCATTTTATGGTTTGTTTTATTGTACCGCTTTTAAACGTTGATAAACTACAAAATGATTTTAGCCAGTATTATTGTTAAAGCTCTGAAAGGGTCAAAATGGTTATCACAAAATGTTTGCCTTGGAAGTAAGTATGTAATATCGACTGAAAACATTTTGCACTCATTGAACCAAAATAAAAAAATCTCGAGTAAATAAGACATTTGACTAAAGGAATAAAAACAATATAATTTTTGATAATGTCTTGATAAATAAGTTTAATAAAGGTTTTTTATTCCAAATTAACCGTTTTTCATTTCAAATTGAACCTTATTAATTTCAAATTGACCCCTTTTCAAATTGACATTGAAAAGGAGTCAATTTGAAATGAAAAAGGTTTAATTTGAAATAAAAAGGCTCAATTTGGAGTGAAAAGCCTGTATTTTAATAGGTATTTCCTAATTTTTAAATTATAGTTTTTAGATTGTATTGAAATTTTATCTAATCTACGGTGAAAAAAATCAATATGTAATTTTTCTTTCTTTGATGTTATAAAAATGAAGACAATATCTGAAGCAAATCAATTAAAATATAACATTACATAAGAATATATTTATATTTGCTTATAGATTTTATATGTATGTGCATTAAAATTTGACGATGAAAACATGTTTAGAAAGTTGATCACCAATAAAGTCGCAATACTACAACGATAATTTCATATTCTGTGAACATTATTATAGCAAATAATGAAACTGTATTAGTGTATATTATATACAGCATTAGTTTGTATATAATTACCTTTAAATCACAATGTAGAATTCATAAAAGATTACTGGAATTTTACAACGGTAAAGATCTTGAGCTTACATGATGAAAATGCCAAAAACCTGTTTTGTTTTTAGCATTTAATTATAAAATTTACATATTATATCATTTTATTTAACAGTTCAATATATCGAACTAAATATTATTACATAATACAATGCAATCACAAATCAAAGCTATGATTATACGATACTGTTATTAATCCCAAATTGGATCGTTGTCGATGCTCTACTTAGTTTTATGATGTCAACGCGAAAACAAGTTTTGTCTAACTTTCTTTTTCATTCGATTGTTATTTTATTTTATAAACTATTCAGTGTATACATATTATACAGCATATACTATATACTATAGTAAATATGTTCACACATCGATGAAAGTACTGAAATTATGAAGAATTCAAATGTAGCTCTATGAGCTTGGTATCCTCAGTCAGTGATGAGCTCATATATTACTTGTCAGTGGTCTTCCTGTTGTCAATCACCTACTACTGAGTATTTTTCTCGCCACTATCAAATAATCTATGTGAAGGACCGGCCACACTAAATGGCTCTCGTGGGTATTACCGACCCATCAAATCATTTGTGTTCTAATTATTGTATTCAAACACGATTTTCTCAGAAAATACCACTAAAATAACACATTTCAAAACTATTCTTTAGTATTTTTAGTATGATATTTATAATGACGACATTCAATTTTAAAAAAGAGCAGTCCTTTTATACTGATAGTCTGTTGGCTTCGCGTATCAGCACGGTCCTGCATATTGAATTTCATTTGTATTGACTTTGTCTGACTGGCTACCTTTTAAGCCAAATCTTTTCAAAATATGACTCGCAACGTGTGATGCTTATACATAATAGAAATTGAATATCATTACATTCGATTTATATTATTAGTAGTATTATTATTGGCACTTTTTAGACATGTATTTTGGTAGTGGAGATGTATTTTTGGATAGACGCTGATTTGACAAATTCCTTATGAACCAAGTCTATTGTTTTACCTAAAACATTATATTATTTCTAAATAATGAATGCTAATATGTCACTATAAACAAATATTTGCCAAGCTTGTTCTGCAGGTGGTATGGTTTGCATAAAAAAAGTATACAAATGTATATAATGTACGATATTTAGCATAGCAACAGGAAATTTTTAAATTTTAATGTTCTAAGAATGTCTGTCCCTTTTTTTCATTCTTGTTTAGATATAATTAATATACAAACATAATTCTAAACATAATAGAAAGCTTAGGCAATTGTTGTAAATCAAATTGAATGGTATACAAAATACATCTTTTTTTATTTAAAACTCTCTACCTTGAATGGAAAAAAGCTTCTTAAGAGGATTATATTTAGTACAGAACCGTTTTAGAACAAATGTAGATTTCATTGACATTAGACATTCAATTAATATGTATAGTACTTATACATCTATTCATACAATTTCTAGCTTCAAAACAGAGGACATATTCACATTAAATTCGTTAGCTTTAATAATGTTTATCAATAAACCGCGATGATATCAACTTCCGTTGGTTTAATCTGTTCCAAGTCGGTAAACATCTCCAAATCTAATTCTCGGTTAAGTTTGCATATCATTTTGATTAATATGTACATATGTATAACTGCTTCCGCTAACATATTAAAATATTTGAAACGTAGCCTTAGCAACGAACTTGATTTGTTGACATTGACCCAATTCATTGGTACAGTTTATGTAAGACAAGAATAACTTCAAGTTCAAACTCTTTCGGAATTTTGGCTTTAAAAATAAATATGTATTTTCAATTGTTAACACATCACCGTCTCAACAGCAACATCAATACATAACAATAGTCGGTGCTGAAAAATGCGGGTTACCCACGATTTGGCGCAGCTTCGTTCTGGCATAATTTTAATATGCATTTGCTTTATGTAATTAAGCAGATTTTTGTAAAGAATGGAAAATACATTTTTTTACAATTTTACACGAGTGAGAAATGTAAAGAAAGCAGCAGATATGCCAAAAATGAGAAATACACAAATAACAATCAAGAGAAATTGCATAAAAGTAAAAAAATTCAACATGAATGAAAATGGTTAATTTGAGTGAAGAAGCAGCAATATCGATGCGCACTGCAATCAACTCTTTAGTTTTGCTCGATAAATTGGGAAGAGGACCATCTATGTATATATGATGGAGCTGCTACAGCAGCTTTCATAGTGGAAGAGTTGAATGGCAGAGGTTGTCGCACAGTGTTTTCAACTAATGTTTTGTGTATAATAATTAATTAAATACCACCATTATGTGTAATGGTGGTATTTGTGTACAAAAGTTTGATCATAGGTATCGCTTTGGGCAGCCTGCAGTGATACCTATAGTCGGGGTTAATATATAATGGATAAATAAATAAATATGACGTTTTTCCAGTGATAACGTATGGATGTGAAACTTGGAAATTGAACGCCAAGATGCTACACAAAGTCCAATGCACTCAAAGAAGTATGGAACGCTGTATGCTCGGCATAACGAGGAAAGACAGGAAGCGGAACACGTGGGTGAGAAGTATGACAAGGGTGGTGGATATAGTGAATAGAGTTAAGAGATTGAAATGGCAATGGGCGGTCCACGTGACTAGAAGAATGGACGAAAGGTGGACAAAATAAGTGCTTGAATGGTACCCAAGAGAATGCAAAAGGGTAAAAAGAAGACCGCAAGGAAAATGGGTAGACGAATTTACCTATAGGTAAATGTATGGGGTGAGATGGATGAGAGTTCCACAAACAGAGACGAATGGAAGCGTGTTGGAGAGGCCTTCATCCAGCAGTGGATGGTGAGTGGCTGTAGATGATGTTTAATTTGATACAAATTCTATTTAATTTGACAAAAATTGTATATTGATTCAAAATTAATTAATTTAGCATTTAATTAAGAAGTCCTTCAACCATAAAAGGCAAACCCTTACTTGTTCATAATAAATGCATATATATTTACGATTGCATTAAGTTTAATTAAAATTTAAATCACAACTGATTGTAACAAAGTGGATGGTGGATGAAATGAAGCTTTGTGTATAATAATATTGTAATACTGTATGTTTCTGTTTTTAATCAATAATAATTACATTCAAACAATTTAGTTGGCATGGTATTTGAAAGTGTACACCAGCTGTGCTAAAAGTTACTGCACCGTTCATGTTTTTATTGATATGTATTCCTATTGCACGATAATTTTTCTTATTCCGTTATCAATTTCAGTCACAGTTATCGCATTGCGAACCAGTTAGCCTAAAAGTATATATTTAGTATTTTCAAAACAGTCGAAAACGTGGATAATCATTAGAAAGGTGATACGTTTACTTTCGCGCAAAGGTATGATGCAACAACGACCAAGAGTTACAGGATTAAATTTAGCAAGGTGGAATCGTTAACTTGTAACGCCAACGCACTGCTATTAGTGCTAGATAAAAATATGTAGTTTCTGAAATAAACCTTGATCACTTTACAAGTGTAATTCGCCTTACACAATATGTATGTATGTATATTATTGGCCTGGAAAAAAATTGTGTATACAAAAAACAAAAACACGTGTACGCTTCCGAAGGAACGTGTCGTTTTTCAGTAACACGACACTTAGACTTTGATTTGAAAGGAATGTCTGTCTAATTGAATGTGTGCATTTTAGTTTCGATGAGATTACATTTGTCACATTGAGATTTGTTTGTTTTAACGAATTTTTTATGCATTATGTATGTATGTATGTACGTAGTTCTGGCAAACGTCCCGACTCCCGAGGAACGAGTCCGATTATTGATCCCATCCCAACTAATAATTCAACAGCGTGAACAATATTTTTATATGTTCAAGTTTTCATATTGTCGCTTTATATTTCGAAGCATATTGTATTCAAATTATAATACAACCACGTGTATTTCATCCTCAAACAGAGACGCAGTTGTGCGTTACCAAGTTTACACAGCCGGTTCCCGAGCGTATGTTTCCATTAAGTGCAGCCTTGATGCCAGAAGTTATCAAATAGATGTCATCAGACGTTGCCGATGTCCGAAGGTGTGTATAGGGTGTATAATTTTGTAATATAAGGTGTGTATAATTTGAAAGAAATCCGTTGAAGTTTCGTCCTAATTGGGTAGACGCGCCAGAGTCGACGACCCGAACGCGTCCGGCCAAACAAACGGTACAGATTGGAAAAAGACCAAACATATCCTGGTCGAAATGACATGAAGAATACATGACCGGTGTTTGACATGCCGACAACAACAACAAAAGCTTTATCAGAGAAAATTATAACGGAGAAATTGGACGAAGCAAAGTTCACTTTGGTTAGCGCTCTATTATTGTAATTGTAACCCAGCAATTGCAATCTCTCTTAAGAATGCATACATATATAGTACAATGCATAATATTTTCTGTTGATTTATATATGCTTTTAAGGAAAGGTATTCTCTATTCGTTAGTTTTCTGTTGAAAAAAGGTTTGGATTTGTTGAATGAAAACATTTCCGTATACCTGCGACTAAATCAATACTACAAGTGCACTTCCATGGTGCAGTCTGTTTTGTATGTATGTACGTTAAAAACAGTTTATACTGGATTTACACCATCATACAAAAACTGTTCAATGCTACAAACTATTTTATTAAAGTCAACACATTTATTAATTTATTTAATAGCAAATTGCTAAATAAAAACTAAATAAATAGAGAAATTGCAACAATAGTATGAAGTACATAAGTACTAATTGTATACGTAGATATGGTTTGTAAGATTGTAAACTAAAAGGATGTAGATTTACAATGCGATTTTATATGAAATTTTACGTCGATAGAGTTACGGAAATAAATTTGAATGTCAAATTTTGATTACACGCCTATAATATAAACGAGAAATGTAAATATAAATTGTCGAGTATATCCAACGAATACGTTAAACGCAAATGAAAAAAATGGCTTATATTAACAGTACTATATAATTGTAGAAAGTTACCTAATTCAGCATAGCACAAGGCTCCTATCATCGACAGCACACCAGACATGATCCAGACGATGATCGCTTGGCCCGTAGAGCCGGAGTACCTCAGGACTCCTTTGGGCGAGACGAAGATCCCGGATCCGATGATGACTCCTACGATGATGGCCACCCCGTCCATCATCCCCAGCTCCTTCTTCATCTTGAAACCGCCGCCGGAACCCTCATCCTCGGCCACGTTCTCGGTTGAGGGTGCGAGAGGGCGCGGAGGACGGGCCTCCGACGCCGACACCTTCGCCATTTTACAGTTCAGATGGTCGACAGAATGCAAGGTAGGGTTTCACTGATTCATGACGGTTTGGATTTTGGCGGGAAAAGTTTGAATTGTGGCGGGAAAACCGTGTTCGCGCGCGCGCGTACACCACGACACTGATGACCACGTGCGATCCCTTCCGTTCGACATCGCCAGTTGAGATTCGGTTTGTGTTCGTCTCTCGCTCTAACGCTCGTCCGATGTATAGCCGTGTCTCGCTCTCAGCCCCTGTCACTCGGCGTGGTTTTAATGTATGCGAAGTTGTGGTTTTGCACGTATGGCAGATAAAATTATGTACGTAGTGTGTGATGCGTTAAAATTCGGCTACGGTATGCGCAAACGCTCCCCTTCTATTTTTAATTTGGGTTATTGTGTGTTGGTTTTGGTCTGCTCGACGGACCATTGCCATTTTTCAGCGTGGCTGGTGGTGAATCTGCAAGAAGTATTCATGTTAAGATCGCCACTGCACTGATGAACGTGATGCAGTTCAGGACTGTTCAAGCTCATGACTGAAAATATAGGTTCAGTTCATCTGCAATGTTTTATCCAAAGTCAAATACAAAACACAAGTATTTCTCTAAGAAACATAAAAAATAATTGGCTGGGATGTACATATATTTACTATTTTTTTCTATTCCTTCTTGCATATTTATCTCTCAGGCAAAAGATACAGTATTTATTTTTAGAAAATAATTACAATCCATTTTTATATTTGCAAAATATGTAAACATATACATTTTATCATATATGTATATAAAACCGAAATGGCGTCTGTAATTCGTTTCTAATTGGATGTCGTCAAAGTCGTTTCTTATTGGCTACGTCAAAGTTAAAGACGTTTGTGATTGGTCGGTCATTAAATAATATAATTTTTTTTCGATTCAAATAAATTTAATTAAAAAAACAAATGAAGATTTTTTTAATGGTTTTCATTTAATTTCCATTTACCGAGCGAAGCCGGGTAGCACCACTAGTATGCTATAAGTAGTCACCGGACCCAGAAGGTGCCGCGTATTGTTCAAAGGTTGTAAATGCATTGTTAAAGGTTTGCCGAACCTTTTTTACAAAGGATTTACAACATTGGAACAATGGATAGCACTGTGACTATCCTACCTCTAGCTATAATCAGATTTCACCGTTGGATGGATGCTTTTCAAATAACAATAGACCACTACAATAGAGCAAAAAAGCATGGTTTTTCTAAGAAATTGACTATATGAACCATTTTTATTTATAGTGAACGCCGAACTTTGCTTTTAAGTATCCGTCCCTTACTTATACCGTGTTGACACGATGCGCGTAACTTTGACGCTACTCGCAACGTGGCAACAGGTGATCCAACCGTTTTTGAACGGTTTGGACGTCCAAGCTACTCTAGTCGTGTCAACCCGGTATTAGTAATTATAAAGATTTAGAATTTTTGATAATATTAAAAAAAATATATTGCCTATATTATAATTAGAGATCTGACCGGAAGCGTGCCATTCATTGTTAATTGTTCGCTGTGCTTTGTCCAATTTTATGAAGAACCTTTTTTTTACACTCTAGCTTTGTAAATAGACCCAAAACGCCTTGATTCCTGGAAAAACGATACGCTTCCTATCCACCCTTTAATTATAATGTAGTGGTCTATTGTTATTTGAAAAGCAATGACAAATAACAATACACGTTCTAACAGTTCTAAATGCAAGAGAGCAAAAAAAAAGTTTTCCTAATAAGTTAACAAAAGCTTTAACGCTCCAAAAGCAGATTGCCCTAATCACCTTCCGCTATCTAATAATTAAACTTAACTAAATTAACTAAGAAAAAAAGCACTAATCAAAAAAACTTTAATTAAACATGTAAGTTAGCATCGTCATTCACTTTTCATTTTATTTTAATTATTTTGCCCACATATAGAATATCTAAAAATAACGGAGTTAATAATAATCCGTCAAAAATAACATAAACTTTTGATTCAAGCTCCCCCCCTTCCCATATTTCGTTTGCTTAAATTAATCAATCACAAAGAGTACCATCAGGTATTTTATACAATATCCATAAAAAAAAACGTTAATTTTCATTTGCTTACATGTACTATCTACAGCTCAAATAATCCTTGATAACTTAAATCTACAAAATATTGTATCCACCTATGTACGTATTTTTACGATATTATGTACACTGATGCTATTTATTTATGTTTGGATACGGAGTGTTGACTCACGGATGGTACTTTCCCACCACTTTATGACTCACTCTGAATCATCCCCCTCTAAATCGAAAGTGAAATCGTACAAAATTGTGACACATATTAATTTACGATTGAAATGTGTACACACAGTTGTTACCACGATAGTCTTATCCCCTTTAATACTATACAGATAACGTATTCCTCTTTTAAAAACATAATATTTATTTTTACGCATCACACATGTTATGTATGTAATATACAGTTATCCGAAGCAATTGAATTGAATCATATTTAGGCGCTGATAAACCAGGTTTCGATATATTATTCATACAATACAATCGCACATCTAAAAGGTCATGGTCTAACGTCAGAAGTAATGCATAATTTATTCAAAATTCCATATGTAAATGAAAATCGTCGGTATTATAAATTTCTCAAACATTAAAATTTAAACAATACAATTTCTCACTTGTCCGCACAGCGAAACTAACTTGATGAAGATATGAAGTATTCAACTAGTTTCACTTTCAACTCCTTATATTTCATGTATGTAGATAAGAAATTTATTTCAACATTTTTACATAATAAATAGTATCAAAGTTTACTTTGCTGAGGAACTTTGAACATTTACTTATTTTGCATATTGATATGACGCAACAAGGGAAGTACATACATACATACATATGTAGCTATAGGGTCAGTAATGCTGCGTACGGACCAAACCAACGACGATTTTGGGCCAACTTTTAAAACCAGTAGCGTACAAAATATCGAAATAAAAATTAAATTAAAAAATTGAAGTTAAATATCAAAATTAAGCTAAAGAGCGAGATTGAGCTAAAATTAGAGCATCGTTGATATTTTGAATTACAACAATGTTTTGAATTACGACGATACGCATTACAACCAGAGAAATATTATAATTTCTCTGATTACGAGCGAAAAAAACCTTGTTGTTTAAAGTCGTCACGATATACTACTGTGTTTCTAATTTAGCTCATCTAATTTAGATGATCTAATTTTAGCTCAATCTAGCTCTTTAGCTTAATTTTGATATTTAATTTCAATTTTTTAATTTAATTTTTATTTCGATATTTTGTACGCTACTGGCCAATTTTACAGGAACCGTTTCAATGGAAATCAGAAAAATTGGCAAATTCTGATAAGAAACGATCGACCTTGACAAACCACGGTCTGGCCAACAACGAGACTCTAGTGGGAATCGAACCCGTGACACCTTGTGACACCGTGAATCGAACCCGTGACACGAAAAAATACAACACTCACTAATAGACCACGCTCCTGGTTAAATATGTTTTTATTAGAATAATCTAGCACAGCGTTTCACAATATGGGTCCACATGGCTCCCTTGAGAGGCCCAAACCCTCTCAAGGTAAGCACAAACTAAAATTCTACTTTTGGAGAGGCATAACGAGCTCTAGGGGAGGCACAGTCAGAATAGAATTATAAAATTTTTATACGTTTGCATTTCGAAAATAAACTAGCTTGTGAAAATATACTATGTAGATGGGGGCTACTTCAATGGTTGGCAAATATCGAAGATTTTACCGAAGATTTAAGAAAAAAGATGTTTACATGAATCTGGATTTAGTCGAATTATGCATCTCCTCTCAAAATCTCATAACCGTCTTAATGTTTTAGTAAAAAGAGGCGATCTCCGTATGTTACTAACAACACTTGAGCCAGATATAAATAAACTCGCTAGTTTACATCAGGTATAAAAGGGTACCACGGTGCAAAATAGGTTGAGAAATGCTGATCTATCATGTACACTTTATATGCTTTGTATCGGTCAATTTTTGTTTATCTTATTGGACCTATAGCAATGCATGTACTTCCCTTGTTGCGTCATATCAATATGCAAAATAAGTAAATGTTCAAAGTTCCTCAGCAATGAAAAGTTCCTGCGATGAAATGCTCGTGCGATGAAAAGTCACCGCGATGAAATGGCGTGCGTAATGAAATGGTCGTGCGATGAAATGTCCTGATACGTAAATAAAGCACCATGATACAGACAATTTACTTCCGGTTAAGATTTAAATTATTTTTTTATGTAATCACGACAACACTTTATAACGCAAAATTAGTAAACATATTAACCCAATTGATTAAAAGCTTAGGGCCGGGCCGCACCGTGCGACTTGCGAGCGACTTGGTTGAGGGCGACCAGACCAATACATGCAGGTAGATGGGACATGCCACACCCGTCAACTTGTTTGTCGCACACATTTCCATACATTTTTTCGTGTCGTGCAACTAGTCGGCCGACAAAGTTGCACGGTGCGGCCCGGCCCTTAAGGTTTAGTTCCACTTTCGGCGCTTGCAACTGCAACTTCCCCATGTATCAGCAAATGATCCAGATGAAGTTGCGATCACGATGTTCGTCGCCAAAATTGGAATTGAACCCTTAGTTTAATTTGAAAATAAGGTGATTGAATTGAAGTTCACACATTTTGTTGACCAGTGCCCCTTCTCTAGCTAAGCCTCTTGGGAGACTACTTTAGCAGTCTTTCACAGGATGCTAGATCGAGCCGCGAGACGACAAATTTGCAAAGAAATGAATCGAAAATTGCAAAATTGAAGAGAGAGAGCGATGGTTATTTGGCCAGCGGACGTAGTGTACTGACGAAAAATCCGGCTAATGGGCTGACACCTTTGGCTTCATATAAATAAATTGCATTTAATAAAGCCGAGTGTGTGACCGCGAGTGTCGCGTTTCCGTTTCGGGAGAGCGAACGCACAATCGGGGTCGTTGTGGAAGCGTTTACGCGCCGAACTTCGGCATTTACAATCGACAGCTTCCGGTCGCGGCGTCTTCGACCGGACGAAGCTTCCTGGAGCTGGTGGCAGCACTTCCGATGGACGACTGCCACTGGCGACTTCTGGAAGCCGACGCTGACCCTTCGACGCTGATTGTGATTGACGGGTCGGTGTCCCTCCTGGTTGGAGAGGGACGACTGCCACTGTGTCGGCTCCCTCCTGAAGCGGGACGAGTGTATAAACGTTTCCGTCTTCCCCTCTCGAAATCCTGTCATCCTTTGGCTCTTTGAAGGAGCGGTCGAAAACAACGCCAAATATCCGACACACATCTGTCGGGTGATTAGTTCCAGTTGAGAACAAGACATTTGAACGCGAGGTCTCTTACAGGATGGGAGAGTCCAGGGTCATCCGTTTCTGAGGTCCCTTTGTTCTTCAAAATATTCCTTTTGTTCGCTACTCAAAAGAAAAGATAATTTTAGCAAAGTGTCTACCTAGGTATGTACTTCCTTTCTGACAGCACCCACTCACAATTCAGTCAGGCGGACCAAAGAGCTTTTAGCAGTCATTGTACGTACATAAAGCTGTGGCTCCACCGAGAGCTGAGCTAAACGAGAAACAATAGGCGAAGGAAAAAAAAAGAAAATTAAATTGGTCAGAATATTGTTTCGTAGGGGTGGGTTGAAGATCCAAATGAAAGGCCAAAGTCGCTTCACAGCATTTATTGACTAATTTAGGACGTCCACGCGCAGCCAGCGCTCGTTCCAGAATGATCTGATATGGCCTTAATATAGCTTAACGACCGAGCTATGCTGCTGGCTGGCCTAAGACCTCCTTATAAAGGGGAAGTCGCTCACTACAGCTTCCCCGATCCGTTTGTTTCTCCATTGTCTAGGTACCTTTTAAGTGAGTTTTAAGTGAGTCTCACGCTCTTAGGGTTCTAAGGAATTCTACCGACCACTTCCCAATGTCCTGTTAGGCCAATTCTGGGGTCTCCATTGTTAGCCTCTTAGGGCCGGGCCGCACTGTGCGACTTGCGAACGACTTGGTTGAGGGCGATCAGACCAATGCATGCAGGTAGACGGGACATGCCACACCCGTCAACTTGTGCGTCGCACACATTTCCATACATTTTTTCGTGTCGCGCAACTAGTCGGCCGACAAAGTTGCACGGTGCGGCCCGGCCCTTAATGTTCCCACGTTACAATATTATTACCATTTTGGTCAGAATTATATGGCGAATGGATGTAAATGATGATGATGATGTTATAAAAATATTTAATATACCTACATATATCATTGATTTCTGAGAACGATTTTGACATTGTAGGTTTTGGCTAAATACTCGAATTTTGGCGATTTGTTTTAATTGTTTTAAGTTGGTTTATTATAAATGGTATATATTCGGAGTAACAAAGACAGCGCTATAACCAACCGAAAAAAAATATTTACACTGGTGTAAATCTAAGCTAGAAATGACTTCGCTTCGCTCTTGGTGGAAATACTAGAATTATTATATTTTCCGAGAGTCAGTACATTTATAAATCCAAATTAGTAAATTGCTAAAATTAGGTTTATGACCCAACAGCCACCCTCGCTAGCAGTGTGGCTCACTCACAATAGCACTTTTATGAAAGGTGATGAAGCTGAAAAGAACGTCAATATGTATGTACTTTTGAATTCGGTTTCAAACTACATATGTCAACATTGAGGTATTGGAATCTAGCTTTTCTGATTAGTGTCTCCGAGATCTTTGTTTATGTATGAATTTTATGATAACAATCTGTGGGGCTATGCTTTCAATCTATGTATAAAGCTCTCTTAAGTTAAAAAAAAAACTAAATGATAAACAGGACATCGAACTAGCGTCTATCATGGCGACTGATCTAAACTAGCGTTGGGGTTTTATAGCTTGTTCATAATATCGAATCGATTAATGTTTCGCACGCAACTTCATCTTGATCAAAGTAAAACAATACAGGATTAAGGACGAGAAAGTAGAAAGTAGATGAACTCGCAATAAGCTAAAAAGCTCCAATTGGCAAACATGTTATAGAAAGACAAATGATTGACGTCAGTTTATCTCAAACTCAAATTAAAATATGAGACTTTATGATAACATAAACAATGTATCTGTTGATATGGATGCAGACTAGGACACGTTGCTAAATCAATCAATGAACGATGACTGAAAAAAATCGACTGTTTTATAAATCAGATCAGTTGATATTAATACAACGAAGAGACCATTTATTAAAAAACCATCGGTGGATGATATAAAACACGTTACCAAATGAAGATAACGAGGTGAGGTCCAAAAGAGGGAACAATATCTATACGTCTGGAAAAAATGACACAAAGAAGAATATTCATTGCTATCTGAACTTATTTAAACAAAGTTAGATCATTAAGTAGACTCGAAATTAACATTAACATTAACAGTCTTACTAATTTTCTCGCAAAATCTCGATTTTTCAGCAATCTCGAATTTCGCTGAATTGTATAAAATACTGCAAATTTACAAATTTGACCATAGATGTAAGGGTTCCAAAAAACCGCCCAAAATAAAAAGCCGGTTTTCAGTTTTTTTACAAATAAAAAGTTGGCCGGCTTTCACCGGTTTTAGAAAAATACGATTTTTTTTAAGTTTAAAATTTTTATATCGAAAAAAAAATGTAAATATGTATATATTTGCATTATATATATATATATATATATATATATATATATATATATATATATATATATATATATATATATATATATATATATATATATATATATATCTATATTATGCAAAAAAATAGTTTTTTATAAATTAAATTAAGTTATAAACATTATGAACATTCATAAGTAGTCACCGGACCCAGAAGGTGCCGCGTATTGTTCAAAGGTTGTAAATGCATTGTTAAAGGTTTGCCGAACCTTTTTTACAAAGGATTTACAACAATGGAACAATGGATAGCACTGTGACTATCCTACCTCTATTCATAAGATTATTACTTTATATTATTATTACAAATATTGCAAATAATACAATTTGTATTATATGTACATATATCACAGCCGTAAAATGGCAGATCCTAAATACGCACATATAATTAAATGATTTAAATAAGCTACTATCAAGAATATATTATTTAAAAAATAATGTGTAACCTCGCAGAAAAACTATAATTGTGGAATCGTGAACTTTAATATTAAGAACTGCTGAGATTCAAAGATATAGATAAAGAGATTTCAAAGTTGTTTTTACGCATCTGTTTTAGCTTAAAAAATCCAAAAGCAACCGTTGCAAATTTCGGAAACAAATTCATTTGAAACGGCAAATTCATTTGATCACGAACATTTTAAATCCATAATAAAAGTAGGTATGTGGCCTCAATATTTAAAGGGCAATTCCTTCGAAGAAAAATCAATTATATTTCGGAAATTCCTATGCATTTTGCCATAAATCATTTGACTACTTTTTTTGATGTTTTCAAGTACAAGGATTTGCGATAGTGTGGGATTTGCGATAGATAAGGATGCTTTCTATACCTGAAGTTGGGTAGGTCATTGAAACTACATACTTTCAATAATATTTTATTGGTTTATGACCTGGTCCATTACTAAATCTCAAAGAAACCGCTCAAGAAAGAAAGTAATGTAGCTTTTTTTTTTTTGTTCAAAGAAATATACGCCCATTACCTAAGAGCGTTTATACATATTTATTTTGATCTTTCATAGAAATTTAAAATTCATAATTGTTAATTTTGAGGAAAAAAACATTAATTAAAGAAAACATAAAAAAGCCGGTTTTCGGTTTTTTGAAAAATGGTCAAAAAGCCGGCTTTTCGGTTTCGGTTTAAACCGGCTTAGAAGCCCTACCATAGATGTCTCTGTGGATATTAATTGATATGAATTTATGTACTTTGTATGATACTAATAATATTGTATCAAATGTATAATGTTTCTAGCCAGGAAGGCGCATTGGGGTTACCTGTAAGGCCTTCCTGGTATAAATTAAAAAATATAAAAAACGTGAACTATAAATATAAAAAATGCTCAGAAGTAAAGTTGAGCTAGGGCTTATGTGTTTGGAAAAAACAATGTTAAAGAAATCTACTATGAGTTAAAGGCTAACTATTGTTGAATGTTTGGTGCTTGTCAATCCAGCGAAATTAAAAATGACAATAAAAAACAATTCAGCCTCAACCTTATAAGTTAGATGCATTTACAATCAGAAATAAAATAAATAAACAATTTCTGAAACCTTCAACCTTTTTTATAGCCTCATGTTGTGATTTTTATGATAATTTTGAATGGAATGTTTCCAACGAAAACTGTCAGTGATAACATCTCGAATGGAATTCTGTGTTTTTTTCCGTATGGGGAAAAACAAACTTTGAAGAATGTACAATAAGGCATAAATAAGTAGCAACCTTTCTCATCTTTTAATGCGAACTCTTCGCCTACAGCTACAAAATAAATAGAACACTACATCCAGACAATTTCTGCGTTATCTTTGTTTCCACGTAAAATTTTATCTAAAGGGCTTTCACAAGGTTTGAGCTGCTTACGTCACTAATTCCAATAAAATCGATTTTAGATATCACATCAGTGCGCTGTGTGAAACTTCAAACCTACTAAATATAGCCATTCAACACATGTATTGGCTTTGTTCTACAACCCCTTTTTATTTTGCTGGATTTTTTAAACCCTCTGTCTGGTTCAGTTTTGTCAATTAAAAAAAAGAAACTGGCCAACTACCGGAATAACCGGTCTTTTTATTTGCAGGCGCAAGTCCTCGTTTAATTTATGGCTGTCGAAAGTTTTCTGCACAACCTCTCGGAAGGAACGGTTTCCTCGAATTATGCAACTTTTTTTGACGATTCAACTCATACTATTCAATTATGTTATTAGTAATAACTTATTACTAATGAGAAAACAAACAATAACATGTCTTTTTAAATTGTTTTAACTTTCTTCTTTTTTGTTACTATTATACATATGAGTCCGATACCATGAGTCTGATCTTGTCGACTACGTGTGATTTGTAAATGGTATACAATGCTGTGGAGATTTCGTTTAAAGCGATATAACTTTCATTAAGATTGTCAGGTCCTTTGTCAAACGCACAATTGAATGAGAGCGGAAGAGTACACCGTTTGAACACGCACCGTGGATTGACTTGTTTATCAAATAAAAGTACATGTCGTGCATCTCGTCATTAAATTACATTCCATTAACTTACATATGTAGGAAGTTAAAAAAAGTTTAACCCTTTGAATGCTGACCAACGCCGATCGGCGTTTTGCTGTTTTTGAAGTCCATAGGCCTGCAAAACGCCGATAGGCGTTGTAAACTTTACATGTACAAAGTAAATAAGAATACTACCTGCTAAGCCTTTTAAGTTAGCATTGAACATGGGTCGTGTAATCCGTGTGATTCATTTGTCAACGTTTATAAAGACTCGTTTACATCGGAATTTCTGAATTTATAACCATAGCAGAATTACCCGATGGAAATCCCTAACTGCTGAGTATTTTAGATTGTGACTTATAAGGATTGTAAATAGGTTTTTGTGTTATTTTTCCTATTATGCTGCAGATTAACATTAGAATAATATAATACTATGATTACTAACCAAATTAAATTAAATTGTAAAATAGAAAATGATCAGTAGATCAGTAGCTATTAAAATAGATATAAGATGTATTGTGAACATAATTTCGTAATAATAAAAAGCATTTAAAAATCAAAAAAAAAAAAAAGATTGTGAGCATTACATTTTAACAACAATGACGAAGATGGAACTAGTTTTGGAAAAATACATTCATTAATAGACTTCTTTTGTTTTCTTTATATTTTTGCAAGATATATTAGAGTCTAAACACACCTTTACAAAATTCGAAATCCTCGGTGGTAGTTATCTAGGGTTTGTTGGATTAGCTATAATTTTTATACCTGCTTTCTATTGGATTTCTAAATAATTCTAGTTGTAAATGTTGACGAAATTTTCAGCGTGGAGGGTTAACATGAAGAATAGAAAAGACGACAGCACTAAAGGGTTAATTATTTCTTATTTGGTGCAAAATACTATGAATCTATATACATATAGACACATTAATTTGAAAATGAATATGAAATATGTACGTATGTACCTTATTTGTAGTGTAATAGCAAGTATTTAAGACAAATTACAGTCACATTAGATATCAGAATTGTACCTTCATTAAACTTAAGTATTGTTATACTTGTAGATATTCTCATAGCATTCTCCCACTCATGACAAATATAAGTATGTCCAATCTAATCGTGTGTAGGATTGATGATTCTACGGAAACGTTTATTGCATAGTTTTAAGTGTATACATTCCAGTCCAAGTGTTCACTCCAGTTCGTTCAGGAATATAATAGTTTATCAATTGACGTACTATTAGTTTAATTACTAACAGTCAAAAGCTATCTTCAAATACACTCGCCAGGTATCGCATGACACTTTCAAAACCTTTGAGATGTCAAAACGCTTAGTATTCAAAAGGGAAATCCTTTGTAAGCCTCTATAATTTTAATACCTTTGCTATAATTCTCGTTTCCGCTAAGATTAAAAATATATACGAGGATGTGACGAGAATACTTAAACTTATGCGTGAAGGTTTGTGCATGAACAAACTATTTGTTCTTTTAACACAATAAATACGGTGACCATACGCCCTTTATTTAAGAGGCCAGTCCTTTATTTCACTGTTTTATTCTTTAAATTTATTTATTTTCTAAAATCGCCCTCTTGTCCATTATTTTTTTGTTAAGTTGATTGTCGCTATTTCACTAGGACTAAGACGATCCTACTGGAGTTTTCTGCTATAGAAATGTTTGAGAGATCGAAGATCGACAAATGAAAAGATAGAAGAATGATGACAAAATGACAAGCCCTGCCAACATGGGTTCATTTTAAAATTGCTCCTTTAAAAGTCTCCTTGGATCTAATAATAATTGAACGAATATTTTTATTTGTGAATTAACTATATGTGGACCCATGAGAAAACCCAATTAAAATAGATTATATAGGGGCATGCATTTATACCAAATGCAACTTTGAAATGAGCTGTAAACAATTTTTGATTTTTAAGCACGAACCCGCATTATTAAAAAAAGTTGATTCTTGTGAAAAATATTAAAATTAATTTCAAGAATGTGTATATGATTGTTTAAAATTTTTATGCTAACATTTTATTATATGTAAATGTTATAAATTTATAATTTTTCATTTTTTTTAAGTTACAAAACGATTCCTAATGTCCTTTATTTTCTCCCAAAAAATATGGTCACCGTAACTATAACTGGCCAGATTGGTTCGAGTATGAGCAAACTAGCACGTTGATGACCGTAACTGTATGTAATATTGTAGATAATACAAATAATAAATACATGAAAACACATTGGGAACAATAAAAAGTATATATTTCAAATAATAATCGTAGGTCAAGCCGTCGGTAAATCTAACTTAAATATTCTACAGGTGCCGTCGTCTGAAGTGGTCATAATACTATCGGATGCCGAAGAATGTGAAATGTCTAGTACTTCAGCTTTGTGGCCGCTGAAATTTTGTATTAATTCTCCATTTTTTCCGTCGAATACTTTTGTACATCCGCTTATACAGGTTGCCACGATGTAATTGTTAATCCACATCATAGACGTTATGCCGATAGCTTCACCGCCTTCTTGCGTAGCACAGTTGTGACGCAAAGTCTGTCTCGCTGCATCCCAAACAGTCAAACTTCCATCAAGTGTACCTGAATGAATACAACGAATATGGTTATAATATCACGAATACATTTATAAATCTTTGTACTTTTAAAGGTTCTTTTATACCAGCACAGCTCAAGTCGGCAACTACACATAAACAGAAGTACGAAAAATGTTTTTAGTACATTTTATATGGACATATTCATATCTTTCGTAATGTGTAATGGTTCCGCGACAAAACGCTCAATGACACAACGCGCACGACATAACGTTCACGGATATTATACTCACAGATAAAACGCTCATGCGTCATAACACTCACGGACATAACATTCACAGATAAAACGCTCACGGAATTATTCGTACGTATTAAACGCTATTTTTTACAACAAAATTAATCCAAAATTCAATAAAATTTGTCGTGACGAATTCACACATTATCTTATTACAGATTAGTAAATGAAATATTTATTAGATATTTCAGTTTAATCTCAATTTATTCACAAGGTACCAACTTAATTATAGGATCTTTTTGTGTCTTCGTATTTATGAAGATTTTCAATTACAATTACGATACGTTTGGTCGCGTGAGCTTTAGGTCGTGCGCGTTGTGCCGTTGAGCGTTAGGTCCATGAGCATTTTGTTGTGGCGTATCGAAACAGCAGTAACCAACACGATCTATGCATATTATACAACAGTACGTGTCACCGAAACTTATCAAGCTTATGGAAATATTCACGCATGACATGACGTCATAGTGGCGAGTGCACCCGTACTAACGAAAGTGCTGCGATGCGTATATGAATCTTTTCAGAAATGTCGTAGTGACAATATTGACTCAATGATACGACGCAAGCAATATTGCGCTGTATCGTCGCGCTCTGTAATGCATATGTTAGCTGATATTGCCTTGCACTCATCCAATATGAACGTGTCGAAAACAGGCGGTGCTGTATAGTATGAATAGAAGTAATTTTCCGTGCAGAGTTGTGCCGAGCTGTTGACGTAAAGTACTGGATAATATAAACGGACCATAAATCATTCAAAGTTTAGTGTTACATGTATTTGTATGTACATATGTGGTTTTTTTTTGTTATATAAAACATTATACATATGTATATTTTATCTTTATATGAAGTATTAATAGATAAATCATTGTTTTAATTATCTTTTTAATAACAACACATTGCTGATTTTAATTAATTCATAGAGCAGAAGGGTTAGCAGATATATCGAATTAAATATACTTACCAACAGCAAACAGCCCAAGACTTGGATCTTTACTGAATTTTACTGATTCAACTGTGGAGTCGACGTTTAAGGTTCCGATGATTTTTCCCGTAGTAGATTTTACCATTATAACTTTTCCTATTCAAATTAAACACAACGTAAATTTTCATACCAACAAATCCTTAAGTAAGACAAATGGAAATAATTATAACAAAATTTACCATCGATACATCCAGCAACAATAAGATTGTTATCGTGATAGGAATCTATAGCATTTATAGCAATTTCTTTAGATTCAGAAGTAATGTGAAATAAGCTCGTTGCCGTTTTTAGATCCCATATTTTAATAGAACAATCGTCGTATCCTACAGCCAATCGTCTACCATCTCGTAACAGCTATAAAAAGGAAAAAAGACCGCACAAATCAAAACATTTTTTTTTTAAATAAATATACATATGTATAATCAAAACTTTTCTTACAACTCCACATGGTGCCCGTTGTCCGTGATTCAATAAAATTTTAGCCTCACCAGAGGGTATTTTCCACACATAAATATCACCAACTTCAGCACAGCATATAAAAACGTGTGCACCCGGGTGCCAAAAGCCCCAAGACAGATCACCTATTTGGTTTGACCATATAGGCTCCCAAGTAGCATTAGCTTCGGTTGGACAGCGTCGAATCTGGATGAGGCCGCCCATATCAGCTGTTGCCAAAAACGCTCCGTCAAAACTGAAACTGGCAACGAGCACCGAATCCGAGTGCTCGGTGCATTCAAATAATGGCTCCCCAGTTGAGATGTCCCAAACATAGGCTTTGTCGTCCTCGCCTCCGCTGACGGCAAACTTGCCTTGGGGATGGATAGAGCCACAGAACACTGAACCTTTGTGCCGACTGAAAACAAGTTCTGCATTGTCGATAATATCTTCATCACCGTCTGAGTCTTCGATATTCGGATTGTCGAGGATGTCCAACACTTCATCTGCATCACCGACGTAGACCATCTCATCTTCGTCGGATTCTTCACCCATGATCTCATCATCTCCGTCAACGGAGGATGGTGGAGTTTCATCTCTCATTCTTACTAGCTGAAAACAAATATATAATTTGAATATTTTTGTATTCATTTCAAACAAATTTTATAAGGTTTCATATATGTATATATATAATAATTTACTTTCCAATAATTCAAAAACAAAAAAAAATTACAATAACAATATATTGAATGAATCGCTATGTTGATAAAAAAAAACGCCAACGAAAGCATAGTTGTTTACCAATGAAGTTTTTTATATTTAGTTTTATTTAATCAACAAAAAACCGATTTGATAACAAAAGTATTTATAAAAACACATGCTCCTATATTAAATTATTTTATATTTAGTTAGTAATACATTTTGTCTTCTCTGAAATAAATTCATAACAAGGGTTGAAGGAAAATGAATATGGTAAGGCATTTATCAGGAAAGGACGAATTTAATATAATACAACATATCATAATGGGTAACGGAATATATACATAATAGTGTTGATAAAAAGTGTTTAAAATTATAATAAATTAAAGAAAAACCTTTAAAGGATTCAAACCTTATAGTACGACACGTGCGAGCTGTCAAAACAGAAGTCTAAGTGAATGGGTCGTAAGACAACTTAATACTACCATACAAATATAAAATACGACGGAGATCGAATTCAGGGCGTTGCTGCGGAGCTCGGAGCAGGAACATGGAACAGTAGAACTATGAGGTTTTATCCGGAGCTGGAATGGAGCCAGATCACGTAATTTGGTAATGCTCCACAGCTCTGATTTTTTTAAAATTAAAATTTCCTTCAAAAATAAGATTTTGATTTGGAGCAACACATTCAAAAAGATTGTAATATAATAGAGGGTGTGCGTAGAATTAGAGTAAAATTGGTTTCAAAGCCATAATATTTATATAGAACAAATTAAAACAATGTGTAGAGTTGCTTTAAGTTTGCCTATTACTCAAATAAGTGTTGAATGACTTTTTTTCTGCATTAAAATTAATGTCAAATTATCAACTAGAAAAGACAAGCAATTGGGGATGATTTGTTATCTTCCATAAATAAATAAGATTTTTATACGTAAATAGTAAATAAATAAATGAATATATGTAATTTCTATTCATACTTAACCGTAGCATGTAGTAGAGTGGAATAAGTATTGTTGCGTAGGGGTGGGTGGAGGATCCAAGTAAAAGGCCAAAGTCGTTTCACAGCATTTATTGATGATTAAGGAGATACACGCACTGGCAGTACTCCGTCCAGAATGTCTTGATATCACCTAAGTACCGCCTTATAACGGGTCGGTCGCTCAAGGCATCCGGTTACTTCCCTATTGTTTAGGCATTTACCTGGATATGTATTCCCACGACACCCAGTCCCACGGTATCGGTCACTTCTGCGAAGGGACCAATAACAACCAATTCGGTGGCCATTGTTTAGCCTACATGCACTTATAACGGTCACACAGTCTGAGGCTGAAGCGGAGCTCCTCAAAAAAGTGGTCGTTTCGATTCTTTGATCGTAATGTAAAGGAACTTCAAATAAAATTGAGAACTCCATATAAAAATAAATTGACATAGAAATAAAAAATATACAGATCATGTTTTACAAATAATGATGTCAACCCAAAACTTGGATATTGAAATAAAAATAAATATTAAATCTATTATATAATTAATATAGCATAAAAAAACGTTTTTATTTGTTTTTAAATAAAAATGATTACAATTGCATTTTAAAATTCATTATACCATGATCGGAACGAATTTATGCATCTTTAGACCAAATCGTATTTCTCATCTGACAGTAGTTTGTCAATTGAGTTTTCCTCGTTTTCGTTTAATATAAAAATAATCATGTCATTTTTTCAAAGAGGTTAACTTTCTTTTGTTTATTTTAATTACTTGTGATTTTTTAATCTCTTCATACCATTCATGATTTTTTCAATCTCTTCATACCATTCATGATTTATAGGTTATGTAAACTGTTTCAGGTCTCCTCCAATTGAAATCTCCTTTTGCCGAGATTAAGCGTTTCCGTAGTAAAATAGATCTCAAAAGACCGAGAAGACCACATTTCTACAAACAAACGTATTTGGATATCTCGGAACCTAAATATCCATCATTCAAATATATGCCTATGGCATTTCAGTGCAAAAAATTAAAAGTATCAAAAAATAGAGACATAGAAAACCCCTTCGAGACAATTCTAGCCAAAGAGTGCGCCAATTGGTTTAATCACTCGAAAATGGTCGCTTTCATACACACAAACTCGATTCCGTCGTATGACAAATTCAAAACTATGGTAGCTCTGAAAAAGGAAAACATGTACTTGCGAACTTATGGCAAAAAAATCGTAAGCATGGCAGTTACGGATACGCCGTTCGAAAGCGTGCTCAAACTATTTGTTTCGCAAAGTCAGATCATATTTTCAGAAGAGGTGAAAGCCGCCGTACTTTCTAAGATTCTCCGGAAGACGCCCCAATTTATATTAATGGGTATGTGTACTTGTTTATGTAAAAGAACATTATGTAAGAATGAATTTTTAACCATTTGTTATTCTTTCAGCTGCCATTATTGATGGACGTCTTGTATCCAGAAATGAATTTGTCGAATACAGCGAATACCCATCGTTGGATATCATGAGATCGAAATTATGTAATGTCCTACAAAGTAGCGGAGTGAACCTTGTCAGTCAAATGACCCAACATCAGTCGTCTCTTGTTAATAATTTGGATGAGTATGTCAGAATGAAACAGTCCGAAGATGATAGTAAAAAAAATAGTACAGATTCACAGACACCAGATGTAGAATCAGTACCGGAGTCGTAGATTGTAGCTTTCTTCTTTAATCTTAATACAATAAGTTTTGAAATCTAGTATTTCAAATATATGTATGTCGACAAATTAGTAAGACATAATAAATTAATTGAAATATTTTTATTTACTTTTACTATTTACCTTTTCAACATACATATGTATAATACTTACTTAATATGAGTTTGCACTTACATTTGTGTTCCAAACTGCGTGAATACTTTGAGATTTTGCGAAATGCTATGAACAAATTGGAAATCAATTGCAAAGTCCAAAGAGATGTTCTGAATAAAATGCTTCAGTTCTTCAATGGCTTCTATTAAATTTGATCTGTTTGGTTTTTTTTTTTTTTATTTATTCTTGACTTTGAATGGTAAATGTTTTTCTTTTTAAATAAGTTATTGTTTACTTTGAAGGTGAAGGGGGAAGATAATACCTATGTATTTTTTTTAGCACAAATAGATTTTGGTTAATAACCAAAAAAGTTATGATCACAGTTCTGGTTTTTGTCTGAATGTATGATTAATATACATATACATACATATCTTCTGAGACGATGTTAGCGAATGCATCAACTAAACTTATATGAAGCTTTGAATCACTCTTTTTTTTTCATTTCTGGTAAGAAGGTTAATATGAAATTGAGGTTAAGATAGATGATAATGAAATTAAAACAACGTGATGCGTACAATTTTTGTGATAATGCAGAGATCACAGATTCATTTTTATTAGTATCCAAAAATGTATAAAAATAGCATAAGTACATACAAAATTTCAACACTTCACCTATTTATTCTAATGAAATAAATATCACATTGTTTTTAATTAATTACATATCACAATGTGCAACCTATTGAACTAGTTTTCTTTGGTCATCGTCGAATTTATGATTTAAACAAACCAGCGAGACGAGTTAAAGCAACAGCCGCTTCGACCTCTTCTCGTGCGTGGACAAAACCGACACCTTGATTTCTGAAATCGAAAGCTTTATCGTACGGATCGTCTATCTTCGAATCGTTGCAGCAGTCTTGTAAAGTATACTCGGATGTTTTGTTCCGACAAAGTATTTCATTATTGTCAAATTTGGAATTCTTGGTCCGATTCGGCAACCAAGTGACATAATTGCTCTGCCGAGGTTGAAATTTTGCAGCGCTCTCGAGCCACTTGCTCAAAAGAACTGGCTGCTGATTGACATCCGGTAGCTTGGACACAACTATATCATTCAGCTCTTTCGTTTTAAGTCCATTTAAGTATTTCTCCATGATGTGGCTTTTGTACTTGTTTATCGAGTGTGCTGACATGGCGTGTTTGCACTCTTCAGTTGTGGAACTCACATGGTAACATTGAGGTTTAAGACTAGCAGCCATTTCAGACTTGAAGCGCTTTATGAAAGTTGATTCAGTCTTTGGACACCTCGAAGTGTAGCAGTGGTCGGGTTTTAGATGTTCATCTATGCTCTCAGGACTTCCAGGTTCCGTCTCTTCCCATATACTGTCTTCGGAGCATATACTGAATTGCTCTACATTGCCTCGGGCTGTGGTGTTGTATGTTTTGATTAAGTGAGCCCATGTTTTCTTCGCGCGTTCACTGCTTGCGTTTTTCAACTTTCTTCTCCAATTGGCAAACCAATTACAAATCTGAAATTTGAAAAATAATTATAAAAATAAATTGTATTTTCAATATTAATAATAATAGTTCATATAGTCAATCTTTTCTAAGACTTCGATTTCATTTTATAAGCATGTTGAGTATTAATACTACAAAAGAGTGAAATTTCCTTTGTTAAAATTTGTTTATATCTTTTTACAAGGTTTTTTATATTAAGTTCTTCACTAACAAAGAATATAAATAAGGTCAGTATTTAAGACAACCTTTTCCTACAGTAATCATTTTTAAAATTTAACTCAATAGATATTTTAATGTATAATTTGTAAAAACTCTCAAATTATATATGTTGTTTCAAGACTTTCAGGAAATTATTATATGTATAATATATCAAAAGATTATTTTTTTTGTATTGCTATTTATTTTTAGTAACGTACTTTTTAGATAATTCTTTTGTTAAGAGGGCTGTACACCCGAAACCTTAATTTTGTTGCCGTTCCTTTCTTCGATATACATATATATTGATAGAATGCGACAATATATATCAATATATATATATTGAGTGAATGCGACAGTTTCGCTTCGACCAGATAATACGTATTTTAAATCGACAAAATCGAGGTTTCGTATTCTCCCATTTTCTCCTCCAAAACTGGACCAATTTAAAAAAAAAAATCGTCATCAGTATGAGAAAGATATTGTCTGTTCAACTATGCGCGTATTTTTTTTTTAAATCGACCGTTAAATAAGCACGCTGGACTCATTTCGTGGGTGTAAAAAAGAGGCGATTTTATAGATGTTTGGCGGCTCCTAGCTCCTATAAAAATAACTAATCAAAAAAAATAAAACGATAGATGCATCCTAATGGTGGATATCCATAGCATATTAAAAAATAATTTCTCTAGTGCCATAATTGAGGAAGGGAGAAGTGTAATACGTTTGTATGGACAAGGCGCTGGTGTCCAGCCCTCTTAATACTATATCAAAAATTACTGCTCTAATGTATTTGTAATTTACCTGTATATAAGTCAGTCCAGTTTCAATTGCTAAACGCTTCTTCTCATCTCTATTTGGATATGGATTTTCTCTTCTACGCACGAGCCATTCTTTTAAAAATCTCTTTATTTCTGGTGTGAACAATCTCTTGACCGTTTTCTGTCCTATGCCCGAAGATTTTCTACTGAAAAAACAATAAACACTATCCAATTAGAATATCTTTTTCAGATCTCTGTTTGTCTCCAACGAATTAAACACAAGTACTAACAATGGAAATGAAAGACGCCAAACATGTTTCGGACAAAAAACGAGGATAGACTATAATTAGAATGCAACTTCTGCGCATACCTTGTAAATCTCTTATTCCTTGCGGGTCGCGTCGACTTTCCACTCATCGTCTTTTTCGAATTTGGATCCATACTTGATACTGATTAAATGCGCAACAGTCTAACTATCATGTTTGGTCTGCAGAAGGTTTAGACGAAGATGCTAACGAGAAGACAGCGCGTCGACGATTAAACTTCGCAGCAGGGGATGGACTGTAACAAGACAGACATAAAATAATACGAAAAAAATTAAAAGACGCTTATAAATAGACAACGGAAAAAGCGAAAGCCAAAAACGGAACAAAGAAGCTTTTTTCAGCTCAAGTCGCCATTGCAACAATGAAATTGGAATGTCCTGACGCAGTAACATGAAAGAGACTACTCATAAAGCAATGTTCCACTGAAAATTGATACACGTCTCACATTTTACAGTTCACTTTAATATTTATAACAAACAATGGATACTGCGCGGCATTTATGTGTTGCGTTTTAAATTGTCCCAAATGTGTCGATGTGTGTACTAGAAAGTGATTTACATCTTATTCTATGTATGTTTTGGGTTTGATGTTTGCAAAATTACACGTAAGGTTTTCAATCGTTTGTTGTTGTTAGCATGTTATTGTTAGATTTGTTATTGTTGTGTTTTTCGTATTATCATTGTTGACTCACGTGTCGTGTGCAGGTGCAGCTAGTGTGACAGTATCGCTGTTTGTGTGTGCCAGAAGTTGGAGTGTGCTATGGATGATGATGACGCCGCTTGAACGGAGACTAAGATCACATCCAAGAGATGCCGCCAGTTGTTTAGCGAGGTGCATCATTGAATTCTCTGAATCATCAGCAGTCGCGTTATTTCTGGAGGAGGACTCCCGCCACTGCTCGTGTTCCATTCCACTTTTCAGCATTCTGATGTGTTGTCGTCACTGAAAACGGTAGGTGAGTTTGAAGAAACGCTAATTGTATATACGTCACGTTTCATCGAAATAGCGCAGTACTATTCTCTAGCAGAAAAAAATAGCAAATGTGTGCTATGCATTTTAATTCGATTAAAATTTGTAACATTATTTTATGCATATAAACTTACCCTATCAAATATAATTACATTTATATTATAAATGTACAACACTAGTACATTTATAATATAAATGTACCAGTGTTGTACCCGATGAGATATCATCGCATGGGTGTTGGCATATTAAGTTATCAAATAAAATTAATGATTCCGAAGACTTGTTTTAAAAACATACCTCTTCTATACTTTGTATATAAAATAATTATTTTGAATAAAAACAATAATTTTATTTTACTACCGCCATCTATGTTTAAATCTAATAAACAAAAGATTGATAAACATCAACGACTATCTCGGCGGGCAGATATCAAACGCGTCTTGCACGATATTTTTGCACCATCGTAATGGCGGAGGATCCATTTACTTATATTGATGATCAAAATGAGCAATATGGCAAAGTATGAAAACGATCGGATAAGAAGCAAGCTTTTTCCTGAATTGTAATCGTAAGTGAAACGTAAAGGAGGTATGTAATAAATTAAAATATGTGTCGCCGGTCATGAGTTCGATCCCCACGCGGTCAAATTTTTTAAAATACCTTTTAAATATATTTAATTTAATTGTTTAATACGAAAAACAGGTAAAAACTACCTACCTATCTACATGTTAACAATATAAAATACCAATAGAAAAATTAATTAAATACATTTTCAATAGATGGCGGTAAATTCTCAGCCAAGCGGAAAGATTGGCATCGATTAGTATATATAGAAGTTGTTTTCTTTTGTTATTATATCATCGTCTACGTTTTAGCAGTGACGTACATACATATGTGTGTGGGATTGGTATGAATGAGAATATTTTAAGTTGGCAGACCTGGTGTCGCTTTGCGCGTCACTCGCTGGTCGAGCCCGAAGCGAAGACATTAAACGAGTTCCGTAAAGACTTTGACTTTGAATATCCTCCCGCACACATTCATGGATCCCATATGTACATATAACGAATCGAAACAACTATTACAGTACGGCGAGCGTTATCTCAGGCAGCCAGAAAGACAGACACACAAACAGAGTAGCGATATTATATGTATATTTGATATGGTGATAGGGATTCCAGGGTATATTTATAAATTATAACGTAAAAAAATAATACTAAAGATGCCCCAAATGTTTTGTGCAGGTATCATATAATATCGTTATTCTGTGTGTGTATCTGAGATAACGCTCGCTGTACTATAATAGTCTTTTCGATTCGACATACATATGCATGTCAAAGCTAAAAATGCCAACAAAACGTACGAATGTTTGCTACCAATGTTTCCTCTAGGATAATAGAAGTCTCTGAGCATTTAACGCCATCTATTGAACATGTATTTAATTAATTTTTCTATTGGTGTTTTATATTGTTTATATGTACATATGTAGGTAAGTAGTTTTACCATATTTTTTCATATCAAACAATTAAATATAAATATAAACACAATAAATTAATATACCAAAACCCATGCGATGATATTTCATCGGGTACAACACTAGTAATAATATATTTAGAAATTCATGAATTACAAAAAACAATTAGTGTCTGTAATTATATTGAAATATATAATATTTTAAGTAATAATTACATCGAAAACTTTCTTCATTGCATGACTGCAGAAATAGGTCACCAGACAACTGAACGCATGACAAAAAAACATGAGTATTTTATCATTTATTTTATTTGTATTACATACTATTCCAAACTTTTTGCGGGTTGTGTTCTGTGGTCTATGTATATGTAAGTCCACATGGCACTGTGTGAAATTGTCGCTGTGTTCAGTTGTCGTGTGTTCTCTTGTCATGCGTTTGGTTGTCACGGAGCCGCAAAAATGGTATTGGAAATATCTGCAAATTCGTAAAACAATTTAAAAAAAAGTGGTGGTTTAACGTTAAGGAAAGTATGTAGAGCATTGATTTCTTGAAGTTTGTGAATCAAGTGAACTTGAGACTTTAATTTTAAGTGCAATTGATGTAATCTATAAAAAATTTGAAAACAAATTTTAATTATTTGTTTTGCTTATGCTTTTGTGAGTTATCCTTATCATCGGTATCCGAGGCGGTTTTCTTTGTCTTAGAATGCCCTTTATGTTTTTTTCATTGTTTAATGAACCAGTCTGCTTTGTTGACTTCTGGCAACTGTGAGGATTTCAATGGATGCATTTATGTACATAGAAAAGGCAGGATGAATGGAAAAGGCCTTCGTTCGCCAAACACAATGAATGATCGACTAATAAGATGTAAGTAAAATCAATCTACAAAAAAGTATACGCGAAACGTAATTTGCGCACTTCTTATTTTCAATTCAGAACAGGTTCACGGTCGTGAACCATGTTTGTATGTATTTATACGAATCATTTTTTACGAATATTGGAATACCTACTTAAAATTGACTTTTGCCACTGAATTGATAACATTTTAGAACTGCAACAATTTCGTATTAGCAATTCAGTAGTATCTAACTTCTAGCGTGATAGCAAGCGTTTTGCACAACTTGCATAAATTTTCTACCGGTGTCGTATTACGAATGAAAACTAGTTCCACGGAGGCGACACGCGTACTCAAGTTTTCCGTGAAAATAGCCATTCAACTTTCTCGGCCAAGGTTGTTCAGCTCGCAATCAGTTTCGAATAAAGTTGAACACAGAAGCAGTTTCCTTTTCGCTAGGTGTGACGAATTTTCGCGTGAATATACCCACACACACCACGAACCCTCACAAAGTAACAAAGACCAAAATAAATATTAGTGAAATATATTCAACAGTCACTAATCAGTGAGTATATTCTAACCTCAAAATGCATGTATATAATTCAGATCAGTTTGTATACTAATTAATTTCAGATGACCGGTAGTGTATGGTTGATTTAATGTGTACGATTTTCCACGACAAATGCTCGTTTTGGCAACAGTCCTTTTCACTCACCTGGCAAGAGTCGCATAATAGACTGTGCTTTGAAAAATATAGCTGTTTCTTTCTAACTATTGCCGTGTCGTATGTAGCTGTCGCCTTTTAGCTCGTTTTAAAAGCGCCTCTCGCTCTATTGCACGTGCGTACTACGCTAGTTCGATGCATCTCAATCGGTTCCTTGTTTATTTATATGTAATTTATTTATACAATCGTAAACATCATATGTAAACATATTTCAATGTCGTCGGATAATTTCGATAATGTTTTTTTTCTATTGCGCAAATCAAACAGTATAATCTATTTGTGTTGACCCTTGGATAACAATAACAAAAGTATATATTACAAAATTCGGAACAGAGAGTGTATTTTGATTTGAATTTGAATTTTACGCCAATTTTTTTCCTCAATTGCATTATTCGAGATCAGTGGCGTTTAACTAGAAAAATTTGGGCCCCACATGCAAATATTAACAAAAGGCCCCGTTTAGTATTTTTTTTAGATTGTGGCTATTTGAAGGTACTATATCTGCAAATTATTGGCTATTTGCAAGTACAATATCTGCGAATTATTGGCTATTTGCAGGTACTATATCTGCGACAGGCGCAAAGCCTTCTGCGCATCCGCGTGAACTGTCACTGTCAGCGTGTTTACTGTTAAAATTTTGTTTTAAACCTCTTAAAATTTAGTTCGAACTCGTAAAGTGATGTAGGGTAAAAAATGAAATCCAAATTAGTTAATATTATTAATTGTTAGAAAATTATTATCATATACAACGTATAATATCTACATACAAGTACAAGCCGCGAACTAGCTAAATGATATGAATCTATTATAATAACGTGCGAAATTTATTTACTTCATGTATAATGAACGATTGATTAAACAAGTCTAGCATACATTAAATGTAAGAAATTATAATCGGATTATAAGTTCACACGCATGCGCAGAAGGCTTTGCCCCTGTCGCAGATATAGTACCTGCAAATAGCCAATAATTCGCAGATATAATACCTGCAAATAGCCACAACAATTTTTTAATAAAATTAAATTGATTATTTTAATTAAAAGTTTGTTCGATTGTTTCGACGCTTTCTTCAGTTCTTCGTTGATTTTTCACTTAAAATTGGTGAAGTTTTGGAAATATTGTTATTGAATGCTTCATGTTGTTTCATTTTTATTTTCTGTGCTCCACTCAGTGTTTCTTTCAAACTATCCATTTTGGATTATTGTAATTAATTTATTTTACAAGAGATTTATTTATTAACACTCAATTTTATTCGTACATTTAAAATTCAAATTCATGTTTGAAAAAAAAACACTAGTACATCACGTTATCGAATATTTTGTTTAAAATAAAATAACTATCCGAAAATCTCGAACGAAACCACACGTATCTCCAGCGTTTCTGAAAAAAAACTGGAGATCACAATACACAAATGAAACGAAAATATTTTATTAACCATTTTTTTTAATTTCAACATCGTTTTTAACATTAATTTTTATTTCATCATAGATCATTATTATTGTAAACAGTCCTTATTATTGTAATATAACGGGAAACTATTAAATGTCGTGAGTAGAAGTTCAAAATCTTTAAAATTCGACACAAAGTGTTGCGTATCAAATTTAGAGTATTAAATTTTCTTACTATTAATACTAATAAAAAATTAACTAAAACTATTTCTTCTTATTATAAGTCATATGGATAAATTTTACGACATCCAATATTTTTGTTTGAAAAATGTCTAGTACATATTTTCATTTAAAAACTTTTCCAGCCCCTAAATATAAAAGGCCCGCATGCACCGCATGCTCGTGCGGCATAGTAATTATGCGCCTGTTCGAGATACATCATGCGTACTGTTTATGATGAAATCAAATTATCACGTTATATAAACATTTGAATGATAGCGTGATAGTTAATTTGTGTATGATGTTTTCAGTTTTTAAAATTTATTATTTAATATGCATACATACATATATTCATTATTTATGGTGATTTATGGATACAAACAATATTTGATCTCCATTCAATTCAAATAGAAATTGCAATTATTGCGATGTAAAGTAATTCTCTAAAGTCTAAGCAACTGGAAAGTTCAGAGTATTGAAATTATATACATAATTAGAAGTAAACGTTCCATAATCTAGATATTGCACTTATTTATTATATGTATATCAATTTTTCCTTAAAATCAAATGTAATGCCTTTAAAATTAAATTCTAATTAATGTGTTTAATGTTTTTATATAAATAACACATTTTATCATTTTAAAAATTTAAAAACATTTCATCATTTTAACTGATTTGAAACTATCTTTGGAATGGCGCTTATTTTATACGAATCTTTAAGTCACTATTTACTTATGTAATATGAAAAATATCTACGCTCGTTAGTATATTAACACATTATAATAAAAAATTTAAATAAGATGTCTAAAATATAAAATTAGCATATAACGCTTTTTTTATGGACGATTTAACATTCATTACATAAGAGAATATTTGCAAACGAATTAATAATATTTTTTCCTTCAACGAAATCAGATTATTATCCAGAATTCGGCGGGTCAATATCGTTTAGATAGCGAATACAAGTGCGTGTAAATTTTATTGTTATTAAAATAAAGCAGCCACTATCAGCTCATTGCGATAACTTTAAATATAAAATAAGACAGAATGAACATTTCAATGTTTTAGCTCAACTATTGAAAAACACATGAAATACACACATGACCATAGAACTCGAAAGATTTCATCTAATTGATCATCAGCTTTTGGACATCTCCTATTATATATAATTTTGGAGTTTATCTTCTATGTTTATCTCCTGCTCGTACGGTTCCTTTTTCGAATGGCTCCTATTCCAAGAGCTATTCGACTTCTTAATGAAATCGTTGCGGCGATCGAGTCTGAATGTGATATTTTCCATTTTAGTGAGCGTAAATTGTCGGATATTATTCTAACCTGGCAGTCTGGCAGTCTGGTATTCTAGTCTGGTAGTCTGCGCTCAGCATTGCTTTCATGATTGATCGTGATTTATGAGTGGAATTTTGATTTAATATTTTATATTTGGGCCTCAAAGGCATATCTTGTATATGCAGTTGGTTCTTATTTATTGGAACTGGCTGTAGGTGCAAGACATTCCTTATGTTATATTTTATATTTGATATTTTTACGTTATCTGCTACTATTTTTTATGATTATGTATAAATGTATTTTTATCTGTGTATTTATATACATATGTTTATATTTATTTTTCTTTCTCTTTCTTCTTTTATAAGACATTCCCTTCTTTGTTGATATTTAATAATAATTTGTAATTATTATTATTATTATTATCCGCTATTATATAGCTTATTATTTTTATGATTGTGTTAAATGTGTTTTTTGTGTATATGTTTTGTTTTTGTCATGTCTAATTCCTTTAGTTATTATTTTCTTTCTTTTCTGTTATATTTTTGACCATTGTGGCGCATTAGAAATTCCAGTAATGCTACAATGGGCCAAACTTTAAATAAATAAATCTCCAATCTACATACACAGATAGACGACAATTCTCCAAACCAAAAACATTTTATAACTTACAATTTCACTGAAGTTGGAGAGCCACTGGCATAGCGACGTTTCTGTAGTGAAGGAAAAGCTCGTGTCTGGCAAAGCACATGGTGTTGGAAGTGAAGCCGGCGTGCACGTGCGTCAGATAAAACAACCCCATATCTTTCGCAAACCCCCTAAAAACATGACGTTGAGGGTTGACGTCGACGTGACAGTTCGTCGACTCGTGTAAATCGACGGTTACGTGTATTATTTTGCAAAAAATCGAGGTTTTTTGGAGGAAATCGAGAGTTTGTGCGTGTGTGTGAGTGACGCGAACCGTTGCTATGGGGGATGAGGTGGAGAAAGTTGCTGACGAAAAGGTGGAGTTGAAGAGGAAGATCACCCTGATGAATGGGGTGGCCATCATCGTTGGAACTATCATCGGATCCGGTATCTTCATATCGCCCACTGGGGTTTTCGTCTACACGCAGTGAGTTTATTTTGAGAAGCTTCTCAATTACGTATACTTTTTCATTGGTTTATTTTACTTTAATGTCAATGTATAGTATAATAGGAAAAAATCGCTCGGAAAACTATTTAATTGAATGGATTGAGACTTGTTTGTTTTGGCGGCAAATCTACCGGTGTTTGGTTATTTGATGTTTCTTAAAAGTGCGACGAAGTTTTGATTGAACCATTTTCGCGATTCCCCCAATTTAAAAAGTTAGGGTTGTGCTAAATTTTGTTGTATTTAAATTTATAATTTACTAGTTGTTTTACCCGGCTTCGCTCAGTATTTGTAAAATAAACAGCGTAAACATGGCGAATCTAATAGTAAATATTCATTTGGTTTTTTATTAAATTTATTTGAATCGAAAAAAATATAATATTCAACCAATTGAACTGTCTTCATAGAAACTTTGTATTGTTTACGAAGTTCCCAATTAAAGATACTTACATACATACATACATACATATATACATTCTTACATACAAAGTCTCTTATATATGTATATATTAGAAAAAGTTAATATTAGATTATTTAAAAGTTAGCAAAGTTATATATTAGATTATTATTACTTTTGTTATTTTGGTTACATGTTTTAATTAGAAATTTGCTATTAAATAAATAAATAAATTATTAAGGAGGAATTATTTAATGATACATATATCAGTTTCAAATTTCAAGTTTCAACGCTGATTTTTGGTATGAAATTTTATTTACATTCACCAGAAATTCTCTTTTCATTATTAAAATAAAAATGTGGCAATCAAAAAATACATATTATATAATATGATACAATAAACCATACATATAAATTTATGTATTTTAGCAATCTGAGACGAAACTGCGATTGAAATATAAAAAATCCAAGTTAGGGTTGTGCCTATTTTTTTTTATCTATATACTAAATTTAAAGTCGACTTGATCCAAATATTATAAGTGCACGTAAAATTGACAAAAATTTACATACATTGTTAAACATTAATTTTTTTTTTAAATCAGGGCTGTGGAGTTGGAGTCGCTAAAAATCAACCGACTCTGACTCCTTTTTATTATTTTCTTTATTATGGTATGTGTCAACTAGAGTCTCCAATTTTATTGAAGTAAATCCACTAATAAATTTAAATTTAATAATTTATTTATCAAAAGCACGAATTTGAATTACATTATAAATACAATAGTTGAATTGCGGGTATTTTGATTTGTTGCCGACAAAATTGATTGTTTCTTCTGTCTCATACTTTTTTCTATTCTCATTTTTTTGAAAATCGCTATTATTTTTATTACAAACAATTTATTACATTAGCAAGAAAAGTCGATCTTACTAAAATCGCTGAAAATTGGACTCCGACTCCGATAAAATGTTGAGTCGGAGTCGGAGTCGGTAAATTTTGAATCGATAGATATACCTATAGTTATATAATATAAAAATATATAGATATATAATATAAAATTTGAATGTATGTAGTATAGCCCTGGTGTTAATAAAATTACTATAGATAATTATTCACCTTTGCATATAATATGTACATATATTGCATAAAAATTTCTTGTGAAAATATTTGTTCTATCGCTCAGAATATGTAATAAGTTTGATTAATAAGCTACCTGTTGATTTGGTGTAATGACCAAAAAAAAAAAACAAAGATATAGATAAGCTACATATGTTGTGTATTATATACTATAAAAGAGCCAAAACAAAAAATATTCATATTTTCCGCAAGATACAGTATCATTGAATTTACAAAAAAACATGGTTTACGTTTCATACGTGAAAAATAAACTGATGCAACTTTTCACGAAAATTACTCACTCCGAAATGTTCAAAATACATTTATTCAAAAATTTGTTGATGCAGGAATTTAAAACTTTCCCATATATGTATCTATCTGTAATATGATACTATTCACATGTGCTTATTGTTGTTGTGTTTTGGATTTATAAACATTTTCTTAATAGTCTCATTTTTTATGAACCTTGGGTAGATATTTCAAGTATTGAAAGCAACAAATTTTATTATACATACATACATATATTGATTTAAATAAAAACTGAAAAATTTCAGGCAATTTAAATGAGCTACTTATATCGATTGCATCACTACAAAAGTTATTCATATAAGCAGCTTACGGTCTACCTTGCGTGTTATATTATTTCGATTACAACCCAACCTCGCAATTTGACACTAAACAGCTACCATTTATAGATGTATAATATAATAAAATTCTAATCACATCTAAAAGGACACGACAATTTCGACAGCATTTGTAACGAGACACAAAATGATCTATAAATTAAATTAATGATGAAACTTAAATGTATAATCAAACTAAGTTACTCAATGCATCGTCGAAAATCTTAAATCGACCGAACGTTCTTGATCTTGGCTCAAATTTAAACTGAACTATTTTTATCGGGAGTACAGATTATTCAAAACCCACTCATTTTACAAAAGTCTGTTAGTATACATATGTGTTACAGTTCAAGTGTTCACTCCTGTTCGTTTATGAACATACTAGTTTGTTTATACATGAACTATTGGTTTGAGTTAACGTTATCACAGGCAAAAGCTATCTTCAAATAAACTCACCAGGTGTTGCATGAAACTTTTAGCTGTCAAAACCTTTGAGATGTCAAAACGTCAAGTATTTAAAAGAGAAATCCTATGGAAACCGCGTTACGTTGCTATAATTCTTATTTCTTTAATATTAAAAAGGTTAATTGGATTATTAGTCACATTGCGATGGTCACAAAGACAATTTTTGCTATGAAAACCGCGAATGCGGAATATTTGGCATTCGAGTTTTCGTTAGTATGATGGACTTTTCGGCTGCCAGATGTTCCGTTATAGAGATTTTAGCGAATTATGGGGGAGCGCTTTGTGACCAATGATCACCGAACCATTAAACATATTGCAACTCAGGATAAGTATTCATATGCATATACATACAGGATGGAACACACGATTGAGGACACTTATGTCTGTGCATGAACTAACCCGTTTGTCAATAACAGTTTATGCATGAACTAACTACATAGTTTGTCAATAACGGTTTGTACATAAACTAACTAGCGTGTCAATTTGTTCTTTTGTGTACACTTAATGTGCAGACATACAGAGTGGTATGTGGCACTTGTTTTGCACAAAAAATAACCGCTGAATTGCCTAGTCTGTGCCGTCGTGATCGTCTCAAAACTCATCCCTGGAGTTTATACAGTGATATCTAGTCACCGGAGCCTGAGGGGGCCGTGTATTGTTCAAAGGTTGTAAATGCGTTGTTAAAGGTTTGCCGAACAATGGATAGCACTGTGACTATCCTACCTCTAGACTGATATCTTATCCTTGTATTGACATAGGTTTGAAAGTGATCGATAACGGTGATTCTTATATTTGAAGAAATGTAGGAGAACTGTTGAAATAATAAAATGATATGAATTAACAACGACATGAAGACTCGTCCATTCACTTATGGAAACAACGAGCAGGTTTATGCCGTACGATTCAGGGTGTTCTTATCAAAAAATTGGTCGGTTTGGTGCATATATGAACAAAGTAGTATCTTCATGAAATAACGGAATGCACATTTGGACTGTAACATACATATGTACATAATATAATGGAAATACGAACCGTCTACGTTTGACTCTTTCGTGTTAGGTATCGGAAAAAAAAGATCTTTGATAACCATGATAACTTATGATCAAGTGATGCCCTTATCATTCTTATCCTGCTCGGTTAATATTATAATTATAACCACTCGATCTTAAATCGAACCTTAATACCCAATATTTCTTAATTATAGCCGTATCCACATTAGTAGACTTAAGCTATGATTCGGTGGATTTGCAAATAACAATACACCGTTCCATCAGTGTTCAAAGCAAGAGAGCATATAAGAATGGTTTTTAGCAATAGTGCCCCTTTTAGTAACCATTGCACCGATTAATAGCCGCCCTTTACTCATTAGTAAAGCGCGGATAGAGAGCGTGCTTTTTCCATGAATCGGGGCGGTTTGGCTCTATTTACAAAGCTATAGTGCAAAAAAAAAGGTTCGGCGAACCTTTAACAATGCATTTACAACAATTAAATAATGAACGGCGCGCTCTGGGTCCGCTTTTTACTCATTAGTAAAGAGCGGACAAACTTTGCGCCGTTCATTGTTCGTCGTGCTTTGTTCATTTTTATGATGAACCTTTTTTTATGCTCTTTAGCTTTGTAGTTTGCCCTGTTTCCTAGAAAATAGACCCAAAACGCCCTGTTTCCTGGAAAAAGCACGCCTCCGGTCCTACCTCTACTCATTAGATCTTTAAAATGATGTATTTATCATAAAGTTTGTTACCCTAACAATACTTGGGAGGGTAATAATTTATTACTAATAAACAACATATTACACTTTCAATTTCATTATTAACTTCTATGTACATGAATTCGCCACATTTTCGACCACACCTTATTTGTAAACGTTCAAATTATCTAACTTACAAAGTGGGTATATAATTTGCACACTTGCATTTACGCCTGGATGATTTTAACCTTTGTTAATTTATGTGTATGTATGTATATGTAAGGGCTACCTGTTGAATTCAACATTGTCGACGGTCCAGACAATAGAACTTACCTGCCCGTTCCGCACGTCGATTTATCTACAATCGCAAAACATTCAAGGCTGAAAACGTGGACCGAGTTCTAATTCATCGTTTTTTAATGTTTATTTTCAGATCCGTAGGATTTTCATTGATAATATGGGCCTTGTCTGGAGTGATGTCGACGCTGGGTGCCCTCTGCTATTCGGAATTGGGTACTTCCATCACGAGATCTGGCGGTGATTACGCCTATATTTACGTGGCATTTGGACCTCTACCTGCTTTTTTGAGATTGTGGATAGCCCTGCTCATAATTAGACCTACGACCCATGCTATAGTAGCCCTGACATTCGCCCAGTATGCTTCCAAACCCTTTTTTCCCGAGTGTGATCCGCCCGAGGATGCCGTCAGGCTATTAGCGGCCGTGTGCCTTTGTAAGTACATAAAACAATTTTTTACTATCGAATTATTCGCTTTAATGTATTGGATATCTTTTTGTACCCTAGGGATAAATATGTCTTCGTTTGAGTGTATTTCGAATGCATTCAGGG
Source organism: Arctopsyche grandis (assembly GCF_051622035.1). Taxonomy (NCBI): domain Eukaryota; kingdom Metazoa; phylum Arthropoda; class Insecta; order Trichoptera; family Hydropsychidae; genus Arctopsyche; species Arctopsyche grandis. Next base: position 12,150,744 of record NC_135365.1, on the reverse strand, counting down.
GGATAATGATTATCTGTGTACATACTTAATGTTTATCTATATTGCTAGGGCATACCCTTACCTAGGATAGATAAATATAAACTTAGTTAGTAAAACCAAATATGCTTTAATGTTGTATCGTTAATAGAACGAAAAAAGGTGAATTTATAGAGGGTATATGTACATACATACATATGTACATTAGGCCTGAGTGAAAAATGATAATTTTGGTTTTTCATTGATGGTCCTAGTGGAAAATTAACGTCGTATCAAGAGAATGTGAAATAAAAAAAATCAGTGATTTTAAACAATGTCCTGAGCCTCGAACTATTAATATCGTCGAAATTTTCGAAAAAGTGGGCTTCTTCATATAGGTATGTATTAACAGTAATCTATGTCAGTTTAAATGAGTCATTTATATATTCCATCCGATGTAGAATGACATTTAGGCACGTACGTTTTGGCTGATTAATATATACGGAAAATACGTTTTGGCTGATTAACGAGAATTTAAAGTCTACATTTCGCCCGAAACGCACATTTCCAACATTTCGCACAGACGCGCTCACAATGGGTATTTGTATGGGGGAAGCGTTCTTTTTTCCAGAAAATCGTATTTTTTCATGTTCCTGCCATTAATTTGAAAATTAAAGTCATTGAGAGCTTTTGTGGGTACATGCTTTTAATTTGAATACAAAAATTTCCGAAAAATTATGAATTTTTACAAATATAAGGAAGCCAAATGACATGAATTACCGGGTTTGGTGCAAACGATCGAAAAGCGCCAGACAGATTGAACCACAGATTAACTGAATGGCTGCTTTAAACGCAATTCTCGACTTCACGAATGAAAAATTGCACATCAAATGACGAGTAACCTTTCGATGTGCACAGATGCAACTATTAAAATGGTAATTATTAAAATTGAGTTGGATCTTTCTGGCGAGTTTTTAATAATTTAATAAGGAAAATTCGGAACTTAAGTATCAGAAGCACAGAACGTATACAGGGTAGGTATGTCGGGACTTCGGGTAGATTTCGCTTAGTGTAAGTGCGAGCAGTGCGCACGCATAAGGTACACGTGTCGTTTATCTGTGGTTCAGTCTGTCTGGCGTAGAGGTAGGATAGTCACAGTGCTATCTATTGTTCCATTGTTGTAAATCCTTTGTAAAAAAGGTTCGGCAAACTTTTAACAATGCATTTACAACCTTTGAACAGTACGCGGCACCTTCTGGGTCCGGTGACTAGTCTGGCGCTTTTCGATCGTTTGCACCGCATCGTGAATTACCATAAAACAGGTAATTTTGACCTCCTTACATTTCATAAAATTCGGATATTTTTCGGTATTTTTCTGTATTCAAATCAAAGGTGTATACCGAAGACAGCTTTCAACGACTTTTATTTTCAAAATATCGGCAGGAACATGAAAAAAAAGACGATTTCCCCATTCAAAGACGCGCTTTGTAACGGTTACTTTCGGGTGAAGCGGCGACTTTGAATTCTCGTTAATCAGCCAAAACTAATCATTATTTACATTAATGACTGATTTAAACTTAAATACATTACGGTTATACTGTAAAATCTTAAATATTCTAGAAAAAGAGAGAGATAAAAACCTACTTTTTGAAGGCATTGTTTAAAATCAATAAATTATTTTATTTTATTTAACGTTCATATAACGTATGTATATACATTATATAACTTTATGTTTATATAACGTAGATATAGTTGATATGACTATAATTTTTCACATCGATGAAAATCGAAAATTCGCGATTTTTGCTCCGACCTACATACATACATATGTACGTAGTTGTATATACATATAATGATTAAAAAGACAAACTTTGGATAAAGAATACTATTTATATTTAGAATCAGTATTTATCATGCTTTAAAATTGATTAAGATGACGTTTCAAATCTTGAGACAAAAGCTCTATCAACATAAATATATAGTTGTATATGTATTGTCGATAATAACTACATACATATGTAGATCAAGTGTTTTTGCGATAAATTAAAAGTTACAGTTTCTTTTGCTTTCCATTATTGGAAATATTTAGGTTTCTCATCATTATCTTCTATTATAAAATATGGATGTTTGTTTGCTTATCTACTATGCAAATCTTCAGCCATCAATTTATTTAGACCAACCGAAATTGGTATTCTGTAATCATTGTTGGTTGGTAAATTTTTGGAAATACATAACTATGTATACACAGCTTATGCCTATTTCATAGTCGTTGAACCAACTACTATTATAAGCAGCTTTTCAATTGAATTTAATTGAATCTTCAGAGCATCGGCTAATCACTTTCCAATTGAATCAAGCTTTATGCACCGATCTTTCAAAAGACGCAAGATTATACAGCTTGCAACCAAACAACCGTGAAACTTTTCAACGCAGATGATCGATGATAGCCGTTCTCAGTATGACTCGAAAATAATCAACCCATCGTTTACGGACATAGTTCATTGCTTTCGTGACTCGTTAACGGACGTGTCATATTTTATGCACCACTCGTTACGGTCACGACATCGGATGAGATGTCCTAAATTACGTTAAAAACTAAAACGGTATAGTGTCGTCAATCTTAAAGACAGCATTGGAACCGGTGTTCAAAAAAAATCCCTAAAATGTTCGATTGACGATACACATCCATACATAGGAGGGTTGATATTAATGATTGTAAGGTACACGCGAACGCATCATTGCCATGGGCATTGACAAATTCGCCCCAAAATGTAATAACAAAAAAAAAAAATCAAATTTGTTGTCTTGCAAGTTATGAAAATAAAAGAAAACGTGTGACACGCGACGCCACTGAAACGTTGTTTATCATTTTTGATAGGCATATTTTAAAATGCACCTTTCAAAAGTCTCCCGGGGTTTCTCGGAAGGATAAAACGACCGTCTTCTTCCATGTAAATAAATAATAAAAAAAGAAGATTTAAAAAAGTGCATTCATCCAAAGAAATATTTGTACAACACTATAAGTCTACAACTGTATTTACTTTGGTGAGTTTTTGTTGCACTGTGCATGTATGCACTTACGCATGCGTACAAATAAACCGTCATGTGTGTAACGTATGAGTTATGACGTTAACATAATCTAATATAATTTTATCAGTTCGTATCTACTACTTAAAGCCATTCAAACGAACTAGAAATAATATCCTTTATGAATATATGTATGTATGTGTAGGCCGTGGTGTCACCCCAATTTTAGAACAACGGGTTTCCAATTTTTTTTCCAACCAACTATTATGTGAAAATTTAAATTTAAATTAAAATAAATATAAATTTAAATTTTTACGTAATAATGACTTGGATGAAATGTTTTCTTATATATTACTTGAATGTTATAATTAGAGGTAGGATAGCCAAGAGGCCGCTCATTGTTCCATTGTTGTAAATCCTTTGTAAAAAAGGTTCAGCAAACCTTTAACAATGCATTTACAACATTTGAACAATACGCGGCACGCTCTGGGTCCGGGCTTTATTTATAATATTTCAAATGATTATTTATGTAAATCCACTAGCTGTTAAATTTGAATTCAATAGTGTACATAATTAGATTTTTTTACGTTGCCAATCTTAATTTTTGACACTCTCAGTTTTCCACAGAGCTTGAAATTTTAAAATTTCAAAACTAAAGTAAAATGAATTTTAAAATCAAACCGTATATGTACATACATATAAAATAACCTTTAGAAGCATAAAACGTTCAAATATGTATGTATACTTTTATAACATACTCAAAAATATTAATATTTTAAATTAATTAAAGAATTGATTAATTTCAATTATGTATGTAAATAATATATAATTTATGAATTATATTATTTACAATTTGGTGTAAATCTACATTATTTTTTACCAAGCTTCTCTTTGACTTTTACTAGAAAGAACGATTTCAAATAAGGATTTAAATTGTGGCTGCCACTGAAAAACGTTAATTATAATACAAAAATGAATGTGCCTTCACCCAATGAATATAATTTGCCGAGTACAAATGTTGAGTTTATAAAGTAGAGCCTTGGCGCTATAATCTAAAATTTTGTAGGGCCTTTGGCGCTCTAATCATAAAGTGCTTTTGGCGCATCGAGCGGTGCCCCAAATAATTTGGCGCCCTCGGGCGGCGCCCGACCTAGCCCCCCCCTAAAACCGGCACTGATTCTTACCCTAGTAAGCAGAAACGGGAATTATAGCAACGTTGTAATGTAGTTTCCATTGGATTTCACCTATAAATACTTAGCGTTTTGACATCTTAAAAGTTTTGACAGCTAAAAGTGTCATGCGATACCCGGTGGGTCTATTTTTGATGACAGTTTTTGACTGTTAACACTCAAACTAAAATCCGTCCGTGTATGAACAAACTAGTATGTTCATACAATACATAATACTTGGATTGTAACAACATATTTTTCCACACCTGGGGAGTTTATAGGTTGTTTTATGATGTGGATAAGATTCTACAGCGATTTACGACGATGTAATTTGTTCCAAGACAAATCTGTTAGAGGAAAATTTTATCAATACATTTAACTTCATCTATGTAGCTTCGACTTAAACAATTCGCGGCCAATATAACAGATTCTAGATACATGTTTTATATTTGGGTCAAAACGATAGTGAACTTGCATTTGTTGCACGATTGCGAATGATAGTAATCTACATACATATTATGTATTATGTTCAAACACCATAGTTATTATCGCCGTAGATTAACATGTCATTTTTATGTTTCTCATTAGTGGGTATGTTTTGCGCAAAAAATTAACTTTGGGTGCGCATCGAAATTAGCACAAATTAAAACATGTCATCCTTGAGCACAATTGTCCTGGTGATTAATTGATGTACGGCGTTGACTTCTTGACCATATTTAATTAATATAACTGCGATTAATACTCGTAACATTAATTAACGATTGTTCACTTTTAGCCCCCCGTAATATGTACAGTAGTATCGCGTATCCTATTACGAAATTTCTCAATGAATAATAATATGCATGGGAACTTGACTGTTGTTTGTCAAGTTCATTGTGTTTTCAATAGTGGTGAGATTTAATTGATACATAAAATAGATGATGAATCATTTTCATATGCAGGTTTACTGACGGCCATCAACTGTTTGAGCGTGAGATGGACCATGAGGATTCAAGATGTTTTTACAGCGTCAAAACTAATCGCTTTGATCATTATTGTCTTAGCTGGAATGTACCACATGGCGACAGGTGGGTTTTATTTTTATTTTATTTTTAATTTATACCAGGAAGAACCCCAATGTGCCTTCCTGGCCAGAAAAATTGTATATTTGATACAAATATTACTAGTATTATACAAAGTATATAAATACGGGTCTACCTCACGGGACCGAAAGTGAAACGCCTGAAAACGCAAATATCGGAAGGCAAAGATCGAAAATCGAAAGATAAAGAAAAGGGTCTCTCCCCCCGTCGTACATACTCACTTAATTTGCGTGAGCAGGATACAACAGGAACAAGAGGAACAGGCTTTTCCTCCCGTATCCTGCGCGCGCACATTAAACAAGGCTGTATGACAAAAAGAGAGATAATTTCACCGCATGCCACTCATATATGTATATTATATATACATAGTACCGTTTACCATGCACCCTTTTTTTTTGACCTTTCGACTTAAGATCTTTCGGTTTTCAATCTTTGCCTTCCAATATTTGCGTTTTCGGGCGTTTCACTTTCGGTCCCGTGAGGGAGACCGACCAGGAAGAACCCCAATGTGCCTTCCTGGCCAGAAAAATTGTATATTTGATACAAATATGGTTTGTAGCATTTTATACAATTCGGCGAAATTCGAGATTGCTGAAAACTCGAGATTTTGCAAGAAAATGGGTAAGGTTGCCAGTTTTTTGGAACCGTTTCAAATGAAAATCACACAAATTGGCAAACTTTGATAGGAAACGATCGACCTGGAGTCACAAATCCAAGGTCTGGCCGGTAGAAACCAGTGGGATTATATGCTAACCACTAGTCTATTCTGCTGGTTTATTCATTGGAAAGTTGATTGAATTTGGTGTGTTTTCAGGACATCTTGAAAACTTTGAAGGTGCTTTCGAAGGTGACTACAGTCTTTCCAATATAGCTTTGGCTTTTAATTCTGGTCTGTTTGCGTTTGGCGGATGGCATTATCTCAATTTTGTCACCGAAGAGCTTCAGGATCCATACAAGTGAGTGAAAGCTTTGCATATACATACTCGTACATACATACATAAATAAATTGAATTTTCTGTAAACCAATCAATGCTGCTTCCTGCCGGGTGGTTTAATTAAATTTTCTTGCACGTTTGTCGCATGAAATTGGCAAATTCGATTTAAGACTTGCCCCTCTTTGCTTATACGATATGAACAGAATTATATAGAAAATAATTTTATATTAAAATGCATAGTAATTTTTACAATAAAATTATTTAACTCTAGTAATATGTATATGTATCTAGTCAAAATATAATTCATTTTTTCTGATTCTTAACAAAGAGGTAACCTTTGAAATAGATTATAGAGCTTCAGACAATATATAAAAGGTACAGAATTTTTCGTTCTGAGAAAAGTTCTTAGAGAAATTGGCATAGTAAAGCAAAAGCACGTTTTTGATATCTTTTCTTATTTCAGCGATAATATTAGGGAAATAAAAAATTCTTTTCAAAGCTGGATCTTCATAAACAAAAAAGTGACACCTTACGTATAAGACATATTTATACACAAGACTAATCATTTTTAATAATATCAGTAAACTCAAAAGATATGGACTTAGTCGTGATGAATAGCCACTAATTGTGGTCGACAAACACCACTTTTATACAGAAAAATAGGTCGAGGGCTTTCGAAATACGAAGAGTTGAAGAGAGCGAGATAGAGAACTTAAGCGAAAAGCTATCCCTAGAGGCAACAAGTGGTACTCGCCCACCCTGGCGAATACAATAGTAGAGAAACGTTTACTCCGAGCAAACTCTTTCATACATACATATATATAATCTATGACGACGTCAATTCTACCGTCTATCATAGTTAATGGATTGACTCGATATACGATAACGCTATAAATAGTCATAAAAATTCGAACATTTCAAAAGAACTTTCTAGAAAACTCGCAAATATATGCGTTACACATACCACCCCTACACGATACATATGTATGAGTGTTGAACGAGGGTTACGGAACGTCTTTGTGTTACACGTCTGTTTAAAAGCTCTCTCGCGTATTTCCAATGAGGGTTCCGAGATAAAAGGTTTCCACCATCTATTTCTCTCGAGATTTATGTTGGCGTTTATTTAATTCCGGGTGTTGCCTTCTCCGTTCACGCTTCCGACCAATCAACCACTTGTACGGCCTCCTACGATTGATACTAATGAATGTGCTTATTTTATAATTGACCTACATATATTGTATCTTCAATGGTTTCAGAAATCTGCCAAGGGCAATTTGGATCGCCATGCCCACAGTGACTGCTATATACGTGCTGGCTAATATGGCGTACTTTGCCGTTATATCAAAAATTGAAATGTTGGGATCAACGGTTGTTGCTGTGGTATGTATTTGAATTTCATTAGGCATGAGCATTTCAATTAGCATATTGTAATTTAATTCAATTGTTTATAAAAGGATCATGTTATAATCTAAATTATATCATATTAGTGTTGTGCCTTCAGAAAGGAATTTCAACGGGTGACTTCAGAAAGAAATTAATACACGAATTAAAATAAAGTTATATATAATATTTATAGTGGTTTTACCCAGCTTCGCTCGGTATTTGTAATATAAACCGCTTAAACATGGCTAATGTAATAGTAAACATTTGATTAAATTTATTTAAATAGTTTTATTTTATTTAAATTTATTTGAATATTCATTTGTTTTTTTATTAAATTGAATTTCGCTAATTGGATTATTAGTCACATTGCGATCGCCCAGAAGACAATTTTTGCCATGAAAATCGCGAATACGGAATATTTGGCACTCCAGTTCTCGTTAGTATGATGGACTTTACAGTATTCAGATGTTCCGTTATAGAGATTTTGGTGACTTTTGGCCGAGCGCTTTGTGACCAATAATCACCGAACCGTTTATAAGTATCTGTCATATAAAATCAAAATTTTAATTCAAAAAGGTTGATATGTTTGAAGTTTCAGCTAAAAATTGAAAAGATGATATACATATATATATACTAAATCGGTATAATGGATATAATATATTGGTACGCTGAAATTATCAGAATATGAAATACAACTTCTATCACTGAAATTAAAATATATTAAATTTTTTATCAAATGCATAGTAATGAGTATTACTATAATTAAATTTCAAACAAAAAATAATCAAAGGTCATTTTTGTCATAAAGATTAATTTCAAATTTTTCAATGTTTTTAATTAATTATCAAAACATTATATAAAATTACGAATACAATAATATTGTAAAAGATATATTAACAAACTAATCAGTTTGATTTTAAAATTTTAGACTTTTGGACAAAAAATGTTCGGAAATGCTTATTGGGCGATACCAGTGTTTGTGGCATTGTCAACGTTTGGCGGAGTCAATGGCAATTTGTTTACATCGGCAAGACTTTTCATGACTGGTGCACAAGAAGGTCACTTGCCAGATATCTTCTCGTTGATCCACATCAAAAGAATGACTCCTGTTCCATCTTTGATGTTTACAGTGAGTTTTGAAATTATAATCATACTATTTGCATAGTTGAAATCGTTTTAATGATATCGAATGTTTTCTGTTTCAGTGCTTCATATCACTTTTGATGCTGTTCAACAGTAATGTCATAGTATTGATCAATTACTTTTCACAGATTCTATGGTTTTCGATTGGTTTGAGCATAGTGGGAATGTTGTGGTTGCGCAAAACGAGACCTGACTTGCCGAGGCCAATTCGAGTCAACACATTCCTACCCGTAACGTTCTTATTATGCGTTGCATTTATGGTGATAATTCCTGCTATAGCTGAACCGATGAACACGGTCATAGGTATCGGAATAGTAGCTTCCGGAATACCCGTTTATTATGTGTGTATCAAATGGAAGAAGCCGGAATCGTACTCCCGTTTCTCGGAGGCGACTATGTCGTCCGTTCAAAAGATCTTAAACTGTACATTTGTCGAGGGTGGAGAAAAATTGTGCAACAATTGAATTCTCAAAGCATGTGTACATTCCAAGAATAAATCAATACAATTTTTTTTTTTTTGTAAAATGTATTCTGATACTCGAAATATTATGAAAAAATAAAAATACAATAGTCATCTCATGAGCTATAAGAAACTTGCTGATGTTATAAATGTTGTATAAGTATTATCAATGTCTTTATTTTTAAACATAATGAATAATGACTCTTATCGAAGACTTGTATGACAACTTCTTATTTATTATACAATGTATGTTATATGATATAAAAATATGAACAATGAAAAAAAGTCGTTTCATTTTTAATTAAATTCGCTTGAATTCCTGATGATTGTTGTAAAATAAAAATACACAACAATTTGACACAATGACTATTAAATTTTACAACTTAATATAACATTAAAAACGCAATCATACGACTGATCAATAAAAGGAAGAACTATGATATAAACAAAAAAGGGTACTTGTTTAGTAGTGAGGCTCATGCTTCACGCTCAAAAACGCTTCGCTACATTACGTTTCAACTGTATATATGTCAACAGATGTCTCAAGTGCTAAAATCAGCATTCGCGCGTGTTTCTGATGTTTATACATACGTCTCAACAAGTTCGTACGTTTTTTACTTATTTAATGACAACCACGAATGTCGGGTTCTGTCGAATGAATCGGGGCTTTGGGAACTTATGTAAATCTGGCGAAAGCAGCTGGATAGACGCGATTCTTTGAGATTATTCTTCAGGACATATAATAATTTCCGTTATAAGGTAGGAATAAATTTGAAAATTATACATTTTAACAGCGCGTCGAAACGAGATGTTAAAGCGAGTGCGAAACGTGAAGCGTAATAATTGGTTAATGAGCGTAAAGCGGGAGCCTCACTACTAAACAAGTACCCAAAATAGTATATAGAAATGTTTGTTCTTTTTGCACATTTTTCAAAAATATTTCACAAAATTAACAAATAATAATTTACTAAATTAATTTCATATACATGTGTATGTATGTATGTATGTATATACAGAATGTTACAGCGGTTAAAAACATTTTTTTTATAAAAAAATTAATGATAAAGAGTATGAGTTATATTTGTACTTCTATCGATATACTAAATTTAAATTAAAAATTAGAAAATGAATGCGTATTAATAAAAAAAAAATTCCTCAAAAATATATATATATTTATACAATATACATATTTTGAAAAACCCTGTCATGATTATATAATATTCTATTATACATATAATATACAAATTTTAAACAATAATGAATATTATATTATTTTGAAAAGTACATACATATATGTTGGTCCAGACTTTGGTTGAGAAGACACAAAACTCATCTGTGCATAGGATAAATTACTATTAATTATCTGGATACAATTATTCAGTTCATTTACGAGCTTATACGGTAAAAGATAATACTTAATAATTTCATTTTAATTCATATTTACACTTAATACTAATCATGCGCACTGTAATCTATTGTGCAACTCAGCAAATAAAGCTATGAATAATTAAAGCATTATTAAACCAAAATATATATATATATATATATATATATATATATATATATATTTAAAAAACAAAAACAGCTTCCAATGAAGTACAATAGTGTTGTTGAATAGTTAAGAATACAAAAATAAGGGTACTTGTTTAGTAGTGCGGCTCGCGCTTCAAAAACAATTATTACGCTTTGCTGAGACACCACATACTACTAAACAAGTACCAAAAAAGGTATTTTACTCTTTGATTACCAATCTATTATTTATCGTCAATTGAAATCTAGTCTAAGACTGTAAAACGTACTGTTTATGACGTAAAAGTACGAAAAGGATCAAATTTTTTCTAATCGCTGAGCATGAGTCGTTAATTCAGAGTAGAAAGCATTTTTTGGCAAATATACTATTTTTAAATTTATTATTCAGTTCAAATTTTTATTTATATATAAATATTATTAGGTATTTACCTAATTGTTATCATTCTGAAGCCTGACATTAAAAGGTTGTTTCTAATGCGGATCAATCATTTTTTTTTAAATATGTATATAAAATCATTACAAAAATAAAGCTACGAATAATTTGAAGAACTTATGTTGATAAATAAAAGTCTGAAATCAATACATTCTTAGCGTTATTAAGGAGGCTTCGTTTAAACTCTAAGCAGATCAATTCCTCATCTTATTCAGTGTTATGAAAATCGCCCATTACGGGCACTCCTGTATTAAAGTGTTACATTCTGTATTTTAGCTAGTGACGAAGCGGCATCGGCCAATACAGATAGGTCATTAATATCATTTTCATCCATAATAACGTCTTCTAACGTTTGCTGATCGGTTATTTCGACTTCGACCTTAACGCTGGTCTGTCCATCGCTCAACTCGGGACTCGCTTGTTTGTCGGCATGCTGCCGAAGAATGTGAGCTTTCAGATTATCAGCTCGCAGGGCTTTAAACGGACAGTGAGGGCATGTGTTGACGAGGCCGACTTCGCTGTGAATGAGAGCGTGCCGTTTGAGGCTCTTATTCAACGTGAACTTAATTCCGCATATTTCACAAACAAACGGCTTATCATTACTGTGCGTCGCTAGATGTATCTTCATATTCTCTTTTCTCGAACAAGTGTGGGAGCAACCGGGGAAGGAACACCGGAACAAGTCACCGGTGTGTGTAAGTTTGTGAGCTCTCATTGTTTTGGCGTGAATTGTGCTGAATCCGCACTCGTCGCATAGGAATTTCTTCTCGTCGGAGTGTATCACCAGATGGCTGTTTAAGCCGTGCTTCCATTTGAAGCCTTTTTTGCATAGTGGGCAGGTGTACGGAGTTTCTTTGGAGTGGCGGGGTAAGTGTTGACTCAAAAGACCTCTCGTCCGGAATCTCAGATCGCACACACTGCAGAAGAAGGGCTTCAGGTGATCGTGCATTGTGTAATGCTCGTGTAGTTTGTCGTTGGAGTCGAACTGGCTAAGGCACAACGAGCAGACGTTCTCACCGTGTCCGGTGTCTCTCAAGTGGGTTAACAGATCAGACGGTCTGAAACATTTGTAAGGACAGCTGATGCAAGAATGTTTCTTGCTTGACAGAGCTTTTAAATTAGACATCGACAGTCGCGTTCTCATATTGCGAATCTTTCTTTTGCTGCCGATGGTCTCCACTTTATCGGTAGTGGGTGTTTCGTCGAGGTTTGATACTTTTTTTGAAAAGTCGTTTTCAGGCTGTTCGCTGGTCTTTTTGGTCTCGCCGTTTTTCGGTATTCTTTTGTATATGAGGTTGATTAGGACGTCGGGTAGGTTCAGCATCTTGCACAATGTGTATATGTGTGTGGAATGAACGGGGTCGAACTCTATCTTTTGACCGTATATGATGTCGGTTAACATTTGGAGACATTTGAAACAATCGAATATGTCTTTTTTGTACAGTTTAATAGTTAGGGGTGAGTTGTAGGAAAACTGTTTGTAGTTTCCTATGGCTGGGATTTTGCTGGCGTTGCAACACTCTCTGTTGATAAACGGGCTGAGGGAGCACATGACCGAGGAATGGGTCCAAATGTAGCGTTTTCCCACTGTCAGTCTGACGTCGCAATATTTTCCCGTTTTTCTTTGCAATTGTAAATTATTTAAAATCAAATCGGGAAATACTATATCGCACGTTTCCATTTTGTTTTTAAATATAAATTTACGAAATATTATCGACGAAGTTCGTTGCTAGTGCGACACTAAAAATACATTCGTTAGAACTGTCAAAGATCGAGGTTATGTTTTGTTTTCAAACAGATATCAATATGCTTATTAACGGCCAGTGCTTTACGTAATATAAGCGCAGTTTAAATTTTAAAACGCTTGAGTTTAGATTCAACACTGCATCTAGAAAATCGTGAAAAGCTATACAGAAATAAGTGTATTTTTTCCACACATAAATACGTTGACTCGTGAAGATTTTCAAAGCAAATATCAAAATTTTCTTTCAAAACTTTCGATTTTCAAAGAAAATCGAAAGATCTTCAGTCGAAAGATCAAAAAAAAAATGTGCATGATAAACGGTACTGTGGGAATCTCGTCACCATCATCAAGACATATACTGCGACGCAGAATACATTCCTAAAACCTTCTAGAAAGCTCCATCCCAACCAGGCGAGCGGAAACAAACCGGTCGAAGCACACCTGCAGTCATTAAACTAAACCCAAGCGGAACGGTGCCAAAACCTTCTAGAAAGCTCCACCCCTACCAGTAGAGCGGAAACAAACCAGTCGACCCACAGCAGCAAGCGTCGACACACAGCAGCAGACCAGAGACCTTCTGAACATAACCGAATGCCGAGCCAGCGACACTCTATCATATCCAGAGACCGCTGAACGACATACTTTTGCCCAAATATTCTAATACCTTTGTACAATATTTAGGCAAACAATAAAACTTTATTAAAACAAGCACAACAGTGTTTCGTTAGGCTGGGATACGGTCAACACATCCTACCCCGCCCACAGTACTATGTATGTATATATAATATATATCAGTGGCATGCGGTGAAATTATCTCTCTTTTTGTCATACAGCCTTATTTAATGTGCGCGCGCAGGATACGGGAGGAAAAGCCTGTTTCTTCTGTTCCTGTTGTATCCTGCTCGCGCAAATTAAGTGAGAATGTACGACGGGGGGGGGGGGGGGGGTTGAGAGGGAGTTTTTCCGCATGCCACTGATATATATACTAACCGTTTTTCATATGTATGCATGGTAAACGAACATTTTCGACTTTTTTACGGTCACCCGGGAGAAACACTTCATTTATTGAACACTTACTTGGATTTAAAAAAAATTTAAAATAACTACTCCGTGACATTATTTAGTGCCTTTTGTATTATTGACAGTGTTCAATTTTATTAAATACTGACAGCGATATACTAATTTATAGTAAATAAGCTTTAATATATTATTTAAATCTTTGAAATGCCACCCCGTCTAGAAATATGATGCAATCCAAAAATGTTTCTTAATTAAAACATTATAAGCCTTCCTGGTATATATGTATGTAAAAAATCCTATGTAAAAAATAAAGTTATAGATAAAAAATTTAAGTTACATTTTTATATCGTATATTTATTCAGAATGCCTTGAAATTGGTTTAATCAACGGTTTTGATGGAACCACCAGAATGACCGGAGAAAATAAGACTATTTTTCTTGCTGTATGTGTGTAATTTTTTAAATGCATGAAAATTTTTATTTTAAATTCAAAATTTGAAAAAGAAAGAAGTAAAAATAAAATATTGGTTTTCTTATGCAAGTTTTCATTTAAATTGTTTTGCAACAAATTTTTTGTTCTTAAAATACTTGTGAAAAAAAGATATAGGTAAAATTGATTTTATTAGTTATAAAATGTACCTTACGGAAAAATAATAAATATATACAAAATAATAAAAAAATATATATTTAGGCATTTAAATTTTTTTTCAATTTTATTAATTTAAAAAAAATATGTATAATATGCAGGCTTGCTGGATTAGCCCCGTAGCCGATATAATAGTACATATACATGTTTAAAATATGTATATTCCAAACATTTTATAAAATAAACTAACTTTCATTGTTGTATAGGAAAATGAGACATAAAATAAATAAGATGAAATACATTAGTATAATGATGTATTATAATAAATTAAGAAAAATCAGTCTAACAACATTATCACTTAAAAAGAAAAATCATTCGAGAGTCATATATATTTATATCACAATTGTTTATACATATTAATACTAAATACAAATTCAATACTCTTTTTTTATTTTTACGTCTTCCTTCTGTTAATTTCATTGGTTGGTTCGATTATATTCCGAACGTCCGGCTCGATCATTATATCCTCGGTGTAATGTTTCACTTGAACCTTGGGCACTTTATCCGTATGCTGCCTCAGTATGTGAGCCTTCAAATTGTCGATTCGTCTAGCTTTGAATGGACAATGAGGACAAAAGTGATCATGACCACTCTTACTATGGATCAATGAATGCCTCTTGAGACTCTTGCTTTGTGTGAACTTATGTCCGCACAGTTCGCAAACAAACGGCTTTTCATTACTGTGCGTCTTCATATGCTGCTTCATATTCTCCTTACGAGTCGAAGTATGAGCGCAGTCTGGAAACGAACATTTGAAGAGATCCCCGCTGTGCGCCAACTTGTGAGCCCGCAGAATCTTGGCGTGGAGTGTGCTAAATCCGCACTCATCGCACAGATGTTTCCGTTCTCCGGTGTGCGTCACCAGATGACAATTCAATCCGTGCTTTCGTTTGAATGCCTTCGAACAATGCGGACATGTGTAAGGCTTTTCGAACATGTGTCCTGGAAGGTGTTGTCCTAGTAATGATCTCGTTTGGAATCTCAAGTCGCAGTAAGTGCAGAAGAACGGTTTCGGATGTTCGTGCAGGACAAAGTGCCGTTGAAGCTCGTCAGCATTATCAAGTTCAGTCCAGCACAGCGAGCAAACGTTACCTCCGTGGGATGTTCTACGTAGATGGTTGAGCAGATCTATAGTTTTGTAGCATTTGAAACGGCAACCGATACAATTTTGAGTTTTTCCGGTGGGTAATTTCACATGATTGGGCAGTTGCTCGTTGTCGACGTCTCCATAATCAATGTCCATATCATCCAAGGTGTGATCGTCTTCATTGTGTTCAAAACTTTCCTCGCACAATTCTTCCAAAGGTTCTGATTTTATTATTTGATTGTCTTCGACAAAACTTTCATCACTATCGACGGCACTGTGTATCAGTCCAGAAAATGTTTCAGATAAGTTCAAAAGATTGCAGTATGAGATTACGTGCGAGGAATGGTTTTTGTCTACGGTAGTTTTTCTACCGTAGATGAGGTCTAACAGAGTTTCTAAGCATTCGAAGCAATCGTGAGAGACTTTTCCGGTGAGTTTGATCTTCATGGAGGTTTCAAATTTGGTTGAGTGGCCTATCTTGTTGTGTTTGTGTGAGTTGTAGTATGTGTTAACGTACGTACTGAGGGGGCATAGCAACGCTGCATGAGCCCAGGTTGTTCGTTTGCCTACTAGTAACCTAACCGAGCAGAATTGACCAGAAATGCGTTGCTCTCTGAGCACAGACGCCAGGAGAGACTCCACTGGTTCGCATTCCACCGGCATTTTTGACACTTTGATTGTTTACAGGCCCGCGTTCGTGTACATGCTTTGACACATTTGACAGTTATGTTTGGTAGATTCGTGAACATCATTTCGAATTTCGATTTGTAGAGGTTAATTTTTTTTACTAAAAAACAAACTTAAACTGCGCATTGACACATCTGTTTTAAGCGAGATTAATTTTAACGTTAATGCCCGATTCACCAGATGCACAAATCTTTTTTATCCACCAATTTGTCAAAGCAACACCTCTTTCAATAGTGTAATCGTTCGTATATGCCGTATTTACGATAGCTTAGATGATTGTCCTGACCTCTTTAGTGACTCTTTTAGTATTTTTAGGACAAAGGTGAAGAAAATAATATGTGGTTGATTTGCTTCTTCCCTCTTATAGTCTTTCTTTTTCTTTTTTACTTTATCTGTATCTTTTTCTTTTCTTTTTTTTTAAATCTTGATGTTTTTGTAATTTTACTTTTTTATATCACCATGTGGTGCTCACTGTAAATGGAATATTATATTTTTATTTATGTTTATTATTATTTTTTGTCTCATTATACAACTTTCTTTTTATATTTTATTCTGTATGTGTGCCTATTTAAATAAAATAAAATAAAAATAAAAATTAAGGTCTTATGGAGGATGAACGAATGAGACGACTGGCATGTTAATGCACGTGTTTATTATATGACAGCTGAAGACAGAGTGAGTAGCAGCTCTCCGAACCCAGCCGGGTTGGTCCCCACTCGCAGGAAGGCAACCAAACTCGACCATGTCGTATAAGCGAGCCGCCACAGTCTGTTCATACCTAGTCAGCACGTACCGACTTCAGCAGGTATCCGGCCGTCCGAAAAGTATTCTTTGGTACATTTTGTATGGGTATATTCATACCAACCGTCACGTTTACGCCACGGCAGGCTTACAGCAGTACCCGACATTTCCTGTTCATACCTTACAGCAACATCCGTCAACGTATCGTATCCGTTTTTTTTGGCCATCGTGGAAATATACACGCGAATTACGTGCCATGAGTCTGCTGCTTTGCTGTTTTGGAACAATTATCGATAGTGACAGTTGACAGCTGTTCAATCTTTCGACATGGTTTTGGCGCAAATATTAAAAAAAAAAAAAATTTTTTTACGGAAATATTAAAAAAAATTTTGTCCATTATCCACAAGCTCCTTATACAGTGTCCAAAACTCTCCTTCGGTTTTTCTATTTTTTAACATGGGATGCACATCAAAATGCCTCCGTGCTTTTTTATTGCCTTCTTGAGCTTCTTCTTTCAACAACAGCGCGATTATACATAGTTTTTCGTTCGATAAACGTCGAAACATTTTTGCTGACTTGTATTCTGACGCGTAGCTACGAATGCACGTGTATGCATTCATATTGCAAGTACTCGACAATAAGACGTAAGCAATATTGCGCCGTATCGTCATGGCCTCTAATGTATAAGTAAGCCGATTTTGCCTTGCACTCGGCCAAATTGCTGTAAACGTGACGTGACCGCGACGTGTAGGTAGATATGAATAGAAATGTAATAAAATGACATATTTGAAACGGAGTCGTGCAGTGCTGTTAAGTATGAACATACCTTAATATAAAAACGAATTAAATATATATAGTGTTATAAAACTACGCGTGCTCTGGTTTTTACATTCGAATTTTGTTGGATAAGTTCGAATAATTTTCTTATTGTATTAACAAATTTAATAATTTATATGTATTTAATAATTTATAATTTAACAAATTTAATAATTTATAATAATTTATTGTATTAACAAATTTAATAATTTATAATAATTTATTGTATTAACAAATTTAATAATTTATAATAATTTATTGTATTAACAAATTTAATAATAGTCGCTATATATTTAAGTCAAAATATATTTACTAATTGAAATTTAAGTGCTGAAAACAAGAAAAAACGTTGATCTTTTGATAATGAACAATATTGTAACGTAAAGATTAGGGTTCGGTGATTACTAGTCAAATGTGAACCGGTCACAGGACAACCGGTCGCTCTAGATCGGTCACACGGGATTTTTCACATTGCGGTGGTCACAAAGACAATTTTTGCCATTAAAATCGCAATATTTGGCACTCAAGTTCTCGTTAGTATGATGGACTTTTCGGCTGCCAGATGTTCCTTTATCTAGATTTTAGTGACTTTATGACCAGTAATCACCGAATCGTCACTCTTATCGTATTTGTTTACTTCATTCGTACTTGGCCATATTATATCATGTTATTACACATAAATAGAATGACAATAGGATCAGCTGTCATCACGTGCTTTGTGTCAGAAGGACGAGAACATTGTTATTGAACGGGTAATCCACGCTGGTTATACCCATTTGATAAAAGTGCGTATAATTATTATCCTAAATAAATTTAGTAGTATTGTGAAATATTAAATCACCATTAGATTTGTCCCAAGTCATTCCAAAGTGCATCCCCAAATATGGTTCAACGGCCCTCACTATCAATTTAGGGCAAACACATTATTATCATTCAGTTGATAATGAGTAATCACTTAAGTAATGCGACTGTCTATTAGGATTCGCTTCTACACATTGTCTTTCACTCATTCTACTACTCTCGTTGGGATTGGTGTGATGTTTTGGTAACTTAATTATTAAAATTTTTGTAATCCGCACATTATATATTAATTTTGGTATATAATACATGCATATATAAAATTTTTATAACACTTCACTAACTAGATACATTAATTAACATATGTTGAAAACCAATGTGTTATTTATTAGATATTTCTTAATATGTTGTGTTACCGTCTCTTTGGATGTTAACAGTCGCTTACACTCTTTTCTAATTATCACAATTTTCCAATTAGTGAATTTTATTTAGTATTAAGAGATGATGGAAGTGTTGAGACTTAGAAAATGGGCCAAGAACCATTATTATGTATATCAAAAATGATTGGTCTTATAATGTGCTTTTTAAACACTGGAAGACAACTTTTTTCAAGTTGCAATATACATACATATATATTATTATTATTTTCAGGATACTGTATTGTTGCATCTAGCGGAAAATCAATCATGCTTAAATTTGTAGTCTCGTCCACCAAAACTGTATGCGAATTGGATTCAGATAAACGGTACGTTTTGTATACCATATGTGTCAGACAAAATACCCTGCGAGAAGATTTAGATCCGTCATACATTCAAAGAAGATATACTCAATTTTTGGAATTGTATAATAGTCTCAAGAAGGATTTTTCTTCGCTCATGTCAACTTTCAATTTTCCAAAAAAGGTAACGCACTTTTGCTTTTTTATAGAAATAATCGTATTGATAATACCTATACAATAGATGTTTTGTCGACTATTTCAGGTTATGGTAGGAAATTTCAGCTCCGCTCTTATAGCATGTCGGTCAGCTTATTTTGTATCACTGCTGGAACACATCATTAAAGAAACAAGACTGAGAGAAGCGCAGTGTACGATGGCATTTTTTCAAGACGTCGAACTGGCCGAAGCTAAAAATTTGATGAATGCTAATAAATATGACCAAGCTTTATCCACATTGGAAAATTTATTCAAACTTTTAAACAGAGTACATATACATACATATTATGTTTCAATTTCATATTGTAATAAACGCGCGTATTGTAATACTAAAATTTTACTTTTTAGGTTTACACGGATCGTTCCCATATAGTGATAATGTCACTTTGCCGGCTCGTGGCGTGTGGAATAGGTGGTTCTTCAGCGACATCTTCAGAAAATGCAGTCCTTGCTGGACCAACTGAACGTTGGGCTAAATTAGCCCTACACAGATTTGACGGCGTTAGCGATACTGATCTTCTTAGTCTCTATGTGCCTTTGCTAAAATCTTGTATATTGATTTGGTAATGTTTTTTCTGTAACAGTTAGATTACACTGAGCAACAAAAAAATGCCGGAGCGGAGATTAACCGATCGTTACTAAGTTTGACCCACTGAATTCGAATATGAAATTGATATTTGTTGGTATCCTCTTGTTTATGAGATATGATCATAGAAGTAGAATGCATAGAATGGTCATTGTTAACAAAGGTATCGTCTGAAAGCGAGCCATCGAGGAGAGAGACGGAAAGTCAGAAGAGAGACAATAGAGAGAGAGAGAGACGAAGTTTAGCAAACAATGAACAAACTCTGCCGTGCAGAGTTTTGTAGCAACATTTTTGAAGGCTGAGAGCGATTCTATGCATTCTACTTCTATGGATATGATCGTTTAAAAAAATGCATTTTTACAGATTTTTGGCTTTTGCAGTCTTTAACTCAAAATCTAGTATTTCTGTGACAAAATTGAGTATTAGAATTAATAGTCAGATGTTTTTTTTCTATTTATTGTGACTTTTGTTGCTTTAAATACGTATAATTATTAATTTAGTGGATTTTAATTATAAAACTGGCCCAATGCATTCATGAGAAAAAATGTGTTAAAAAAATATATTTTTGACTTAAAATCCATTAGATAATGAATTATACGTATTTTAAATTAATAAATATCACAATAAATAGAAAAAAAGCATCCGACTATTGATTCCAATATTCACTTTCGACACAGCAATACTAGATTTTGAGCTAAAGACTGGAAAAGCTAAAAATCTGTGAAAAACTGTGCATTTTTTAAACTCTTATATCTCATAAACGAGAGGAAAATAACCAATATCATTTTCGTATTCGAATTCTGTGTCAAACTTAGTAAAGATTGATAAGTCTCCGCTTCGGTAAGTAAAAAACGTGATTTTTTGTTTGATCAATGTTATATATTTAATATATGTATTTACTAAATGACATGCATATCTTATTTACAGGAAAACTCTCGGAAAGGATAGTAAATCATTGGAAGATACTTTAGATAATATGAAAAGAGTAGGCATGCGCGTCGATAATTCTTCGAGTTTGAGTGAAGCAATTGAAAAACTAGAAGAATCGTCGTCTATTTAATCTTTTATATACAAATTTATTTTATACACATTTTTTTTATAGTTTTAAGTATATAGTTTTTAGAGTGATTTAACACGATTCTCATAATATTATATTTATATACATACATACATATATGTTTTAACAGTTGATATCTGTAAAAAATTATTAATTTGAATCATTTTAATGTTGGAATTTAGTATTTTATAAACCTTTGCGTATTTTATTTATTATTAGAGTTACACATGTCGAATCAAATACATATAGTATTATACATGAATTTATAGTTTGCTGTCAATTATACATAGAACATTTAAATCAGTATGTTAGTATGGTTTTATGATTGACAGTTGCTGTGAATTTTAAAGCTAATAATTTATATTGATTTTATACACATTTATTTTACCAATTATTGAGTTTAAAAAGCAGCCATATTTTCAATAGGTGTCGAATTATTGTATTATAATGTTTGATGAATTTTTTTGTATTGGATTTTCGAAGTTTACGCGCATTCAACATATTTGTTATTTGTATTGCTTAATTCGTTAAATCGTTGTTTTTTTTTTAATATTTGACGTTACATTGTGTTGTTGAAGTTTGCTGTTTGTGCGTATAACTGAAGACTGTTGACAAGGCATTATTGTAATTGGTTGCATTCCTCTATTGGGTTTGTGAAAGTTTTATTTAATTTGACTGATATTGAATGTAGTTTTATTTTTTATACAATATACATACATATATATTATAGTGATTTTTGACGGATGATTGGAGTCAATTAAATTGTATATGTGTAGATTATATTAGTGATTTTTTTTATTTATATGTGTTGCTGGGAGAATATTAGTGATATTATATTACAATTTGATAGCATCTTATGTATATTCAATTTTTATTCAGTCTCATAAGTTAAGAGGTGGTCTTGCTAAGTCAATTTATGTAGTTTTTACATTTTCTACGGGTGATTGGCGTTGTGAGAAAGAGATTATGTAAAATTATAATAGGCAATCAGTTTAAATAGAAATCCTGCTTAAATTAAGGAACGTTTATGTATGTAGATTGATGTGTGCAAAAAGCAAACATATGTATATCTATAGGTATCATAGAAAGCATTCATATAATGTATGTCTTGAAAGTCAGGCTCGTCTATTTAGCTGATCAGTCTGTATAAATTATGTACATATATGTGTATGACTAGTTTATTCTCAAAATTATGGTTCAAATTATTTACGTATTATTTCAAATAATGACCAAAGTTTTTTTTGTTTTAAATTTGACTGTATTAGAAGGTGTAACGCTGATTGTAGATTGGTGTAACGCTGTTCTCGGAAATATGAGGTTTTAAGTCAAATTTAAAGTTTCTAGTTGTTGTTTTATAACGTATAAGATTCTTGATTAAGGCTTTTAGAAGTCAAGAAGTGCAGGTAAAAATATAATAATATAGTTTTATTATGTGTTTTAATAAGATATGCTTTTTATTATATTTAAATATGTAGTATATAATCAAATAAAAAACAAATGAAGATGAATGGAATTAGTTCACTTGTTTTCGGAAAGCTTTAATTCAATCATATTTTATAATCCAATCATATTATATAATTCAGTCATATTTTAAACCTCATATTTTTCAATGTGTAAAAATTTTCCATCAATCATGAACAGCAGTATATTTTGAATTGTATTTAAACATTAAGAAAGTATTATGTTAATTAAATTTTATATGTATCAACAAAAATATATACTTGCCTATTTTTAAACCAATGAAGTGTTTTATTGCCCATATCCGATAAATATCATACCACATATGTATACTAGGATATTTACTTATAACAAATAAAAAATGGGATTGTGAACAGAGAAATGTTATAATAATAGAAGCGCCCTTTCGAATATATTTATTGTTTCAATAACACGCGTACCGTTTCCATAACTACGTAATATTGTACGCGTATGCGTATGCTATTGCCATTTTTTTATAAGTAAATGATCAATTTACTTATAAAAATGTATCCCATGTTGTTTATTATTATGGTCAAATATTTTAAATTACATTGCAAACCTTTTTTTAATTATATAATACTATTAATAAGCATTTTATACATACAGTACGAATATTTTTGTACATTAATCATCCACAGAGACATTTATGGAGAAATTTTTTGCACCTTTTATTGTATACAATCGGCGAACCATGAGACACTGAACAACTCAAGGTTTGCGAGAAAAGTTGGGGAGAGAATGCCAATTTTTACAGGAACCGTTTCAATGAAAATCAGAAAAATTGACAAATTCTGATAAGGAACGATCGACGTCGAGTCTCCAACCAAGGTCTGGCCAAAACGGGACTTAAGTCACTAAAGGCTAGTGGAAATCGAACCTGTGACACTCTGCACGAAAGCAAAGATGCTAGCCACTAGGCCACGCTGCTGGTTATGCTAACCACTAGACTTGTGTTAATTCTGTTGGTTTAACCTTTAAAGGACGGAGCGTCGAGATCGAACGAGTGTCCCGAACCGGGGTCGAGTAAGACCCCATTATTTTTTAATCAAAATACAGCTTTTCTCAATACAAATATGGGTTCAATATATATCTTATTAATCATTTTATACATCACCATAAAAAAGTTTTAGTCCTATAGCTTGTTTTTGACTATTTTTGTGTTAAAAAATAACGACAAGCAGCAACACGCAAATGCACATAGGAAAGGCAAACAGGTGACTGCATGACTCAATAGCCACGCGCCAAAAGCGACGCAAACAATAGCTTACGAAAATAAAGCTGTCTCTTTCTCTCGCATTGATTCATCGATCAACAATAATATGAAAGCGAACAGTCAAAAACATGACTTATCGCTACCGCCTTTAAATCATACTTTGGAACGTAGAAATGTATAAATGTATTTTTACATACCTCCACTTACGATTACAATTCAGGAAAAAAATTACCTCTTACCCGATCGTTTTCATACTTTGCCATATTGCTCATTTTGGTCATCAATTTAAGTAAATGTATCCTCCGCAATTACGATGGAGAAAAAACATCGTTTTAGACGCGTTTGAAATTTGAATTTCTGAAAAGTGCCTGACGTTTATCCAGTTTTTAGTTTTAAACATAGATGGCGGTAGTGTAATAAAATTGGTATTTTTATTCAAAATAATAATTTTATATACAAATTATAAAAGAGGTATGATTTTAAAAAACTTTTTTTTACGATATTCTTTTATTTTATAAATCATACAAAATCTATTAAAATAAATTTCTTGTAGTTCATTCTAGGAATACAAGAAATATAGGGTGTATACAGAGAGATGTAATAAGAATAGAGGGGCCCTTACGAATAAATAATTGTCAATTTTACGCGGTACGTCTCTATAAATACGCTAAATCGCATCGCACGGAATACAATCGGATCAATTTACTTATAAAAATGTATCCCATGTTGTTTATTGTGTGTTTTTGAATGTATTGTGCAATTTTTACCGATGCTTACCCATCTTGCAAGTAATATAAACAAACAGAGAAGTTTTTATAGGACATACGTCGAACACCAATCGTCAAATACGACTGATGCTCAAATTATTTAGATCTGTCCGTGGACAGAATGTCACTTGACATATAACACCTAAAGCCACTTCTATTAATACATTTATCTGGGTATATAGCTTTGAAATTTTTTATTCTAATTACACAGCTACAATATGTCCGTGCCGGGGATGTAAACGTTTCTTTGTGTCGGTGTAATTTGTACGGCAATCGATGTTGAAACTACTCTATGGCCGAAGTAGCGAAAGCAGTCTGTGGTCGTTTTCTTTCGCTCTCCGCCAGTTAATAAGCCGAAACGCCAAGTTAGTGGACGTCTTAATTTCAGATTAAGAACACTTAGGTCTTGAAACGCTCATTCTTTGTTCGGCAAGCGGGGATGAGGGTGGTTGCCCTCCGAATATTGCAATGTTTACATCTTCCAGTAGGGGACTGTTCCTGCCGGAATTGGTCCGACGAGACCAATGACGATAATTTAATTACTCTATTAGATGTAATTACTGCATAAAGTCGGAAGACGGCGTTCGTTTTAAAGAACCCCATTTTTTTTCGCTCGTGCATTAAACGGCTTTTCCTTTTCTCCCTCCCCCTTCTACTTTAAAATACACTTTACACATACACTAAAATTTGAATGGATGCTTACTGTTGTGTATTTATCTTATACTAGTGCTTTTACCCGGCTTCGCTCGGTATTTGAAATGGTGACACGACAACTCGTTCACAGATTTTCCGTAAACCGATGATGCGCTCCAGGCATTACGTATACGGCCATCTCTTTCTCACCCCGTCTGTTCACCATGATCTCGTTTACTCTGCCATTACGTATGCAGCCATCTCTTTCACAGACCACTTATTCACCGATAACAGACGGTCTGTGAAAGAGATGGCTGCATACGTAATGGCATAGTAAACAAGATCATGGTGAACAGACGGGGTGAGAAAGAGATGGCCGTATACGTAATGCCTGGAGCGCATCATCGGTTTACGGAAAATCTGTGAACGAGTTGTCAGGTAACCATTTGAAATATAAACCAGCAGTTTGGCTTACTGGTGGCGTGTATGTGATCAGTGGGTTCGATCCGCCATACTGCTGGTTTGATTTGGGGGTATTTGCGACTCCAAATCGATCGTTTCTTATCGGAGTTTGTCAATTTTATCTGATCATTGTTGAAACGGTTCCTCAAATTGACAAAAAAATCCTTTCCTCTTGTCACAAATCTTCTGTATTTATTGTGTGTATAATTTGTAAAAATTATGTACAAATCTAAAATCCATAGATGCCTCAATGTATTAATTCTGTAATTAATTAATTCATTTATTGTTATTTCGTGTTCGTCAGCTTCTGGAAATACAGTGATTTATATAATATGTATTTATTGTTTGTATTGTCCAAGAAGGCGCATTGGGGTTTTCCTGTCAAGTCTTCCTGGTATATATCTCTGTAAAAATAATAAAAAAAATAAAAATAAACCGCTTAAACATGGCTAATCTAATAGTAAACATTATATTAAATTTATTCGAATAGTTTTATTTTATTTAAATTTATTTGAATATTCATTTTTTTTTATTAAATTGAGCGTCACGTATTTAACGAACCAAACAAATAAACAAACATACATACAAAGTCTCTTTCGAAATTATATATATGCAATTGTAAACTTTATACTCATTTATACTGTAAATGTGGATCAGTTAGCCATTTTTTAATACTCGAATTGGTGATAGTGTAAACAAACTCAAACAAATCTATTTATTGTTAATCAACATTATTAGTACTGCATTGCTTTTAAATTACAGCTTAGAATAGTGTATGTATAGTGAAATTAAATGAAACATTTTAAAACATATTATATAACAGGTCTTATCATCACTTAAAAATAAATAGTTATGTGGATTATTAAATGAGAAGGTGGTTGATTTTAAAATGTACTCAAGCTTTATGGATAGTCTTTATAAAGAGAAAATAAATCAATAGAGTACTAAAAATTTTTAATAATACATTTATTAATTTAAATATATATTTATAAAATATTTGAGAGAGGCGATAAAATCGATGCACCCAAGGGGTTTGTTAAAGAATTTGGAAAATTACAAAGCACTAAATAAACAAATGCAGAAAATTGTGCTAAATACTAAGAAAGAAAAAAGAAAATGTTACAATATAAATGGAAACAATAATAATAAAAAGTAAGAAAATAATAGAAACCGAAAAAGAAGAACTACAAAAACCCATTAATTATTTTGAAATTCATCAAGTACATTATTGAAATGGCTTACATATGTACATATTTAAGCTACTAGAATTACTTCTCATGTTGCATTTGGAATTATATATTAAAATTTAGGGATACTTTCATAGAATATAGTAATTTTTAATAATCGGAACTCTAATTATGACATATAAAATTTCATTTGATTTATATTTAGACCCCAATATCCAAGAAAGTTACTTTTAAATTAGAAATATAATATTTTTTTGGTTGTTTCATCAACCTATGCTCGATTCTTTTTATTTAAACTGGTGCATTCCTAAAAGTTTGGGTCATCAGAAACTGTAACGAGTTAAGACATGTTGATTTGAACCTTCTTGAAAAAAAAGGTGAAATGATGTGCCTGAACTGTTTCACCTGGATTGTATCCCTAGCATACTATTATAAAACGTATACGAGAAATTACAAAATGCTGTAATATTAAGTTTATATGATGCAAGAGTAAATGAGTGAAAAAAATACTTTTATTGTGTTTTAATTGAGTCGTGAAGGGGCGGTAGAAAGCCGCGTTTGGAAAGCTAGCTGTCATCACTTCAATCTGACACAAGATTCCGGTGTAATTTTTAATGAGTTCGTTAATGATTAAACTCCTTTATCTTCATGTCGACGGCATTAGCTTGCTTCAATGTTATTTAACCCTCGCATGTCGGTAAAATATCAAATCAAACGAATCTAAAGTGTGAATTTCATGGAACTAATAAAGTGAGTTTATTACAAAGTGTTATTTAAAGCTTTTTGTTCGTCTGCTTCGCAATCTATACATAGGTATAATGAAGGTAGAAGCTATATTTTGAAAATTAGAATCAATCATATATGTATGTACATAGTATGAAGGAATTAATAGTTTCATTGACATTTTATACATGCGTATATTAACTCTAATTAAAGTTGAAAGCGGCAAAATAATTATAAAACGATCACTGAGTAAACTTATCGAATTCCGAAATGTTCGAACGCGTAATCGTTCTCGTATAACGAGACGCCATTTTGTTTAATTTTTTTCAGTACATTAGCATCGCCACCATTACTATTATCAGTATCGAATGAGGGGAGAAGCAAAAAGGAATGATTGGCTATCAATCGAGCGATATCTTTCGCTCTTTTTTTTTTGTTCCGTATTAAAATTGCGCCCGGTTGGCAAACACCTGACTGGCAAAAAAGAGCATCTGCACCAAACACGCCAAGAGCGGGGTCTTTGATGGGTTAATACGGACTAATCGATTGGTTGATGGGTCGTTACGACCCCGGGATTAGGATGTTACGAGATGCATCGCGCTGTTCGCAAAAAGGGGTATATAATGTTAATAATGTTCGTGTTTTTAATTTTTTTTCAATTCGACTTCGAGAAGCCGCTCTACTACTTATTATATGTGTAGAATTCAGCTTTTCCTCTCTTGTCTTATTGAATTCATTTTGTTATAAAAGTGGCAAAACCTTTTTATATAGTAGGTACCTCTTATTATTAATACATTGAATTCGCGAGACGTTCATCGATATACAGAGCCGAACTTACATATTATACATATGTATGGAGGTACATATACACATTTAGCTCTCGATACGTCTTGGCTCAGAAAATGATCTAAAAACTAACCGATTTTCTACAAACAAATCAAAATTGACTGAATCTACATACATACTCGTATATATGAATGCAAAAGATTGAGACAAGTGGAAAATATAAATCCGATATATTTTTGATGAACTAAGGCAGGCGTCAGCAACCTTTTTTGAATCAATCAAAATTTTATTTTATTTATTTATTTTTACATAGATACATATATACCAGGAAGGCCTTCCAGGTAAATCTCAATGCGCTCTTCCTAGATAACGACGTTGAACTTTTAAAACAAATCATTTCTAAACTTAAATTATCATTTCTAAACTTCAATTAAATTAAATCATTTTTAAAACTAAATTGTCAAATAGGTCACTTGGTGACCCACGGGTCATAGGCTGCCGATGTCTAATCTAAGGCCCATGTGTATGCACATATTCGGGGCTAATTTTGTTGTTTATCTTTCTATATAACAGCAGAATTTATGTAAATAAGATAGGCTTGGAATTTATTTTTGGATATGTACATTGTGCATCTAACATATAAACAACGTCCACGAGATAATTTCGAGCCTTCTTTGATTTGTCACGAAAACCGAAATTAAGGATTGCTGTGAGTTTACTCCAGCGGCTCGCGGTGTGCTCGCGAACCAATAAATGAGGCATCCATACTGGTTACTGTATCGACGCAGGTGGGTACCAAGGTTACCAAGGTACAAGAAGGTTGATTCTATTCAAAAAGTCATGACTAGACTACATATAGTCATTAGGGAAATCCCAAATAATAATACACGTTGACAGCGACAGAGAAAGAAAATGGTTTTCTACGAAGTTAATAATAGCCAAAAATGTTCTAAAATCATGTTGTAATAATGAGTATCCGTTCTTTACTTATGATCTGGCAAAATCTGACCCGCGAACTGCACTCGGCCAGAATAAGAATTTCGATTTTCAAGCCTTAGCATTGCAATGAAGCGTGAAGTGAGACGGCTGAAGTGTAGTTAGATTTTATTTACGAGTCATAAACTATGACAAGCCGTATGAATACAACACTAATGAGATTGCGAGCGCAAATATGTTTTCTCGTTTGTTTGAAAAGAGATTTCTTGCTGTTTGAATCTTCACCTGTCAGTGTAACAAGATTTCTTTGTCTGAAACCTTATGAGCTAATCGAGAACACCTGTCAAATAGGATTCCATAAATTTTTGCCAAACTTTCCTTAGCTTCTAACTTATAATTGAAGGGCTATCTACATATGTACGTTCCTCAGTTCAGTCAGAAAGAAATCTTAGATCATCTATCGCATAGCAACAAAATTCAAATTGAGTAAGAGATTTAGTCAATCCACAGTATTGCACTAAAGTTGTGCGTCAAATGTATGAAATTTTGTATGTGCATAGATAAATGAGCGTATTAAGATGAATTCGTACTAGCACAGTCCACTACCCTTATGTCCACTACCCTTGTCATACTTCTCATTCACGTGTTCCGCTTCCAGCCTTTCCTCGTTATGCCAATCATACAGCGTTCCATACTTCAATGAGTGCACTGGACTTTGTGTAGCACCTTGGCGTTCAGTGTCTAAGTTTCACATACCTCATCACTAGTCACCATACGTCATCACTAGTCACCGGACCCAGAAGGTGCCGCGTATTATTCAAAGGTTGTAAATGCATTGTTAAAGGTTTGCCGAATCTTTTTTACAAAGGATTTACAACAATGGAACAATGGATAGCACTGTGACTATCCTACCTCTAGTCATCACTAGTCACCGGAGCCTGAGGGGGCTGTGTATTGTTCAAAGGTTGTAAATGCATTGTTAAAGGTTTTCCGAACAATGAATAGCACTGTCACTATCCTACCTCTAGTCATCACTGGTAAAACGCATTGATCGAATATCTTTTTCTTCAGGCAGAGTGGCATTTTCGATTTAAAAACAGCATTCATTCGTCCAAATGCACTCCATCCTAATTTCATACGTCTCTTTATTTCTTCTTCTTTTCTACCGGACATGTCTATTATCCGACCTAAATATAAATAATTATTAACTACTACTATTTTATCATCTAATGAAATGCTATTAGGCATGCAATAACTATTGAACATTAGTTTGGTCTTATCTACGTTCATTTGAATCCTACTTTCCCTGTCCAGCTGTGTTAGTCTGTTAAGCAGATCAGCTGGATCACGAGCTATTGAAACTATGTATATCGTATGCTCTGACTGAACACTTCACTAAGTGGAAAATTTAAATTAATCAAACCAAAACAGACGCCATATTCTTTAGTGTTAGAAAACATAAGCCAAGTTCAGATCTGAAAATCCCCTCTGGAGAAAGTCTGAAATGGCAGTCAGTAATAAAATATTTAGGAGTAACGTTTGATAAAAGAATGAGATGGGCACCTCACATTGAGGCAGCGAAATGCAAGGCGATGCGGGGTATATCCTCAATATATCCAATATTTAATCGCCATAGTTCTTTATCAACGCTAAATAAAATAAAATTATATCGCGCGCTCATATTACCATTATTAACCTATGCTTCACCTGTATGGAATAACGCCTCGAATACTAACCTTTCCAAGCTCCAAGTAATACAAAATAAATCCCTTAAAATAATTTATAATACACCCATATATACTAACCTGAAAAAACTGCATGCTATATATAATATTCCGTTTGTTACAGACATTACTAACAAACTAACCAGTAGATTCTATGAAAGAATCACTAATAACCATACTAACACACTTGTGAAGAGTCTCGGTGATTACAACAAAATGTCTATACCCTTCAGGTATAAACACAGATTACCTAAACACAATCTGCTTTAGGTCATCGACTTTAGATAGTCTTTAATTAATATTATGTATTAGATGTATTATGAACATTTATAAGGATTGTAAATAGGTTTTTGAGCTCTTTTTCTTATTATGCTTTAGATTAACATTAGAATAATATAATACTGTGATTACTAACCAAATTAAATTAAAATTGTAAAAAAGAAAATGATCAGTAGATCAGTAGCTATTAAAATAGATATAAGATGTATTGTGAACATAATTTCGTAATAATAAAAAGCATTTTAAAATCAAAAAAAATATCGTATGCTAACCGAAGATTACTCAAGAAGCGACCGTTGATGCTGTGTCCCATTCCAGGTTCCCGAAAACGCCCTCAAACACCGCATTGAATAGCTTAGGAGCGTCTAAGCACAAAAATCTACTTTGGTTACAATAATTTTTATACTGAACGTAAAATATTGAAATTTTGATTTAAATTCTCTTTTTTACCCATAGTACGATATTGCAGATATGAATGATAAGTTGTTCATATTGTTTTGGAGTACGACCCTGGCGGCTATCGTCGATTAATTGAATCGCGTCGGCTCGGCTTATTACAGGCGGCGGCACTGGCCACAGGAGCGGCCGCCCTTTCATTCAAATTACGAAATTGCTTTACGGGCGCTCCGCCACCGAGAGAGAGAGAGGGCCCCCGTCGACACGGCACGCATGGCCCGATGTGGATGCTCAAACTATGGTACGCAAAATCGGAAATCGAATTTTTCGAAATAATAAGATTATACGAGTTGCATATGCACGTGTGGTGTGAAGATGCGCCTTTCACCGCTGGGGTCCACGTACGCGTCCTGTGCCGCACTTTTGAATATTTTATTTTTTATTTTTATTCAATCAATCAATGTACAATGGTCATTAAAGATCGCTCCAATGCGAAGAGTATACTATAAACATCAATAAATTATATAAACATATATTTTTTAATACATAATTCGAAACCATACATGACATCTATAGTCAGATATTGCAAACATTGTATACAATACGAATTTTATACAATAAACATCCACAGAGATATCTATGGAGAGAAACCCGGCGAATCCTGAGATATAGCACAATAACTCAAGATTTCGCTGAAAATGGGGAGGGAAAGCCATCTTTGTAGGAACCGTTTCAATGAAAATCAGAAAAATTGGCGAACTTTGATAAGAAACGACCGACCTGGTTACAAATCAAGGTCTGGCCATTAGCAACCAGTGTGACTCGAACTCATAACCACACTGACCATAGCAAGATATGCTAACCACTAGTCTATGCTGCTGGTTTATATAAATTCATACTATTAGTTAGTTAAACCAGTAACATAGCTCACTGGTTAGCGTATAATCATTGACAATCATCATGATATGTCAATATTTATTACTTTCTTTTGTAAGTGGCCAGAAAGGTACATTGGGCTTACCTGTTAGGCCTTCCTGTTATATACGCGTAAAAAAACTGGGGGTTTCATCCCCGGCCCAATGTTGCTGGCCAGACGTTGGATGTATGTGACTTCAGTTTGATCGTTTTTTATCAGACTTTGTCACTTAATTTGATTTCATTGTCGAAATGGTTCCATACACGTTGGCAACCTATCTTCATTTGTCACCATTAATTAAAAAGAAAAATCATGATGACATTTTAGTTTGACTATGCATTTCATCAGCTCTTACATACCTATATAACCCTTCTTGTTTGCAGTTACATATTGATGAATATATTGAATTACATATTGATGTTGTGTATCACGGCCTTTTGCCATAGGGAGAGAAATACGCTATTCCTATTAATCAGCTATGATGTTCTGACCAATACGAATCACGTATTTTGAGGTTTGCCTATGTTAGGGATTGGTAACTAAACCTTTCAAGCAATAGGAATCGAGATTTGGAGTTCGTCAACTGCTAAGACTATTGAATTATTATTTATTTATTTATTTTATGCAGGTTTACACCCATTTTTTTATTGTCCATAAGTATTTTTCAAGGCCAATTACAAAAATCGATCATCAAACATAACAATCATCATAGAGACATATGAACATGGTCAGATTTTTGCGTCATCTGAACTGAAAAACTCAAATTTTGGAAGAAATAGGACAGAATTGCCAATTTATTGGAACCACTTTCAATGTAATCAGATAAAATGGCAAGCTTTGAAAGGAAACGATCAACCTTGGAGTCATATATCCAAGGTCTGGGCAGCAACAAAGTCAAGGATAGAACCCGTGACCCGTGACACAATCGAACGTATGAAACGCTATCCACTGATCTATGTTGCTGGTTGATTAATGTGTATTTTGTATTTTGTAATGTGTATGTATATTGTCATATATTCCAACTGGCGTTTTAGGTCATTCATATTCTAATACAATTCAACTAATAAATTGTACATATATCTACAAGTGCAAATACACTTTCAATAATGTGCGCTGGTTGTTAGACCGCCAACAATGACTCGTTTTGGTTGATAGCGTGGAGGAAACAAGAAGAAGAGGCAGAGCCCCGACAAACTGGAGAACTGGATTGACCATAAAGAAAATGTCATAATAACATCTAATTATTCAAAATACATAGGTATTCTGCCAATTTTTTTGTCGTTATTTTACATTTTGAGATTTGCTGACTTCGGCTAGACGCGCGGGAGAGAACGGCCGCAACAACAATATCCATCGACCATAATCGCTTCATATTTTGAAGTAGCCACGAACATTATATTTACGTTCGTACATAAAATAGACAATAATACCAACCATCCGCCTACTTATATGTATATATAATGTTAATTTACGGAATTGAATGCAACAAAGCGAAATCTTATTAGCGATGGATTAAAATGGCGGAATGTGATCTTCACCTTTCCAATACATACATAGGATAAAATTCCCGTCTCGAGAAAGGAGGAGTGTGCCAGGCCAGTGCGAGATTTCTCGATGTCACGTCTCGTTCGGTAATGTATAATGTAGATATTAGTGAATTCAATCTTTGAGAACGGTACGTGCAAGAATTTCATCCGTTCGGACATGGACATCTGTAAAATCTGTAATTGAGATTGGTTACGCGTTCGCAGAACAGAAGAGAGATCGTGAAGAGAACGGGGGGGTTGGATCGTTTTAGTTGATAATGCCTATCTAAATTTGCTCGTAAAAGGTTAACCTTATAGTTGTGGAACACGCGAGACTACTATCGACATGCTCGTGTTATATGAGAGAACTTATTCCGTAGGGGATGGTTTATATTTTTATTCCTCTCTCTTTTTTACCTTTGTATGTCAGTGGTATGCAACATGTTTTGGTGACACTAAAACATTTTCGCCCAGTTCAATATCTTTGCCTCCCATAGTGAAAAAGCCGCAGGGGTATTTTTTTCGACAATTTTCTTGTAAGCTTCTTCAAATATGGAAATCGTCGTTATTGATCACTGTCAAAACTATGTCAATAAAAGGATTTTAGGCCTGGGTACCATATCATAGATTAGCATAGATAGCATAGATTAATGCGTGCTAGAATTTTTTTACATGTGCAAAAATATCAAAAGCAATTGTGTGTCTGCGTATATGCGTATGTGCACTCGATAAGTTCGACAAAATTACGTTAGCATGCAAAAAAAGAAAATATAATTAAAACGTATAATTGGAAATGTAAGAGAATGTAAGCAATGTATTCAAAATGAACATACATCTATGAGGAAGTATGAAAGGTTTTATGTATAATGTTTATAAAGTGTGAAACAAGTAACTGCTATAACCAAAGATCGACATTCGATGGACGCTTTTCGTACGAAAAATGGTTTACTGTCGTCAATTTCTTAAAAAAACTATGCTTTTTTGCTCTCTTGCTTTGAACACAATCGAGCAGTCTATTTTTATTTGAAGTAGGGGTGGCGAGCAGGCGCTTCTGATGCTAGTTGTCAACACGTCGATCTAACAGTTGATCCTGATGAAATTTTAATGATTTGGTTAGTGATTAAATTTTTCTAGAGTTACATTTGTTGGAGAAATTTGTCTTCTTTAATTAGAGCTAACCTTGGTATAATATGATTACCTGACAACTCGTTCACAGATTTTCCGTAAACCGAGGATGCGCTCCAGGCATTACGTATACGGCCATCTCTTTCTCACCCCGTCTGTTCACCAAGATCTCGTTTACTATGCCATTACGTATGCAGCCATCTCTTTCACAGACCGTCCGTTCACCGATAACAGACGGTTCACCGATAATATACTTGGGGGAGGCGGCAAAGCCGATAGACCCAAGGGGTTTGATCAAACATATTTTAACAAATTATACATATATGCAATTTAAATAAAAAAAATTAAAATACATAAAAAAAACAATATTAAAATAAAAATGAGAGCAAAAAAAATAAATAAACTAAAAAAACAGAAATACGATTATGGGAAAGAAGAA
The DNA here is from genome assembly GCF_051622035.1 of Arctopsyche grandis. Classification (NCBI taxonomy): domain Eukaryota; kingdom Metazoa; phylum Arthropoda; class Insecta; order Trichoptera; family Hydropsychidae; genus Arctopsyche; species Arctopsyche grandis. The sequence goes on along the minus strand of NC_135365.1, from coordinate 12,114,921 downwards.
TTACAGAAAATAGTTTTCAAAAAATGTTAAGCTTATTCTTAAAAATATTAACGTTATCAGAGGTTACTATATCATTGGGAAGACTCTTCCAAACTGAAACCACTCTGTTTGAAAAGAAGGAATCTCTGATCAATTTATTAGATTTTTCTTTTTGGAGTCTTTTCGAACTTAATAAGATATCATAGTACATATTTACATATTTAAAAGACTGAATGATTATTTAATGATATTATTTTAATACATTTAAAATTCGGTGACGATGCCTCTCAAGTTTTTGTGGAGTGACTAGTTGGCGACACCCTATTTTGTTTCACCGCATTTTAAATTATCTCGTGGACTTTTCAGATAAAATGTTGACGATCAGGGCCACCACTTGCGTACCACTCTTGTATTTTTATTGTTTTTAGGGTTGGTATAGGGTCGCGTGAATTGGAGGTCACCGTTTTAAGTGGATTGGCTTGTTGTCGGTGAAATTACGAGTGCTCTTACCGTGCATATCGCCCCGGGGAATAGCCCGGCTTAATTGATCGCGTTACATTACGCAGTCGATATGCGTAATGAAGCCGACATTTGTCGTGTCGTGATGGCGCCACTTATTATTATTTATTTTTTAAGTGGACCTCTTATGTATGTGTGTGTGAGTCAAAGCTTTATTGCCTATAAACGTGATGTTTTACGATAATTTATTAAGCTAATGAAAGCTCTGTTTGTATACATAAGTACATATATAAATTAGAATAATGTGATGTTTGATTACAAATTCACTTAAAGTTCACAAATTTATGTATTTGTTTTACAACCCTGCTAAATTGTATCGATTCAATATAAATATAAAGAATTATGTTTTAAAATTCATGCAAAAATGATTAAGTTGGCATGGTTAGACCGATTTTACATATGTTTAAGTTGATATGTTGCGTAACACCGAGAACGATTGGACGCATCCACTGACCTCCTGTACCACGTGTCCCTTCACGAATTGAATATTACATATTTATGTTTGCACTATTAATTATTTAATTATAAGGTATGTGATTAGGATTCAATTAATACATGTTTTTTAAGTACAAAAATTTTCTTTGGATTTTTTTCTTATTATGTTCAAAACATTAAAATAATATAATATTATAAATGTACTTACATGAAAAATACTGTGTAAAATCGATAATGCTCACTGGATCAGTAGCTGTTCTTCAAAAGTTTTTATTTGTGTAAGATCAAATATGTTAGTCAGTCTCTATTTTAAGCTAAAGAGACAATTATTTATATTATTTTTTATTAGCCTCTATACTGGAGAACTATGGACGAAATACAAGCAGGAGATTAAGTTACAATACAACAACTGCTACCATGATCTCAGGGGATTACAGCGTGTTACAGATATTTGAAGGGCACATGCCTCAATTTGAAGCCATTCTCAGGGTGAGAGCGGCCTCCCTACGTCGTCGTGTATTTGTATCGTCAAATTGTTTTCTTGCTGCCACGTATTATAAATAGAGGTAGGACCGGAAACGCGCCGTTTATTGTTCCATTATTGTAAATACTTTGTAAAAAAGGTTCGGCAAATCTTTTACAATGCATTTACAACATGTGAACAATAAACAGCGCGCTCTGGGTCCGCTCTTTAATTATAAAATTGTTTTCCGCTGCTCACTGTATGTTGGCGCTACTTCACCAACCACCATACATTGATTGATTAGTTATTATGTACTTTAAATCGATTGATTAGTTATTATGTACTATTATTATTTCATATTGCAACTTAAGTTTTTCGGGAAAGAAACTTTTTTAGTGGTTGTATCTTTGCAGATCAAAGAAGAACAACTTAAAATAGCCAAAACTTTATCATATCATTTGACAAACAGCTTCAATCAAATACAAACATTAAGTTAGAATTTTATGCATAAAATCTCAAAACAATAGAACTGTCAAATATATAAGTTAATTTATATGCAGTAATCTTTTCACCTTTTGAACATGCGTGATAAATAAGTAAATATAAATATATATTGTGTCCAGTCAAATGCGCTCTGACGTAACCGCCCCGACATAACCGCGAGGTATCAAAACCGCTGGAGACAAAACCGTCCCAGATAAAAGCGCTTGGCCACAAAACCGCGCCAGAATATATGAAAACATTAAATATCAGTTATGTCAGGGCGCTTTTGTCAAATATACGTAAAGGTATATGTGAACTTTGAATAAAAATTTTCAAAATGTATACTCCTGATCTTCCCATATTTGGGACATTCTGTAATACATATATATGTGTGTAGCTTGTTTTAATTTATACGAATGGTTTAATAGCATTACTGTTACAATATGCAATTGAAATTCAATTTTCATAAAACTTCCCGTGATCATAATGTATATACGCGATCATAATAAACAATGCCCTCTCGTAGAGGGCGAACACACCGTTTTCGGACGAGAGGGCAGTTTGGGAGGGGTGGACTCGCTCGGCGTCATTATTAAAAACGTCGACCAACTTTTTAAAAAGCGACCATCTGGGGTTTCGGGATTAAGTACACCTCAGCCTCCCCTTCCCTGTCGAAATCGTCCACAAAAACGACGAGGGTCGGCGCGATTAAGGCCCTCTGGAGAGGACGACACTTCGACGAGATTGATACCGTTCAAAAGTATCATACCTACCTATGTGATACTTAAAATTGAAACAAAAATCCAAATGACTATACATACAAGAGTTTTGCTGGAGTGAATCCAAAACTAGGACGTCAAACTTAATCCTTACAATGTATAAATATGCTTGGAACGACGAGAAAGGATATTAAAAAAGGTGCAAGTACATACAAACATACATACAAAAGTCATAGCTTAGATCCGTAAGTAGGATTGTAAATAGGTTTTTGAGCTCTTTTTCCTATTATGCTGTAGATTAACATTAGAATAATATAATACTATGATTACTAACCAAATAAAATAAAATTGTAAAATAGAAAATGATCAGTAGATCAGTATCTATTAAATAGATATAAGATGTATTGTGAACATAATTTCGTAATAATAAAAAGCATTTAAAAATCAAAAAATCAGATCCGTAAGTGCTCAGATGCTATTACACATGTTCCAGTCTAAGGGTTCACTCCAGTTTGTTAATGAACATACTAGTTTTATCATACACATACTATGGGCTTTAGTTTAAGTGCAAAAATTCATCTTCAAATAGATCCTAACCAGGTATTGCATGAAACTTTTAGCTATCCAAAATTTTGGGCTCGAAGTATTTAAAATGGGAATTCCTGTGGAAAATGCATTACGTTGCTGTAATTTCCATTTCCGCTTTAACCCAAGGTATGCATATATATAAGACAGATAATGGAAGAAGGATCAAACGATTGAGGATACATGAACTTACATATGCGTAATAGTTTGTGCATGAAAAAAATTAAAATTGTATCGATGATATTGAACCATTCATTATATGTATGTATTGTAACGTGGGAACGTGAGAGAGGGTATCCACTGTCTAAGTGCATTCGTGCGTGAACAATAGAAACCCCGGATTAGGCTGACGGGACTCAGTAAGTGCCCTAGATAATAGACACATTAATGGATCGGGGAAGCTATGGTGTGCAACTTGTCCTTTATAAGGAGGTACACACGGTAGATCAGATTATTTTTGATTGAGCAGTGAATCCTTGTGGAGGTCTTAAATCGTTGAATAAATGCTGTGAAGCGACTTTGGCCTTTCATTTGGGTCCTGAACCAGAAATACTATGCAACAGTATTTACAAATTAAATAATTAAATTCTCGGACTCTTTCAAGGGTATCGATTCTGGAGAATATCATAACAAGAATATTAAAAAAATTGAAAGCTAGCCGAAATAATGAATCTACCCTCGCCGGGCAATTACACTGTTCGACAAATGACGATTTTTTTTTTGGTTCAGCGACGAGATATGACTTTTCTTATAGATCTATGCCCAGTGAACACGAATCTGGTAATAAAAAATGTCGATTGGCTCGAGATTCGTAGTTATATGTGTTTTTTAAATCGCGCGATTTTTCTATATTTTGGTGTTGTTCGGTCGATATTCTTGTGGATTAATAACAAAAATTCGTTTATTTTATCGAGGTAAGCCAGTTATCAATAGAATTTTTGAAGAATAGTCGAAATATGATTTTTCTAAGTGGAATTTTATTTAATTCTCATATAAAGACAATTTAATATATTATCCCTATTAATTCAATTCAGATTCGTGTAAATACGAGTAAATAATAGTACGAGATGTTAACTCGCAATTTTACCGATTTAAAATTCAGCACACTTCCAATTAACCGTTTTAAACGAAAACAAAAAATAATGTGACTAGAAAACTATCCCAATAAACATGTTTCAACAGAAAATACGCAATATAAAATAGTATTAACAGTGAAAATACGTACTTTTGACTTTTGATTTGAACTAAACGACTACTTGGAGAGATTGGAAAGCTGAAAAGTACTACAAATAAAAGATAAAATACCCGACTATAGATTCCAATATTCATTTTGAACAGAAAATTGACAGATTTTGATAAATCGACCGAACAACACCAAGATATAGAAAAATCGTGCGATTTAAAAAACACATGTATATCTACGAATCTCGAGCCAATCGACATTTTTTATTACCAGATTCGTGTTCACTGGGCATAGATCTATAAGAAAAATCATATCTCGTCTCTGAACCATTTTTCGTGTCGAACATTGTTATTAATTGTTTGAAAATAAATAAAATAGATAGTATTGATATTGACATTTTAATAATATCTTAAACTTACAAAAGGGTATTTAAATTTAAATAAAATTTATAATTATAAAACATGTTAAAAAGGGGAATACTTTTTACTGCAAATTTTAAAAGAAGCCCCCCCCCCCTTCACAAAAAAGGTATATATTATTTTTCCTCAAAGGTTTGAATGTGCCCTCAAAGGCCCTCGGTAGCAGAAAACAATCATTGAGTATGCATTAACAAAAACATGGGATAATGATTGCGAAAGAAGTTTATGGCTGTTTTTCGGGTTGCTGTTGCACCTGTTCGGGCGTGTGCGTCGTTAGAGGAAATCGTTAAGCGTTTGAGGGATGGCGACACTGGGTCGATCCTCAACGACCCAACGGCACGCCAATTCCCCGGTCGAGAGTCACTGTGCGTTTGATTTGAGTGATTCGTGACCACTGAAAAAAGCTAATTGCTGTAAAATGCGACCGTACATCACGCATGGCCGCCAACTATCGCGCGGTTGGCGGCCCTGCTTGAGCGTGGCGCCATCTGCCGCGCGAGAACGCACATCTTTCACGAAAAAATCATCCACGGTGAAAGCATTGAGAATTTGATGTCAGTTTCATGCATAACTAAAGAATAATCATGAATCGATAAGAATAGAAAATATTCTTCTCGTAAGTATGTAGGTATGTATTAAATGTAGTAACTGGATTATTGGTCACATTGCGATCGCCCAAAAGACAATTTTTGCCCAAATAACAATTTTTGTATATGCCATATAAAATCGCATATACGGAATATTTGACACTCGAGTTATCGTTAGTATGATGGGCTTTTTGGGTGCCAGATGTTCCGTTATAGAGATTTTATTGACTTTTGGGTGAGCGCTTTGTGACCAATAATCACCGAACCATTAAATGTACACGTAATATTTACATAAGTACCGACGAAACAAAGCGAATAAATAAATGAAAAAGTTCACTTTCGATGTTGATTGGAGGATGCAGATTTTCTTACCTACATAGAAAGAATCAAATCCAAAAAAATATGAATAAATGAAGTATTATATTTTGTGCTATTTTTTCAGCATTGAGTGACAGTACCTCCGGAAGAGCTATTTTAAAATTGAATCTAGTTCTGGCTAAACGATCTATTATATAAAGCTAACCAGCAGAATTGACTAGTGGTTAGCATATAATGCTTTGAACAAAGTGGTCACGGGTTCAAATCCCACTGGTTTATGCTGGCCAGACCTTTGATTTGTGACTCCAATCGATCGTTTCCTATCAGAGTTTGCCAATGTATCTAATTTCCTAATCCCTAAAAGTAATTTATAACACACCAATGTATACTAACCTGAAAAAACTGCGTGTCATAAATAATATTCCGTTAGTCACAGACATTACCAACAAACTAACCAGTAGATTCCATGACAGAATCACTAATAACCATACTTACACACTTGTGAAGAGTCTCGGTGATTACAACAAAATGTCTATACCCTTCAAGTATAAACACAATCTGTTTTAGATGGTCGACTTTAGAATCTTTCGTTAATATTATGTATAACACGTATTATGAGCATTTCTAAGAATTGTAAATAGGTTTTTGAGCTCTTTTTCTTATTGTGCTGTATATTAATATTAGAATAATATATTACTATAATTACTAACAAAAATAAAATAAAATTGTAAAATAGAAAATGATCAGTAGATTAGTAGCTATTGAAAAATAGATATAAGATGCATTGTGAACATAATTTAGTTATAATAGCCAGTAGTTTGGCTTAGTAGTATATATTTAGCACCACTGAGGTCAAAGGTTCGTGTCCTCGCCACTGCTGGTTAGATTTGGGGATTTTGTGACTCCAAATCGATCGTTTCTCTATCAGAGTTTGCCAATTTTATCTGATCATTTCTGAAACGGTTCTAATCCTGTTGTCACAAAATCTGCCTGTGTATAATTTGTAATAATTATACACAGTAATCTGAAATCTATAGATATCTCTATAGACATCTCTATAATTTCGAATTTATTATATGTATAAAAATTGTATACAAAAAAAAATCTAAAAATAATCCATAGATGTCTCTATGATTATTATTTCTGATTAATTGTTATATGCTATATATTCTGATTGTATATGTATGTATTACTGTATTTCTGATTGTTTTTGTATTCTGTATTTCGTTAACGTACACCCGTCGCATTGGAGCAAATCTGTAATGGCGAGTGTATATTGATTTGTAACAAAAAAATAAAAATGAAAATAAAATAAAATTTAAAAACAAAAATTCAAATTTCCATTGCAATGGTTCCAACAAATTGGTAATCTTAACCATTTCCTCGCAAAATCTCGAGTTTTCAGCAATCTTGAATTTCGCTGAATTATAAAAAATGCTGCATAAGATTTTTACAGATCAGTCAAAATACATATGTTATCAGGAATCGCTTAATTGACAGTTTCAAATTTAATGGATCGTATTTATTTTTACATACTTGAAGACTCAAAAATACTAATCTTTCATTACCTTCAACTTATCTTGACTATGAAGATTTCCCGATTATATTACTAATGTTGTCTGTAGAGTGTAGAATATATTGTCGGTAATTTGCTTCTTCCTCTTGATATTTCTACCCCTCATTTTCCAATCAATTTCATAGTGAGATTTTATTATCATACATCATGTTATACACTTTGTATATCCTTTGTACAAAATGCACAACGTTCGATCGACATGAACCAAACGAAATTTATTTACATAGGGAGAGAAGATACACGAGCATAGTATGCCAACAATAAAATGTCTGGAGCACGCAACTGCTCTCTAATTGATTTCAATTTGTACCAATCGCATTAAGAATGCTTTAATTGAACACCTCTCATAGTATCATAAATTGCATGCGTACGTGCGTTAAATAAACGACAACTCGTACCGCTCCCAGCCGCGACTAATCTATTATAGGGAAATTTAATATAACGAACCAATCATACGCACACCACCAGTCATCGATCAAAGAATGTGTTCGTTTTATTATTCATAAAATAATGTAAGGCATTTACTTGGAATTCGGCATGACGAAGTATTATACGCCATTGTATGTACCTACAAATGCGGAAACTGCATCACCTGTAAAGTGTGACCAGACGGCGGCGTGTAAAAACTTCAGCGATCTCGTATGCTAATTAGGTGTAATTAGGCGCGCAATTCAGCGGGAAAGATTGGCGTGCAAAAAGCGCTTGCCATATAAATTGCACAAAGTGTCTCAATAAACCACCGCGCGCCGCCATTGCACCTTTTGCTCGACGCGAGAATTCGTCTTAATGCATATTTACGGTTGTATGAGGGTGGGAGGAAAAGGGGGAGGGGACACCAACACGCGATATTCTAATGTTTATTATGTTCAACATATACTCAATAACAATTAAACAATGTACAGTATATAAAATTGTCTTAATTAATAATTTTTAATTTTTTTTTATTTTATTTAAACATTTTAAATTTTTTTTAAACACCACACAATATATTTTTCTTTTTATTATTCGTAATCAATGGGCAAACTTCTCTTGGAAAAGTGTGCTTTTTATTTAATTAAATTGAATTATAAAATAATAAAGACCGACGAGAGGGGGAGGGGGAGCTGGGACAAAGTTCCAGGGCCCGGAATACTCGAGGGGCTTTGTTTCGGGACGTCTGACTTTCCATATTGATGTCTTATATTTTTCTATATCAAAGTATTTGTATTTATTTAATGCTAAATGTTTATTATTTTTCGACCCACGCATTCCCTGTCTCCAAGAGAAAGTTCCTGTTTTATTTTATTTTATTAATTGAAAAATCAACAGACAGGATGTACAGAGATAGGTATAAAAAACACAAAAAGTAAATAAATAATATATGTAACACCCGAGTCCAATAATAGATTTTTACAAAAATGAAAAAGATAAATATAAGGAAAACAAATTAAAAAGTAAAGAATAAAGGCATGACAAAATATGTAGTACATTGCATAATTAAACTATAGTATTAAAATATTTGGAAAAGGTTATAAGATAGAATATAAGAAGAAATTGAAATTTACAAATATAAAAAACAAATGAAAAAGGTAAATACAAAATAAACAAATGAAATGGAAAGGAATGAAAGCTATAATATGATTAAATAGCACATTACATAACTAAACTAAAGTATAAAAATAATGGAAATATTGGAAAAATAGAATAGAAGAAAAAATGAATCAATCGGTCAAGATTCTCTTGATGTTAGACCTGAATTGATGTAGGGAAATACCAAACAGATCAACCTCATTCAGCTCTCCGTTAAACATACGATAAACGCGCTGCAGATAAAAATATTTTTGGGAATTAGTATTGAAAGGATCAAGTGAAAAGAGTGTAACGCGTCTAGGGTATCGAACTGGGATTCTGAAATTAACCTTATTCAGTAAATCAGAACAATCAAGGAAACCATTTATGAGCTTAAAGAAGAATATAGCATCAGAATGTCGTCGCCTGACAGAAAGATTGTTAAAAGAAAGGATTTTTAAAATGTCGGAAACAGTAGAATGGGTATAGGTAGGAAAAAGGTAGCGTAAGGATTTAATAAATTTAAGTTGAACTTTCTCAATACAATTAATATGGGATAAATAAAAAGGTGACCAGATAATTGAGGCAAATTCAAGGTGAGACCTTACAAAGGAAAAATAAAGTAATTTTAGTACATAAGGATCATTAAAGGGTTTTGTTGAGCGGAGTAGGAATCCAAGAGATTTAAATGCTTTGTTGGTAATAAAAGAAATATGTTCAGAGAAATCTAGTTTATTATTGAGTATTACACCAAGATCCTTAATAGAAGATGACGTGTTAAGGATTGAATGATTTAATTGATATTGATTAGTAATAATTGACTTATTTCTAGTGAAATTTAAAATAGAGCATTTTTCTATATATTTTTTATTATATTTTTCCTGTTATATCATATTTGTGATATATTTTTTGCATATTTAAAATATATATTTATAAGATCATTTTTTAGTTTATCATAGGGCCCGAAATTATTTTTACCAAGAACCGGGACTCCTCCCGGCGACCCTGAATATACATATGTAACAATTCGCCGTAAAGGCTCAAGCCTTGAAAGTTTTTTCATTAAAATGCGAATATAAAATATTAATTTTCAAATTTTATTTAATATTATTACAAATATCAAAGCTATAAGCTATTCAGATTTATTTATAAACTTCTTACATCTTAATAAGTAGTTGGTAGTGGACCGATATGAGCCCCGAAGAGCTGTTCCGAGCCGCTGAAGACCGATGCGGGTATCTTCCAATATAATCGACGAGGTGGTCGCCAACGTCCGGATGCGAACAAGGCATTAACAAGAAGAAAAAGTGGGATTAATCAGGATTTGAAGATGTGGAATCGGAATGATTGGAGTATTAGTTTCATCGGGATCGGAATATTATTTTTTTTATACCCGTACAGCTCAAGCTGGCAACTGCAAGTAAATAGCAATACGAAAAATATTCTTTAGTGCATTCTATATGGACACATTCATATGTTCCGTAATGTGTTAGTGACGTATCTGAAACAGCGGCAACCGACACGATCTATTCATATTATACAGCAGTACATGTCACCGAAACGTATCAAGCAGAATCCGTTTGTGGAAATATATGTTCACGGATAACGTGACGACATAGTGGTGAGTGCACTCGTACTAATGAAAGTGATGCCATGTGGGTATGAATATTTTCGGAGATGACACATATTTTTATTTTATTTTTTTAAATGTATAAATATTATACAAATGAAACAATTTTTATTATGTATTCTTTTGTTTTACAATCTAATCATATATTTTTACCTTATTTTCTATTGCTGTTTTTTATTAAATATATTAGTATATATTTTAAAATTGTACATTTATATTTTTAAATGATACAATATATTTTTAATTCACACTAATTATATTATTTTTACGATACATATTCCCCATTTTAAATGAAAAAATTGTTATGTTCAAAAATATAAATTAATTTTAATATTTATATCACACATAAATTATACAAAAACTGAATTAAATGTCAATAGTTTGGCATATATGTACATACGTGTGTATAAATAATAAAAATGAGAAATATTTTGTTTCAATTAAAAATAAAATTGAGAAATATTTTGTTTAAATTAATTGGATCATTTGTGTAGGTACATTTTATAAATTGTACTACTAACTCGATTTGATATGAATATGTGTTTCCATGATCGACATTGTTTTCGTGTATTTTTACAATACAAGCATTACATTATATTCGTTGTTGTGTCGATATCGCGAAAAATAAATAAAAAACGTATTGTTCAAATGAAATAGCTGCGTCAGAGGAGGATTTGCGAAATAAATGTATGAAATTGTAGCTACCGTTAGGTGGTTGGTTTTCTCCTCCCCCCGCACCGAGCAGACAATTTCCTAAGGAACGAACGGGAATATCCAATCTACAAACAGGAGATTTACTGCCTTAAACGCTTATATCCGAGCTAACTTATCTGCACGCTTATTTCGATATAAGTAGTCGGAAAAACGTACACAAAATTTCCCGAGCAACAGCATAAGAAATGTTTCTTTCTTAATCCATTGACTAAGCGGCAGATACGACGGAACAAGCGCCCGACTCCGTGTCTTCAGACGACAATGCTGCATGCAGGGATGCTCAACTCTCGGCTCACAATCAACAACCTTTAACAACCCTGATATCTTAACTTTGGATCAAGCTCAGAACTTTGACTTTTAAAACTTTTATTCTTCGAAATAACCTTAAGATAAACGCAAAACTCACAAAATATTGATTAAAAAAAGATTTTATTATTGAAAATTACAATAATTTTGATCGACTCAAATTTTTGTTTAGAATTTAGCATTAACCAATCGATTTTTTTTTATATTTAGCCGTTGAATAATCAAAAATGATGAAGCAAAGTTTCATCGAAAGATTTTTGATGATGATTTGTGACAAAGAAATTATAGTCCGTTGATTTGTTAGTAGTTATCTAATATGTAATTTCGAAAGAGACTTTGTGTATATGCATAAACATATGTAACATTGGTTGTAAATTCGTAAACAACACATTCGATTTATTTTTTTTCGATTCAAAAGATTCGAAGGCCCCGGGGGCAAAGTCCTGAAGGGGGCCGGGGGCGAAGGCGCCGGAGGGCTGCCGGATTCTGGTAAACATATAATTTCGAAAGAGACTTCGTATATATGTAACATTGGTTGTGAATTCGTAAACAACACATTCAATTTATAGGCACCGATTCGATTTTTTTTCGATTCAAAGGACTCGAAGGCCCCGGGGGCGAAGTGCTGAGGGGCGCCGAGGGCGAAGGCGCCGGATTCTGGTATATATATAATTTCGAAAGAGAATTAGTATATATGTTTGTTTGTTCGTGACAGTCAATTTATTAAAAAAAAAACAAATAAATATTCAAATAAATTTGTATAAAATAAAACTATTCAAATAAATTTAATAAAATGTTTTCTATTAGATGTGTCATGTTTAAGCGGTTTATATTACGAATACCGAGCGAAGCCGGGTAAAATCACTAGTAATATAATTAATATGAACGATATTAAAACAGTTAAACACATCACTGGTTATATACATATCGTTATATTTTAAAGTGGAGGAATTCCAATTTTGCCACTTTGCGGTGTTCATTGTTATCATTGTTCGCCGTGCATTGTTAATTTTTATGGTGAACCTTTTTTTTGCTCTCTAGCTTTGTACTATAAAGCTAGAGAGCAAATGAACAAAGAATGGCGCAAAGTTGGTCTGCTCTTTAGTGATTAATAGAGGTAGGATAGTCACAGTGATATCCATTGTTCCATTGTTGTAAATCCTTTGTAAAAAAGGTTCGGCAAACCTTTAACAATGCATTTACAACCTTTGAACAATACGCGGCACCTTCTGGGTCCGGTGACTAGTGATCACTGATCAGTGATCACCAGACTTGGGCGGTCAGAATGGTTTTACCCAAAAAAATGGTTCACTATTATTAACCATTTTTTTTCTCTCTTGCTTTGTAGGACAATAGTAATAGGCAACAGTGAACCATTTTTTTGTGAAAGTGGGTAAAAGCATCCTGGCCACCGAAGTCTGGTGATCATTATCTATTTTAAACATTATTATTCTTGTTTGTATTCAGGGGCTCGGTTTTTTAGGGAAACCGGGGCACTTCCCCATATACATTTCTCGTTACCAAAAGATTTTTTTTTTTGTGTTGTTAGTGATTCGTCAAGAGTCAAAAAGTGTTTCTTTATCCCGATCACCAAGTGGTGAGCAGAACTGCTTCTTGATTCGGTACGGGCAGTGGTGTAGTGCTAAATAAAAAAGAACCAGGTCGGTGTTTAATTTTTACGACCCCCCCCCCGCATTTTTCCTTACTAAAAAAAACTTTGTATCCTAATATTGGTAGCCCAAATATTTATAAAAAAAATCAAATAATAATTAAAAAATATTCTTAATTGTTGAAATCTTTGATTTTGCAAAACCCGTGTTTGTGTGTCAACAATAACATTAGCTTTAAGCAATGCTAAAACCATGTAAATATGTATACATACATATGTCAAAAAACTATCAAATTTAGCATGTGCATTTAGAGATGACTATTCATTTAAGCTGAGGTCCCTCATATTATCTATCCTCAAGTGCGTAGTGGTCAATAGTTCAAATAATGTTTTCTTTCGAAGTTTTGGGTGGTTTTAGAAAAAAAAGCCAATAAATTTCATTAAACGGCCTTTAAGTTTTGAATGTGCTCAGATTAATATTCGATTGTGGTCATCAAGTCTTAGAACGAGAGTCTGCTCACAATATTTAGAATACAAAATTTTAGTCAAAATATTTTTTAATTGTACTCGAAAAACAATGTTTATATCAATCAAAGTGCCAGGGCGGCAACCTGACTCAAAAATAAGTACCAGGGCGGTAACCTGGCCCGACTACACCACTGGGTACGGGGCAGTCACTTAGCTGCCGTGATCCCGTGGCCGCTAGCTTCAATTTACCTACATACATATCTACCATATCAATATCATCCACATTCGATTTTGTACAATAGACAAACGATGACCATTTTTAATTTTAAAGTGGAAGAATCATTCAAAATCATACAGAAGGAACATATTATAGTAAGACCCTCTAGTTATCAAACAGTTGAACATCCCTGGCGGCCAGTGGCATTTAATGCGAGCACGCGCGCGCAAGAGTGGTCGGATTAAGCAAGGGACTTTAGCGGATTCTTTCAGTAAATGGGATGTCCCCGGGACTGAGCGCCAAGATGATTATCCGCGGGGCGACGCCACCTGGGGCGCCGCCACTCTTTTATTATTTGCGGCTTCCGAGGGGCGCAAGCCTCCGCCCTTCGCCCCCTTCCCAGGATATATAAATCTCGCAGCCAGCCTCATGTACAATATCCACGAATCTGACGCGGATTTCAAGTTCGTGTCGTTGGAAAGCGCAGAGGTGATAGTCAATAATCCGCACGTAGTGTGTGCCCGGATTTGCAATTTTTATGTGATTGAATAATGCTCGGAAACGTGAATGTAAATGTGAATGTTTACGTAGTCATAAATATATATAGGTAGATCTATATACATACATATACAAAAATCAATGTTTGTCTGTCCGTCTGTCTGTCACGTATGCGTTCCTATACCATTCGACCGATTGTGACGAAACTTACATGAGCTATTGTGTGAATAACTCGGGTCTACCTCACGGTACCGAAAGTGAAACGCCCGAAAACGCAAATATCGGAAGGCAAAGATCGAAAATCGAAAGATCTTAAGTCGAAAGATAAAATAGGGGTCTCTCCCCCCGTCGTACATACTCACTTAATTTGCGCGAGCAGGATACAACAGGAACAAGAGGAACAGGCTTTTCCTCAAGTATTCTGCGCGCGCACATTAAACAAGGCTGTATGACAAAAAGAGAGATAATTTCACCGCATGCCTCTCATATATATTATATATACATAGTACCGTTTGCCATGCACTCTTTTTGTTTGATCTTTCGACTTAAGATCTTTCGATTTTCGATCTTTGCCTTCCGATATTTGCGTTTTCGGGCTTTTCACTTTCGATCCCGTGAGGGAGACCGGAATAACTCATGTGAGTATCGCTCAAAAACGGGAACGGGAACGGAAAAACAGGAATGAGTGGCTTTTCAACGCAATAATTTAAAATGTGTTCACATCGCCACCTGCGTTGTTAGGGTAAAATAAACAAAAAATTGAATTATTTCAAGTGTGTTCGCCGCCTGCGTTTTTCCGACAAATTATCATTACTGTAATTTAATTTAATTATTGAGTATTAATTTGAAACTGAAACATTTACTTATCGAAACACATCGAGAAGCACAAGCCAAAACGCTGGATAAGTCAGATTACCACGACGTTAACTCGGGGACGGAAAAAACGGGAACGGGAACGGGATTTGCATGCGTTATGATGATGACATATGGAGAGGTGCATATGACGTGTTTTTTTTTAAATAGTTTTGCACAAATGAAAAAAAATGCTAGACGTACTCCAATACGTCAAACCTGTACCGCCGCATCCTTTCGTAAGGTTCACACCCTGGGGTGATTTTAGTGAAATTTTATCCTTGTATTGACATAGGTTTGACAGTGATCAAAAACGGTGATATATGAAGAAATGCAGGAAAAATAATAAGATCGTACGAATTAGTAATGACATGAAGATCTGCGTACGCGTCCCGTACCGCACTTTTGAGTGTTATATGTACATATGTTCACAACTCATCTTGTCTATTTAAATAGCTTCTGGTGCAATAATAATTTTTTTTTCTTAGAATTTATAATAACATCTTATTTTGATGTTAGTTTTTTTGGCATAATACGAAAAAAATCTTGGTAACCCATTTTAAATAGGTTATTAAAATACTATATATGTTTGTATGTAATATACGTGGATTTTTGAGCTTTTTTCCTATTATACAGTATCTACGAACAATCACTAGCCATTAGAACAGTCCTAATTTGTATTGTGAACATAATTTATGTACAAGAAAAAGCATCAAATACATATTTTCTGTCAAGTAGATTCTAACTGGAAAAATAAATATGTATATTCCAATATCCAATATGAATTTTAAATTTTAATACAATTTGTTTTCATATGTAGATTGTGACAGAAAATCTATTTTTAATACGGTAATTATCGATAAAAATATAACTACATTTCAATTTTATTTATTGTAAAATTTTCAATTTGAATGCGAAAAAGCTGCTAATAATTATTCTAGTAAGATTTTTCAAAAAAAAAAAAATGGAAATAGGAAATGGATTTTCCAAGCATACTTTATATAACCAGCAGCGTGGAATAGTGATTAGCATGGTTTGATTTCGAGCAGAGTGGTCACATTCTATTAGTTTTATTATTGGTCAGGTCTATTCCCCTAGTAGCTGCTGGCCAGATCTTGGTGTGTGAGTCACAAATTGTGACTCCAGGTTGATCAGAGTTTGCCAATTTTCCTGATTGTCATTGAAACGGTTCCTGTAAATTGGCATCTCCTTTCCAATCTCTCTTGAAAATCTCAAGTTAAAACGTCTTGAGGTTCTCCAATTTGTATAATAAAAATGTCTCCATAGATGTCACTGTAGATGATGTATGTATGAATTCGCATTGTATGAATGCTTGTATTGATCGTATTGTATCTGTATTAGTACACTCGTCGCTATGCAGCGATCTGTTCTAAAAAAATCCATTTATAGATTACTAGTGGTGCTACCCGGCTTCGATCGGTAAATGGAAATTGAAATCAAAATCAAGATAAAAATCTTAATTTGTTTTTTTATTAAATTTATTTAATAAAAAACAAATTAATATTATTTAACGACCGACCAATCATAAACGTCTTTGACTGATCCACCCGATCAGAAATAACTTTGACGAAATTTATTTAATTTAATTCGTTACTTTCAATAACGCATTACAGACACCGTTTCAGTTTTACATATATATAAAATTTCAACTATAATCTTATTTGATATGAATGTACATATAATATATACACGTACATACATATATATTTTGAATGGGAAATTACTCGAACAATACTGTTAGGCACTCGAAGGCAATAGAAGTCGATGTCGATGATGCATCGCTTTCGCTATGCCTAAGTTAAATACAGCGACATTATTTCCCGGAAGGAAGGTAGAAAACACAAGCAGACGAAGGAGACGGAGAAGAGGAGGAAGTTGTCGGTTCTCCTGGCGAAACATTGAGGTAATAAAGTGGACGGTCTCTAATAAGGATTTAATATGACACGGGAAAAGCGGCGGTCCAGCCCGCAACGAGATTACCGGGAAAAAATATCGGGACATAAAGGAGCTCGAGGAGCTTACACAATAACTACTTCAGGTGTCACGTTTCCCGCCGTAATTGATTATGAAGCTTCGGCAAGCTTTGCATGCCGGCCCCGGCTTCTTATTTAGGGCCTCGGAATCTATTATGTATTATTTTTTTGAAATATCTCGTTAGAGGAGCGCTGCGAGCCGAGGGTGGTTTTCAAACGAATGGAAAAAAGCGAACGAGGCTTGTTAGCAAAGAAGGATGTGCGCAATTATGTATATGCACCCACTGTGCACATGTGGGAAGCTTTGAAAAAAGCTCTCCGTGTCTCGTATGGCGGTGGACTTGCAAAGATCTTATCGAGCATGATTATTTACATATTATAATATAAATTGCGTGTAATGTGATTGGACTTATTTATTATTTACCAGGTGGAGGTTACGTCGTGGTCGATTGTATCGATGTTGTGGGAGGTGATATCATTTGTATCACTTTAGGGAAGGGATGTTTCTGGCTATATTCAATACAATTTTTTTAATCTAATATATAATTTTGAAAGAGAAGGTTTGCTGGGAGTATCGAAAATAAATCAAAGTTTCTATGACGACGATATCGATATATTTATGTATTTATTTTTATTACATTTTATACCAGGTAGGTCTTACAGGTGAACCCCAATGCACCTTCCTGGCCAATTACAAACAATGCAGAATTTTTGTTAATTACGCTGAATTACGAGACACTGAAAACTCGCAAATTAACGAGACATTTATGAATTGTATATAAATTTTACTGTACATTAATTATATTCAAGTGACATAGTGGTGACATAGTAGGTAGGAAGGTTTTTAGCCAATTTTTATCGGGAAATGTTTCAATAATGAAATCAGAGAAATTGGCAAACTCTGATAGTAAACGATCGACCTGGAGTCACAAATATCCAGGTCTGAGCAGAAGCACTACAGATATAAATTATTTTCAATCGAGATCAGCTCATGGGATCGAATCCGGTGCCTCTCGGTGTTAGGCAGAAGCTTAACTAACGACCGAGCTATGTTGCCGGCTAAATATGGTTATATATGTATATGGTTGAGTATTATTTTTTTTCAATTCAAATAAATTTAATAAAAAATAAATTAATATTTACTATTAGATTCGCCATGTTTACGCTGTTTTTATTACAAATGCCGAGCGAAGCCGGGTAAAAACACTAGTTTTTAATATATGAGCTTAGCTGTACTTCAGATTACATTACGAAATTGTAAGCTATGTAAGTAAAGCCTGGAAATTCCCGTTTGCCCAGCGGTGACGAATTTGTCGAAAAAATTCGCTATTACTGTCTAGTACTTACATACATACTTGTATGTATGTACTTATTAAGCGCACAATTAATTTTTATTTTAATCGCTTTTTTTTGGTAACTAAATTAAATTTTCTCCCGTACCCAAATTTAATGTTTTCTGTTTAACAAAATTTAAAAATTCTGGTGGACTGTAATACGTTTATTCTGCCTTTCTGAGATTCTGGACATATCACATTAAAATAAATGATAACAATTTGTGAATTAAGTCAAAAAAACAAAAGTATTGTGGGATTTCATGTGTGAGTGAATGTAATGAGTGTAATGTTGAAGAGTAATGGCAAACAGTGGTACACATGAGTGTACACTGTTAGGATTTGAGTAGCGGTTGTGCCGCTGACCGGATGCGCACGCGCATCGAGTGTATACGTCATACTTCAATAAACGTGGATCATTGATAAAGATCGCCTTTAATTGTCTCTCTCCTGCAATTCTCCCTATACCCAGGACTCCTACAGTATTATATTTCTTGAATAATATTTTCTAGATAATAATATTTTATAAAAGAATGTGCTGCAGAAGCAAATTTTCAAAATAAAATATCTGGGTGGCAATTAAAATCAATCTAAAGGGAGGGGTTTGACTTACCGGGATGGTGTCTGTATATGCTTTACGGCAAAAATACTCAGAGAAACGTGTGTTTTTTTTTAGTTAGTTTTGTATGTACCCCAGTACGTCAAATCTGTATTGTCGCGTCCTCACTTATTTTATATATTTTATCCTTGTATTGACAGTGATCCATAACGGTGATTCCAATATTTTAAGACATCTAGGAGAAACTTGCCGAAATAATATTATCGTACGAATTAACAATGACATGAAGATACATCTCTCACAAATAGAATTCAACATAGAAGTTCCGTGCCGCATTTTTGAGTGTGTTATTACTAGAGTACGGACCCAAAGCATGCCGCTCATTGTTCAATTGTTGTAAATGCTTTGTAAAAAAGGTTCGGCAAACATTTAACAATGCAATTACAACATTTCAACAATGAACGGCACGCTGGTTATCCGGGCTTTAGTTATTACTAGACTAAACCTACACAAAATGCTTATAAATTGTCAATTACTATTGACAACTTTTGTTTTGCTATCTTGCTTTGTAGGATAATAGTAACTGACAATAGTGAACCATTTTTTGTGGGTTAAAGCTTCCTGGCCGCTGAAATATGCTTACTACCAAAGATCGACGTTGGGACGATGCTTTTTGCTAAAAAATGGTTCACTATTATCAGTTACTATTGTTAACCATACTTATTTGTTCTATTGCTTTGTTAACTAATGGAGAGGTCTATTGTTATTGAAATAGCACTAAGCCAACGCTGAGGTTTATTTATTACCATTACATTTCTGCACTCATTATAGGTTTTCCTAATTTAAAATATCTTGGGTTTGAACTTTATGATAATGCAATAGGTATACAATTTCAATATAAAAGTACAATTTAAATTTTTTTTACTTTTATTTGTCTGTGCCGATCCTTTCAAACTCTACCCCGATTTTGTTTCAGCTTACAATTATATGTAAGTTTAGTATCGTATACGATATGTACATAATTTAGATTCAAATTCAAACCTTCATGTATACACATACTATTGTGAGTTCTTTATAATCTATACATTGTATATTTTTTTCGCATGAAGACGATTCAAACAATTATAAAATCATCAAATATTTTAATCACAACATCGCAAACCCAACAATCAAACATACTATTAATTTGATTTATTGTTTCGAAATTCACCCCTGCGAATCGACTTACATACATACACATATAAACGATAATAAATTGGAGAATACCTGAAAATTTGCATGCGCACAACGAACGGCCCGCTCGCGAGTAATTTAACGCCATATAAAAATATTTAAAAGCTTTGAAATTGCCGCCTTTTTGCGCTCAGCGAATAATTATAACAACCGGAAAACGTTTTGTGTAATATTTATGCCCACGGTGCTACGGAAAGCAATTTCGCGGAGAGAACACACAAAAAAAAGAAAAAAATATGAAAACAAAAACCGACCGGAGAGATCCCACCCGATAAAGGGAATCGCGTCGCATCTCATACTACGACTACATATCGAAAAATTAAAATTACACATATATTTTGAATTGGGGGATATTAAATGGTTTTTTCTTTGTTGTTGGATAAATAACGACTTGCACTTTTATGCTGACTGGCGATTTTTGTTGATAGGGCGTTTAAACGTCTCAATCGGCCATTGTTCGGTGGAAGTGACCGACGAACTGAAAGGGGGCGCACCATGGACATGGACAACAATTGTAATAAATATGCACAGAGGAGGAGAGTGGTTCTTTTTTTCGCAGTAGTGGTCACATTGTCCGGTTTGGGTTGAAAAATTGCGACCGCAACTCTCGTGCCCGTTTGCGCGATAATAGACTGCGACCGCAGCCTCTCAAACTGTGCAGGATCTGTTCACGACTTTGTGTTGAGAGTGGTTGGAAGCTGCGTCAAGTCGAAAAATCAGAAAAAAGAATGGGATCAAATATCTAAAATTGAAAGAGATCATTCTACTTTTCCATAAACTTCTATCATACCTTTCAAACGTTTTATTTAGTATTTTTTTATGAAGTTTGAGCAATTTTCTTTACAAATTTAGATAGTGTTAGAAATTGAATAGATGACTGGTGTTTAGTGTAAATATTGATGACCCATATCCATTTATTTATAAAATAGCATATAGCATAGCATATAAGAAAGAAAGTCAAAAGTCAGTTAGGAAATCAGTTCCAAAGTCGGAAAATCAGTTCCAAAGTTGGAAAATCAGTTCCAAAAACAATATTGCTGTTTGACTATTATTATTCACAAATTGTTATCACTTATTTTAATTCGATATCTCGAGAATTTCGGGAAAGTAGAATAAATGTATTACAGGCTACCATTATTTTTATTTTTTATTTTTATTTTTACATAGATATACACCAGAAAGGTTTTACAGGAAGACCCCAATGCGCCTTCCTGGACAATTAATTACAAAAAATGCAGCATTATTATTATTACATAAATCACTGCATTTCCAGAAGCTGAAGAACACGAAATAACAATTATTTAATTACACAATTAATCTATTGAGACATCTATGGATTTAGATTTTGTACACACTAAATACAGAAGATTTGTGACAACAGGAAAGATGATTTTTATATATTGTTTAACGCAAAACATTATATATTATATAATTTTTTGCGAAATATTTGTTGATATGAAGAAAAGTGGACTTTTGCCAATTTTCAAATAAATTGGCTCATGTGTACAATTTGACAGTTAAAAATTCACATATGTACATAATTACATAGATGATATTCAATAAAAATATGAGATCAAGTTTGTATAAGAATAAATACAGGAGAGTTTTGATGGGCTTATTATTTTTATTGACAGAATTGAATAAAAGTAGTTGTGGCATGGTTCATAGATGAACAAAAGCAAGATTTTAAATGACACACTTCAGAATCGGCATAGTATTAAAATAAGGGAAGTAGAAATATTAGAAAATATATTTAGTTTAGTTTTCATTATCATCATAATTTATAGCCATTCGCCATCACTGTTGGATGCAAGTTTCTCCAACCCACTTTCAATCGTCTCTGCTTTGCGCAACTCTCATCAATCTCACCTCACAATTTTTATTTTATTTCGTGTACCCGTCTTCTTTGCATCCTTTTACATTCTCTCGGGTACCATTCTAGCACTTCTTTTGTCCATTTTTTTAGCTACAAAACTCGCCCATTACCATTTCAATATCTTCACATTCTAAAAATAAGCTAAATCATCTGAGACGCGATAACATACCATTTTTTTTAAATATAAACAAACGTTGATCTAATGCCAATTTCATATTGACATATTATGAAGCTTTGAAAAATATGCGTGTCAAAAAAAGTTTAAGAAACACAAGGCATTTTTAAACCACATATTTCAACTATACATAAAATGATAGAAAATAATGTTTATATCATTTTTTATTTAGCTTCAATGTCTGTCTGGTTTTTCACCTCATTAGGAAAGTATATAAGTTTAATGACATTCAATCTATTCAAAACGCATTATATTTCAAGCAATTTTATTTATGTTTTCAAATTATATCCAATACTTATATGTAGTACATTAAACCTATGTAGTATATATACATAGTTTTATTTAAAGTGTCCAATGATACTAGGTCACCTTTTCCCCGACGAAAACCAAACGGAGCCGTTCAAAGCCACTTCTAATAGACTCGTCCTTATTAAATTCGCAAATTATTCTCGTTTAAAAAGAAACTACCGTAATTTGGGCGAAATCGTTCCAGTAGAAACCAGCTGTCGCCGTGCTATAGCGATTCGTAGACGACGGTAGAACATCTCTATACCAATGTCGATAAGGGATCGGGGGTTCACAGTTTGTGGGTCGCTGTCGTTAGATTGGATGCGGCAGCGGCAGATGTTTTGGGGCCCGGAGGGGGGCGCAGCCTCGCGCCCCCGACATCTGCCACCCCACCGTGGCCCCACAACCCCCCCACGATCGCTGGACAATGGCCAGCGAGCGCGCGCCCCCATCTCACTTGACAGATTACCTCTACAAGAATTATAACACTCGCTATGTGGGGCCTTCAACTTCGACGATTTTGAATTTAATTACAATTTTTCAGTGTATTTATTTTTTTATATAACACATTTGAAATTGTTCAATTGTTTGTTTATTTTACCCCAACAACGCAAGTGGCGACGCGAACACATTTGAAATTATTGCGTTGCAATGCCACTCATTCCTATTTTCCCGTTCTCGTTCCCGTTTTTTTTTCAGAAACCATCGTGGGCATGCAAACAATAACTCATGTAAGTTTCATCGTAATCGGTTGAATGGTATAGGAACGCATACGTGACAGATAGACAGACGAACAATAATTTATATATATATGTATATACATACAATATAAATAACATCAGAATTGACATTAGTTTCGTACGTACATATGTATAGGTATATTATGATTATTTACGGGATTTCATTCGTTTTTTGTATAACTTTAGCCAGCAGTATAGCTCGGTGGTTGCTTTTATGTTAAGCACCAAGAGGTTATCGGGTTCGATCCTGTGCTAATCTTAGATATTTGTGACTCCAAGTCAATCGTTTCTTATCAGAGTTTGCTAATTTATCTGATTTCATTGTCAAAACGGTTCATCCATCGAATTTGTAAAATCCATCCTACCCGCTCTGTCACAAATATCTGAATTTGATTTATGTACAATATGTAAAAAATTATATACAAGTCTAAATCCATAGATGTCTCTATGGATTAATTAATTGTTAATTTCGTGTCATTCAGCCTCTCGAAATACAGCAGTTTATGTAATAAACTGCTGCAATGTTTGTAATTAATTGTCTAGGAAGGCGCATTGGGGTCTACCAGTTAGGCCTTCCTGGTATATACATATATATGTAAAAATAAAATAAAACTTCAAAGAAATAATATGGACTGATTGTATTTTACCAATCTTTATCAATTTCATATATAATAATCGTCATTTCAGATCTCGAGAGATGATTTTGAATGTATAATATAGTGATTTACAGGTGACATATTTTTGGGTTGCGGCTACCACTAATATGTACCCTCACGAATAGACGAAGTCTACGTCAAAAGAAAACAAAAAAAGCTGAGTCTAATGTTCAATTTAAAAAAAAAGCATACATACATACATACGTGAGCTGTTATTTGACCATCCCACTCGTCCCATATGTCGTTTCCAGATAATTAGCCTCAAAAAGTTTTTGCAATTTATTTATATGTACGTGCATATATTTTAAAGCAATGTAATACTCATTTATTATAAATGATAAATTTATTCATTTAATACTGCAGTACATTTTAATGTACACTTCATTTCGACTATGTCTATATATGTATGTATGTGATATAAATATTACATATATTACCTACATACTCATATTATATAAAAACGGTATGTAGTAATTTTATTTAAATTAATGATCGTTCATTAATATAAATAAAACTATCATGATTTATGATAATTTTTTTGGAGTAAGTGTGCAGGAGTAAGTTTATGCATTTTTGAGATCGTTACATTGTATGTTGACCAATTATGTACAAATTTATATTAAAATAAAAAAATTATATTAAAATAAAAAAAAATTATTTTATTTTCATACTCTAATTCGGTGCTAGATTACTTTGCAAAAATACAAATATGAATACCATTTTTTTTATTATTTTTTGTTCATTTGGTTATGCTAAATTTCTGGTATGTATCTTGACATCCAAACGTGATAGGTTTCGGGGAATCAGAGCGTCAGTTTTGACCGTTCGAAATCAATCAAATTCGTCGGAATTTTTCGACGAAATCTGGTCACGAAACTGACCATATGGTTGACGATCGCTGACATAGGGCAGAGTTTAAAAGTGCGGCTAGGAAGACACGATGATAACGGTGTTGCGGTGAACGGACCTCTCTCTCGTTGTTTCGCGTCACTTTGATTTATGGCGTTTATGGTGGACGACCGCAAAAGTGAACACGAAACTCGTCCATGTGGACACCCTCGGCCACACGTGAATTATTATTGCTGTACGAGACAATTTCAATGCACTCTGTATAGTGTGTAAGCACTCGAAGTTAGAATATTCGAGGCTTCAAAGTATTCCCCCCCCTTTATATGTATGAAGATAGATAGATGATCGAACGTAACAATATGAGGTATATCTATGTATTATACTGAAAATTATTATTAATGTGATTTGTGCTATGTTTTTTGTTGTTGTAAGATTGTTATGGAAAACTAAGGACGTTCGACTTACGTTTGTTAATAGATGTATCAATTATGTGGCTACGATATTGTTCTGAGATAGTGTATAAAAATTACATTCAACAAGAGACCGAATAAATCACGGGAATGTGAACGGAGAGTTTGAAAAAAAATTAATATGCACATGTTTAAATATTCAGCGGCACCGCAGGCTCTCAAAATGTATATGCGTATTTAACTGTACATACATAAGTGCTCTAGCATGAAATATGTAAATATATTTATTAGTATAAGTGTTTTTGACTTTTAGGTGGGATTATGAATTTAGGTATAAATACATTTTATTCATACAGTGAGAAATGAATAATATAATTTATACATATGACTAGAGACGGTAAAACCTTCTGAATAATATAAAAAGGGGGCATTTTATTTCATCAAAAATGACATTCATATTTTGAAGGTTAGAAATTGTGTACATAAATATTATGTTTCAGTTTATTATGGTAATATAATTTGTCCAAACTGATACATTTTTTTATTACAATTTACTAAAAAAGGAATATCAAACATGAATAATAAATTTAAAAGCTTTTAAAAAGAGTATTTCTTAGTATTTGACTTTTGAAACAATCCATTAAATCCATAGGCGGATCCAAGGGGGGTGCCATGAAGGGGTGCCAAGGGGGGGAGCTGAACAAATTTAATTTCATATAGTATATACATTCTTTTTCTTTGATTTTTCACATTTAAATACATTGTTCACAACATACATATTCTGACTTGTATTAATTTATTTTAGTTCTTTGTATTTTAATTTTATATACATAATTGCACGATTGTTTCTATTACGTACCCTTCTAGGTAGATCGAACAAGTATAATGGAAGATGAAAGTTACCTTTTGCGTTATTATGTATGTTAAAATTGAGTACTTACAATGAATTGGTTTTAACAAGATCTTTTACTTTATTTAGGTATATTCTTTTTAATTTGAATGCCCCCCCTGACCATTTTTTTGATCCTCTAGTGATTAAACAACCTTTCAAATACGATCGAGATTTTCATATATTTGTGCAAGTCAATCATCTATTAAATAGGCATATACTCGTACATATGTATTTTTAAAACAATGTATTATATCTATGCAAAGGTAAAGACACATAAAGAAGTATCTACGTGGCATGTTATTTTTTTTTTTTATAGTTTTTCCATGCAAAAACAATGCTAGACGTACTCCAGTACGTAGAATCCTTTTAAAAATCTCACCTTTTCGGAGGTTTTTCGGTGATATTTTGTCCTTGTATTGATATAGGTTTGACAATGATCGACAACGGTGAACTCATGTTTAAAAAAATATAGGTGAAATTTGGCAAAGTAATACGCCTCCTACCACTGGAGTCCACGTACGCCTCCTGTGCCGCACTTTTGAGTGTGTTCTTACCATAAGGAGGCTGTCGATTTGATCTCAAAACACAGTTTTAAAACAATTTGGAATTTATTTCGATATTTTTTAGCAGATCTTGTCTTGCGATCTACTACCTCAACGATTCATAAAAGGGGCTATGAGGTTACAATCATATATTTCATACATTGGCCACAGTTTGAGAAGTAGTGTGCGCGGAAAAAAGTGCGGCGTCTCCGCAACGTTCCCATGGTCGGTAATGACACACGGGGAGCCTCTTGATAAATTCGATCCCATTAGGAGAACCTGTTGTTAGCTTTATCTTACAGCATCGCTTCAGTGTTTGCCGCAAGATATCTAAGCGACGTTTCTATCGGCGCCATTGACAACCGACAACCCCTCCGCCGAACACGATAAACCGAGGAAACAAAGGAAACGAATGTCACATTGTCAAAAAAAAAAAACCGATTAAATTGCACGGTGAGAATGGGTAAATTTAAAATGGCGATGCCGCGATGCCGGTGACACCTGGTGGTGTACATTCGCAAGCTGGTTTCGGTGTGTGATCTCGGTCTGTGATTTTCGTGATTTTGTCGAGATTGATGAGTGGTCGGCGGCAGACGGATTATGAACAATGGTTAATGACTGGTCTGAGATGGTTATCTGAATGACATGAAACGCTAACAAAGATCGCGTCTTCAGATGCAAAATGTCGCTCGATGTACAAGCCGTTGCCAGGCATGCCGGATTATGTCAGACGTGCACTAGGATTTTACAAACCAGTTCGTGAAATATTAGGCAGATCATCTTTTAATTTGTGTTTGATTTTTTATGTTGTTCTTCGAACTGTTATTGCATAAATTCGAGTAGCAATACATTAATATGTATGTATATTTTGAGAACGTTTGGATTTTCAGGATTCCATTATATTTATAGGTGGATCATTCACATATGTACATATATTGTGTGTATATACATACCCAGTGGATAAAGATAGTGAACAATTGGTATTCAAAAAAGATGGTAAGACAAGTGGAGAGATCACTGTGTGGGTGAAAATCGCGGAACGGAGAAGTTAAAGAAGATTGGAAAAGCTTTAACTTCAGTATTGGATTGTGAAAACCTGAAGATTGTATATGTATGTACGTACAAATATGTATTTTCACAAAACAAAAGTGAGTACAAATATCGAAGGAGTTTCAAATCTTTCATACAATGGTCAAGTTTGATTCTGAATATGAATAAATATTATACATATACAAATACACATGCGACGTTATATGTAATTGAAAGTGGAATAAGTTCACTCTTCTTCTTTTCGAGAAATATAATATCTCACAAAACATTATCTAATCTATAATTTGGAAAGAGACTTTGTATGTATGTATGTATCCTTGGTCGTCGTCGTCGTCTTCGTCGTCCGTAGATCGGTGACGTCATCGAACACGTGATTCGATTTTTTTTTTTTTTCGATCCATGGGCGCCGATTTTTTTTTTCGTTTCAATGGATTCACCCCCGCGGGGGCGCAAGGCGAGTAGCTTCATGGGGCCCCGCCAGGGGCGCCACAAGGGGCGCAGCCCCGTGGGGCTCAAAAGGGGGCGCCACAAGGGGCGCAGCCCCGTGGGGCCCCGAAGGGGGCCCGGGGGGCCCAGCCTCATGGGGCGCAGCCCCATGGGGCTCAAAAGGGGGTGCCACAAGGGGCGCAGCCCCGTGAAGCCCCGAAGGGGGCGCGGGGGGCCCAGCCTCATGGGGCGCAGCCCCATGGGGCTCAAAAGGGGGCGCCACAAGGGGCGCAGCCCCGTGGGGCCCCGAAGGGGGCCCGGGGGGCCCAGCCTCATGGGGCGCAGCCCCATGAGGCTCAAAAGGGGGCGCCACAAGGGGCGCAGCCCCGTGGGGCCCCGAAGGGGGCCCGGGGGGCCCAGCCTCATGGGGCGCAGCCCCATGGGGCTCAAAAGGGGGCGCCACAAGGGGCGCAGCCCCGTGGGGCCCCGAAGGGGGCCCGGGGGGCCCAGCCTCATGGGGCGCAGCCCCATGGGGCTCAAAAGGGGGCGCCACAAGGGGCGCAGCCCCGTGGGGCCCCGAAGGGGGCCCGGGGGCCCAGCCTCATGGGGCGCAGCCCCATGGGGCTCAAAAGGGGGCGCCACAAGGGGCGCAGCCCCGTGGGGCCCCGAAGGGGGCCCGGGGGGCCCAGCCTCATGGGGCGCAAGCCCTAATAGGCATTAACTAAGGGGGGCGAAGCCCTAGACGGCAATTAATCATGGGGGCGCGGAGGGGCGAAGCCCTAAAAGGCAACTGATCATGGGGGCGAAGCCTTAGACGGCATTTAATCATGGGGGCGCGGAGGGGCGAAGCCCTAAAAGGCATTAACTAAGGGGGGCGAAGCCCTAAACGGCAATTAATCTTGGGGGCGCGGGGGGCGAAGCCCTAAAAGGCAACTGATCATGGGGGCGAAGCCTTAGACGGCATTTAATCATGGGGGCGCGGAGGGGCGAAGCCCTAAAAGGCATTAACTGAGGGGGGCGAAGCCCTAAACGGCAATTAATCTTGGGGGCGCGGGGGGCGAAGCCCTAAAAGGCAACTGATCATGGGGGCGAAGCCTTAGACGGCATTTAATCATGGGGGCGCGGAGGGGCGAAGCCCTAAAAGGCATTAACTAAGGGGGGCGAAGCCCTAAACGGCAATTAATCTTGGGGGCGCGGGGGGCGAAGCCCTAAAAGGCAACTGATCATGGGAGCGAAGCCCTAGACGGCATTTAATCATGGGGGCGCGGAGGGGCGAAGCCCTAAAAGGCATTAACTAAGGGGGGTGAAGCCCTAAACGGCAATTGCTCATGGGGCGTGGAGGGGCGAAGCCCTAGAAGGCAAAGGCTCAGGGGGGCGCCGAGGGCGAAGCCCTAGAAGGCAAAAAAAAATTTTGATTTTTTTTTTTTGATTTTTTAAAAATTTTTTTTTTAATTTTTTTTTTATTTTTTTTTTATTTTTTTTTTAATTTTTTTTTTTGATTTTTTTTTTATTTTTTTTTAATTTTTTTTTTTAATTTTTAAATTTTTTTTTAATTTTTTTTTTTTTTTTAATTAAATTAGCTTAGTCATGTTTAAGCGGTTTATATTATAAACACTGAGCGAAGCCGGGTAATACAGCTAGTATACCTATAATGTTTTGCGTTTAACAATATTTAAAAATACTTGTGGCCTGTAACACGTTTATTATGCTTTTACGAGATTCTGGACATAATACAATTTGTGAATTAAATCAAACATAAATAGTGTTTTTAGTATTGAAAATTGGACTTCCGTAACTTTCAAATATAACGGCTCATATGTAAAATTCCTAGTCTATCTAAATTTTATAAGTTTATGTATGTGAATAAACACCCCTTCCAAATCCAAAATTGCAATTTGCCTGAATAAAAAGATTTTAGATCAATGTGTTTTGTTAGTGATGACGATTGGATGTTAAACTTGAACCTGAAATGCTAGAATGCTGCTTAAATTCTAGTCCAAATTAAAAATAAAAAGACGTATGAAATTAGGTTGGAGTGCATTTGAATGAATGAACGCCATTTTTAAATAAAAATGGTTTTAAATCCACTTTGCCGAAAAAAAAAGAAGATCGATCAATGTGTTTTGCCAATAATGAGGTATGGAAGTGAAACTTGGGCATTAAATGCCAGAATACTGCATAACGTGCACTCAAACAAGTATGGAACGCTTTATGCTCGGCATAACGAGAAAAGCTAAAGAAAACGGAATATGTGATTGAGAAATATGACAAGGATAGTTGATATAATGGAGAGAATTAGAAGTTCTAGAAGAACGAACGATAGATGGAAAAAATAAGTGCTCGAATGGTACTCGAGATAATGTAAAAGGGTGCAAGGAAGGTCACAAGGGAGCTGAGTGGATAAAATTAGAAAAGTGTGTGGGATGAGGTGTATGAGAATTGCTCATAACAAAAATGAATGGATGCTGGTTGAGAAGCTTTCATCTAGCAGTGGATGGCAAATAGCTGTAAATGATGACGATACATGTATATACATATAAATATTTATTAAAAAAAAGTAAATATTTATTTGAGTGGAATTGTTTGAAAAAAAATGTATTTGGAATACTTATTGATGATATTTTTAATATAATAAAAAGTTTTCATATTGTATTGATTTTATTTTGTATGAATGTACCAACATATGTTGTATAATTTAATGTCTACAAAATCTACAAAATTAATTTTGTTGCAGCGATTAAATTTTTGCTCGCCAAATTACAGCCACAATGATTGACGACCACCACGAACGATTAAACGTTGAGAAAAACTAAAGTAACATTTTTTTGTTAGGTAAGCACGAGTTTACACGTAATATTGTGCAATTTGCGTACACGTAAGTGGGTACAATTTTTTCCAGCGATTTTTCAATTGTGAAATTTGACTAATTGCATGCAGTGCCTTAAAAAAAGTCGTGACTAATTTTCTTTCACGAAAGCGTTCCGTTAATGTCACGACTATTTTCAAAATAAACAAACACATGCGTAGAACCAGTACTCGAACGTGTACGTGTGTGAGTTCGCATACGAATTTCCACGGCAGCTTTTACGGTGAATTTTCCGGCTTTCCCGGCAACGTATGTATGTGAGCTGGGAGGGACAAAAAGTGCACAAGGGGTGGGGAAATAAGATATTTTTCCGTTTAAAAGGCGGACAGGTTTACGAGCGCGTATCCCGTGCGGAAAGTAAGACAAATAAACGGGCCAACATTCAGACATCAAACGGGGGTTTTGTTGGGTTATTTCTTGGGCGGTTCCAAGAGCGAGCCTGGGGGAGATGGGGTTAGGAGGATGGGGGCTAATCCTTATTTATGGCCTCGAATTTCGCCAAGTCGCCAGCGTGATCCTCCATGATGGACGACGTCGAGATTGAGAGCCGTAGACGCCGAGACGCCTGACCCTCGCCGATCGTTAAAAAATTAAAAGTACCCTTCGGGGATCAACGACGATATATGTGACACTCGGAATTGAGATATCATACGTATGTATGTACTGTGGAACGACAAACTGAACCAAGACCATCGCGTGAAATACATTTTATTGCTCATTGTCAGCATTATAATTTACCAAAAACGTAAAGAAGAATCAAATATTGCATAGTGTTGCATAGGTCGTGCTCGTGGTTTCCAGCTGTGATGGGAGTATTTGTCATTGTTAATTCGAACGGTCTTATTATATTGAAAATTTTCTCTTACATTCCTTTAATATGGGAATCACCGTTGTCGATCATTGTCAAACCTATATCAATACAACGATAAAATATCACCGAAAACACTTCCGGGAGGTGAGTTTTGCTGTGGATCGCGATAGTTTAAATTAGACGTGCTAAAGATTTTTGAGTGTGTAAAATTATCTGAAAAAAATACCAACCTGTGTTTGCATCTTAAAGGTAAAAAAAAGGGCTGGGAATAGACATTCTATCACCTAAGGCAAAAGGAAAAATTTTCGCCCTTATGTAGTTTATTTATTTTTTTATAATTGGAGGGGGGGGGGGGGGGTTAAAGATGACTTTAATTTCACAATTTATTCAATAAGCTCAATTGAAAAAGTATGCACAATTTTTTTTTTTTTAATGTTTGAGGAAGCTTGTTGTAGAATATGAGCTCAATGGGTCACTGTTCAAAGAAGAGAACCTTCAAAAGTCTTACAGTTTTTCACACTGTAAATAAAAATTTATCATCATAATGTACAGATTGTTAAGATCAATCATCTAACTTGAAAATTAAGAAAAATAATCTTATGAATTTCAACTGTCCTATTTTTCCATCAAATTAATTTGTTTTTTGCAGTTTGGCGCTCTTTTGATTGTTCACCTGAGACAAGTGCCTCGCTCGCCTACCCCTAGTACCGGCTCTGGTAAAGAAATACAAAGAGTTCGCGTTGTGTTTTTTTGATAGTTTGGTGCATGCAAAAAAAGCGTCGGACGTTATTTGGTACGCTAAACCTGTACCGCCGCGTTCCTTAGCAAACCTCACCCATTGGAGTGTTTTCGGTGATATTTTATCTTTGTATTGACATATATAGGCTTGAAAGTGATTGATTACGATGATTCCCATATGTGAAGAAATGTTGATGAAGCATCTCAAAGTTTTATTTATTTTTTACATGGATACATTTCTGGAAGGCTAGACAGGAAGACCCCAATGCGCCTTCCTAGACAATTAATTACAAACAATGCAGCCTTTTTATTATCTATACACAAATCACTATATTTCGAGAAGCTGAAGAATACGAAATTAACAATTAATGAATCCATTGAGAAATCTATGGATTTAGACTTGTACATACATTTTTACAAATTATACATATATTAAATACAGAAGATTTGTAACAGCAGGTAGGATGATGATTTTTTTGTCAATTTTGAGGAACTGTTTCAACAATGATAAAATTGGCAAACTCTGATAAGAAACGATCGACTTAGAGTCAAAAAATATCAAAGTCTAACCAGCAGTATTAGCCCTCCCTCGCCGATGTGGGGTATGCAAGTGCCCCATTTTTTACGTTTTTCGTAATAACTATGTGATTTTCAAAGCTATACACCCTATATTTCTTGTATTCCTACAATAAATTTATTTTAATAGATTTTGTATGATTTAGAAAAGGGGTACATCGTAAAAAAATACATTTATACATTTCTACGTTCCCAAGTACGATTTAAAGGCGGAAGCGATAAGTCATCTTTTTGACTGTTCGCTTGCATATTCTTGTTGTTCGATGAATCAATGCGAGAGCTATTGAGTCAGGCAGTCGCCTGTTGGCCTTACCTATGTGCGTTTGCGTGTTGATGCTTGTCGTTATTTTTCAATACAAAAATAGTCAAAAACATACTATAGGACTAAAACTTTTTTATGTTGATGTATAAAATGATTAATAATATATATGTATATTGAACCCATTTGTATTGAGAAAAGCTGTATTTTGATTAAAAAATACTGGGTTCGGGACACTCGTTTGATCTCGACGCTTCGTCTTTCAAAGGTTAAAGATTAGCCCGGGATCGAACCCAATAATCTCTTGGTGCTAGACATAAACGCAACCACTGAGCCATATTTATTAATCTAGAAAAATGCTCTATTTTAAATTTCACTAGAAATAAGTCAATTATTACTAATCAATATCAATTAAATCATTCAATCCTTAACACGTCATCTTCTATTAAGGATCTTGGTGTAATACTCAATAATAAACTAGGTTTCTCTGAACATATTTCTTTTATTACCAACAAAGCATTTAAATCTCTTGGATTCCTACTCCGCTCAACAAAACCCTTTAATGATCCTTATGTACTAAAATTACTTTATTTTTCCTTTGCAAGGTCTCACCTTGAATTTGCCTCAATTATCTGGTCACCTTTTTATTTATCCCATATTAATTGTATTGAGAAAGTTCAACTTAAATTTATTAAATCCTTACGCTACCTTTTTCCTACCTATACCCATTCTACTGTTTCCGACATTTTAAAAATCCTTTCTTTTGACAATCTTTCTTTCAGGCGACGACATACTGATGCTATATTCTTCTTTAAGCTCATAAATGGTTTCCTTGATTGTTCTGATTTACTGAATAAGGTTAATTTCAGAATCCCAGTTCGGTACTCTAGACGCGTTGCACTCTTTTCACTTGATCCTTTCAATACTAATTTCCAAAAATATTTTTATCTGCAGCGCGTTTATCGTATTTTTAACGGAGAGCTGAATGAGGTAGATCTATTTGGTATTTCCCTACATCAATTCAGGTCTAACATCAAGAGAATCTTGACCGATTGATTAATTTCTTCTCCTATTCTATTTTTCCAATATTTCCAATATTTTTATACTTTAGTTTAGTTATGTAATGTGCTATTTAATCATATTATAGCTTTCATTCTTTTTCTTTTCATTTGTTTATTTTGTATTTACCTTTTTCATTTGTTTTATATTTGTAAATTTCAATTTCTTCTTATATTCTATTTTATAACCTTTTCCAAATATTTTAATACTATAGTTTAATTATGCAATGTTCTACATATTTTGTCATGCCTTTATTCTTTACTTTTTAATTTGTTTGCCTTATATTTATCTTTTTCATTTTTGTAAAAATCTATTATTGGACTCGGATGTTACATATATTATTTATTTACTATTTGTTTTTTTTATACATATCTATGTACATCCTGTCTGTTGATTTTTCAATTAATAAAATAAAATAAATAAATAAAAAAAAAATACTGCTGGCTAAAATAATAAAATCGTATGAATTAGTAATGACATGAAGATACGCCTCTCCCTCCCGGAGTCTACGTACGCGTCCCGTGCCGCATTTTTGAGTGGGTTCTTACAATGAAATAGTTGTTTAGTAACTTGATCACATTTGAGTTAATTCGTGCTACTGGTTGTGCACCTCTGTCCGCGTTATCGTCTTTGGCGTTAAATGGCGCGGACGGGTCGTTATTTACGTAGTGTAGTGTTCCCGAGCTATCTGCGTAACGGACGCTCCGTGACGTGATTTTCAGGGATTATTCGTGGCGACGCCCCCGCCAATCTTTCCCGATTAACCGGACCGGATCCGGTCGGCATTCCAATTTCCGGTCGCGCGAAAAACCGACCGTCCGATAATCGGCCGTCGTCGTTCGGTTCGATTTGTCGCCGCCTACGACCGCCGAATGCTAATTTCCGGTCGAAAAGCGTTTCATTATGTATTTGCTTGCTATTCTGCGGTATCGTTGTTGTAAATTGCGTTTTGATGAAAGCTTGCTTATGATATTCAATCGGTTTCTGTCTTTGATGCATTCAATAAACACATTAAACTTACATATATATTATAGATATCTTTATCGAATACTAGTGTTTTTAGCCGGCTTCGCTCAGTGTTTGTAATATAAACCGCCAAAATATAGCCAATCTAATAGTAAACATTTAATTAAATTTATTTTAATATTCATTTGTTTGATGACGTCGCGGATTTACGAACCAACAATAGTTACACACATAGTAACATACAAAGT
This sequence comes from Arctopsyche grandis, assembly GCF_051622035.1. Classification (NCBI taxonomy): domain Eukaryota; kingdom Metazoa; phylum Arthropoda; class Insecta; order Trichoptera; family Hydropsychidae; genus Arctopsyche; species Arctopsyche grandis. Next base: position 12,079,269 of record NC_135365.1, on the reverse strand, counting down.
CTCTTTCGAAATTATATATTACCCGAATTCGCTCGGTATTTCTAACATAAACTGCTTAAACATGACTAATATAATAGTAAACGTTTTATAAAATTTATTTGAATAATTTTATTTTATATTAATTTATTTGAATATCCATTGGTTTTTTTTTTATTAAATTAACTGTCACGAACAAACAACTACATATGTATATATATACTAAGTCTCTTAAAAAACAATCGAAAAAAAAATCGATTGTGTTGTCTACGAACCAACCAACCAAGGTCACATATATGCAAAGTCTCTTTCGAAACTATATATTAGATTAAAGAAATACATTTTATTTATTTAAAACAAACATACAGTATTTTAATATGTTGACAAAATATTCACACCAAAAAAGTTTCTACATATTTATTTCTTTATTTATTAAATTAATGGTTGTTTTACCCGACTTCGCTCAGTATTTGTGATATAAACAGCGTAAATATTGCGAATTTAATAGTAAATATTCATTTGTTTTTTTATTAAATTAATTCGAATTGAAAAAAAAATCGGCTCGTCGTCTTAGAAATTTTGACTTGTATACGAAGTTCCCAACCAAAGATACTTACATATGTATATACAAAGTCTCTTTCGAAATTATACATATATTAGATGGGTAGTGAATGTAGGATTTTATGATATTGTGTATATTTTTATTGATTTTATTTTATTTTAAGGTTGTAGTTTTTACAAATAAACCAATAATTATGGCATTTGATAAATCTTATAAATGTATATATATACATACATACATACATACATACATACATAAATACATAAATACATACATACATACATATGTATATAAAAATCAAAAAATAAAAACTAAATCAATAAGTCATTTAAGATTGTGCATATTTTAAATGATATTAATACATTATTTTCCATATACAATGTATTGTATAATATACATCCCCGTCAGTTGTAAACATAAATTACCTAAATTCAATTTGCGTTATATTGTAGACTTTGAAGAGTCTCTATTTAAAAATAATGTATGCATCAAATGTACTATGAACACTTATGTATATACATATATGAATTGTAAACAGGCTTTTGAGCTATTTTTCCCAGTATGCTATATAAATAAGATAATATATTATAAATAATATATTATCTAATATATTATAAATAATAATATATTATAAATAATATATTATATAATAATAACAATAAAAATAATGAGTAAAATAAATTATGATCATTGGATCGGTAGCTTGCAGAATAAACTTAATATGTATTGTGTACAATTTATAAACAACAAAAAGCTTTAAAAAATCAAAAATATACACATGTAAATGAAAAATAAACAACATGTAATCAATACAAATATTTACACAGTAACCACTAGCAAAAATCCATTGATGAGATGACAAAATCTAAGCATCAAAAGGAATAACTGTAAAAATAGAGATTGTTTCAATAATATACCGAAAAAAACAATAAGTCTTTCATTTCATATATTTAACGCGGGTCTACGTGACGAGACAGAATTTTAAATTACAGAAAACACAAATATCGGAAGGCAAAGATCGAAAATCGAAAGATTTCCGATATTTGCGTTTTCTGTAATTTAACATTCTGTCTCGTCACGGAGACCGATTTAACGCGTAGAGCTGCACCAAATGAATTAACTAAATGGGTTTTTGTTTGAATAAAAAAAATTAAAACCATTTAATTAAATGCAAAGCTCAACTTGCAATATATAGTCTTTCTATACATGCATATAATTTTCTATTCTAAAGCTTTACTATTTTTTTAAAGCAAGTTGAAATACGTCAGATATATATGCCGCACTGTACACGTATTGTACTCGTACATTATTCTATACTTGAGATGCATGACGCTCGCAAGGGGCGGAGGCCTGGGGCGCCAGGCGCCGCCCCACTAATTGTTAGGGGGTCTCTACACCTCCCCTATTCCCCCTACCCGCTAATTGCCATCACATCCGACCTGGGCAACCATTAGCCTGACGACAGCCTAACGTGTACACATTATTATCGAACGCGTATGGGCTTACGTGACACGTGACAAAACCGCACGTATCATACACGATTCCGAAATTCGGGGAATTCTAAACAAATTTAATTTCGTTGTTCGTCCGAATTCTATAGAGAATTTGGGCAAACAAATTTCATATGGGTAATTTATTTATCAGTTGAATTTTAATGGCGGTCATGAGAATTCGTACGAACGCGTGTCGTGTCAAATTTGTGTGTTATTTTACCGTGACACCTCAAATATATGTACATATTACATTTATTTGTGTGATATTATTAAAAAAAATGTTCCCAAACAAAAGGCCTAACACAAAATGGCCGCCATTATGAAGCCGGTAGGATTTTTATACGTGTGTTTTTATCAATGCCATTTCAATATGTATGTAAATTTTGATGTTTATTGAATTTAGGAAAGATGTGCCTTATTTAATATATGAAATATGTGATAGGAATTATAAACAAAATTCATTCATATCTTAATAAAATCGGAACGGATGTTGAATTTTATGAATTTACTTGCGGAAAAGTTGGTTCAATATCTGGTACGTTAAATATCTTTTATTGCAAAAGTTGAAAGTTATTCTGTTATAAGTTTTACTGGACAACAGCTTGGACCTTGGTTATTAAAACTGCAAGGTTCGATATTTTAAAAAGAGATGCAACATTGAAAACTATTAAAAGTTTTACATTTTTGAAGTATCGGAAATAAATATTATATATTAAGAATTTGTTTTATTCTAAATTTGATCATAAAATTACAATTGATTTTAAATATGCATCATGCATATCATAGAACTTCCTATAAATTAAATTCAACTTAAATTTGTAGACAAGCTTATTATGAATGAATTCTGTATATTTTAAAAGGTATTCAACTTCACAATAATAAAAAACAGTTAACTGTCATCTATGCAAAAAATTGCACACATTAAAAACTATATCATGGCAGTTATATCCATTAAGCAAAACCAAAAAAAAAACGTAAAAGGAAAAGATTTAAAAACAGAAGAAGCTTCTGTATGTAATTCATCACATGTATGTACATACGTACATGTGATGAATTACAAGAGCATTTTTTCATTTTTATTTATTCAAATTTATATTTATATTTTGAATAATTTCAAAATATCATATTATCTTAAATATGTCGCACTATCTTAAAATATCAGATTTCAAACAGAAAACATATTTTTTAGCATTTTTTTTTCAAGAATTTGAGAAACTCCCATAAAATACAAATTAGCATTGAATGAATTTCTACCGGTATTCATTCAATTAAAAAACGTCATCATGAAAATATCAGGATCAAACATGTCTGATCAGATCATTCATGTATGTATACATATAGTATGTGTACATATATACAATGCTATTCATCCATATATTATATATGTATGTATGGTATTAGATGGAAAAGTTCACAATTTTCCAACTGTTTGTACAGTTACAAACGAGTTCAGTGGATATATAGAGTACAGGTATCCTTTCTGATTGTTCCAGATCCAAGAAATGTGTCGCAGGACCCAGTCAGGGGTCGGCAACCACATGTCAATCAAATTCATTTGGCCCGTCGTACCCCCGGGGTCGGGGAAGTACCCCACTATATCAACGTCCCGCTTGCTGCGTGAATGTGTCAGCCTGTTTGAACAAAATTTTATCTTTCACAAAATTACCATAACCCCCGCTAAATCCCATTACAATGATTGATCTGAGGTGTTATGTTACGCTGTTTTTATTTTTTTCCATCGTCCACTGTTAAATACATTTTAAATTGTCTCGGTGGGCAACCAACCTACACGTAGGTATATTTTTCGTGCATAAAACACGGGACAAGTAGGGCTTATCGTTTTATAAGGAGAACTCGTTATGCTCGTTACCGTTTATTATAATGTGTGTTTATACCTATGGGTAGTAATAATAATGAAAAAAATAAACGAAAGTTGATAAATGTTCGTTTTGACATTTACATGCTATCATATAATACCTGTGGTACCTACGCTAGCACAAATGGCGAATTTGTATAGGACATGTCGAATATAATGGTGTTTTAAATTTTTAATATAAATATTGCATACACGAAAAAAAATTCCATAGACTTTGAAATGTATGTACATACGCATAAGAAGGCAATAAGGCTTATACATGTTGTGTATATAAGAAAAAAAATCCATAAAGGGTTTTCAATTGTCTTAATACTTAGTTTTTGGCCAAAATTTTGTAAAATCTGTTTAAGACCTAAATTAGAATTTGCATTTACTATTTGGAACCCTCATTTCAAAATGGGTATATACAAATTAAAAATATGTATTGAAAGCAGAATTTCAAAAATTGAAAGAAGAATTTCAAAAATGCAAAAATGATGAGATTGAAAGGAATGAATATCTCCACCTTGGAGACTTATTAAAAGTCGATATAATCAAAGATTGCAAAATTATAAATAGTTATATCAATTAATGATTAAGGTCCAGACACAGAGTGATACGCGGCATATGTTTTTTTTAGATAGTTTTGGAAATGCAAAAAAATAAAGTAAAAACGCTAGCATGTTTAATCTATACCGTCGCGATCCTTGAGTATATAAATAGCCCCCTTGAGTGTTTTCGGTAATATTTTATCCGTGTATTGACATATGTTTGATAGTTATCAATAAAGGTGATTCCCATATTTGGAGACATGTTAATTTGAAAAACTTATAAATATCATATATATAATATAATATACGAAATAATAATGACATGAAGATATGCCCATCACAACTCTAGTCCACGTACGCATCTCTTGAGTTTGTTCTTATCCATTAGCTTCCTAGCGTTCAACAAAAACACACCTGAGAGGGTAATACTATCAAGATTGTGGTTTAAATTGGGAATATTCTACCAAATGAATTGGTAACTTCTAGTAAAATAAAAACCTCTTTGAAAATAAACTTTTAAAATTTGTTTTTCAATTAAGTTTAATTTTGCTTTGGTTGGATTTAAGGGATTTTTGAAGTTCTTTTTTTATTTTTTTTCATTTTTTTTTACTTTATACATATATGTTTTGTATATCTAATATATAATTTCAAAAGAGACTTTGTAAGTATGTAAGAAAATATGTAATTTTGGTTGGGAACTTCGTAAACAAAACAAAGTTTCTATGATGACAATTCAATTGGTTGAATACTATATTTTTTCGATTCAAATAAATTTAATAAAAAAACAAATGAATATTTAGTATTAGATTCGCCATGTTTACGCTGTTTATATTACAAATACCGAGAGAAGCCGGGTAAAAAAACTAGTGTATTATAAAATGTTTGAAATGTATCACTTTTTTAATTGAACGGTGAAAAATTAAATATTCGAATCGAAAATTCACGTATGCCATAAAGTTTGACATGTACTATACGCGTTCAAAACATGTGTACGCTAAAATTAAAAATGCATTATGATTCAATATAAATTTCGTCGTATCAAGGGGGCGAGGGATTTATGGCAACTGTTCGAATTTATAATTGCGTAGATTTCTTTTGAATAGTTTCGATATAGGTCTGAGTGGCTGACACGTGTTCCTGAAGAATGTTAGTTTTGTAGAAAAATAAAAATACAAATAAAAACAAAGTAAAGGAAAGGGTAATGTTTTGCGTCATACGACGACTTACAATTCGTCTGGTACGTGATGAAGAGCAATCGGTTTAAGTGGCTGAAGGCGCCCGCCGGCTTAAACACTTGAGAAACACTGAAAAAATTCGACAAAAGCATCTCTGAACATGCTTACTATACAGCAGGTATTATGTATTATTATATGAATCAGTGATTATTTCAGTTAAAAATTATGTTTGCACGTCACTAATGAAAATCATATTCTGAATATTTTAAATTATAATATTTATTATCGATGAAACTCTTTTGTAGTTACATTCATTGCATTGGATCTTATTACATATGTATGTAAATTTAAATTTAAAGCTATAATTAAATCAATTAAAAATATTGCCGAATGCTACATAATTCATTCAAGTGACAAATTTTATGTTTAATCGTTCAGCGATTTTTCGTTGCTTTTTGGAAAATAATAATCAGTTACGATTTTATGAATAAAGCAGTGGGTGCTGAGTGGCTATAGATTTTGATGATGATATTTATATAATATATATATATATATATATATATATATATATATATATATATATATATATATATATATATATATATATATATACCGATTTTTCGAATTTGCAGATTTGTTTGTATGTATAATTAAGAACTCTTTCATTCTTTTGACTGTAAATTTGCATCAAACCGCAAAACCGACTTTTTATAACCATAAATGCGTGCATTACACATTTATATATAATACATATACATTTACTTACCGATTTCATTCATTATTTTAATTTTGTGCATCGAATTTTGTTATACATATTTGCATATGCTGCAATTAATTTCTAAAACTATTGAATCATCGGGAATAACGCAAATAATGAACATTTATATTATTATAGATCAATATCATAAACTATTTATGAGAATTCTGACAAAATTTCATTATTGTCTATAGCAGTGGTCGTGAATCTGTGATAAAGAGCTAAATCGGGAAAATTTCACGAAATTAAAAAAATATTATATGAACAAAGTAGTTTTAAATTGCGTTTTATATGTGATAAATTTTATTCGGAATTAATATAAATTACAGTCTCGTAGTGCATTAAAAAATCTTGTTATATTAGCAAATTTATGTACAACGTATGTATACAACAATGACAACAAAAAAGTTTCTAAATATCAATACCAACAATTAAAAAAAATAAAACAAATCATTGATGGGATATAAATAACATATCTACATATGTATGTATGTATGTATTACTAAGAAAAATGATGTTCATAGTTTATAGCAGAACCTATCAGAATCGAAATATATTTTCTCAATCATACAATTTAAATTTGACCAGGTTTTCGAAACTATAAAAATACAATAGATCTGAAATATGACTTATAACAGAATCATTCTTCAAACTTTAAAGAAAACAATAAAATATAGATACATATGTACAAATGGTGATACATATCTATATTCTATATATTGTGCAATGCGGTCTCCGTGACGAGCCGGAATGTTAAATTACAGAAAACGCAAATATCGGAAGGCAAAGATCGAAAATCGAAAGATATTAAGTCGAAAGATCAAAAATTTTTAATTTAATTCTAAGGAACTCTTCATTCCCCAATTTATGGAAATGCTCTAAAGTAACTCCTATTCATAAGAAGGACGATAAATCTTGTGTAAGGAACTACAGACCAATAACTATCTTGTCAGCGCCAGCCAAAATGTTTGAGGTAATATTACACAGATACATTTTTAATCACTTTCAAAGTATGCTCATTGATCAGCAGCATGGCTTTCGTCCGGCCAGATCAGCTATTACCAACTTGTTATGTTTCTCTAATGACATAACCAGCACTTTGGATTGTAATAATCAAATGGATGTAATATATACTGATTTTGAGAAGGCGTTTGATAAAGTTGATCATAAAATTTTGGTTAGTAAATTAAGTTTTATTGGATTTACTTATAATCTTGTTGGTCTTTTTATTTCTTATTTACAGGATCGACGTCAATTCGTTAAGTTTGGGAGTTGCTTTTCTTATGAGTATGTTGCCACTTCTGGGATTCCCCAAGGATCAAATCTTGGCCCTTTATTATTCCTAATATTTATCAACGATATTCAATCTTCTATTCACCATTCTAAATTTTTATTATATGCGGATGACTTAAAAATCTATAAGAGAATAATTGATTTACCTGACGCTCTTTATTTGCAAGAGGATTTGAATTCTATTTATGAATGGGCTAATGTTAATAAACTTCCCTTCAATATCCTAAAGTGTCGGGTCATTTCTTACTCTCGTTCTCGTTCTCCTATTAATTATCCGTATAAATTTCATGATTCTCTTCTTCAGAGAGAATTATTTATATCTGATCTGGGAATAGTCTTCGAAAATAGTTGGAGTTTCAACATTCACATTGAGAATATCTGTGATAGGGCAACAAAAATCCTTGGATTCGTAATCCGTAATTCGTCCGAACTAGGGCTCACTGCCATTCGTCTCTTATATTGTACATTAGTTCGCAGTGTGCTCGAGTTTGGCTCCATTATATGGTCTCCCTATCAACTTCGTTACTCTCTAATGTTGGAACGAGTCCAAAGGAAATTCCTTAGGTTTTTATATCTGAAGACATTTGGATTTTATCCATATCTGTTCCCTAGTGCCTTTGTCTTGGGATCTTTGGGTTTCAACTCCCTGGCAAAGAGAAGAGATTTATTTCTTGGGAAACATTTCGTAAAATTACTTAGAGGAGAGATTCACAATCCCACTATCCTGGAGAAACTAAAATTCTGGGCCCCGGAAAATCGTAGAGTTTTAAGAAAACATGATATATTTTTACCAATTAGGGCTAAATCAAACGTGCTCATGAACTCCCCCCTCTCGAGAGCTGTTCGACTCCTCAACTTACTGGCACATTACTTGGACCTATTCGATGCCAGTTATGTTGAGTTGGTGGAACACATCCTAAATAGCACGATATAAATTTTTCAATCTTATTTCTTTGTTTTTATTTTGTGTACATATTTTTTACTTGATTTTTATTATTTTTTTATGATGTTTTTTTTTATTTATGATTTTTATTATTTTCTTATGTTTTTTTTTATTTATGATTTTTATTATTTTTTTTATGGTGTTTTTTTTGTAATTTTTATGATTTTTATTATTTGTATTAAAATCACATTGACGCTTTGGGGCAACCTGTCAAGTCTCTGTGGTATTGATTTTTTAAAATAAAAAAAAATAAAATAAAAAAAAAAAAAAAAAAAAAAAAGGGTGCATGGTAAATGGTACATACTCACTTAATTTGCGCGAGCAGGATACAACAGGAACAAGAGGAACAGGCTTTTCCTCCCGTATTAATGTGCGCGCGCAGAATACGGGAGGAAAAGCCTGTTCCTCTTGTTCCTGTTGTACCCCACTCGCGCAAATTAAGTGAGTATGTACTTGTTCCATAAAAATAATATGTTTGAGGATCGTTTTATATTTTTATTTTACTTAAATAGTAGGTGATTTTGAGAATTGAACAGCTAGATTCGGTTCCGGAGTCGTCGGTTTTCCGACCACTGATCTATAGGTTTCAAAAGTCATAGTATATATTTTTAATTTAATAAGTCAAATGCTATTAAGTATATACGTAATGCTGCGATAAAATCTTGTCAAGAAAATCATAATATTCACCTTAAGACTTTCCTTCGTGGAAAAGCGTTTTCCGTTAATTTTTGAATAAATTTCCGATGCATACGAAACTATAAAATAGATACGTTGAAAGCAAACGAGTGCCGCGTATCAAAAAGCGTTCACATCCCCTTACTCTATGCTGCAGCAGACTCTACAGGAAAAAAGACGAAATCGGCTACAACTTGGGTACCTTATGACGTAAATTGTTACAGGGTGTCCCCTTAATACCGCCGCCGCCGTAATGGAGAACGGCATTATCCTCTTGTTTATGCCACTAATACGATTCGAATATCTAGCTTGTGATCCCGATCGTTTTCCAAGGCGAACCCCAACCTCCCTTCCGCTTTCTTCGTCTTCTCTACAATACCACCCTGTTTATCGTACAATGGGGGAGGTGGGATGTGCTCCGTTTTGCCATCTGCCGGGTTGCACGTACGCCCCTGGACTTATTCGATCAGTCGTCATCCGAAAACACTTTTATTGCCGGGCATAACCGCGGTGATATTGGCGGGATTTTATGCCTTGTTTGGTTTTCGGTCGCGACGCGTCTTATGCACCGATATGACACTCGACTTTGCAAAAATACGCTCGTCTCCACGGTGTTTTTTCCAATGTTCAAGGTAAAAAATGAAAATACGAAGAGAGGACACACCACGAAAACATATTCCAAAAATTTTCTATCAAATATTTCCGAAGAGATATGGAAAAAAGTAAATCGAAGTCACAATAACAGATCGCACTGTGGTAGTGCGTCGTAATATGACCCATTCGTCTATAAAGAAACTGATCATGTTTTTAAATATTTTTTCATGCCAGTAATTGAAAACATATTCCTAAGTGGTTGATATTATAATTAACTCCTATAGAAAATGTGTATATGTACATATATTTAAAAATTGAAAATTAATCAACATGATCACACATATGTACATAAATGGATTGAATGTATGTATGTATGTATGTTGATAAGGAAATTTTGTAGTTTTTAGTAGTTTAAATAGTTTTTTTAACTCTTTTTCCATTATTTTGTTGTATACACTAATATTAAAATAAGAAAATGCTATAAATACCAACAAGAAAAATAAGGCAACAATTCAAATAGTCAGTTTTTTTAATAAACGGTCGGGAACTTTTAATACGTTTAATATTATAAATTGGCTGTTATATTCCTTAAAATTTGAGACTTAGAGAATGAATTTTAGAAACTTTTACAAATTGACGAAATTTTAAAATTATATTTAATTTCATTCAAAATACAATGAAGAATGGGATGCTTCAATGTAAATGTCTAGTTCAATAAATTGTCAGTAACTTTTACGAAAATTTAATAATAATAATGTACTTTGTATATATGTACATAACTAGTCACCGGACTCAGAAGGTGCCGCGTATTGTTCAAAGGTTGTAAATGCATTGTTAAAGGTTTGCCGAACCTTTTTTACAAAGGATTTACAACAATGGAACAATGGATAGCACTGAGACTAGTGATAATATAACTCACTTATCGTATATTTGCTGACCACATCAAACGAAGTTGATGAGCAAATAAATGCAAGCTGAATGAAAATGTGAAATAGACAATGTCAAATAGATTAGTAGTTACTAAAAATAGACCTAAGATGTATTTTGACATAATAAATGAACAATAGAAAGCATATATAATCAAAGCAATCAATATTATTTCTTAGATTATTATTTATAAATAAAAAATGAGTGATGGCATCTTTAGGGTGACAAATTTAAATGTCACGCTTGTACAATAATCAAACAAAGTTGCAATAAAGTTAATTTAGGTTTCAAATCTAGCCAAATTTCTAATGTCATGTACATATGCAGATTGATTTTTCTCTTAGACAAATGGTTAATTTTAATCTTGAAACTAAGATGTATAACATAGTTTTGTATTTATTAAACTTTATTGATATAAATTGTATCTAAGATACCTACATATCACTGGAATGCTATGAGAAAATTAAAATTAAAACAAAGAAACGATTTCAAATACGAAGTCTCACATCTACGTGATCACAATAACCGACGTCAATTCAGATTACATTCAATTCGATTGGATTAGGTACTGTTGTGTCCGAGGCCGGTGCATTCTCCGATACGCCCGGTTTAAAATGTACGGAAAACCGGTGGTTGATAACTATGAAATTACCGAGAAGACAATTTGCGCACAATACGGCGATGCAAATTGTGCACAGCCTTGACTAGTTTCAATCAAGTTGCGTTAGACGTGTTTGCATTTTGCAAAACCCTGTGGAAATCTCCGGGGCGAAGACATGACCGTGAAATTGGTTGTATCGAAGCTACCGCGGAATTGTCGCTCGTTGGAATCGAGATGCATTCATAATGCATAATAATGCAATCGTTCAATTGCGAATGTGAGTTGTTTTGCGGCCGTGGTGCTTTCGATTGGAAAGGCTATTATGTATCGGAAACGGTAGTGATTGTTTCAAATATTCTCCAATTGAAGGTGTTTCCAATGTTTCCAAGTTTTCAACTTACTCCAAGCCATATGTAAATGATCATAAAGACATATGTAAATGACTCAATTGTTCTGGCGTTTATTTTTAATGAATCATCAGAGCGAAAGAAGACATTGCACACTGCATCGAACCGGTCGACTTAACAGTGCAATAATTCAACTTTGAAACGGCACAAGGTTCGATACGAATCGATCGCAAATCATACCCATAAAACCGTTACTATTGCATCGTCGGTACTTACAAATATACACCATTTCGAGGGTTGGCACATGGGGCATGATGGACAACGAGGAGGGCTTCGACCCAACACCACCGTGGGAACGCAAGACATGAACATTCCAGGATTTATATCCGATTGTTCCGAGAGAGAGATGCAGAGGAGAGAGAGGAGTCTCCTCCTCTTCTTCTCCCTTAACAGCTTCCCCTCACCTATGCGAAAGACAGGTCATGCGAAACGACCCAACAATGTCCCGTCATTACTAAAGTGTTTGTGCTGTAATTAAAAATATGAAGAATTAATCACTTTTGTATTATATTTAAGGCGATGCGGGGTATATCCTCAATATACCCAATATTAAATCGCCATAGTTCTTTATCGACTAAAAATAAAATAAAATAATATCGTGCTAATAAATGCCAACCTTTTCAAGCTCCAAGTAATACAAAATAAATCCCTTAAAATAATTTATAATACACCCATATATACTAACTTGAAAAAACTGCACGCCATATATAATATTCCATTTGTTACAGACATTACTAACAAACTAACCAGTAGATTATACGACAGAATCACTAATAACCATACTTACACACTTGTGAAGAGTCTCGGTGATTACAACAAAATGTCTATACCCTTCAAGTATAAACACAGATTACCTAAAAACAATCTACTTTAGATGGTCGACTTTAGAGTCTTTAGTTAATATTATGTATAAGATGTATTATGAGCATTTATAAGAATTGTAAATAGGTTTTTGAGCTCTTTTTCAGTTGGATCAGTTCAATCAGTTGGAGAAATTTGTCATAAGATATACATAGCATAGCGGACCTGGCTAAGGCAGATTTTGTTGCTAGAGATTACAAAATACTTGTCTGCAGATTTTTTGATTTTTAAATGCTTTTTATTATTACGAAATTATGTTCACAATACATCTTATATCTATTTTAATAGCTACTGATCTACTGATCATTTTCTATTTTACAATTTTATTTTATTTGGTTAGTAATCATAGTATTCTATTATTCTAATGTTAGTGTACAGCATAATACAGGAAAAAGAGCTCAAAAACCTATTTAAAATTCTTCTTGTCTGCAGATAAATCTCTACGTATGTACATATGTAGATTTCTAAAATTGAATCGGAACATATTGGTAATTTTTTGAAGAATCGCTAGTATAGGTATAATAATAATTTATTAGACAGTAAATGTTTTTATATCATATTTTATTATTTATAACGTGACAAATTGAAATGCCACGCTTGTACAATAATCAAAAAAAGTTAATATAGGTTTCTAATCTAGTTAAATTTCTAATGTTACTGCTTTATTCTATAATGAATGTACATATTTACATAGAATTACATATGTATACTAGAAGTTCACGCCGGATCTTTTTAATTTTAGTAAATTTAAAATGCATTTATGTAGCCGTTTATTCAAGTTAGAAGAAAATTTATTGTTTATATATGTACACATACATACATACATATGTACATATGATCCATTATATTTGAAAGTGGTGATAGTCCAAATTTTTGTTCTAAAAACACCATTTATTATTGACTTAATTCATAAATTGTTATCACTTATTTTAATTCGATATGTCCAAAATCTCCGAAAAGAAGAATAGAAAGAAGGCCACCAGTATTTTTAAATATTGTTAAACGCAAAACATTATATTTAATGTTTCGCGAGATATTTCTAGAAATGAAGAAATGTGGACTTGGGCCACTTAATTATAACGGCTCATACCTACATATGTAATACATCTGCTGTTAACAAAGCCGCGAAATGTCCCTATAAAAATCTAGATTCTTACTCACACTACGAATTGATTAATTAGAACATTAATATTGCAATAAACAAGGGTGGTCGCTATAAGTTTTGATTGCCAGTTTTATCCATATTGTGTATACATAGATATTCTTCGAATTTTTCGACCGTACTTTGTAATGTTTGTCGTTTCGCCACGGACAATACGATCGTAAGACTTTTCGGTATCGAGAATTGGAGATGCGCAATCGTTACTTTAACCGTTCTCTCTCAGTCTCGTTTAACTTTAATCGAAATATTAATTAAAAGTCGGTGGTGGGTTTGAAAAAAAATTGCGTTTGTTCCGGAAGACGGTCGTTACCGATTGTTGTTGGTGTGCCGGATTTTTAAGCCGGAGCATATTTAAAATTAATAGTCCGTAACAGGATTTTAATTAGTTATTTGCGCCGGTGACGCCGCCGAGGGCTTAAATTTTTATATTTAAGGACGTGACCCCCCCCCCCATTTCGCCTTTGAGCGAAAAAAAATCGAAGTAATTTTACAATAGGTATGCGTAAAACTTAAATCGTCCAGAACCACCCCTCAAATTAAACAAAGCTTAACTCTGGGAAAAATAAAGAAATGCTTAGGGTGCGACGCCCAACTTGCGGCATGCGATACCATACAAGTCTTCAATGCTGATTAAATCACATATAACAAAAAAAATAATTACATCTATGATTAAGAGCCGAGTACTCAAAAGTGGAAAATTTCATATTTTAACAAGAAAGTAAATTTTTCTAAAAGCTTTTATTTATTTAAAATATTTAAAAATGCATATACAGATTGTGAAATATTTTGATTTATTAAATTGAACAAATTAAAACCCAATCAACTATCTAAGTACAGTTTAAATTAATTGAATTATTTATTTTATTGTTGTTTAAGCCGAGTTGAGGAAATGCGTGTAGCTGGACCGAGTAACTTGGAGGTTACTCGCAGCATGGCAACATGTGTCCAAATGTTTTCAAAGTCCAAGTTACTCGTCCAAGCTGCTCGCATCGTGTCATCCCGGTATTGATTGGAATGGTAAGAATGGACCTTTTATTTTACTGTTTAATTGCGACGAAATAATCAACTATTGGTTCAAATTTTTAATTGTAGTAGACAATTTCAAATCAGGTATGTTATAGTTTGTGTTTTGCCTAATTTAAAATATTTAATTTTTATTAATTAAGACAATTTTAAGAAGGCATCTGAACTGTTTGTACATTAGGCTAGAGTGATAAATGCTTTATTTGGATTTCTTACGATAGATTAAGTGGAAAATTTGATTCGTATCAAAGGTAAATTTTTTTAAATTAAATTACAAAAAAAAAATTCATTGTTACATCTGTACCTTCAACCAATCGATCTATTTCGATGAAAATTACGAAAAAGTAAGTTTTTTCATATATCTTTTTTTTGTTGTTGATAGTTTTCATTTTTTTACTTAAAAAAAACCGCTCAATCGTTACTTATTGCGGTTTAATTTGCTCGATTGTGATAATGTTAAAGCTAATGACGAAATCAGTCTTTTAAGAAAATCTACATTTTTGTCACGTATCGTCATTATTTTGAATACAAAAATTATTGAGAATATTTTTGAATATAAATCTTTATTTTAAATATAAAAAGCGCCTCAAAAATATGTAAATCTTATGAAATAAAATAAGTCCAAAATATCATATTTTACGCCAAAATATTTCAGTATGAAATTTTGACAGAAAAGAGAATAGAATAGTATTTATTGTCATTTATCAATTGTTATTATATAATTGCGACAAATCTAAGTTGAGAATCTTGGAACGTATCCACCATTGGAAAAAGGTTGATGATCGCCGTCGTTAGGCTTGCACGAGCAGTGGCAGCAGGACGACCCTCGCGAAAAAAATATAATCCTCGGAAATTAATTGCCCACCCTGCACAGACGCCGCGAACAAAGCAACTGCGAGGGGGAGGGAGAGGCTGTAGACGAGGAGGACGAAAAGGGGGAGGGAGGATGGGTGCCAAATCAAATTAAGGACGCGCCATAAAAACCAAATTAGTGGCCGCTCTTAACGGAGAGGCGGGGGGAAGACGTTAGGTCAAATCCCCACTTTCATTTACAATAAATATTTTTATATCGGTTTTTTCAGGTACGCAAAGTCTCGGGGGAGGGGATGCAGCAACCCTCCGGTGATATTAATTTCACTTCTTCAAGAAACCGGGTGTGGGCGGCTGGGAGGGTAGGAAAGCGGGGCCCATTTGTTGCGGCTTAAGGCCACCCCTCTTCGTTCCGCAAATGACAATAATGTTTTAAAGAATATCACTGCATAATTTACGCCTACCATTTTTTTTTGGCACAAGAGGGACTCCCCTCCCATCCTCCCGGTTTATTGGTTGACATTTACGCGGGCGTGCGAATGAATTACGACCACATTTAAGACGCGAATAAAAAAAGTAAAATAAAACAAATGGGCCGCGTGGGCCCCAATCGATAATTAAATTATACCACCCAGTGAAAGAGGGGGGCTGAGTGGAAAAACAACACCAAGGATCCCCTCTTTATTATTATATTTATTTTATATATTTAACGAATTGACATATGTTCATTTTTATGGTCTCATTAAACCGCGATAAAGTGCGTATTAGTTGAATTGACACTGCGTGGGTTACTCGTGACTTATTATATTATAACTATGTATGTAAGGTTTAATATAGAAAGCGCTTGTCAAAATTCATGGTGTTTCGATAGCAGACGAACGTTATGTTACGTATGTATGTATGTTAATTTACGTTTATCGAATGGGAAAAAAATGACATATCAATAAATATTGCCGAGGTAATTTAGACGCACTTTCGATGTCGAGGTAGAAAAAAAATGTCCTATTGACAATATAAGTCAATGGCTAGTTGTAAGTTGAAATTAATAGACGATAAAAATCAAATAAAATGTCAAAACATTTAAATCTTTGCGTTTGTTTTTTATTTGCGTGAGTATAGTGCGTGTAAATCGTAAAGGTTATAATTTTTTACTGTACGTATGTATGTATGTACATATCTATCGTCATATGAGTGTTTGGTATGTGTATATGTATACTTTTGCGATGATAACTAACCAGTTTATTTTATTAGAGAAAATAAAAAGTTTTAACTGACGATTAATTTGTGACATGCTATTATAAATATTTTATTATAAAATAAGGAAGGTTTAAAATTAATATTTTATGAACGTTTATGATGGTTGAAAATATGTTTATAATTTTGATTAGAAAATTAAAAAAATATTTGATGATATTGATATTGAATTTATTATATACATATAGTGATTTTTTATGTTAATTGTACGAGGAAAATAAGCTATAAATTAGTTTTGATTTTTAAAAGCATTTCTTTCATATATTATCTTTACTTAAGTCTAACAGCTACTGATCTTAGTGATCGTAGCTTATTTTACGAATTAAATGTTTTGCTAGTATTAATTTTTTAATAATATAAATAGTCGATAAGTCGATGATCCAAAATATGCTTTCAATAGGCGTAAAATAATTTAATGAAAAAAAGGAACAATTTTTCTACTTAAATATCGAAAAAAAGGCGCAGTCTTATTTGGGATTCAACTTATTGATAGTCAATTTTTAATTAAAAACGTAAAAATATATTTTTTTACATTACACTATTTTTATTAAGTCTTGTGAGAATTGGAAAATGTTAATAGGTAAGTGTTGTTTGTTAACAAAAAGTAGTTTTTTTTATTGAAAAATGTCAATTTTTTGCGAAAATGCTCACAAGGATAATTGGTCGTATAGAAAATTTTAGGTTTTAAAATAAATAAGAAAAAAAATTTCATATAACGTATATATGTATGTACATATGTGTCTCATCATTATTATTTACAGCCATTCACCATCCACTGATTGACAAAAACTTCTCCAACACGCTTCCATTCGTCTCTGTTTTGCGCAATTTTCATCCATCTCACCCCAGATTTTTTTCTTATTTCATCCACCTATCTTCCTTGTGGCCGTCCTTTCACCTGTTTGGGTACCATTTCACCACTTCTTTTATCCACTTTTCATCCATTTATCTTGCCACGTGAACCCGCGCATTACCATTTCAGTCTCTTACCGCTGTCATATTTCTCACCCACGTATTCCGTTTCCTATCTCTTATTATTATGCCGAGCATACATCATTCCAAACTTCTTTTCAAATACAAATGAAATAAATTTCACCTAGTACCTACATACATATGTATATACGTATGTATGTACATACATACATATATATATATATAATCATGGTTATCACAAACAACCAAGTGGGTGTAACGAAACGCTCCTTCATACAAAAACCTAATTTTCAGTGGATATGGCAACCCAACCCGTCAAGCATTCTACTAATAACCTCTAAAAGAAATGGAGACGATTTATAATAATAATTTCAGTTCTCACATTAGGAAGTCTCGTCGTGTTGAATCTTATATGGGTGGCCCGAAACGGACACGACCCGAAGATTAGCCCGCCCCTCCCCCCAGTGATATATAACCTTTTATTTGGTACAGATTTTTTTCGCCGTAATGCGATGGTGCTTTAAAACAATAATCCGACGTCATTAGGTCTCGCTGATGGATGCTGTGTGCCAGTCGGTAGGTATACGGTACGCGGTCCCGCATGCAATATGTTAAAAATATTATTTATTATATGTGTAATCTATTAGCGAAAGGGTTAAAATGATATATGTCCGTAATCGCCGGTTAATTTAAACAACGCGACGCCGACATTTGTATTGCGGTAGATCGTGCTGTTGTTTTGTTAATTAATTACATCGAAATTGTATCGGAATTAATGTAATTTGTTCTTAATGACACTTGTGTTTTCTGGACCGACGAATAAAAGCCATTCAGTTTCGGATGAAAAGTAAATTTTATGTGAAATGACTTGTTTCGATTATCGAAATTTTTTAACATGCATACGTAAAGATTTTATAAATAACTACTTTTGCAGTAAAAGTACGATTAATTAGCTATTAAGTTATCCATTTTCAGGAAAATTTTCAGCAAAGTTATGCCAAGCATTCAGCATTCCATACTTATTTGAGTGCATTGGACTTTGTGTAGCATCTTTGCGTTCAGTGTCCAAGTTTCGCATCCATACGTCATCACTGGCAAAACGCATTGATCGAAGATCTTCTTCAGGCAGGGTGGTATTTTTGATTTAAAAACAACATTCATTCGTCCAAATGCACTCCATCCTAATTTGATAAATCTCTTTATCTCTTCATCTTTACTACCGGACATGTCAAATATTTGACCTAAATATAAATAATTTTTACTACTTCTACTTGTTTATCATCTAATGATATACATACTATCAGACATGCAATAACTATTGAACATTATTTGGGTCTCATAAGCTTTGGTTTAGCTAGGCTTTTCAGCAAATGTATCCAGAACCAAACTATACCAGCAGGATAGAATAATGCAACCACCATTTTAATACACAAAAAAGGAGAAAAAAAGCGAAATAAAGAACTACCGACCCATTAGTCTACTTTCAGCGGTTTATAAGCTCTTCACAAAGATTATTACAGAAAGGTTGAATATCCTTGACGAAAACCAACCATTAGAACAGGCAGGGTATAGTATTAGTTTTTATTAGCTCGATTAGTATACCTCCAAGTGGTCGGCGAACTAATCGAGCGCGCCAACGAATATGAACGGCCATTGTGCCTAGGTTTCGTCGACTAGGAGAAAGCCTTCGATACAGTTAGTCATAATGCAGTACTTAACGCTCTACAAACACAGGGAGTGCCGGAACCCTATGTGGGACTGTTAGCTGCAATATATAAGAATGCCACAGCTTCGGTTAAAATTTTTTCAGGTACAGATAGATTTAGCATAGGAAAAGGAGTAAGACAAGGAGATACAATCTCGCCCAAGTTATTCAATGCGGTGCTTGAGGGAGTTTTCAGGAACTTGGATTGGGATACAGCCGGAGTAAGCATCAATGGTCGCTTTTTGAGTCACCTTCGGTTCGCAGACGATATAGTTTTAGACGATATAGTTCTAACTGTGACGCAGACGACACAGTTAGCCATAATGCAGTATTTAATGCTCTACAACACAGAGAGTGCCGGAATCCTATGTGGGGCTGTTAACTGCAATATATAAGAACGCCACAGCTCCGGTTAAACTTCAGGTACAGATAGATTTAGCATAGAAAAAGGAGTAAGGCAAGGAGACACCATATCTCCTAAACTATTCAATGAGGTGCTTGAGGGCGTGTTCAGGAACCTGGAATGGGATACGGCGGAAGTAAGCATCTTCGCTTCGGGTTGCTTCTTGAGTCACCTTCGGTTTGCAGACGATATAGTTTCAATAGCTCGTGATGACTCCAGCTGACCCAATAAACAGACTAACACAGCTGGACAGGGAAAGTTCCTGGTATATATGCATGTAAACAAAATAAAGTAAATTCTAGCCTAAACTTCAACAGTCGCGAAACTTATTAGAAATATAAAAACATATTTTTAAAAGTTTTGAAGCAATATTGAAGACTGACTATAAGCCATGTTACAGTGAATCTGTATTCCCCGGTTAAATTATACCTTCACTAGTAAGAATATACCTTCCCCAATTTAGTCAGTGAAAGCATATCACACAAATCAGGACATTGAAAATATGCTGTTAACTTGGATGCTATAACAGCGCCAATTGGATGATCATAACAGCGCCAATTGGAAGAAAGGACTGAGGACTGTCTAATTCATGAAAAATAGGGGATTTCATTCAGGAATCAAACGGACCCCACATGAAGCTGTATTTGGACAAACTGCAAAAGTCGGTTCAACATCATTAACTTTGACTTCTGATGTAATTAAACTGAAATGATACACGGAGGAAGAAATCGAATAGCTTTTTAGGTCGAAGAAAAAGACATAACATTAATAAAATTATCAGAAGTAAATGTAAAGTATACGGAATATGATTTCCTTAAAACACCAGTGAAAGTATACTTTCACTGCTAGTATGAAATCACTTATATAATATGTATGTTCACTATATTGACAACATATATAATATGTATGTCAATATAGTGAAATGAAGCGTATGTCGACGGGCGTGAAACGTATCAAGTTCGGCGCCCTGGGGCGGCCGTCCTCTTGCAAATGTGACATCCGACAATTATCCAGGGGCGTTCGGCCCGCGGGCACTCAGGTTACGTCTTCATCGCTTACGTTTATTACCAGCCAACCTACCTTTCATTAGCATTTTCATGTTGCGTTCGCCATACGCTCATAGTGCGGGACGCGCGTATGTACCTACACTACGAACGGACGAAGTACGTAATTTTCGTTTCGAAATTGTTTCGACGGCGTCCGTCGAAATTACAACTATCGAAATAAATTATACGTAAGTGAAAAACGCGTTAAAAGCCGGTAGTTAAAACACCTACCGCGGGTGAGACCACACAAAACGGTGGCGCGGTAAAAACGCCAGGCGAGAAACAACCGGAGGGGGAAAAAAACCAAGACCCAAAGACCAAAAAAAAAAAAAAAACGATCATCGAGACCACAAAAAAATGATACGTTTTGTCCGCAGTTGTTGTCGCTTCCGCTTCACACACGGCCGCGGTACATTTAAAATAGAAAAAAAAAACGTATCATTACTTTTCCATAATCATTAGTTCTCGGGTATCAAAAACTGTGGCCGCTAGATAGATTTCAGAGATAGTTTCGTGTTCTTTTTTTTAAATATTATTTTCACTCATAGATGTAATCATCAACGTTTCAATATGCTCACATGTGCAATTTCATTTAATTCCACCAAAATTGTAATATTCATAATTCAATCTCTGTACGAATTGTGACGCTCAATAAGTTTGATGAAAATTGTATTAACAAAAGATAGATAACCAATGTAAGATATTTTTTATATATTAGCATCATTTGATTGTAGTAAATATAAATTGTTTCGTTATGAACCGTTTTAAGGTCTATTTATACTAGCACAGCACGTACCGACAACTGTCCGTAACCAGCAGTACGAAAAGTATACTTTGGAACATTTTCTATGGACACATTCATATCTAACGTGGCGTATACGTAGCAGTGATAGCCGAGAAAATCTATTCATAATATACAGCAGTACATATCACCGTAACATATAAAACAAAACTGGTTTTCACGCACGAGGTGACGTCATAGTAGCGAGTGTACTATCGAAAGTGCGCATGCGCATATGAATATTTTCTGACTCCAAAATATTGCGCCGTATCGTCGCGCTCGTTAAGCCGTTATATTTGAAAGTGGCGGGAGTCCAATTTTCAGTTCCAAAAACACTTATTTTAATTCGACATGTCCAGAATATTGGAAAAGCAGAATAAACGTGTTATAGATCAACCAATATTTTTTTTAATATTGTTAAACGCAAAACATTATATTTAATGTTTTGTGTAATATTTCTTGAAATGAAGAAACTTATGTCACTTTAAAATATAGCGGCTCATACATATATGTAAGCTATTTTGCCTTGTATTCTGCCAAAACTTGTCTGAATGTTCCGAACGTGAATTGCTGTATATAGTATGAATAGAAACTGTCGTTTACGAGAGCTGCTGTGCTATGCTGTAGCCGTGAACTGCTGGATAGTATGAATAGTCCTTTACAAGTTAACGTGTGATTGATATAGCGCTAACGATTTTTAAGTTAAATTTATCTATGCAATTAAATAAGAAAAAAAGATAAATTGTGTCATTAATTGTTGAATGAATTAGTGCATAAACTATTTTGCATGAACAAGTCGTCGTACATACATATGTACATATTTTTTTAGAAAAATTACAGTCTGAAGACGAACATCAGTGTTGCAAAATTGCGGTTGACAGATTATAATAAAAAAATAATAATAACGTTTTAATATTAAAATTGAACATTATGTATAATAATATATAATTAAACAATAATGTATTAAAAATTTTAACAGTAATAAGTATGTATGTATGTTCCAAATAATTCGCCAGGTGGCCATTGTTGTAATTTTGCACTCAAATAAAACACTACATACACACTGATGAATTCGGTTTTTTAATGCAATTTTTAAATAAATTTCTACCTTATATGAAGCTCCAAGTCTCAATGTTGATTTATCAGACATCGAAGTAGACGTCATCGTTCTGAAATATTGAAAATTGAAACACATTATTCATATATCAATAAATTTTGACGAACATTCAAACATTACAAATTTCAATGTACTCAATATTTGTATAATATATAGAACACAAATGTATTTCTAAACCCAAGTTTGGGATCTAATGATCATTTATTGTCTCAAAAATTTGTGTGTATCAATTCGGTGTGGGCTCGGCCATAAACGACATTTCTGTTTTTCTGAACACCTATCATTATCAGAGCCGGCGGCAACGCAAGCTACCGACAAAATGTCCGTGTCTTAAAGGTTAAATTTAACCCATTGCGGTAATAAAAATGACACAAAACACGTTCTACCTCTTAATCTACGACAATGGCTTTCCCATATACCACTTAATAGCCGACGATGCACATCATATTGCGGGGCAGATGATTGCATTGAAATTATACGCATTGCGCGATCGGTGAAATTTAATTTAGTTTGAAAAATTATATGAATTTGAATATCGAATGTTGGTTTGGTTTGTTTATATTTATTTTACTATTAAGCTTGTCGTTTCTTTTATTTCTTTCTGATCGATTTTTATGTCTTCCTGTTGTTGAATAATAAATGAAGTAATTTGAAGTTTGCTATTGAAATCGAAAACACGCCTATGTATCAATACGCGTATCAAATGATTACTATCGAACAAATTGCTTTTGTAAATTGCCGTCGTGCTGTAATGACGTCTATTAAGATTTAAAAAAATCCTATGGTGTCAAAAATAATGTATTTAAATTGCTGTCAAACAATACGCGAATTAATTACATAAATTTAATAACATCTGACTAATAATAACGAATTAGTCAAATTTGACGCGAAATAATATCTACATATGTATTTTCTTTACTATAAAAAAATGTTTATAAAATATAATTTGGATTCGTCTAGGACTACGCCCCCTGCGCCCCCCTGAACCTTTGCCGTCTAGGGCTACGCCTCTGCGCCCCCTGAACCTTTGCCGTCTAGGGCTACGCCCCCTGCACCCCCCTAAACCTTTGCCGTCTCGGGCTACGCCCCCTGCGCCCCCTTGAACCTTTGCCGTCTAGGGCTACGCCCTCTGCGCCCCCCTGAGCATTTGCCGTCTAGATGAATCAGCGCCTAATCGAATCAGCGCAAAAATCTAATCGGCGCCTATGAATCGAAAAAAATATAAATCGAAAAATTTGTTTGATGACGTCACGAATCTACGAACGAACGAACGAACAAAGGATACATACATATATAAAAAGTCTCTTGCCAAATTATATGTATATTAAATTACCATGGTGCCGTTATGGGTTGTCTCAAGGCGACACCTATGGTCAACTTTGTACATAAACGCTGTAGCATGGACGTGTAGAAGGGTTTCCGAAATCGGAGTGAAAGACGCAAGTAGTAGTGGTAGAGGTAGGTTATTGTTATTGATCCGTCGGCCTGCCAGCTCCAATTGAATCACGGATCTTAACCGCCGAATATTTATACTCATCGGACACTCTCCGAACAAAGAGACGGTTGGTTAATGAGTCGCGAGACCTTATTGGTTGTTGTATACGGCTCGTTTATACGGTGAGGCCTTTTTGGTGCGAACGTGACATCAGGCAATTAGTGATGGTAAGCCAGCGGTCAACGAGCACTAATTACCTAATCTCTACGTTACAATCAATGGCGGCTCGTCCATACGCACTGCGGTACTGCAGTACCCCCAAGGAAATTGAGAAAAATTTAATATTATTATATACATAAATGTATGTACATATGTATATTATATAAAAATATCAATATTATTAATATTATTAAGCCTGCCCGCACACCGATACATCCAATAATGATCATACATCGCTGTACTAATATCAGAAAGTGAGGCATCGTTTATGATTTTGTGCAGTACGGGTTTCGATGGAATATGCCGAGTGGGCGAAGGAGGGGCGCAGGGGCAGCTAGAAGCTTGGTGGGTACTGCACTCCCAACAGCACTTTACACATTTCTTGTTGCGTTCGTGTGCGCTACACGCTCGTCACTTTTCGTCATTTTTTCTGCACCTTTTGTCTTTCCTTCTACACCTCTTACACTTTCTACGTTTCTACACGTCACTTGAAGTATTTAAGATGGTATCAAAATCAAGAGAAGCTGAGCCAATGTTTTCAAGAACCTAAATATTCTTCCGAAAATACTGATAAAACAATAACAGATTCTACCAATTTACTGAATACAATTTTTTATTTTAGTCAGAACTTTTTCACAAGTTAATGCCGCATGTAGAAATTATTTATAACCAAATGCAATCTAACATAGTAATATCGATGCATTTTCAATTAAAGAAAACTTAAAAAGTTTTATTAATGTCATTATACAAATATGAGATTCCAAAAATATTTGATGCATATATTATATGTATATATTATCGCACATATTATAGAAGCCAAAAATATGTGTGATGTTATTATTAAGGATATAAAAGAAAGATATACTTTTTCTAATCAATTAAAAGCTGTGAAATTATTTAATAAAGAAAATTTTGAAAAGTACTGAAAGAAAATGCCAATGGAAGATCCGTTGAATCATATCCAATGTTAGATAAAGATAAACTTCAAACTGAATTAGAAGTGTTTTACTCAAGGAAAGAAATGCATAGTATTAATGATTTATTAATATTTTTAAAACATATTTTTGCAATCAATTTATGCAAAGTTCGTGTGGAAATAACAAAACTTATTCAAATTCTGCTTACAACTTCAACTACCACTGAGCCAGAACGGTGTTTTTCATCAATAAATAGAATAAAGACATACATATATATGTAAGAAACACAATGGTTCAGGAAAGATTGACGGCTTTGTCTATGCTGTCAATTGAAAAAAAATGATGATGAACAGTGAAAAATTTAACGAAAAGGTGATAGACCTTTTTTCAAGGAAAAAAGACAGAAGAATCAATTTTATAATGAAATAAAATACATATAATGTTTAATTTTCATCATTTTGATGTTAATAGTAAAATATAATCCAAATAAACATTTTTTTTATTCTTAATCAACCGCAGCACCCCCAGATATCTTATACAAGAGCCACCACTGGTTACAATACTATATATAAATTTTATAAATATTATTCTAAATTTGAAATTAAATTTTAATAATGGTGAAAAATTATGGTAGGTGGCTTATTTGGTAGAAAGTGTTTCAATAATGAAATCAAACTCTCATAGGAAACGATCGATTTGTAATCACCTACATATGTATATCCAAGGTCTAGCGAGCAACACCGAATCAGGGCTCGAGCCAATGACCCATCAGTTGTTAGCATTATATGTTGACCATTGAGCTACATATGTTGCTGTTTATATTTGTAGATTAGGCTTAAGTCTTATTTTATGACGATGTATTTTTTAATTAACGCAAATTTCCTTAAGAAAATTCAAATTCAATTTATTATCATTACAAATGTTTTCACAGAATACTTAATTCTTGAAATTATGTTAGTACTAAATTGAAAATACATAGAGGAAGTATTTTAGCCCCAAAACGTTAAATTTTTTTTCCTAAAATGTTCTATGATTTGTGCTATGTATGTATAATATATTTTAAAAAATAACGCCCATTACAAATCACTGCTAAGAAAAGCTTATTTAAAGTCATTTTCTAAATAATAATATCTATAATACTGGAGTAAAAGTTTTTCACGCAACCAAATAGTCTAATAACTAATATTTATCGTAACAACTAATATTAATCAAATAACTAATATTTAATTAAAAATATTTGGTAAGAGGTGGCATAGTAGAAGGCCTCTTCAACACGTTTACACTAGTTTCTGTTTTGAGCAACTCCAATTTTCATCACTCATTTTTCTAATTTCATCCACCCATCTTCGCTGTGGTCCTATTTCATCTTTCTACATTCTCTCGGGTACCATTCAACGACTTCTAGCTACATGACCTACCCATTGTCATTTCAAAATCTTCACGCACTCCTCTCATTAATTACCCTTGTAATACTTCTCACCAGTGCCGGTTTTAGTGGGGGGCTGGGGGCTGGGTCAGGCGGCGCCTGAGGGCGCCGAGTAAGTCAGGGCACCACTTGATGCGCCGAAGGCGCTTCGAAATTTAAAATAAGAACGCCAAAGGCGCTACAAAATTTTAGATCAGATTGCTAACGGCGCCTCTACGTTCTAAGTTCAAACATTTGTACTCGGTAAATTCTATTCATTGGTTTCACATTTCAAAAAAATTGGTTTCACATTTCACTGTGGCATCAGTTGAAATATTGTGCTATATGACGCCGAGAAATCTTCTGTGACATCACAAACTTTTTTCGGTATTCTCCAAAGATTTTTACCCTATTTTCAGCTTCAATATATCGCTGGAAGATTCTAACTACTGATCACGTGCAATTATATTCCTTAAAAAAATAATTTGACAAATGATGGGAAGCTAAAATAGTAAGTTTTAGCTAAAGATTTAGCAGTGGAATTACAAATAGACTCGTTATTTAAACAATTAAAAAGTGAAACGGCAATTTGACGAAAATACAAAAAACGAGTTAATCATTTTTCCCAAGAAATAGTTAGAGGTCCAGTTTTTTAATCCTCTCTTAATCCTTAACATTTGTGTCAATGAAACAAAGATTCGAGCAGTTGAACGAATATTCAAAGACGTGGGGCTTTTTGTATTTTGTAAATAATCGAAAGAGAAAGAAACGAACTTCGTAAATATTGTGCCGATCTTCAAATTAAGCTCACCACGAATTCAAAATGTGATATCATAAGTAATTAACTTTGAGATGAACTTATTAGTTAAAAGGCCTATATTTCAAATAAAAGGTAAAATCAATCCACTCATTGTATTAAATTTCATAAAACAACATTTACAAGAAATAGACTTTCCAGTTTGAGAACTTAGTCTATTTAAAATGATTGAAATGATCGCTGAAAATCTTGATTTTTCAATTTTAATTAAAGATTTTGCCGAAAAAATGGCTCGGAAAGTTCACTTCTGAAATATAATTTTATTTATTTGTTTATTTATTTTTAACTCCCCAATGGGGTTGGGAAACCTTGTTAACCACTTTTCAGCCGGTCTGAAGCCCGGAAAAAGGAGGATGGTAACCCATTTTTTAAATTTTTTTACTAGGGGCTCTTAGAAAAAAAATGTCCAAGGGCGTCATATGGTGTAAGGCCGTATTACACCATATAATATCTGTCTTCTCACCCAGATATTCCGATTCCTATATCTCCTCGCTATGTTTAGCATACAGTGTACTATACTTTTTTGCGTGAATTGGACATTTTTCCATTCAATGCCTAAGTTTCACGTCCATACGTCATTACCAGTAAAATACATTGATCGAAGATCTTTTTCTTTAGGATAAGTGGCGTTTTTGATTTTAAAACGGCGTTCATTCATTCAAATGTACTCCATCCTAAATTCATACGTCTCCATATTTCCTCTTCATTGCAAACATACATAATATATTCTAAATGTATTGAATATATGGAGTGTTAGAAATGAACAAACAAAACAATTCAAACAGTAGGTTCTTTCCAATCAAAACTACACCTTTACCTCATTCGTGTTCACTAAGTATACGACATATAAGTCATCCACCAATGAGACTCACACCTAACACCCCATAGAATTGTTTTCGGCGCCATATTGCCACATCCGGCGGTCATTACGCACCACCATGACGAACAATGGCGGCGAAAAAACGCGACAAATGGGGGCAATACAACCACCCCATTTCCATCTAAAATCTGATAAAACAAATCTACGGGGACCCCTGCCTGCCTCGACTAATGGGGGGCCCGCGAGAATGATAATTTCGACACATCGCGCAACATCGGGTACCTATTGTGCTCTACGATACTATCGCAGATTATTATTATTGTTTGCGTAATGGACGATTGATAACATTTATGTATGTATAATGCTAAGTTCAGGGGAGATCAATAATTTTCATGTACGATTCAGTACTTTGTGAGAAGGCAATGATGGATAAAATTAACGTGAAAAGTTTTTCAAAGACATTCAACTCGTAAAACATCTTGATTATAAGTTTTTAAAATTATATATTTCGGTGAATTATACATATATAGATTTAATTTGAACTTGCGTGTTCTATTTTTTTTAAGTATCTATTTTGACTGAAAATTTAATTTATTGATTGAAATGTAAACAGCGAGATAGAAAAAGGGCAGAAGATTCAGATTGTGTAAATCACGATTTTCAGTCATTAGTACAATAACTGTAAAAGAACAGTTAATCGTTAGTTGAACTTGAGAGAGTTCAGATGCGATATGATATGCTGTTTGACAGAGTTCTACATATATTTTATAGCAATTTGCTTCCATTTGTAAAGTAATTGGCATAATTACCAGAATATTAAACTTCTAGATGTGAAAGGATATAAATGATCTATTAGTGAATTAAAAATGATAAAGAGAAAGTGTGAAACAAAATAACTGTTAAACTATGTAACCTGTGAAGTTAAGTAGAGGCAACGAGCAGGGACAATGATAGCCAGCTCTCATTGCGTCGATTCTGATGAAATTTCGATGATTTCAAAAATTACTCAATTATTCTAGAATTATTTATTAAATTATTATATTTACTAAATACTTAAATTATTCTAGCGTTAGCCACATTTGCTTACATTAATTAGAGATAACCTTTTTATGTCTGTAAAATATGAAAGCGATCGAAACTGTGGAATTGGTTCAAAATTTGTTCACAAATATTGCGCACGTACATATGTACATACATATATACAGTCAGTGAAACTAATAAAAAGCTTCTAAAAAATGGCAGAGGTTATGGAAATTCATGATGCTTAGTCATAACCATAAGAAGACCAAGTATAGAAGAATAATTAATCAGGAATAAACTTGGAATGGTTTTGTTGTGAGAACACTTATGCGAGGTACATAACAACATGTATGTATGTACATATTCGTTTTATAAAACTTTAGTTTTGGACAACAATTTGCATGCTTTTGACTAGTATTTGTTATCAATTATCAGTCATCACCATCGAGACTCCGAGAGTGGTTGTCATTAATATCGACCATGCAAGTGACAGTCAGCACATCAGCAGAACTAAGTGAACCAAAGCTAATTAGTGAAATAAAGTTCTACGTATCTCATTTTAAATTCATCATCGTTCCATAAATTAAGTCTGCAGTTTTCGAATATATTTACCAATAACATAATTGTAATGTTTTTTTATGATAAAAAAAATCAACCAATTAATTTTGCTAACCAAGTAATTTAATAATATGGATTATTATTTTGTATAAAAATATCAATAATTTTATTTTACTACCGCCATCTATGTTTAAAACTAAAAACTGGATGGACGTCAGGCACTTTTCAGAAATTCCAATTTCAAACGCGTCTTACACGATATTTTTGCACCATCGTAATGGCGGAGGATCCATTTACTTATATCGATGACCAAAATGAGCAATATGGCAAAGTATGAAAACGATCGGATAAGAGGCAAACTTTTTCCTGAATTGTTATCGTAAGTGAAATGTAAAGGAGGTATATATAAACTGCGTTTTGGAACATGACAATGTGTACAATTCTTGATAGTACGCAAACTTTTGATAGCAACGCACACGTTTTTGCAATTGTTTGTAGTTGGGTTTGTAATCAACGAAACAAAGCAAATGTGATGTGGAAAAAGTATGAGGTCCGCTAATTTGTAACCTGAATGTAGTTAGTGGGTGTGGCATTACGTATAAAGACATTTGTTACTTCGTGATTGCGTTAAAATAGTGAGTGATTTACAATAGTGGTGGGGAGTTGGGTAATAAGTCAGGGACGTGGTCCTCGGGGTCCGCGGCCCCTGTCGCGGCCCTGCGTCGTGATTCGGGTTGACTTGCAACAGATAAGGGACCGTTAAAAATAGTCCCTGCCCTCCTCATGTCCCACCCCTTCATGCTTGTCTTCTGTCGGGGACATCTCGCATACTGACCTGGATTGTTCCCGAGGGAACCGACTCCAACGAAACAATATATCTATTGGATACATGTGGAGTAACGTCTGAATGTACATACATATTACCGTGTTATATTGTATTCTAAAATTAGATTTTTGCTTCTTTTAAAGTCAATTAGAAAATAAAAATGGAGGTAGTTCCGTTTAATGAAATTTTATTTTATACCAGGAAGGTCTGACAGGTAACCCCAATGCGTCTTCCTGGCCAGAAAAATTGAACGTTTGATACAAATATTAGTAGTATTATACAAAGTACATAAATACGGGTGACCGTCAACGCACCGAATGTTAAAAAGTCGAAAATGTTCGTTTACAATGCATACATATGAAAAGCGGATAGTATATATATCAGTGGCGTGCGGTAAAAGTCTCTCTCCCCCCGTCGTACATCCTCACTTAATTTGCGCGAGCAGGATACAACAGGAACAAGAGGATAGTACCGTTTACCATGCACCTTTTTTTTGATCTTTCGATTTAAGATCTTTCTATTTTCGATCTTTGCCTTCCGATATTTGCTTTTTCGGGCTTTTCACTTTCGGTCCCGTGAGGTAGACCCAGATATATGTATGTACATATATTTTGCAGCTACATATTATATAACAGTTTATCTTCATAACGAATCAAACACCATGCATACATGTATAATTATCGTTGCTTTTATTATTTGTTATCTTATTCACAGAGCAGAAAGTCATTGAGTATCCCGTCATAATCAGAGCGATTTGCGTATACAAGATTCGATAAAGTGTATGTATCTCTACATTTAGACAAGTATCAAAAACGACAATTCTAGGGTGTGAGGATTTTCCCCCAGCCCTCGCAGTCTTTTTTTTTTGATACGCATTTAAAATATAGCCTTCTGGCGTTTCACGGCGATGATATCGCGGGCGAGGACGTTTCCACGAAAGGGAGAAAACTCGCGTCGGGGGCGAATTAGCTCGGAAAAATTAGCGGGGGCGCCGAGTTCAAATATCAAAAGTTTCCCCGGCGCTCTCTCGAATGGACTTGCGCCCCCCTGCTAAACGGGGGCGCATTCCCCGGGGGTGGCACTGCGCCCCCGACCCCGGGCTAATTTAACGCTTTGTCTGCCGCTGAGCGCCGGAAGAGACAGGCTAACCTACCCCCTCGTTCGCCCCCCACCACCCCTCAGCATCCTCCCGAACCCCCTTTTCCGGTCGTTATCTCGAGCCGGCGCTAAGGAGACTAATTTCTGACACTCGTCTCCAGATGTCCTCGGGGACGCCACTGATATCCTCCGCGAAACGAATTTATTTCGGATCCATGCGGATGTCGGCTCACTGGAAATTGCCCATACACAACGTGTACAATGTATGTATATGCTTATCTATCTCTCTTTGGATGTGTTGTATCTATACAGAAGAGGATAAGGGTACTTTGTTCAGAGGACATATTATACTACACACTGTGACAACGTTTGTGTGCAAATATAAACATACATATGGAAATCGAGTCAAATATTTATACGAATTGTGATTGCATATGTCGAATGTTAGATGATTTTATGTACATAATTCGTAGTTCCTATTACATTGAATGGTTGTAAGACATTTAGATATGATTGTGTGGTTTGAAAAAAAGATCTATATATAAATAACAGATCTACTGTCGTTATATACAAATAGACTTTAAAGAACTTGAACATATAGTAATTTTATACATATAAAATAATGTAAATATGATCTATCTTTTGAAATTTGAAGCAAGAAATAGACATTTTTCAAATCATGATCATTTATTATACTAATTAGGATACTATAGCGTTTTCGAGATCGAACTGAACGAGTGGTAGAGGTAGTTTATTGTTTTTGATCCGTCGGCCTGCCGGCTCCGAATAAAGCACAGACCAAAATTGCTTATAATTTTTACCCATCATTGATTAGTCACAAGACCTCATTGGTTGTTGTATACGGTTCGTTTATACAGGTTCGATCAGGTAAACCAGTGGTCGACGACCGCCAATCATCTAACCTCTACCTTACAATACTTTCAAATTATGTAAGTATATACATATGTACATAGTATTATAATTTTAATATGCGATAATTTCAATAGTTTCAAGATTTATTGCTACTGATTTTATCGAAAGTAATTAATTATATCTAGTTATATAAATACGTTCTCATATAAAACAAAACTTTCGCATCGATGAAAGCAGCAGTATATAATTATATATAATTAAATTATTATAAATATGCTTCATACAATGTATGTTGGTATACAATTTGCATAAGAGAAGTCGATTACGGTCGGAAGACAAGTCGATTATTGCGAGTAGCACTTTTCAATTTTATACCTTTTCGAGCGTCAGACTCTCTCGAAAAGAGGATGGGTCCACGGTGGGTGTATACAGGGTGGTATGGTTTTACGTGGAAGAAAGAAAACGACCCAAGTGCGCATGGGTAGTGGGCGCGTAAAAACTTTCCAAAGTAACAACTTCTCGTCCGCGGTAAGTACACACAGAAAAGTTGTAAAATTGTCGTAAATATGAAAATGGAATCGTTTTCCATGAGCACCACCCCCCCCCCATCCCAGCCGCCCACCACCACACCCTTGCACGTCGGCGAAGTGCGAGATGGGGGAGGAGAGGTCGGAAAAAAGACGAGAGCGCCACTGTTCGACCGTAAGTGGCAGTATATGACAGACGTAAAATAAAAGTGTAGAATGGAGGAGAGTATTAAAAAAAGTGCCGTAAAACGGTGGCCAGGGTGGTGCGGCGGGGGATGAGGGTTGTCTTAATAAATTAGGCTCGCCCCCGGGGCGCCCCCTGGTAATCCGCCCCTCGTTTTCTTCGGCTCGGGGAAAACTTTGTCCATTATTATTTTACGCGGGTAACAAGCGGCGCGATAATATGAAGAGCACGCCTCCTGCGCCCCCCGCCCTACGGCCCTGTAAATGTAGCGGCCCGTCTAAATACCTTCTGGAAAATATGCCCTAATAAGCCGGTAGGGGTGGGCGGCTTTGGGGGTGGTCGGGGAGGGGTCGACGCGATCGCTTAAGCCCCCAGCCCCCATCCAATATACATCGGGATCATATTGAAAGGAAAACGTTTCAAGATTTTCTTATTTTTATATGAAGGTTCTCAGTTCGATATCGATAATGTACGTATGTATGCATTTGAAGTTGCGAAATTTATAGCGTCTTCAACAACTTTTCTATTTATTCACTTCCGAAACCAACAAATACACATCAATCAGAATCTCAAGATGAAAATTTCTCACCAAATCAATATTTTAGTTATCGATGCTTTCATCTGTAGTGATTTCTTGTTTTCCATATGGAGCGGAAAGAATCTGTAGAAAGTGGGATTGTTTTATGATTTGAGTGAATGGGTACTAATTTTTAGTGATATCGTTTCAATAATTATCGTCAGATGAAATTAGCAAACCACGACGGGAGACGGTCAATATGGGTTCCATTATCAACAGATACATACATATACATAGACACTAGGAAGTCCATTAACGATAAACCGGTTTACTGGTAAATGGTAAAAAAATAGCTCGGAAATTGATCGGTAAATTATTACTTTCACCGGTAAATCAATAAAACATATTCGCTGCTTTTTATCACATTCCTCTCGTTTATTTTAACTGAAGTCAGTTTGAGAAACGGAAAATAAAGAAATTGTGAGACTTTTTTGATGAAATGTAATAAAAACTGAAAAAAAAAAATACTTGAGAATCATCATAGATCACAA
The DNA here is from genome assembly GCF_051622035.1 of Arctopsyche grandis. Classification (NCBI taxonomy): domain Eukaryota; kingdom Metazoa; phylum Arthropoda; class Insecta; order Trichoptera; family Hydropsychidae; genus Arctopsyche; species Arctopsyche grandis. The sequence continues at coordinate 12,044,598 of NC_135365.1, read as the reverse complement.
CTATGGGACGATAGTGTGAATACATTACATATTTTCTTCGCTGCTATTTTCATAAACGACGAAGAAAAAAATAAATATTTTTTTAGTTCTTTAAAAATATTAATAGAACTAATGTGAATTGACGATTTATCCCATCGAAAACGATTTAATGTGTGTAAAACAGTTCTGAGACAAAAAATACAAAATTTGCAACTATCAATATTATGTACATGAATTGTGCAATATTTGGATTTTGCGTCTGGCGAGCAGTGAGCTGAACGTTCGTGAATTGATTAAAATAAATCATTTCATTCTTTTCGATACTCTAATAGGTGAGGGGGTGACACACCTGGCATAGATCAGGCGTGGTAGCGTTTTTTTTATATGTGCAAAGCTATCTAAAAACAAAAAAGTGCGGCATACCACTGTGTGCTTGCGCCTTAATACACCTCCATTCTCCTCTGCAACATTCATTCATCTCATGATCTAATATATAATTTCGAAAGAGACTATGTGTGCATGTATGTTTGTTTGTTTGGTTCGTAGAATCCGTGAAGTTCAAATTAATAAAAAAACAAATGAATATTCAAATAAATTTAAATAAAATAAAACTATCCAAATGTTTAATATTAGATTAGCCATATTTAAGCGGTTTATATTAAAAATACAGAGCGAAGCCGGGTAAAACCATTAGTCATCATTAAATATTGGCGTTCAATGGATGCTTTTCAAATAATAATAGACCGTCCCATTAGCTTTCGACGCAAGATAGCAAAAAAAAACATGGTTTTTATAAGAAATTGACAATCGTGAACCATTCACTATGCGAAAAGCATCCATCGAACGCCGATCTTTGTACATCATCATTAACAGCCATTTACCATCAACTACTGGATGAAAACCTTTTCATCACTCTTCCATTCGTCTCCGTATTGAGTAACTTTCATCCATCTAATCCCACAAATTTTTCTAATTTCATCCACACACCTTCCATTTAGCCTTCTTTGCACCCATTTTACATTCACCTGTTTTGTCCACCTTTCGTCCATTCTTTAACTACTTGACCTGAGCATTCAGATTTAAATTTCTTCACACTTTCCATTATGTCAACTACCGTTGTCATACGTCTCACCTATATAAATATTCCGTTCACTCTTCTTCTTGTTCTTCCCGCTTTTCCCGGCATACAGCGTTCCATATTTCTTTGATTCTTCATTTAAACCTACTCGATTTCTTTACTCCTTCCAACCGTCTTACTTCCAGCCTTCATTGCACTATTTTATACTCTCTCAGATACCTTTCGATCACATATTTTGCATATGTTTCAATTTCATTTAAAATTTCATACATTATTTACATAATTTTGACGCAATGTTGCATACTACCTGTAAGTCATCAGGTTAATTTATAATAATTTTTACAAAGCTTCATTCTTCTTCTATTTAATGATATAAGTATTGCTGCAATATGAGAGATGATCTCAGATTTATAGTGATTTTAAGTGGGACACATTTTCGTATCGCTGCCTATGAATAGACGCATTATGTAGCTGAACACGCATATCGACCAATCGCTATTCAAATCCAAACATACAGACATAGTACAATCTATAAAGTGAGTGTTATCCAAACTCGCACAAGACGAATGGTAAAGCGAAAAAAAAACATAAAAGCAGAAAAAGGTAATTGATTCGAATGTGGCAGATGTTTGTCAGTGTTGCCAGGAAGCCGCCCCTGATGATGTCCATGAATCACCGGCTCTCACCTGTAAATCAGCCGTGACCGGGCCCCGCATCAACTACAAGTGTTTATTGGATAGTTTGGTAAATGAGGGTCGGGCCGAAATATTGCAACCGAGATGCCTCCTCTCTTTTTTTTTCTTTTTATTACCCATACTACAATATATTGTGCGTATGTGAGCGGGCCCGCTGTCTCCTTATGGCGTAAGTTACGCCGAGATGTGCAGGGCCAGATCGTCGTAACTCGCGCCCATAATAGAACCGTACTGGCAAAAAATTAATTTGAAACGAGTCTATCCGGACAGGAACTATCAAGTCGAACTCTGTATGTAGCATTCAAACAAGATTTTTTTTAAATATAAAAAGTAAAGTAAAGTTTTAGGCCATTGATTGGATGTCTATAAGTGTAATATGTACATATCGTCATTGAAAAATGGACCAATGACATGAATACTAATATATTTTGATTAAAAATTTATGCTTTTCATCAAATCTGGATAAAATTTGTAATATAGTATGTTCATTGCATAGAATTGCAATTAGTTTTTACAATTTCTTGTTGCAAAATACTATATAGCAGGTACACTACATATATTGCAGGTAATTTAAGGTGTAGACACACAGAGTAGTGCGCGGTACGTGGTTTTTTAGATGGTTTTGCACATACAAAAAAATGAAAGCATGCCCAATCTAAACCATCGCGATCTATAGGGCTGGGCCGCACCGTGCAACTTTGTCGGCCGACTAGTTGCGCGACACGAAAAAATGTATGGAAATGTGTGTGACAAACAAGTTGACGGGTGTAGCATGTCCCATCTACCTGCATGCATTGGTCTGGTCGCCCTCAACTAAGTCGCTCGTAAGTCGCACGGTGCGGCCCGGCCCTTAGCAAAACTCACCCTCTTGAGTTTTTTTGGTGATATTTTATTATTGTTTTGACATATTGTTTGATTGGCAATGATTCTCGTGTTTGAAGAAATGTAAAATATAATAATATTGGCATTAAAATACGTCCATTACAGCTGAAAAGAGCGAGCATGTCCCGTGCTACACTTTTGAATATGTTCTTTTATGATTTTTCAATGGGCGATAGCGTGTGCCCTTTTCGTAAGTCCCATGCTAATTCTTGCATAGTAATTATTTTAAGAAATCGTCTAGTTTCTTATATCATTATCTTAAAATTATATTTGGAGAAACAACTTTTGTTCAACAAAATATTATTTGAAATAAATTACACAAACCAAAAATAAATGATTTTGCTTAATGAAATCGATAGTTACGGTTCATACGGTTTAAACGGAAATCTGCAGGATAAATAAAGGAACGAAAGTAATAAGAATTCAATTAAAATACAGTCAACTCTTCTAAAATAATAATTTCTGCAATAATTTTTAAGAAATATATGAAAAGAAAAGCGAAATTGTATGAGAGTGATACATATGTATGTATGTATATCCAGCATCTCGTTATATTATAATTTTGTTATTTTTCTTTTCCATACTAACTTTTTCTGTATTTTTTTACGGAACAGATCTAGTGCGTTATATGTATGTATGTACATATTTTATTTTATTTTATTTTATTGTCACAAGTCAATAAACACTCGCCATTACAGATTAGCTCCAATGTGACGGGTGTACGTTAAAATGGTACGGGTGAAATACATTAACAATCAGAAATCAGAAATACAGTAATACATACATATACAATCAGAATATATAGAATATAACAATTAATCAGAAATAATAATCATAGTGACATCTATGGATTTCAGATTACTGTGTATAATTAATACAAATTATACACAGGCAGATTTTTGTGACAACAGGATTAGATTTAATACCAATTTTCAGGAACCGTTTCAGCAATGATCAGATAAAATTGGCAAACTCTGATAGAGAAACGATCGATTTGGAGTCACAAAACCCCCAAATCTAACCAGCAGTGGCGAGGACACGAACCTATGACCTCAGTGATGCTAAATATATACGCTATCACTAAGCCAAACTGCTGGCTGATATGTAAGTGATCGACTGTACGTTTAAATTTAAATGTTTTTTTATACGCCCAAGTTTGATCCAGTGAGAAAAATTATAATACGAGATGAAACATCATAAACCGTCAGTTACAGAGTAATGCACCGCTCATTTAACTATACTGTTACTAAATTAGTATATAATATGATAACACCAGTATAATTTGTACGATATCCTAAGGCTTATAATCAACGTTTGAATTCCCCTGATCAATTCAGCGGTAAGCGTTTTAAATATGAACGCTTTCTCATACGGGAAATAAACAATCTTTTTTCACATTAATAACAAAACATAATAAATGCAACGACGACCCCTTCCCATACACAAATTATAAATGCTCTAAGCATTTTTTACCAGCTATAAAATTATCAATGAACGAAACGAAGAGGTGTGGCAACTATGTAATTCACATGACGGATTAGAACACCATAAAAAGTTCGACCACACCGTAATTGATTACGAGTTTTTGTTTTAAACGAATCAGACAGATTACGTATCATATTTCGCGTTTTAATATGCCGCGTGGTAATTAGGACGGGCATTTTTCGAGTTTCACGCGTAAGGTCGGGGTTTGAACGTCGCTCTCAGAGGGGGATGGGTTTCATTCGCGAAATTACCAAGTCGTTTCACTTCGCCGAGACGATTTTACGATTCCGAAAACAGTGTTGAGCCGAACAGAAATGGCGCCCGGGGCGCCATGAGCCACCCCGCAATATAACCCGAGCTTTTATACGACTCGAAATAATGAAGCCGACTTAATAATGTAACGCTCATAATGACGCATTAACTTAACAGCATGACGTTTCGCGGCACACCCCCTCCTCCACTTTCCGCCTCTTCTCTACCCCCACTTCCCCATCCGCACTGAAATCTACGAAAATTAAGCCACGATATCTTTTCTTAACCCTCCCCCCCCCTCTCCCCTATCATCTTCTATCTCACTTCTTCCACCGATCTGTCGAAATACTAATCCTGACCGCGAGAAAATCGTTCGGCAATTTTCTCGTCAAATTTTCGTTCGCCTCGTCTCGGTCGTTTTCTAACTTTACTCTTCCACTTAAGGAGATTTCGTGTACTTTGGGCGGCGTTTAATTGAATTAAATGTCGCTTATTGTATCCGAACGAGGATGAGTCGCCGTTTAAAGGGTTATACGGTGCCGAGAGAGGGTTACAAATTTGACCTTTACTCTATAAAGGTCGGTGGTAAATAGTAGCAATGAAAATCGGAATTATGTTCCACTCGGGTCATGTTGGCTTTAGGCCTCGCATTTAGGGACATCTTAACACTTTTCCTTTATATTGAACCGCTATTAAATATTTAAATTAACTCATGTGCAATTCCACAGCTTATCCATTTCAATGATGAAACCAAGAAAACAATGGACATAAAAAACAACAAGCAAAGCTGAAAAGATATTTCGTACAATAAAATTACTGATCTACTTCTGGGTTAAGATTTTAACACGCATCCATTTGTGTCTGTTTTCGGGCAATTTTCATCCATCTTATAGTACATTTTTTTCTGATTTCATCAACCCATCTCCCATGTGGCCTTCTTTGCACCCTTTTTACATTCTTTCGGGTACAATTCAAGCAATTCTTTCGTCCATTTTTCTGGCTAAGTGACTTACATTATAATATCTTTAATTTCTCCATTACATCAACCTTTGTTATACTTCTTACCCATGTGTTCCATTTCCTATCGCCTCGTGATGACAAGCATACAGCGTTCCAAACGAAATAGCAACTTTTAGTAACCTTAACCTCTTTACGAATATATTTAGTAATTTCCTACAAATCTACTATTTCGGTTTTTTTTTAGTTCTACTTTTTCGGTATCTTCTATTTATTATAATTTATTTCCTCTAGATTTTGTTTGTATTTTATTTTAATTCTTGTTTTTACTATACTATGCCTATGGCTATGCCTATGGCTATGCCTATGGCTATGCCTATGGCTATGCCTATGGCTATGCCTATGGCTATGCCTATGGCTATGCCTATGGCTATGCCTATGGCTATGCCTATGGCTATGCCTATGGCTATGCCTATGGCTATGCCTATGGCTATGCCTATGGCTATGCCTATGGCTATGCCTATGGCTATGCCTATGGCTATGCCTATGGCTATGCCTATGGCTATGCCTATGGCTATGCCTATGGCTATGCCATCTCTCCCAATATTTATAAATGAATTTATAGCATATAATATTTTTTAGCAAAATTGCTAATTATAATACAAAAAAAACTACAGTTAGTACAACTAAAATTAATAACTATAATTAAACCTATGTACTTAACGATTAATCTTAATATATTTAAGCCGACAAAAAATATATTCAATTGGTTGAAATTTAGTTTATCTGACATTTGTTTGAGATTGACACTTTTCGCAAAGATTGGTGGGATCCCATTTTAGTCAAAGTCCAGTCCAATCTTACCATCTTTGCCAGACGCATCAACGACTGTAATCATCATTAAATATAACTAGTATGTGTTTTATTAAAATTGCATAAAAATTTTCAACAAAAAATTCCGCCCTTTTGGAGTTTAGTTTTTTTTTAATTTTTAAACTGACTTACAAAATATTTATCAGATATTAGGCTTTCATTAAAAAGCTCATACTTATTGGAAAATAAAAATAATCAAGGGGGGGGTCGAGGAAGTGGGACAGGGGAGTTGGGGGAAGAAAAAAAGGGATCAAGAGGGGTGCTGGGATTATGAGATGTCTTCTCCATCAGTAACTTATGTTTCAGAGTTGCAAATTTTCGAAACGCGTGACGTCACATCAAATCAATTCACTATATCGTCCGTAAAGAAGTTTCACTTAAAAAAATCAGTAGAACGAAAGAACAATAAATCGACTAGCTTCCTACTAATAAAAATTTCAAACGAACCAAACAATTATTTCATCACATTGCATTTCGAAGTCCGTATTAAAGAATACACCCACTTACTTTAATGCACACTCCAACATATCTAATACATATGTATATATGTATGTATATCCAATATAAATTTGTCCAAACGAAAAAAAAACGGAAAAAAACAACACCACCTGTATCAATTTATAACTCACGACATTTGTCACCGATTAAACGTTTCACGTAGTACAAATTACAGGTAGAGTAGGTAGTAGTCTCGGAAGGCGAACACACGCGCCCCCTAAAGATGAGAACGGAGATACGACCAATAATATAGGTAGTCAGGTAGTCAGAGGGGACACTCCCGAGCCGGTAGGTCCTCACAAAACCAGGTGACAAGATAATGTCACGTCGAACAGGATCCCGATTATGTTCGTAAGGATTTTTATTTAAGCGTACCCGCGAGCCGACCGCGATCTCAACCAACAGATAACGAAGGTGAGAGACTTACGAGCCGAATTGTATAAAAAAAATTATGTCAACCACTTTTTACTGCCTTACCACCATGGCTATAATATGCACTTATATAATACCTACATATACTTTATATACACACATGAACTCACGATCAAACAATACCTTAATAGTAGACGATAAAAATTGTTTTTTATCGTATACTATTTTTAATATACTATGTATGCAATTATATGTAAAAAGTCTTATTTTGTTAATATGTACTAAAAAATTACTGAGAATAATCTAAATTGTATTATTTTTTATGATTTAAGTCGAGAAGGTGCGAGAGTCATGCAGATGCAGATCTGCTTAGACATTCACGATTATAATATTTTCCAGAAGACTATTGAAATATCATCTTTTTATATTCTTTAATATCTATCCTTTAATGTGCTGTTAATAAAATGTTATTTAGTCTTGTCAAAAGTTCATCATACTTGATCAAACTTGAGGCTCATGATATGCAACGAAATAGATTTGTACTGAGTGCGTTTGTAACTTCCAGATTGGAGTTCAATTGTGGTCCAATCGAAAATTTTATTTATTGAATATTACTCAAAAAGGTATTTTCTAATATATTTATTTAAAATTTTACAAAAAATATAATTATGTTTCTAGAAATTTTGATTAAAATATCCATCCCAGGTTTGATATTTTTTGTAAAAATTAAAATTTTCAACAAGATTTTTAAAATAAACCACCGCCAGAATTTGCCACTATTTAAATCATTTAATAAAGTTGAACTATTTAAATATAAGAAACTGCAACAATTTGCTGCAACAAATTGTCGAAAAGTCTTAATTTTTTACATTTCTTTATTTTGTCAATTGCTAGACTGATAAACAAATTTTGACCTTTTACAAGGTTTTATTTTGTATTATCATTGAAACCTAACTTCTCTATATATTTTTGATCACTGATTACGAATATGACAATCAAATATATATTAATCCTATAATTTTTCTATTCAAAATGCAATGCAAATTCAATTTTGTTAGGCTTCGTATTGAAATCTGACAATATCTGAACCCTTATATTAATGTATTGAATTTGCAGCCTGAAGGATTTTCATTTGATTTGATTGGTTATTTAACAAATTTGTAATTTTGGAATATTTGTTTAAAGTAAAGTTGAGTATTTATTTTTGATCTTTTTGATATGAATATAAAAAGTTCTGTTTTATCCAAAGTGATATTAATGTTTGTATGTATTGAATAAAAATCGGTGCCAACGTGTTCCGAATGCTTATCGCGCTCTCACTAATATTCAATATTGAGCACTAAATCGATTGTACGATTGTGTGTATTATAATATTGTAGTTTCAATATGACGACATAACCCGTCTGTTAATTTAGTTGATAATTTTTTTCCGTTGGTATTGAATTATATAAATACTAATTCGTAAATAAAAAGCAGTAAAAGAATGCATAAATTAACGAATAATTGACGTATGCTAATTAAAAGCGCGTGTAACTCATAATATTATTCATTGAAAAGTAATCGTATAAAATATACATTCTCGTTTGAAATGTGTGAATTTTTATAATTCAAAGAAATTCGTTTTTAATTGTGCAGTTGTTTAGCCTTTGCCAATTATATTGTTCGGCTACTGATATTTTGATTTATAAACCTCGAAAATTTAATATTTATTCAAATTCGCAATCAAAGAAATCGTTCCGAAATCGCACGTTATATTCAAGCTAATAAAGTCATCTACATGCGCTTTTATATACTTATAATTGATAGTTCATAATAAATGTAATAAATATGTGTTATTTAAATTAAGTTTTTTCTTCAATCTATTACTTACATATTTTATTTTATTTATTCAAACAATCATGCACACTAATTTACCCGGTTGCTTCAACGCAACGAGTTTTGAATACAGATTTAGAATTATTTTATAATTATTTAAACAGGTATACACCCATTTATTTAGCGCGACATCAATGATCAAACGATAAACAACCACAGAGACAACTTTGAACACATTTTTGCAGCAATTTCTAATCGAGATGCTGAAAAATAAAAGAATTTTGCGAAAGGGATAAGACAGGGTTGGCAATTTGTTGGAACCGTTTCAATAAAATCAAATAAATTGGCAAACCCTGATAGGAAACGGTCGACCTTGGAGTCACATATAGAAGGCCTGGCCAGCAGGATATGGGATATAACCCGTGACTACACAATTGAAAGCATTACAAGATAACCATTGGTCTATATTGCTGGTATATGTATGTATTTATACGTAAATTCCAGATTTTATCCAATTTATGACCAAAAAATGTATCTATGTATATAGATCATGTACATGTACATATGTACATGATCTATCAATTATTTTGGAAAATTGAATATAAAAATTTAGGTTAATTTCAATGCATGTCATTCAAAATAAAAATAAAAACCGATTATATTTTTGTATAATATTTTTCCTACCATAAATATTTTTTAGCGCAAAAAATCGTTTATAACTCAAAAATATGCGTTAAAAATATTCACTCACATAATAAAGCCATCAATGCGAAATAATTTCGCTTAAACCAATCCAAATTTGCATTATATTCAACAACTGTATATAAAAAAGTCAATTAAAAAAAAATGTACATAAACGAGTATTTGTACGTGGCTATGCTCTAGTTATTATTTATTCACCGTTGGCGTACCACATGATTTATTCGAAAATTGAATTAAAAATAATAAAAATAAGGCAGACGAAGGGATTCGGGGAAAAAGGGGGGGTGGGGTGGGGTGGGGGGAAACGTACGCCGATAATGGCCGGTGATAAATTTATTTGCATTTTATCTAAAGTGGAACGTTTCGAATTGAATCCGAAACGAATCGTTTTCCATACAGATTCGGACTCAATTTACAGGACTCGCGTGAAAAATTCCGCACACCGCAAATTGGAAAAATTACTACGAGAAAAAGCATACCGGAAAACGCGAAAATTTTTCGCTGAAAATCGATAACACTATATCGCTGAAAAATAGCCACATTGTGCGCGAGCGACTTTACACGGTCGAAATGGATCGTAAAATCGAATACAACGATAAGTTCTGACTAGTGGATAATTAGTCGAGGAAAATTATGGCATTTTATCTAGTTTTATCGCATTTTGTAATGCGTTCCGAAGTGCAACACTATTGTGTGACTTTGTAATACTATTTTTTTAGCATAAACAGCACGTGCGTATGAGAATTTGGCGAATTTTCTTTTTTTGACTTTAGGTGCTTCTTCTCGGGTTTTTTTTTTGGTTCAGTCTTTGTTTGCCTGGCAGCTGTTTGGACATTTTAGCATATCAAAAGGGAAGGCAGTATAACAGCGGGAACATCCGGCACATATTTCTCGAGAATAACCGTGACAGACCATGGCCACTGGCCACTGGCCATATCAAATAACAACCACCGCGTTCAACAATATCATAAAACAGACAAACAATAACCGTTCACACTCCTCTCTCGATATATTGTCGCTGGACAGAGGCTCCCAAACTGTGCTGCAAACGAAAATCATGGACCAGAGTAGAAAGAATGCATAGAATTTCCACTTCACATAACTGCATATGCTACAAATAGTCAAATGCATACAGTTAAATACATACATATGCCTGAAGAAAAATGTGTGTCTTGCCTGTGATGACGTATGGATGTGAAACTTGATCATTGAACGGCTACAATTTACATAAATTCCAATGCACTCAAATAATTATAAAACGCTGTATGCTGGGCATAACGAGAAGAGATAAGAAACGGAATACTTGGGTGAAAAGTATGACAGGGGTAGTTGATATATGTAGTTAAGAGAGTAGAGATTGAAATGGCAATGGGTGGGTCACCTAGCTAAATGAACGGACGGAAGGTGGGCAAAATAAGTGCTGGAATGGTACCAGAGAGAATGTGAAAGAGTGAGAGAAAGGCTGCAAGGAAAATGGTTACATGAAATATGTGATAGATTGAGTCTTGCTCAATAGAGACGAATGGAAGTGTGTTGGAGAGTTTCTAATCCAGCAGTGGATGGCGAATGGCTGTCAATGATGAAACTTAGCAGTAGACCTGAGTACTAGATATAAATTCATATTTCATTATGTTTGTAGTTTTGTTAAAATATAAATATCTAACAAAGGTGAACTTCTAAATATATAGTCCCAAAAAAGTCACCTGATGTTCTGATTCATAGAAATCACTTATTTTGTTTAAATTAATTGAAATGAGCTATAATAAGTGTATTTTTTATTTGTCAACAGCAACTGAAAAATGATTGAGGAGATCTTCTTGATCTCCTACTCTGAAATGTCTAGATTACGACAGTAATTCGTCGACCGTATTTTTTATACACATCCAAAATACCAAATAATATTTGCTTTTATAATGCTTGTATTGATTTTAATAGTAATAATATTCAATTCAAAGCCATTATATTTGAAAGTAGGTGAAGCTAAATTTTCAGTACCAAAAAAAAAAACAATTTCTGTTTGACTTAATTCACAAATTTCAGTTTTTTTAATGTCCAAAATCTCAGAATAGCAGACAAAACGTACTACAGGCCACCAATACTTTTAAAAATTGTTAAACGAAAACATTGTATGTATTTAATGTTTTGCGAAATATTTCCCGAAATGAAGGAAAGTATATTTTCAAATATAAGGGCTCATTTAATTAATGAAATTAATTCGTAACAGATATTTGGAATTTTTTTAAATAATCTGCATATCATTTTTGATATAAATTTCTTCACCACAAATAAAACTTTTATTAAAAAAAACAAGTGTTGACTTTTTTAATTCAATTTTTGCAAATTTTATATAAATTTTAATTTAATTTGAAGAAGCTCTGTCCACTGGAAAAATTTGAACGTCGTTGTGTGCGTAACCAGTAGTCGATGGCGTAACATTCCACACGAATTAAAATGATATAAAACGGGAAAAACGCGTGCTAAATTATTTTTCGGGTGTCGGCTCATAATTTAGCATCCGATAAATTAATCTCTATTTACAACGAGATTAAATTTCAATTAATAAAATAGACATTTCAAGACTATAATACTTTAACGACATTCGCATACATTCATTCCTGAAATATTTCATGCACGTTTTACGGCTTATTAATGTACGAAATATCACGTGCATATAACTTAACGATTTTTTTAACACGACGTGTAATTGTGAGTGATATAATTGCAACCGAGGCAAACATGTGCGAATTGTAAATTCGCTTCTTCGTTACTCGGAGCGTGTGTGTGGGTGAGATTATTAACGATACGACCGAATGCATTATTTTGAAGACGACACCATATTGTTTAAATAAATAATAACAATACTACAATTTTATTGTTTCATTAAATAATTTAAGCGTACAGGAAATGCTTCGCCTTATATTGTTACGCGTGACGATATAACCCACGCGTTTTCTTTTTAACCTCGTTTTTGTTGTCACAAAGGAAAATGTTCCGTACAGAAATGAAACTATAATCGATATTACACACATACATAGTTCAAGCAGCTTCTCAAAAACGATAAATTTCATAAATAAATATAACACTGGTGTGTGACTTTTTTTACAAAAGAATATTTCGAATCGTAATTGAAAAGGGACTGACCTGGTGTTGCTGCATCTGCTTTGACGATTCACTGATTTTAATAATAAACAAACTTCATATATAAAATTCAAATAAAAACACACCAAAACGTATAACCGATTTTTCAAACACTGAAACACCGACTAATAAATCACAACAATGCGATTCTATGCAATTAACTGCCAACTTTGATTCCTTTTAATACTTTTTCTATATAAATATTTAGACACACTGATCAAAATCATCGGAAAATGATACAATTATGACAACTAAAATTAGAGAATGCAATGTTAAGCCGTTACTAGCGTGAAATAAAAATTGAATAAAAAAAAACAAAGGAAATATAATATCAGATTCAGAATCAAAGTTCACGTTGGCTGATGTTGTCAGGTTTTAAAATATGTTTTAATTATTATTTAGCACACAAATTATACATATGTATGCATTTTTAATGAAATAAAATGTTCTTTTCCCGTTTTGTGTAAAAAAATATGTATGCAAAGTATTGTTTTTAAAGAATTTTATATAATATAAATTGCTATGATTACGATATAAGCGATCGACTGAAAAATCAATTCATTTGTTTGAATATAAATACCTACATTTTGTTTGAATTTTCTTTTCAACGTTTAAAATTCGTTTTTCTTTAATTTTTTTCAGAAAGTATCTGCTTCGAAGTTCATCGGATTAATCTGGATGCTGGATCTATATTGAAATTGTGATATATCAGGTATATTTTTTCCACCATGAGGCATATCGTACTGCATGTATTCACGTGCGTATCTATACGTACAAATCGTCCTATAAATTTCAATAAGTCGCCATTGTGATTGTTATTGAACTGGAAAACACATAAGCCGGGTAATTTTACGAGCGGAGTTCCGACCGAACGAACGTGTGGTGATAATCATTATAGCCCATTTGGGATTTATTATTGATGTGGTGTACAGGTGCGTGGGCTTCGGGGGCGCATTCCTAGCGGGGCGTGCGCCCTCCACCTGGCCCCCATCGCCCCCCATTTTGACCAATTCTGAAAAAAGATTCGTATGCAAATATTACTGAAATAATTGAATGACGGCCGTACTATATATTTGCGGTTTACCTCGTGCAAATCTGAACATACACATACTTTATGGTAGTTTGAACGGTTCAAAATTTGAATGACGTAATGTGTTGAAATTGCTTGATGTGGATGTTTGAATTTATTAGTAAGAATGGTGGCTTATTTTCATATCGAAATTCAGTATATTTTATTTTTTATAATTGTACCTATGCTGTATATAAAGATTTTAGATTAGTGTTGAATGAATGCCCATTTCTGGTTAGTCAATTTCCTCATAAGTTATAATGATTTTAAATATTATAAAAACATCATTGGTTGTTAATTTTTGATTCATATTGGATTGGAATTTTCATAAATGCTTGATTTTAAATATTTATTTATTTATTTTAATATATGTACTTAGGAGAGGCGGTATACATAGACGATGGACTCGAGAGGTTTGTCAATAATAATCAAATAAAATGAGGTTAAAACAAGAATCAAAATAAAATAAAAGCAAAAACTTAAATAAAATTAATACAATACAAAAAAAAAATCCGTTACTTTTTAGGAAATCATTGGGTTTATTTTTGAAGTGACTTAGTTACTAATTCATTTGGTGGACTAAAATTTAAATACCCGATTTGAAAACAAGTATTATCTAAATTTTTTTTAAGAAATATATTTTTGGAGTCCGAGAGTTTGACCTCTCTGAGTGTGTTTGAAAGTTCTGTATTCATTTGATCAGTTAATTACTGTTCCAGTGATCGTTATCTATTTATTATATCAGTAGCTCTGTTTGATTTGGTCAGTAAATATATTATCAGTAAGTTATATAATCGGTCAATGAGTGCTCAATTATTGTCTTTTGTCAAAAAATACTTAAATAAGTGAAACTAATATAAAATATTTAAAAACCTGTTCACTGACCGTTAATTTTTATATATACAGTACTCTATTTTCACTAAATTTTAATAAAAGCTACTGACAATTCACATTTTGAAAACAGTATTTTGAATGAAACCAAAAGAACTGAACTCCAAATTAATTGAGGAACTTATTAAGTATAATATGATTTTTTAGAAATTTAGCAGTCAATACATAATATTATATGTATGTACATACATATATTGTGATTTATCTAATATATAATTTGGAATGTATGTATGTAACCTTCGTTCGTTGCGTGGGTACTGGGTAGTAAATCCGTGACGTCATCAAACAAATAATTCGACTTTTTTCGATTCAAAGGATTCGAAGTCCCCGGGGGCAAAGGCGCCGATGGCGAAGCCCTAGGGGGAGCGGGCGCCAAATTCTGGTATACATATAATTTTTTATAAGAGACTTACTATATATGTTTGTTTGTTCGTGACTGTCAATTTAATAAAAAAAACAAATGAGTATTCAAATAAATTTATATAAAATAATACTATTCAAATAAATTTAATAAAATGTTAGCTATTAGATTAATCATGTTTAAGCGGTTTATATAACAAATATCGAGCGAAGCCGGATAATACAGGTTGTAATTATATATATTTTTTAAATATTCTATGCAAGTCGAAACACATGTGTTATTTCAGAATTTGATAACCGTAATTTTACTTTATTTTGTTAATTTTTAATTATGCATATGAGCGTAATTTAGCACGACGAATCAATATGAAGTTGCGAAAAGAGTCCACGCAATGTTTAGTTCATAAAGTAATTCAATTGCAGATGAATTCAGGGTTACATTTTTCGCATTGTTCTGGTTCATTATGTAGAGGTCAGAGTTTAATAGGGAAATGTCCTTTACATATAATTAACCGACAATTATAATTGTAGGCTATGAAGTTTCTATGCTTGTAACAATTACTTCGAATTAAAACGTTTCGGTGGCGATTTTTTCATTTTTTTTTATTATTTATTTTATAAAAACGCACACGTCGCATGACTAATGCCCCGCTTTATAAGGACTCGACGTCCAAATATTTAAATTCACAATAAATATAAATAAATAAATAAGCGTTTCGAACGTTTTAATATTCACCGAATTCAAGAGCGATAAATATATTTATTTGTACGTTATCTGTTTCGTTTTTCACCTTTTGAACATTAATAATAACGATACACACACACACACACACACAACACGGTGGCAAAGGCGTCACACCTCTCTCTCTCGATCGGGATTTGGGTTTTTGTTCGCGGAGTCCCCGACGAGATATTTACGACCTTCTGAACACCCTCACAAGTGTCCACAGACGGACGGAATGACCCTCGATTCGATTGTAAATATTTCGGTGAAACGGCCTAAATTACAGGTATTTTTTCACGGGTGACTGCGTCCAGGCGTGATGACGATCCTAAGGATGTAGTATGTTGTCTTTGTTGAAATGATACTATGCTATTGTATGTATTTATTTATGTTTCTAGCAGATGCGGTCGAACTAAACATATTTGAAATCTATATAATCCTGCGAATATCTATGTAACTTCACTTAGTATTTAGTTTTTTTCTACATGGTTCGATTTATATAACTAATGATGCAATGAATATGTACTACTGTTAGTAGATTAATTTTATAATTTATTAAATGTCTTACTGAACCGTGTGAATAGTCACAATACCAAAAACTAGAATAAAAATTGAATCTCTAATGATTTAAAATCATTTTTTACGGTCTAATGTTTCTTGTCGTCATTCAAAGCTGAATAAATACGTCTCCAAATCGCTTCCATCCATCTGTGTTCTTAGCAACATTTAGAACGAAATCACACAGCTGTGAATGTGGGACGTGGTTTTTTTTATTTAGTTTCAAACATATAGAAAAAATGTCGCGTTCATGGGATGCGTACAAGGTATAGTCTTTTTAAAACGTCCACAAAAAATACCCCCTGGGTATGTTCGGTAAAATTGTATCCTTGTATTTATCCTTGCTTGACAATGATCGATAACGGTTTAAAGAAATGTAGGAGAACTTGTCGACGTTCCACATACCACATCCCGCGCTGTGTGATTTCGCCCTTATGGCAAGAACACACTCAAAAGTGAGGCACGGGACGCCTAAGTGGACTCCAGCTGTGATAGGCGTGTTTTCATGTCATTTTCAATTCGTACTATATTATTATATCGACAAGTTTCTCCTACATTTCGTTAAAAATATGATAATCACCGCTATAGATCACTGTCAATACAAAGATAAAATATTGTTGCAATGGGGAGGGGTGATTCAAGGATTCAAGTAAAAAGCCAAAGTCGCTTTATACTATTTATTATTTGTAAGAGATTTAAGAGACCCACACAAGGATATGTCAATACAAGGATAAAATGTCACCGAAAACACTCCAGCGGGTGAGTTTTTGGAAGGATCATGACGCAACAGACAAAGCATGTCAGCATTTCTTTTGCATGTGCAAAAATATCTAAAAAAAAAACACGCACAGCGTACCACTCTGTGTGTCTGCATCCTTATCCTCCTAATACTATTTTTTAATGTCATCTACCTATCTTGATTATGGCCTTCTTTGCACCTTTTTCACCATCTTGTGAAAAAGGTGTATCTGCTTCTGGTTACATGACCTGCCCATTTCCATTTTAATCTCTCACCCATGTGCTTTTATTACAAGGTTTATATTAGTTTCACTTCGTCCATTATTTCTCCATGTCCATATTCGTCCATGCATTTAATGGGTAATTCAAGTTATTAATAATCATATGATCAAAATTAGCAAGGCCCAATTTCTATACTTGTATAAGTACGTAAGTTATGTGTATGTAGGAATGATAATAAATTATTTTCGATTTATTTTGTGCATAAAATGTAACGTATCTTCGTGTGTTTTTTACGTGTCTCGATTCCATATAGGGATGATTTATTCAGGTATTTAAAAAAAAATAGTTTTAAATCTTAAATCAGTCAAATATGACGAAAATCGTTGTCGGTGACTTCTCGTGTGTACAATGGTCCGCGTGGGTGAGACTTGGCTCAGGTGAAAACTTGACCATCGTATGACGATGGATGCTGCGACCACATAGGATGTGTCCCGAGGTGAAGGGTGGGGTGTTTATTTGTCCGATGATCGTATTTCAAAGGCTTTACGGCCGGATGGACCTGTAATCGAAGGCAGGGCTTCGCTTGTCGTCCGCGATCTTCATAATCAAATATATTATAATATTATCATATCATTATGTTTGTATGTACGCTCCTTCAAATGTGTACTTTTAAAGTGTGTCAAAAGTTGCTGAAAAGTGACACTATTTTTCATTGGATTAAATCGTGCGAATATGGTTAGTGCATGTCGAGAGTCTTTCTATTTATTTGTTTGCTTTTCTTTCTTTTCATTCGTCAGTAATATATCACAGGTACTACAAGGGAGTGGCTAGTGTACACGGCTAAGCGTGTTGCTAAACGTTTTGGAAACAGACAATCCCCTGGGTAAGTAGGAATAATAAATCGCTCAGGTCACCTCACCAGTCTGTGGTAGGCAAATTTACCGGTTACCGTGAATCACGATTAAGGGATCCAACAGGGGACACATTTTTTTTGGCTTCGTAAAAAAGCCTACTTCTCTGCCTAGAAAAATTCCCTGGATACTTGTGTAGAATGTATGTATGTATATTTCAATATGCACTAATGGGAAAAGTTTCTAATTTGTTCGCATTCCGTAAGCCCGGTATGCTAATACGCCAATTAATTAATTTTGATTAATGTTGGCATCATATTATTATGGTACTTTAAGCTGTCCTTTTTTTTAAGTTGATGTGTTTTTTTTTCTTTATTTAATTATGATGAAAGATTTTGAAAGAATTTAAAGGATTTCAATGTCCAAACATAATTCATCCGTTGCAAAAAATATTCAGACGGTTTTGTAAAAATGTGTATATTAATGACTTGGGATGATAAGGCCGTCATATGGCGGTTGGTGATTAAATTTGCACAATTTTTAAAAAGTTAAGAGGATAATTTGTACATAAATGCAGTAATAGATTAGGAAATTTATCGTAGTGAAAAACATGTAATAGGTTTTCAAGGATTCAAAATATTACTAAAAAATAGACCAGACGTTTTATCAAAAATTTTCATTCAATTTTAAATTCGAGCCCTATTGAAGTACATATTTCTGCTAGTCAGATTTGAATGTTAGGAACTCTGAATCGATCGTTTCTTATCATAGTTTGGTATAATTTTAAATTTATATAAACAATATATAGCTCGCGATCCAGCTGACTTAGAAAGTAGGAAATTAGGATAAAAATCAACCTAGATAAAACCAACCTAATGTTCAATAGCTATGGCATGCCTGATAGCATCACAATAGATGATAAAATGGTAGAAGTAGTCGATAGTTATTTACATTTAGGACAAATAATTGACATGTCCGGTATTAAAGAAGGAGAAATAAAGAAACGTATGAAATTAGGATGAAGTGCATTTGGACGAATGAATGTTGTTTTTAAATCAAAAATGCCACTCTGCCTGAAGAAAAAGATCTTCGATCAATGCGTTTTGCCAGTGATGACATGTGAATGTGAAAGAAGTAAGGAACTTTCATTGCAAAGCTCAATGCAATTAAAGAAGTATGGAACGTTGTATGCTTGGCATAACGAGGAAAGACAGGAAACGGAATACGTGGGTGAGAAGTATCACAAGGGTAGTGGACACAGTGGATAGAGTAAATAGATTTAAATGGCAATGGGTGGGCCACGTGGCTAGAACAATGCTCAAAAGGTGGACAAAATAAGTGCTAGAATGGTACCCGAGAGAATGCAAAAGGATAAAAGGAAGACTGCAGGGAAGATGGGTAGACGAAATTGGGAAAACGTGTCGGGTGAGAAGGATGATAGTTGTGCAAAACAGAGACGAGTGGATCCAGCAGTGGATGATGATGATATACAATACATAGTATGGCCACAAGTTTCGATTGGGGGCAACCTGTTAGTTATTGAAATGAAATAAATAAACCATCACTTAATGATGTATGTATTTATGTAATGTTGCTCGTAGTTTTAATATCGTAATTGAAATGTCATTGCAAAGTTAGTGCGAGCTGCTGATAGTACATATGTAGTGTTCGGGTCAATCAAACGCACGTATAAATTTCGAAATTTATTCGCGGCCGAATCGAACTTTTTAATCTGGCCTAAACGGCGCTCATCCTGTGCGGTTGAAAAATTTTATTTGGTCGTTTATTTTTGGCTCGTTTTCACAATGTGAACATTGAAAGGTCGTTACGCGCGTAATGTATGCGCGCGCGGGCATAAATATCGTTCAAATGGAGTGTGCGCGAGAGGGACTCTTTTATATAGTTAAGCCTGTTTTATGTACACACATATGTACATATTATGTGTATGTGTATAGTGTTGGTCGGTCGGCTGAAGAATTTGTTGATATTAACACCGAGTCCGGCCCCGACCAGAGCCGGACTTATGTCACTCGAAATAATGTCGTGGAAGCGTTTTGTCCACTTGTTAAAAATATAATGAATATAAAAATGGGCTTTATCTGTGTGTCTCCTCACCCCCCCCCCCTCCTCTTCTCGGCCCCTTCGCGAGAGAGCCACCTCTCGTTGGACCCCCTTCGTCTGCGGCAGTAAAATGGTCGAATAATTTATCGCCGTCATAAACATGAATATTATTGCCGCTTATTTCGTTTTTTTCCTCTATCTCTCTCTTTCGTCCATTTTGTATATTTTTGTTGTTTAGGAATTTCATTCATAAAACTCTGTTGATTTTAGTCATATAGTAAACGATTTACTCCGAAGGATATCCGTGACCGCTGTCTCCTACATACATAGTACGTATGTACATACATACATGCATATTATTGCCGGTATCTACCGAGTCACATTTGTTTCGATAACTATGTGTGGCTTTACTTTTTACTTTTTATTTTCCTCGCTGCCCTGTGCCGAGGTTCATTCATGTATCGTCACTCTTCTTTTTTCACCCACGAGAAAATAATAATAAAAGACCGGTAGCCAGCAGTGTGTATGTATGTAGTAGTAGTATTTTGATTTCGATGGTTCTTTTTAATTTGATAAATTAATGTTTTCATCTACTGGCAATTAGAGGGTTAGATTTCTTTAATTTATACGGGCTGTGTTTTCGTGCAATTCTGTGTCTTTTTATTTGTCTAGAGTCGTTGAGTAGATCTTTTGAAGATGTACGTATGTAGAATTTTAGGTCTTAATTTTTTTAGTACATAAGTACTTGTAATTTCCAAAAACAAGCTTATATAAAATATTATAATATTATTTTTATTATTATAAAAAATATATGTAATATGTATATATGTATGTATGTATGTAAGTAAAAAATACACTTTGTTGTTTTTTTTGTAAATAGCTTTCTTTCTCCATATTGTAAAGAAATTTTCTTTTTGTGGGGGGGCAAGGCGGGAGTGGCAGCTTTGGGAGGGGGGGGGGGTGGCAATAATTTTTGTAAATAAAATTTATAAAATCAAATTATCAGACATGAACGTATCGTATAATATATTTTCAACACACCGCAAGTAATTAAGAATTTGGGCAACCCTCGGTGACATAATTTTTAAAAAACAGGCATCAATAATCATCAAAGGAATTCATTGATAAGCAATAAGTAGATCTTCAAATTAATTCAAAACAAAAATAATGGCGTCAAATTTTAATTAGGGTCGTAGTTACAGTAATTTGTTTAGCCAGAATGGGTTGAACATTTCGTGGAAACAGAAATAGAAAATACCAGGCAAAGTAATTTTAGAAATTGTAATTTATTAAAAAAAAATGGTATTTGTTTTTGGACATTTTGTACAAGTATAATGCAATCTCTATCGTTCATATAAATACATAGGGGTAGCTGAGAGATTGAAGAGATTGAATTGGTAATGGGTGGGTCACATCGCTACATAGATGAATGGACGAAAGGTAGACAAAAGAAGTGTTCGAATGATACCCGAAAGTATGTTAAAAGCGAAAGGCAGGCCAGGAGGAAGATGGGTGGATGAAATCAGACAAATGTGTGGGGTGAGATGGATGAGAGTACAGCAAAACAGAGACGAATGGAAGCTTGTTGGCGGGGGGGCCTCATCCAGCAGTGGATTGTGAATAGCTCGAAACGATATTGATGATACAAATGCAAATACATACATATGTATGTAACAACAAATATTAAATTATGTAGAATAAATATAAAAATAATATTGGATTGTCAAGTGCGAAAATTCGTATGCAAATGAGTTGACACACGCGACTTAAAATCAGTTTTATATTGTGCGTAGTTGATCGTAAAATTCACATTCTACGTAATTTCTTCGAATAACTGCACACAGGTGTGTGTGTGCGTATATGACTGTTCACAATTTACACTTTACAACATTTCCAATTGATTCCAATGACAGTTTTGATACTGTCAAGCTGACATCGGTCGTATTAGAGCTACCTCGTAATAAAAATTTCAAGCATTGATCCGTTTCGAACGTGTTAAATCGAGACATTGATCTCGCGCGGTAGAGACGAGGGCCACTTCAATTACGCGTCGATCATACGGATTCCACTAACAACGCACTCTATGGTGACAGGGCTTTAGCTCAGTGGGCTACTTGTGGGTGGCTTGGGAGGGGAGGGGTGGGTGGGATTATCCGCCATCCCTGGACAATGACAGGCCAACAAAATCAAGCCTCCCAATTTGCGTTGGGGTCTCAAGACAATGCCGTGATTGATGGTGCGCCTTTGACGCGTCGGTGCCGCGCCGTGGGCTTTCTCCTCTTTAATCCGATTTGTTTGCGTTTGTTTCCCTTTTTATTTCCCTTTTTTCGGGTACCTAGCCCGGTATCTCACACCACCGTCGCACAGTGGTCTGTCTCTGTGGAGAGTACAGTTTCTCCGAAAAAAAAAAACTTCCTTTTAAAATTGAGCTCTATTCGGTTGTTATAATTGATGCAGATTTTAATTTGTGACTTTCAATCTTCAGTGTGATGAAAATACTATTTTTGTATATTATATTGTTTTTATTTTTTTTGAAAGAGGACTTCCTAAGCATTCAATGTATGCGTGTAAGATTTAGTTTTCGAGCCCATAAGAGTGCATATTTATTTATTACAATTTTACTTAAGTGGCACCACAGAGTAGTTCCAAGTCGTTACTATGCCTAAACAAAACTACGTACATAGATAAAGTAAAAAGTATACAATAAGATGAAAATAAAATAAAACAAAGTTAACATAAATATAAAACAAATACAATAATAGAACACGCTATGACCTAAAATTAAACAATCCCTCAACCAGATCAGCATATTTTAGGTTAAGCAAATCCAATTTAATAGAAATCTGGTTGAGTTGCTTGATGCCCCTGGCAACAGGCGACGAAACCATCAAACCATAGATATATATTCCTTATATAATTGACAAAGTTGAAATGCTTGGGTCGAGTGTATGTACGTATGTATGTTGGAAATATTTCAATCGCAAAGAATTTCAAGTTGCATAATTTAAATACATATGTTCATATATGTAAAATTAATTATTTCAACTGCGGCTCATTTTTTTTTTTTGATTATCTTCTATTTAAATTTATTGTCGTTTCATAATGAATTAAGAACTGATTGTTTTATATTTTTTAATATAATTATTTTATTTTGAAAAAAAAAAACGGCTATACATGATAGTTTTTACCATGCGGAAAAGTTTTATTTCACATAGTATTTTTTCATTGTTTTTTTTATATATAATATTAAATATGTATGTACCAGTGGCGTGCCGTTTTATCGCACAGTTTCACTTAGATGTGCGCGAGTAGGATACGATTGGACTCGGTATGACGTCACCTATTCCCCTTGTGTCTTGCTCGCACACACGTAAGTTAGGCTGTGCGATAATAACACGGATATTTGTATGTACATATGAGCCGTTAAATTTGTAGAAAACATTAAATATAATGTTTTACGTTTTATGTACAATATTTAAAAATACTAGTGGCTTGTAATCAGTGTATTCTTCTTTTCCGTGATTCTGGACATATCGAATTAAAAGTAGTGATAACTATTTGTAAATTAAGTCAAACTGAAATGGTGTTTTTGAAATTGAAAATTAGACTTCCGACACTTTCAAATATGTATGTATAACGGTTCATATATAATATTTATGCAATAAAATTAATTCAACTAATATTTCTTTTGAGTAGAGGTACTTTGTTTTGTATAACGATGGTTTATTTGATTTTACGATTTGCGTTTGAAAATGGGGTGTATTTTTTAGCCTTTAAATATTTTTTATTTAATAAATCAATTGGTGAATGGTATTTTCACATGCATATATTTAAAACTGTCCAATAGAATAAGTAAAATATTTCTTTGTAAGATAAAATTTTCGTGAGCAAGTGGTAGTGGTAACTATACCTGTACTAGTAAAATATCATTTCATAAGAAAAACTACAAATATTCATTGTATTTCTTAAATATTGGATATACTGATGTACATATGTGTTGAAGATTTATAATTCAGTGGCGTTGCCCTATACACTGAAAGGCAATTACTGTTCCAATTTTTGTTCACCGGAGCCTACGAACAGGGAGCAGTGTGCGTCGTCGGCCCCCTTGTCCCTGTTGGGTTTTGCTTTAGAGGGCATTTGTACCCGTCACCCGCCGATACACTTGACATTTGCCCCGTTTCGTTGCGAATGTGCTCGTGTCCGCCGCTTTAACAAGTGACATCTGCAGATTTTTCCAGGGACTTTTCCGAGAGGCGGCTACCTACACGCGGGGCGGATGTGTCCCACCCTCCCGCGTTTCCCTCAGGTAGACTCGGCTAACTTAATAAACTACCGGTAACTGTTGCAGTGCCGGTATTCACGAATAATGTATCACGGTGCGTCGCTTTTTCTTCGTTTTCCGTTTTGGGCACATCGATGGGTTTCTCTTTTTTACACCCGACCGACCGGGTGGGGGTGGTTTAACCGGGTTTGGGGGACGCCGGTTTGCGGTGGTCGATCGGATCGCTTTGTACATTTTAAGTATGCTGAAAAAATAAAGGAGAGCTAATCCGTAACAAAAATCCACCTGCAAAACCGCAGACGTTCTGTACATACATAGTCGAAAACATATATGTATGTACATACCTACATATGTATATCTATCGTATGTGAAAATCGTAAGGTGCATGAATGAGTGAGTATTGTATCATGAAATATATGTACTATGCCCGAAGAAACATATCTTCGATCAATGCGTTTTGCCAGTGATGACGTATGGATGTGAAACTTGGACATTGAACGCCAAGATGCTACACAAAGTCCATTGCACTCAAAGAAGTATGGAATGCTGTATGCTCGACATAACGAGGAAGGACAAGAATCGGAACACGTGGATGAGAAGTATGACAAGGGTAGTGGACATAGTGGGTAGAGTTAAGAGATTGAAAAGACCGATTGAAAAATGTGATGATAATTTTTGGGTTCAGAAGGTTTTTGATTGTGTTTCAAATTTAATTAATTCTATATACATATGTATGTATTATATAAAATCCAATGCATATTTATATAATATTTTTTAAAGCTGCACAAAGCATTGACTGTGTATTTCAATTTTTTATTTCCTTTACTAATGCGATTAATTACAGTTCACTGTCATTATTCAGTGATTGATTTTTTTTTTAAATTTATTCAGTCTCTTGTGATTGCTTATTTTAATATTAAACATATAAAGACTAATAATTAAAGTTCCGTCTATTTGCGAAATATTTTATTAGATTTTTGAATGCGTTGATCTGGTGTTTTATAGTCGGTTTCGTGGGAGAAGGACATTGTGTGGACGCAAAGTCGACAGATATTTTTTAAAGATGTAGCCAAAACGCTTTTAAACGGATTATTCGCATAAAACGTATGGATCTAAATTTTATTCACATTGGAAAGATCGTTCATTTAAAAAAAATGAAATAAACGTGAATATTTATACTTATAATGTCGGATGCGATCGGGGAGAGATATATTTTTATGGCAATTTTATTCTGTTTAATATACCTACGTGCAATATATATTTTTGACAACGTTGTCGTTGTCAATGTATTAATTTATGTACGACGCGTCCCAGCGCTCGCAGAGGTGTAAATTAATATCAGACGATTATCGAATCGAATTTTTATATTATTTTTATTCATTTTTTGTTATTCTTCTTCTAAACGAGCGTGTCGTTGAAAAGCACACTTGAGAACGTTAGAACGGATTGAACGCGACGCGTCGTAAAATTCGGAAGGAGCACATGGGACTACTGGATTTTAATGAAAACCGGATTTGACCGGTGTGATATATGTCCAATTATATCATAAATATGTGTGTACATATGTACATACGAATGAAATAAATAAAGAAAAAAAAGCAGGAACGACTTGTATAATCCGATAAGTAAATTAATATGTTCGACGGTGTTAATTTAACAAGATGCTTTAAACACATTTTTATTTTAATATACGTGAAATTTCTGTTTGTGAAAACATCGACATAATTTTGTGGATTTTATTGCTTCGTTTTAAACTGTTGATACGTCGCGAGATTAGTGTCGATGATTTCCGTCTGATTTATATTATTGTAATTGCGCAATCTGTAGATTATTTTCGGTACCTTATTCAAATGGAAATTTTGATTAAGTTTTTGCGTTATAAAGTCGATATTATAATTTAGAATTTATGTTATACTATAGTTTACATATTGGTCTTTAATATTTGTATGTATGAATGTATTATAAGTAGACGGAAAGGACAACAACTTACATACATAATACATACATACATACATTGTATGTAGGTACTTTTTATAGTTAAAATTAAAAAAAAAATTAAATATAATAAGGAATTAATAATTATATCAAGATTTCTCTTTACAACATTTATATGTAAATTATTTTTTTATTGAAATAAATATTATATTATATTAACTAAAAAAATAGCACCATATATGTATGTAAATTGGATACATTTATTTATTTTTTTATTTGCCTATTTAATACAAACTTTTTTATGCGATATGTGCTATTCAATTTTATCAAACTGGATGTAAAAATTTTTTCATTGATTTAGCTGCCACCAGATCATTGAATATCAGTAGGAAGTACAAAAATTACAGCTCAAGTTTCTCTTTTCATTAAATAATTACACACATTTAAAATAATCAATTTAATTTTTGTATGTTAAGATCGAGAATACTATATTTATGTACATAATTAAAGAAAATTGCGTTTTTTGTTTCATTTATTTTTATTACGAAAATTGCATTTCTCTCTAATATGAGGTATCTTATTATATTCCTATAGATTTATTTATTTATAGTTTGGACCATTGAAGCATTAAATGAATTCCTAATGCGCCACAATGGTCATAAATATAACAGAAAAGAAAAGAAACAAAATAATAACTAAAGAAATTAGACATAAAAAAACAAAACATATATATGTATACACAAACAACTAATAATAATAATAATTACAAATTATAAAAAAAACAACAAAGAAGGGAATGTCTTATAAAATAAAAAAGAGAAAGAAAACGAAATATAAACATATGTATATACACAGACAAAAATACATCTTACATCTAATCTATAATTTGGAAAGAGACTTTGTATGTATGTAAATATCCTTGGTCGTCTTCGTCGTCTTCGTCGTCGTCTTCGTCGTCGTCCGTAGATCGGTGACGTCATCGAACACGTGATTCGATTTTTTTTTTTTTCGATCCATGGGCGCCGATTTGTTTTTTTCGATTCAATGGATTCACCCCCGCGGGGGCGCAAAGCGAGTAGTTTCATGGGGCCCCGCCAGGGGCGCCACAAGGGGCGCAGCCCCGAAGGGGGCCCGGGGGGCGCAGCCCCGTGGGGCCCCAGCCTCATGGGGCGCAGCCCCATGGGGCTCAAAAGGGGGCGCCACAAGGGGCGCAGCCCCGTGGGGCCCCGAAGGGGGCCCGGGAGGCCCAGCCTCATGGGGCGCAGCCCCATGGGGCTCAAAAGGGGGCGCCACAAGGGGCACAGCCCCGTGGGGCCCCAGCCTCATGGGGCGCAGCCCCATGGGGCTCAAAAGGGGGCGCCAACAGGGGCACAGCCCCGTGGGGCCCCGAAGGGGGCCCGGGGGGCCGAGCCTCATGGGGCGCAGCCCCATGGGGCTCAAAAGGGGGCGCCACAAGGGGCGCAGCCCCGTGGGGCCCCGAAGGGGGCCCGGGGGGCCCAGCCTCATGGGGCGCAGCCCCATGAGGCTCAAAAGGGGGCGCCACAAGGGGCGCAGCCCCGTGGGGCCCCGAAGGGGGCCCGGGGGGCCCAGCCTCATGGGGCGCAGCCCCATGGGGCTCAAAAGGGGGCGCCACAAGGGGCGCAGCCCCGTGGGGCCCCGAAGGGGGCCCGGGGGGCCCAGCCTCATGGGGCGCAAGCCCTAATAGGCATTAACTAAGGGGGGCGAAGCCCTAGACGGCAATTAATCATGGGGGCGCGGAGGGGCGAAGCCCTAAAAGGCAACTGATCATGGGGGCGAAGCCTTAGACGGCATTTAATCATGGGGGCGCGGAGGGGCGAAGCCCTTAAAGGCATTAGCTAAGGGGGGCGAAGCCCTAAACGGCAATTAATCTTGGGGGCGCGGGGGGCGAAGCCCTAAAAGGCAACTGATCATGGGAGCGAAGCCTTAGACGGCATTTAATCATGGGGGCGCGGAGGGGCGAAGCCCTAAAAGGCATTAACTAAGGGGGGCGAAGCCCTAAACGGCAATTAATCTTGGGGGCGCGGGGGGCGAAGCCCTAAAAGGCATTAACTAAGGGGGGCGAAGCCCTAGACGGCATTTAATCATGGGGGTGCGGAGGGGCGAAGCCCTAAAAGGCATTAACTAAGGGGGGCGAAGCCCTAAACGGCAATTGCTCATGGGGCGTGGAGGGGCGAAGCCCTAGAAGGCAAAGGCTCAGGGGGGCGCCGAGGGCGAAGCCCTAGAAGGCAAAAAAAAATTTTGATTTTTTTTTTTGATTTTTTAAAAAATTTTTTTTAATTTTTTTTTTATTTTTTTTTTATTTTTTTTTTAATTTTTTTTTTTGATTTTTTAAAAATTTTTTTTTTTAATTTTTTTTTAATTTTTTTTTTTATTTTTTTTTTAATTTTTTTTTTTGATTTTTTTTTTATTTTTTTTTTATTTTTTTTTTTAATTTTTAAATTTTTTTTTAATTTTTTTTTTTTTTTAATTAAATTAGCTTAGTCATGTTTAAGCGGTTTATATTATAAACACTGAGCGAAGCCGGGTAATACAGCTAGTTTATACATAATTATAAAAAACAATAGGAATTATAATAGCAGATACATAAACATATCAAATATAAAATATAACATAAGGAATGCCTTGCACCTACAGCCAGTTCCAACAAATAAGAACCAACTGTAAATACAAAACATCCCTGTGAGGCCCAAAATAATGAAAGAGATTTAATCAAAATTCCACTAATAAATCACAATCAATCATGAAAACAATGATGAGCGCAGACTACCAGATAAAGGGTTAGAGTAATATTCGACAATTTACGCTCACTAAGGTGGAAAATATTACATTCAGTCTTAAACAAAAGAATTCAGTAAAATATTTACAAAATTTGCACTTTTCGCGACTAGAACTTATCGAAAAAGTCGCTATAAAAGCATTAGGCTGCCTCACGCCCAATTTAATTATTTAACAGCCTGCAACTAGTAGATCTTTAAGTTACACGCGAATATTTAATCCAGACATTTATAAAAAATACAATTGGTTAACGAGATGTACAGAAAAAAACGGGTTATTTTGTTATCCGTGTCTTTTGTTTGGAGGCGAGTCGCCAGGCGAAGCATCTTGGACGAAAACAGGAGTTATTGACTTAAAACATTTTCAAACTTCTTCGGTTTTTAAAGGGACAACAAAAACTATTCAAAATGAACTTTTAGATTGTATTTTGAACATGTGTAGGGAACAAATAAGTGTTGAAACAAAAAAAGCAACGTATCTAGCTGTTATGGCAGATGAAACAACCGATGTATCGATGCATTGTCAACAAGTTAATGTTTTTCGTTACGAATTAGGGGGTTAAGTTTTTGAAAGGTTTTGGGGTTTTTTTTTAATCCGCGTCGCGAAACCAGCAAGAACAATTTTTTTTTAGCAATCTTACTGGAGTACCAGCGTATTTTTCGAAATCTTCATCGCGTTTGGACGCACCCCACACGCAGTTGCAGGTTTTGTGTATATATTTGCAATGTCGAATTCTTCGATTTCGGAGATGGTTAGGTTAGGTTGGGTTAGGTTTGGCGCGGTTAGCACGTTTTGTGAATAACTTACAATCTCGAATTCATTGATTTCGGTGATCGTTAGGTTAGGTTGGGTTAGGATTAGTGAGGTTAGCGAGTTCTTTGTATAATTTTGCAATGTCAAATTCTTTGATTTCGGTGATGGTTAGGTAAGATTGGGTTAGGTTTGGTGAGATTAGCGAGTTTTTTGTATATTTTTGCAATGTCGAATTTTTTTGATTTCAGTGAGGGTAAGGTTAGGTTTGGTGCGGTTAGCACGTTTTGTGTATATTTTTGCAATGTCGAATTCTTTGATTTCGGTGATGGTTAGGTTAGATTGGGTTAGGTTTGGTGAGGTAAGCACCTTTTGTGTATATTTTTGCAATGTCGAATTCTTCGATTTCGGAGATGGTTAGGTTAGGTTGGGTTAGGTTTGGCGCGGTTAGCACGTTTTGTGAATAACTTACAATCTCGAATTCATTGATTTCGGTGATCGTTAGGTTAGGTTGGGTTAGGTTTTGTGAGGTTAGCGAGTTCTTTGTATAATTTTGCAATGTCAAATTCTTTGATTTCGGTGATGGTTAGGTAAGATTGGGTTAGGTTTGGTGAGATTAGCGAGTTTTTTGTATATTTTTGCAATGTCGAATTCTTTGATTTCAGTGAGGGTAAGGTTAGGTTTGGTGCGGTTAGCACGTTTTGTGTATATTTTTGCAATGTCGAATTCTTTGATTTCGGTGATGGTTAGGTTAGGTTGGGTAAGGTTTGGTGAGGTAAGCACCTTTTGTGTATATTTTTGCAATGTCGAATTCTTTGATTTCGGTGATGGTTAGGTTAGGTTGGGTTAGGTTTAGTGCGGTTAGCACGTTTTGTGAATAACTAACAATCTCGAATTCTTTGATTTCGGTGATAGTTAGGTAAGGTTGGCTTAGGTTTGGTGAGGTAAGCACCTTTTGTGTATATTTTTGCAGTGTGAAATTCTTTGATTTCGGAGATGGTAAGTTTAGGTTGGGTTAGGTTTGGTGAGGTTTGCGTGTTTTGAGAATAACTTACAATCTCGAAATCTATGATTTCGGTGATGGTTAGGTTAGGTTGGGTTAGGTTTGGTGAGGTTAGCGAGTTTTGTGAATAACTTACAAACTCGAATTCTTTGATTTCGGTGATAGTTAGGTTAGGTTGGCTTAGGTTTGGTGAGGTAAGCACCTTTTGTGTATATTTTTGCAATTTCAAATTCTTTGATTTCGGAGATGGTAAGGTTAGGTTGGGTTAGGTTTGGTAAGGTAAGCACCTTTTGTGTATATTTTTGCAATGTCGATTTCTTTGATTTCGGTGATGGTTGGGTTAGGTTTGATTAGGTTTGGTGAGATTAGCGAGTTTTGTGTATATTTTTGCAATGACGAAATCTTTGATTTCGGTGATAAATAGGTTAGGTTGGGCTAGGTTTGGTGAGGTAAGCACCTTTTGTGTATATTTTTGCAATGTCGAATTTTTTGATTTCGGTGGTAGTTAGGTTAGGTTGGGTTAGGTTTGGTGAGGTTAGCGAGTTTTTTGTACATTTTTGCAATGTCTAATTCCTTGATTTCGGTGATAGTAAGGTTAGGTTGGGTTAGGTTTGTTGAGGTTAGCACCTTTTGTGTATATTTTTGCAATGTGAAATTCTTTGATTTTGGAGATGGTTAGGCTAGGTTGGGTTAAGTTTGGTGCGGTAAGCACGTTTAGTGAATAACTTACAATCTCGAATTCTTTGATTTCGGTGGTAGTGATGTTAGGTTGGGTTAGGTTTGGTGAGGTTAGCGAGTTTTTTGTACATTTTTGCAATGTCGAATTCTTTGATTTCGGTGATAGTTAGGTTAGGTTGGGTTAGGTTTGTTGAGATTTGCGAGTTTTTTTTATATTTTTTCAATCTCGAATTCTTTGATTTTCAGTGATGATTAGGTTAGGTCGGGTTAAGTTTGGTGAGGTAAGCACGTTTTGTGTACATTTTTGCAATGTCGAATTCTTTGATTTCGGTGATGGTTAGGTTAGGTCGGGTTAGGTTTGGTGCGGTAAGCACGTTTAGTGAATAACTTACAATCTCTAATTCTTTGAATTCGGTGGTAGTTAGGTTAGGTTGGGTTAGGTTTGGTGAGGTTAGCGAGTTTTTTGTACATTTTTGCAATGTCGAATTTCTTGATTTCGGTGATAGCTAGGTTAGGTTGGATAAGGTTTGGTGAGATAAGCGAGTTTTTTGTATATTTTTGAAATGTCGAATTCTTTGATTTCAGTGATAGTTAGGTTCGGTTGGGTTAGGTTTGGTGAGGTAAGCACCTTTTGTGTATATTTTTGCAATGTGAAATTATTTGATTTCGGTGATGGTTAGGTTAGGTTGGGTTAGGTTTGGTGAGGTTAGCGAGTTTTTTGTACA
Source organism: Arctopsyche grandis (assembly GCF_051622035.1). Lineage (NCBI taxonomy): Eukaryota > Metazoa > Arthropoda > Insecta > Trichoptera > Hydropsychidae > Arctopsyche > Arctopsyche grandis. Next base: position 12,012,226 of record NC_135365.1, on the reverse strand, counting down.
TTTTTGCAATGTCTAATTCCTTGATTTCAGTGATAGTAAGGTTAGGTTGGGTTAGGTTTGTTGAGGTAAACACCTTTTGTGTATATTTTTCAATGTCAAATTCTTTGATTTTCAGTGATGATTAGGTTAGGTCGGGTTAGGTTTGGTGAGGTTTTTTTGTCGGGTATGAGCAGCCGTGGTGAGCGGACGGGATAGCGGTGGTCTTTGCTGCTATTGCTGAAGCTGACTGCAACTGCTCTCCAACGTCGCATTGCGGTGTCCAGAGGACTTCATTGACTCCAAAGTAATGTATTAGCATTCTAATAGCATCTGCATCAGCTCCAGACGAGGTAAGTTTTCATTAAAAATCCGTTACGTTGCATAGATACGCTAACCTTGTTTACAGCTGGCTACGCTTGCGGTTGATCGTAATACCACTAACTCCGAACAAGTGAAGCATTGCGCATGCGCGTGTTCAAAAAAAAAAAGTAAATAAAAACCAACGGCTACGAAGAACTTTGCGTCGAAAAAATTGCAATCTGCGATCACATCGAATACATAGAAGACGTTGCATGGAAGCAATCAAGTCTATTTCATCATCGTCGCGGTGAATTTTGGGACTGTCAACTGGTGCTAAAAGGCATAGTTGGCGTTCACATCTCAATCACAACACAAACGCCCAACGAAAAGGCATCGATAACAATTGTGTTGCTAACAGCTGTTTTTTAACAGTGCAATCGAGTGCCGATTGAAAAATCAACGACCACGGTGAACGTTGTATCGGAAGGATTGGATTCGTTTTACATATTGCACAAAAGCACTTCAACTGTTGTAATTTATAGCTGGAATTGGAGGCAAGAGACAGATTTGGGTTTCATTTCCTCAGCACAATACAGGTGGCTAAGGAAAACTTATCGATACCAACAACAACTACGTTGCTAACGGCTTTATGCGCTTGCAGCAAAACGAAATAACATTAAATATGACCAATGCGCATGTGTGTGCTGAATAAATAATAAACGGCAACGGTGAATTTTTGCATTGGTTAGATTGGATTCGGCAAACGAATTAGACACATTGCTTTGAAAAACTCGAATTACTATCATTTACACACACCCACGGTGAATCGTAACACTGTTGACTGGAGACAAGAGACAAAGTTAGTGTTAAAGTGTCCATCACAACATAAACGTCTTACAACAGCTCATTAATAACAATAACAACTACGTTGCTAACGACTTGTTGCGATTACGGCAGATCAAAGTACCACTAACAACGACCAAAATAAATAGTGTGCGAGCGCGTACCGATTGAAAAATTAACGATCACGGTGAACTTTTTAGTCGGAGAAATTGGATTAATGACAACAATGGCTAGCATATCTTTGGAAATGTGTGAGATTACTGCTAAAGAAGCTCTCGAGCAGAAGGTATTCCACAAATTAGAATTAATTCTAATTGATCTCAATAGCAAAATACGTAAAAATACCTACGTTCCAATCAAGGATGGAATTGAAGAGGCAATGATAGCCTTTAATACATATAAAGACATAAAACTAGACCTGTTAAAGCATAGATTACAAACTAAAACACTAATAGAACTCAATCCCACCTCGAGCGATGTTTTAAAGAATCCTCCAAATGCTTTAATACCGGAAAATCCCGCAATCATGGACTCGGCATCCTCACTAGATCAACCAAAAGAGGATTCCTGGAAAGAAGTAAGGTCAAAAAGAAGGCGGAATAAAAAGAATAAAAGAACAAATAATACAAAGAACACCAACAACAACAACGATCGGCGTCAGCCAAACATTGAAAATAGCTTTCAAGATCGATATGCGCGATTTCCACCAGGCCCCAGAAATGAGGCTATAACAATAAAGTCAGACGGCACGGTGACATATGCAGACACCTTAAAGAAAATCAGAAAAGAAATTCCAATGGAGAATGTAGATGTTGCCGCTATTCGTCAAACAAAGGGTGGAGAAGTTCTTATAAAAATGCAAAAAGGAACAACAAAAACGGAAGAGCTAATGGGTGCGATTTCCGCGATTCTGGGCAATGGTGCGACTGTGAAGAAGCTCGTCCCTGGAGTCGTCATTGAAATACGGGACATCGATGGGGCCACGGATGAGACAGAATTGATGGAGGCATTAGCAAGCGCTTCACCACATGTGGTGAGAAATGCGCGATTGATCACGTTCAAACCGGCTTATGGAGGCACTCAGATGGCGATGGTCAAACTCCCGAGAGACGATGCCACTGAATTGATTAAGGCCGGAAGAATTCGAATCGGATGGGTCAATTGTCGTTTGAGGCCCCGAGTCCATATAATAAGATGCTTCAGGTGTCGGGGATTCGGACACATTGCGGTAGAATGCGCCAGCAAACAAGACAGAAGCAAAGAATGCAACAAGTGCGGCCAGGAAGGCCATAAAGCTGTGATTTGTAAGAACGACCCACACTGCAGCATTTGTGAAGGAGAAAAAATAAGCAGCGGTCATCAGACCGGTAGTCGAAGCTGTGCAGCCCTCCGGACTGCTCTGAAAGGACGAACACAACAATGATCCGCATACTCCAGATCAATCTGAATGGATGCCAGGCGGCGCAGGATGTGATGATACAGACAGCAGAGGAGCGGCGAGCGGACCTCGTGATTGTGTCTGAACAGTACCGCAACATTCCTCATCGATGGTATTCGGATGCAAGCTCAAGATCTGCAATCTACACACCAACTGCCCACCTGCGAATCACGAATGCTGTTTCAATTGGCGTCCAAGGCTGGACGTGGGTGGAGATGAGGGGAGTGAGGTTCTATAGCTGCTATTTTTCTCCTAGTGCAACAGTAGAGGAGTTCAAGAGAGATCTCGTCTGCCTTGAAGATGACGTGAGAACATCGACCTTACCTGTTGTCGTTGCCGGAGATTTTAACTCAAAAGCTCCAGAGTGGGGCTCTCAAAAAACGGATCGCAGAGGTATTTTACTCTCTGAAATGGCATCGCATTTACATCTGCATGCGGCCAACGTAGGAAGTGCTTACACGTTCGTTCGGGGCAGCACCGGATCGGTCATCGATGTCACATTTGCAGGTGAAACAATAATTGGCAGGATCCGAAAATGGCAAGTGCTTGACAGCTACTCTCACAGCGACCATCGCTACATTGGCTTCGAGTTGGAAGATCGCCTCGCCGGGCCACAAATGTTACCTTCTAGTTCTGGCTGGGGAGCTCGTAAGCTGGACATCGTAGCTTTGGACGAAGCCGTTGCAGAACTAAGATCAAAAGTGACTGACGTCGCAAGCAGCGGGGTTGGAGCCGAAGACATTGCCAACTCATTAAATGACCTATTGAGTGAGAGCTGCGACGCATCGATGCCGAGACGCGGAGGTAAAAAGAGGCACCCGGTCTTCTGGTGGACCGAAAACATCGCCATACTTCGCCGCGAGTACTTAACCTGCAGACGCCGAGCACAACGACGGTCAAGCAATGAACAGCACAGAGTGAAATATCAAGAAGCCAGGATAGCTTTACGAAAAGCTATAAAAGAAAGTAAAGAGAGATGCTGGAAAGAGCTCTGCAAATCGATTGATGTGGATCCGTGGGGGAGCCCATATAAGATCATAAGGAAAAAGCTCCGAATTGGAACTGTCGATCCATATCTTGAAAATAAGGCGAGTCTTGAATTGGTCATAGATGGCCTCTTTCCGCAACACCCAGTGATGGAAAGACGATCGGCGAGCAGTACTGGTGATGAGATGCCGATTTTCACGGAGGAAGAAGTCGTAGCAGCCGCCAAACGAATAAATATTGAAAAGGCGCCGGGACCGGACTGCATTCCAAACGCAGTTATTAAAAGAATTGCCTTGAGCGATCCTGCGTTGCTGTTGACGACCTTCAATGCTTGTCTGTCGGAAGGAACCTTTCCAAAACCATGGAAAAGACAAAAACTCGTGCTGATTTCAAAAGGAAAGGGAGGCCCACCAGGACCTTCATCATACAGGCCACTCTGCCTACTTGATGGGGTAGGAAAGTTACTAGAGAGACTTCTCCTACAGCGACTACAACAACAGCTAGAAAACAGCGACACAGGACTGTCATCGCAGCAATTTGGATTTCGACCCGGTCGCTCAACTATTGACGCGATCAGTGAAGTCGTAAACACCGTAAGACTTGCATGGCATGGGAGCGTCAAGGCGAGCAAACATGTTGTGATGATCGCGCTCGACATAAAAAATGCATTCAACACTGCCAACTGGGGAAGGACTCTCGATGCATTAGTCACTATCAATGCTCCGGAAAAACTTATCAAGATGATCGAAAGCTATTTTTCGGACAGAATCCTTCTGTATGAATGCATGGGCAAAAAATACGAACGATCAGTCACTGCGGGCGTACCACAGGGATCGGTCCTGGGCCCGGCGCTTTGGAATGTAATGTACGACGGCTTGTTGAAGATCCAAATGCCAGATGAAACGAGCCTGGTCGCCTTTGCTGACGATGTCGCGTTGCTTGTCACCGCAAAGAACACAACATCTTTACGCCTAAGAAGCGAAGAAGCCATAAGAAGGGTTAAAAAATGGCTCGTGGATGCGGGCTTGGAGCTCGCCGTCCAGAAAACCGAAGCTGTATTCTTCACAAGACGTAGAAAGCTGCTGCCTCCTCAAATAACAGTCAACGGTTTTGAGGTGACGTTCAGCAGATCACTGCGGTATTTGGGAGTGCAGTTAGATGACAAACTACGCTTTGCAAAACATGCGGAAAAAGCGGGAGCTAGGGCGGCCCAAATAGCAGAAGACCTCGCCAGACTGATGCCCAACATCGGTGGACCGAAACAGAGGAGAAGAAAACTATACTGTGAAGTAGTACACTCAGTCCTCCTGTACGGTGCTCCGATTTGGGCGGAAAAAACAAAGGTTGAGAGGACGAGGCTCAGCCTCGCTAGAGTACAAAGAAGAGCTGCATTAAGAGTCGCAGCGGCATACCGAACAGTATCAGAAGATGCCATCCTGGTGTTGTGCGCCATTCCACCGATCGACTTACTCGCTCTAGAACGACAAGCGATCTACAGAGGTGAAAAAAAGAGTACAGCCAGAGAAACAACGATAATCAAATGGCAAGACAGATGGAACAACTCTGAAAAAGGTCGATGGACACACCATCTCATCGGAGACCTAAAAGCGTGGTGCCAAAGAAAGCACGGCGAACTAAATCACCACACGACCCAAATACTCACAGGTCACGGGTGCTTCGGGACCTACCTACACAAAATAGGAAAGGAAACAACTCCGAAGTGCCACCACTGTGGAAACGAGAAAGACGACGCGGCCCACACAACCTTGATTGTCCAGCATGGGAAGACAACAGAAGAACATTCAGAACTGTAATCGGCGTAGAACACCTGACGCCGATAAACATAATCTTCGTCATACTGGATAGCGCAACTGCCTGGTCAGCGTGGGAAGCATTTGCTTCGATGATAATGAAAAATAAAGAAGAAGCAGAAAGAACCCGAGAACTCGAAGGAAGAGCCATAAATGTCTAAGACAAAACTGCTTTCCCGAAGCAAAACATGAAAATGTGTCCGGGGAGCAGAGGTGTCAAGGGGGTGGGGTTTAGTCGGTAAAAATCCGACACTATCCTCCAGTTCGGGCTGGAGGATGTCTTTGGAAGATTCCCCACCTCCGACGATAAAAAAAAAAAAAAAAAAAAAAAAAAAAAAAAAGGTTAGCACGTTTTGTGTATATTTTTGCAATGTCGAATTCTTTGATTTCGGTGATGGTTAGGTTAGGTTGGATTAGGTTTGGTGACATTAGCGAGTTTTTTGTATATTTTTGCAATGTCGAATTCTTTGATTTCGGTGATGGTTAGGTTAGGTTGGGTTAGGTTTTGTGAGGTAACCACCTTTTGTGTATATTTTTCAATGTCGAATTCTTTGATTTTCAGTGATGATTAGGTTAGATTGGGTTAGGTTTGGTGGGATAAGCGAGTTTTTTTGTATATTTTTGCAATGTCGAATTCTTTGATTTTGAAGATGGTTAGGTTAGGTTGGGTAAGGTTTTAAGAGGTAACCACCTTTTGTGTATATTTTTCAATGTCGAATTCTTTGATTTTCATTGATGATTAGGTTAGGTTGGGTTAGGATTTGTGAGGTAACCACCTTTTGTGTCTATTTTTCAATGTCAAATTCTTTGATTCTCAGTGATGATTAGGTTAGATTGGGTTAGGTTTGGTGGGATTAGCGAGTTTTTTGTATATTTTTGCAATGTCGAATTCTTCGATTTTGGAGATGGTTATGTTAGGTTGGGTTAGGTTTGGTGCGGTTAGCACGTTTAGTGAATAACTGACAATCTCGAATTCTTTGATTTCGGTGGTAGTAAGGTTAGGTTGGGTTTGGTTTGGTGAGCTTAGCGAGTTTTTTGTATATTTTTTAAATCTCGAATTCTTCGATTTTGGAGATGGTTAAGTAAGTTGGGTTAGGTTTGGTGAGGTAAGCACCTTTTGTGTATATTTTCGCAATGTCGATTTCTTTGATTTCGGAGATGGTTAGGTTAGGTTGGGTTTGGTTTGGTGAGGTTAGCGAGTTTTTTGTATATTTTTGCATTGTCGAATTCTTTGATTTCGGTGATAGTAAGGTTGGGTCGGGTTAGGTTTGGTAAGGTAACCACCTTTTGTGTAAAATTTTCAATGTCGAATTCTTTGATTTTCGGTGATGGTTAGGTTTGGTGAGATTAGCGAGTTTTTTGTATATTTTTGCAATGTCGAATTCTTTGATTTCGGTGATGGTTAGGTTAGGTTGGGTTAGGCTTGGTGCGGTTAGCGCGTTTTGTGAATAGCTTAAAATCTCGAATTCTTTGATTTCGGTGGTAGTTAGGTTAGGTTGGGTTAGGTCTGGTGAGGTTAGCGAGTTTTTTGTACATTTTTGCAATGTCGAATTTCTTGATTTCGGTGATAGTTAGGTTAGGTTAGGTTAGGTTTGTTGAGGTAACCACCTTTTGTGTATATTTTTCAATGTCGAATTCTTTGATTTTCAGTGATGATTAGGTTAGGTCGGGTTAGGTTTGGTGAGGTAAGCACGTTTTGTATATATTTTTGCAATGTCGAAATTTTTGATTTCGGTGATGGTTAGGTTAGGTCGGGTTAGGTTTGGTGAAGATAGCGAGTTTTGTGAATAACTTACAATCTCGAATTCTTTGATTTCCGTGTTGGTTAGGCTTAGGTAGGGTTAGGTTTGGTGAGGTTATCACGTTTTGTGTATATTTTTGCAATGTCGAATTCTTTGATTTCGGTGATGGTAAGGTAAGGTTGGGTTAGGTTTGCTGTGGTAAGCACCTTTTGTGTATATTTTTTCAATGTGAAATTCTTTGATTTTGGAGATGGTTAGGTTAGGTTGGGTTAGGTTTGGTGAGGTAAGCGAGTTTTTTGTATATTTTTGCAATGTCGAATTCTTTGATTTCGGTGAAAGTTAGGTTCGGTTGGGTTAGGTTTGGTGAGGTTAGCGAGTTTTTTGTACATTCTTGCAATGTCGAATTCCTTGATTTCGGTGATAGTAAGGTTAGGCTGGGTTAGGTTTGTTGAGGTAACCACCTTTTGTGTATATTTTTCAATGTCAAAGTCTTTGATTTTCAGTGATGATAAGGTTAGGTTGGGTTAGGTTTGATGAGGTTAGCACGTTTTGTGTATATTTTTGCAATGTCGAATTCTTTGATTTCGGTGATGGTTAGGTTAGGTCGGGTTAGGTTTGGTGAGGTTATCACGTTTTGTGTATATTTTTGCAATGTCGAATTCTTTGATTTCGGTGATGGTTAGGTTAGGTTGGTTTAGGTTTGGTGAGATTAGCGAGTTTTTTGTATATTTTTGCAATGTCGAACTCTTTGATTTCGGTGATGGTTAGGTTAGGTCGGGTTAGGTTTGGTGAGGTTAGCGAGTTTTGTGTATATTTTTGCAATGTCGAATTTTTTGATTTCGGTGATGGTTAGGTTAGGTCGGGTTAGGTTTGGTAAAGATAGCGACTTTTGTGAATAACTTACAATCTCGAATTCTTTGATTTCCGTGTTGGTTAGGTTTAGGTAGGGTATGGTTTGGTGAGGTTATCACGTTTTGTGTATATTTTTGCAATGTCGAATTCTTTGATTTCGGTGATGGTTAGGTTAGGTTGGGTTAGGTTTGGTAAGGTTAGCACCTTTTGTGTATATTTTTGCAATGTGAAATTCTTTGATTTTGGAGATGGTTAGGCTAGGTTGGGTTAGGTTTGGTGCGGTAAGCACGTTTAGTGAATAACTTACAATCTCGAATTCTTTGATTTCGGTGGTAGTTAGGTTAGGTTGGGTTAGGTTTCGTTAGGTTAGCGAGTTTTTTGAACATTTTTGCAATGTCGAATTCTTCGATTTAGGTGATAGTTAGGTTAGGTTGGGTTAGGTTTTGTGAGGTAACCACCTTTTGTGTATATTTTTCAATGTCGAATTCATTTTTTTCTGTGAAGATTAGGTTAGATTGGGTTAGGTTTGTTGGGATAAGCGAGTTTTTTGTATATTTTTGCAATGTCGAATTCTTTGATTTCGGAGATGGTTAGGTTAGGTTGGGTTAGGTTTGGTGCGGTAAGCAAGTTTAGTGAATAACTTACAATCTCGAATTCTTTGATTTCGGTGGTAGTAAGGTTAGGTTGGGTTAGGTTTGGTGAGGTTTGCGAGTTTTGTGTATATTTTTGCAATGTCGAATTCTTTGATTTCGGTGATGGTTAGGTTAGGTTGGATTAGGTTTGGTGAGATTAGCGAGTTTTTTGTATATTTTTGCAATGTCGAATTTTTTGATTTCGGTGATGGTTAGGTTAGGTTGGGTTAGGTTTGCTGAGGTAAGCACCTTTTGTGTATATTTTTGCAATGTTGATTTCTTTGATTTCGGTGATGGTTTGTTATGCTTGGGTTAGGTTTGGTGAGATTAGCGATTTTTTTGTATATTTTTGCAATGTCGAATTCTTTGATTTCGGTGATGGTTAGGTTAGGTTGGGTTAGGTTTGTTGAGGTAACCACCTTTTGTGTTTATTTTTCAATGTCAAAGTCTTTGATTTTCAGTGATGATAAGGTTAGGTCGGGTTAGGTTTGGTGAGGTTAGCACGTTTTGTGTATATTTTTGCAATGTCGAATTCTTTGATTTCGGTGATGGTTAGGTTAGGTCGGGTTAGGTTTGGTGAGATAAGCGAGTTTTTTGTATATTTTTGCAATGTCGAATTCTTTGATTTCGGTGATGGTTAGGTTAGGTTGGGTTAGGTTTGGTGAGGTTAGCACCTTTTGTGTATATTTTTTCAATGTGAAATTCTTTGATTTTGGAGATGGTTAGGTTAGGTTGGGTAAGGTTTGGTGAGGTAAGCGAGATTTTTGTATATTTATGCAATGTCGAATTCTTTGATTTCGGTGAAAGTTAGGTTCGGTTGGGTTAGGTTTGGTGAGGTTAGCACCTTTTGTGTAAATTTTTTTAATGTGAAATTCTTTGACTTCGGTGATGGTTAGGTTAGGTTGGGTTAGGTTTGGTGAGGTAAGCGAGTTTTTTGTATATTTTTGCAATGTCGAATTCTTTGATTTCGGTGATGGTTAGGATAGGTTGGGTTAGGTTTGGTGCGGTAAGCACGTTTATTGAATAACTTACAATCTCGAATTCTTTGATTTCGGTGGTAGTAAGGTTAGGTTGGGTTAGGTTTGGTGAGGTTAGCGAGTTTTTTGTACATTTTTGCAATGTCGAATTCCTTGATTTCGGTGATAGTAAGGTTAGGCTGGGTTAGGTTTGTTGAGGTAACCACCTTTTGTGTATATTTTTCAATGTCAAAGTCTTTGATTTTCAGTGATGATAAGGTTAGGTCGGGTTAGGTTTGGTGAGGTTAGCACGTTTTGTGTATATTTTTGCAATGTCGAATTCTTTGATTTCGGTGATGGTTAGGTTAGGTCGGGTTAGGTTTGGTGAGGTTATCACGTTTTGTGTATATTTTTGCAATGTCGAATTCTTTGATTTCGGTGATGGTAAGGTTAGGTCGGGTTAAGTTTGGTGAGGTAAGCGAGTTTTGTGAATATTTTTGCAATGTCGAATTCTTTGATTTCGGTGATGGTTAGGTTAGGTTGGATTAGGTTTGTTGAGATTAGCGAGTTTTTTGTATATTTTTGCAATGTCGAACTCTTTGATTTCGGTGATGGTTAGGTTAGGTTGGGTTAGGTTTGGTGAGGTTAGCGAGTTTTTTGTACATTTTTGCAATGTCTAATTCCTTGATTTCAGTGATAGCAAGGTTAGGTTGGGTTAGGTTTGTTGAGGTAAACACCTTTTGTGTATATTTTTCAATGTCAAATTCTTTGATTTTCAGTGATGATTAGGTTAGGTCGGGTTAGGTTTGGTGAGGTTAGCACGTTTTGTGTATATTTTTGCAATGTCGAATTCTTTGATTTTGGTGATGGTTAGGTTAGGTCGGGTTAGGTTTGGTGAGGTTAGCGAGTTTTGTGAATAACTTAAAATCTCGAATTCTTTGATTTCCGTGTTGGTTAGGTATAGGTAGGGTTAGGTTTGGTGATGTTATCACGTTTTGTGTATATTTTTGCAATGTCGAATTCTTTGATTTCGGTGATGGTTAGGTTAGGTTGGGTTAGGTTTTGTGAGGTAACCACCTTTTGTGTATATTTTTCAATGTCGAATTCTTTGATTTTCAGTGATGATTAGGTTAGATTGGGTTAGGTTTGGTGCGGTTAGCACGTTTAGTGAATAACTGACAATCTCGAATTCTTTGATTTCGGTGGTAGTAAGGTTAGGTTGGGTTTGGTTTGGTGAGCTTAGCGAGTTTTTTGTATATTTTTTAAATCTCGAATTCTTCGATTTTGGAGATGGTTAAGTAAGTTGGGTTAGGTTTGGTGAGGTAAGCACCTTTTGTGTATATTTTTGCAATGTCGATTTCTTTGATTTCGGAGATGGTTAGGTTAGGTTGGGTTTGGTTTGGTGAGGTTAGCGAGTTTTTTGTATATTTTTGCATTGTCGAATTCTTTGATTTCGGTGATAGTAAGGTTGAGTCGGGTTAGGTTTGGTAAGGTAACCACCTTTTGTGTAAAATTTTCAATGTCGAATTCTTTGATTTTCGGTGATGGTTAGGTTTGGTGAGATTAGCGAGTTTTTTGTATATTTTTGCAATGTCGAATTCTTTGATTTCGGTGATGGTTAGGTTAGGTTGGGTTAGGTTTGGTGCGGTTAGCGCGTTTTGTGAATAGCTTAAAATCTCGAATTCTTTGATTTCGGTGGTAGTTAGGTTAGGTTGGGTTAGGTCTGGTGAGGTTAGCGAGTTTTTTGTACATTTTTGCAATGTCGAATTCCTTGATTTCGGTGATAGTAAGGTTAGGCTGGGTTAGGTTTGTTGAGGTAACCACCTTTTGTGTTTATTTTTCAATGTCAAAGTCTTTGATTTTCAGTGATGATAAGGTTAGGTCGGGTTAGGTTTGGTGAGGTTAGCACGTTTTGTGTATATTTTTGCAATGTCGAATTCTTTGATTTCGGTGATGGTTAGGTTAGGTCGGGTTAGGTTTGGTGAGATAAGCGAGTTTTTTGTATATTTTTGCAATGTCGAATTCTTTGATTTTGGAGATGGTTAGGTTAGGTTGGGTTAGGTTTGGTGAGGTAAGCGAGATTTTTGTATATTTATGCAATGTCGAATTCTTTGATTTCGGTGAAAGTTAGGTTCGGTTGGGTTAGGTTTGGTGAGGTTAGCACCTTTTGTGTAAATTTTTTTAATGTGAAATTCTTTGACTTCGGTGATGGTTAGGTTAGGTTGGGTTAGGTTTGGTGAGGTAAGCGAGTTTTTTGTATATTTTTGCAATGTCGAATTCTTTGATTTCGGTGATGGTTAGGATAGGTTGGGTTAGGTTTGGTGCGGTAAGCACGTTTATTGAATAACTTACAATCTCGAATTCTTTGATTTCGGTGGTAGTAAGGTTAGGTTGGGTTAGGTTTGGTGAGGTTAGCGAGTTTTTTGTACATTTTTGCAATGTCGAATTCCTTGATTTCGGTGATAGTAAGGTTAGGCTGGGTTAGGTTTGTTGAGGTAACCACCTTTTGTGTATATTTTTCAATGTCAAAGTCTTTGATTTTCAGTGATGATAAGGTTAGGTCGGGTTAGGTTTGGTGAGGTTAGCACGTTTTGTGTATATTTTTGCAATGTCGAATTCTTTGATTTCGGTGATGGTTAGGTTAGGTCGGGTTAGGTTTGGTGAGGTTATCACGTTTTGTGTATATTTTTGCAATGTCGAATTCTTTGATTTCGGTGATGGTAAGGTTAGGTCGGGTTAAGTTTGGTGAGGTAAGCGAGTTTTGTGAATATTTTTGCAATGTCGAATTCTTTGATTTCGGTGATGGTTAGGTTAGGTTGGATTAGGTTTGGTGAGATTAGCGAGTTTTTTGTATATTTTTGCAATGTCGAACTCTTTGATTTCGGTGATGGTTAGGTTAGGTTGGGTTAGGTTTGGTGAGGTTAGCGAGTTTTTTGTACATTTTTGCAATGTCTAATTCCTTGATTTCAGTGATAGCAAGGTTAGGTTGGGTTAGGTTTGTTGAGGTAAACACCTTTTGTGTATATTTTTCAATGTCAAATTCTTTGATTTTCAGTGATGATTAGGTTAGGTCGGGTTAGGTTTGGTGAGGTTAGCACGTTTTGTGTATATTTTTGCAATGTCGAATTCTTTGATTTTGGTGATGGTTAGGTTAGGTCGGGTTAGGTTTGGTGAGGTTAGCGAGTTTTGTGAATAACTTAAAATCTCGAATTCTTTGATTTCCGTGTTGGTTAGGTATAGGTAGGGTTAGGTTTGGTGATGTTATCACGTTTTGTGTATATTTTTAGAATGTCGAATTCTTTGATTTCGGTGATGGTTAGGTTAGGTTGGGTTAGGTTTTGTGAGGTAACCACCTTTTGTGTATATTTTTCAATGTCGAATTCTTTGATTTTCAGTGATGATTAGGTTAGATTGGGTTAGGTTTGGTGCGGTTAGCACGTTTAGTGAATAACTGACAATCTCGAATTCTTTGATTTCGGTGGTAGTAAGGTTAGGTTGGGTTTGGTTTGGTGAGCTTAGCGAGTTTTTTGTATATTTTTTAAATCTCGAATTCTTCGATTTTGGAGATGGTTAAGTAAGTTGGGTTAGGTTTGGTGAGGTAAGCACCTTTTGTGTATATTTTTGCAATGTCGATTTCTTTGATTTCGGAGATGGTTAGGTTAGGTTGGGTTTGGTTTGGTGAGGTTAGCGAGTTTTTTGTATATTTTTGCATTGTCGAATTCTTTGATTTCGGTGATAGTAAGGTTGAGTCGGGTTAGGTTTGGTAAGGTAACCACCTTTTGTGTAAAATTTTCAATGTCGAATTCTTTGATTTTCGGTGATGGTTAGGTTTGGTGAGATTAGCGAGTTTTTTTGTATATTTTTGCAATGTCGAATTCTTTGATTTCGGTGATGGTTAGGTTAGGTTGGGTTAGGTTTGGTGCGGTTAGCGCGTTTTGTGAATAGCTTAAAATCTCGAATTCTTTGATTTCGGTGGTAGTTAGGTTAGGTTGGGTTAGGTCTGGTGAGGTTAGCGAGTTTTTTGTACTTTTTTGCAATGTCGAATTCCTTGATTTCGGTGATAGTAAGGTTAGGCTGGGTTAGGTTTGTTGAGGTAACCACCTTTTGTGTTTATTTTTCAATGTCAAAGTCTTTGATTTTCAGTGATGATAAGGTTAGGTCGGGTTAGGTTTGGTGAGGTTAGCACGTTTTGTGTATATTTTTGCAATGTCGAATTCTTTGATTTCGGTGATGGTTAGGTTAGGTCGGGTTAGGTTTGGTGAGATAAGCGAGTTTTTTGTATATTTTTGCAATGTCGAATTCTTTGATTTCGGTGATGGTTAGGTTAGGTTGGGTTAGGTTTGGTGAGGTTAGCACCTTTTGTGTATATTTTTTCAATGTGAAATTCTTTGATTTTGGAGATGGTTAGGTTAGGTTGGGTTAGGTTTGGTGAGGTAAGCGAGATTTTTGTATATTTATGCAATGTCGAATTCTTTGATTTCGGTGAAAGTTAGGTTCGGTTGGGTTAGGTTTGGTGAGGTTAGCACCTTTTGTGTAAATTTTTTTAATGTGAAATTCTTTGACTTCGGTGATGGTTAGGTTAGGTTGGGTTAGGTTTGGTGAGGTAAGCGAGTTTTTTGTATATTTTTGCAATGTCGAATTCTTTGATTTCGGTGATGGTTAGGATAGGTTGGGTTAGGTTTGGTGCGGTAAGCACGTTTATTGAATAACTTACAATCTCGAATTCTTTGATTTCGGTGGTAGTAAGGTTAGGTTGGGTTAGGTTTGGTGAGGTTAGCGAGTTTTTTGTACATTTTTGCAATGTCGAATTCCTTGATTTCGGTGATAGTAAGGTTAGGCTGGGTTAGGTTTGTTGAGGTAACCACCTTTTGTGTATATTTTTCAATGTCAAAGTCTTTGATTTTCAGTGATGATAAGGTTAGGTCGGGTTAGGTTTGGTGAGGTTAGCACGTTTTGTGTATATTTTTGCAATGTCGAATTCTTTGATTTTGGTGATGGTTAGGTTAGGTCGGGTTAGGTTTGGTGAGGTTATCACGTTTTGTGTATATTTTTGCAATGTCGAATTCTTTGATTTCGGTGATGGTAAGGTTAGGTCGGGTTAAGTTTGGTGAGGTAAGCGAGTTTTGTGAATATTTTTGCAATGTCGAATTCTTTGATTTCGGTGATGGTTAGGTTAGGTTGGATTAGGTTTGGTGAGATTAGCGAGTTTTTTGTATATTTTTGCAATGTCGAACTCTTTGATTTCGGTGATGGTTAGGTTAGGTTGGGTTAGGTTTGGTGAGGTTAGCGAGTTTTTTGTACATTTTTGCAATGTCTAATTCCTTGATTTCAGTGATAGCAAGGTTAGGTTGGGTTAGGTTTGTTGAGGTAAACACCTTTTGTGTATATTTTTCAATGTCAAATTCTTTGATTTTCAGTGATGATTAGGTTAGGTCGGGTTAGGTTTGGTGAGGTTAGCGAGTTTTTTGTACATTTTTGCAATGTCGAATTCCTTGATTTCGGTGATAGTAAGGTTAGGCTGGGTTAGGTTTGTTGAGGTAACCACCTTTTGTGTATATTTTTCAATGTCAAAGTCTTTGATTTTCAGTGATGATAAGGTTAGGTCGGGTTAGGTTTGGTGAGGTTAGCACGTTTTGTGTATATTTTTGCAATGTCGAATTCTTTGATTTCGGTGATGGTTAGGTTAGGTCGGGTTAGGTTTGGTGAGGTTATCACGTTTTGTGTATATTTTTGCAATGTCGAATTCTTTGATTTCGGTGATGGTAAGGTTAGGTCGGGTTAAGTTTGGTGAGGTAAGCGAGTTTTGTGAATATTTTTGCAATGTCGAATTCTTTGATTTCGGTGATGGTTAGGTTAGGTTGGATTAGGTTTGGTGAGATTAGCGAGTTTTTTGTATATTTTTGCAATGTCGAACTCTTTGATTTCGGTGATGGTTAGGTTAGGTCGGGTTAGGTTTGGTGAGGTTAGCGAGTTTTGTGTATATTTTTGCAATGTCGAATTTTTTGATTTCGGTGTTGGTTAGGTTAGGTCGGGTTAGGTTTGGTAAAGATAGCGACTTTTGTGAATAACTTACAATCTCGAATTCTTTGATTTCCGTGTTGGTTAGGTTTAGGTAGGGTATGGTTTGGTGAGGTTATCACGTTTTGTGTATATTTTTGCAATGTCGAATTCTTTGATTTCGGTGATGGTTAGGTTAGGTTGGGTTAGGTTTGGTGAGGCTAGCACCTTTTGTGTATATTTTTGCAATGTGAAATTCTTTGATTTTGGAGATGGTTAGGCTAGGTTGGGTTAGGTTTGGTGCGGTAAGCACGTTTAGTGAATAACTTACAATCTCGAATTCTTAGATTTCGGTGGTAGTTAGGTTAGGTTGGGTTAGGTTTCGTTAGGTTAGCGAGTTTTTTGAACATTTTTGCAATGTCGAATTCTTTGATTTAGGTGATAGTTAGGTTAGGTTGGGTTAGGTTTTGTGAGGTAACCACCTTTTGTGTATATTTTTCAATGTCGAATTCTTTTTTTTCTGTGAAGATTAGGTTAGATTGGGTTAGGTTTGTTGGGATAAGCGAGTTTTTTGTATATTTTTGCAATGTCGAATTCTTTGATTTCGGAGATGGTTAGGTTAGGTTGGGTTAGGTTTGGTGAGGTTAGCACCTTTTGTGTATATTTTTTCAATGTGAAATTCTTTGAATTTGGAGATGGTTAGGTTAGGTTGGGTTAGGTTTGGTGAGGTAAGCAAGTTTTTTGTATATTTTTGCAATGTCGAATTCTTTGATTTCGGTGAAAGTTAGGTTCGGTTGGGTTAGGTTTGGTGAGGTTAGCACCTTTTGTGTAAATTTTTTTAATTTGAAATTCTTTGACTTCGGTGATGGTTAGGTTAGGTTGGGTTAGGTTTGGTGAGGTAAGCGAGTTTTTTGTATATTTTTGCAATGTCGAATTCTTTGATTTCGGTGATGGTTAGGATAGGTTGGGTTAGGTTTGGTGCGGTAAGCACGTTTATTGAATAACTTACAATCTCGAATTCTTTGATTTCGGTGGTAGTAAGGTTAGGTTGGGTTAGGTTTGGTGAGGTTAGCGAGTTTTTTGTACATTTTTGCAATGTCGAATTCCTTGATTTCGGTGATAGTAAGGTTAGGCTGGGTTAGGTTTGTTGAGGTAACCACCTTTTGTGTATATTTTTCAATGTCAAAGTCTTTGATTTTCAGTGATGATAAGGTTAGGTCGGGTTAGGTTTGGTGAGGTTAGCACGTTTTGTGTATATTTTTGCAATGTCGAATTCTTTGATTTCGGTGATGGTTAGGTTAGGTCGGGTTAGGTTTGGTGAGGTTATCACGTTTTGTGTATATTTTTGCAATGTCGAATTCTTTGATTTCGGTGATGGTAAGTTTAGGTCGGGTTAAGTTTGGTGAGGTAAGCGAGTTTTGTGAATATTTTTGCAATGTCGAATTCTTTGATTTCGGTGATGGTTAGGTTAGGTTGGATTAGGTTTGGTGAGATAAGCGAGTTTTTTGTATATTTTTGCAATGTCGAACTCTTTGATTTCGGTGATGGTTAGGTTAGGTTGGGTTAGGTTTGGTGAGGTTAGCGAGTTTTTTGTACATTTTTGCAATGTCTAATTCCTTGATTTCAGTGATAGCAAGGTTAGGTTGGGTTAGGTTTGTTGAGGTAAACACCTTTTGTGTATATTTTTCAATGTCAAATTCTTTGATTTTCAGTGATGATTAGGTTAGGTCGGGTTAGGTTTGGTGAGGTTAGCACGTTTTGTGTATATTTTTGCAATGTCGAATTCTTTGATTTCGGTGATGGTTAGGTTAGGTCGGGTTAGGTTTGGTTAGGTTAGCGAGTTTTGTGAATAACTTAAAATCTCGAATTCTTTGATTTCCGTGTTGGTTAGGTATAGGTAGGGTTAGGTTTGGTGATGTTATCACGTTTTGTGTATATTTTTGCAATGTCGAATTCTTTGATTTCGGTGATGGTTAGGTTAGGTTGGGTTAGGTTTTGTGAGGTAACCACCTTTTGTGTATATTTTTCAATGTCGAATTCTTTGATTTTCAGTGATGATTAGGTTAGATTGGGTTAGGTTTGGTGCGGTTAGCACGTTTAGTGAATAACTGACAATCTCGAATTCTTTGATTTCGGTGGTAGTAAGGTTAGGTTGGGTTTGGTTTGGTGAGCTTAGCGAGTTTTTTGTATATTTTTTAAATCTCGAATTCTTCGATTTTGGAGATGGTTAAGTAAGTTGGGTTAGGTTTGGTGAGGTAAGCACCTTTTGTGTATATTTTTGCAATGTCGATTTCTTTGATTTCGGAGATGGTTAGGTTAGGTTGGGTTTGGTTTGGTGAGGTTAGCGAGTTTTTTGTATATTTTTGCATTGTCGAATTCTTTGATTTTCGGTGATGGTTAGGTTTGGTGAGATTAGCGAGTTTTTTGTATATTTTTGCAATGTCGAATTCTTTGATTTCGGTGATGGTTAGGTTAGGTTGGGTTAGGTTTGGTGCGGTTAGCGCGTTTTGTGAATAGCTTAAAATCTCGAATTCTTTGATTTCGGTGGTAGTAAGGTTAGGTTGGGTTAGGTCTGGTGAGGTTAGCGAGTTTTTTGTATATTTTTGCATTGTCGAATTCTTTGATTTTCGGTGATGGTTAGGTTTGGTGAGATTAGCGAGTTTTGTGTATATTTTTGCAATGTCGAATTCTTTGATTTCGGTGATGGTTAGGTTAGGTCGGGTTAGGTTTGGTGAGATAAGCGAGTTTTTTGTATATTTTTGCAATGTCGAATTCTTTGATTTCGGTGATGGTTAGGTTAGGTTGGGTTAGGTTTGGTGAGGTTAGCACCTTTTGTGTATATTTTTTCAATGTGAAATTCTTTGATTTTGGAGATGGTTAGGTTAGGTTGGGTTAGGTTTGGTGAGGTAAGCAAGATTTTTGTATATTTTTGCAATGTCGAATTCTTTGATTTCGGTGATGGTTAGGATAGGTTGGGTTAGGTTTGGTGCGGTAAGCACGTTTATTGAATAACTTACAATCTCGAATTCTTTGATTTCGGTGGTAGTAAGGTTAGGTTGGGTTAGGTTTGGTGAGGTTAGCGAGTTTTTTGTACATTTTTGCAATGTCGAATTCCTTGATTTCGGTGATAGTAAGGTTAGGCTGGGTTAGGTTTGTTGAGGTTACCACCTTTTGTGTATATTTTTCAATGTCAAAGTCTTTGATTTTCAGTGATGATAAGGTTAGGTCGGGTTAGGTTTGGTGAGGTTAGCACGTTTTGTGTATATTTTTGCAATGTCGAATTCTTTGATTTCGGTGATGGTTAGGTTAGGTCGGGTTAGGTTTGGTGAGGTTATCATGTTTTGTGTATATTTTTGCAATGTCGAATTCTTTGATTTCGGTGATGGTAAGGTTAGGTCGGGTTAAGTTTGGTGAGGTAAGCGAGTTTTGTGAATATTTTTGCAATGTCGAATTCTTTGATTTCGGTGATGGTTAGGTTAGGTTGGATTAGGTTTGGTGAGATTAGCGAGTTTTTTGTATATTTTTGCAATGTCGAACTCTTTGATTTCGGTGATGGTTAGGTTAGGTTGGGTTAGGTTTGGTGAGGTTAGCGAGTTTTGTGTATATTTTTGCAATGTCGAATTCTTTGATTTCGGTGATGGTTAGGTTAGGTTGGGTTAGGTTTGGTGAGGTTAGCACCTTTTGTGTATATTTTTGCAATGTGAAATTCTTTGATTTTGGAGATGGTTAGGCTAGGTTGGGTTAGGTTTGGTGCGGTAAGCACGTTTAGTGAATAACTTACAATCTCGAATTCTTTGATTTCGGTGGTAGTTAGGTTAGGTTGGGTTAGGTTTCGTTAGGTTAGCGAGTTTTTTGAACATTTTTGCAATGTCGAATTCTTTGATTTAGGTGATAGTTAGGTTAGGTTGGGTTAGGTTTTGTGAGGTAACCACCTTTTGTGTATATTTTTCAATGTCGAATTCTTTTTTTTCTGTGAAGATTAGTTTAGATTGGGTTAGGTTTGTTGGGATAAGCGAGTTTTTTGTATATTTTTGCAATGTCGAATTCTTTGATTTCGGAGATGGTTAGGTTAGGTTGGGTTAGGTTTGGTGCGGTAAGCACGTTTAGTGAATAACTTACAATCTCGAATTCTTTGATTTCGGTGGTAGTAAGGTTAGGTTGGGTTAGGTTTGGTGAGGTTTGCGAGTTTTGTGTATATTTTTGCAATGTCGAATTCTTTGATTTCGGTGATGGTAAGGTTAGGTCGGGTTAAGTTTGGTGAGGTAAGCGAGTTTTGTGAATATTTTTGCAATGTCGAATTCTTTGATTTCGGTGATGGTTAGGTTAGGTTGGATTAGGTTTGGTGAGATGAGCGAGTTTTTTGTATATTTTTGCAATGTCGAACTCTTTGATTTCGGTGATGGTTAGGTTAGGTCGGGTTAGGTTTGGTGAGGTTAGCGAGTTTTGTGTATATTTTTGCAATGTCGAATTCTTTGATTTCGGTGATGGTTAGGTTAGGTTGGGTTAGGTTTGGTGAGGTTAGCACCTTTTGTGTATATTTTTGCAATGTGAAATTCTTTGATTTTGGAGATGGTTAGGCTAGGTTGGGTTAGGTTTGGTGCGGTAAGCACGTTTAGTGAATAACTTACAATCTCGAATTCTTTGATTTCGGTGGTAGTTAGGTTAGGTTGGGTTAGGTTTCGTTAGGTTAGCGAGTTTTTTGAACATTTTTGCAATGTCGAATTCTTTGATTTAGGTGATAGTTAGGTTAGGTTGGGTTAGGTTTTGTGAGGTAACCACCTTTTGTGTATATTTTTCAATGTCGAATTCTTTTTTTTCTGTGAAGATTAGGTTAGATTGGGTTAGGTTTGTTGGGATAAGCGAGTTTTTTGTATATTTTTGCAATGTCGAATTCTTTGATTTCGGAGATGGTTAGGTTAGGTTGGGTTAGGTTTGGTGCGGTAAGCACGTTTAGTGAATAACTTACAATCTCGAATTCTTTGATTTCGGTGGTAGTAAGGTTAGGTTGGGTTAGGTTTGGTGAGGTTTGCGAGTTTTGTGTATATTTTTGCAATGTCGAATTCTTTGATTTCGGTGATGGTAAGGTTAGGTCGGGTTAAGTTTGGTGAGGTAAGCGAGTTTTGTGAATATTTTTGCAATGTCGAATTCTTTGATTTCGGTGATGGTTAGGTTAGGTTGGATTAGGTTTGGTGAGATTAGCGAGTTTTTTGTATATTTTTGCAATGTCGAACTCTTTGATTTCGGTGATGGTTAGGTTAGGTCGGGTTAGGTTTGGTGAGGTTAGCGAGTTTTGTGTATATTTTTGCAATGTCGAATTCTTTGATTTCGGTGATGGTTAGGTTAGGTTGGGTTAGGTTTGGTGAGGTTAGCACCTTTTGTGTATATTTTTGCAATGTGAAATTCTTTGATTTTGGAGTTGGTTAGGCTAGGTTGGGTTAGGTTTGGTGCGGTAAGCACGTTTAGTGAATAACTTACAATCTCGAATTCTTTGATTTCGGTGGTAGTTAGGTAAGGTTGGGTTAGGTTTCGTTAGGTTAGCGAGTTTTTTGAACATTTTTGCAATGTCGAATTCTTTGATTTAGGTGATAGTTAGGTTAGGTTGGGTTAGGTTTTGTGAGGTAACCACCTTTTGTGTATATTTTTCAATGTCGAATTCTTTTTTTTCTGTGAAGATTAGGTTAGATTGGGTTAGGTTTGTTGGGATAAGCGAGTTTTTTGTATATTTTTGCAATGTCGAATTCTTTGATTTCGGAGATGGTTAGGTTAGGTTGGGTTAGGTTTGGTGCGGTAAGCACGTTTAGTGAATAACTTACAATCTCGAATTCTTTGATTTCGGTGGTAGTAAGGTTAGGTTGGGTTAGGTTTGGTGAGGTTTGCGAGTTTTGTGTATATTTTTGCAATGTCGAATTCTTTGATTTCGGTGATGGTAAGGTTAGGTCGGGTTAAGTTTGGTGAGGTAAGCGAGTTTTGTGAATATTTTTGCAATGTCGAATTCTTTGATTTCGGTGATGGTTAGGTTAGGTTGGATTAGGTTTGGTGAGATTAGCGAGTTTTTTGTATATTTTTGCAATGTCGAATTTTTTGATTTCGGTGATGGTTAGGTTAGGTTGGGTTAGGTTTGCTGAGGTAAGCACCTTTTGTGTATATTTTTGCAATGTTGATTTCTTTGATTTCGGTGATGGTTTGGTAAGCTTGGGTTAGGTTTCGTGAGATTTGCGATTTTTTTGTATATTTTTGCAATGTCGAATTCTTTGATTTCGGTGATGGTTAGGTTAGGTCGGGTTAGGTTTGGTGCGGTAAGCACGTTAAATGAATAACTTACAATCTCTAATTCTTTGATTTCGGTGGTAGTTAGGTTAGGTTGGGTTAGGTTTGGTGGGGTTAGCGAGTTTTTTGTACATTTTTGCAATGTCGAATTTCTTGATTTCGGTGATAGTAAGTTAGGTTGGATAAGGTTTGGTGAGATAAGCGAGTTTTTTGTATATTTTTGAAATGTCGAATTCTTTGATTTCGGTGATAGTTAGGTTAGGTTGGGTTAGGTTTGTTGAGGTCACCACCTTTTGTGTTTATTTTTTAATGTCGAATTCTTTGATTTCAGTGATAGTTAGGTTCGGTTGGGTTAGGTGAGGTGAGGTTAGCACCTTTTGTGTATATTTTTGCAATGTGAAATTCTTTGATTCCGGTGATGGTTAGGTTAGGTTGGGTTAGGTTTGGTGAGGTTAGCGAGTTTTTTGTACATTTTTGCAATGTCTAATTCCTTGATTTCAGTGATAGTAAGGTTAGGTTGGGTTAGGTTTGTTGAGGTAAACACCTTTTGTGTATATTTTTCAATGTCAAATTCTTTGATTTTCAGTGATGATTAGGTTAGGTCGGGTTAGGTTTGGTGAGGTTAGCACGTTTATGTCGGGTATGAGCAGCCGTGGTGAGCGGACGGGATAGCGGCGGTCTTTGCTGCTATTGCTGAAGCTGACTGCAACTGCTCTCCAACGTCGCATTGCGGTGTCCAGAGGACTTCATTGACTCCAAAGTAATGTATTAGCATTCTAATAGCATCTGCATCAGCTCCAGACGAGGTAAGGATTTGAGGTAAGTTTTCATTAAAAATCCGTTACGTTGCATAGATACGCTAACCTTGTTTACAGCTGGCTTCGCTTGCGGTTGATCGTAATACCACTAACTCCGAACAAGTGAAGCATTGCGCATGCGCGTGTTCAAAAAAAAAAAGTAAATAAATACCAACGGCTACGAAGAACTTTGCGTCGAAAAAATTGCAATCTGCGATCACATCGAATACATAGAAGACGTTGCATGGAAGCAATCAAGTTTATTTCATCATCGTCAAGGTGAATTTTGGGACTCAACTGGTGCTAAAAGGCATAGTTGGCGTTCACATCTCAATCACAACACAAACGCCCAACGAAAAGGCATCGATAACAATTGTGTTGCTAACAGCTGTTTTTTAACAGTGCAATCGAGTGCCGATTGAAAAATCAACGACCACGGTGAACGTTGTATCGGAAGGATTGGATTCGTTTTACATATTGCACAAAAGCACTTCAACTGTTTTAATTTATAGCTGGAATTGGAGGCAAGAGACAGATTTGGGTTTCATTTCCTCAGCACAATACAGGTGGCTAAGGAAAACTTATCGATACCAACAACAACTACGTTGCTAACGGCTCTATGCGCTTGCAGCAAAACGAAATAACATTAAATATGACCAATGCGCATGTGTGTGCTGAATAAATAATAAACGGCAACGGTGAATTTTTGCATTGGTTAGATTGGATTCGGCAAACGAATTAGACACATTGCTTTGAAAAACTCGAATTACTATCATTTACACACACCCACGGTGAATCGTAACACTGTTGACTGGAGACAAGAGACAAAGTTAGTGTTAAAGTGTCCATCACAACATAAACGTCTTACAACAGCTCATTAATAACAATAACAACTACGTTGCTAACGACTTGTTGCGATTACGGCAGATCAAAGTACCACTAACAACGACCAAAATAAATAGTGTGCGAGCGCGTACCGATTGAAAAATTAACGATCACGGTGAACTTTTTAGTCGGAGAAATTGGAATAATGACAACAATGGCTAGCATATCTTTGGAAATGTGTGAGATTACTGCTAAAGAAGCTCTCGAGCAGAAGGTATTCCACAAATTAGAATTAATTCTAATTGATCTCAATAGCAAAATACGTAAAAATACCTACGTTCCAATCAAGGATGGAATTGAAGAGGCAATGATAGCCTTTAATACATATAAAGACATAAAACTAGACCTGTTAAAGCATAGATTACAAACTAAAACACTAATAGAACTCAATCCCACCTCGAGCGATGTTTTAAAGAATCCTCCAAATGCTTTAATACCGGAAAATCCCGCAATCATGGACTCGGCATCCTCACTATATCAACCAAAAGAGGATTCCTGGAAAGAAGTAAGGTCAAAAAGAAGGCGGAATAAAAAGAATAAAAGAACAAATAATACAAAGAACACCAACAACAACAACGATCGGCGTCAGCCAAACATTGAAAATAGCTTTCAAGATCGATATGCGCGATTTCCACCAGGCCCCAGAAATGAGGCTATAACAATAAAGTCAGAAGGCACGGTGACATATGCAGACACCTTAAAGAAAATCAGAAAAGAAATTCCAATGGAGAATGTAGATGTTGCCGCTATTCGTCAAACAAAGGGTGGAGAAGTTCTTATAAAAATGCAAAAAGGAACAACAAAAACGGAAGAGCTAATGGGTGCGATTTCCGCGATCCTGGGCAATGGTGCGACTGTGAAGAAGCTCGTCCCTGGAGTCGTCATTGAAATACGGGACATCGATGGGGCCACGGATGAGACAGAATTGATGGAGGCATTAGCAAGCGCTTCACCACATGTGGTGAGAAATGCGCGATTGATCACGTTCAAACCGGCTTATGGAGGCACTCAGATGGCGATGGTCAAACTCCCGAGAGACGATGCCACTGAATTGATTAAGGCCGGAAGAATTCGAATCGGATGGGTCAATTGTCGTTTGAGGCCCCGAGTCCATATAATAAGATGCTTCAGGTGTCGGGGATTCGGACACATTGCGGTAGAATGCGCCAGCAAACAAGACAGAAGCAAAGAATGCAACAAGTGCGGCCAGGAAGGCCATAAAGCTGTGATTTGTAAGAACGACCCACACTGCAGCATTTGTGAAGGAGAAAAAATAAGCAGCGGTCATCAGACCGGTAGTCGAAGCTGTGCAGCCCTCCGGACTGCTCTGAAAGGACGAACACAACAATGATCCGCATACTCCAGATCAATCTGAATGGATGCCAGGCGGCGCAGGATGTGATGATACAGACAGCAGAGGAGCGGCGAGCGGACCTCGTGATTGTGTCTGAACAGTACCGCAACATTCCTCATCGATGGTATTCGGATGCAAGCTCAAGATCTGCAATCTACACACCAACTGCCCACCTGCGAATCACGAATGCTGTTTCAATTGGCGTCCAAGGCTGGACGTGGGTGGAGATGAGGGGAGTGAGGTTCTATAGCTGCTATTTTTCTCCTAGTGCAACAGTAGAGGAGTTCAAGAGAGATCTCGTCTGCCTTGAAGATGACGTGAGAACATCGACCTTACCTGTTGTCGTTGCCGGAGATTTTAACTCAAAAGCTCCAGAGTGGGGCTCTCAAAAAACGGATCGCAGAGGTATTTTACTCTCTGAAATGGCATCGCATTTACATCTGCATGCGGCCAACGTAGGAAGTGCTTACACGTTCGTTCGGGGCAGCACCGGATCGGTCATCGATGTCACATTTGCAGGTGAAACAATAATTGGCAGGATCCGAAAATGGCAAGTGCTTGACAGCTACTCTCACAGCGACCATCGCTACATTGGCTTCGAGTTGGAAGATCGCCTCGCCGGGCCACAAATGTTACCTTCTAGTTCTGGCTGGGGAGCTCGTAAGCTGGACATCGTAGCTTTGGACGAAGCCGTTGCAGAACTAAGATCAAAAGTGACTGACGTCGCAAGCAGCGGGGTTGGAGCCGAAGACATTGCCAACTCATTAAATGACCTATTGAGTGAGAGCTGCGACGCATCGATGCCGAGACGCGGAGGTAAAAAGAGGCACCCGGTCTTCTGGTGGACCGAAAACATCGCCATACTTCGCCGCGAGTACTTAACCTGCAGACGCCGAGCACAACGACGGTCAAGCAATGAACAGCACAGAGTGAAATATCAAGAAGCCAGGATAGCTTTACGAAAAGCTATAAAAGAAAGTAAAGAGAGATGCTGGAAAGAGCTCTGCAAATCGATTGATGTGGATCCGTGGGGGAGCCCATATAAGATCATAAGGAAAAAGCTCCGAATTGGAACTGTCGATCCATATCTTGAAAATAAGGCGAGTCTTGAATTGGTCATAGATGGCCTCTTTCCGCAACACCCAGTGATGGAAAGACGATCGGCGAGCAGTACTGGTGATGAGATGCCGATTTTCACGGAGGAAGAAGTCGTAGCAGCCGCCAAACGAATAAATATTGAAAAGGCGCCGGGACCGGACTGCATTCCAAACGCAGTTATTAAAAGAATTGCCTTGAGCGATCCTGCGTTGCTGTTGACGACCTTCAATGCTTGTCTGTCGGAAGGAACCTTTCCAAAACCATGGAAAAGACAAAAACTCGTGCTGATTTCAAAAGGAAAGGGAGGCCCACCAGGACCTTCATCATACAGGCCACTCTGCCTACTTGATGGGGTAGGAAAGTTACTAGAGAGACTTCTCCTACAGCGACTACAACAACAGCTAGAAAACAGCGACACAGGACTGTCATCGCAGCAATTTGGATTTCGACCCGGTCGCTCAACTATTGACGCGATCAGTGAAGTCGTAAACACCGTAAGACTTGCATGGCATGGGAGCGTCAAGGCGAGCAAACATGTTGTGATGATCGCGCTCGACATAAAAAATGCATTCAACACTGCCAACTGGGGAAGGACTCTCGATGCATTAGTCACTATCAATGCTCCGGAAAAACTTATCAAGATGATCGAAAGCTATTTTTCGGACAGAATCCTTCTGTATGAATGCATGGGCAAAAAATACGAACGATCAGTCACTGCGGGCGTACCACAGGGATCGGTCCTGGGCCCGGCGCTTTGGAATGTAATGTACGACGGCTTGTTGAAGATCCAAATGCCAGATGAAACGAGCCTGGTCGCCTTTGCTGACGATGTCGCGTTGCTTGTCACCGCAAAGAACACAACATCTTTACGCCTAAGAAGCGAAGAAGCCATAAGAAGGGTTAAAAAATGGCTCGTGGATGCGGGCTTGGAGCTCGCCGTCCAGAAAACCGAAGCTGTATTCTTCACAAGACGTAGAAAGCTGCTGCCTCCTCAAATAACAGTCAACGGTTTTGAGGTGACGTTCAGCAGATCACTGCGGTATTTGGGAGTGCAGTTAGATGACAAACTACGCTTTGCAAAACATGCGGAAAAAGCGGGAGCTAGGGCGGCCCAAATAGCAGAAGACCTCGCCAGACTGATGCCCAACATCGGTGGACCGAAACAGAGGAGAAGAAAACTATACTGTGAAGTAGTACACTCAGTCCTCCTGTACGGTGCTCCGATTTGGGCGGAAAAAACAAAGGTTGAGAGGACGAGGCTCAGCCTCGCTAGAGTACAAAGAAGAGCTGCATTAAGAGTCGCAGCGGCATACCGAACAGTATCAGAAGATGCCATCCTGGTGTTGTGCGCCATTCCACCGATCGACTTACTCGCTCTAGAACGACAAGCGATCTACAGAGGTGAAAAAAAGAGTACAGCCAGAGAAACAACGATAATCAAATGGCAAGACAGATGGAACAACTCTGAAAAAGGTCGATGGACACACCATCTCATCGGAGACCTAAAAGCGTGGTGCCAAAGAAAGCACGGCGAACTAAATCACCACACGACCCAAATACTCACAGGTCACGGGTGCTTCGGGACCTACCTACACAAAATAGGAAAGGAAACAACTCCGAAGTGCCACCACTGTGGAAACGAGAAAGACGACGCGGCCCACACAACCTTGATTGTCCAGCATGGGAAGACAACAGAAGAACATTCAGAACTGTAATCGGCGTAGAACACCTGACGCCGATAAACATAATCTTCGTCATACTGGATAGCGCAACTGCCTGGTCAGCGTGGGAAGCATTTGCTTCGATGATAATGAAAAATAAAGAAGAAGCAGAAAGAACCCGAGAACTCGAAGGAAGAGCCATAAATGTCTAAGACAAAACTGCTTTCCCGAAGCAAAACATGAAAATGTGTCCGGGGAGCAGAGGTGTCAAGGGGGTGGGGTTTAGTCGGTAAAAATCCGACACTATCCTCCAGTTCGGGCTGGAGGATGTCTTTGGAAGATTCCCCACCTCCGACGATAAAAAAAAAAAAAAAAAAAAAAAAAAAAAAAGGTTAGCACGTTTTGTGTATATTTTTGCAATGTCGAATTCTTTGATTTCGGTGATGGTTAGGTTAGGTTGGATTAGGTTTGGTGACATTAGCGAGTTTTTTGTATATTTTTGCAATGTCGAATTCTTCGATTTTGGAGATGGTTATGTTAGGTTGGGTTAGGTTTGGTGCGGTTAGCACGTTTAGTGAATAACTGACAATCTCGAATTCTTTGATTTCGGTGGTAGTAAGGTTAGGTTGGGTTTGGTTTGGTGAGCTTAGCGAGTTTTTTGTATATTTTTTAAATCTCGAATTCTTCGATTTTGGAGATGGTTAAGTAAGTTGGGTTAGGTTTGGTGAGGTAAGCACCTTTTGTGTATATTTTCGCAATGTCGATTTCTTTGATTTCGGTGATGGTTAGGTTAGGTTGGGTTAGGCTTGGTGCGGTTAGCGCGTTTTGTGAATAGCTTAAAATCTCGAATTCTTTGATTTCGGTGGTAGTTAGGTTAGGTTGGGTTAGGTCTGGTGAGGTTAGCGAGTTTTTTGTACATTTTTGCAATGTCGAATTTCTTGATTTCGGTGATAGTTAGGTTAGGTTAGGTTAGGTTTGTTGAGGTAACCACCTTTTGTGTATATTTTTCAATGTCGAATTCTTTGATTTTCAGTGATGATTAGGTTAGGTCGGGTTAGGTTTGGTGAGGTAAGCACGTTTTGTATATATTTTTGCAATGTCGAAATTTTTGATTTCGGTGATGGTTAGGTTAGGTCGGGTTAGGTTTGGTGAAGATAGCGAGTTTTGTGAATAACTTACAATCTCGAATTCTTTGATTTCCGTGTTGGTTAGGCTTAGGTAGGGTTAGGTTTGGTGAGGTTATCACGTTTTGTGTATATTTTTGCAATGTCGAATTCTTTGATTTCGGTGATGGTAAGGTAAGGTTGGGTTAGGTTTGCTGTGGTAAGCACCTTTTGTGTATATTTTTGCAATGTTGATTTCTTTGATTTCGGTGATGGTTTGGTAAGCTTAGGTTTGGTTTAGTGAGATAAGCGAGTTTTTTGTATATTTTTGCAATGTCGAATTCTTTGATTTCGGTGATGGTTAGGTTAGGTTGGGTTAGGTTTGGTGAGGTTAGCACCTTTTGTGTATATTTTTTCAATGTGAAATTCTTTGATTTTGGAGATGGTTAGGTTTGGTGCGGTAAGCACGTTTATTGAATAACTAACAATCTCGAATTCTTTGATTTCGGTGGTAGTTAGGTAAGGTTGGGTTAGGTTTGGTGAGGTAAGCGAGTTTTTTGTACATTTTTGTAATGTCGAATTCCTTGATTTCGGTGATAGTAAGGTTAGGTTGGGTTAGGTTTGTTGAGGTAACCACCTTTTGTGTATATTTTTCAATGTCAAATTCTTTGATTTTCAGTGATGATTAGGTTAGGTCGGGTTAGGTTTGGTGAGGTAAGCACGTTTTGTGTATATTTTTGCAATGTCGAACTCTTTGATTTCGGTGATGGTTAGGTTAGGTCGGGTTAGGTTTGGTGAGGTTAGCGAGTTTTGTGTATATTTTTGCAATGTCGAATTTTTTGATTTCGGTGATGGTTAGGTTAGGTTGGGTTAGGTTTTGTGAGGTAACCACCTTTTGTGTATATTTTTCAATGTCGAATTCTTTGATTTTCTGTGATGATTAGGTTAGATTGGGTTAGGTTTGGTGGGATTAGCGAGTTTTTTGTATATTTTTGCAATGTCGAATTCTTTGATTTCAATGATGGTTAGGTTAGGTTGGGTTAGGTTTGGTGCGGTTAGCACGTTTTGTGAATAACTTACAATCTCGAATTCTTTGATTTCGGTGATAGTTAGGTTAGGTTGGGTAAGGTTGGGTAAGGTAAGCACGTTTACTGTATATTTTTGCAATGTCGAATTCCTTGATTTCGGTGATAGTAAGGTTAGGCTGGGTTAGGTTTGTTGAGGTAACCACCTTTTGTGTATATTTTTCAATGTCAAATTCTTTGATTTTCAGTGATGATAAGGTTAGGTCGGGTTAGGTTTGGTGAGGTTAGCACGTTTTGTGTATATTTTTGCAATGTCGAATTCTTTGATTTCGGTGATGGTAAGGTTAGGTTGGATTAGGTTTGGTGACATTAGCGAGTTTTTTGTGTATTTTTTCAATGTCGAATTCTTTGATTTCGGTGATGGTTAGGTTAGGTTGGGTTAGGTTTGGTGGGATTAGCGAGTTTTTTGTATATTTTTGCAATGTCGAATTCTTTGATTTCGGTGATGGTTAGGTTAGGTTGGGTTAGGTTTGGTGCGGTAAGCACGTTTATTGAATAACTAACAATCTCGAATTCTTTGATTTCGGTGGTAGTAAGGTTAGGTTGGGTTAGGTTTGGTGAGGTTAGCGAGTTTTTTGTACATTTTTGCAATGTCGAATTCCTTGATTTCGGTGATAGTAAGGTTAGGCTGGGTTAGGTTTGTTGAGGTAACCACCTTTTGTGTATATTTTTCAATGTCAAATTCTTTGATTTTCAGTGATGATTAGGTTAGGTCGGGTTAGGTTTGGTGAGGTTAGCACGTTTTGTGTATATTTTTGCAATGTCGAATTCTTTGATTTCGGTGATGGTTAGGTTAGGTTGGATTAGGTTTGGTGACATTAGCGAGTTTTTTGTATATTTTTGCAATGTCGAATTCTTTGATTTCGGTGGTAGTAAGGTTAGGTTGGGTTTGGTTTGGTGAGCTTAGCGAGTTTTTTGTATATTTTTTCAATCTCGAATTCATCGATTTTGGAGATGGTTAGGTAAGTTGGGTTAGGTTTGGTGAGGTAAGCACCTTTTGTGTATATTTTTGCAATGTCGAATTCTTTGATTTCGGTGATGGTTAGGTTAGGTTGGGTTAGGTTTGCTGAGGTTTGCGAGTTTTTCTATATTTTTGCAATCTAGAATTCTTTGATTTCGGTGATAGTTAGGTTAGGTTGGGTAAGGTTTGGTGCGGTTAGCACGTTTTGTGTATATTTTTGCAATGTCGAATTCTTTGATTTCGGTGTTGGTTATTTTAGGTTGGGTTTGGTTTGGTGAGCTTAGCGAGTTTTTTGTATATTTTTGCAATGTCGAATTCTTTGATTTCGGTGATAGTTAGGTTGGGTTGGGTTAGGTTTGGTGCGGTAAGCACCTTTTGTGTATATTTTTGCAATGTCGAATTCTTTGATTTCGGTGATAGTTAGGTTGGGTTGGGTTAGGTTTGGTGAGGTAACCACCTTTTGTGTATATTTTTCAATGTCGAATTCTTTGGTTTTCGGTGATGGTTAGGTTTGGTGAGATAGGCGAGTTTGTATATATTTTTGCAATGTCGAAATCTTTGATTTCTGTGATGGTTAGGTTAGGTTGGGTTAGGTTTGGTGCGGTTAGCACGTTTTGTGAATAGCTTACAATCTCGAATTCTTTGATTTCGGTGATAGTTAGGTTAGGTTGGGTTAGGTTTGTTGAGGTTTGCGAGTTTTTTGTATATTTTTTCAATCTCGAATTCTTCGATTTTGGAGATCGTAAGTTAAGTTGGGTTAGGTTTGGTGAGGTAAGCACCTTTTGTGTATATTTTTGCAATGTCGATTCCTTTGATTTCGGAGATGGTTAGAATCGGTTGGGTTTGGTTTGGTGCGGTAAACACCTTTTGTGAATATTTTTGCAATGTCGATTTCTTTGATTTCGGAGATGGTTAGATTAGGTTGGTTTTGGTTTGGTGCGGTAAGCACCTTTTGTGTATATTTTTGCAATGTCGAATTCTTTGATTTCGGTGATAGTAAGGTTGGGTCGGGTTAGGTTTGGTAAGGTAACCACCTTTTGTGTAAAATTTTCAATGTCGAATTCATTGATTTTCGGTGATGGTTAGGTTTGGTGAGATTAGCGAGTTTTTTGTATATTTTTGCAATGTCGAATTCTTTGATTTCGGTGATGGTTAGGTTAGGTTGGGTTAGGCTTGGTGCGGTTAGCGCGTTTTGTGAATAGCTTAAAATCTCGAATTCTTTGATTTCGGTGGTAGTTAGGTTAGGTTGGGTTAGGTCTGGTGAGGTTAGCGAGTTTTTTGTACATTTTTGCAATGTCGAATTTCTTGATTTCGGTGATAGTTAGGTTAGGTTAGGTTAGGTTTGTTGAGGTAACCACCTTTTGTGTAAATTTTTCAATGTCGAATTCTTTGATTTTCAGTGATGATTAGGTTAGGTCGGGTTAGGTTTGGTGAGGTAAGCACGTTTTGTATATATTTTTGCAATGTCGAAATTTTTGATTTCGGTGATGGTTAGGTTAGGTCGGGTTAGGTTTGGTGAAGATAGCGAGTTTTGTGAATAACTTACAATCTCGAATTCTTTGATTTCCGTGTTGGTTAGGCTTAGGTAGGGTTAGGTTTGGTGAGGTTATCACGTTTTGTGTATATTTTTGCAATGTCGAATTCTTTGATTTCGGTGATGGTAAGGTAAGGTTGGGTTAGGTTTGCTGTGGTAAGCACCTTTTGTGTATATTTTTGCAATGTTGATTTCTTTGATTTCGGTGATGGTTTGGTAAGCTTAGGTTTGGTTTGGTGAGATAAGCGAGTTTTTGGTATATTTTTGCAATGTCGAATTCTTTGATTTCGGTGATGGTTAGGTTAGGTTGGGTTAGGTTTGGTGAGGTTAGCACCTTTTGTGTATATTTTTTCAATGTGAAATTCTTTGATTTTGGAGATGGTTAGGTTTGGTGCGGTAAGCACGTTTATTGAATAACTTACAATCTCGAATTCTTTGATTTCGGTGGTAGTTAGGTAAGGTTGGGTTAGGTTTGGTGAGGTAAGCGAGTTTTTTGTACATTTTTGTAATGTCGAATTCCTTGTTTTCGGTGATAGTAAGGTTAGGTTGGGTTAGGTTTGTTGAGGTAACCACCTTTTGTGTATATTTTTCAATGTCAAATTCTTTGATTTTCAGTGATGATTAGGTTAGGTCGGGTTAGGTTTAGTGAGGTTAGCACGTTTTGTGTATATTTTTGCAATGTCGAACTCTTTGATTTCGGTGATGGTTAGGTTAGGTCGGGTTAGGTTTGGTGAGGTTAGCGAGTTTTGTGTATATTTTTGCAATGTCGAATTTTTTGATTTCGGTGATGGTTAGGTTAGGTTGGGTTAGGTTTTGTGAGGTAACCACCTTTTGTGTATATTTTTCAATGTCGAATTCTTTGATTTTCTGTGATGATTAGGTTAGATTGGGTTAGGTTTGGTGGGATTAGCGAGTTTTTTGTATATTTTTGCAATGTCGAATTCTTTGATTTCAATGATGGTTAGGTTAGGTTGGGTTAGGTTTGGTGCGGTGAGCACGTTTTGTGAATAACTTACAATCTCGAATTCTTTGATTTCGGTGATAGTTAGGTTAGGTTGGGTAAGGTTGGGTAAGGTAAGCACGTTTACTGTATATTTTTGCAATGTCGAATTCCTTGATTTCGGTGATAGTAAGGTTAGGCTGGGTTAGGTTTGTTGAGGTAACCACCTTTTGTGTATATTTTTCAATGTCAAATTCTTTGATTTTCAGTGATGATAAGGTTAGGTCGGGTTAGGTTTGGTGAGGTTAGCACGTTTTGTGTATATTTTTGCAATGTCGAATTCTTTGATTTCGGTGATGGTAAGGTTAGGTTGGATTAGGTTTGGTGACATTAGCGAGTTTTTTGTGTATTTTTTCAATGTCGAATTCT
This sequence comes from Arctopsyche grandis, assembly GCF_051622035.1. NCBI lineage: Eukaryota > Metazoa > Arthropoda > Insecta > Trichoptera > Hydropsychidae > Arctopsyche > Arctopsyche grandis. Next base: position 11,978,575 of record NC_135365.1, on the reverse strand, counting down.
TTGATTTCGGTGATGGTTAGGTTAGGTTGGGTTAGGTTTGGTGGGATTAGCGAGTTTTTTGTATATTTTTGCAATGTCGAATTCTTTGATTTCGGTGATGGTTAGGTTAGGTTGGGTTAGGTTTGGTGCGGTAAGCACGTTTATTGAATAACTAACAATCTCGAATTCTTTGATTTCGGTGGTAGTAAGGTTAGGTTGGGTTAGGTTTGGTGAGGTTAGCGAGTTTTTTGTACATTTTTGCAATGTCGAATTCCTTGATTTCGGTGATAGTAAGGTTAGGCTGGGTTAGGTTTGTTGAGGTAACCACCTTTTGTGTATATTTTTCAATGTCAAATTCTTTAATTTTCAGTGATGATTAGGTAAGGTCGGGTTAGGTTTGGTGAGGTTAGCACGTTTTGTGTATATTTTTGCAATGTCGAATTCTTTGATTTCGGTGATGGTTAGGTTAGGTTGGATTAGGTTTGGTGACATTAGCGAGTTTTTTGTATATTTTTGCAATGTCGAATTCTTTGATTTCGGTGGTAGTAAGGTTAGGTTGGGTTTGGTTTGGTGAGCTTAGCGAGTTTTTTGTATATTTTTTCAATCTCGAATTCATCGATTTTGGAGATGGTTAGGTAAGTTGGGTTAGGTTTGGTGAGGTAAGCACCTTTTGTGTATATTTTTGCAATGTCGAATTCTTTGATTTCGGTGATGGTTAGGTTAGGTTGGGTTAGGTTTGCTGAGGTTTGCGAGTTTTTCTATATTTTTGCAATCTAGAATTCTTTGATTTCGGTGATAGTTAGGTTAGGTTGGGTTAGGTTTGGTGCGGTTAGCACGTTTTGTGTATATTTTTGCAATGTCGAATTCTTTGATTTCGGTGTTGGTTATTTTAGGTTGGGTTTGGTTTGGTGAGCTTAGCGAGTTTTTTGTATATTTTTGCAATGTCGAATTCTTTGATTTCGGTGATAGTTAGGTTGGGTTGGGTTAGGTTTGGTGCGGTTAGCACCTTTTGTGTATATTTTTGCAATGTCGAATTCTTTGATTTCGGTGATAGTTAGGTTGGGTTGGGTTAGGTTTGGTGAGGTAACCACCTTTTGTGTATATTTTTCAATGTCGAATTCTTTGGTTTTCGGTGATGGTTAGGTTTGGTGAGATAGGCGAGTTTGTATATATTTTTGCAATGTCGAAATCTTTGATTTCTGTGATGGTTAGGTTAGGTTGGGTTAGGTTTGGTGCGGTTAGCACGTTTTGTGAATAGCTTACAATCTCGAATTCTTTGATTTCGGTGATAGTTAGGTTAGGTTGGGTTAGGTTTGTTGAGGTTTGCGAGTTTTTTGTATATTTTTTCAATCTCGAATTCTTCGATTTTGGAGATCGTAAGTTAAGTTGGGTTAGGTTTGGTGAGGTAAGCACCTTTTGTGTATATTTTTGCAATGTCGATTCCTTTGATTTCGGAGATGGTTAGAATCGGTTGGGTTTGGTTTGGTGCGGTAAACACCTTTTGTGAATATTTTTGCAATGTCGATTTCTTTGATTTCGGAGATGGTTAGATTAGGTTGGTTTTGGTTTGGTGCGGTAAGCACCTTTTGTGTATATTTTTGCAATGTCGAATTCTTTGATTTCGGTGATAGTTAGGTTAGGTTGGATTAGGTTGGGTTTGGTTTGGTGCGGTAAACACCTTTTGTGTATATTTTTGCAATGTCGATTTCTTTGATTTCGGAGATGGTTAGATTAGGTTGGGTTAGGTTTGGTGAGGTAACCACCTTTTGTGTATATTTTTCAATGTCGAATTCTTTGATTTTCGGTGATGGTTAGGTTTGGTGAGATAAGCGAGTTTTTTGTATATTTTTGCAATGTCGAATTCTTTGATTTCGGTGATGGTTAGGTTAGGTTGGGATAGGTTTGGTGCGGTTAGCACTTTTTGTGAATAGCATACAATCTCGATCTCTTTGATTTCGGTGATAGTTAGGTTTGGTAAGGTAAGCACGTTTTGTGTATATTTTTGCAATGTCGAATTCTTTGATTTCGGTGATGGTAAGGTTAGGTTGGATTAGGTTTGGTGAGATTAGCGAGTTTTTTGTATATTTTTGCAATGTCGAACTCTTTGATTTCGGTGATGGTTAGGTTAGGTCGGGTTAGGTTTGGTGAGGTTAGCGAGTTTTGTGTATATTTTTGCAATGTCGAATTTTTTGATTTCGGTGATGGTTAGGTTAGGTCGGGTTAGGTTTGGTAAAGGTAGCGACTATTGTGAATAACTTACAATCTCGAATTCTTTGATTTCCGTGTTGGTGAGGTTTAGGTAGGGTATGGTTTGGTGAGGTTATCACGTTTTGTGTATATTTTTGCAATGTCGAATTCTTTGATTTCGGTGATGGTTAGGTAAGGTTGGGTTAGGTTTGGTGAGGTTAGCACCTTTTGTGTATATTTTTGCAATGTGAAATTCTTTGATTTTGGAGATGGTTAGGCTAGGTTGGGTTAGGTTTGCACGTTGAGTAAGCACGTTTAGTGAATAACTTACAATCTCGAATTCTTTGATTTCGGTGGTAGTTAGGTTAGGTTGGGTTAGGTTTCGTTAGGTTAGCGAGTTTTTTGAACATTTTTGCAATGTCGAATTCTTTGATTTTGGTGATAGTTAGGTTAGGTTGGGTTAGGTTTGCTGAGGTTTGCGAGTTTTTCTATATTTTTGCAATCTAGAATTCTTTGATTTCGGTGATAGTTAGGTTAGGTTGGGTTAGGTTTGGTGCGGTTAGCACGTTTTTTGTATATTTTTGCAATGTCGAATTCTTTGATTTCGGTGAAAGTTAGGTTAGGTTGGGTTAGGTTTGTTGAGGTTTGCGAGTTTTTTGTATATTTTTTCAATCTCGAATTCTTCGATTTAGGAGATGGTAAGTTAAGTTGGGTTAGGTTTGGTGAGGTAAGCACCTTTTGTGTATATTTTTGCAATGTCGATTTCTTTGACTTCGGAGATGGTTAGATTCGGTTGGGTTTGGTTTGGTGCGGTAAACACCTTTTGTGTATATTTTTGCAATGTCGAATTCTTTGATTTCGGTGATAGTTAGGTTGGGTTGGGTTAGGTTTGGTGCGGTAAGCACCTTTTGTGTATATTTTTGCAATGTCGAAGTCTTTGATTTCGGTGATAGTTAGGTTGGGTTGGGTTAGGTTCGGTGGGTAACCACCTTTTGTGTATATTTTTCAATGTCGAATTCTTTGGTTTTCGGTGATGGTTAGGTTTGGTGAGATAGGCGAGTTTTTTGTATATTTTTGCAATGTCGAATTCTTTGATTTCTGTGATGGTTAGGTTAGGTTGGGTTAGGTTTGTTGAGGTTTGCGAGTTTTTTGTATATTTTTTCAATCTCGAATTCTTCGATTTTGGAGATCGTAAGTTAAGTTGGGTTAGGTTTGGTGAGGTAAGCACCTTTTGTGTATATTTTTGCAATGTCGATTCCTTTGATTTCGGAGATGGTTAGAATCGGTTGGGTTTGGTTTGGTGCGGTAAACACCTTTTGTGTATATTTTTGCAATGTCGATTTCTTTGATTTCGGAGATGGTTAGTTTAGGTTGGGTTTGGTTTGGTGCGGTAAGCACCTTTTGTGTATATTTTTGCAATGTCTAATTCTTTGATTTCGGTGATAGTTAGGTTAGGTTGGATTAGGTTGGGTTTAGTTTGGTGCGGTAAACACCTTTTGTGTATATTTTTGCAATGTCGATTTCTTTGATTTCGGAGATGGTTAGATTAGGTTGGGTTAGGTTTGGTGAGGTAACCACCTTTTGTGTATATTTTTCAATGTCGAATTCTTTGATTTTCGGTGATGGTTAGGTTTGGTGAGATAAGCGAGTTTTTTGTATATTTTTGCAATGTCGAATTCTTTGATTTCGGTGATGGTTAGGTTAGGTTGGGATAGGTTTGGTGCGGTTAGCAAGTTTTGTGAATAGCATACAATCTCGAATTCTTTGATTTCGGTGATAGTTAGGTTTGGTAAGGTAAGCACGTTTTGTGTATATTTTTGCAATGTCGAATTCTTTGATTTCGGTGATGGTAAGGTTGGGTTGGGTTAGGTTTGGTGCGGTAAGCACGGTTAGTGAATAACTAACAAACTCGAATTTTTTGATTTCGGTGGTAGTTAGGATAGGTTGGGTTAGGTTTGGTGAGGTTAGCGAGTTTTTTGTACATTTTTGCAATGTCGAATTTCTTGATTTCGGTGTTAGTTAGCTTAGGTTGGGTTAGGTTTGTTGAAATAACCACCTTTTGTGTATATTTTTCAATGTCGAATTCTTTGATTTTCAGTGATGATTAGGTTAGGTCGGGTTAGGTTTGGTGAGGTAAGCACGTTTTGTGTATATTTTTGCAATGTCGAATTCTTTAATTTCGGTGATGGTTAGGTTAGGTCGGGTTAGGTTTGGTGAGGTTAGCGAGTTTTGTGAATAGCTTACAATCTCGAATTCTTTGATTTCCGTGTTGGTTAGGTTTAGGTAGGGTTAGGTTTGGTGAGGTTATCACGTTTTGTGTATATTTTTGCAATGTCGAATTCTTTGATTTCGGTGATGGTTAGGTTAGGTTGGATTAGGTTTGGTGAGATTAGCGATTTTTTTGTATATTTTTGCAATGTCGAATTCTTTGATTTCGGTGATGGTTAGGTTAGGTTGGGTTAGGTTTGGTGAGGTTAGCACCTTTTGTGTATATTTTTGCAGTGTGAAATTTTTTGATTTTGGAGATGGTTAGGCTAGGTTGGGTTAGGTTTGGTGCGGTAAGCACGTTTAGTGAATAACTGACAATCTCGAATTCTTTGATTTCCGTGTTGGTAAGGTTTAGGTAGGGTAAGGTTTGGTGGGGTTATCACGTTTTGTGTATATTTTTCAATGTCGAATTCTTTGATTTTCAGTGTTGATTAGGTTAGATTGGGTAAGGTTTGGTGGGATTAGCGATTTTTTTGTATATTTTTGCAATGTCGAATTCTTTGATTTCGGTGATGGTTAGGTTAGGTCGGGTTAGGTTTGGTGAGGTTTGCGAGTTTTGTGTATATTTTTGCAATGTCGAATTCTTTGATTTCGGTGATGGTTAGGTTAGGTTGGGTTAGGTTTGCTGAGGTAAGCATCTTTTGTGTATATTTTTGCAATGTTTATTTCTTTGATTTCGGTGATGGTTTGGTTGAGTTGGGTTAGGTTTGGTGCGGTAAGCACGTTTAGTGAATAACTTACAATCTCGAATTCTTTGATTTCAGTGGAAGTTAGGTTAGGTTGGGTTAGGTTTGGTGAGGTTAGCGAGTTTTTTGTTCATTTTTGCAATGTCGAATTCTTTGATTTCGGTGATAGTTAGGTTGGGTTGGGTTAGGTTTGGTGCGGTAAGCACCTTTTGTGTATAATTTTGCAATGTCGAATTCTTTGATTTCGGTGATAGTTAGGTTGGGTTGGGTTAGGTTTGGTGAGGTAACCACCTTTTGTGTATATTTTTCAATGTCGAATTCTTTGGTTTTCGGTGATGGTTAGGTTTGGTGAGATAAGCGAGTTTTTTGTATATTTTTGCAATGTCGAATTCTTTGATTTCGGTGATGGTTAGGTTTGGTTGGGTTAGGTTTGGTGCGGTTAGCACGTTTTGTGAATAGCATACAATCTCGAATTCTTTGATTTCGGTGTTAGTTAGGTTTGGTAAGGTAAGCACGTTTTGTGTATATTTTTGCAATGTCGAATTCTTTGATTTCGGTGATGGTAAGGTTGGGTTGGGTTAGGTTTGGTGCGGTAAGCACGTTTAGTGAATAACTAACAAAATCGAATTTTTTGATTTCGGTGGTAGTTAGGATAGGTTGGGTTAGGTTTGGTGAGGTAAGCGAGTTTTTTGTACATTTTTGCAATGTCGAATTTCTTGATTTCGGTGATAGTTAGCTAATGTTGTGTTAGGTTTGTTGAAATAACCACCTTTTGTGTATATTTTTCAATGTCGAATTCTTTGATTTTCAGTAAAGATTAGGTTAGGTTGGGTTAGGTTTGGTGAGGTAAGCACGTTTTGTGTATATTTTTGCAATGTCGAATTCTTTAATTTCGGTGATGGTTAGGTTAGGTCGGGTTAGGTTTGGTGAGGTTAGCGAGTTTTGTGAATAGCTTACAATCTCGAATTCTTTGATTTCCGTGTTGGTTTGGTTTAGGTAGGGTTAGGTTTGGTGAGGTAATCACGTTTTGTGTATATTTTTGCAATGTCGAATTCTTCGATTTCGGTGATGGTTAGGTTAGGTTGGATTAGGTTTGGTGAGATAAGCGATTTTTTTGTATATTTTTGCAATGTCGAATTCTTTGATTTCGGTGATGGTTAGGTTAGGTTGGGTTAGGTTTGCTGAGGTAAGCACCTTTTGTGTATATTTTTGCAATGTTGATTTCTTTGATTTCGGTGATGGTTAGGTTAGGTTGGATTAGGTTTGGTGAGATTAGCGATTTTTTTGTATATTTTTGCAATGTCGAATTCTTTGATTTCGGTGATGGTTAGGTTAGGTTGGGTTAGGTTTGGTGAGGTAAGCACCTTTTGTGTATATTTTTGCAATGTGAAATTTTTTGATTTTGGAGATGGTTAGGCTAGGTTGGGTTAGGTTTGGTGCGGTAAGCACGTTTAGTGAATAACTTACAATCTCGAATTCTTTGATTTCCGTGTTGGTAAGGTTTAGGTAGGGTAAGGTTTGGTGAGGTTATCACGTTTTGTGTATATTTTTGCAATGTCGAATTCTTTGATTTCGGTGATGGTTAGGTTAGGTTGGGTTAGGTTTTGTGAGGTAACCACCTTTTGTGTATATTTTTCAATGTCGAATTCTTTGGTTTTCGGTGATGGTTAGGTTTGGTGAGATAAGCGAGTTTTTTGTATATTTTTGCAATGTCGAATTCTTTGATTTCGGTGATGGTTAGGTTAGGTTGGGTTAGGTTTGGTGCGGTTAGCACGTTTTGTGAATAGCATACAATCTCGAATTCTTTGATTTCGGTGTTAGTTAGGTTTGGTAAGGTAAGCACGTTTTGTGTATATTTTTGCAATGTCGAATTCTTTGATTTCGGTGATGGTAAGGTTGGGTTGGGTTAGGTTTGGTGCGGTAAGCACGTTTAGTGAATAACTAACAAACTCGAATTTTGATTTCGGTGGTAGTTAGGATAGGTTGGGTTAGGTTTGGTGAGGTAAGCACGTTTTGTGTATATTTTTGCAATGTCGAATTCTTTAATTTCGGTGATGGTTAGGTTAGGTCGGGTTAGGTTTGGTGAGGTTAGCGAGTTTTGTGAATAGCTTACAATCTCGAATTCTTTGATTTCCGTGTTGGTTTGGTTTAGGTAGGGTTAGGTTTGGTGAGGTTATCACGTTTTGTGTATATTTTTGCAATGTCGAATTCTTCGATTTCGGTGATGGTTAGGTTAGGTTGGATTAGGTTTGGTGAGATAAGCGATTTTTTTGTATATTTTTGCAATGTCGAATTCTTTGATTTCGGTGATGGTTAGGTTAGGTTGGGTTAGGTTTTCTGAGGTAAGCACCTTTTGTGTATATTTTTGCAATGTTGATTTCTTTGATTTCGGTGATGGTTAGGTTAGGTTGGGTTAGGTTTGGTGAGGTTAGCACCTTTTGTGTATATTTTTGCAATGTGAAATTCTTTGATTTTGGAGATGGTTAGGCTAGGTTGGGTTAGGTTTGGTGCGGTAAGCACGTTTAGTGAATAACTTACAATTTCGAATTCTTTGATTTCGGTGGTAGTGAGGTTAGGTTGGGTTAGGTTTGTTGAGATTTGCGAGTTTTTTTTATATTTTTTCAATCTCGAATTCTTTGATTTTCAGTGATGATTAGGTTAGGTCGGGTTAAGTTTGGTGAGGTAAGCACGTTTTGTGTACATTTTTGCAATGTCGAATTCTTTGATTTCGGTGATGGTTAGGTTAGGTCGGGTTAGGTTTGGTGCGGTAAGCACGTTTAGTGAATAACTTACAATCTCTAATTCTTTGATTTCGGTGGTAGTTAGGTTAGGTTGGGTTAGGTTTGGTGAGGTTAGCGAGTTTTTTGTACATTTTTGCAATGTCGAATTTCTTGATTTCGGTGATAGTTAGGTTAGGTTGGATAAGGTTTGGTGAGATAAGCGAGTTTTTTGTATATTTTTGAAATGTCGAATTCTTTGATTTCGGTGATAGTTAGGTTAGGTTGGGTTAGGTTTGTTGAGGTCACCACCTTTTGTGTTTATTTTTTAATGTCGAATTCTTTGATTTCAGTGATAGTTAGGTTCGGTTGGGTTAGGTGAGGTGAGGTAAGCACCTTTTGTGTATATTTTTGCAATGTGAAATTCTTTGATTTCGGTGATGGTTAGGTTAGGTTGGGTTAGGTTTGGTGAGGTTAGCGAGTTTTTTGTACATTTTTGCAATGTCGAATTCCTTGATTTCGGTGATAGTAAGGTTAGGCTGGGTTAGGTTTGTTGAGGTAACCACCTTTTGTGTATATTTTTCAATGTCAAATTCTTTGATTTTCAGTGATGATTAGGTTAGGTCGGGTTAGGTTTGGTGAGGTTAGCACGTTTTGTGTAAATTTTTGCAATGTCGAATTCTTTGATTTCGGTGATGGTTAGGTTAAGTCGGGTTAGGTTTGGTGAGGTTAGCGAGTTTTGTAAATAACTTAAAATCTCGAATTCTTTGATTTCCGTGTTGGTTAGGCATAGGGAGGGTGAGGTTTGGTGATGTTATCACGTTATGTGTATATTTTTGCAATGTCGAATTCTTTGATTTCGGTGATGGTTAGGTTAGGTTGGGTTAGGTTTGGTGAGGTTAGCGAGTTTTTTGTACATTTTTGCAATGTCGAATTCCTTGATTTTGGTGATAGTAAGGTTAGGCTGGGTTAGGTTTGTTGAGGTAACCACCTTTTGTGTATATTTTTCAATGTCAAATTCTTTGATTTTCAGTGATGATTAGGTTAGGTCGGGTGAGGTTTGGTGATGTTATCACGTTTTGTGTATATTTTTGCAATGTCGAATTCTTTGATTTCGGTGATGGTTAGGTTAGGTTGGATTAGGTTTGGTGAGATTAGCGTTTTTTTGTATATTTTTGCAATGTCGAATTCTTTGATTTCGGTGATGGTTAGGTTAGGTTGGGTTAGGTTTGGTGAGGTTAGCACCTTTTGTGTATATTTTTGCAATGTGAAATACTTTGATTTTGGAGATGGTTAGGCTAGGTTGGGTTAGGTTTGGTGCGGTGGGCACGTTTAGTGAATAACTTACAATCTCGAATTCTTTGATTTCAATGGTAGTTAGGTTAGGTTGGGTTAGGTTTCGTGAGGTAAGCGAGTTTTTTGAACATTTTTGCAATGTCGAATTCTTTGATTCCGGTGATGGTTAGGTTAGGTTGGGTAAGGTTTGGTGCGGTAAGCACGTTTAGTGAAGAACTTACAATCTCTAATTCTTTGATTTCGGTGGTAGTTAGGTTAGGTTGGGTTAGGTTTTGTGAGGTTAGCGAGTTTTTTGTACATTTTTGCAATGTCGAATTCTTTGATTTAGGTGATAGTTAGGTTAGGTTGGGTTAGGTTTTGTGAGGTAACCACCTTTTGTGTATATTTTTCAATGTCGAATTCTTTTTTTTCTGTGAAGATTAGGTTAGATTGGGTTAGGTTTGGTGGGATAAGCGAGTTTTTTGTATATTTTTGCAATGTCGAATTCTTTGATTTCGGAGATGGTTAGGTTAGGTTGGGTTAGGTTTGGTGCGGTTAGCACGTTTGGTGAATAACTTACAATCTCGAATTCTTTGATTTCGGTGGTAGTAAGGTTAGGTTGGGTTAGGTTTGGTGAGGTAAGCGAGTTTTTTGTTCATTTTTGCAATGTCGAATTCTTTGATTTCGGTGATAGTTAGGTTAGGTCGGGTTAAGTTTGGTGAGGTAAGCGAGTTTTGTGAATTTTTTTGCAATGTCGAATTCTTTGATTTCGGTGATGGTTAGGTTAGGTTGGATTAGGTTTCGTGAGGTTAGCACCTTTTGTGTATATTTTTGCAATGTGAAATTCTTTGATTTTGGAGATGGTTAGGCTAGGTTGGGTTAGGTTTGGTGTGGTAAGCACGTTTAGAGAATAACTTACAATCTCGAATTCTTTGATTTCGGTGGTAGTTAGGTTAGGTTGGGTTTGGTTTGGTGAGGTAAGCGAGTTTTTTGTACATTTTTGCAATGTCGAATTCTTTGATTTCGGTGATAGTAAGGTTGGGTTGGGTTAGGTTTGGTGCGGTAAGCACCTTTTGTGTATAATTTTGCAATGTTTATTTCTTTGATTTCGGTGATGGTTAGGTTAGGTTGGGTTAGGTTTGGTGCGGTTAGCACGTTTTGTGAATAGCATACAATCTCGAATTCTTTGATTTCGGTGTTAGTTAGGTTTGGTAAGGTAAGCACGTTTTGTGTATATTTTTGCAATGTCGAATTCTTTGATTTCGGTGATGGTAAGGTTGGGTTGGGTTAGGTTTGGTGCGGTAAGCACGTTTAGTGAATAACTAACAAACTCGAATTTTTTGATTTCGGTGGTAGTTAGGATAGGTTGGGTTAGGTTTGGTGAGGTAAGCGAGTTTTTTGTACATTTTTGCAATGTCGAATTTCTTGATTTCGGTGATAGTTAGCTAATGTTGGGTTAGGTTTGTTGAAATAACCACCTTTTGTGTATATTTTTCAATGTCAAATTCTTTGATTTTCAGTAAAGATTAGGTTAGGTTGGGTTAGGTTTGGTGAGGTAAGCACGTTTTGTGTATATTTTTGCAATGTCGAATTCTTTAATTTCGGTGATGGTTAGGTAAGGTCGGGTTAGGTTTGGTGAGGTTAGCGAGTTTTGTGAATAGCTTACAATCTCGAATTCTTTGATTTCCGTGTTGGTTTGGTTTAGGTAGGGTTAGGTTTGGTGAGGTTATCACGTTTTGTGTATATTTTTGCAATGTCGAATTCTTCGATTTCGGTGATGGTTAGGTTAGGTTGGATTAGGTTTGGTGAGATAAGCGATTTTTTTGTATATTTTTGCAATGTCGAATTCTTTGATTTCGGTGATGGTTAGGTTAGGTTGGGTTAGGTTTGGTGAGGTTAGCACCTTTTGTGTATATTTTTGCAATGTGAAATTCTTTGATTTTGGAGATGGTTAGGCTAGGTTGGGTTAGGTTTGGTGCGGTAAGCACGTTTAGTGAATAACTTACAATCTCGAATTCTTTGATTTCGGTGGTAGTGAGGTTAGGTTGGGTTAGGTTTGTTGAGATTTGCGAGTTTTTTTTATATTTTTTCAATCTCGAATTCTTTGATTTTCAGTGATGATTAGGTTAGGTCGGGTTAAGTTTGGTGAGGTTAGCACGTTTTGTGTACATTTTTGCAATGTCAAATTCTTTGATTTCGGTGATGGTTAGGTTAGGTCGGGTTAGGTTTGGTGCGGTAAGCACGTTTAGTGAATAACTTACAATCTCTAATTCTTTGATTTCGGTGGTAGTTAGGTTAGGTTGGGTTAGGTTTGGTGAGGTTAGCGAGTTTTTGTACATTTTTGCAATGTCGAATTTCTTGATTTCGGTGATAGTTAGGTTAGGTTGGATAAGGTTTGGTGAGATAAGCGAGTTTTTTGTATATTTTTGAAATGTCGATTTCTTTGATTTCAGTGATAGTTAGGTTCGGTTGGGTTAGGTGAGGTGAGGTAAGCACCTTTTGTGTATATTTTTGCAATGTGAAATTCTTTGATTTCGGTGATGGTTAGGTTAGGTTGGGTTAGGTTTGGTGAGGTTAGCGAGTTTTTTGTACATTTTTGCAATGTCGAATTCCTTGATTTCGGTGATAGTAAGGTTAGGCTGGGTTAGGTTTGTTGAGGTAACCACCTTTTGTGTATATTTTTCAATGTCAAATTCTTTGATTTTCAGTGATGATTAGGTTAGGTCGGGTTAGGTTTGGTGAGGTTAGCACGTTTTGTGTATATTTTTGCAATGTCGAATTCTTTGATTTCGGTGATGGTTAGGTTAAGTCGGGTTAGGTTTGGTGAGGTTAGCGAGTTTTGTAAATAACTTAAAATCTCGAATTCTTTGATTTCTGTGTTGGTTAGGCATAGGGAGGGTGAGGTTTGGTGATGTTATCACGTTATGTGTATATTTTTGCAATGTCGAATTCTTTGATTTCGGTGATGGTTAGGTTAGGTTGGGTTAGGTTTGGTGAGGTTAGCGAGTTTTTTGTACATTTTAACAATGTCGAATTCCTTGATTTCGGTGATAGTAAGGTTAGGCTGGGTTAGGTTTGTTGAGGTAACCACCTTTTGCGTATATTTTTCAATGTCAAATTCTTTGATTTTCAGTGATGATTAGGTTAGGTCGGGTGAGGTTTGGTGATGTTATCACGTTTTGTGTATATTTTTGCAATGTCGAATTCTTTGATTTCGGTGATGGTTAGGTTAGGTTGGATTAGGTTTGGTGAGATAAGCGTTTTTTTGTATATTTTTGCAATGTCGAATTCTTTGATTTCGGTGATGGTAAGGTTAGGTTGGGTTAGGTTTGGTGAGGTCAGCACCTTTTGTGTATATTTTTGCAATGTTTATTTCTTTGATTTCGGTGATGGTTTGGTTAGGTTGGGTTAGGTTTGGTGAGGTTAGCGAGTTTTTTGTTCATTTTTGCAATGTCGAATTCTTTGATTTCGGTGATAGTTAGGTTGGGTTGGGTTAGGTTTTGTGCGGTAAGCACCTTTTGTGTATAATTTTGCAATGTCGAATTCTTTGATTTCGGTGATAGTTAGGTTGGGTTGGGTTAGGTTTGGTGAGGTAATCACCTTTTGTGTATATTTTTCAATGTCGAATTCTTTGGTTTTCGGTGATGGTTAGGTTTGGTGAGATAAGCGAGTTTTTTGTATATTTTTGCAATGTCGAATTCTTTGATTTCTCTGATGGTTAGGTTAGGTTGGGTTAGGTTTGGTGCGGTTAGCACGTTTTGTGAATAGCTTACAATCTCGAATTCTTTGATTTCGGTGATAGTTAGGTTAGGTTGGGTTAGGTTTGTTGAGGTTTGCGAGTTTTTTTATATTTTTTCAATCTCCAATTCTTCGATTTTGGAGATCGTAAGTTAAGTTGGGTTAGGTTTGGTGAGGTAAGCACCTTTTGTGTATATTTTTGCAATGTCGATTTCTTTGATTTCGGAGATGGTTAGATTCGGTTGGGTTTGGTTTGGTGCGGTAAACACCTTTTGTGTATATTTTTGCAATGTCGATTTCTTTGATTTCGGAGATGGTTAGATTAGGTTGGGTTTGGTTTGGTGCGGTAAGCACCTTTTGTGTATATTTTTGCAATGTCGAATTCTTTGATTTCGGTGATAGTTAGGTAAGGTTGGATTAGGTTGGGTTTGGTTTGGTGCGGTAAACACCTTTTGTGTATATTTTTGCAATGTCGATTTCTTTGATTTCGGAGATGGTTAGATAAGGTTGGGTTAGGTTTGGTGAGGTAACCACCTTTTGTGTATATTTTTCAATGTCGAATTCTTTGATTTTCGGTGATGGTTAGGTTTGGTGAGATAAGCGAGTTTTTTGTATATTTTTGCAATGTCGAATTCTTTGATTTCGGTGATGGTTAGGTTAGGTTGGGTTAGGTTTGGTGCGGTTAGCACGTTTTGTGAATAGCATACAATCTCGAATTCTTTGATTTCGGTGATAGTTAGGTTTGGTAAGGTAAGCACGTTTTGTGTATATTTTTGCAATGTCGAATTCTTTGATTTCGGTGATGGTAAGGTTAGGTTGGGTTAGGTTTGGTGCGGTTAGCACGTTTTGTGAATAGCTTACAATCTCGAATTCTTTGATTTCGGTGATAGTTAGGTTAGGTTGGGTTAGGTTTGTTGAGGTTTGCGAGTTTTTTGTATATTTTTTCAATCTCCAATTCTTCGATTTTGGAGATCGTAAGTTAAGTTGGGTGAGGTTTGGTGAGGTAAGCACCTTTTGTGTATATTTTTGCAATGTCGATTTCTTTGATTTCGGAGATGGTTAGATTCGGTTGGGTTTGGTTTGGTGCGGTAAACACCTTTTGTGTATATTTTTGCAATGTCGAATTCTTTGATTTCGGTGATGGTAAGGTTGGGTTGGGTTAGGTTTGGTGCGGAAAGCACGTTTAGTGAATATCTAACAAACTCGAATTTTTTTATTTCGGTGGTAGTTAGGATAGGTTGGGTTAGGTTTGGTGAGGTTAGCGAGTTTTTTGTACATTTTTGCAATGTCGAATTTCTTGATTTCGGTGATGGTTAGGTTAGATTGGGTTAGGTTTGGTGGGATAAGCGAGTTTTTTGTATATTTTTGCAATGTCGAATTCTTTGATTTCGGAGATGGTTAGGTTAGGTTGGGTTAGGTTTGGTGCGGTTAGCACGTTTAGTGAATAACTAACAATCTCGAATTCTTTGATTTCGGTGATAGTTAGGTTAGGTTGGGTTAGGTTTGTTGAGATTTGCGAGTTTTTTTTATATTTTTTCAATCTCGAATTTTTCGATTTTGGAGATGGTTGGGTAAAATGGGTTAGGTTTGGTGAGGTAAGCACCTTTTGTGTATATTTTTGCAATGTCGAATTCTTTGGTTTTCGGTGATGGTTAGGTTTGGTGAGATAAGCGAGTTTTTTGTATATTTTTGCAATGTCGAATTCTTTGATTTCGGTGATGGTAAGGTTTGGTTGGGTTAGGTTTGGTGCGGTTAGCACGTTTTGTGAATAGCATACAATCTCGAATTCTTTGATTTCGGTGTTAGTTAGGTTTGGTAAGGTAAGCACGTTTTGTGTATATTTTTGCAATGTCGAATTCTTTGATTTCGGTGATGGTAAGGTTGGGTTGGGTTAGGTTTGGTGCGGTAAGCACGTTTAGTGAATAACTAACAAAATCGAATTTTTTGATTTCGGTGGTAGTTAGGATAGGTTGGGTTAGGTTTGGTGAGGTAAGCGAGTTTTTTGTACATTTTTGCAATGTCGAATTTCTTGATTTCGGTGATAGTTAGCTAATGTTGTGTTAGGTTTGTTGAAATAACCACCTTTTGTGTATATTTTTCAATGTCGAATTCTTTGATTTTCAGTAAAGATTAGGTTAGGTTGGGTTAGGTTTGGTGAGGTAAGCACGTTTTGTGTATATTTTTGCAATGTCGAATTCTTTAATTTCGGTGATGGTTAGGTTAGGTCGGGTTAGGTTTGGTGAGGTTAGCGAGTTTTGTGAATAGCTTACAATCTCGAATTCTTTGATTTCCGTGTTGGTTTGGTTTAGGTAGGGTTAGGTTTGGTGAGGTAATCACGTTTTGTGTATATTTTTGCAATGTCGAATTCTTCGATTTCGGTGATGGTTAGGTTAGGTTGGATTAGGTTTGGTGAGATAAGCGATTTTTTTGTATATTTTTGCAATGTCGAATTCTTTGATTTCGGTGATGGTTAGGTTAGGTTGGGTTAGGTTTGCTGAGGTAAGCACCTTTTGTGTATATTTTTGCAATGTTGATTTCTTTGATTTCGGTGATGGTTAGGTTAGGTTGGATTAGGTTTGGTGAGATTAGCGATTTTTTTGTATATTTTTGCAATGTCGAATTCTTTGATCTCGGTGATGGTTAGGTTAGGTTGGGTTAGGTTTGGTGAGGTTAGCACCTTTTGTGTATATTTTTGCAATGTGAAATTTTTTGATTTTGGAGATGGTTAGGCTAGGTTGGGTTAGGTTTGGTGCGGTAAGCACGTTTAGTGAATAACTTACAATCTCGAATTCTTTGATTTCCGTGTTGGTAAGGTTTAGGTAGGGTAAGGTTTGGTGAGGTTATCACGTTTTGTGTATATTTTTGCAATGTCGAATTCTTTGATTTCGGTGATGGTTAGGTTAGGTTGGGTTAGGTTTTGTGAGGTAACCACCTTTTGTGTATATTTTTCAATGTCGAATTCTTTGGTTTTCGGTGATGGTTAGGTTTGGTGAGATAAGCGAGTTTTTTGTATATTTTTGCAATGTCGAATTCTTTGATTTCGGTGATGGTTAGGTTAGGTTGGGTTAGGTTTGGTGCGGTTAGCACGTTTTGTGAATAGCATACAATCTCGAATTCTTTGATTTCGGTGTTAGTTAGGTTTGGTAAGGTAAGCACGTTTTGTGTATATTTTTGCAATGTCGAATTCTTTGATTTCGGTGATGGTAAGGTTGGGTTGGGTTAGGTTTGGTGCGGTAAGCACGTTTAGTGAATAACTAACAAACTCGAATTTTGATTTCGGTGGTAGTTAGGATAGGTTGGGTTAGGTTTGGTGAGGTAAGCACGTTTTGTGTATATTTTTGCAATGTCGAATTCTTTAATTTCGGTGATGGTTAGGTTAGGTCGGGTTAGGTTTGGTGAGGTTAGCGAGTTTTGTGAATAGCTTACAATCTCGAATTCTTTGATTTCCGTGTTGGTTTGGTTTAGGTAGGGTTAGGTTTGGTGAGGTTATCACGTTTTGTGTATATTTTTGCAATGTCGAATTCTTCGATTTCGGTGATGGTTAGGTTAGGTTGGATTAGGTTTGGTGAGATAAGCGATTTTTTTGTATATTTTTGCAATGTCGAATTCTTTGATTTCGGTGATGGTTAGGTTAGGTTGGGTTAGGTTTTCTGAGGTAAGCACCTTTTGTGTATATTTTTGCAATGTTGATTTCTTTGATTTCGGTGATGGTTAGGTTAGGTTGGGTTAGGTTTGGTGAGGTTAGCACCTTTTGTGTATATTTTTGCAATGTGAAATTCTTTGATTTTGGAGATAGTTAGGCTAGGTTGGGTTAGGTTTGGTGCGGTAAGCACGTTTAGTGAATAACTTACAATCTCGAATTCTTTGATTTCGGTGGTAGTGAGGTTAGGTTGGGTTAGGTTTGTTGAGATTTGCGAGTTTTTTTTATATTTTTTCAATCTCGAATTCTTTGATTTTCAGTGATGATTAGGTTAGGTCGGGTTAAGTTTGGTGAGGTAAGCACGTTTTGTGTACATTTTTGCAATGTCGAATTCTTTGATTTCGGTGATGGTTAGGTTAGGTCGGGTTAGGTTTGGTGCGGTAAGCACGTTTAGTGAATAACTTACAATCTCTAATTCTTTGATTTCGGTGGTAGTTAGGTTAGGTTGGGTTAGGTTTGGTGAGGTAAGCGAGTTTTTTGTACATTTTTGCAATGTCGAATTTCTTGATTTCGGTGATAGTTAGGTTAGGTTGGATAAGGTTTGGTGAGATAAGCGAGTTTTTTGTATATTTTTGAAATGTCGAATTCTTTGATTTCGGTGATAGTTAGGTTAGGTTGGGTTAGGTTTGTTGAGGTCACCACCTTTTGTGTTTATTTTTTAATGTCGAATTCTTTGATTTCAGTGATAGTTAGGTTCGGTTGGGTTAGGTGAGGTGAGGTAAGCACCTTTTGTGTATATTTTTGCAATGTGAAATTCTTTGATTTCGGTGATGGTTAGGTTAGGTTGGGTTAGGTTTGGTGATGTTAGCGAGTTTTTTGTACATTTTTGCAATGTCGAATTCCTTGATTTCGGTGATAGTAAGGTTAGGCTGGGTTAGGTTTGTTGAGGTAACCACCTTTTGTGTATATTTTTCAATGTCAAATTCTTTGATTTTCAGTGATGATTAGGTTAGGTCGGGTTAGGTTTGGTGAGGTTAGCACGTTTTGTGTAAATTTTTGCAATGTCGAATTCTTTGATTTCGGTGATGGTTAGGTTAAGTCGGGTTAGGTTTGGTGAGGTTAGCGAGTTTTGTAAATAACTTAAAATCTCGAATTCTTTGATTTCCGTGTTGGTTAGGCATAGGGAGGGTGAGGTTTGGTGATGTTATCACGTTATGTGTATATTTTTGCAATGTCGAATTCTTTGATTTCGGTGATGGTTAGGTTAGGTTGGGTTAGGTTTGGTGAGGTTAGCGAGTTTTTTGTACATTTTTGCAATGTCGAATTCCTTGATTTCGGTGATAGTAAGGTTAGGCTGGGTTAGGTTTGTTGAGGTAACCACCTTTTGTGTATATTTTTCAATGTCAAATTCTTTGATTTTCAGTGATGATTAGGTTAGGTCGGGTGAGGTTTGGTGATGTTATCACGTTTTGTGTATATTTTTGCAATGTCGAATTCTTTGATTTCGGTGATGGTTAGGTTAGGTTGGATTAGGTTTGGTGAGATTAGCGTTTTTTTGTATATTTTTGCAATGTCGAATTCTTTGATTTCGGTGATGGTTAGGTTAGGTTGGGTTAGGTTTGGTGAGGTTAGCACCTTTTGTGTATATTTTTGCAATGTGAAATACTTTGATTTTGGAGATGGTTAGGCTAGGTTGGGTTAGGTTTGGTGCGGTGGGCACGTTTAGTGAATAACTTACAATCTCGAATTCTTTGATTTCAATGGTAGTTAGGTTAGGTTGGGTTAGGTTTCGTGAGGTTAGCGAGTTTTTTGAACATTTTTGCAATGTCGAATTCTTTGATTCCGGTGATGGTTAGGTTAGGTTGGGTAAGGTTTGGTGCGGTAAGCACGTTTAGTGAAGAACTTACAATCTCTAATTCTTTGATTTCGGTGGTAGTTAGGTTAGGTTGGGTTAGGTTTTGTGAGGTTAGCGAGTTTTTTGTACATTTTTGCAATGTCGAATTCTTTGATTTAGGTGATAGTTAGGTTAGGTTGGGTTAGGTTTTGTGAGGTAACCACCTTTTGTGTATATTTTTCAATGTCGAATTCTTTTTTTTCTGTGAAGATTAGGTTAGATTGGGTTAGGTTTGGTGGGATAAGCGAGTTTTTTGTATATTTTTGCAATGTCGAATTCTTTGATTTCGGAGATGGTTAGGTTAGGTTGGGTTAGGTTTGGTGCGGTTAGCACGTTTGGTGAATAACTTACAATCTCGAATTCTTTGATTTCGGTGGTAGTAAGGTTAGGTTGGGTTAGGTTTGGTGAGGTAAGCGAGTTTTTTGTTCATTTTTGCAATGTCGAATTCTTTGATTTCGGTGATAGTTAGGTTAGGTCGGGTTAAGTTTGGTGAGGTAAGCGAGTTTTGTGAATTTTTTTGCAATGTCGAATTCTTTGATTTCGGTGATGGTTAGGTTAGGTTGGATTAGGTTTCGTGAGGTTAGCACCTTTTGTGTATATTTTTGCAATGTGAAATTCTTTGATTTTGGAGATGGTTAGGCTAGGTTGGGTTAGGTTTGGTGTGGTAAGCACGTTTAGAGAATAACTTACAATCTCGAATTCTTTGATTTCGGTGATAGTTAGGTTAGGTTGGGTTTGGTTTGGTGAGGTAAGCGAGTTTTTTGTACATTTTTGCAATGTCGAATTCTTTGATTTCGGTGATAGTAAGGTTGGGTTGGGTTAGGTTTGGTGCGGTAAGCACCTTTTGTGTATAATTTTGCAATGTTTATTTCTTTGATTTCGGTGATGGTTAGGTTAGGTTGGGTTAGGTTTGGTGCGGTTAGCACGTTTTGTGAATAGCATACAATCTCGAATTCTTTGATTTCGGTGTTAGTTAGGTTTGGTAAGGTAAGCACGTTTTGTGTATATTTTTGCAATGTCGAATTCTTTGATTTCGGTGATGGTAAGGTTGGGTTGGGTTAGGTTTGGTGCGGTAAGCACGTTTAGTGAATAACTAACAAACTCGAATTTTTTGATTTCGGTGGTAGTTAGGATAGGTTGGGTTTGGTTTGGTGAGGTAAGCGAGTTTTTTGTACATTTTTGCAATGTCGAATTTCTTGATTTCGGTGATAGTTAGCTAATGTTGGGTTAGGTTTGTTGAAATAACCACCTTTTGTGTATATTTTTCAATGTCAAATTCTTTGATTTTCAGTAAAGATTAGGTTAGGTTGGGTTAGGTTTGGTGAGGTAAGCACGTTTTGTGTATATTTTTGCAATGTCGAATTCTTTAATTTCGGTGATGGTTAGGTAAGGTCGGGTTAGGTTTGGTGAGGTTAGCGAGTTTTGTGAATAGCTTACAATCTCGAATTCTTTGATTTCCGTGTTGGTTTGGTTTAGGTAGGGTTAGGTTTGGTGAGGTTATCACGTTTTGTGTATATTTTTGCAATGTCGAATTCTTCGATTTCGGTGATGGTTAGGTTAGGTTGGATTAGGTTTGGTGAGATAAGCGATTTTTTTGTATATTTTTGCAATGTCGAATTCTTTGATTTCGGTGATGGTTAGGTTAGGTTGGGTTAGGTTTGCTGAGGTAAGCACCTTTTGTGTATATTTTTGCAATGTTGATTTCTTTGATTTCGGTGATGGTTAGGTTAGGTTGGGTTAGGTTTGGTGAGGTTAGCACCTTTTGTGTATATTTTTGCAATGTGAAATTCTTTGATTTTGGAGATGGTTAGGCTAGGTTGGGTTAGGTTTGGTGCGGTAAGCACGTTTAGTGAATAACTTACAATCTCGAATTCTTTGATTTCGGTGGTAGTGAGGTTAGGTTGGGTTAGGTTTGTTGAGATTTGCGAGTTTTTTTTATATTTTTTCAATCTCGAATTCTTTGATTTTCAGTGATGATTAGGTTAGGTCGGGTTAAGTTTGGTGAGGTTAGCACGTTTTGTGTACATTTTTGCAATGTCAAATTCTTTGATTTCGGTGATGGTTAGGTTAGGTCGGGTTAGGTTTGGTGCGGTAAGCACGTTTAGTGAATAACTTACAATCTCTAATTCTTTGATTTCGGTGGTAGTTAGGTTAGGTTGGATTAGGTTTGGTGAGATTAGCGAGTTTTTTGTATATTTTTGCAATGTCGAATTTTTTGATTTCGGTGATGGTTAGGTTAGGTTGGGTTAGGTTTGCTGAGGTAAGCACCTTTTGTGTATATTTTTGCAATGTCGAATTCTTTGATTTCGGTGATGGTTAGGTTAGGTTGGATTAGGTTTGGTGAGATTAGCGATTTTTTTGTATATTTTTGCAATGTCGAATTCTTTGATTTCGGTGATGGTTAGGTTAGGTTGGGTTAGGTTTGGTGAGGTTAGCACCTTTTGTGTATATTTTTGCAATGTGAAATACTTTGATTTTGGAGATGGTTAGGCTAGGTTGGGTTAGGTTTGGTGCGGTGGGCACGTTTAGTGAATAACTTACAATCTCGAATTCTTTGATTTCGGTGGTAGTTAGGTTAGGTTGGGTTAGGTTTCGTGAGGTTAGCGAGTTTTTTGAACATTTTTGCAATGTCGAATTCTTTAATTCCGGTGATGGTTTGGTTAGGTTGGGTAAGGTTTGGTGCGGTAAGCACGTTTCGTGAATAACTTACAATCTCTAATTCTTTGATTTCGGTGGTAGTTAGGTTAGGTTGGGTTAGGTTTTGTGAGGTAACCACCTTTTCTGTATATTTTTCAATGTCGAATTCTTTTTTTTCTGTGAAGATTAGGTTAGATTGGGTTAGGTTTGGTGGGATAAGCGAGTTTTTTGTATATTTTTGCAATGTCGAATTCTTTGATTTCGGAGATGGTTAGGTTAGGTTGGGTTAGGTTTGGTGCGGTTAGCACGTTTTGTGAATAGCATACAATCTCGAATTCTTTCATTTCGGTAATAGTTAGGTTTGGTAAGGTAAGCACGTTTTGTGTATATTTTTGCAATGTCGAATTCTTTAATTTCGGTGATGGTTAGGTTAGGTCGGGTTAGGTTTGGTGAGGTTAGCGAGTTTTGTGAATAGCTTACTATCTCGAATTCTTTGATTTCCGTGTTGGTTAGGTTAGGTTGGGTTAAGTTTGGTAAGGTTAGCACGTTTTGTGAATATTTTTGCAATGTCGAATTCTTTGATTTCGGTGATGGTAAGGTTAGGTTGGGTTAGGTTTGGTGCGGTAAGCATGTTTAGTGAATAACTAACAAACTCGAATTTTTTGATTTCGGTGGTAGTTAGGTTAGGTTGGGTTAGGTTTGGTGAGGTAAGCGAGTTTTTTGTTCATTTTTGCAATGTCGAATTCTTTGATTTCGGTGATAGTTAGGTTAGGTCGGGTTAAGTTTGGTGAGGTAAGCGAGTTTTGTGAATATTTTTGCAATGTCGAATTCTTTGATTTCGGTGATGGTTAGGTTAGGTTGGATTAGGTTTGGTGAGATTAGCGATTTTTTTGTATATTTTTGCAATGTCGAATTCTTTGATTTTGGTGATGGTTAGGTTAGGTTGGGTTAAGTTTGGTGAGGTAAGCACCTTTTGTGTATATTTTTGCAATTTCGATTTCTTTGATTTCGGAGATGGTTAGATTAGGTTGGGTTTGGTTTGGTGCGGTAAGCACCTTTTGTGTATATTTTTGCAATGTCGATTTCTTTGATTTCGGAGATGGTTAGATTAGGTTGGGTTTGGTTTGGTGCGGTAAGCACCTTTTGTGTATATTTTTGCAATGTCGAATTCTTTGATTTCGGTGATAGTTAGGTAAGGTTGGATTAGGTTGGATTTGGTTTGGTGCGGTAAACACCTTTTGTGTATATTTTTGCAATGTCGATTTCTTTGATTTCGGAGATGGTTAGATTAGGTTGGGTTAGGTTTGGTGAGGTAACCACCTTTTGTGTATATTTTTCAATGTCGAATTCTTTGATTTTCGGTGATGGTTAGGTTTGGTGAGATAAGCGAGTTTTTTGTAAATTTTTGCAATGTCGAATTCTTTGATTTCGGTGATGGTTAGGTTAGGTTGGGTTAGGTTTGGTGCGGTTAGCACGTTTTGTGAATAGCATACAATCTCGAATTCTTTGATTTCGGTGATAGTTAGGTTTGGTAAGGTAAGCACGTTTTGTGTATATTTTTGCAATGTCGAATTCTTTGATTTCGGTGATGGTAAGGTTAGGTTGGGTTAGGTTTAGTGCGGTTAGCACGTTTTGTGAATAGCTTACAATCTCGAATTCTTTGATTTCGGTGATAGTTAGGTAAGGTTGGGTTAGGTTTGTTGAGGTTTGCGAGTTTTTTGTATATTTTTTCAATCTCCAATTCTTCGATTTTGGAGATCGTAAGTTAAGTTAGGTTAGGTTTGGTGAGGTAAGCACCTTTTGTGTATATTTTTGCAATGTCGAATTCTTCGATTTCGGTGATGGTTAGGTTAGGTTGGATTAGGTTTGGTGAGATAAGCGATTTTTTTGTATATTTTTGCAATGTCGAATTCTTTGATTTCGGTGATGGTTAGGTTAGGTTGGGTTAGGTTTGCTGAGGTAAGCACCTTTTGTGTATATTTTTGCAATGTTGATTTCTTTGATTTCGGTGATGG
Organism: Arctopsyche grandis; assembly: GCF_051622035.1. NCBI lineage: Eukaryota > Metazoa > Arthropoda > Insecta > Trichoptera > Hydropsychidae > Arctopsyche > Arctopsyche grandis. Next base: position 11,955,539 of record NC_135365.1, on the reverse strand, counting down.
TTAAGTTAGGTTGGGTTAGGTTTGGTGAGGTTAGCACATTTTGTGTATATTTTTGCAATGTGAAATTCTTTGATTTTGGAGATGGTTAGGCTAGGTTGGGTTAGGTTTGGTGCGGTAAGCACGTTTAGTGAATAACTTACAATCTCGAATTCTTTGATTTCGGTGGTAGTGAGGTTAGGTTGGGTTAGGTTTGTTGAGATTTGCGAGTTTTTTTTATATTTTTTCAATCTCGAATTCTTTGATTTTCAGTGATGATTAGGTTAGGTCGGGTTAAGTTTGGTGAGGTTAGCACGTTTTGTGTACATTTTTGCAATGTCGAATTCTTTGATTTCGGTGATGGTTAGGTTAGGTCGGGTTAGGTTTGGTGCGGTAAGCACGTTTAGTGAATAACTTACAATCTCTAATTCTTTGATTTCGGTGGTAGTTAGGTTAGGTTGGGTTAGGTTTGGTGAGGTTAGCGAGTTTTTGTACATTTTTGCAATGTCGAATTTCTTGATTTCGGTGATAGTTAGGTTAGGTTGGATAAGGTTTGGTGAGATAAGCGAGTTTTTTGTATATTTTTGAAATGTCGATTTCTTTGATTTCAGTGATAGTTAGGTTCGGTTGGGTTAGGTGAGGTGAGGTAAGCACCTTTTGTGTATATTTTTGCAATGTGAAATTCTTTGATTTCGGTGATGGTTAGGTAAGGTTGGGTTAGGTTTGGTGAGGTTAGCGAGTTTTTTGTACATTTTTGCAATGTCGAATTCCTTGATTTCGGTGATAGTAAGGTTAGGCTGGGTTAGGTTTGTTGAGGTAACCACCTTTTGTGTATATTTTTCAATGTCAAATTCTTTGATTTTCAGTGATGATTAGGTTAGGTCGGGTTAGGTTTGGTGAGGTTAGCACGTTTTGTGTATATTTTTGCAATGTCGAATTCTTTGATTTCGGTGATGGTTAGGTTAAGTCGGGTTAGGTTTGGTGAGGTTAGCGAGTTTTGTAAATAACTTAAAATCTCGAATTCATTGATTTCCGTGTTGGTTAGGCATAGGGAGGGTGAGGTTTGGTGATGTTATCACGTTATGTGTATATTTTTGCAATGTCGAATTCTTTGATTTCGGTGATGGTTAGGTTAGGTTGGGTTAGGTTTGGTGAGGTTAGCGAGTTTTTTGTACATTTTAACAATGTCGAATTCCTTGATTTCGGTGATAGTAAGGTTAGGCTGGGTTAGGTTTGTTGAGGTAACCACCTTTTGCGTATATTTTTCAATGTCAAATTCTTTGATTTTCAGTGATGATTAGGTTAGGTCGGGTGAGGTTTGGTGATGTTATCACGTTTTGTGTATATTTTTGCAATGTCGAATTCTTTGATTTCGGTGATGGTTAGGTTAGGTTGGATTAGGTTTGGTGAGATAAGCGTTTTTTTGTATATTTTTGCAATGTCGAATTCTTTGATTTCGGTGATGGTAAGGTTAGGTTGGGTTAGGTTTGGTGAGGTTAGCACCTTTTGTGTATATTTTTGCAATGTGAAATACTTTGATTTTGGAGATGGTTAGGCTAGGTTGGGTTAGGTTTGGTGCGGTGGGCACGTTTAGTGAATAACTTACAATCTCGAATTCTTTGATTTCGGTGGTAGTTAGGTTAGGTTGGGTTAGGTTTCGTGAGGTTAGCGAGTTTTTTGAACATTTTTGCAATGTCGAATTCTTTGATTCCGGTGATGGTTAGGTTAGGTTGGGTTAGGTTTGCTGAGGTAAGCATCTTTTGTGTATATTTTTGCAATGTTTATTTCTTTGATTTCGGTGATGGTTTGGTTAGGTTGGGTTAGGTTTGGTGAGGTTAGCTAGTTTTTTGTTCATTTTTGCAATGTCGAATTCTTTGATTTCGGTGATAGTTAGGTTGGGTTGGGTTAGGTTTTGTGCGGTAAGCACCTTTTGTGTATAATTTTGCAATGTCGAATTCTTTGATTTCGGTGATAGTTAGGTTGGGTTGGGTTAGGTTTGGTGAGGTAATCACCTTTTGTGTATATTTTTCAATGTCGAATTCTTTGGTTTTCGGTGATGGTTAGGTTTGGTGAGATAAGCGAGTTTTTTGTATATTTTTGCAATGTCGAATTCTTTGATTTCTCTGATGGTTAGGTTAGGTTGGGTTAGGTTTGGTGCGGTTAGCACGTTTTGTGAATAGCTTACAATCTCGAATTCTTTGATTTCGGTGATAGTTAGGTTAGGTTGGGTTAGGTTTGTTGAGGTTTGCGAGTTTTTTTATATTTTTTCAATCTCCAATTCTTCGATTTTGGAGATCGTAAGTTAAATTGGGTTAGGTTTGGTGAGGTAAGCACCTTTTGTGTATATTTTTGCAATGTCGATTTCTTTGATTTCGGAGATGGTTAGATTCGGTTGGGTTTGGTTTGGTGCGGTAAACACCTTTTGTGTATATTTTTGCAATGTCGATTTCTTTGATTTCGGAGATGGTTAGATTAGGTTGGGTTTGGTTTGGTGCGGTAAGCACCTTTTGTGTATATTTTTGCAATGTCGAATTCTTTGATTTCGGTGATAGTTAGGTAAGGTTGGATTAGGTTGGGTTTGGTTTGGTGCGGTAAACACCTTTTGTGTATATTTTTGCAATGTCGATTTCTTTGATTTCGGAGATGGTTAGATAAGGTTGGGTTAGGTTTGGTGAGGTAACCACCTTTTGTGTATATTTTTCAATGTCGAATTCTTTGATTTTCGGTGATGGTTAGGTTTGGTGAGATAAGCGAGTTTTTTGTATATTTTTGCAATGTCGAATTCTTTGATTTCGGTGATGGTTAGGTTAGGTTGGGTTAGGTTTGGTGCGGTTAGCACGTTTTGTGAATAGCATACAATCTCGAATTCTTTGATTTCGGTGATAGTTAGGTTTGGTAAGGTAAGCACGTTTTGTGTATATTTTTGCAATGTCGAATTCTTTGATTTCGGTGATGGTAAGGTTAGGTTGGGTTAGGTTTGGTGCGGTTAGCACGTTTTGTGAATAGCTTACAATCTCGAATTCTTTGATTTCGGTGATAGTTAGGTTAGGTTGGGTTAGGTTTGTTGAGGTTTGCGAGTTTTTTGTATATTTTTTCAATCTCCAATTCTTCGATTTTGGAGATCGTAAGTTAAGTTGGGTTAGGTTTGGTGAGGTAAGCACCTTTTGTGTATATTTTTGCAATGTCGATTTCTTTGATTTCGGAGATGGTTAGATTCGGTTGGGTTTGGTTTGGTGCGGTAAACACCTTTTGTGTATATTTTTGCAATGTCGATTTCTTTGATTTCGGAGATGGTTAGATTAGGTTGGGTTTGGTTTGGTGCGGTAAGCACCTTTTGTGTATATTTTTGCAATGTCGAATTCTTTGATTTCGGTGATAGTTAGGTAAGGTTGGATTAGGTTGGGTTTGGTTTGGTGCGGTAAACACCTTTTGTGTATATTTTTCAATGTCGAATTCTTTGATTTTCGGTGATGGTTAGGTTTGGTGAGATAAGCGAGTTTTTTGTATATTTTTGCAATGTCGAATTCTTTGATTTCGGTGATGGTTAGGTTAGGTTGGGTTAGGTTTGGTGCGGTTAGCACGTTTTGTGAATAGCATACAATCTCGAATTCTTTGATTTCGGTGATAGTTAGGTTTGGTAAGGTAAGCACGTTTTGTGTATATTTTTGCAATGTCGATTTCTTTGATTTCGGAGATGGTTAGATTAGGTTGGGTTTGGTTTGGTGCGGTAAGCACCTTTTGTGTATATTTTTGCAATGTCGATTTCTTTGATTTCGGAGATGGTTAGATTAGGTTGGGTTTGGTTTGGTGCGGTAAGCACCTTTTGTGTATATTTTTGCAATGTCGAATTCTTTGATTTCGGTGATGGTAAGGTTGGGTTGGGTTAGGTTTGGTGCGGAAAGCACGTTTAGTGAATATCTAACAAACTCGAATTTTTTTATTTCGGTGGTAGTTAGGATAGGTTGGGTTAGGTTTGGTGAGGTTAGCGAGTTTTTTGTACATTTTTGCAATGTCGAATTTCTTGATTTTGGTGATAGTTAGCTTAAGTTGGATTAGGTTTGGTGAGATTAGCGAGTTTTTTGTATATTTTTGCAATGTCGAATTTTTTGATTTCGGTGATGGTTAGGTTAGGTTGGGTTAGGTTTGCTGAGGTAAGCACCTTTTGTGTATATTTTTGCAATGTCAAATTCTTTAATTTCGGTGATGGTTAGGTTAGGTTGGATTAGGTTTGTTGAGATTAGCGATTTTTTTGTATATTTTTGCAATGTCGAATTCTTTGATTTCGGTGATGGTTAGGTTAGGTTGGGTCAGGTTTGGTGAGGTTAGCACCTTTTGTGTATATTTTTGCAATGTGAAATACTTTGATTTTGGAGATGGTTAGGCTAGGTTGGGTTAGGTTTGGTGCGGTGGGCACGTTTAGTGAATAACTTACAATCTCGAATTCTTTGATTTCGGTGGTAGTTAGGTTAGGTTGGGTTAGGTTTCGTGAGGTTAGCGAGTTTTTTGAACATTTTTGCAATGTCGAATTCTTTGATTCCGGTGATGGTTTGGTTAGGTTGGGTAAGGTTTGGTGCGGTAAGCACGTTTCGTGAATAACTTACAATCTCTAATTCTTTGATTTCGGTGGTAGTTAGGTTAGGTTGGGTTAGGTTTTGTGAGGTAACCACCTTTTCTGTATATTTTTCAATGTCGAATTCTTTTTTTTCTGTGAAGATTAGGTTAGATTGGGTTAGGTTTGGTGGGATAAGCGAGTTTTTTGTATATTTTTGCAATGTCGAATTCTTTGATTTCGGAGATGGTTAGGTTAGGTTGGGTTAGGTTTGGTGCGGTTAGCACGTTTAGTGAATAACTAACAATCTCGAATTCTTTGATTTCGGTGATAGTTAGGTTAGGTTGGGTTAGGTTTGTTGAGATTTGCGAGTTTTTTTTATATTTTTTCAATATCGAATTTTTCGATTTTGGAGATGGTTGGGTAAAATGGGTTAGGTTTGGTGAGGTAAGCACCTTTTGTGTATATTTTTGCAATGTCGAATTCTTTGATTTTCGGTGATGGTTAGGTTTGGTGAGATAAGCGAGTTTTTTGTATATTTTTGCAATGTCGAATTCTTTGATTTCGGTGATGGTTAGGTTAGGTTGGGTTAGGTTTGGTGCGGTTAGCACGTTTTGTGAATAGCATACAATCTCGAATTCTTTCATTTCGGTGATAGTTAGGTTTGGTAAGGTAAGCACGTTTTGTGTATATTTTTGCAATGTCGAATTCTTTAATTTCGGTGATGGTTAGGTTAGGTCGGGTTAGGTTTGGTGAGGTTAGCGAGTTTTGTGAATAGCTTACAATCTCGAATTCTTTGATTTCCGTGTTGGTTAGGTTAGGTTGGGTTAAGTTTGGTAAGGTTAGCACGTTTTGTGAATATTTTTGCAATGTCGAATTCTTTGATTTCGGTGATGGTAAGGTTAGGTTGGGTTAGGTTTGGTGCGGTAAGCATGTTTAGTGAATAACTAACAAACTCGAATTTTTTGATTTCGGTGGTAGTTAGGTTAGGTTGGGTTAGGTTTGGTGAGGTAAGCGAGTTTTTTGTTCATTTTTGCAATGTCGAATTCTTTGATTTCGGTGATAGTTAGGTTAGGTCGGGTTAAGTTTGGTGAGGTAAGCGAGTTTTGTGAATATTTTTGCAATGTCGAATTCTTTGATTTCGGTGATGGTTAGGTTAGGTTGGATTAGGTTTGGTGAGATTAGCGATTTTTTTGTATATTTTTGCAATGTCGAATTCTTTGATTTTGGTGATGGTTAGGTTAGGTTGGGTTAAGTTTGGTGAGGTAAGCACCTTTTGTGTATATTTTTGCAATTTCGATTTCTTTGATTTCGGAGATGGTTAGATTAGGTTGGGTTTGGTTTGGTGCGGTAAGCACCTTTTGTGTATATTTTTGCAATGTCGATTTCTTTGATTTCGGAGATGGTTAGATTAGGTTGGGTTTGGTTTGGTGCGGTAAGCACCTTTTGTGTATATTTTTGCAATGTCGAATTCTTTGATTTCGGTGATAGTTAGGTAAGGTTGGATTAGGTTGGGTTTGGTTTGGTGCGGTAAACACCTTTTGTGTATATTTTTGCAATGTCGATTTCTTTGATTTCGGAGATGGTTAGATTAGGTTGGGTTAGGTTTGGTGAGGTAACCACCTTTTGTGTATATTTTTCAATGTCGAATTCTTTGATTTTCGGTGATGGTTAGGTTTGGTGAGATAAGCGAGTTTTTTGTAAATTTTTGCAATGTCGAATTCTTTGATTTCGGTGATGGTTAGGTTAGGTTGGGTTAGGTTTGGTGCGGTTAGCACGTTTTGTGAATAGCATACAATCTCGAATTCTTTGATTTCGGTGATAGTTAGGTTTGGTAAGGTAAGCACGTTTTGTGTATATTTTTGCAATGTCGAATTCTTTGATTTCGGTGATGGTAAGGTTAGGTTGGGTTAGGTTTGGTGCGGTTAGCACGTTTTGTGAATAGCTAACAATCTCGAATTCTTTGATTTCGGTGATAGTTAGGTTAGGTTGGGTTAGGTTTGTTGAGGTTTGCGAGTTTTTTGTATATTTTTTCAATCTCCAATTCTTCGATTTTGGAGATCGTAAGTTAAGTTAGGTTAGGTTTGGTGAGGTAAGCACCTTTTGTGTATATTTTTGCAATGTCGATTTCTTTGATTTCGGAGATGGTTAGATTCGGTTGGGTTTGGTTTGGTGCGGTAAACACCTTTTGTGTATATTTTTGCAATGTCGATTTCTTTGATTTCGGAGATGGTTAGATTAGGTTGGGTTTGGTTTGGTGCGGTAAGCACCTTTTTTGTATATTTTTGCAATGTCGAATTCTTTGATTTCGGTGATAGTTAGGTTAGGTTGGATTAGGTTGGGTTTGGTTTGGTGCGGTAAACACCTTTTGTGTATATTTTTGCAATGTCGATTTCTTTGATTTCGGAGATGGTTAGATTAGGTTGGGTTAGGTTTGGTGAGGTAACCACCTTTTGTGTATATTTTTCAATGTCGAATTCTTTGATTTTCGGTGATGGTTAGGTTTGGTGAGATAAGCGAGTTTTTTGTATATTTTTGCAATGTCGAATTCTTTGATTTCGGTGATGGTTAGGTTAGGTTGGGTTAGGTTTGGTGCGGAAAGCACGTTTAGTGAATATCTAACAAACTCGAATTTTTTTATTTCGGTGGTAGTTAGGATAGGTTGGGTTAGGTTTGGTGAGGTTAGCGAGTTTTTTGTACATTTTTGCAATGTCGAATTTCTTGATTTCGGTGATAGTTAGCTTAGGTTGGATTAGGTTTGGTGAGATTAGCGAGTTTTTTGTATATTTTTGCAATGTCGAATTCTTTAATTTCGGTGATGGTTAGGTTAGGTTGGGTTAGGTTTGGTGAGGTAACCACCTTTTGTGTATATTTTTCAATGTCGAATTCTTTGATTTTCGGTGATGGTTAGGTTTGGTGAGATAAGCGAGTTTTTTGTATATTTTTGCAATGTCGAACTCTTTGATTTCGGTGATGGTTAGGTTAGGTTGGGTTAGGTTTGGTGCGGTTAGCACGTTTTGTGAATAGCATACAATCTCGAATTCTTTCATTTCGGTGATAGTTAGGTTTGGTAAGGTAAGCACGTTTTGTGTATATTTTTGCAATGTCGAATTCTTTGATTTCGGTGATGGTTAGGTTAGGTCGGGTTAGGTTTGGTGAGGTTAGCGAGTTTTGTGAATAGCTTACAATCTCGAATTCTTTGATTTCCGTGTTGGTTAGGATAGGTTGGGTTAAGTTTGGTAAGGTTAGCACGTTTTGTGAATATTTTTGCAATGTCGAATTCTTTGATTTCGGTGATGGTAAGGTTAGGTTGGGTTAGGTTTGGTGCGGTAAGCATGTTTAGTGAATAACTAACAAACTCGAATTTTTTGATTTCGGTGGTTGTTAGGTTAGGTTGGGTTAGGTTTGGTGAGGTAAGCGAGTTTTTTGTACATTTTTACAATGTTGAATTTCTTGATTTCGGTGATAGTTAGCTTAGGTTGGGTTAGGTTTGTTGAGGTAACCACCTTTTGTGTATATTTTTCCATGTCGAATTCTTTGATTTCGGTGATGGTTAGGTTAGGTTGGATTAGGTTTGGTGAGATAAGCGATTTTTTTGTATATTTTTGCAATGTCGAATTCTTTGATTTCGGTGATGGTTAGGTTAGGTTGGGTTAGGTTTGCTGAGGTAAGCACCTTTTGTGTATATTTTTGCAATGTTGATTTCTTTGATTTCGGTGATGGTTAGGTTAGGTTGGGTTAGGTTTGGTGAGGTTAGCACCTTTTGTGTATATTTTTGCAATGTGAAATTCTTTGATTTTGGAGATGGTTAGGCTAGGTTGGGTTAGGTTTGGTGCGGTAAGCACGTTTAGTGAATAACTTACAATCTCGAATTCTTTGATTTCGGTGGTAGTGAGGTTAGGTTGGGTTAGGTTTGTTGAGATTTGCGAGTTTTTTTTATATTTTTTCAATCTCGAATTCTTTGATTTTCAGTGATGATTAGGTTAGGTCGGGTTAAGTTTGGTGAGGTTAGCGAGTTTTTTGTACATTTTTGCAATGTCGAATTTCTTGATTTCGGTGATAGTTAGGTTAGGTTGGATAAGGTTTGGTGAGATAAGCGAGTTTTTTGTATATTTTTGAAATGTCGAATTCTTTGATTTCGGTGATAGTTAGGTTAGGTTGGGTTAGGTTTGTTGAGGTCACCACCTTTTGTGTTTATTTTTTAATGTCGAATTCTTTGATTTCAGTGATAGTTAGGTTCGGTTGGGTTAGGTGAGGTGAGGTAAGCACCTTTTGTGTATATTTTTGCAATGTGAAATTCTTTGATTTCGGTGATGGTTAGGTTAGGTTGGGTTAGGTTTGGTGAGGTTAGCGAGTTTTTTGTACATTTTTGCAATGTCGAATTCCTTGATTTCGGTAATAGTAAGGTTAGGCTGGGTTAGGTTTTTTGAGGTAACCACCTTTTGTGTATATTTTTCAATGTCAAATTCTTTGATTTTCAGTGATGATTAGGTTAGGTCGGGTTAGGTTTGGTGAGGTTAGCACGTTTTGTGTATATTTTTGCAATGTCGAATTCTTTGATTTCGGTGATGGTTAGGTTAAGTCGGGTTAGGTTTGGTGAGGTTAGCGAGTTTTGTAAATAACTTAAAATCTCGAATTCTTTGATTTCCGTGTTGGTTAGGCATAGGGAGGGTGAGGTTTGGTGATGTTATCACGTTATGTGTATATTTTTGCAATGTCGAATTCTTTGATTTCGGTGATGGTTAGGTTAGGTTGGGTTAGGTTTGGTGAGGTTAGCGAGTTTTTTGTACATTTTTGCAATGTCGAATTCCTTGATTTCGGTGATAGTAAGGTTAGGCTGGGTTAGGTTTGTTGAGGTAACCACCTTTTGTGTATATTTTTCAATGTCAAATTCTTTGATTTTCAGTGATGATTAGGTAAGGTCGGGTGAGGTTTGGTGATGTTATCACGTTTTGTGTATATTTTTGCAATGTCGAATTCTTTGATTTCGGTGATGATAAGGTTAGGTCGGGTTAAGTTTGGTGAGGTTAGCGAGTTTTTTGTACATTTTTGCAATGTCGAATTTCTTGATTTCGGTGATAGTTAGGTTAGGTTGGATAAGGTTTGGTGAGATAAGCGAGTTTTTTGTATATTTTTGAAATGTCGAATTCTTTGATTTCGGTGATAGTTAGGTTAGGTTGGGTTAGGTTTGTTGAGGTCACCACCTTTTGTGTTTATTTTTTAATGTCGAATTCTTTGATTTCAGTGATAGTTAGGTTCGGTTGGGTTAGGTGAGGTGAGGTAAGCTCCTTTTGTGTATATTTTTGCAATGTGAAATTCTTTGATTTCGGTGATGGTTAGGTTAGGTTGGGTTAGGTTTGGTGAGGTTAGCGAGTTTTTTGTACATTTTTGCAATGTCGAATTCCTTGATTTCGGTAATAGTAAGGTTAGGCTGGGTTAGGTTTGTTGAGGTAACCACCTTTTGTGTATATTTTTCAATGTCAAATTCTTTGATTTTCAGTGATGATTAGGTTAGGTCGGGTTAGGTTTGGTGAGGTTAGCACGTTTTGTGTATATTTTTGCAATGTCGAATTCTTTGATTTCGGTGATGGTTAGGTTAAGTCGGGTTAGGTTTGGTGAGGTTAGCGAGTTTTGTAAATAACTTAAAATCTCGAATTCTTTGATTTCCGTGTTGGTTAGGCATAGGGAGGGTGAGGTTTGGTGATGTTATCACGTTATGTGTATATTTTTGCAATGTCGAATTCTTTGATTTCGGTGATGGTTAGGTTAGGTTGGGTTAGGTTTGGTGAGGTTAGCGAGTTTTTTGTACATTTTTGCAATGTCGAATTCCTTGATTTCGGTGATAGTAAGGTTAGGCTGGGTTAGGTTTGTTGAGGTAACCACCTTTTGTGTATATTTTTCAATGTCAAATTCTTTGATTTTCAGTGATGATTAGGTTAGGTCGGGTGAGGTTTGGTGATGTTATCACGTTTTGTGTATATTTTTGCAATGTCGAATTCTTTGATTTCGGTGATGGTTAGGTTAGGTTGGATTAGGTTTGGTGAGATTAGCGTTTTTTTGTATATTTTTGCAATGTCGAATTCTTTGATTTCGGTGATGGTTAGGTTAGGTTGGGTTAGGTTTGGTGAGGTTAGCACCTTTTGTGTATATTTTTGCAATGTGAAATACTTTGATTTTGGAGATGGTTAGGCTAGGTTGGGTTAGGTTTGGTGCGGTGGGCACGTTTAGTGAATAACTCACAATCTCGAATTCTTTGATTTCGGTGGTAGTTAGTTTAGGTTGGGTTAGGTTTCGTGAGGTAAGCGAGTTTTTTGAACATTTTTGCAATGTCGAATTCTTTGATTCCGGTGATGGTTAGGTTAGGTTGGGTAAGGTTTGGTGCGGTAAGCACGTTTAGTGAAGAACTTACAATCTCTAATTCTTTGATTTCGGTGGTAGTTAGGTTAGGTTGGGTTAGGTTTTGTGAGGTTAGCGAGTTTTTTGTACATTTTTGCAATGTCGAATTCTTTGATTTCGGAGATGGTTAGGTTAGGTTGGGTTAGGTTTAGTGCGGTTAGCACGTTTAGTGAATAACTTACAATCTCGAATTCTTTGATTTCGGTGGTAGTAAGGTTAGGTTGGGTTAGGTTTGGTGAGGTAAGCGAGTTTTTTGTTCATTTTTGCAATGTCGAATTCTTTGATTTCGGTGATAGTTAGGTTAGGTCGGGTTAAGTTTGGTGAGGTAAGCGAGTTTTGTGAATATTTTTGCAATGTCGAATTCTTTGATTTCGGTGATGGTTAGGTTAGGTTGGATTAGGTTTGGTGAGGTTAGCACCTTTTGTGTATATTTTTGCAATGTGAAATTCTTTGATTTTGGAGATGGTTAGGCTAGGTTGGGTTAGGTTTGGTGTGGTAAGCACGTTTAGAGAATAACTTACAATCTCGAATTCTTTGATTTCGGTGGTAGTTAGGTTAGGTTGGGTTTGGTTTGGTGAGGTAAGCGAGTTTTTTGTACATTTTTGCAATGTCGAATTCTTTGATTTCGGTGATAGTAAGGTTGTGTTGGGTTAGGTTTGGTGCGGTAAGCACCTTTTGTGTATAATTTTGCAATGTCGAATTCTTTGATTTCGGTGATGGTTAGGTTAGGTTGGGTTAGGTTTGCCGAGGTAAGCATCTTTTGTGTATATTTTTGCAATGTTTATTTCTTTGATTTCGGTGATGGTTTGGTTAGGTTGGGTTAGGTTTGGTGAGGTTAGCGAGTTTTTTGTTCATTTTTGCAATGTCGAATTCTTTGATTTCGGTGATAGTTAGGTTGGGTTGGGTTAGGTTTTGTGCGGTAAGCACCTTTTGTGTATAATTTTGCAATGTCGAATTCTTTGATTTCGGTGATAGTTAGGTTGGGTTGGGTTAGGTTTGGTGAGGTAATCACCTTTTGTGTATATTTTTCAATGTCGAATTCTTTGGTTTTCGGTGATGGTTAGGTTTGGTGAGATAAGCGAGTTTTTTGTATATTTTTGCAATGTCGAATTCTTTGATTTCTCTGATGGTTAGGTTAGGTTGGGTTAGGTTTGGTGCGGTTAGCACGTTTTGTGAATAGCTTACAATCTCGAATTCTTTGATTTCGGTGATAGTTAGGTTAGGTTGGGTTAGGTTTGTTGAGGTTTGCGAGTTTTTTGTATATTTTTTCAATCTCCAATTCTTCGATTTTGGAGATCGTAAGTTAAGTTGGGTTAGGTTTGGTGAGGTAAGCACCTTTTGTGTATATTTTTGCAATGTCGATTTCTTTGATTTCGGAGATGGTTAGATTCGGTTGGGTTTGGTTTGGTGCGGTAAACACCTTTTGTGTATATTTTTGCAATGTCGATTTCTTTGATTTCGGAGATGGTTAGATTAGGTTGGGTTTGGTTTGGTGCGGTAAGCACCTTTTGTGTATATTTTTGCAATGTCGAATTCTTTGATTTCGGTGATGGTAAGGTTGGGTTGGGTTAGGTTTGGTGCGGAAAGCACGTTTAGTGAATATCTAACAAACTCGAATTTTTTAATTTCGGTGGTAGTTAGGATAGGTTGGGTTAGGTTTGGTGAGGTTAGCGAGTTTTTTGTACATTTTTGCAATGTCGAATTTCTTGATTTTGGTGATAGTTAGCTTAAGTTGGATTAGGTTTGGTGAGATTAGCGAGTTTTTTGTATATTTTTGCAATGTCGAATTTTTTGATTTCGGTGATGGTTAGGTTAGGTTGGGTTAGGTTTGCTGAGGTAAGCACCTTTTGTGTATATTTTTGCAATGTCGAATTCTTTAATTTCGGTGATGGTTAGGTTAGGTTGGATTAGGTTTGGTGAGATTAGCGATTTTTTTGTATATTTTTGCAATGTCGAATTCTTTGATTTCGGTGATGGTTAGGTTAGGTTGGGTCAGGTTTGGTGAGGTTAGCACCTTTTGTGTATATTTTTGCAATGTGAAATACTTTGATTTTGGAGATGGTTAGGCTAGGTTGGGTTAGGTTTGGTGCGGTGGGCACGTTTAGTGAATAACTTACAATCTCGAATTCTTTGATTTCGGTGGTAGTTAGGTTAGGTTGGGTTAGGTTTCGTGAGGTTAGCGAGTTTTTTGAACATTTTTGCAATGTCGAATTCTTTGATTCCGGTGATGGTTTGGTTAGGTTGGGTAAGGTTTGGTGCGGTAAGCACGTTTCGTGAATAACTTACAATCTCTAATTCTTTGATTTCGGTGGTAGTTAGGTTAGGTTGGGTTAGGTTTCGTGAGGTTAGCGAGTTTTTTGAACATTTTTGCAATGTCGAATTCTTTGATTCCGGTGATGGTTTGGTTAGGTTGGGTAAGGTTTGGTGCGGTAAGCACGTTTCGTGAATAACTTACAATCTCTAATTCTTTGATTTCGGTGGTAGTTAGGTTAGGTTGGGTTAGGTTTTGTGAGGTAACCACCTTTTCTGTATATTTTTCAATGTCGAATTCTTTTTTTTCTGTGAAGATTAGGTTAGATTGGGTTAGGTTTGGTGGGATAAGCGAGTTTTTTGTATATTTTTGCAATGTCGAATTCTTTGATTTCGGAGATGGTTAGGTTAGGTTGGGTTAGGTTTGGTTCGGTTAGCACGTTTAGTGAATAACTAACAATCTCGAATTCTTTGATTTCGGTGGTAGTAAGGTTAGGTTGGGTTAGGTTTGGTGAGGTAAGCGAGTTTTTTGTTCATTTTTGCAATGTCGAATTCTTTGATTTCGGTGATAGTTAGGTTAGGTTGGGTTAAGTTTGGTGAGGTAAGCGAGTTTTGTGAATATTTTTGCAATGTCGAATTCTTTGATTTCGGTGATGGTTAGGTAAGGTTGGATTAGGTTTGGTGAGATTAGCGATTTTTTTGTATATTTTTGCAATGTCGAATTCTTTGATTTTGGTGATGGTTAGGTTAGGTTGGGTTAAGTTTGGTGAGGTAAGCGAGTTTTGTGAATATTTTTGCAATGTCGAATTCTTTGATTTCGGTGATGGTTAGGTTAGGTTGGGTTAGGTTTGGTGAGGTTAGCACCTTTTGTGTATATTTTTGCAATGTGAAATTCTTTGATTTTGGAGATGGTTAGGCTAGGTTGGGTTAGGTTTGGTGTGGTAAGCACGTTTAGAGAATAACTTACAATCTCGAATTCTTTGATTTCGGTGGTAGTTAGGTTAGGTTGGGTTTGGTTTGGTGGGGTAAGCGAGTTTTTTGTACATTTTTGCAATGTCGAATTCTTTGATTTCGGTGATAGTTAGGTTAGGTTGGGTTAGGTTTGTTGAGATTTGCGAGTTTTTTTTATATTTTTTCAATCTCGAATTTTTCGATTTTGGAGATGGTTGGGTAAAATGGGTTAGGTTTGGTGAGGTAAGCACCTTTTGTGTTTATTTTTGCAATTTCGATTTCTTTGATTTCGGAGATGGTTAGATTAGGTTGGGTTTGGTTTGGTGCGGTAAGCACCTTTTGTGTATATTTTTGCAATGTCGAATTCTTTGATTTCGGTGATAGTTAGGTTGAGTTGGGTTAGGTTTGGTGAGGAGACCACCTTTTGTGTATATTTTTCAATGTCGAATTCTTTGATTTTCGGTGATGGTTAGGTTTGGTGAGATAAGCGAGTTTTTTGTATATTTTTGCAATGTCGAATTCTTTGATTTCGGTGATGGTTAGGTTAGGTTGGGTTAGGTTTGGTGCGGTTAGCACGTTTTGTGAATAGCATACAATCTCGAATTCTTTCATTTCGGTGATAGTTAGGTTTGGTAAGGTAAGCACGTTTTGTGTATATTTTTGCAATGTCGAATTCTTTAATTTCGGTGATGGTTAGGTTAGGTCGGGTTAGGTTTGGTGAGGTTAGCGAGTTTTGTGAATAGCTTACAATCTCGAATTCTTTGATTTCCGTGTTGGTTAGGTTAGGTTGCGTTAAGTTTGGTAAGGTTAGCACGTTTTGTGAATATTTTTGCAATGTCGAATTCTTTGATTTCGGTGATGGTAAGGTTAGGTTGGGTTAGGTTTGGTGCGGTAAGCATGTTTAGTGAATAACTAAGAAACTCGAATTTTTTGATTTCGGTGGTAGTTAGGTTAGGTTGGGTTAGGTTTGGTGAGGTAAGCGAGTTTTTTGTACATTTTTACAATGTTGAATTTCTTGATTTCGGTGATAGTTAGCTTAGGTTGGGTTAGGTTTGTTGAGGTAACCACCTTTTGTGTATATTTTTCCATGTCGAATTCTTTGATTTCGGTGATGGTTAGGTTAGGTTGGGTTAGGTTTGGTGAGGTTAGCACCTTTTGTGTATATTTTTGCAATGTGAAATTCTTTGATTTTGGAGATGGTTAGGCTAGGTTGGGTTAGGTTTGGTGCGGTAAGCACGTTTAGTGAATAACTTACAATCTCGAATTCTTTGATTTCGGTGGTACTTAGGTTAGGTTGGGTTAGGTTTCGTGAGGTTAGCGAGTTTTTTGAACATTTTTGCAATGTCGAATTCTTTGATTCCGGTGATGGTTAGGTTAGGTTGGGTAAGGTTTGGTGCGGTAAGCACGTTTAGTGAATAACTTACAATCTCTAATTCTTTGATTTCGGTGGTAGTAAGGTTAGGTTGGGTTAGGTTTTGTGAGGTTAGCGAGTTTTTTGTACATTTTTGCAATGTCGAATTTCTTGATTTCGGTGATAGTTAGGTTAGGTTGGGTTAGGTTTGTTGAGGTAACCACTTTTTGTGAATAACTTACAATCTCGAATTCTTTGATTTCCGTGTTGGTTAGGTTTAGGTAGGGTATGGTTTGGTGAGGTTATCACGTTTTGTGTATATTTTTGCAATGTCGAATTCTTTGATTTCGGTGATGGTAAGGTTAGGTTGGGTTAGGTTTGGTGAGGTAACCACCTTTTGTGTATATTTTTGCAATGTCGAATTCTTTGATTTCGGTTATGGTTAGGTTAGTTCGGGTTAGGTTTGGTGAGGTTAGCGAGTTTTGTGAATAACTTACAATCTCGAATTCTTTGATTTCCGTGTTGGTTAGGTTTATGTACGGTTAGGTTTGGTGAGGTTATCACGTTTTGTGTATATTTTTGCAATGTCGAATTCTTTGATTTCGGTGATGGTTAGGTTAGGTTGGATTAGGTTTGGTGAGATTAGCGAGTTTTTCGTATATTTTTGCAATGTCGAATTCTTTGATTTCGGTGATGGTTAGGTTAGGTTGGGTTAGGTTTGCTGAGGTAAGCACCTTTTGTGTATATTTTTGCAATGTTGATTTCTTTGATTTCGGTGATGGTTTGGTAAGCTTGGGTTAGGTTTGGTGAGATTAGCGAGTTTTTTGTATATTTTTGCAATGTCGAATTCTTTGATTTCGGTGCTGGTTAGGTTAGGTTGGGTTAGGTTTGGTGAGGTTAGCACCTTCGTGTATATTTTTGCAATGTGAAATTCTTTGATTTTGGAGATGGTTAGGCTAGGTTGGGTTAGGTTTGGTGCGGTAAGCACGTTTAGTGAATAACTTTCAATCTCGAATTCTTTGATTTCGGTGATAGTTAGGTTAGGTTGGGTTAGGTTTTGTGAGGTAACCACCTTTTGTATATATTTTTCAATGACGAATTCTTTGATTTTCAGTGATTAGGTTAGATTGGGCTAGGTTTGGTGGGATTAGCGAGTTTATTGTATATTTTTGCAATGTCGAATTCTTTGATTTCGGAGATGGTTAGGTTAGGTTGGGTTAGGTTTGGTGAGGTTAGCGAGTTTTTTGTTCATTTTTGCAATGTCGAATTCTTTGATTTCGGTGCTGGTTAGGTTAGGTTGGGTTAGGTTTCGTGAGGTTAGCGAGTTTTTTGAATATTTTTGCAATGTCGAATTCTTTGATTTCGGTGATAGTTAGGTTAGGTTGGGTTAGGTTTTGTGAGGTAACCACCTTTTGTGTATATTTTTCAATGACGAATTCTTTGATTTTCAGTGATTAGGTTAGATTGGGCTAGGTTTGGTGGGATTAGCGAGTTTTTTGTATATTTTTGCAATGTCGAATTCTTTGATTTCGGAGATGGTTAGGTTAGGTTGGGTTAGGTTTGGTGAGGTTTGCGAGTTTTTTGTATATTTTTGCAATCTCGAATTCTTTGATTTTGGTGATAGTTAGGTTAGGTTGGTTTAGGTTTGGTGCGGTTAGCACTTTTTGTGTATATTTTTGCAATGTCGAATTCTTTGGTTTTGGTGATGGTTATTTTAGGTTGGGTTTGGTTTGGTGAGCTTAGCGAGTTTTTTGTATATTTTTGCAATGTCGAATTCTTTGATTTTGGTGATAGTTAGGTTAGGTTGGGTTAGGTTTTGTGAGGTTAGCGAGTTTTTTGTACATTTTTGCAATGTCGAATTTCTTGATTTCGGTGATAGTTAGGTTAGGTTGGGTTAGGTTTGTTGAGGTAACCACCTTTTGTGAATAACTTACAATCTCGAATTCTTTGATTTCCGTGTTGGTTAGGTTTAGGTAGGGTATGGTTTGGTGAGGTTATCACGTTTTGTGTATATTTTGGCAATGTCGAATTCTTTGATTTCGGTGATGGTTAGGTTAGGTTGGGTTAGGTTTGGTGAGGTAACCACCTTTTGTGTATATTTTTGCAATGTCGAATTCTTTGATTTCGGTTATGGTTAGGTTAGTTCGGGTTAGGTTTGGTGAGGTTAGCGAGTTTTGTGAATAACTTACAATCTCGAATTCTTTGATTTCCGTGTTGGTTAGGTTTATGTAGGGTTAGGTTTGGTGAGGTTATCACGTTTTGTGTATATTTTTGCAATGTCGAATTCTTTGATTTCGGTGATGGTTAGGTTAGGTTGGGTTAGGTTTGCTGAGGTAAGCACCTTTTGTGTATATTTTTGCAATGTTGATTTCTTTGATTTCGGTGATGGTTTGGTAAGCTTGGGTTAGGTTTGGTGAGATTAGCGAGTTTTTTGTATATTTTTGCAATGTCGAATTCTTTGATTTCGGTGATGGTTAGGTTAGGTTGGGTTAGGTTTGGTGAGGTTAGCACCTTCGTGTATATTTTTGCAATGTGAAATTCTTTGATTTTGGAGATGGTTAGGCTAGGTTGGGTTAGGTTTGGTGCGGTAAGCACGTTTAGTGAATAACTTTCAATCTCGAATTCTTTGATTTCGGTGGTAGTTAGGTTAGGTTGGGTTAGGTTTCGTGAGGTTAGCGAGTTTTTTGAATATTTTTGCAATGTCGAATTCTTTGATTTCGGTGATAGTTAGGTTAGGTTGGGTTAGGTTTTGTGAGGTAACCACCTTTTGTATATATTTTTCAATGACGAATTCTTTGATTTTCAGTGATTAGGTTAGATTGGGCTAGGCTTGGTGGGATTAGCGAGTTTTTTGTATATTTTTGCAATGTCGAATTCTTTGATTTCGGAGATGGTTAGGTTAGGTTGGGTTAGGTTTGGTGAGGTTAGCGAGTTTTTTGTTCATTTTTGCAATGTCGAATTCTTTGATTTCGGTGATAGTTAGGTTAGGTTGGGTTAGGTTTGGTGAGGTTTGCGAGTTTTTTGTATATTTTTGCAATCTCGAATTCTTTGATTTTGGTGATAGTTAGGTTAGGTTGGTTTAGGTTTGGTGCGGTTAGCACTTTTTGTGTATATTTTTGCAATGTCGAATTCTTTGATTTTGGTGATGGTTATTTTAGGTTGGGTTTGGTTTGGTGAGCTTAGCGAGTTTTTTGTATATTTTTGCAATGTCGAATTCTTTGATTTTGGTGATAGTTAGGTTAGGTTGGGTTAGGTTTTGTGAGGTTAGCGAGTTTTTTGTACATTTTTGCAATGTCGAATTTCTTGATTTCGGTGATAGTTAGGTTAGGTTGGGTTAGGTTTGTTGAGGTAACCACCTTTTGTGAATAACTTACAATCTCGAATTCTTTGATTTCCGTGTTGGTTAGGTTTAGGTAGGGTATGGTTTGGTGAGGTTATCACGTTTTGTGTATATTTTTGCAATGTCGAATTCTTTGATTCCGGTGATGGTTAGGTTAGGTTGGATTAGGTTTGGTGAGATTAGCGAGTTTTTCGTATATTTTTGCAATGTCGAATTCTTTGATTTCGGTGATGGTTAGGTTAGGTTGGGTTAGGTTTGCTGAGGTAAGCACCTTTTGTGTATATTTTTGCAATGTTGATTTCTTTGATTTCGGTGATGGTTTGGTAAGCTTGGGTTAGGTTTGGTGAGATTAGCGAGTTTTTTGTATATTTTTGCAATGTCGAATTCTTTGATTTCGGTGATGGTTAGGTTAGGTTGGGTTAGGTTTGGTGAGGTTAGCACCTTCGTGTATATTTTTGCAATGTGAAATTCTTTGATTTTGGAGATGGTTAGGCTAGGTTGGGTTAGGTTTGGTGCGGTAAGCACGTTTAGTGAATAACTTTCAATCTCGAATTCTTTGATTTCGGTGGTAGTTAGGTTAGGTTGGGTTAGGTTTCGTGAGGTTAGCGAGTTTTTTGAATATTTTTGCAATGTCGAATTCTTTGATTTCGGTGATAGTTAGGTTAGGTTGGGTTAGGTTTTGTGAGGTAACCACCTTTTGTGTATATTTTTCAATGACGAATTCTTTGATTTTCAGTGATTAGGTTAGATTGGGCTAGGTTTGGTGGGATTAGCGAGTTTTTTGTATATTTTTGCAATGTCGAATTCTTTGATTTCGGAGATGGTTAGGTTAGGTTGGGTTAGGTTTGGTGAGGTTAGCGAGTTTTTTGTTCATTTTTGCAATGTCGAATTCTTTGATTTCGGTGATAGTTAGGTTAGGTTGGGTTAGGTTTGGTGAGGTTTGCGAGTTTTTTGTATATTTTTGCAATCTCGAATTCTTTGATTTTGGTGATAGTTAGGTTAGGTTGGGTTAGGTTTGGTGCGGTTAGCACTTTTTGTGTATATTTTTGCAATGTCGAATTCTTTGATTTTGGTGATGGTTATTTTAGGTTGGGTTTGGTTTGGTGAGCTTAGCGAGTTTTTTGTATATTTTTGCAATGTCGAATTCTTTGATTTTGGTGATAGTTAGGTTAGGTTGGGTTAGGTTTGGTGAGGTTAGCACCTTTTGTGTTTTTTTTTTTTGGCAATGTGAAATTCTTTGATTTCGGAGATAGTTAGGCTAGGTTAGTTTAGGTTTGGTGCGGTAAGCACGTTTAGTGAATAACTTACAATCTCGAATTCTTTGATTTCGGTGATGGTTAGGTTAGGTTGGGATAGGTTTAGTGAGGGTAGCGAGCAGTGGCGGCTCGTCCTATTGGGCTGCTGGGCTGCAGCCCCTCATATAAAATTCTAAGATATTTGTTTAATAATACATTTAATATTTTATTTATTAATGATATTTTTTTATTAGTTGGATGGACGAACTATTGGGGCCTTCGACAGAGTAAATATTACTTACAATATCATCCATATCCAAAAGGGTGATATTGTAAGTAATGTTGACCGTTTCGAAGACCCCACCAACTTGTATGGTGACAGATGAATTAAAATTTTGCTGTACTGGCTGTAAAGTGGTACAGCGCCGCGCTGAACGCTGCTCAGCCCGGAGTTTTGGAACGAGAAAGAGAAAGAGCTATTTGCAACTGCAGATAGCTCTTTCTCTTTCACTCACTCTGCCGTTTTGGGCTGGACAGTCGGCAGCCTTCGCCTGTTAAACGACATTCATCTGTCAGTTTGTGTAAGATTTCGCGCGCTTGATCTTACATTTGATTAGTTGAATCGCACGATCACAGCTTTATTCGTTTTTGTTACTCTTAATTGGTTGTGTACTCATCAAATCTTCGGTGAATCGTTTTCATTTTGATAACAGCAAACTTTTTTCAAATCTGTTTTACTTTTTCTCGTTATTTTTATTTAAATATATTAAGATTTTTATTCTTTTAAAAATGGAAGAACAAACAGTATAACGAAAACGTAAAAAAAAAATCGGGATGTTTTATTTAAAATTATTGATTGCGTTAAATTTTTGGTAAATTTGAAATGCCAATGAGGGGACACGATGAAACAGATGATTCAAAAAATCCAGGAGTTTTTCGGGGGCTTCTAGAATATTCACAAAATTTCGACGATTCTTTAAAAAAACATTTCCAAACTTCTTCGGTTTTTAAAGGGACATCAAAAACTATTCAAAATGAACTTTTAGATTGTATTTTGAACGTGTGTAGGGAACAAATAAGTGTTGAAACAAAAAAAGCAACTTATCTAGCTGTTATGGCAGATGAAACAACCGATGTATCGATGCATTGTCAACAGGTTAATGTTTTTTGTTACGAATTAGGGGTTAAGTTTTTGAAAGGTTTTGGGGTTTTTTTTTAATCCGCGTCGCGAAACCAGCAAGAACGATTTTTTTTAGCAATCTTACTGGAGTACCAGCGTATTTTTCGAAATCTTCATCGCGTTTGGACGCACCCCTTTAATGGGTGGTGAATTTTGCTAGTTTTTTTTTTTCAATAATACTTAAATCCACATGTAAGTGGTCGTACGCCAAAAATTGTGCTTATTTTGTCCTGTTATGACATGATAGAATAATTATGGTGACATTTTTTAGACATCTTTTCAGTGCAGCCCCGCCACTAAAAATTATCACGAGCCGCCACTGATACATATGTATATGTATGTATGTATATCGTATGGAGCATGTATGCTGTATACTCGGCATAACGAGGAGTGGGTGAGAAGAATGACAAGAATTGTACATAATGGATAGAGTGAAGAGTTCACACGTTGTTTCTGGATTGCATGCCCGTCTAACTGAATCAATCAACCCTTTTACTTTTAGGTACATACACTGGTTTCCCAGGAATTCAAATGAAAAATTATGGCTTTTATTTAATGTCCTATACATATGTATATATAGCTGCATTAGACGGATTTCGTTGTAGCTGTATAAATATAGAAATCTGTATATATACAGAAATTGCAATGAGGCGTGTACCCGCTCGAGTAACAAATATGTTGAATTAGTGTTTTTCAATTTGAACAATTTGGTGTCGCCCCAAAAATGTTGTCACCTGGTTCAGATCGCAATCCTAACGACGCTACTGGATACATCGTTTGTGGATGCACATTGAAAATGTAATAGCAATTTAAAAAAAATTAAAACACTTTATATACATACTCAGGACCGCCGAGAGGAATCCCGGACCCTGGAAAAATAATTCCATACCCTATGACAAACCAAAAAAAGTTATAGATATATTTTTAATATGCGAAAAATCTATCAGAACTATCAGAAAAATACCTTTATGTTAAACGATATTTTTTTAAATAATCGAATAAGAAAGTATGATATAACAGGTACTATTTCACATGGACAGAAAGAATGCGCGGATCGAAAAATAATAAACATTTAGCATTAAAGAAATATATGTATTTTTATGTAGAATAATATAAAATATCAATATCGATCAGCCGAAAGTTCCAACACGGAACCTCTCAAGTAGACCGGGTCCTGGAAATTTAACCCCAGCTCTCCCCTCCCCCCTCTCGACGGCCCTGTGCATACCATGAGAAAAATATAAAAATAAAAACCAGCCAAGATTATGATTATAAGATCTGAATAATCCGCGAGTTTCGTGCGTCCGAATAGTCAACGAGCAACAAATACCAGAACGCCACTCGGCACGCACTCGCGCGCATGTACAAAATAAATACACATAATATTATGTATGTATATATATATATATATATATATATATATATAAATAAATAAAAATCTATTTTAATGCCGTCAACAGATCCGGCATTCGTAAATGGGCGCACGTTGCGATTAAATCGGCCCAAAAGGCCGAATCGCATTTCCATCGCTTAAGCCGGACGAAACCGCGGCGGCTTAAGCCGGTGCGAACACCGCCCCCACATCAAATCCCCACCAAACCCTCATACCTCGTCGAAGGAACGAGAGGACCTCCGGTAATCTAATCAGCGACCTCCCGAACCCTCACTCACCCCCCCCCCCCCCCACCCCGATGGGGTTCGGCTCCCATCAGTCTCTTTCAGCCGGCGTTAGTGTCGAGGAGATTATACCCTGCTAATCTGAGGGCGGTTTCCGTGACGCACCCCCCGGCTTACGGGGCTCTCCCGAGACCCGGATTAGCTTTTATGTGTCACTTAATCCGAGGAGGGGGGGGGGCTGGGTTCGTGCCATGGGGGTCCGGGTTTGGTCCATGGGACGTGAGGCCGCGAAGTGACGGACACGGCCGGCGCTTCGCTAACTAAGCGCACCCCATGTATCAGGATGTGGGTCATCCGCTAACTTAATGAGAGCTTAACCGAAATAGGCTGACGGGCAGGTAGGGATCTGTGTGTGCGTGTGTGTGTGTGTGTATGTCTGTATGTAGTCCTCCTCTAAGGGTCGCGAGGTTTCGTAATAAAAATAATCCGATTTTGCGGACGTAATTGCCGTGACACCCCGTGGACGGGAATTAGTGCGGCCGTAAGGAATTAGCCGAAAATATGTATACAAAATAATTATTGTATGTGTGTGTGTATGGATTTTATTAATTCGTCGTTACGTTAATTATTCGGGCTACCGGAGTTTGTTATGAAAATTTTTTATTTTATAGAATGTCCAATTTGTATGTGTGTGTAGATCCGTTAGAATATGCTAATCGAGTGTTTGTACTTCATAGGTTGGTTTGGGACGTTTATCTTATTGTATATGTGAAAAGCCAGAGCCTCACAGGTACACAAAGTCATACGACATGGCATGCCTAGGTGGACTGTTGTTGTGAATGGGCGTATATTATATCGTTGTTAATTCTTATGAATCTATTTTTGCGACAAAAATAGTAATGTTTGCTATGATTATAGATTAAGAAGATAAATTTATCTTCTTAAAATAATAAGGATTAAGCTAATAAAATCTATTCTTAAATTTATACTTATGTATATGTTACACCGAATCCGTGAAATTGTCTATTACACGCATTCGGCAAGAGAATTGCCGAATGCGTGAAAAATGCAAGCATGTTGCCCAGTTCACGGATTCCGTAAATTCTTTGGCGAATGCGTGTATTCGGCAAGAATTTGTCTGCTCAAAGCATGTAGTCGGCAAATAGACCGCAGGGCTCCGATGTTGTGTTTTAGAACTGGACAGCGTGGACAAGTGTCAAAGTGACAGCTGAATGAGGGTGTTTGATTTAGTTTAATTTACATATTATTATGTATAATATGACTACATACATATGTTTCGATCATCTCATATGACTTATACATAAATTAATGCCATTTTTATACATTTTGATCAATATTTTAACAGTGAAACATATGTATGTAGTCATATTATACATAATAATATGTAAATTAAACTAAATTAAACATCCTTATTCAGCTGTCACTTTGACACTTGGTTATAATATAACACGCTGTCCAGTTCACGCATTCGGCAAAGAATTTACGGAATCCGTGAACTGAGCAACGTGCTTGCATTTTTCACGCATTCGGCAATTCTCTTGCCGAATGCTTGTAATAGACAATTTCATGGATTCGGTGTAACATATATACTCTTAAATATAACAAAATATATAAAATATAGAGTGAAAAAAGAAAAAGTTATAGGCGTTTAAATAATTAAAATCTGACATAGCTAGATGGTGACGAAAAGGGATATAAAGTAAGAAGTGGCTAATAAAAAAAAAACATGGGGACGGGGGGCGCCGGATTCTGGTATAATATATAATACATCTAATATATAATTTCGAAAGAGACTTTGTAAGTTTGTAACTATAGTTGGTTGGAAATCGAAAACAAGTCAGTTTCTATGACGATTCGATTGGGTGAATATTTTTTTTTAAGATTCAAATAAATTTAATAAAAAAAAACAAATGAATATTTACTATTAGATTCGCCATGTTTAAGCTGTTTATATTACAAACACTGAGGTAAATCAACTAGTGTTTCTACATATATAATCGTTTTTTTTATTTATTTAATCTCCATTGTCGTAGGTTTTATTATAAACAGTATATTTATTTTCGCCGTTGGTAACTGTTGTGTACAGTTTGTAACACATTAGTCACCAAAGGGGCTGTCTCAAAAATTACGCAAATATACTCGTACACGTTCCGCAAATGCGATTTGTCCGAATTTGCAAAGCGAATGTAATCCGTAAGCCACTCTACCAATCTGCTCCTCATATATCATCCGAGTTTTCCGAAAGTCTACCGGAAACCGATTTCAACCCCCACTCCCCTTTACCTCCACACCCCGGTCCCTTTTGCCGTCGCTCCTCAGCATGATTTTGCGGAAGAAGGGCGTACGTCTCGAGCAGAGGGCGCCACTAGAGCCTTTTCGTACGGCGATATTTCATCCCGTGTGGGGGGAGGGTCTGCAATTGTGTGTTGTCCGGCGGTGGCCGGTGTCGTGTCGAGTTAGATCCTGAGTACCTCATTATGATATGCGAGCTTTGGACAGACGGGACGGGACGGTTGGTCCTGTTATTCTCCTCCTCATCCTCCCCCTCGTATTCCTCTCGACGGTCTTCCCGCTTGCCGGCCTGCCGTTATCATACTAAGTACACCATATATTATTCATAATAAATTTGCCGCATAAAGGGAAAAATACGCGCTAGATTTATTGCCTTATGAATTTTCTCGAGGTGCTCTCGAATAATGGAGATGATATCTGCGGGCTACCGGTGTGCGTTGGAGCGCCCGTGGAGCCCACGCGGGACCACAGTGCCGTGCGGTGACGACGCTACTATAAAAAATTCAATTAAAATGGGTATAAATAATTAAAACGCTAAAACGACAGTTACTGTAAATAATTTAATTAGAATAAAATAAAAATTCTACTAAATATGGTCGAAAGATATGGACAATTTGTGAAGTTTTTTGACTCTTAGCTCTGAAAAATTATGAAATTAGAAAAATATTTTGATACAGTACTGTTGTGCAGTTGTGCAACAATTACAACTCAATAATAACAATAAATCCGCAATGTTTGAGATTGTTGCAACCACCTGAAACGTAGCTTACGTACCATACGATTTAATAACATTGTACCAATATGTTATAATTGAAGAATGGAAACGGATAATGATGGAATAAGGTATATGTATATGTATGTACATAGAATAACATAGATAAGACCTGAAGTTCAAAAAAAATTCTCTCTTTTGAAGAGCGCACACAAAAAAGTGCTCTCAGTAGCTAGCTGGTTTTTGAGTCGATTGACATTTTTGCCTTCTTTCATTACTTTACCCATATTTTCCCCACCACATCTCTCCGTTGTAGGATCCGCTTTATCTATGCAATTTGTTTGCAATGTTATTCTATATCTATAAATGAAAGTCTCATAATTTATAAAAATCAGATTATATTGTTGTGTAAGGGTGGGTTCAGGATCCAAATGAAAGGCCAAAGTCGCTTCACCGTATTTATTCAACGATTCAAGAGGTCCACACGGATCTACCGCTCACTCTAGAAATATAACTCCTTATAATGGACAAGTTGCCCACCACACCTTCCCTGAACCATTTTTGTATTTATTGTCTAGGCACGTAGTCTACCCTGGTGAGTCACACGCACTCGCCTGGGTCTATGAAAACCCCAGCGTATCCTTTCTTCGGGTGATCCAGGGTCTCTATTGTTCACCCACAAATGCACCTAGACAATGGATACTCTCTATCATGTTTCCACGTTACAATACTAACGATGTAACTTGACGCTTTGGAACTTTTCTGTGGCGCTATAAATGAGTTTCCAGCTCTTGAGTGGTTTTGAAGTATTTCATTCAGCGTGTCGATCGGTAATCTCGCCAATTGATTTTCTGTTCAGTAACGTGACTATCTGGCTGATTGTAAATATCAAAAAAAGTCACAATAATTCTTTTGTGGTATAAGTAGGGTGACCATACGTCCCGTTTTGACCGGGACAATCCCGTGTTTTACGTGGTTTGCGTTCGTCGCATCGTTTTCGTAAAATTGTTTGATTTGTCCCGTTTTGTCCTTGTTTTTCCAAATCAATTTGTCTCCCAGAACACATTATTATACAAATATTATGTGTACTAGTTGTTTACATAGAATATATTCATTTTAAAGTTTTTGAATTTAAAAATTTTGTTACATGATTCATTTTACATATTTGTGAAAAAAAATTGACTTTTAAAACATTTTCGTATATGTACAAACTCCAAACCCAAAAAATGTCGAGAAAACGAGTGTCGATAAATTTCAAATTGGTGGAATGAATCGCTCCGCATCAATGACTTGATCAAAGGGAGTATCCATTCGTTTCGAATTCCAAAATTAATCATTATATACATATTATTATTTATATTATATATGTACATATAGATATATCATTGAATAAATATTTGTCTGACTTAAAATTTTTGCAAATAAAATATTTTTCTATTACCCCCCCCCCCCCCCTTCCCATTAAAATCCTGGTTGTGCCAGGTACTAAGTAATGCCACACACTTTTTTAAATCAAAGTTCAAATAACTGAAGACAAATTTTGTGAAAATTCAAAATTTTAAAAAGGCAAAACAAATATAAAATATAAACGTGTGGGGTAGGAAAATAGCAGATACATTAATATAAAAAAAAAATTCCATTCAATTTTTATTGACCTCAATTTTATAGCAAAAATATTTTAATTTAAATCCTTTTCTATGCTCAATACGACACGGAAGAGGTCGTATTGAACGCCAAAATATAAAGCTACATACATATGTACTAAATCTATGTATGTAGACTTACGTGACTTTTTGAAGTTGTTTTTGATATTATTGCAAGTATCTACATATGTACATACATATATACATATTTTTATCCATAAGATAATCGAGTCTAATGTAAATCTATCCAAATATGTCTTTTAAAACAGGCAGTGACTTCATCCAGCTAAGTATCTACAAAAACCAAAAAAATATGTTAAGTTTATGTTTGTTAGTGTTTATTTTTCGCCACTTTTTTAAGTTACTTTAGAAAAGGCTCCTTTGAACTTGTTAGTATCCACTGGCTTTTCAGTTGATATTCCGTTTCCTGATACTTGTGAATTGACGCACAATATTATGAACAGGCAGAGAAATACCACTAAAACTATTTTACTAGTGATAGCGATGCTTTTGACTTGTGAAGGTGGTTCAAAATATGAAGATGGATAAATGGAAAATGTCTGGTTTTATACGATTTTGTCGTATATATATGTATATATGGATATACACATACATTCATAAGTACATATATATATATATATATATATATATATATATATATATATATATATATATATATATATATATATATATATATATATATATATATATATATGTAAAACATATATTAATTGATGTATGCGTTATTGCACGTTTTAATGCACAATCAATGTATGCATTTTGAATTATACATGGTCTTAATTTATCGTTTGTGATAGTATGTATCTACATACATATGCATGTTGTTAAACATTCATCGATTCTAAAAACTAGTCACAGATAAAACAAAAATCACCACAAAAGTTTTCAAATAATTACTCATTTGAAGCAGCGGTATTTTATGCATTATATTTTTTGGATAAAACTTTTTTAGTATTGAGCATAACGTAATTAATTTAAATGCAAAATGTACATATGTATCTGTGTACATGTGTGTGCTTAATTTCATTGAATATAGAATTAATATTACGTACCTATTACGTATTAATAATATGTACATTTTAAATAATTTAAAAAAAATATTATTTTCACCATATGCAATTTATTGTTTATTTTACAATCTTTTCAAGAAATAAATACTCGCTTTTTTTATTTATATTTTACCGTGATGGTATTTACCTTGCCCCTGAACGACACTTATGGTATTTAGCGTGTACATATATAAATTTATCAAATATATAATTTTGAAAGAGACTTTGTATGTAACTATTGTTGGTTCGTAGAAAAACAAATGAATATTCAAATAAATTTAAATGAAATAAAACTATACAAATAAGTTTAATAAAATGTGTATTATTAGGTTGGTCATGTTTAAGTGGTTTATATTACAAATACTGAGCGAAGCTGGGTAAAAACACTAGTAGATTATAAATTTGAAATCATATTCAAATAGTGGTGACAAATAGTAGGTAGGTCGGTTTTTGTCAGTTTGATGAAGAACCGTGTCAACAATGAAACCAGATAAATTGGCAGATTATGAAAAGAAATGATCGAAGTCTAACCAGCAGCATTGTAGAAATAATCTGAATAAATTATTTTCAATCGAAGTCAACTCCGGGTTCGAGCCAGAAACTTCTATGTGGTTAGCCTTAACGCTACCACCGAGCTATACTACATACATTAAATCTGTCGAAAGTTTATTACTATTTAGTTTCTTTTCATTTTCCGTTTGTAATTTTCTTTTTTCATATATCACTTCTAAACCACAATGGAAAATATTAGTTTCTTTTATAAAAATTCCGTTCAGCAAATATAAATGCATTAAATAATTATTAATGAACCAAAGACGTGACTAAATCGGTGGAAACAAGCATGTTTAATTCATAATTTAAAATGCATGTATTGATTATGCATACACAAACGCGCATTACCATGACAAAATCGTAGTCAACCAGACATTCTTCAGTTCTCTTTTACGTGTTTGAATCACTTCGTTTGGTTGAACATATGAAATATTTTTATCTGTGCCTTTACAAGTTTGTGGGATAGTTCAATTCTGAGCTCGCACGAAAAATCAAAGCCCGAACAAGATCTGATGACCGAAAGGAAAAATTTCACTCTTTCAAACTTAATGGATAAATTCCTGATGGAACTAGAGAACGAACATCATCTTGATTGATTGATCCATTTACTATTTCTATTATATAATCTTTATTCAATATTACATCACTTTATGTTTAGTTATGTTCTGTTCTATTTAGTCATGCTTTAGTCATGTTTTAGTTTTTTTCTTTTCTTTTTCATTTGTTTGTCTCTATGTACCATTTTATGGAATTTGTAAAAATCTATAATTGGGCCCAGATGTAATTTTATTTTGTTACATTTATTCTTTATTTTTATGCATTTCTACATTTGTTGTCTGTTGATTTTTTAATAAATAAATAAATACACGTTGACATAACAGGCTATTAGAGCATTTTCGATACAAACTGAGCGCAAATGTAGGGAAACTTTCACAAGACAAGTTTTATGTACGGTTGTCGAATTTAAAAAAATGTTTATTACTTAAAATCACTATATCTAATATACAATTTGGGAAGAGACTTTGTATGTAACCTTCGTTCGTTGGGTCGTAAATCCGTGGCTTCATCGAACAAATAATTCGATTTTTTTCGATTCAAAGAATTCAAAGTGTCCGGGGGCAAAGGCGCCAAGGGCGAAGCCGTCTTCGCGCCGTAGGGGAACCCTAGGTAACGCAGTCGCGTCGGGGGGGGGGGGGCGGGGGGCGCAGGCGCCGGATTCTGGTGTAATTTCGTACACATATAATTTTTTATAAGAGTCTTACTATATATGTTTGTTTGTTCGTGACAGTCAATTTAATAAAAAAACAAATGAGTATTCAAATAAATTTATATAAAATAAAACTATTCAAATAAATTTAATAAAATGTTTACTATTAGATTAGTCATGTTTAAGCGGTTTATATTAAAAATACCGAGCGAAGCCGGGTAATACAGCTATTATATTATACACATTAAATATCATGAAGATAAAAATAATTTAAAAAGTCAAAATAAAATAATGAAATATTGTTTTAAAAAAAATGACTACTTTCAGCTTACGAATCTGAAACCTTATCAACTCTAAGTTAACCTGATACGCTCAAAGGTGTTAAAAATATCGTGTGGTCACAACATTTTTGACTTTTCTAAGAGGAAAAATCCCACTTCCCGTTAATTAAATTTAATGATATTTAATTAACGGGAAGTAGTTCGATAGAACTAACGGTGTTCAAAAAATCCCCAAAATACACAGACACACACACACATTTTTTCTAGATCATGAAAACGTGATCAGTAATCGATTCTGAGTTCCAATCAGTCAAAATATCGAGTTCGAATTTCCACATGATCACAAAATTTCATCTATTGTTACTACGTACATAGATAAAGTAAAAACACAGCTAAACAAAAATGTAATGTTCAATTTGATTTATAAGAACTTAATCAGTCGCGTTGGATACACGGTTCAAGCTTTGCATGAACAGCATACGTGGATGGCATAAATTGTATACGGATATAAATCTACAAGATCGGTAGGCTCTTATTCCATTCATATGTACCTATAATATGGAGTCGAAAACAAAATGTGTTGGTATTGAGGTGTGATTTCGCCCTTACGCTTTAGCATCGCGTTTGTCCGCGACCGTTCGTTGCCGTCGTTTTTCCGCGCAGCTCGACCGTGTAATTGGATGCTGGGTTGTCTCGTTCTCTCCCCAATTTCCACGCCTATCCATTTCCCTCTCGCTCACTCTCAATCTTGTTCGGGTAAGCGGCCGGTTATTGGGTCCCTACACTCTGCCAGCTCGCCGTAATTCAACCAGCCCTACACTTCATTTTCACACTTCTTTCGCGACTTTTCGTGTCGATCGGACAAATAAGGACTATTTCTTCCTCTCCCTCGTCCCCTTTTCCATTGGGAAAACGTTCGCTGAATTGACTACGAAACAATCAACACAGATGAAAATTGAAGATTTGACTAGGAGTCCAAGTTGACGCTTTGGAGTGCAACCAGGAACGATTCACATTTAGCGAAAAATTTTCTAAAACCTAGCGAATTTTTTTAAAGAAAAGCGCACACCGATTGTTTTCGATGTACTGTATGCAATTTTTCGCATGACCAACTGATTCAAAGATCTCATGGTAGATTTCGTCAACGAGAAATCGTCTTATGATTTTTAAATGATTGGATGTCAATGGAAATTTTAAGCCATTGTATGCTTTTATCTATAGCCATTCACCATCCACCAAATTTCAAACACGCTTCCACTCATCTTTGTTTTGCGCCACACTCGTCCATCTCACTCCACTCATTTTCCTAATTTCGTCCACTCATCTTCCCTGCGGTCTTCGTTTTACCCTTTTGCATTCTCTCGGGTACCATTCAAGCACTTTTTTTGTCCATCTTTCGTCCATTCTTCTAGCCACGTGGCCCGCCCATTACCATTTCAATCTCTTTACTCTATCTACTATGTCCACTACCCTCGTCATACTTCTCACTCACGTGTTCCGCTTCCTGTCTTTCCTCGTTATGCCGAGCATACAGCGTTCCATACTTCTTTGAGTGCATTGAACTTTGTGTAGCAACTTGGCGTTCAATGTCCAAGTTTCACATCCATACGTCATCACTGACAAAACGCATTGATCGAAATGACTCTCAAAATATGATATTTGTATATTTTCCCATTATAACTATTAATGCTAGATATATACATAGCTCCGAAGGAATTGTGTTTGATGGAAAGTGTTTAGTTTATTGCATTCGAACGGAAGCACTTGATCGTCTTAGTGTGCTATTAAAATGTGAAGTATGATTTTAGTGGCGTCAAAAATAGGCATATTATGAAGTGGTTTTCAAATAAAAAAAAATAGTATGGTTTATTTTTTGAATGTGAGATGATTATACATACATATGTAAATACATATTTGGGTGGTTAAATTCTTTGGGTGTGTAAGATTGAAAGGAATACTGTTTCATTATTTTTGACGATTTGGAAGAAATAAGAAGAAGAGGTAGATATGAGATTATATTAGATTTGTAATCTGTATTCTGGTGGTAGTTTTTCGTGATAATTTTTAAATATTTTCACAATAGCAAGCTTCAATCTTGAAAAAGTACATTAATATAGAATTTCATATGTATATATCTATTATATGCAGGGATTTTTTGCTAAATTGTTAAAAAAATCAGGAAAGATTAAACTTAATATGTATTTATTTATATACATATTTATGAAACTTAAATTGGTTAAGAATTTTAGATACCTTAAGAGTCGGAATCGTAATTAATCTACTAAATTAAATGCACTTATAAATTAAAATTTAATAATGTCTTTATAAAAATCATGATTTTAAATTACATTGTGAATAAATTCGTTGATTTGCATGTATTTTGTACCAAAACTGATTGTTTCCGTCT
This sequence comes from Arctopsyche grandis, assembly GCF_051622035.1. Taxonomy (NCBI): domain Eukaryota; kingdom Metazoa; phylum Arthropoda; class Insecta; order Trichoptera; family Hydropsychidae; genus Arctopsyche; species Arctopsyche grandis. Next base: position 11,922,509 of record NC_135365.1, on the reverse strand, counting down.
CATACCTTTTTTTATTCTGATTTGTACTCTCATTTTTCGCATTGATTTATTTGTGTATGAAATTCATTCACATACACTATGAATGTACTTACTTTTTATGTATACCTATTTCATTCACAATAATTAAATAAATTGGTTACATGTCAATCTTTAGTAATTTTTTTAATTCCTTTATTATTTTTATCACTAACAATTTTATACGTTGGCAAGAAAAGTCAATCTTATTAAAATCGCACTCGGATTCGAATCATAAAATAAAGTCAAAGTCGGAATCACAGCCCTGCCTTGCTGGAAACACAAAGAAAAGTAGGGAATGTATCACATAGATTTTTGACCGAAATGAAATATACTAATGACTTTGTTGAAATTGACTTTGTTGCTAGTAAGATAGAACTTGTTTTAAAGAAGGTATGTTATTATGTAGTATGTATGTACATAGTTCATGGTAATGAGAAATGTCAAAACAAGTTGCATATCTCAGAAAGCTTACATATGTACATAAGATTTTCAGTCATAAGCAAGAATTATGACGTTATATCAGTTCATTCTGCTTCATACCGATCATAAAAATTGTACAATTTACGACTTTTATATTTATTGAATGCAAAATACTCCTGTATTGTTTTCAATTTATAAGTCAAATACATTTACTAACATATGTGTATACGTATGTACATAGATTGTAGGTTGTAAAATTGTGAGTAATATAAACAGTGCGCGAACTGTGTAGAACACTAGCGGCGATAATTTGCACGAATACGTTTTATGAAAGATGGGGTGCGCGGATAAGGGGAGGTCTGGTCGGCCGCCCACTCGTAAACCGCCCACCCCGCCACCCACTCAGCCACCCCCCTCTCAACAAACGTTTCCTCGCAGCGATCTCATGAAAACTTCTATTAGCATCCCTATCTGCCCTCACGTAAACTGCCTCCGTTTTCCGGCCCGCCCACGCTAAAAAGCGAGCGCTGCGAAGTGTCGTCATATTATTGCCGCCCGCTATCTCTGATCGGGACCGAGGGGTGGTTGGTAGGGGTTGGGTGGTGATGTGGGATGAGAAGTCAGCCCCAGGCGCTCCCCCGGTCTCCTCCCACATTTTCTCTCTCTTCCCTCCTTCCCGTTTTATCTCCTTGGCGAACGCCACGAACGCTGTGGATTTGTAATTACAGCGTGGTTGCCGTGAAAAACATTGTTCCGACTATGGACGTTTTCGCTTAATTGCCGCGTTGATTTATACAGGATCATTATCTCGTCAAAATAAAGCCGGGATTCTCAAAGTTTGCCGAATTAAATGAAATATGCTCGTCTGAAACGGAAGGTATCGCCTTGCCTACATACATACATATATGTACATATGTGGTGTGGATTTTTATTGATTTGAAGTCAACGCTCTCGTTTTATATAATTATATAAAGATTTGATGTAATTAGTTGAGTATTTTTCAATTGGAAATATGTACGTGAATGTTTAAATATTTATTGGAGAAATAGAAAAGGTAACGTGGCTCAGTTGAGCAACAATGATGATGATGATTTTGTGACCTATACAAAATAAGATATGGTGTCATTAAATTTTGCCAGAAGTTATTAAAGAATATCTACTCATAAAGAACCATTGACAAAATTGAATTTAGTTTTCAACTCCTACTCAAAAATTTAGATCACATTTAGATCACAAATTTAAATCACATAGACTTTTCCTGATATAAGTGTTGTCCTTTAATTTTTTTTTATATGATATTTTTCTACTACATACAATGTAAAAAGAGATGAGACATATTTCGTATGATTTGACTTATTCCGTTTTAATTTATCAAAAATAAGCACACATATAGATACATCGATACAAGAGGAAATAAAGTATGAAATTAGAATGAGTGCATTTGGGTGAATGAATGCTGTTTTCAAATCAAAAATGCCACTTTTGCCTGAATTTGCTAGTGATGACGTATATGTACATAAATGTGAAACTTGGGCACTGAACGACAGAACTCTGCATTAAAAAAGTATGGACTGCTGTATGCTAAACGGAATATATGGGTGAGAAGTATAAATAAAAAAAGTGGTTGATATAATGGAGAGTAAATAGATTGAAATAGCAATGGGCGGGTCACGTTACTAGAAGAACGGATGATAAATGGACGAATGAAGTGCTCAAATGAAAATTTAAAAAGGTGCAAGGAAGGCCACAGGTGAGATGGGTGGATGAAATTAGAAAAATGTTGAATGAGATGGGTGAAAGTTGCCCAAAACAGACGAGTGTTAGAGAGGGCTTCATCCAGCAGTGGATGGCGAATGGATGAAAATGATGTTGATTTTACCCATACGTACTCAAATATGTATAAGAATTTGAAATAAAATCGGTTTCACTATATGTACATATACCGAATATACGTTCAAAATTCACACAGATACGAGTATGTATATCATTTTCGCAATTGGGCGAAATCTGAGGGTTGACACTCTCGCCAAAATACCACGGGTCGCAAAATGAGGACCTCCTTCTCTTGCACAGTCGCACACATATGTACCATACCATTATAAGTGTGCATGTATGCATGTGTATGTGTGTGTGTAGAGAAGGATAACATTTGCTGGAACTACGAGCGGGAGAGAGATAGAGAAAGGGGTTCTTTTCTTTATTTTAGCGCTGTGCTTGCGCCGAGTTGTAGATAAGGGAGTTTTGTCGACGGCAGTTTGCAGTGATGGCACTTTGCCCCCGGGCCACTCCCAGATAACGAAATAATATAGCGACAAATTGTGGAGCAAACGAGTATGCTCGACAAATTGCGGAGAGAACGACTGCCGGCCGCGATAATTCCGCTACCCGAATTGCCTGGCACAGATGTACGCCGATCTGCGATAATGCACCACGCCAACAGTATATTTCATTGCTATATCTAACACCCGCGCGACCCCTTCCGATTCTTATCTACGCACCCACCTCGCCCGCTTTCTCGCCCTTCTCCCCCCTCCCCCCCGTCGGTCGCTTTTGAGTTGTGAACGCGGAATTACGTGGAGATGCGCGCGAGATATCTCCGGCGCGGTGGCGAATTAAACGCGTAGATGGAGAATTTCGGCGGATCTATCGAAGATTGAGAGGGACGCTGCGAGGGGGTAGGGGGTGGGTGGGGCGATAAACCGGGATCACGGCGGGGTTAAATCTTCGACCGGGATCTCGGGACGGATTATCTCGATCGCCCTATCGTTCGGAAGAGTTGGCCCCCGAGTTTGAGGGTTTAACGCCATGGAAAATAAAGGGGTTGAGAGAGGGACGGGTTGGGTTGGAATCGAGGGTTGAACGTGTATTTTCATCGACTCTCTGGCATACGTTTTGCTGTGCCGGAAGACACCGAAAGGTGGTTGAGAATTGATGGATGGATTTTGATTTCGGAATATCGAACAAACCATCAAATCGATTTTGATTCATTATGTCCAAAATCAAAATAAATATTTTCAGCTAAAAATTTCATTTTTAATAAATCAATCAATACATATATGTATATGTATACTATGTATTTAATATTGTGTATTAGATGTATTATGAACATTTATAAGGATTGTAAATAGGTTTTTGAGCTCTTTTTCCTATTATGCTGTAGATTAACATTAGAATAATATAATACTATACTATATTACTAACCAAATTAAATTAAATTGTAAAATAGAAAATGATCAGTAGATCAGTAGCTATTAAAATATAGATAAGATGTGTTGTGAACATAATTTCGTAATAATAAAAAGCATTTAAAAATCAAAAAATCAAATACTATGTATGTGTGAATAAAAATTATGTTATGCTGCATGTTTTTTTTTTTGCTAAATAATTCTTGCATGCCTAGTTTTGCTAAATAATTCTATACCGTCGCGTTCGTTTCTCAAAACTCACCCTTTTGCAGTGTTTTCGGTGATATTTTATCTTTGTTTTGACATAAGTTTGACGGTGATCGATAATAGTGATTACAAAACTTGTCAAAATAATAATAATGTACGAATTAACAATGGCACGAAGAGACGCGCGTTCACAGCTGGGTGTATCTAGCCATTCCGTGCCGTACAATTTAGTGTGTCATTCAGTAACAGCTACATTGCCTGGCGTTGCTCGGCGGGTGATAGTTGACAAAAAAAAGTAAATTTTTCATACAATAAAATACTTTTTACGTACCTAATATATGTACATATACTACCTTTAGATCGTGTACGAAGTTTATTATTTTTTAATTGACAAACGTAGATTTGCATACCGAACAAACAAACATACAACTTTATTTATGTGTTATGAATATAAAGCAGGAAATGATAATGATATTTTTGTGTCTTTTCCATATAAATATCGCGTAATTATTTTTGTGACCACGATAAACTGATACATTTTATTTATATTTGATAAAATTGGATTGTAAATATTTTCGTAAATTCAAATTTTTCGCGCGGCTGTCAAAAGTGAGGGGATTTCAATGAATTCTAATGATATGTTATTTCGAGAACATGTGTACATACGTATTTATATACGAACTATATTTTATATTCGCATATTAACATGATTTACATTTCCATTTACAGTCAATTCGTACGCGTGTGTGCCTTCGGGCAGTGAAAAATTATAATTTTCTTTAAAAAAAATTCAAATAAGTACTATTGACAAATGTGTATTTTCAAGTCACCGTTACATATATTTTATGAAAAGTGATTTGAATGAAAAACGTGTAATCAAACTGTATTAAAGGCAATTTCAAAAACAAAAAAAAAACAAAACCTTCCGGGCAAAAGTGTTCAAGTTTTAAAATTGCGTCGTAATTTAAAAATATATGAAAATTATATAATTTGTTACTAGGTATTAATAACGTCAAATATTTAAATTGGTACGTATGATATCTACTATTTTAATGTATGGAAAGTTTTGCTATAATGTACCAAACAGTAGTTCATAAAAAATGTGTATAATCTGAAATGGCATCCATATTTTATACATGATTCGTAATCGAACGTAAATTCACAGTCATTACTGCATAATTTAAAATCGAATTTTGCACGTACGTCATAAAAATTATTCACGCATAGATATTGATAGTACATAATGATAAGAAACGAAAGCTCTCGATTGTGCAATAATTCGAAAGTGGTGCAATATCGGATGGCGCGCTGTCGAAACGTCAGTAGATTTTTATATAGGGATTCGTATCGAAAAAAATAATAATAAAAAACACAGGTCCGCAGTGGGAAATAAAATGTTTTGTTGGTAAGTGTTTTGATAGTGTTATAATGATAGGGCGGACGTCACGTCCGTGGCCGCAATGGCCGCATGTGTGTTGCGGCCACCCACACTATGGACCCGAGGTGTTTCATTACCACCGGACGTTTTATTTGTTTATTGCCTCTATTTGTACTACAATATTATCTACTTTTTTCTGTATACTCTTGTCTGTGATAGGTGGAAAAAATATTGATATTGGCCGTATGTAGAAGTCTTTTGTTTGGGGCAGTGATGACCGATGCGGCCGTATTTTGGCTAATTCCACATGTAATGTGCTTTGGTTTAATTTACTCTTGTTTGTAAATATTCGGATTGATTAAAGAAAACGTGCCTGATCATATAAAAAAATAGGTTAGGGTTTGGGTTTTTTTTTAATACGTACATATGAGCCGTTATATTTTAAAGTGACAAAAGTCCAATTTTCAGTTCCAAAAACATTATTTCTGTTTGACTTAATTCACAAATTCTTATCACTTATTTTAATTTAATTGGATATGTCCAGAATCTCGAAAAAGCAGAATAAACGTATTATAGGCTACCAGTATTATTTGAAGAAAGGTGGACTTTTTCCACTTTCAATATATCGGCTCATATAATGGTGAGAGTATAAAGATTGTAGTGCCAATGGGTGAGTCCCGTAGTTAGAAGAACGGACAGTAGATGAATGAAAGTAGTGCTTGAATAGCATCCTAGAGAATGTTTTAGAAGGGAAGGAAAGGAAAGCCACAAGGATGATGGGTGGATGAAATTAGGAAAAATCTATAGGATGAGACTGGTGAGAATAGCCCAACACAGAGATGAATGGAAGTGTGTTTGATAGGCCTTCATCCTAGATGGTGAATTTTTGTAAATGATGATGTTGATGGTGATTGATATAGACTCAAGTATTCAGTATTATTTAGGAAAATGTTGTACTTGATAACGTAAAGTTTGAAATAATGTGGATATGATTTCAATTTTTAAAAATCGTATTTTTATTTAATAAAAACAAATTTATGTAAATTTATAAATTTAATATATAACTATTTATGTAAATTTATAAATTTAAATTCTATAAATTCAAACCCTCATTATTTATTTTAAAAACAAAAACAAACAGCATTACAAGATGAAATTCTGTTTGTCAATGTTTTATACGTTGTACGTAATTTACAACGTATATGTATGAACCATTGACACCAAAAATACAATTCTAAGGACTAGCAAAAACAATGAAAAATATTAAAAACTTAAAACAAAGAATGAAAGCATTGAAAGTGGTAGATATGGGATATATGTAGGTACATATGTATTACTAAGAAAAATTATCAAACAATAGAAATTTATAAGAAGAAAAGGAACAGCAAAAAGGATCAATATGATTGGGAATACTGTTAAAAGAAGAGTAAGATCTACATATATAAAAAGGAATCACAGGAATTTTTGGTAGAACAGGGATCAATGTGAAATAATGAAAAATTACGGAGGGATTTGATTAGACATTGGATATAATCTTACTACATATATGTATAAATAAGGACTATCAATTATCCATTATTAATTACAATAGTTTATATCTAAATGAAGCTTAGAAGTAAAAGCTTTGATGTTTGAAATAATTTTGAATATAAGTTCAAAGCTACGTAGTATTATTCACATTTCTAAGATACTATAAATCTTAATATACCTATATTATTATTTAGTGTGTATATTATTTAGGAGATTGTATTGTACCTACTTAATATGTCGTAAATAGTTTAAGATCGTTTGTTTTTTATTATTTACGACCTTGTGTTTCCAATCAATTTCATTTCACTCGATTCCGTCTTTCGATTATTTTAAACAATTTAATATTTTTTTATCCAGAATACATACTTACATTTATGTCGATATCATTTATCGACTAAAACTCTTATATTTAAAATTAAGCATTGTTTTATTTTTTTGAAATGGTATTTATTGTTTATGAATTATCTTATGTTTAGTATACGTTTCTGATCTAGTGTTCATTTTAAATATTTTTTATTTTTTATTATCTTATTAATGTTAGTGAACAGCATAACAGGAAAAAAGTCTTTAAAACCTATTAAAACATTACTATATGCCAATAACAGACATATATGCAAGTCTATGGGTTTGGGCATTTTTATTGAATTGTTGGAATGTTTATTGATTAATTAAGTGTTGATTTTGAAGATAATCACTTTATGTACACTTACTACATATGTATGTACATATATCAAAACTACAAGTTTGAACTTACTGATCTATTTCAAATCATTCATTAGGTGTAGGTATATATGTATGTAGATTAGTGAATTTTTTCATGGAATCGATCATTCATCATTGCTGACACAGCGATCTATCCAATTATGTCGAGTAACGCCGAAGGTTTTCGAATAATAACACTATATAATTGCAAATCAGAATAACTATGCATCGAATAGGTATTTTTTTGTTTGAATGCAATTTAAAATTAAATTGATTCCGTATCAATGTCGCTGAAACCTAAGGGGAAGGGGACTTTAAAAAAATCGTAATTTCCCTGTCGCTTTCCACATGGCGATTGTTTGTACGTATGTATCTATGTATATATGTACCTATGTATGTGTGGTACATATTGCTGATTGATCGAATTTTTATTCCGGAAAAAAATATCTGAACAAGTACACACGTAAATAGAATATTTCGGATTCGTCGGGGTTAGCTCACTGTCGGGACTCGTAATGTGAATTTGATACGCGTGACGGGCGCTTCTATTTCCAAATTACAAGAAGGGAAATCAATTGAGTTAGCGGCCAAGGGGTTAATGTAGGGTTACGAGGCCGCCCTCAAATCATGTCGGCGTGTGTTCGACAGCAACGAATCATCAAAATGTGTATTTCTGATGGTTTTTTCGGCACCTTTCGTGTCGTTCCTGTCGAAGTTTTACACATTGTGTGTGGCAAAACTCACACTGCGCCAGTGACTAAATCGTTATTAGTATATACATATGTATGTATGTAATTTTTCGGATAGATGACAGATAAAAGTTTGTTGTATTTTTTATTTATTTCTTTAGGTTTTTCAATTTCCTCTCGAGCGCACGCAAGACTTAGTCCAATTACGGCGATTATCTTTGTCGAGAAATAAAGGTGAGGAAAACGAATGGTTTGCCGTTGAAAACATGTAGTATCAATCCTGATCTGTCGTTCCCAAGTTTGATGACATTACTGTAAAGATGTTTTAGATTTTTTAGATAAGCGTATAATATAAAATGATCGACGTCACTTTTAAAACAATGTCTTACAACTTTAAGTTATTCTAAAAATAAATAAATGAGAATGTTTGAGCCGTTATATTTTAAAGTGACGAAAGTTCAATTTAAAGTTCCAAAAACACTATATCTGTTTGATTTATTTTACAGAATTGATATCACTTATTTTAATTCGATATGTCCGGAATCTCGGAAATGCTGTATAAACGTATTTAAAGGCCACCAGTATTTTTAAATTGTTAACCCCAATATTTAATGTGTTGTGAAATATTTCTCAAAATGAAGGAAAGTGGACTTATGCCGCTTTCAAATATAACGGCTTATATATGTATGTATGTATGTAAAAAGTGGACATATTTTTGGTAGGATGATTTAATCGTTCTACTGATTTACGGATGATAGTGAATTTTTAGTGTTTTAGCTACAATATCTTTCTACCTGAAGGGAAGGCATTTTAGTAAAAAAAAAACCTTTTCGTGTGTTCAGGATATGGATGTATGTATGATATAGTGATTTTATACTAGCAGTGAAAGTATAATTTCACTGAGGAATACATATTTTCTATAACATATATATGTATATATGTACGTATAATATGGTCAATATTCCATCACATATTGCTACATTCTGAAAATATTTGTTGATATTGTTGTCATTTTGTTGATATGTAGATGTTTATTTACTAAAATATTAAAAGTAAATATAAAAAGTACTACAATATAAAAATTATAGTCCCGCACCGGCTTGAATGACAATCCCAAAGGAATATTTTTATATGAATCAAAAATAATATAGTATAGTATATATAGTAGATGATTAACGTATATAAAGATATAATTTTTATACTAGAGAATTAATGTAATTAAATATATTACTTAAAACCTTGGGTCGTGGAAGGATGATATGATATAAAGGATTAAACTTTATATGAAGTAATATCTTTAATTACATTAATCTTTTATGTTATTTACAACTTTGACGCGAATGAGCAATGCAAGATAACTCGAATTGTGTTAATCAATGATTAGACTATGTACGTTTTTTGTTTATTTTCTAGATGAGAAAAAGTTATATAATACATATGTAGATGAATTTGTAGGAGGGAATTATGATTTGATTTTTAAATGCTTTTTATTATTACGAAATTATGTTCACAATACATCTTATATCTATTTTAATAGCTACTGATCTACTGATCATTTTCTATTTTATAATTTTAATTTTATTTGGTTAGTAATCATAGTATTATATTATTCTAATGTTAATGTACAGCATAATAGGAAAAAGAGCTCAAAAACCTATTTACAATTCTTATGGAATTATGATAACGATGACAATTTTGTACTGAAACATCTCAAAAAATAAAATAAGAATATTCTCATGGAAGACTTAGATTCCAAGTTACAAATATTCAAGTTATAAATAATACATGTGAAATATTGAAAATTTTAATAAATGTCTTCGGAAATCGGGTCCCAATATTTAGCCACAAAACGCTATATCGACACGTAACGTTTATAATAATTGTATATAGGTTGCGATATACGCAGCATACGTACATACATATAACAGGTAGATATATATACACGTGTGGCAAAGGATACGTAATTTTCGATCCTACACGTATAATTATTATTGGCGTAATTTGAAAGGTTGCGGGCGGCTGGCTGCGGCGCGGCGGCTAAGAACTTAACACTTTGATCTCCGGGTGTATCCTATAAATATTGTTATTTGGACCAATTTGTTATGATATAAAGTTTCATCGGGGGGGTGAGCTATCAAATTGTCGACGGACGGGCCTGAGCTGTCTCCATCTCCCTCTCGCGATCTACCTATGTCCCTTTCCAGTAATGAACTCGCGTTTTATCGCCGGTCCAGAGCCGCACAGGGCTAATCTACAATTTGGTACAATTTGGTAAATGTGCTCAACACCTAACCCTCGCCTAATTGCCCTCCCCCTCCTCCTTCTGCGTCTCCTATCTCACTTATCTCCGATTCTAAGTTTTGTCAACCCCCCTTTGGGTTATACCTTTCTAATGTTTGGTGAGTTAGTGTTTTTTTTTCCGGACGTGTAATTATTACAATGTTGTTCTTGCCCTTTAGGTGTAATTGAATTTCGATGCTGTCTAATGCTGATGGTTTAATTGCACGGTAGATAAGTTGTACATTAGATTAAAATGTAATGATTGGTGAAATTTGAAGGATGTATATTTTATTTTATTTTTTATTTTTACATATATACCAGGAAGGCCTTACAGGTAAATCCCAATGCGCCTTCCTGGCCAATTACAAATACAAATACAGCATTTTTATTATAAGTCGTTGAATTGCGAGACACTGAAAAAACTCGCAAATCAACGAGACATCTATGAATTGTACATAAATATTTATTGTACATCAATCAAATTTTTTAAAATAGTGGTGACATAGTAGGTAGGAAGGATTTTTAGCCAATTTTTTTTCCGGGAACCGTTTCAACAATGAAATCAGAGAAAATTGGCAAACTCTGATAGGAAACGATCAACCTGGAGTCACAAATCCAGGTCTGACCAACAGCATACTCTGAAAAATTCATTTTCATTCAGGGATAGAACCCGGCACCTTCTTGACGGTAAGCAGAAGCTTAACGTCCGAGCTATATATAATTAAGTATAGCATAGTATGATTTTGGGTTTTTTTAAATGATTTTGTGTCCTTCTATTAATATTTGTGTATATGAAATGTGTTTTATCAACGATTATATAAATTGAATATTCCAATTTAATAATTATTAGTTATTTATTGTATGTGCATAATATATTAAGTTGAATAAATAGATGATTTAAAAGCATTATAAATAAATAAACGAAGGATAAACTCAATTAAACATTAACATAAGTAGAAAACATGGCTTCCAATTTTCGAATAGTTTCGGTTTTGAATACATAAGTACTTGTATGATTTTTATCTGTTCAAAATAATAACATATTTGTTAAAAACATTAAAAGGCACGTTTTATTTTCTAGTTAATTTTAAGATTAGTTTTTAAGGAAAAAACTATTATTAAACATCTTCATACATAAAATGGTTTAATAATTTCTTGTCTTCTGTATCTATTAAATACGAGTAATGTATTCTTAGTATATTTTATTTTTGGGAAATATTTTGTAAGATATGTATGTATATCTAAGGTATAAGACAGGTTCAAATGAATTAATTTGTAATATTAATTTTAAAATCAGTTTTTTAAATCTGTATAATGGATGAACTAACGATGTATACATATGTATGTTACAGTTGAAGTGTATTTTCAATTGTAATATATTCCAACTGGTGTTTTAGGTCATTTATATTTGAATACAATTCAAATAATAAATTACAAGCGCAAATATACTTTTAACAATGTGCGCAAGTTGTAATATGATATCTTTGACAGTTCAGTAATTCAGTAATGCGTTAGTTTTTGCTAGTTATGACGAATTATGGTAATAAGTATTGTATTAAGATAAATCTAAGAATGTGTTCAAACCAAAAATGTTATTTTCGAGTGACGTTTTCACGAAATCCTTTCTTCTTCATCTAACCTGGTACCAACTTATAGTCGAGGTGTATTTTCAGCTGTAATATATTTTGACCAATTGTAATTTAATTCCCCATATGAATCAACTTACGTGGGTTAGACGGAATATATTCCAACTGGTCAAAATATATTACAATTGCAAATACACTTCAACTATAACGGTAGTTGGTATCAGGTTAGATGGAATATATTCAAACTAGTCAAAATATAATACAACTGGAAGATACACTTCAACTGTAACATTCTTATACATATATGTAGGAAAATTTTCATCTAATAACTTTGAGCTGTAACGATATACATATGTATGTTTATATGTAAACATAAACATTACATGTATGTTTTGAAAAATAATATGAAACATTTATAACTAAACATTAAACGTATGATTTAATCACAATAAATTAAAATCGTGTATCGAATTCACTTTCGTGTGGTTCATATTGAAAATGTACCGAATTCGATTGGCCGCGGTGATTCCCTTGATATATTTTCGGTATTTTTTTTCATTTCGACTGTTAGACAGACAAAAACTCGTAAAACCACCGGCGTTATAACACCAGGGTACATTGGATACATACATACATATATATTTAGATATATATATATATACGAGAAGTGTTATGAGATATGAAATAATTGCACGGCGGCGGGTCGCCTGATTACAGGGCGCTGCCCGGCGACACGCGCAAACGGACCCCGCGGGCCCCCACACACATTTATTATTTTTTTTCCACATAGATACGTGTGCGCTCCGTCGTTGGGCCTTTTTTTACATTTTTAATTCGGTAGTTATGACCACCTTTATGTGTTTTCGAATCTTCGGTGTCAATTTTATGGTGCGCGGTCGTAAATTGTCGGGGCAGGCCGCGCCGCGTCGTAATGGCGAGGGGCGATTTTTAGGTGACGCTAAATCACCGCAAACGTAGAAATTTTGACATTCGAAAGAGTTATTCTTTTGCGGAGTAGGTTGTACTTTTGCGATGGGAAAAAATCTGGTCGATTTTCCGCCGCTCGGGGTGGAAAAATCGTGATTTTCCCGGTGGGGCTGCACAATGTGCGCTCTATGCCTGTTTAGTGCTTCAATGATTACAATTGCGTTGACTGTTTTATATTAAATATCATAAATGCATTTTTATACATAAGTGTTGTTTAAAATGTCAAATTTGCTGTAATGTGGACTGCTCGAAAAATTTAATTAGGTTGATTCATTGCTGTAATTAAGCACAGCTAAATTACATACGGAATAAATCCAATTACGTGAATATTATATAAGAATAGCTTTAAACAGCTTCAGAGTTTCAAATCTTTTTAAGACGCTTTACAAAGATAATCTTTGCGTGAATATTCATTATGCATATGTATTTTCATTACATGTTATTTGACGTCATTATTTTTCCATTTACAACAAGTCAATTAAAATTTTTCAAAAATAGAAAACAATAATTCAATTGAACCTCTCCTAAACAAAACTTATTTTTACAAAATTTGTATTATTAGAAATAGTGATACAAGCTACATATATTATTATAGAATATGGTATCTGTTTACTTGGTTACTATATCGATTAATTAGTATTCAGTAGGTACTTGTATTATAGTGTGTGAATTTGTCAAGATTTGTCAGTAGCCAGGAATGAAAAATGAATCATTATAACTTAGAAACATGATACTTATAATTTCAATATAAAAAATGTTAGAATTTATATACTGAAAAATAGTCCTTAAAAATGAAGCTTGTTTAAGGTAGGATTTTTGAACGACTTTCAAGTGCTATATCTGGAATGTTAAATACATATATTTCTACCAATATGATGATCTTAATTACGTCTTTTAAAGCTGTTTTTTGATTGGTGTTTCGATCATTAGAATACTTGCTAAAATTTGTGCCCAAAAGTTAATAATCTTCTGGCACCGCACCGCTTCGAATATTGTATATAAAATATACGGTAATTAAAAGCGACTGGTAAGAATCGTTAGTTTCAATTTTGAAATGCGACTCGAAATGTTAAACGTTGTCATTAAGACGTGCCCGAAAACTTTCCTGACACAAATGCGAACGTATTATGGCTTCTATACAAATTACTTCCTTTTGAGCTCGTTTGCAATTTGTGCATAACTGTAACCGAAAATAATCTGCCTACACTGACAATGTACACAGAGCGATTATGATACAATTTTTATTATTTTTCATTTGTGTTGTACGTACTTTAGCCTTTTTAACGTACGTGTAATCGTTACGTGGCAGTCGCGGTTATTGTTTGAGACACACATTAGTGTGTAATTATGATCGCCATGCAAATCGCAATTCACCATCTCAACCATTGTCATTAATATTGCTATTATTATTATTGTAATATACGGCCTTATTCAAATAGACTTTCCAATTTGTCTAGGAAGAATGTCGTAATGTATGTATATGTATAGTGGCGAAGCAGAGCGTGCATAATTTTTAAACGGTGCACTTTTCGTAACGTTTTGAAAATTGTTTTTTCGCCGCGTTTAAATATCAATTTTGTACATATTTTATATTCGTTTGTAATGGATACGTGTATGCGTATCAAAACGTAGGTATAAATATAGTCAGTTATTGTATAATGTATTCTTATTTTGAACGAAGGAATCGTATTCGATATCAGTTGACTTTCTTTGCGTGTTACAATTTACATGAATTTCGTGCGATAATTTGTAACCTGAGATAGATACATATATGTATCTCGGTTTTAGGTATAATGAAGTGCAGAGTTCACACTATAATATGTGATTTTTTAGTTTAATTAAATGCAATTACTTCAACGCTTTTAAGATTAGTGTTCAGAAAATTCAACAAATGCAATGAATGTTGCCTCGTCGAACTGTTCAATTATATAATGATTAAATTTATTAAAATAATAGGTGGCATTTGTTTCAGAGGTTGGACATTTTCGGGCTATGTCAGGCGTTGTTCGAGTGCATGAAAGTTGGAAAAAAATCCATCAAAAAGTTTCGATCCTTACAAAATACGATAAGTAGTTCTATCATACATTTAAAGCTGTTGAAATGAATAGCGGAAAATGCGCTTCTCCTGTGTTGAAAGTTATCAAAAAATCATCTGTACTTTATTCTAAAACTCATCTGAGGTCTAATTTATAGGTCTAATTATAATACCAAATTTGCATTTTTTAATTGAAAACTGGATTTCAATAACAGAAAAAAATATCATATCTATGTAAATAAATAAATTTTGAATTTGTATCAATGCACCATTTTAGTGTAATGCACTTTGATTCTATTTTGTGTTTCATATTCCATATAATCAAAGCAATAGTTAAATATAGGAATTGAGTCATTCATGTATCGATGAAATATTTATTAAATTAAAACTGAACAAAAACACATACTTAGTAATAAATGTACGTATGTAATAATTGTTGCATTCGTACGTGTTTGAATGCACGGTCCGAACGAATGCAATTACTTTTCGGATCTGAACGTGGAAACATTAAATTTGAACACAGTCTGCATTCAAAAGGTCGTAAGTCGCAAGTGAGAAATAATGAAAATTTGACTCTTATTCATGAAAGTTAAAGATCAATTTCGCTCGGCATAATTGTGGTCCCGGATAGTATACATATGTATATATCGATGGACGTGAGTTTTGCAAGATTGCAGGTGAATCTGTACATGGAATAAATTTTTATTTTATTATGAAATAAATTTTTATTTGTAAATGAGAAATTTTTGTTGTATTTAATTATTATTTAAATGATGGGCTTTGTCGTAGGTACGCCACTGGCGTGGCAAGGCATGCCGCGATGAAATATGTTAGGTTTTATGATTTTTTAATTGCCCACGTCACCTGAGCGCCCTGTGCAACCACTGTCGGGGTGCAGCACGTCCTTGCAGTAATAACGCATATTAAATACCATACGATGACTCTTTGGTCCAACATCGGGTTTGCAGATCGACTCCAACGTCTTCATCACGCGCTATTTCCGAGCAATTTATTTTGCTAGTCATTAAATTTATAATAATAACGAACGCCATTGATTGAATATTACGATTGATACGTTAAAATTATAATTGAATTTTCCATTTCCTCTATAAAAATATAAACGCGTTTGTTAATTTGTTCAACTCAACTTGTCTTGCGAAAATATATTAGCTAACTCACACACAAACTAAGAGTTATTTTTTTTGTTAAAGCTCTCAGTACCTTTTTTATGCATTCGGAAGACTTCGTTTCTTAGAATTTTTTGTCGAATAAAAATTCCATTTGTTAAATATAGCTTTGGGATCAGAGAAATGTTATATTAATAGAAGAGCCCTTACGAATAAATAAATAGTGTCAATCGCACGGAATACAATCAGATCAATTTACTTATAAAAATGTATCCCATGTTATTTATTGTGTTTTTTAATGCGTTGTGTAATTTTTAACGATGCTTGCCCATCTAGCGAGTAATATAAACAACCGGAGAAGTTTTTATCGGACATACATACGTCGAGCACCAAGCATCAAATACGACTGATGCTAAAATTATCTAGGAATGTCTGTGGACAATCGTCACTTGACAACAATATAACGCCTAAAGCCACTTCTACTATTTTAAATTTCTCTATTTGGGATCATATTATCAAGAACTTAAACATTAACTTATAAAATATAAAATACAAAGAACAAAGATTTATCTATTGGCGGACAAATTTGCCAATTAAATGTTGGTCTACATAAGTAGCCGCTACGTCATAAAAATCACTAAAGACATTTCGGTTCGGTACGCAAAAAGTGGTTGACGAGGTTTGCTGGATGACGAGTAGAGTACGGATAGCCAAGGTGCCGCTCATTGTTCAATTGTTGTAAATGCTTTGTAAAAAAGGTTCGGCAAACCTTTAAAAAACAGCACCTTGGTTATCCGGGCTCTAATGACGAGACTAAGCGGGTGACGCTACAAGTGGACGACACATTTTCATTTGACAATTCTGTAGACAAATTCATAGCCAATTAAAGACACGAATGTACTTTTTTTAAACATTTTGTAATTTCAGTGTTTATTGGTAATTTTTAGATATGTTAGTTTACATATTGTAACATAGAAGAGAGTATCCACTGTCTAAGTGTTTTCGTGGGTGAACATTAGACGCCCCGGATTACACTAACGGCACTCAGTAAGTGCCCGAACAAAGGATACGCTGGAGTTCTCAGACCCGGGCGAGTGCGTGCGACTCACCACGGTAGACCTGTACGTACCTAGACAATAGATATGGTTTGTAACTTGTCCTTTATAAGGAGGTACATACACACGGTACATTAAATTATTCTGTAGTGAGCGATGATCTCGTGTGGACCTCCTGAATCGTTGAATATATGCTGCGAAGTGACTTTAGCCTTTCATTTTGGACCACACCCCTGCGCGACAATATAATCTGATTTTTGTAAATTATGATACATCCATTCATAGATATATGTAGAATAATATTGCAAACAAATTTGCATAGAGAAAGCGGATCCAACAACGGAGAGATGTGGTGGGGAAAATGTGGGTAGAGTAAGAAAGAAGGCAAAAAAAAAAAACGCCAGGTCTTATCTATGTTATTCTATTATTCCATCCTTATCCGTTTCCATTCTTCAATTATAACGTATTGGTACAGTGTTATTAAATCGTATGGTACGTAAGCTACGTTTCAGGAGGATGCAACAAACTCAAACAGGAGTTCGTCGACGCGGATCGTACTTGAAGACAATTAATTGTTATTATTGAGTTGATTATTGGGTTCGCAATGCAGGCAATCTTCCTTTGGCGCGGTTCGCTTCCCTTGTGATCTTGCTTTTGTTAGCGATTAATTGTCCGTGCCGGATTACTGTCATCAAATCGTTGTTATTAAAATTATGTTGGCATAATTCAATTTTCCAGATTGGGCACTCGTCTCGCCATCTTTGTAAGCGATCGCCTATATATAAATAATCGGTAAATTATTGTGATGAAGCGTCTTAAAAAAATATATTCAGAAATGACGGTGTCCATTTTGTAAAATTTAAGCGAAACTAATTAAAAAGTTGAGTAGACTTTTCAGACAAAGCCCCGATTTTTTTACGGCTTAAATGAATAATGTCGATTGATTGTTTTCCCATTTATGTAAGCTTGTTTTTTCTCAAGCAAAGATAGTAATGAGTTCATATTACATATATTACAATATGGGTAATCTTCATATTATATTTGTATAATTATATAGTGGTTTTTGGAAAATGCTAAAAAATTATACCATGCGTGCAAAATTAATTTTGCGTGAAGACAAAGGATTTGTACAATTACATTATTATTAATTAAAATTTTTCTAATCGTGAGATAAGATTATTTGCTTACAGATTTAGAAATATTTTTAATATATCCGCCACATTATAAGGTTTAAATTGTTATAAAAAGTGAATGTATGTATGTACATTATGAATTATATTAAAAAATCGAAGTCAATTAATTCAAAATGACTGGATATTTTTATAGGTTATTGAATACAAAATTCAATTCAACAAAGATTTAAATATACATTTATTATTTTTAAATGACAGCTTGGTAATGGTATGTCCATTGGGACAAAATATAACACTCAACACATTGGCGTACGCTTCAATAGAGCATTAAGAAGAATTTTTAGCAACTTGAGATTTAATTATGTGTTTCAAGTTGTACAAGTCTGTTTATTTTTTTCTCTTATATGTATTTATGAGTGTTTTTTTTTTTCGTTTTCTTTGTATTATTAAACTTATAGCACACTCGTCGCGTTGGAACAATCTGTTTTACGAGTATGCATGATTGGTCGAATTTAAATAAATATAGCTTTTTGATAAACCGGAAGTGGGATTTTTTCCTCTTAGAGTAGTCATAAATGTTGTGACCGCACGATTTTTTCCACACCCCTGAACGTATCAAGCTGAAAATTTTTATTTGTATTTTTATGTACCAACTTAGGTTCATAAGGTTTTGGTTAGAATTCTTTAGAAGGTTTTAGATAGAATTTTTGTCTTGTGTAAGCTTCCCTAAATTTGCACTCGATTTATATTGAAAATGCTCTCTTGCCGATATGTGTGAACGTATACATATATGTATGTTTAATTATCGAATTTATCCTTTTTTATTCACTTGGTTGTCGAATATATGTAATTAATTTCTCGGAATGCATCGTCAATTCTCGGGGGTCGTTTTGCCTGCATCCGTTTTGAATATGAAGCCACGCCATGGTGAATCTGACTCTCTCCGCCATAATTATAATGGGGTGTTAAATAATTTATAATTTCGAACGGTCGACTCGCCGCGGCGATGAGGCCGTGAAATCATCGCCGTCGGATCCCGAATTTGAATTTTAATATCCGAAAATTGTCGGTAGTGATAGGTCATTAGTGTTCCTTAAACCGCCACTTTGCCGCTGTGGCCACAGTGTAGGTGTACCGATAATACATAATGTCCGATGCGATAGAGTTGCTAAACATCCGCCCCCTCCCACCCCCCAACCCCTCCGAATTGCGAATATTTATATTAATTATGAGACTGCATAATTTAGGTTCGAAGTGTTTTGTTTTGTTTTCGGTTTGCGCGCGCTGCATGGTTTCGGGTCGCGTTGGGAAATTTGTGCCGAAATGGCAAAATTATTTTTGGTGTAATTTTTAGCGTTAGATTTTATTGATTTTGTGTGCTTTTAATGTTGTTCATAAATTGGTTGTATTTATGTATGAAAATATTTCTAATAAAACAATTTGATTTTGTTCTATGTAAATACTATATACTGTACAAAGTTTTATATATTAATTTTTATATTAAACTAGCTGAACTCCGGCATGCGTTGCAATGCCATAATAATGCATGCAATTCCCGTTCCCGTTCCCGTTCTCGTTTCCGTTCTCGTTCCCATTCCCGTTCCCGTTCTCGTTCTCATTCCCGTTCCAATTTGTCGGAAAAACGCAGGCATCAAACACATTTGAAATTATTGCGTTGCAATGACACTCATTTCCGTTTTTCCCGTTTTTTTTTCACAGTAATCTTCCCGGACATGCATACAACAAATCCTGAAAGTTCCATCGTAATCGGTTCAGTGGTTTAGTAGCCTATTCGAGACACACACACACAGACATTCATTTTTATATACATATAGATAGATAGATTATATACTAGTTTTTTTACCCGGCTTCGCTCAGTATTTGTAATATAAACAGCTTAAACATGGCGAATCTAATAGTAAATATTCATTTGTTTTTTTATTAAATTTATTTGAATCGAAAAAACAAATATTCAACCAATCGAATCGTCATAGAAACTGACTTGTTTTCGATTTCCAACCAACTATAGTTACAATTTTACATAGTCTCTTTCGAAATTATATATGAGATGCATTATATATTATACCAGAATCTGGCGGCTCCCCCGGCACCCCCCCATCCCCCCATTCCATGTCGTCATTGAAATTTTGACATGTTTTCGAAGTTTCCAACCATTTTCCAACCAACAATATTTACTTACACACAAAGTCTCTTTCGAAATTATATGTTAGATAGAAAATGGTGTGGAATGATGGAAGCTCAGCATAACGAGGAGAGATAGGAAATATAATAAGCGGGTGAGAAGTATGAACTAACGCAATAGAATTGCAAAAAAAAAGCGTCAAGGGGTATTTGTATGTTATCCGAGAGTGCTTACCCTTTTTGTGGAATTCTATTGTGAAGTTCTTCTTGAGCGCCTTGAAAATTAGGATTTCAGTGCAATTCAGTGTATTCTTCGTCAAAGGTGGACAAGAGAAGTGTACATGAGAGACTGTAAAAGGCTGAAAGAAAGACTGCAAGCAAAATTGCTGGATGAAATTAGAAAAATGTATGGCGCGTGATGGATGAATGTTGCCCAAAATAAAACGGATGAATGGAGAGGTCTTCATCCAACAGTGGATGGTGAATGGTTGTAAATGATGATGATAATGATTTAAAAAATCTTATTTTTACTGAAATATAATTAAAACAAAAAATAATTTTGGTTGTGTAATTTTTAAAATATATCTTCAACATTTTACTTTAGCCAATCAGAATTTTTAATTTTATTTAACTAAAATATTAGTAAAAATGTATAATTACAGCTAGAGATCTTTGACACTTTTCTTGTGATAACTTATATGTCGTGGTTGCTGTTTCACATGAGCTTTTCCTTTCAGTATTTTATTTATTTCATATTTCTTGAACTTAATAGAACAGTAAACCTTTTAGATAATATCACCAATATGATTCACTTTATTTAATACAATTGATGTTGAAAGAGAATGTTTAATTTTAGCACTCGAATTTAATTATTGCATAAGTTCATGCTTGATTTTCATGGATAAGTAAGCAGTAAGCTTTTCTAAAAGAAAATGCGCACAAACTTATGCAATCATCCAACTTAAATATTTGTGAATGTATTATTTCCTCTGTATACGGGAATATTACTCTCTCAATAAATGCATATATTATAGTCAGTATAAATACATATATCGTTTTAATAAAATTAAGTCTGAAATACTTTTTCTACAATAATATAAAAAGTGATATGAATTTTACTACGTGATTTTTGTCTGTTTTTGATAACACGTTATCACTCACATACATACGCAAATGGCCTGAATTTTCAAATTTATTTTCATAATTCAACATTGTCGCTATGTTCATAGCCATGCCCTGGAGCTAAAGTTCGCTCAATGTAATTTAAAACCATTTTTTGGCAATTACAGTGGCATTTGCCCCGTAATTGAGACGCAACATTGTCGTTCGATTTGCATATCGCGGTCTCTAGTGTACACACACGGTCACAACTGGTGCGCACATTGTGCGGCCAAATGTGCTTAATGTCTTCATATTATATTAAAAACGCCAATACATGAATAATGCAGAAATTGATATATTATTACTACCTATCGGAGCTTCGGTAATATTAAAAATAATAATGTGTTTTTCGATTTTTGGAGGCTGAATTAGTGTAATTGCGCGTGTGGGCCCGTGGCTACGACGGCGATGATCGTTTAAATTATAAATCACTTAATAGCACTACGGCTGACTATAATTCATGTGGGTATATTACATACATATGGACGTATGTAGGTACACATGTCTGTGGACAAGTCACACAGATGACCGAAAAAAATTATATATTATACCTGTCCGTTGGAAAAATAAACGTGTCGGTGCGACTGGATTGAATCATTCAATCGGTCGTATTCGAAAATAATCACTGTATTTAGGAGGCAGATATTTTCTTCAATTTATTAGGAAACAGGGAAGAAACTGATATATGGCATTTTTCAAGATCATATTTTAAATTTAAAGAGTTTTTCGTTTTATGCATTCAAGCTATTTTGTATGTACATATATATACCGGAAAATATATGTAGACAAAAAAAAGTCGTAGTACATATATACATAGATTCCAATAAAACTACATAGCACGTATGCTTGTTCTTATTTGCACGATATAAAATCAATCGTTTAATAATATCAGACAACAACAGGAACAATAAACTCTTATTACTATAATTAAATTATATGAGCTCATTTTTTTATGTAGCCGTTATATAAGAAAGTGGTATACGTGCACTTTTCTTCATTTCGAGAAATATTTCGCAAAATATTAAATATAATGTTAAGCGTTTAACAATATTTAAAAATAGTGGTGGCCTGTAATACGTTTATTTTGATTTTCAAGATTCTGGACATATCGAATTAAAATTAGTGATTTGTGAATAAATTCAAAAAGAAATAGTGTTTTTGAACTGAAAATTGGACTATAATGGCTCATATATGAAAAAAGAACAAAGAAGTCAAAATGTTGCTCACGTAAGCTAGTTCCATTACGGAAAACTACCTTCATGTGAAAATATATGTATGTATGTATGAATGTAACAGTGATGACCAAAGATCGGTGTTGGAAGGATGCATTTCCAATTAAAATAGAACTACCCATTAGTATTCAAAGCAAGAGAGCCAAGAAGCATGTTTTTTCTAAGAAATTTAACCACTTTTTGTGCAAAAAGCATCCATCGACTGTCGTTAGATCGTTAATGACATATGTGTGTGAAACTTGGGTAATGAATGCCAAAATTTTACACTAAGTCCAATGCACTGAAAGAATTATGGAATGCTGTATACTCGGTATAAAGAGGAGAGATAGGAAACGAAATACGTGGATGAGAAGTATGACAAGAGTACTTGATATAGTGGAGAGAGTGAAGAGATTGAATTGACAATGGGCGGGTCATGTGGCTAGAAGAATGAACGAAAGATGGACGATAGAAGTACTTGAACAGTACCCCAGAGGATGTAAAACAGTAGAAGAAAGGTCACAAGAGAGATGTGCAGATGAAATTGGAAAAATGTGTGGGATGACATGGATGAGAGTTGCTTAAAACAGAGACGAATGGAAGCGTTACGTTGTGTTGTAGAAGGAAGTGTTGAAGAGATCTTTATTAGAATGGCTGTAGATGATGATGATTGTGTAGACAATAAATAGGGATTGAAATTTACCGTCAAATTTCAGAAACCGGTAAGCGGTAAATAATTTTTCCTACTGCCGGTATAAATAAAAAATGTTTTTTTCATTGATTTGATAAGTGTATATGGTTACTTTTATCATAGCCAGCAGCATAGCTCGGACGTTAAGCTTCTGCTTACCGTCAAGAAGGTGCCGGGTTCTATCCCTGAATGAAAATGAATTTTTCAGAGTATGCTGTTGGTCAGACCTGGATTTGTGACTCCAGGTTGATCGTTTCCTATCAGAGTTTGCCAATTTTCTCTGATTTCATTGTTGAAACGGTTCCCGGAAAAAAAAATTGGCTAAAAATCCTTCCTACCTACTATGTCACCACTATTTGAAATTTGATGGATGTACAATTCATAGATGTTTCGTTAATTTGCGAGTTTTTTCAGTGTCTCGCAATTCAACGACTTATAATAAAAAAAAAGCTGCATTTGTATTTGTAATTGGCCAGGAAGGCGCATTGGGATTTACCTGTAAAGCCTTCCTGGTATATATGTAAAATAAAAATAAAAATATGTAATTATTTAAAGTTTGGACCATTTGAAAATTTCGATTATAATTGAAACGACCGTCTGATCCTATTTATTACGATTTGGTTGGTCTGTGTTGCCAGTGAATTTATACATTTAAAATTGTCACATTTAATACTGAACATTAACAAATTCCAGACAACCTAATCCACAATATGCCATTTGCATCGATTTTAAATAAAATTTCATGCAATTAAATGCTTGTACTTAATTTGTGATGAAATAGTTTCCGGCAATTACCGGTAATTTTTAAAATTTATCAGTTGGTATTTACCGATGGCGAAATTTTGAAATCTCCCAACTACATATATATGTAAGCTCGAAGAGTGCTTCGAAACGAAGCTTCAAACATAAAGCCGCGTCCACACTGACCCACCAGCCGGCCGGTTACGTGTTAATAACACAGGCGGCACATATCGAAGCTCTCTTTATTAATAGTCATTAGCGGTATCGGAGTATAAATCATACGATTCGAAGTTTTAGTTATTATTTATCGGCAAGTGCGAGAGATCGCACGCGCCTCGACACCGGTCCGGCCCTGGGAACATTCCACCAGGACCGGCACCGGTCAAATTAGAGATGTCGGTCGTGTGAAGAGCGTCGGTGCGAATTTGTAATGCTAATGACACCGGGTTTGAGGTCTGGTCCTAACCGACCAAGACCAATCGCTAATGGGGTGTTTTGACTTGGCGCTTACTACGGCCCCGAGTGGGTACATATCACGTTCTCTCTCCTTCTCTCGTCTATGTATTATACATACATATATTATAATACACCCTCGTCTATTTTCATTAAGGCGCAGAAACCGCGCACACCGTTGCCCCGAGGCTTTTATCGAAAATCGTCGGTTGGTGCGGATCGAACGCGGATAATGTATGGGTGAAAAAAAGCGACATTGAATTTGACGGGCGCTTCCACATATTAATGGTTTAATATGTCTGGTCTATTTTGTGGATGTGCACACTTTTGATATCGTTCTGCTAGTGTAATTGTTTAATTTTTCATAAGCTTATATTATACTTAGAATATAATATGAAAGAAAAGTAGAATTAATTCTGAATGGAAGCTTCGTATTAAATACATCTAATATATAATTTCGAAAGAGACTTTGTATGTATGTATGTAACCTTCGTTCGTTGTTCGTTGGTTCGTAGTTCGTAGACAAATTCGATTTATTTTTTTTTTCGATTCAAAGGACTCGTAGTCCCTGAGGGCGAAGCCCTAGAGGGCGCAGGCATCACCGGGGGCGCAACCACCAAGGGCGAAGCCTCCGGGGGTGCAGCTGCCAAGGGCGAAGGCTCCGGGGGGCGCAGGCGCCGGATTCTGGTATATATATAATTTTGAAAGAGACAGTATATATGTTTGTTTGTTCGTAACGGTCAATTTAATAAAAAAAACAAATGAGTATTCAAATAAATTTATATAAAATAAAACTATTCAAATAAATTTAATAAAATGTTTACTATTAGATTAGTCATTTTTAAGCGGTTTATATTACAAATACCAAGCGAAGCCGGGTAATACAGCTAGCTAGCTATATAGATAAATTTAAAAAATCTTTGAGGTCAGTTTTATATATCCGTACGTGATCAAATACGTGTAAATTGGTTCTGTGTTGACGACAAATTATTTTAAATATCAAAAATAGTATGCAGATTATTTTGATGAAAGAAAATTCTCCCCTTTAAAGTATGTAGGTACTAAAGTCGAATTGAGTTATTAAATGTCTTCGTGAGATAAAATCAATGAAGATGAAATGTAATATAATACATTCAGATTTTTGCGATCGGTTGTTTTTCCGGAACAATCCTAAATTTAGTTCAATTAGAAAATTACAAAAATGTTATCGAAATATTTATTTAAATTTGGACCATTGCGACATTACAGGGATCCCTAATGCGGCCAATGGTTGAAAATATATTAAAGAAGAAAATATAATACACTCGTTGTTTTACCCGGCTTCACTCAGTATTTGTAATATCAACAGCTTAAAAATGGCGAATCTAATAGTAAATATTCATTTGTTTTTTATTTATAGTAGTCAGCAGCATAGCTCGGTCGCTAAGCTTCTGCCTAACACCGAGAGGCGCCGGGTTCGATCCCATGAGCTGACCTCGATCGAAAAGATTTTTTTTGAGTATATCTTTAATGCTGGTGGTCAGACTTGGATATTTGTGACTCCAGGTTGATCGTTTCCTATCAGAGTTTGCCAATTTTTCTTATTTCATTGTTGAAACGGTTACCGATTAAATTAGCTAAAAACCTTCATATCAACTATGTCACCACTATTTGAGTATGATTAATGTACAATAAAAATGTATGTACAATTCATAGATTACGAATTTTCAGTGTCTCGTAATTCATTGACTTGTGTAATAATAAAAAAATGCTGCATTGTTTGTAATTGGCTAAGAAGGCGCATTGGGGTTTATTTAGGACATTGATCAGATTACACTAATTTTGAAGTTTTTTTAATGTTTAGTTTTCAATAAAGCCATATTTTAATTATAGATATATTAAATATATTTTAAATAAAGCCACGCTCTAATTTAACACATTTATAATTAAAAAATGGCTTTATTTAAAACTGAAGATTGAGATTTAAAATTATATATGTATACGACCTATTTATTATATAATTACAAAAATACAATATCAAATCAGTATAAGTGATTTTTTATTAATTTAGTTTTAAATTTCATGACATATATATTTTATGACATATATGTCATCATCATCCTAATCACCATTCACATCCATTCGACATCTACTGCTGGAAAAAAGCTTTCCAACACGCTTTAACTCTCATCCATCACATCCGACACATTTTTCTGATTTCATCCACTCGTCATCCTTGTAGATTTCCTTGCACGCTTTTAAATTCTCTTGGGTACCATTTGAACACTTCTTTCATCGATGTTTTTCTAGCTAAGTCAGGGGCTCCCAACCTTTTTGTGAAAAAGGCCGGTTCAGAATTTTGAAATGTATGGAGAGCCGGATGAAACAAATATTGGAATCCAATTCAAACAAATTTGCATATATTTTTTATAAATGCAAATTTGGACAACGTAGCTTCTACGTTGTACATTGCTATTCCAATATCTTTACTTTCACCATTATATCAACCATTACATATATATGTATATAAATATCATTATCATGTTTATATTATTAAATATTTTACAATTCATTTCAAAAGTTTTCAGTACAATCTGTATAGCCATCTAAAATGATGCATATAAATTTCGCCATTTTATACAATACGTTCGACTGTCATTTGGAAATTTACGAATAATTCGTTATTGATAAGAATCAATTTTTTTTCAAACAAAATTGAATCACGATAATTTGGCTGGCGAGTTCGACGCATTCCTCTGAAAATTGTATATGACGTGTATGATGAATATACGGTATCGTTCGATGATAATTTCGACCTCAAAACGTGATAGTTTAGATTTTGCGCAGTTACGTACGTACACAGAGATAGATTGATAGATATTAGGCAGGTATCGTACACGGGTAATAATTTTTCCGAACATCTGTCGATGGACGCGAATCGCCATTCGTACATTATCGTACAAAAGATAATGCAATAATAACAGCTAGGCATAATTCCCCAGTTGATGAAATTATAATGGATGTGTCGTAATTGCGCTTATGTGTACTGTGTAACCTACACCACTATTCGGATACTTTGTGATTATCTACAAAATGGCTTCCATATCTGCGGTTTCGATCTCCACTTCCAAATGTACGCGTGTATTTTATTATTACTATTTTTTTTTTGTATTTTTCATAGTTGTTTTTCTGGCTTTATTGTTATATATTTTTATGTAGTTTTTCGGAGAACGATTTACCGTTATTTTAGATGTCTTTCTTTTGTGACAGAACAAACGCGCGGTGATACCATTAATGGCTAGGTCTAATTTCGACGGGCTAATGTCTATCCCGGTAAACGGAGTATTGTGCTGTTTTTTTGACGGTAAAAATTATAATAATATGTCGATAATAATGGACGTAGATAGGTCGAAAACGATACGTTGCATGATAAGTTGGAAATTAAAAAATGTAGATATGTATATATGTTTAGAATATCGGAAGCATCAATGATAGATACTTATCGTCGACACATTTTCACAAGGTAACTTTGAAAATTCGTCGAAATCAAACTCGCTTGTATGCTTTGTGTGAACTTTAATGATTCATATATTCAAAAATATGTTGGCATGTCATTATTCGGATTTAAAAATATATTTATTGTATTTCAAATGTATTATGTTATAATTTCAAGAGCACTTTGATACAATATATATTGATTTTTAAAATAATCAATATCTTGCTTGTATTTTGACTCATTATAGGTATAGGCAAGTAAGGCGACGCCTTTGGGCGGCATATTTTGAGGGGCAGTAAACCGAAAGGGCAAAATATCAAAAATAATTTTGATTGTAAATCGAAACTATTATATACCGTTTAAATTTATATAATTTCTTGTTATTCAAGACCACCAATCCTCAACTGATCTAAGTAAGATTAATCGAATTATTTTAATTAAAATTTTATTTTGAATATATTATCAATAATATTATAATTATGTAATATATTTTTCGTTCATATTATGTTTTAAAGGGGGCACCATTTTCATATTTGCTTAAGTACAGCTTTAAATGCTTTTTTTATTAATTTTTTTATGATATGAGCCGTTATATTTGGATGTGGCATACGTCCACTTTTCTCCATTTCAAGAAATGTTTCGCAAAACGGAATTTCTGGACATATTGAATTAAAATAAGTGATAACAATTTGTGAATTAAGTCAAACAGAAATATATAGTATTTTTGGATCTGAAAATTGGACTTCCGCCTCTTTCAAATAAAACGATTCTAATTTATTAGCTTATATATTGCTATTTCAATTTTGTTTTAAATGTAAACATCTAATATATAATTTGGAAAGATACTTTGTATATATGTTTCCTTGGTTCGTTTGTTCGTTCGTAGATCCGTGACGTCATCAAACAAATGATTAGCTTTTTTACGATTCAAAGGATTCGAAGTTCCCGGGGGCGTAGGCGCCGAGGGCAAAGCCCTAGGGGGTGCAGCTGCCAGGGGCGGAGCCCTAAGTAACGCCGAGGGCGAAGTCCTAGGGGGCGCAGACGCCGAGGGTGTACATATATTTTTTTATAAGAGACTTACTATATATGTTTGTTTGTTCGTGGCAGTTAATTTAATAAATAAACAAATGAGTATTCAAATAAATTTAATAAATTGTTTACTAATAGATTAGTCATGTTTAAGCGGTTTATATTAGAAATTCCGAGCGAAGCCGGGTAATACAGCTAGTTTTATATAAAGTGGATTTAACAGAAAATTTTCACATTTGGAATTATTTTTATCCTCCCAGACCCCTCAGTTGTTCATATTTATAGGTGGTTGTATTTATTTAATGTCGCAAAACGGCTGAGAACACGAAATTGCATGAAATGCATGAAAGTATACATAGTTTCGAATTCATATGCGGAATGCGAAGAAAAAATGTGTTGTATTTATATGATAAAAGTCATAATAGCTTTACACGGCCGTCAGTTCCGGTTACGGTTGACCAGATATTGTCCCGTGACATGTGAGTGACAGATGAAAGCATGTTATGACACCGATGTCAGGACCGAATCCTAAAGAGTGGACGCACACCTTTCAGCGACGCCAAACATTTGCAACACACGAATATAAACAGATTTTTTTCGCACGACACAAAGTCAAAATTTTCTTCTTTATTGTTATTATTATTTTATTTTAAAAATGATCAAAGCTGTGTGATTTCATAGATTCATATTGTATGTATAGTTTAATTCGCGTGAAAAGGTTGAATATTGGGGCGCGTAACGATTAACGATTTGCCACGGCGAGGAGGAAGATTGCACGAGACGAATGCAAATTTTGACAATGCAAAACACCTTATTATGCATCGCTAACACGCCCGAATGCATTTTTCCATCTTCATAAACCGGTACTCTCACTCTCGAAACAATGCATTAAAATTTATCGTAAATTTAAACGAATTTTTAATACCTCGGCTTATGTGTGCGCGGAAAAGTGGCAGTTGACGTGTTAAATAATGATTTTTTTTCGACACCGTTGCGGTTAACGTACATCGCATTGTTTGCAGTGATATTTAGGGGTGTTCAACCCTCTTTATTGCACAAAAGCGGGTTTCTATTGCGTATTTGAACGGCAAATGATTGATGCACGCGAAAGGCGGTGACGCTTTTCGTGGATGGATTCGCTCATTCGCGGTGTATTTACAATATAAATGAAAGAGATGGGTTGTGAAAAGGCGGTTCTGTCTCGTTGTCTGTAGCTACTGAATACATACAAGGTGTCTGTTTGATATTATTTACATTTTGTCGAACAAATGTCTCGAGCTGTGAACGATTTGGATATGTACACTGAAACGTATTATGGTTTTGCATAATATTAATGTTGATTTTTTTTTTAATTTTGTTATTTATATTGATTTTTATAATCGTCAATATATGAGCTGCTATATTTGAAAGTGTCATAAGTTTACTCTTCTTTATTTCGAGAAATATTTCACAAGACATTGGATATAATGAATTGCGTTTAACAATATTTAAAACTACTGGTAGCCTGTAATACGTTTATTCTGATTTCTTAAATTCTAGACATATCGAATTAAAAGTAGTGATAACAATTTATGAATCAAGTCAAACTGAAATAGTGTTTTTGAAACTGAAAATAGGACTTCCGCCACTTTCAAATATGTAAGACTAAATAAAAATCATACATTATTTTTATTATAATATTACTGATTGAATTTTAGTTCAATTAAAATATGCAAAGATTTC
This sequence comes from Arctopsyche grandis, assembly GCF_051622035.1. Classification (NCBI taxonomy): domain Eukaryota; kingdom Metazoa; phylum Arthropoda; class Insecta; order Trichoptera; family Hydropsychidae; genus Arctopsyche; species Arctopsyche grandis. The sequence goes on along the minus strand of NC_135365.1, from coordinate 11,891,552 downwards.
ATTCTGTATATATATACATATATGTATATGCACATTTGTTGTCGAAATATTTGAATAAATTTATTTTTGTATATTTTATATTATTTTATGACTTTTATATGCTCGTTCTCTCCAAATTTTAATTCAATTATCATTGTTTTTATAGGTGAACGTCGCGGTTTATTATCACGAGCTGCCACTTTTTTACATCATTGCACAATTCTACTATGGTGGCCAAGCTCGTAGCTGTCGAGGAAGATGAGTGATCGCTTTTTGAAAGCTCTTCTCGGTAAGCGTACGATTTTTTCAATTCAAATTTTTAGTTCAAATATTATTTAAGATATAATAAAAATAAAAAAAATATATAGAAAATTTGTGGAAGTAATTGTGAGCGATACGCCAAAGATACGCACGTCCATTATACCGTTGTTTGTTGTGTGGAATATTAGTCGAATTATACACTCCGTTATTTGTTTATAATGATTTTGATTTATCCGGGATGATTGACGATGATGCGTGTGCGTATATACGAGGTTTAATTAAATAAATTCGAGTATATACAATTACGTAAAATAGGATAAAATTCAAAAACAGATCTTATTCCTTATTTTCTTCAAGATCGGTTTGTTTTTATACATAGTTGTTCATGATTGGGATTCCTTAGATATTATTCTTTTTTTTATAAAACAAATTGTCGAATTAAAGTTTATATTATTACTTATTATATTGCCTGGCATTGCTCGGGCGAATGAAAGTTGTAAAAAAAAATAAAAAAAACGGATTACAAATGCTTAATATGTAATGTGTCTTGCCTTGTATGGGTGTGAAACTTGGGTATTAAATGCCAGAATGCTGCATAAGATCCATTGCACTCAATGACGTATGGAATGCTGTATGTTAGGCATAATGATGATAGATAGAAAACGGAATACGTTGGTTAGAAGTATGACAAAGATGGTTGATGTAATGGTGAGAGTAAAGAAATTAAAGTGGCAGTTGGCGGGTGAAGTAGCTAGAAGAACGGACGATAAATTGACGAAAGAAGTGCTCGAATGGTACCCGAGAGAATGTAAAAGGGTGCAAGGGAGGCCACAATGGAGATGGGCGGTGGCTCAAAACAGAGACGAGCGAAAGCCGGCCGGAGAGGCCTTCATCCAGCAGTGAATGACTAATGACTGTAAATGATGATGGTGAAAAATAAGTAGCCATAAAGACATATTTCCAACCTACATATGTATGTATGTATGTATAAATCTACAATGTGCTTAAGATGAGAATAATAGACCTAAAAACAATCTATGGTTGGAGTTAGCATTCTAAATTAAAAACTGTATATTTGCATAGCGGACAAACTTTCAACTTCATGTATTTTGGATTAAAATTTGGATATAATTGTATGATTGTATTATACGTACATAATGATTAAAAGTGATTTAAACATCTCTTAAATTAAATTTGATGTGATTAAAAAGATCTAAATGACACTAATATGAATAAGAGTGATAGCAAAAGTTTATTTTTAGATCCGAACTATTGAATGCATATAAGTAAAAGATGCTTAACATGAATTTGAATTACGTCTAATACTTTTCTGGCATAATGTATTGTGTGATTTTTTCGTTGAATTTTAAAATCGTTGGCTCTCTCATACAAAAGATCCCAATCCTAGATCTATCATACTAAACTAAAGGTTACGGGATTGAGAAAAAAATGAATATTTTCGGCTTTCACGTGTGGCGAGATGTTGTAAAGGAGGTCTGACAGGCCGCAACGCGGACCCGTGATGCCATCGGTCAAATTTGTGTCAAGAAACAATGCAACCGTTTGAGCTGTGAGCCGCTCCAAACACAAAACCTGAGCTATCTTGTCACCGTCTGAGATGTGTTTTTTTGACGGCTTTTGTCCGAGCGTATGTTCCGCCGTGTAAATTTTGTAAACACGTCGATTTTTCGGTTCGGATTCAAAGCAAAATGCGACTTGAGACTACATAAGTCAGTATACCACCCACCCACTCACTGCACTGCTGAAAATTTCTAAAGATTTCCGTCTATTTTTCTATTTTGTTTAGCGAAATGTTGCAAGTTTGGCAAGGATTTTTAGAGGACGTATAATAGTATGTATGTTTGTACCCAGTTTGAGACACATCCCGTGGTGAAATTGTTTTGAGTTGGAATTATACAGAAGTTCCGAAGTACATACATAGGCTTTAGCATTTTGAAATTTTTTTGATTGTTACTTTATCTATGTACGTAGTAACAATATATGAAGTTTTGTGATCATGCGAAAATTCGAACTCGAGATTTTGACTGATTCGAACTCGGAGTCGATCACGTATCATGTTTTCATGATCTATAAAAATGTGTGTGTTTGTGTATTACAACGTTAGTCCTATCGAACTGAAACTTAGTATCGGTTACTGAAATTGCTATCAACACGACGCTAAATTTTTTAAGTTTACCGGAAATGGTACCTCCCCTTATAGGTGTCCCCTTTTTTAAGTTTTTGAGTTCAAATATCTCCCAAACCACTGACTAAATTTGACTTAATTTTTTTTACATGTAATAGAAATTATAAATTTTATAATGAAATTTTTTGAATATTTTTATCTGAACCGGAAGTAGTACTTTTACTCTAGAGAATTGAGGTTTTTTTCAGAAACTTTTAGTTTATTGAACTGAAATTTCTTATCTAAAAGTTTGTAATGTGTGCATGTGTGCTCTTCACGAATAAATTCGAATATTAATGTGATGAAAAAAAAATCACTAAATTTAATAAACCGAAAGTGGGATTTTTTCCTCTTAGAAATATCAAAAATGTTGTGGTCACTATTCTGTCCACACCCCTGAACGTATCAAGCTGAAAAATTATATTTGTATTCTTTATTTTTCTTTGTTTCCGTGCGAAGGATAAATAGTTCGATTGGTAGCATGGTTTACAATATGGACCATTTACATTTAGATGTTATTTGTATTATAAACATGTCCTGATGTTCATGTTTTATGTAATTCTATGCAGCTTATTTGAAATCCCACTATGACGACTAGGGATTACAATTTACCGTCAAATTATAAATACAACGCTCATTGCTGGAGTCCACGTACACATCCCGTGCTGCGCTTTTAAGTGTATTCTTACTACATATATAAAATAGTTGGATAGTGGTTTGAGCATTTTTTAGGTCATTCGTGCTACTGGTTGGGCACCTCTATCCTTGTTATCACGAATATATGTATGCCCATCACAGCTGAAAACCACGAGCACATCCCGTGCCTTACATTTGAGTGTATTCTTGCCAGATATCGGCTACACTCGAGTACAGTATTCTTGTAAAAACATGTCCTTTCTAAGAGATGTGTAGAATATCTCTGGTTTTCTTACCATTATTCAACATATGTATATGTATGTATATCACTCACTTGCGTATCTCAGTTCTTTTTGCATTGTCTTGGGTATTATTTCAGTATTTTTTCATTCAGCTTAGATGTCAAATGTTACTTTTGTCACACACATTTCACTTTCTGTCTTTTATTTTTTATTAAGTATTATACGTCCCATAATTCAAACTAGATGCACATTTTCTTTTTCATTTATCATAAAAAATTTTTTAGAAAGAACCGTGAAACATTTTTTTTATATAATAAAAAGATTTGTGTAAGATCAAAATCTCCATAATTTTTATTAGTCTTATAAATCCTTCTAAGATATTAAATACTTAGCGCAATTCTCACTATATTATTAATATAAGTGTTTTGAACTGATTGATTCGTATCGTTTATTTTTTGTGAAAGACTGATGACCATTTCTAGTCTCCTTTTGCAATCGGATATAATAGCTATTTAATCGTCTTTAGTTGTACTGATATGTAATCTGATCTTTCAGACCTCCCATATCAGAGATCTGGTCTTGGAAGCGACTGCTAAAATCGATTCTGCTTATACAATACAGTATACAATATTTTATGCGATTTTTTTGCCTACCATCAGAAGATTGTTGGCGTGAGCCACATCCCGTCTGTGGGGAAACAAGACTCACAATAATAAATAATCCGACCGAAATCGTATAAAGATATTTCCATCAATCTATGTAGGATCGTTTTTGATGTTCGCTCTCCCAAAACTAACAATATACGGATAAGACCGGACGCGTCGGTAATGACGAAAGGATTATTTTAACAACATTGGCCGTTCGTCCTGTTTATAAATTGTATAGTCACCCCTATCTGGTTCGAATCCCGGCCAATAAGTGTAGACGCCGCAGGGGCTGTCAATCGGGGGGTCGGACAGAGACGCGGGTCGGATTATCCCCGGTCCGGAGTAGCTTACCGGGCCCGGTTTCACGCGTCACTAGCGCCAAATCCGGCGACCGGATTGTCAATCGAAGAGAGATATCCGGATCCACTTCCGGTGAGAAGGGCACTCGGAGGGAGGGAAACTCGGGAAAAGTCCGCGCGATGTTGATCTGAGCTTTGCCTTATTAGTAATTTGCACGATAACACTTTTAAGGGTCGTGTCTAATTGACCCTTTTGTTATATATGTTAGAATGTGTATATGTATGTATTTTTTGTTTACATACATTTTTGCTTATATGAGCCGTTATATTTGAAAGTGGTATTAGTCTACTTTCTTTATTTCGAGAAATATCTCGGAAAACATTAAATATGACATTTGCGTTTTAAAATATTTGAAAATATTAGTGGTCTATAATACGTTTATTTTGCTTTTCCTGGATTCTGGACATATCGAATTGAAATAAGTGATAACAGTTTGGGAATTAATTCAAACAGAAATAGTGTTTTTGGAAGTGAAAATTGGACTTGCGCCACTTTCAAAAATATAACGACTCATATATTGTTTCTATCATATACGTACGTATATGTATAAATAGATTTATAATACATTATATAAGCTTGTGGCGTAAGGACACGATTTAAAGGTTATATACATGTATGGTATGAATGGTATGTCCAAGCTTTTATATTTGTTCATAAAATAAATTATTTTAAGATATTCATGTTTAATACCGGGTTTACACAATAAAAGTGTTCTCAGACCGAGTTTGGTTATTTTGTCACTTTGGCGGTAATTAGACATTGTTTCGTCAAGGGCAACGTCTGAGTCATCAAATAAATAGACTCGGTCTGAGTGCACTCGTATCGTATGGTTTTATTGCAAATATAAATTGTATAGCTTTTACTATTCAATATTTATGCCGCATGTAAATACATTTATATTTATTTCATTATGGATATTCTTCTAAGATAGTTATTTGGGCCGTTATTATTTTTTACATTTAAGTACATTTTTTTTTCAATTTAATTTATTATTAATAAAAAGCTTGTTTTTAAAAGTATTCTGAGAGTAATTTTAACATTATTCGTATGGTAATTTATATGAATTCGTATCGATTTTAATTGAATTTGTATCGAATTTGCATCGACTTATATATACGATTTCGATAAATAAATTAGAACTGTAAATAAATTCTTCGTTAATATGGTAAATTATATTTTTATTTTATGAAATTCTTGCGCCTTTAAGAAAATCCGTTTCCTTTATTAAAACATTTAATGTTAGAAATAAAGTATGAAAAATCAAATATCTTAACAGTCAACTTCAAAAAGTTGCTTATTTTTATATAACTTGTATAATATTATTAAATTATTAGTTAAAGTAAATTAAGTAGTTTCAAAACAAATTTAAGCCACAAAATCTGTAAAGGAAGAGCATATTTTCAAATTTTTCGATATCCTAATGATAAAGTCAGTTTTCTCTCAGAAAATGATGTTATTTTATATCTAATTAATACAATATTTATATACAGCACTAAACAAATATGTAGATATTTAAGGCTATTGAAATAAAAATAATTAAATAGTATATAAACTATAGCAACTCATACTTGCATATATTCAGAATTTAATACTATCATTTATACTTTATCTACATATGCACGTAGTAACAACAGATTGAGATTTTGTGAAAATTTTAACTGATTTGAATTGAATTCAAAAACTTATAAGGGGAGGTAATATTTCCGGTCAACAAAAATTTTTCGTCGTATGGATAAGAATTTCAGTAACCGATATCAATTTTTAGTTCGATAGGACGAATGGTGTTCAAAAATTCCCAAAATTCACAGACACACACATTTTTTCTAGATCATGAAAACGTGATCAGTGATCGATTCTGAGTTCCAATCTGTCAAAATCTCGAGTTCGATTTTTTGCATGATCACAAAACTTCATCTACTGTAACTACGTAAAATATGTACGTATGAAGTTATGATTTTTCTACCCATACATAATAAATTATGCATAGTTTAGTCATATATTTCAACCAATCACGTGCCAAGTATATACGGATCAATTTCCCTAATTAGCCTCCACGTATGTATATGTATGCAGTTCAAGCGCTGAAATGTAATAGCAGGGAGTAAAGTACCGTTTTTTTTATTACGTAAAAATAGTCTTAAAGGTGCAAATTACGATCGTAAACACGGATGCATTATACACGGTGGGTGCTTTTTCCAATTTTCGTATATAACGAACGCGTCTATAATGAAAGAGCTGTTAAAGCGGATTTTTACCGACCGAACGAGCGAACGGTCGCACGAGAAAAACTATTATAAATTAAATTCACGCGAAGAAAACAACACCTTAACGACGAACGGATATAAATATATATATAAATATATTCACGGGAGCGTGTGCTAGAATTGAGTACGAACGTGTCAGACATTTAATTTAATTTTCTTATGAAAAATAAGCGCTCGTAACAATTAAAATTAATAACAGGGGAACTCGCGACCCGGCCGCCCATTAATACGAAGCGAGCCCACATTACAAATTTGTACGTGCGCGATTAATATATTCATAGATATGCCGAAATATTAATAAGAAAAAATAAAATACCTCGGAAAATTAAATAACAAAACAAAGCTCCTTTATGTGCTGCAAATTACCGCACAAAAAAATATATATTTATATTTTATATATATTGCGTTTCGTTAGCCTTAATTCACAATGTAATTGATAATCGTAATTTAACTAGGCAGCGCGTCCATATTTCAATGTCTTTACGGTTGCGGCGGGCGCTTAAACGGTTAAATTTAATATCTGCCTAATCTGCGTTTTTTTTTTTTTCATATTCTTTTCTTAATATTCAATTTGAGTTGTGTAGGAAATCGCCACTGTTTATGTTATAATCGATTTTTTAATTTGAAAAAGAACATCGGCTAGTATTAATTAACCTGTGTATGTATGTATGTATGTATGTAAGTAGTGTATCTGTGGGTGTTGCTAATATTATATATTTAATCGATCGATTAGTCCATTGAAAATTAGCAAGTTTGTGGACGTGTCTGTTAAATCTGGTTTAGTTACGGTTATATCTAATTTCATTAAGGTGAGTTTAATTTTTGTGCAACGCCTCATTCCGTTTGCGCTGTTAGAGTGTATATATATATCTACATATAGATATGTATAATATTCAATTTCGCATATCCTGTCAAATTAATGATTTTTCAAGCTCTATTTTTTAATTTAAATCGCATTATATGTATGTATCTAATGCGTTCGAGATAGATCTCGTTGTATATATTATTTTTAATTTGTGTTATGTTATCTATGGTTTGTATGTGCTATGTTGCAAGGAAAAAATCAATATAAAATTATACAGTTATTGAAAATGTATAATTTGAATTAATTATTGTTTATTGAATGTGTATTTTCCGTTGCTTTAAATTATAGGTTAGGTCAGTGTTTCTCAAATTGATTTCATTTAATCGCAGTGCAACTGAGATGGTAGAAAAATAGTGTGGAACAATTTTGAAAAGTAAATGATTTTTGTTATGTATTTTCAAGAGATTAAAAATGTGATTGATATTGTGAGTGATATTTTTAAAAAGCAGTATGGATTTTTACAATTTTCCTTTACGTTTTTGGATTATTTCAGTCAAAATGAAGTCATTATTTCATTATTTCATGAAGGATTATTTCAGTCAAAATGCAGTCATTATTTTATTATTTCATGAAGGATTATTTCAGTCAAAATGAGTCTCATTCATCAAGTGGGCTTAGATGGATGAGAGTTGCTCAAAATAGGGATGAATGGAAGCGTTTTGGAGAGGTTTTCACCCGGCAGTGGATGGTGAATGGATGTAAATGATTATGTATGTATATATTATGAAAGCTTTTATGGATCAATTTCATTGTAAAAACCCTTACTACTTAAGGTGACCATTTTTCCAGGACTCAAACGGGACGAGTCAAGAAATTTATCCGTTTTAAAAAAACAAATAATTTATTTTACAACGCTTCTGTAAAAGTTTAAATATTGAATAGTGCTTAGTCACTGGAAATATTTTATAATATCCCCTAAATAAATAAATAATTATCCCCTAAATTAAATATTGAATAGTGTTTAGTCATTGGAAATATTTTATAATCCCCTTTCCTTATATATAAAATGTATTGCACGTCAAAATTTTTTAAATTTTTTTTCTCAAACCTATCATGGAATTATAATTTTCGGAATGCAATTCTTGTGTACAAGGAAAATAGAAATAATATTAAAAAAATATAATAAATAAATATGTATGTTCAAGCGCCACAGGTTGATATTTTTTCTGAAACAAATAAAATAACTACAAATTTTCTAAAAATATATTTGCGGTTTCTTTTCATTTCGAAAATTATGTGCCACTGAAAATTTTAATTTCTTTAATTTTCATCTCTTCTTTTATTAAATAATATAATTTTTAGCAGAACGTAAATTTATTTAAAAAAGGAAAATGAAAGATAAAAAATTTAATGTAATGTTTTTGACTGTTGTATTTAAATATTGTAAACTGTAACTGTACAATTATTTAAAAATAATGTTAAATAGCACAAAGAGATTTTTTTTCAAATAAAACAATTTTACTAAAACGGGACGAACGCAAAACACGAAAAATGAGACTGTCCCAGCCAAAACGTGACGTATGGTCTCCCTATACTTACGATATAAAATTGAATGTTACGTTTCGATTAACTACTCGTATATATGGAATACTATCTAACTTTCTTTTTTTTAATGCTTTTTATTATCTTATATCTATTTTAATAGCTACTGATCTACTGATCATTCTCTATTTTACAATTTTAATTTAATTTTGTTAGTAATCATAGTATTATATTATTCTAATGTTAATGTACAGCATAATAGGAAAAATAGCTCAAAAACCTATTTACAATTCTTATAAATGCTCATAATACATCTAATACATAATGTTAATTAAAGACTCTCTAAAGTCGATGACCTAAAGCAGATTGTGTTTAGGTAATATGTGTTTATACCTGAAGGGTATAGACATTTTGTTGTAATCACCGAGACACTTCACAAGTGTGTTAGTAGTATGGTTATTAGTGATTCTGTCATAAAATCTATACTACCTAACTGAAGACGTAGATATACTCGTACTTCGAATTGGCTCAGAATTTCCCTCGTATCTATCTGACTCCTTTCAAATTGCCATCTCAACTTCTTAAGTGATAAATTTCAATTCCAAAAATTTAAAATAGAGCACATGATTTTTTTTAAATGTGTTTTTGTCTGATATATAAGGATATATACCTACATAAATATGTAAATTTTGACGCACTTTTATTTTTTCAAAATTTAAAAATTTTCAAATTTTTTCAAAGGTCTATCTATGTATGCCACATTAAATACCATCAACCGCGAACTGAGAACCACTGAGTTGAACACATATTTGTGTTTTGATTTATATTAATAACACAGGCACAAATGTTGTAACGGCGAATGGCACAGCTCGTGCGATTCGAATCGCAAAACATCCCCTGGGCGCGAATTCGGCGCCTTCGGGGGCGCCACAGTCTCCCATTCGCCCAGTTAATCGGTAACGAGCGCAATAACGGATGCTGGTCGTAATGGTCGAGTATCCGACGAGCCATCAATCTGTTGGGCGAGCGAGTCACGATCCGCGGGCTCGGCTAATTGATTTGACGATGAGGAGCGCCCAGTGGCGGCCGCCTTTGATTGTTTCGCGCCATTAGCCCTGAAAGGGGGCGGAGGCGCCTTAGACGGCCGCCGATGATTGATGGCGCCCCCTTGACCCACCCACCCCCTCTTCCCCGTCGGGGCCCCTTTGGTGACCCCTCCCGTGCGCCACCCGCGCTGCGGCCCCGTTGACAACGCCACTAATTTGATTAGATATACAGATTCTCGGTCCAGTTTGGGTAGAAGCATTTTGAACGATACTGTATAATAGTATTGAGAGATACTTGAACAATGTTGATTTAAATTCCTATTCTAAAAAATAATAATAATTCTGACGTGTCCATTATTCTATTTTATTATTACAAGGCTTTTCTATGTTTCACTTTGCAAACGATTAATTTCATTACAGGTAAACCTATTTTTAGTTATTACTAGCTGAACCAGGTATGCGTTGCAATGTCACAATAACGCGTGCAATTCCCGTTCCCGTTCCACACACATTCAATTTTATATAAAGGTATAGGTACAGCCCTGAATGGTCAGTACGTTCGAGTGCGAGGTAGGCGTGGCGCGATTATTGTCACACTCGCGGCCTGATGCTTTGAAGGCGAGATAGCTTTACTTTCGTGTCAGTAAAATCTTAATTACGAATATTATTATTGAGAGGTTTTTTCCCGTTTTTTTTTCACAGTTATCTTCCCGGACATGCATAAAAAAAATCCTGAAAGTTCCTTCGAAATCGGTTCAGTGGTTAAGGAGCCTATACGAGACACACACACACAGATATTCAATTGTATATACATATAAAGATATATAGACTAGCCTCTTCTTACTTTGCTTTCGACTTTTACGTCTGATTTTGTCGAAATTTGGGTTCTTATCCAATCTTTTTCAAACTTTGCCATTTTGCTCGGTTTGTTCATCAATATGTGTGGAAATCAAGTCCACCATTACGATGGTGAAAAATAATCGTAATAGACACGTTTGAAAATACTTCATTATCTTTCTCACATTGCTGGATTTATCCACACTATTCCGAACGTTTTTTCCCTTTTCGCCACCCTCTCGCTATGTCAGATTTGAATTGTTTAAACGCCTATAACTTTTTTATTTTTTCACTCTATATTTTATAAAATTTGCTTTATAGGTTCTCATTATCTCTCATATATATTTTTAGTTCACTCATAGTATTATTTACAATACAAATATTAAAAATTATACTTATACAATGGTGATCGGATAAATGCTCTCAAGAAAGCCGCACTCTCGAGACATCCAAAATTTCAAGAATAACTATCGCAATAGAATTGCACAAAAGAGAGTCAAGGGGCATTTGTATGTTACCCGCGGGTGCTAACCCTTTTTTGTGGAATTCTATTTGGTAAGTTATTCTTGAGCGCCTTTGAAAATTAGGATTTCTCAAAACTGCGCCACTATTCAGTGCAATTCAGTGCATTCTTCTCGGAACCTTATACAATAGATATCATATGACAAATTTATATGGAAAAAATATCTATGGACAAATTCGATATCCAGCAAATTTTTGCCAGAAATCATTCATTTTTACAGAATATGTAGGTGGGTAGCATATTTATAATAATCAACAAATTCGAGATGCTAGAAACTTGAATTTGCGAGAAATGGTCCCAATTTGTTGGAACAATTAAATCAGATAAATTAGCAAAATCTGATAGGAAACTATCGACCTGGATATATGTATGTATATACATATATCCAAAGTCTGGACAGCAACACTGGGCCAGGGATTGAAACCATGACCCCCCAGTTGAATGCATCATATGCTTACTCTTATCATTTCACCATCCATTCACTGCTGGTTGAAGGGTGAATGTTTTTATACTCGTGTCTATTTATCCAACTACGTGACCTACCTATTGACCAGTGGCGGGCGGTGACTTTTCAAACAAGGGATGCTGTCCCTTGTTTGAAAAAAAAAACCGACCAATTTATTTTTTAAAATTTAATTTTATTCTTCGTTCCTTTTTACAAAATTCATCGATAACCGCATCATAGAATTTTTTATTGTTTTTTAAATTTGACATTATTTTCTTTTCGATTGCAATTAAAGCAAGACCAGAGAGTCTTTCTTCACTTTGACTACTTCTGGTGAACGTTTTAATTCTTTTCATAGTCGAAAATGATCGTTCAGCCGATGCGCTCGTGGAAGGTATCGTACAAATTAATTGTATTAAACTAAATACTTGTTCCAAAACGTCTATTAGATCATCTTTCACAATTAATTCCTTTACGTCATTTATAGATTTCAAATGAAAATCTTGCGTTGAGTACATGTAAATTAATTCGCTTTTTAATTTCATAAAATCAAAGTATTTTCCATAAGTTAGGTGGAGTGATTTAAATAGGAAATCTGGAAAATTATTTTCATATTCTTTAAATTTTTTGACGTTAAAAAATTCGAGAAATTTTAAATTTTCGATATCTCGAAATCGATTGGTTGTATTTACTGAAAGAGTTTCTAAAATTTCAGAATAGTGAAGTTTATACGTTGTTTTCACATCTTCTTCACATTCAGCATATTTTCTTTTTCTATTAAAATTTTTAGTTATTACTTTGTTCCACAATGAATCAAAATCGTCTTTTTTGTTATCTAAATATTTTACAAATTTTTTAATTTCACTTACGCAATACGATATGTCAAAGGTTTTTTTTTTGTAAAATTTCAAATAAAAAATCTGCCGAATTAAATATTGCAGAAAATAAATGCAAATTGAAATTGAATTCAAACTCTTTTAAATAACGATGAAGGACTTCAGCATTTATGACAGCATCAGTATCCCATTCGTCTTCGTCATTAATTATTTGATTAAATATTTCCATTAATTCTGTTTGATATTCTAATATCATATTTAAAATTTTGCTATTGTAGTTCCATCGTGTAGGGGCAGCAGTGGGAAATCGTTTTTTTATTTGACAATCGAGAAGGGAAATTCTTCTTGAAGACTTACAAAAAAAAGTTGAAAATGACAACATACGGCTGAAAAAACGTTTGCATCCGGATATATGTTTAACAGATTGCGACAAAACTAAATTCAATCTGTGAGCGTAACAATGGACAAATAAAGAATTAGGACAAATATCTCGAATTTTTCGTTGCACTCCATTATGCTCCCCGGACATTACAGCCGCTCCATCGTACGTTTGTGCAATTAATTTGTCCAAACAACCAAATTCTTCCAAGGTCTCACGTATGTGCTGAAAAAGAGAATTAGCTGTTCTATTGGGACTAACATCGACAAATCCAACTAATCTCTCCTGAATTTCATTGTTTTCATCTACATATCTAAAAATAGTAGATAGCTGAGCTTTGCGACTGATATCTGTAGATTCGTCCACAATTATGGAAACAAATTTTGATGCACGTATTTCAGTTTTAATCTCATCTAGCAAGACTTTTGATATTGCGGATACCAAGTCATTTTGTATATGGTTCGATAATCCAGTAAACACCGTAGAGTTATCTAAATGAGTTTTCAATTTTATGTCTGATTCACTCAACAGATACAGCAATTCAATATAATTCCCTCTATTTTCCGATTCCTGGTGCTCAAAATGTCCTCGTAAAGGTTGTTCTTGTTTTGCTAAAAAACAGATCGCGCTTATTAATTTCGACAAAATGTATCTATTTGCAGTAACTTCTTTGTTGTGCATTTCAATATTTGCTTTAAATTGAGCACTTAAAAAATTTTCTATACGAGGTCCCTTTCCAAATTTTTTAAATTGAGCAGCAGAACATATGTGAGCTTGAGAACATTCATGTCTCTTGCGCGATTTACTTAAATTGTTTAGGTCAGAAAATCCAAATTTACTCCAGACATTCACTTCTTGAGAAAATAAAATACATGGCCAACAGAATAATTTCGTTAAGTGAGCACATCCACAAATCCATGAAATTTTTTCGTATGTTTCTGTGTTAAAATACCTTTTAAATGTTTTTGTTTTAGACTGAATATTTAATATTGGTGTGGGTTTGGGGCTCTTAACAATAATCTCCTTTTCATTAAATGGGAGAGAAGCAAATCTTCTTTTCAGCACATTTTCAATTAAACAATTGCAATTATTATTGATCTCGACGACAAGTCCACTCTCATTGTTATTTTCGATATCCATATTAAAGGCAATAATGAAAACTCGTAAGTAGTGGAACAGTAAACTAAAAATAAAGTTAGACGAAACTAATTTAAATGAAAACTTAATTCAAAAGTAAAAAATAGCCAACTTACAGTATAAATGATTAACTTCGTCTAAAGAAATGAATCGGCTAGCTTTTTGATAAATAACTTGGGGCGTAGCGTGCGGAAATATCGATCAACAGCGGCTTCCAAGTGAAACTCAATAGATAAGCAAACAGAGAAACCGAATCCACCGTAGAGGTTAAACAAGTGTCAACGCGTCCGCGCGAATATGACAGCCTCATAGTGCGCATGCGCAAATGGGATCGGTCCGAACTCCGAATCCATGACGCGCGCGCACTTCAGTCGCGCGCGCGTCTACTCGCCAGCGTCACTCGCCTGTGGCCGGCCTATGCGAATGCGGCCTATGCGAATCCTTAATAAAAATTATCAAAAGATCCTATATAATGCATCATGTAACAAAAAACACGTGATATGTGAAATATATATCATATACTACATCATAATCACGTACATCACTAAGAATACATCGAAGCGAAATTCAAATATTTATTAAAAATACTCTTGGCTTTTTAAAGTTATAGGGGATGCGCCGCATCCACCGCATCCATGGACCGCACGCCACTGCTATTGACATATTTACAAGCATTTTGTTAGTTTCAATAGATGTTTGTCAATTTGTCAATTTATGCAAACTATGCAGAATAAGCAATGTTTCCATAATTTTTTGAGTGATAAATTTATAAGCCAATGTTTAAGATTCGTATACACACGTCATTACTGATAAAAGACATTTTTCTTCAAACATTTCATCGATTCACCTCCATATGTTTCCACATTTGATTCCTTTTTTAGAGAAGAATATATCACATCACATATGTACTTCATAAAAAATTAAATAGATTTTTGTTCTAATGCGATTTGATTGTTCACATCTGTGCTAAACTTTTGTTTAGCAGCGATTCGATTCGTCAAATGGCTTAGAATCCGTAGGTATACAAATTCAACGCAATAATAGATCGTGAAAAGACAATAAAAATGTTGTTGATATATTTTTATTACATTAAATAAATCATAAAAGAATATCACCTCGCTTTGCCGAATGATACAAAAACGTCTTCTATTGACCGCACACTATTTTAGATCAAACGAGAAGCAAACCAATAAAAAGTTATTTTATTGAAAACGGAACCGCGCTCACAGTCGGACTTGGCGCCGCACAATGTCGAAAATATACACATATTTGCACACGACATAAACAAACAATAGTCACACATTACATAAATACATATGTAGTCTCACATTATATTTGAATTTATATTTTCAATCAACTTGTCAAAATTTCTTTGTATTATATTTCATATTTATTCATTTGTTACAATTTTGCCATAGTGACATTACAGAGTCCAATTCGTCACTGTGGCTAAATAATAAAGAAAAAAATATACCGTCAATGTGCCGTCCAAAATCGAAATTGGCCCAAAATAAGATTCCCATGAATATGATATGAGCATTATTGTAAAGCGGGGATGATTTGGAATTTGTTGCGATTTTAAGATGACTTATTTTCGTATATAATATATAGTCTAAAATAGATTTATTTACATATACATACATATGTATATGTAAATAATTGACTTGGAACTTTATATGTCATAAAAAAGTTGACTTGGAACAAATATGTGCTCATAGTGTATGTGTGCATATAATCGGCTAGTTCGCTATGCGAGCTGTGTAATTGTTATTTTAATGGTCGAATATGAAAATGGTTCCGGGGGTCGCCGTGAGACCCTTGGATATTTTCCATTGTATTCTTGGGGAAAACGCGACCGCATTTCTGGCCGGTTTCCGGATAAATAAATCGGATAAAACCGGGCGCGATATTAACACGACTCTTTGGACGGCGACCAAGTGTGTTTGTTCAATGAAATGGCTCGCCAAACGACCGACACCGCCTTGTACTCATTAAATTGTGTGTTGTCCCCTTTGATGTACGGGACGATTCAGAGATAAAGATCATAGATACTAAAGAGGAAGATAGTAAGGATGTATAAAATAGTAGAAAATAATATTTGGAAGCTTACAATCGTCGATCATACAAAGGTCTACCGTTGAGCGTTGGCTTGTTTGAATCGCTTTTCTTCAGATTTATATGAAAATATTTAAATTTACGACGTATGAAATAAGGATGGAGTGCATTTGGACGAATGAATATTGTTTTTAAATAAAAAATGCCATTCTGCCTGAAGAAAAGGAATTTTCGATCAATGCGTTTTGCCAGTGATGCCGTATAGATGTGAAACTTGGGAATTGAACGCCAAGTTGCTACACATAATCCAATGCATTTAAAGAAGTATGAAATGCTGTCTGATCGGCATAACGAGGAAAGACAGGGAGCGGAATACGTGGGTGAGAAGTAATATTACAAGGGTAGTGGACATAGTGGATAGAGTAAAGATATTGAAATGACAATGGACTGGTCACGTTTCTAGAAGAATGGACGAAAGGAGGTCAAAATAAGTGATAGAATGGTACCCGAGAGAATGCAAAAGGGTAAAAGGAAGACTGCAGGGAAAATGGGTAGAGGAAATTAGGAAAATGTGTGGAGTGAGATGGATGAGAATTGCGCAAAACAGAGACGAGTGGAAGCGTTTTGGAGAGGCCTTCATTCGGCAGTAGATATGAAATGACTGTAGATGATGATGATGTAAATTTACAATATTTTGATTATATATATATATATATATATAGTTTATTCTATTTAATTTGACACAAATTGTATATTGATTCAAATTAATTTAGCATTTAATTAAGAAGTCCTTTAACCATAAAAGGCAAATCCTTACTTGGTCACCATAAATACATACATATTTACGATCGCATTAAGTTTAAATTAAATTTAAACTGATGAATTGAAAAACTGATTGTAACAAAAAAATGCTACGCTTATGGGCACATAAAGACGCTTATATTATTTTTTAATAAATGGTTAATTGACGATCTTCTTTATATTTTCCTATGCAATGAAGTTTCCTGAGAAATATTTAACCATGCTCTGTATTCAATGGTAAAATTTTAATTGAATACTCTTTAATTGGATGGGAATTCAGTAGTGTGACATATGTACGTTCAAAATAGGCATACATACATATTCCTTTCATATATGTATGTAGAATGAATTTAAATTTTCGCTACAATCAGCTACTGCCTACACGCATCCCAATCAATAAAAAAAAACATAAAAATCCTGTGATCAAAAATTTTGATCTCCAATCTGCACACAATATATACAATAAAAACACACATAACCTTTAAAGAATCTACACTCATATATACACACACACAAATATTATGCATACTCTCATGGGGATTACAAATTTAAGCGTTTATCTCGGTGTCGATCTTCGCCTTCCGAGCGTCAATCACGAAACACCGAACGCAACAACAACAATCCACCCGACGCTGAATAAATAAATATCATATTATATTATACACACAACAACAAAAAGTTCGAAAGTGTCGCCCCCCGGTAAATAATGATGATATATTGTACAATGTATTATTATTATGCTTGTGGTCGGACGATGATTTGAACTTTTGCTCCCGAGCTCACAATCGATCAATCATCGATCAAGATTTGCCACCAGCAGAAGCACGGAATCTATATATGTATCTATCCATCCCTTAGACACATCAATGACTGGACCAATCACGTCGGTAATCGCCGACCACATTGTCCGTAATTTATGGAGGGGAACCATGGGGGATCTTATGGGGCGACAGACGCTAAGCTTGCCCTCTTCTTTTCCCCGTATTACCCCCCCTCGGTGCGATCTCGGGACGAGAAATCCCGGGAGTTTGCGACTCGGCGTAAAGTGTCAATACGTAACGCGACTTAAATCGTGATAAATGACGTTTGCCCCACTATTTTCAATTGGTATGTCGCATCGCGTCGCCCCCGAGAGCGATTCTGTATTGGTTTTCGACGGGATAATAAAAATGTGATTAAATTTTGAACGTGTTCGGAATTGGGATTCGATTCAATAGTAATTCGGTGTTACAAGTATACATTTTGAAAAATGAATTATTTGTTATTTGCATTGAAACTTTTTAAGAGATTCGCGTTTCATATATATTATGTACATATTAGTGCGACAGAAAAACCTGATTGTTATCAAAAGTGAACAGCGCCCATAAATCTTAGATTTTCTTCAACAATTAATATGTTAACAATCTTTAAATAGATATAATACAATTCTTTCAAATGAATGAATCACATCAAATTGATAACGCACTGTAAAGGAACATTTATTTAAAAATAAAATAGGAACATACAGTATTACAATATATACCTACCTACATACATATATGCATATGTAAATTAAACACAAAAAGTTCCTTAAAATAGAAAATATATTTTTTTAAATTATGTATGAAATAAAAAAGCTTTGAATAGTTGGAAAAATGGGATATTAGGAATTTAAATTATTAAATAATACTACAACAAAATTAATCGATATGTGCAGGAATGTTATCAAGAGAAGAGCAATATTTATATTAAGTAGGAACTAAGCAAAACTATCATGAAATACTGAATCTACATATGTATCTATGATAGAATATATTCAAATAATTAAAAGTTAAAACAAATTTTCGGTAGACGAATTTTTATTAAAAGTATTCGTATATTTAAGCAACTGTCGCTTTGTTAAATTGATATAAATAATTAATATAAATCTTTAATAAAATTGAAGTCTATTGTCTACCTTATCTTCAACGTTGGGTTTAACAATTTTTTTTCTTAAAAATTATTCTCTGAAATGAATTATCCAACGATTAGAAGATTTGGAGAAGTAAAATCTACCTTTACAACCGATAAATCGTTTCGTTTGTAGGCGCTATAATTCCGTCGATTATTTAATTTTAAAGCATTTAATAAAATACCCAGCCATAAAAAATAACCGTTGGAGTTTTAATGATCTTAAATTTAAATTTTTTGAATAGTTATAGTAATTATAAACAAATAAATACTTTCATGATAAGTTTTGATTTTATTTAGAACAATTATTTAAATAACATATTTATTAGTGAATTAAACATGTATATGAGAAAGTGTAAAACCTTGTAATAGTAAGTTAGGAAGAAAGTAAGTGTTATACGAAATTAGTTAATCGGATGTTCTTTAGTGCAATTGCAAATAACAACACACCTTTCCAATAGCGTTCAAAGCAAAAGCAATACAGTGAAAAAGGTTTTTCTACGAAATTAACAATAGAAAAACCCTCTGCCCCAATCGCTAGCCAATTTCTAGTTATAAACGTTCATCTGCTTAGCTTGTGATTTGCGCAAGCGCAGTATAAAGGTGCATTACGATAGCTAGCTGTCATAAAATCGAGCTGACAGGTGATTCCGATGTAACTTTTAATGATTTCGTTGATGATTAAATTCCTTCAGCTTCATATCAGAAAAATTTGCTTAATTAATTGAGAGCTAACCTCCGTATGTTGGTAAAAAAAATAAAGCGATAGAAAGAATGGAAGTGGTTCATCAGCTCACAAGTTTCGGACGGTTAGGAATTTCACCTAACTCACTTTTGCTATATTTCCATTAAATTATATTTATGTATCTTCTCTACACCAATCATCCTACATATTTAGAAAATATTTGCTCTATCAATTTCCGAAATTTCACAATATTAAAATGGAAATCCTAAAACAATTCTCACGACAAATGTAGTTATACAACTTGTGCAATAATATAAAACCGCTCGATTTTTGTGCGTTTGTAGTTTTGTGCGATAATTAAAAACGATTTGGTATTTTCGTTCGAGATATATACTAGACATGGGGTCGAAACGGTGCGCTAGTATCGGGCGTGATCATTGATTTATTAAGTGCATCTCTCGTAAGGCGATACGAATGCACCGGATGAGTGGCACAGGGCCGCTGCAACGCGTGGCGTGCCACGTGGCACACGCCAGCATCGACACGTGGCACGCTAATCGTCGGGGAATGACACCGTGTTCATATAATAATAATATAGTCAAGTGCACAACACAACACACATACCGATTGATTCAATTAATGCACACGATATACATATGTATGCTATCCCGCTTTACTAGGCAGTAGGCGAAACGTGAATCTCGGCTCCCATTGGTCAGATCAGATGTCGCTCTGTAATTTTATGTTATATAATTCTGCATTTACTCGAGGCCAATTGCTAAGACATTCCACTAAGCCAAGCCAGTGCTGGCCTCGTGTGAATGCACGATAAGACATTCCATAGTCTCGGAATGCCTATTTACACGAAGCCAATATTGGCTTGGCTTAGTGGAATGTCTTAACAATTGACCTCGTGTAAATGCAGCATACTGCTCAATACGTATACACTGCGCAATATGTCAATAACTTACTTAAATGGCATTGTACATACGATTACTTATGTGGACCATAAATAATAATTGTATGACATATACGGCCATTTCCATCGACTATTGGATGAAGGCATCTCCAACACCCTTTTATTCGTTTCTGTTTTGAGCCACTCTCATCCATCTCATCCCACATTTTTTTCTAATTTCATCTACACGTCTTCCTTTTGACCTTCCTTGCGCTCTTTTACATTTACTCTGGTACTATTCGAGCACTTCTTTCGTCCATGATTTTAGCTACTTGTACTTTAGCTACTACTACTACTGTCTACTATATGAAGTAAATACAACATTTTTTTTCCGTTTCCTGTAGGCGCAGACACACTGAATCGTACGGAACGGCTTGTTTAGGTAGATTTCAGCTGTGATGGGCGTGTCCTCATGTCAATGTTAATTCGTGCGATCTCTCTTCGTCATGCCGATCATACAATGCTTCATATTACTTTGTACAACATTTGATCGAAAGGTTTCGCATCTATACGTCATCACTGGCTAAACACATTGATCGAAGATCTTTTTCTTCTGGAATTTTTGATTTAAAAACGGTATTTGTTCACCAAAATGCACTCCATTCTAATTTTATTTGTATTTTTATTTCCTCTTCTTTGCTACCAAATATGTGGATGATTTGGTCATGCAAGTGTATACATATGTACATAGTATTGTTTATGCGTCACATTACATCAATACCAATTGTGTATTTCTCTGACTACTGCCTATTTAACTGGAATAAAGTATACATATATGTATGTATGTATAATATAAAATATACATATGTATATATATCTATTCATATACGTAGATATGTATCGATGTTCGGCGGTGGCATCTGCGAAGGACCGGGATGTTAGAAATTCGTATGGATTTGGATAGTACGTATCTGTGGTACTGAGAGCTTTTATTGGAGCTTTTAATGCGCCTTTTACGAGGCCGAGGCGCCTTTTGAGATCGCCGCTCGTTCACGGAAGTCAGCGGCGACAGAAGCTGTGCCTGCATGTGATGCGATGTGAATCAAAGGCCCGCCATATTGCAAAGAGGACACGTGTTACGTAAACACAAGTGAAATATGTAATTATACACACTTGAGAAACCTTTAAAAAAATATGTGAGCATCTCTGCTCAGAACTCATAATGTTCGTCGGTGCTTCTACTTGTGTTTCTCAAGTTGTTGCCGATTGATTTCGTTGTCGGCATACTTAAAATCCCGCTCAATATGTTGAAAATGGGGATGAACGAATATGTAGAAGAAGTTCAATTTGGATTTAAGATCGAAATTTAAGCCCATTATCTATTTATCAATTTCTTTATTATAGTTATCAACATTGAAGTTTGAAAAATTGTGCTAGAAAATAAATTTTGTCTCATTCATACATACATACAATATAGCACACTCTTATGCATAATTATAATAAGTAGTACAGAGGTCTTGGAACTCGGGTCAATTATGTACTTGTAGACTTATTATTTTATCTATATTATAATAACGTCAATCAACTATTGTGAATTTGGATGGTTTTTGAATTTTCCAGAAAATTTGGAAACAATTTGACTTCATTCTAATTATTATAAAGAAACACATCTTGTATTGAAATCGGTTATAGTTTATAATAGATTGTAAATAGGTTTTTGATCTCTTTTTCCTATTATGCTGTACATTAACATTAAAATAATTTAGTATTATTTATTATGTACTAACAAAAAAAAAATTAAAAATAATCATTAGATCAGTAGCTATTAAAATATACACGTATAAGATGTATTGTGAACATAATTTAGTATTAATGAAAAGCATTTAAAAATCAAGCACATTGTTCATTCCGGTTCGTTCATGAACATACTAGTTTGTTCATACACGAACACGGTTTTAATTTAAGTGCTGAAAGTCAAACGCTATCTTCAAATAGATTCCCACCAGGTGTCGCATGAAACTTTTATATATGTAAAACAAATAATGGATACTTGAGCAAACGATTTAGAGTAATAGTTTTTGCATAAACAAACTATATAGTTAGTTTGTTAATTTGTTCTTTTGTGTACACTATAACTGGCCAGATTGGATCGACTATGAACAAACTAGTATATGCATGAAAGTACATTTGAACTGTAAGATACTTACATATACATATATGCCTACTATGTACATATACATATGTACATAGATAACTTGGCTAAATTTATTATTAATTCCAGAATTTCGAATGTTTAAGTTTGTTTGGTGACTTTAAGTTTATAAATACTTCTAATGTTAATCCCAGTATCCCCGTTCAAATGAAAGATAGCGTGTGAGTTTTCAAAATGCCAAAATTTTTCACGCTCTGATTATAATTTCACACTTTGAAAAAGATAAAAATAAAAACACAGATAAAAATTGCTATAAATCAGCGCTTCTAAACCGTACCGTGCCGAATCCGTATCACAGTTGAGGGGTGGGTCTGAGGGGGTGGTTGTAGTAGGACGAAATGCATCGTCGGTCGCATTTCACGGTTTGATGTGTAAAAGCGTCACCAGTCACGCGGTAATTCGCTGTGAAACTGTGGCGCGCGTCGTGTCGATAAATAACGGGGTGGTTGGGTGGGTGGTTGGGGGTGGTCCTAGCGCCCTTTCGGACCATTTGCTTTTAATTTGGGTGCCGGATTTGCGACGCGACCCATCGCCGCGACACCCCTGATTGAATCGAACAACCGTCGCGCGATGGATTGCGCTCGCCATCATTCCGATGTGTGTTTGCTTTACTATTCCGATGCCGAATTCGATATATTTTGCTCCGAGAGTGACACGTGTGATGAGGAGGGAAGGGAGACGCAATCTTGTGTCCAAGTTGTATAAATTAAAATCGACAACATAAAGAGTAGATATCGGTACATACATATGTATGTATGTATATACCGATTTGATTGAAAAATATTGTAAAAGGATTATTGCGATCGCACGCACGACGATCTGGCACTCGAGTTCTCGTTAGTACAATATTTTGCGTGGGTACTTTTCGATTGATGGAGTTTTTGGGTGCCAGATGTTCCGTGATCGAGATTTTAGTGTCGTGCGTGAGATCGCTTGTTGTGTAATAATAACCGAACCGTAAAATATATATCATATTCATAGAAAGGGTGTCACGACAAATCACTCACGGAATTTACACTCAATATAAAGCATTGTCAAAAAAACGAATATGGGTAATACACTCTTTTGTCGTTACTAAGGATTACAATACCGAAAGTACCGATACCAGTGGTATCAGTATTTGACCGAAAACAAGTTTTTGGTACTACCGGTACTATAAACTAAACAAAAGCTTTTGAAAATCCGCAGATTTATCCAAATAACTGATCTGACTTTTACAAACGATTGCAGTGATCACAACTCTATATGATTTGAGTCCGTGAGTGATCTGTCGCGGAACCATTATCATCAGAGATCAGTTATCATCAGAGATGATAGCTCATGTTACTATCGGCTAGGATTCTGTTGTGCACAAAAAATGGTTCACTATTGTCAATTACTATCGTCAACCTTAATTTTTGCTCTCTTGCTTTGTAGGACAATATTGAAGTATTTTTTGAAGGAATCCTGGTCGCCGATCTCTTGTTATCATCATCATTTACATCCATTCACCATCCACTGCTGAATGAAGGTTTCTCCAACACGCTTCTACCCATTTATGTTTTGCGCAAATCTCATCCATCTAACCCCACATATTTGTCTTATTTCAACGACCCATCTTCCTCGTAGTCTCCCTTTCAACCTTTTACGTTCTATTGGGTACCATTTCGGCACTTCTTTTATCCACCTTTCGTCCATTAATTTAGCTACGTGACTTGGATGATAAGTACATTCATATGTACTTATCATCCACGTATTTCGTTTCCTTTTTTTCAAGCAAACAGCGTTCCATACTTATTTGAGTGCATTGTATTTGTGTAGCATCTTGGCGTTCAATGTCAATGTTCAAGTTTCACATCCATACGTCATCACTGGCAAAATATATTGTACGAAGATTTTTATCTATGTATGTTTTATTCAGGCAAAGTAGCTTTATTCAGGCAATTTAAAAACGGCGTTCAACTATAATACCTATGTATGTATATATAATGGATAGATTTGCATTGTATGAACTTCCATGTAAGCTGTTTGGGAAATTTTATTTATTTATTTATTTTGTTAGGAAAATTTACAGTTTTATTAAATACAAAAGTGATAACAAAAAAAGAATTATTAAAAGAAAAACCATTTTAAAATTTTCGCAAATATGTCATGTTTCGTTTCGAAGAAGTTGTCTTGTCTGATTTATTAGCGTGCGATTTCTTTCGGTGGGGTTATTTGATGAAGAAAGTGTATTGTATTTAAACTCACTTTCTTCATAAGTAGAAGAATAACATTCTATAGAAAATTTAACAGATTCCATGGAGTGTGCTAAGGAAAGCGATGGTTATCGTAACTTGTTAATGGTTCATCGGGGTGTCATTATCTTCAAAAATTGACTATTATGTATAATCCTATCCAATGTAGTTGTCAATCGTCTATTTTATTTCACACAATTTTGTTTCAATTAAGATAATACAATGTGTATGCTATTTTTCTTTGGCGTGTATATACATAAGTGTATTACATATGTATTTTCATACTAAATTACATTTTCTTATGTATGTAATAAAAATATCGAGGAACAATAATGTTTAAACTTTGTATTTCATTACATAGAAGACATGACCTGGCGAACTGTTCATATGAAAAAATGAAAGTCTAAGCTTATTTCAATAAATTGATTATTTGAAAATGTAGACACGACGAGAAGAAAATAAGAGACGGGAAAAGCGTACCAATTTCATGGGAAATAAAATAAATAGCCGTTTGGGGGAGTGGATCCCCACCCCAAACAGCCCTCCCATCACCTCCTCGATACTTTTGCTGCTTGCCATCCCACAGGATAACAGTCCTTGGGGGATGACTAACGGCGCGCCTGATAATCCTTATAACTCCTAATGATTTCCCCAGGACTCTTGGCGCTCACCCGTCACAACAATGGCGCACCATTATTTTCCCACTATAATAAATATATATTTGCTTCGAATTTTTGCGAAGATTCAATCCATATATGTACGATTACACGTCAAATTTATCATTGGATCATAATACACGTTTGGCATAGTGTTAAATTATATCTATGCTCGGCGGGAAAATTCATTGTGTGCGTGATAATTTATGCGTTGTTTTTATACTGAAGCGTTCGTAGAATTAATTGCAATTTAAGACGGTCGTTCTCGAGCCGCCACTGCTTCGTCTTACACAGTGAGAGACTTGTTTCTGTTTAGTATCAAATTAATTCAATGCTCTGAAGCAATTCATTTAAGCAGCGACAGGCCAAAAAGGCACAAGTCACCCCCAGACGAGTCGCTATACTGTATCTTTCTTTGCTTAGCTCTTCTCACCCTTTAATAATTATACAACCCTTTCACGCCACCCTTATTATCGAAACAGAAATAAAAAAAGTACAATGCGCAATCAACTCAAGACTATTACAAATTACACTATTTTTAACGACCTCATTCCAACCCCTAACAGTCGAAGCGCAACATCAGTAACACAATATATGTATGTAATTATTTTACTTAAAATATAATATAATATTGATTATATAAAAATAACATGAAATGTGTGCCTATAAACTCCGTATATACGTAAATATTTGCTAGATATATTTCTAAATGATTGAGATAAAAAACATTGCAAAGGTATGTTCTAAAATTTAATGTTATTTTAGACTATTTTTCATACTTTTTTGCGGTGAAAATTTAAAATTCAAAATAAGTGTTGATACAAGCGTAGAAAATGATTTCAGTTACCCGTCCTGTTAATTATTATAACCCGTCCTGGCTAGAAATCACTCATCATGGACGAGCACGATCACGGACCTAGGCAATCAGTGGGTACGGATGTACGGATGTCAGTGGATTTGTAATTCGAACGCTAATGCACCATTCGTTCGAATTACAATGTACTACCAACCCTAACTTAACCTAACCTAAGATATTATGGTATGTTTGCTCCCGCATTCAGTCCCACACATGCGGCATCAAGAAAAGCCAAATCTAAATAGATAGTGGACCATGAGGAGAGTGGGAATGGACAGGAGCGGGGTTGCGAGGAGAGCGTGTGAGTGGGGATGGAGAAGAGCGGGGTTTGTGACGTGGGGAGGCATGATTCGTGTCCAACTGTCAAATTTTAATTTAATAGGGCCAGTGAATATGTAATTTCCGCAGTGAAAACATAACTACACCCAGTGAAAATGTAATTGGATATGATTGGATATGGATGACTGAAACGTCTATGAAATTATAATTTCGCTACTCTTATGATTTCACTGTAACATGTATGTATATGGCTATGATTCCATTTTAAAAACTTTAAAATTTTAAACTACTTAGTGTTTTATATCCGGCATACTTACAAGTCTACACCACTTGTCGAACTACCGTAATTTTTTTTCAACGTCTACTGATACGGTGCACTTTCAAAGCGCATGCACTTGTCTTACACTCGAGAATTTTAACCTTTTAAGACCGTGTTCATCTTCTAGGCGCCGCCACTTAACAACGAAACATAATACATTGTATGCATACGCTGAAAACGGGGTGCGCTAGTTCTTATCTGAGAAAGTTCCTAACATTAGAAGTGCACAGAGATTGGTCGGTCGGTGCAAGCCCGTATCAAAGAGGGTCTCCACTACCACTAAAATGCATATAATGCGGCGCGAGAAAAAAATATGATACACGAGGATGCCAGATATCGCGTACCATAAATATAAAACACTCATTTTTTAAACGTTTATCGCCATTAAAAGCGTTTTAATGGCGGAAGCGTGCGCTTCGACTGAAGTGACGAGCGTTCGTATATTTATTTATATACATACATTTAGCTTCGGGAGCGCTATGTCTGAGATGGCAATTTGGGTAAACGTGTGATTAAAATGCAAAGGAAGTTGGTGGAATTGTCTGAGCATAACGCAGTCTGGGCAGACGGCAGTAAAGAGCCTTAATAGGGATAGCGAAAGGAAGTTGAACTAGTTAAAGTTGGAAGTGGACAAGTCGCGAGAGCGTAGAAGAGCAATTTTCCTGCGGGAGACGGTGTTTCAACCCTTTTACCACATTTCCCAAGATTCCCTCGAAAATTTTCCGACTCGCCCATCCGAAA
Organism: Arctopsyche grandis; assembly: GCF_051622035.1. Taxonomy (NCBI): domain Eukaryota; kingdom Metazoa; phylum Arthropoda; class Insecta; order Trichoptera; family Hydropsychidae; genus Arctopsyche; species Arctopsyche grandis. The sequence goes on along the minus strand of NC_135365.1, from coordinate 11,863,781 downwards.
CGGTCGAAAGCTTATGTTAATGCAGTGCTATCTCTCGCCGATGAATTCTGCAAACTTTCAATGTATGCATACGTACATATCATATATGTACATATAGTATACCTATATAATACATATTATATTTTATTTTATTTTTACATAGATACATATTATATTATATATACCAGGAAGGCTTGACAGGAAGACCCCCAATGCGCCTTCCTGGACAATTAATTACAAACAATGCAGCATTTTATTATTACATAAATCACTGTATTTCCAGAAGCTGAAGAACGCGAAATAACAATTAATTAATTAATTGCAGAATTAATCAATTGAGACATATATGGATTTAGATTTTGTACATATTTTTTACAAATTATACACACTATAAATACAGAAAATTTGTGACAATAGGAAAGATGATTTTTTGCCAATTTTGAAGAACCGTTTCAACAGTGATCAGATAAAATTGGCAAACTCTGATAAGAAACGATCGATTTGGAGTCACAGATACCCCCAAATCTAACCAGCAGTATGGCGGATTGAACCCACTGATCACTTGGTGCTAAACGTACACGCTACCATTAAGCCATACTGCTAGATAAATATGTACATTAAAACTGAAAGCTGGTGTGATTTGAACGGTGACATATTATATATTATTAAAATTCATTTCGCTCATGCGCAATCTTTATTTTTATAATTGTTTGTGATGTAGGACTGGAATTTTGATTTTCTCTCTTCCGTTTGGGCCTCGCAGGGATGTTTTGTATTTACAGCCGGTTCTTATACATATATTGGTGCTTGCTGTAAAATGCAAGACATTCCATACTTTATATTCTGTATATTTGATATTATTAATGCTTTTGTTTTTAATGATTATTTATTCATGTATTTTTGTCTGTATATTATATTTCTATTATATTTTCAACCATTGTGGCGCATTAGGAATTCATGTAATGCCACAACGGTCCAAACTTAAATAAATAATAATACACGAGAACAATATTGGCTTGGCTTAGTGCAATGTCTTAACAATTGGCCTCGTGTAAATACAGCATTATGAATAATAATTTACTAGCGTTTTAAATTGCATGAATCAATTACATAGCATACCAGCAGCATAAATCAGTGCTTAGCGTGTAATGCTTTCAACTAAGTGGTCACGGGCTTAATCCCTGCCCGGTGCTGCTGCCCAAACCTTGGATATGTGACTCCAGGTCGATCGTTTCCTATCAGAGTTTGCCAATGTATCTGATTTCATTGAAACGGTTCCAATAAAATGGCAACCTTGTCCTTTTTCGTTGATTTATATAACGTTTCTCAAATTTATCGATAGATATCTCTATGACGCTTTGTGAAACATTCCATAACTTGTTTATAATTGACCAGGGGCTTACCTGCTAAGCCATTGTCATTTTCAAAATTTTGGGTCTATAATTAGGGTGATCATACGTCCCGTTTTGGCTGGGACAGGTTCGTATTTTATGTACGTGCTATGCGTTCGTCCCGTCATTTTCGTAAAATTGTATGATTTGGCCCGCTTTGTCCTTCCACTGATTTTTTTTTTGAAAAAATCACTTTGTGTTATTATTTTCATTATAATTATTTTAAAATAACTGTAAAATACAATATTGTATTATATAAATTTTTTATATTGTTTAATTTTCTTCTTTTAAACAAAAGAACGTTCCAGTGAAAATTATATTACTTAAAAAAAGAAATAAAAATTTTCAGTTGTAAATAATTTTTGCATTGAAAATAATTCGAGAAAATCTTTTCGGAAAATTTGTAATAATTTTATTAGTTAATTTTACAACTTCAAAACTTTGTTAAATTCTAAAAAAAATTATAATTTCCTTGCAATATTAACGGTTATTTAAGGGTACGAAATTTTTGGAAACGTGCAACATATTTTTTTACAACATATTTTTTACAATATTTTTGCGGATTTCTGTGAAATATGTCTATATATGTACATACACGTAGTAGTTATATTTCAAGGTTTTGTTCCTCTGGTATGAAATATTTTCGTTCTTCGCGCTCAGTCGCAAATCGTCGGACGAAAACTAATCCTTATCAAGCCGGAGTTTCCCCAGAAGCTTCGGGCGATAAGGAGTGCCGTTTAAGGACCCCGGGGCCCTTCTGTTGTCTCGGCTGGTCCCCATTCCGGTCATCATCTCGGTCCCTGGCTAATGGCCCAACAGATATGTATGTTTAGGCGCCTGCACCCCCCTGCCCAGCTCTCCATACAACGGTGCATATACACCCAACGGCAGCCCTTTGAAGTGGTCCCATCTGGCGAGCGGCTTCTTCTACTCTCTTCCTCAGTACTTTTTCTTTTTGATTTTTTTTTAACTACTGCTCCACCTCCTCTCCTTTGGCTTAATCGCTACCGTTTTCCATGCCTCGTAATAATAATTAGGTATATTTTTTCGTCGTCGTCGTCGCTGTTGTATATAATTTCTTTTTCGTTTAAGCTCAAACTTTTTCGTTTGATTGTAAAACTTTCCGACGGAGGGTAGGTATTAGAAAGGATTTAAGCCGAAGCGTTTAATTAAACGTCAAAGTATAGCAGGCACGCGTTCCGATCGTAAAATTATTTCAACGACGTGCAGGATGGTCTTAAACCTCCAAGTGCTCAATGGAAAAATTTCACCATAAAAATACATCATATATCTACTACAATTTTTTCTATTGAAATCATATTGTGATGAATGCATATAAATCAGACACAATATTTAAGAATTGCAAATTTTGGGTTATTATTAGAAAAAAGCATATCAGTAAGGTATTTTGTTTTCTTTTTCTTTTTTTATTATTTTTATTTATTTATTTATTTCAATCGAATATGTACACTGCCCTTTACAGATCGCTCTAAAGTGACGAGTGTTTTAATACAGATACAATAAAATCAATACAAGCATTTATACTATTCAATTTAATTTATATTTTATTTTATTTCTACCGCTATTACGGATTGCTCCAAAGCGAAGAGTGTACTAATTAGAGATTGGCGCGGAACCGTGCTTTTTGGACAAAAAAATGGGAGTTTTGAGGCTATTTTCCACGAAAGAGGGCAAACTACAAAGCTAAAGAGCAAAAAAAAGGTTCACCATAGAAATGTTCACCATAGATAGGTCGCGCTGAAGCTTAGTACTAATACAAATACAATACAATCAAAACAAGCATTTATACTATGCGAATTCATACAAACATCATCCACAGTGACATCTATGGAGACATTTTTGCAGCATTTTATGATACAAAAAAGACGAGATTTGAGATTTGCAAGAGAGATTGGAAAGGAGATACTAAAATCAAAAAAAACTGGCAAACTCTGATAAGAAACGATCGACCTGGAGTCACAAACCAAGGTCTAGCCAGCAGCAACTAGTGGGAATCGAACCATGACCACTCTGCTCGAAAGCATAATATGCTAACCAATAGTCCACGCTGGTGGTTTATTAAATTTATCTGATTAAATCGAATAATTAGTATTTTATTTTGTATTTCGTTTCATATCGCTCAAATATCGTTTTAATTTAGTCCGCATAATTTTATAGTCTTTTGGATCACATTTTGGTCAATAGGTCTTTTGGAGTGTGCGGTCTAAATTTGGGATAAGACTTTTAAAAATTAAATAATATATTTTCCACATTCCAATCGTACAATTAATGTTTCCGTACTTTTCATACTACATATCTTGGGTATTACAGGAAAACGTTAAACTATAATATTTCAAATGGTCGTTTAAAATTTTGCTTGAAAATTTTAATAGTTTATCTCGTCAACCAGCCCTGGGATACGAGACAAATTAACCGCACATCTTTTTCCGCTGAAATGAATATATTTGTCATTTGCATGTTAAATACTCATCGTAATTGCACCGCAAAAGGAAGTTCAGAAACGTGGAAATGTATCGCTTTACGACGATCAAAGGATTCGCGAGAAATCGTTAATGTTTAAACGGCTGACTTCTTTATGCCTTTCGCACTAAACGTATTAATTACGTCGAGCTTTTGAAATACATACACACGCATATTTAATATATACACATATGCTCATCCTCGAAGTGTTGAATTTAACGATGGTGAACAAACCAGGGACGATGACTAGCGTTTTCGATCTCCATTTTGACGTACCTATAGGTAAATATAGAGGTCGATAATTGCCGTGTAGAGTTTCGGGTAACGATGCGTATTCAATTTCGGCGGATTGCATTGTTGGCAAAAGTGCATGCTGTTTTCAGATTTCGGCGTCAATATTTTGACAATATCATTCGGGGTGAATCGTGAAGATGCACTTTTTCGGGGCATTGTTTGTTGCCCGTCCGAGGCGTTTACACAGCAATAATGAAGTGGAAAAGATCGATTGCCAACAACGTAAATCAGGGGGATTGTAAACCTTTTTTGCTCTCGCGTTTGGTATGGATATGGAGTGCAGCATCCAGCATTTGTATTAAATTTGGATGCATTTGTAATGTGCTATAACGGCAGAACACTACAAACATATGTAAAACTGCAAGGCATCATTTACGCAACAGTAAAAATGAGATAAACTTTATTCAGAATATGAATTACTGTTGTTCAGAGTATGATTGAATTTTTTACATTTGTGTTGGCGGTTTTTATATGGGTTTTTTTATTTTATTTTATTTTGATTTATATTATAATATTTATTACAGTTTCTGGTTCTTCATTCGTATTCAAAACAGTATATATTATACAATCGAATCCACTCTAAAGGTTTTTGTTGATTAAAAGTTGTTTTCAAATTTGTTAGCCTTATATAAAATATACCTAAACTTCTCACATTAAAAGAACCTATATATTCCGTTTTATAAATCATAGAGACTATTGTATGATATGAATTTGGGCTTTCTATACGGAGACTGTCTTAAAAGTGCGTTGAAAATTTCTGAAGAGATAGGATTGAAATTTTTCTCAGATATCTATTGGATTAGGCTAGATATCATCATCATTAATCATCATTCACCATTCACCATCCACTGTGGAATGAAGGCCTCTCCAACACGCTTCCATTCGTCCCTGTTTTGAGCAACTCTCATCCATCTCATCCCACAATTTTTTTTAATTTCGTCTACCAATCTTCCTTGTGGCATTTCCTTTACTTTTTTACGTTCTCCCAGGTACCATTCCAGCACTTCTCTTGTTCACTTTTCATCCATTCTTTTAGCCACATGACCCACTCATGCCAAGCATATGCCAAGCATACAGCATTCCATACTTCTTTTAGTGCACTAGACCTTATGAAAAATTCTGGCGTTAAATGCCCAAGTTTTATATGTATAATATATATGTACCTCATCACTGATAAGACATATTGATTGAAGATCTTTTTCATGATGTAATAAATAAAATAAGATGACATTAGCTTTGAAAGCTTCGGGGAAAATCATCAACATCAACTATTTTGGTTCATTGAAAAAATTATTCTTGAATAAAATGTATCAAATACCTTCAACCTTAAAATTCAATCATAATGATATTCTCAAAAGAAAAATTATAGACTAGATTAATGAACAACCTAACTCGCCAAAGTAATTTATTTTCATACACAATTCAACGAGTATTTTTGTACGGCATGCAATTTTATCAATACTGAGTAAAAGAAACAGTTAAATGTTGTTAATAATCATTTAATTTGATCTGCTATCTCTTATAGTTCAACATTTATTATATGAACAAGAACGTTACCCATAAAAATTTACAATTTTAAATGAGGTTGCCCACATCTGAGCAACCGTTTCGTATCCTACATACATACATACATTCATATGTTTATGCATGGACATTTTGTGAAACGGTCACCCCCCGCTGTCCCACTTTACATTGGTTTGTTACAACAACCCCCCTAGTTCGTGTTGGCCCCGATTGTCTGAAGTGACACCAACGTCAGGGTGGTCGGTGACAGTTGGTCAGACACGTTGTATATGTCCAAGACCACGAACCAAATCCATTCATTTAAAAATGCGTATAATTTAACACACGAGTGGACCGTATCGTTTTCGATTGCCATTACGGAAAATGATCACACATCCATCTTAATAAACTATTTATATAATTGAACCCCCCCCCCTTTTTGATAATCCACACAAAATCGTTTTCCCACACATCGATCAAACATTACGTATCGAGTATTATCGATCAAACGCGTATAAAGAATCTCACTCTCGACACACAATGGCAAATTGTTTTATCCTTTTTTTTGTTCGGGTATGTTTGGTTTCTTGGTGTTGTTCCCCCTATCTGTTTGTTAAGTTCCAACAATGATGGATAGTCTCGAGTCGAAGGTATCAATAGCCAATTTAACAGATCAACAGCACGGCAAACAAATGGACCACCATCGTCTTCCGCAGAATCCGGCCGTCTGCGGGCAGGTGGTTCTCAAACGGTGCGTGCCCGCGTAATTTATCGCATAATAATTCTCCGTCGTCATTGTGTGGTCGCTTTTGTTGTCCAGGTCCAAGTGGACAGTAATTGTCGCCGGTCCAGATGATAATTGACCGGTGGGCACGCACCTATTGTGCCAAAACCCATGTTGCACTTAAACATGTCTCCATTTTGCTGGGACGTTTCGAATAGTAAATAAAAATCGCTGTCGTAACAGTTCAATTAAAAGTTTCGTCCTACATATTATGTATTGTGGGCTGAAAGTGGCCATTAGAAAACGGTTTGAACTAGATTTCTGTCCTATACATGTTTATAATGGTATAATTGAATGCTTTATGTATTTCATTGCAGGCTTTAAATTGTAAAGAAATGCATAGAAACGTATTAAGGAGATGAATTTTTGATTTTCTTACAAAAAAAACTCCCCAAAATACACAAACACATCTACTATTTTCTAGATCATAACGATTCTAAGTTCGAATTAGTCTAAATCTGGAATTCGAAATTTCGCATGATTGCAAAACTTCATCTATTGTAACTACGTCCATCTATGTATGTATATACATATGTACATATATAAAAAGGAATGTCTGTGTGTGTCGAATAGGCTCCTAAACCACTGAACCGATTACGATGGAACTTTCAGGATTTGTTGTATGCATGTCTGGGAAGATAACTGTGAAAAAAAAACGGGAAAAACGGGAATGAATGTCATTGCAACGCAATAATTTCAAATGTGTTCGCTGCCTGTGTTTTTCCTACAAATAGGAACGGGAATTGCATGCGTTATTGTGGCATTGCAACGCATGCCGGGTTCAGCTAGAACATAGATAAAGTAAAAATCATATGAAATATTGTATTTCTGTGTATGAAACTATTCATCGTGTATTAAATTAGACTCAATTGAAAGCAAATGGTGTCAGATCTACACACATGTATGGACTAGTTTTTTTATGTAATTGTTATTAGTATAGTACTTAATATGCTTTAAGCTATTGTATAATAAGAACATGACTTGTTTATTTTATTATCGGTTCGGTGACTATTTTGCACATGTCGATCTCGCACACGTCACCAAAATCTCGATCAAGGAATTCTGGGGCTCAAAAATTTTACCTTATACGTTTTATACAATCTTTGTAAGATTTGAAAATATTTACAAATACATACTTTCAAGTACCTCCAAAAGAATTTAAAATCATCAGAACGTACTTGAGAAGTTTATTATTTAAAAAAAAATGTGTTAATTTCTGAATTACGTCATCGTTTAATGGTAAGAGCACACTCAAAAGCGGCATGGCACGCCTCGATAGACTCCAGTTTTCATGTTATTGTTAATTCATACGATTTTATTATGTCGACAAGTTTCTCCTGCATTTTTACAAATATAGTAATCACCTATGTGAATACAAGAATAACATATCACCAAAAACACTCCAGGGGGTGAGTTTTGCAAAGGATTGCACAGAAGACACAGAATTTTATTTTGCATGTTCAAAACTATAAAAAAAAAAAACGTGGCGCGTACCACTCTGTGTGTTTGCATCTTAATAGTATTCTAAGCAATAGTTTAAGGGTAAGTTTTCCAGTAATGGACTTTGATATTTTACGTGTAGTGGAAAAAAATCAACACGTCGTTGCCTCTACTTGAACGTCACGATCCTTTTTTTGCCGTAGAATACGTGAGCTTGCTTGTCTCAAATCATCCGCTCGTCATTTTAACATTTTTTTTTCTCCTTTCCTTCTTCTTCTTTTTCACATCCACGCAAGGTTTTATACGACACACATACACGAGATCCGAGATAATAATATTCGGCTGATGAATTGTCGGCAAGATCCAGCCGGTATGCGGTTTGGTATCCTATCTTGTCGGCAACGGTCCCCTTTGACGGCTCTCTAATAGGACTCATTTGACCGGTTTGTTTGTTATACATTTTGAAAATTTTACGAGCTTGAAACGCTCATGAAAGCATATCTGTTGTTAAGCGCCACGCTCGGTCCATAAATCATAAAAAAATGTTATACAAGTAGGACGTCAAAGTAATGTAAATCAGAATAAGTTTCCATGCAACGAATGAAGCTTAAACATCAAATGTATATAAGATCACTTGAGATGTGAGTCTTCATTTGAATTATCAAATATTTTAAAAATTGAAACCATTAGATGTGACTATTATGTATAAAAGTTCGATATATAATGTACACATTTGGATCAAGGAAAACTTCGATCGATCATCCATATGATTGAAAGTATCTATTGATTTGATGGATTATATCAGTAGTGGAATATTCTCAAAATGGGGTTAATCATTTTGACTCATAAATTGAGCGTGTTTTATTAAATACACATATGAATGTCAGAGGTCGTATTTACAATATACGTAAGAAAATATGTAATATTATGTAAAGGTAAATGTAACAGGTTGAGTATTATTGCCGCAATAAATTATAGATACGATTTTTTAGACGAAAAAAAAATGCATTTTTAAATCGTGGAAACTTTTTATACGTGTCTTAGTAAAAAAAAAGAGCTCCACGAATGTATAGTATTATAATATGTAATACGTTCTCGTATTCTTGATGTTGTTGTTGGCAATTAATCTTGTAATGAAATGTTTGGTTTACAGAGCGGGCGAATGCCTCACCAGGCAGGAGGTCCGGCATATCCCGGGTGACATGATGAAAACAATGGATCATCATCAGTAATGCAGCAAATATTTGTCATTGCTATGGTATATCGTCTCTGCTTCGCTGGACTTCCCATGGTCAAGACCCGATTTACAGAACAAGCGACCCGAAAAGGAGCGCTCGAACATCGCACGCACGAGTACACACCGACAAAATGTAAGAATATTATATTAAAATAATATTTCAACGCTTAAATTCAACCGAAGTATTCTTTAGGATGTTATTTATGATATGGTTGAATTTATTTTTGTCGAAATCGTAGTGGAATACTATTTTATTGTAGGCGAACTGTAGACAAACTGCGGGCTTCGAATTCCGTTCTCGTGAGTTGTGGACATTTATCTCTTTCATATCGGTTTGTACGAGAACTTTATGACAAATGTCCATGCTTGACCGTGTTCTTTCTCGGACTGGATTTGAATATATCAAAAAATATGTTTTTTGATATGTACATATGTATCGTGTGTCTTTCCTGCGAATAGTCAGTTTCGATTACCGAACAGTATTGCGAATATCCAGCTGTATACAAATACGTACGAAGTGGTTTATAATATTGCGGTTTTGAAATACTCGATGTTCAATTATCAATCGGCTTTTTTATAAGTTGACTACCCCTTTTGTGAGGGTATTTTTTTTCAAGAGTGAGTGCGCTTTCGTACCTACAATGTATGAGCGATTAGTGTGATGCGTTTTGTGCGGTTTGATGTTCGCGTCTGGTGCGTTGCACGCGAGAAAATCTTCATGGTTGCCACTTGTTTTATTTTATTTTTTGGTTTATTCACAGTAGTCACTTTGCGGGCGTGTTGCGATGAATAGGTGAATAGTGGGTCTATTGCGGTTAGGTGTATAATGTTTATACAAATCCGGGTCGATACTTTATGTGATATTTCCTTTATATGGCTTGAATGAATCGTTTAGGTATGTCTTGTGAGTTCAATATTTGAGCCGTTATATTTGAAAGTGGCGGAAATCCAATTTTCAGTTCAAAAAACACTATTTCTGATTATTATCACTTATTTTAATTTAATATCACTTATTCTAATTTAATTTAATTTAATATTATTATCACTTATTTTAATTTAATATGTCCAGAATCTCGGAAAAGTACAATTAATGTATTACAGGTACATATATTTTTAAATTTTGTTAAACGAGATATTTCTTGAAATGAAGAAAAGTGGACTTATGCCACTTTCAATTGTAACGGCTTATACATATAACATGTATCTTTTTTCTGCAAATAAAAATGGAGGAGGAATTTTCGTATGATCACAAAACTTCATATATTGTTACTACGTACAAAGATAAACTAAAAAGTTGCGATAATTATATCTTAACTTTAACAATAAATTTTTAAACGAGTATTAATTAACACTATGTTAGAAACTTTTTTAAATTTACAAACGTAGGTATTGTATTTTGATAAATTTTTCATAAATATTTTAATTTCATATTAACTTTTTTTGTTCTAAAAATCGTTTTAGAAGTATTTTAGTTGAAAAACAATAATATATCATACTTTAAATAAATGCATATGTATGATATAATTTTAATTAGTAAATTTTGCCGAACCAACATATGTACAATTATAATAAAATATTATTGACATCATTATATGCATGAAAATTAGGCCGGTGCGAAGAGCGTGATTTTTTGGAAAACTTTCGACGTATCAAGGGAACGTTAAATAAAAATTTGCATTGATTTTAAACAATGTTCTGTGCGTCCAACCAGTCGATTTAACTCGACAAAATTATCGAAAAAGTAGGTATCTCTTTTTCAAGAATAGTTTCGATTTTTTCACTATTTATAAAAAATAAACGCTTAATATTCATCTATTTAAGTTCATTTGAATCAATTTTGAAAAGTTTTGACTAATTAATGAAAATTCAAAGTCGCCGATTCATTCAAAAGTCCCCCATAATGTTGCAATGGGTGTTTGTATGAAGGCAGCGCTATTTTCAGAAAATTGTGATTTTTCCGTGATTATTTTGATAAAAAAACTCGTTAAAAGCTTTTTTGAGTATATATCTTTAATTTGAATAAGAACAATATTCGAAAAAACTACGAATTTTATGAAATAGAAGGACGTCAAATTACCTCTTTTGACGCAAAATATCATGCCAGGATGAAATCTCTCAAAAATAACCAAAATAAAATAAGAAAATTCTAATATGTATATAAATGAAAATTTTTCAGTATGTTGAGTATAAAAATAACAGTGAAAATCAATCAATTTTTAATATTAGAATTGAACGTGTTGATTTGCCTATTGTTCCGGTCTATGTATGTATACTATTTTAGATATTATTTTAAAAAATTTATTTTTTTTTTCATTTAACCCCTTCAGTCTTGACTTTTTATCTTTGGATGAAAAAAATATTTTTTATAGAATTCTAGATTTTTTATAGAAGTGGGAAAACACAGATGAAACATTTTTTTTTAATTTTTAATTTTTTAAAATTTCAAATTTTTTTTATGGTAGCACTGTTAGCACCAGATGAATAAATAATGTGTACACTACGATGTGAAATAGGTCCCAGTGATAATAAAATGAAAAATAACGTTCAAATTATTGTACATTGCAATGTGCACTGGGACTGAAAGGGTTAACTACCCAACGTTTCCATTTATCTATTTGTAATATCATAACGGTTAATGAAATCTGAATTTTTGTCTTTGTATTGGTCAATTTCACAATATGCCATTATCCATATATTATTTAATACTTTATAACAAACTATACGAGTTGGCGTAGATTACGTACGTACACACAATCAGTTCAAAGCTTATACATTTTCGACAAGTTTCATTAAAAAAAATCATCGAGAGCTTGTCAAACAATGCATTGATTGATTACCAAACCACACACGTCACACGTGCGAATCAAAGTAGACACGTATCGGCGGCATCAAAAACGGGTTGTACGAACGTTGGGAAACGACGGCCTACGTAAGTGTCCAGTGTTGTGGCAACCCTGCATTGTCGTCTCGAACAATATGTAATCCATCAAGATGTTGTAGGCGGTCGCAGCGTGTGTGGTCCAGCCAAGCGCCGCCCCGACAAATCATTATCGGCCGATAGCAGGCTGCCATGGCCAATCGATTATGGCAACACACAAAATAGCCGACGACTAACTACTTTGAATCCACATTCGCAAAATACCACGAAACACGAAGGAGAGCCGGGAGAAAATTCCCTTCGGGAAAATCGCGAGTGAACACACCCGTGGAGAATGATATGGTATTCCAAACTATTTTTGTTCTATTCCAACATTTATAATTTTGAAGTGTTTCCAAACTACCAAGATACATACATACATACATACCTACTTAAAAAAAATTGTCTCCCCCTACAATTCTGACAAAATCATTAGTACATCATCATCATCATTTACAGCCATTCGCCATCCACTGCTGGATGAAGGCCTCTCCAACACGCTTCCACTCGTCTCTGTTTTGCGCAACACTCATCCATCTCATTCCGCACATTTTCCTAATTTCGATCACCCATCTTCCTTGCGGTCTTCCTTTTACTCTTTTGCATTCTCTCGGGTACCATTCAAGCACTTCTTTTGTCCACCTTTCGGCCATCCTCCTAGCTACGTGACCCGCCTATTGCCATTTCAATCTCTTCACTCTATCCATTATGTCCACTACCCTTGTCATACTTCTCACCCACGTGTTCCGCTTTCTGTCTTTCCTCGTTATGCCAAGCATACAGCGTTCCATACTTCTTTGAGTGCATTGGATTTTATGTAGCATTTTGGCGTTCAGTGTCCAAGTTTCACATCCATTAGTACATATCTAACTATATACATATGTACATAAAATTGAATGTCAATTTGTTTGTCTGTCTGTCTCGTATAGGCTCCTAAACTACTCAACCGATTACGATGGAACTTTCAAGATTTGTTGTATGCATGTCCGGGAAGCTTACTGGGAAAAAAATTAAAGTTGAATGTAAATATTTCAAAACACGAACTCAAAAATAAAAGTCAAATTATACAAACAATGTTGTATTTCTTGACCAAAGTGCAATGCGAAACTGAAACGAAATGTAATTGGCCATCGCGGGTCGAGTGGGGGGTAATTCTCGCGCTAGATCGGTTCGATTATAGTGGTTCTTTTTTTGTATTTTTAGAGATCATTTGGAAATATTTGAATTTTGGTGACGAACGGATTTCTTATTGATTCAAAAGTATCATTTTATTTAATAAAATGTCTTCATATGTACATATATACTAATGATAGTAGGTGATATATCATCGGACGGTTTTATTGAGCGTTGGTCAATTAAATAGTTTAAAAAAATAAGTTATCTATCTACCAATATTTCGAAAAAAACACTTTTCTGGTTGTTATGATTTATTTATGATCGTCGAGCGTTATCAGTTTATCACACACGCACAGAATAGCGCTATTTTTTACTTACCTCTTCTTACCTTGCCTTACGATTACAATTCAATAAAAATTTTGGCTCTTATCCGATCGTTTTGATCCGTTCGGTTTTGCAAGACTGCTCCTTGATAGAAATTTACTTGGGTTTGTCGGTTTTTAAAACCACTAAATTTTCAAAATTCGAAAACAGGTTTTAAACTTCGTAAGCCGTGACTCCGATGTCTCATTATGAGTTTGTTTTAATTTTATTAGCTATAAAATAATATATATATGAGTTCAATTTTGCTCTATGCGGCATTGTCGAGGTGCCGTATTATAAACAGGCAAAAAATAAAAAAAATAAAATATTTGCAAGATTTCAACTGCTTTTGCTTGAGAATTTTTAATGAAATTGATTATTTTTCATTTGTTAAATTAAAAAATCATCATAAAAGATATATATTTCATATGATTTTTCATCACTAAGTTTGTTATTAAATCATGAAAACTTGAAAAATCATTTTTATTACAATTTTTCAAGCAGAAGCAGCTGAAATCCTTTGCTTATTTGCTTATGTATAGATTATACGGCCGCGTCCTGCTTCAAATCTTTCACGTTCCACTATTTGAGAAGCACTTATATACAAATTATTATTGCATTGACTTATTTTGTTGCATTTTCTGTCAGTCAATTTAACAATGCGGGCTATTTTATTAATAGTGATCTATACATGTCATTTCTTACAAAATACAACTAAGTGCCGAATACTTCCAACACAGTAGTGAATAGTGAGTAGTAGTTCAAAATGTTTACATTTAGAGGTGACTCAGTGCGTTGTTGTAATTGCATATATTATATACATATTTTTTTCAAATAAATAAAATACCATTTATGAATTGTAAATGACATTATAAGCGGGGCGTTTTTGTTTGTACGCGCGGCCACCTTTATGCAAATCAACATTTCACTTTCAAATGAGTCGTTTCACTATTTAAAACTATTATCATAATACGAATGTATGTATGTACGTATGTATCCTACGGTCGATGTGAATCAGCAGTAGTGAAGAAGACGAATATTGTGGTATGAATAATTCATAAATCGATACTCGAACGAATCTTTTAGACACGAAAATGTGATACGTCACCGCGTGTCAAAACACGTGTACTTTACATATTCATTTAACATAATTAAAATACTTGCACTGGTTAGAATTCGTTAGATACATACATACATATAAACGATGACACGTCAACCAACAGGTTTTTTTTGACGGATTTATGTTTGTTGTGACTCTAATGGTACTTACTGACTGCGAGGTGCGATCAAACTATACGGCATGTTTTAATAAATTAATAAAAAATTGGTATCATACCTACAATTAGAATAATGGTATAGAATTGTTTTTAAATTCAATGATGTTTAAAATCATCCCACTTTTTGATCACATGTCGTGCGTATCGTACAGATACGGAGCCGGCTTAAAGTATCACGGCCGTGAAGGGTCAATTTGAATATGGCGTGACGATACCGTTTGATGGGGTATCCATGGGTATGGGAAAGGGGATGGATTCGAATCGAATGGCTAGGTGCGATACCCGGCCATGATATTTCACTTCAATTAATCTGTTACGCTTTTGTGTGGCGCGAAAGCATAAAGTATAGTGTGATGCTGGCTGGGGCCCCCACCGGTAATGTAATCTTCCCTGCGGCGATATTTCACAGCGGCCCCCTGACAAAGAATTACGACCTATTTTATTTTTATTCACGTTTCTTTTTGCGCAGTTCCCTCACACCGATATATGTATGGTCGAGACTCGATTTTTCCAACGTTTCCTCTTCCGTTTCTATTTTTTTTTGTATGTGTCTGTTTCGGCGCCCGGTATCGCCGTGTTGCGACTCTAGAGATAGCCGGAAAAACTAGTCGCTTTTCCGTTTCCGTGGTGGTCGTGATTTCGGTGTGGTGTGTGCATGTTATGATTTCATGCATCCGTGACTTTCGCCGAAATTGCACATCATGCTGTGTTTGTAATGACGCGCAATTTTATTTGAGTATACATACATACATGCATACGTACATATATCACTAATATCGTTAAGAAAATGTACGATATTAATTTACGACAGTTTTTATGATTTTTAATGTTCAAAAATTGACCAATTACCGAAATATCATGTATCGCAGCCTAAAGGAAAACGTTCAACAATTATTTACCGATACGATTTTAGAAAATGGTAAAAATTAAACGACTATATGACCTTTTAATTTATAAATAATAAGTATGGTTTCATATATGCATATAAACAATGATTTATATAATAAATGTATTTTAGATATAGATACATAGTATTTATTTTAATAAATTTTAAATTTACGATAGTCAGCATAGATTATTTGAAAGATATGCTGCATATTTTTTTTATACAACATAAAATAAATTTGTTTATTCAATCAATATGCAATACAACTTAATGCCAATTTTTTCCTCGCCATTTAAATTTTTCTTTGTGACATTTATTGTTGTTGATTTTATATAAAGACTCGTTTTTATTTTATTACATTAATTATACGTGTCAATTGAACGTTTCAATAAATAAATCTTTTTATTTTAATTTCAAGATAAATATCGCATTCACATCTACCCAAAAGTACATATGTAATATGGTAAATCCAAAAAGGAAGAAATATTACATATATGTAACTAATATATTTTCGTCAAATTTTTTTAAATGATTTTGCTTTTTATTTATTTTTTTATTATTCTTCATAAGTTAAATATGTTTTAATATACATATAATATATGTACATATGTTCACAATACGTTTAAGGTCTATTCTATATCCTAACTGGTCAAGTGACTATTATCTATTTCGCACATATTTTGATTTTTTGCAAGCTTTTTATTATTGGTGTTTGTAATTACATTTTAATGCTAAGACGATCACGTCGGAAATCTAATGTAATTATATTTTGGTCATTTGTGCTTATATCTGAAAAGTAGAGACAACTTTTGATTATTAAATATGCTGTATATAACAAATGGACGCAGTGTGTTCGGCATAATGAGGAGAAATATAAAACGGAATAGGTGGGTGAGAAGTATGACAAGGGTAGTTGATATAGTGGACAGAATGAAGAGATTGAAATGGCAATGGGTGGGTTACATAGCTAGAAGAATAGACGAAATGTGGATAAAAGAAGTGCTGGAATGGTACCCGAGAGAACAGGTGGGTGAGAAGTATGACAAGGATAGTTGATATAGTGGAGAGAATTCAGAGATTGAAATGGCAATGGGTGGGTTACATAGCTAGAAGAATAGACGAAATGTGGATAAAAGAAGTGCTGAAATGGTACCCGAGAGAATAAAATGGTGAAAGGACGATCGCTAGTAAGATGAGTGAATGATATAATAACAATTTATGGGATGAAATGGATGAGAGTTGCGCTAAACAAACGAATGGCAGCGTATTGGAGAGGTCTTTATCTAGCAGTGGATGATGAATGGTTGTATGTAAATATTGATATCTAAATATGCTATACATTTTGTTACGTATTTTAAACAAATTCTGCTTATACACTTGATAAATTTTTCTTTCCAATATACATCATTAATATACCTACACATCAAGGACATTTTAGTACAAATTTATTTTTAATAATACATACCTACATATAATATATTGTACAATTGTGGTAGATTTGGTCGAGTGGTCAAAGCCACTCGAAGAGCTCGATCGCGCACACTCACACACGTGCCGGATAAGCCCTTAAGGGCCGGATCACGCACTCACTAATTGAATTCCGGTTAAGGCGCCCTTATCCCGGCACACCCGAGGACCATCCCAGTACCTATTCTGGGTACCTACGCTGGGTTTGTAGAAAATGCGACTCAATCATGGAATCACGTCCCGCGAAGACGGTTCATAAAATCCGACGAAAAATCCACGCTCCAAAACGGGACGACTTTGTTGACAGAATAAATGCTCACATACGAAGGCTTCCACTTGCCTTTTTGAATTTGATTAAAACGTGGGAGTTACTTGGTGGTGTCGTAACGAAGGCAGGGTCGGATTGCCTCGGGTACCAGTCAGAAGACCATCGCACAGATACATGTGTACGTTCGGATGCAATCATAAAATTATAGACGCGTTAAAGTATTCTGTAATGTAACTGTGACAAATACAATGTAAAAAATAAATAAATACATTTTGGGTTTTAAGTTCGGTCCAAAGAACTGCGCTACAAATTAATTTTCTAGATTATTTACTTTAAAAGATTCAAATTAAAACATCTGTCGATGAATATTTATCTGCAAAATGATCTTTATTTAAGTCGATGCATTTCTATTGTAATGTTTTGGGAGCTATTGATAAGTTTTTAATAATGATTAAATGCTTCTTGAAATGATAACATTGGAATGATTTTGTGAATCAAGTTATTGTTTTGAATCGCTTTATTACTAGAATAATATATTGAAGATCCTCAACAGCCGTTATGTTAATAAATTAACACTGTATAATCGATCTTATTATTCTAAATCTTATCAATAGGCAATGAATGGGAATACACAATATATAAATTGAATCGATATTTGAATGTCTGATTTTTAAATTTCAAAATTATTTGTAAGGGGGTTGTCAAATTTTAGTATTGGAACAACATTGTCAGAGGTAGGTATCTCTTGTTTTACATTTTTTTCCATGCCTTCCTATTTTTCGAAATTCGACGTTTTCCAATAAGTTTGGAATTCGGTTGCGCGGGAAATTGGAAGTGTCGGTGCGATATGAGCCTTCGTCCTGATAAAAACTAACGGCGCGTCGTTGCAGCCCACTAATTCGTCCAATAAAGTCAAGGGGGTTGGGGTCTATGGGTATGAGAGTGTGAGAGCATTCGGGGTCATAGCATATCTCTAAATTGGAATCGTCGAGGTGAGTTCCACACGTGGACCTCTGTGGCCCTCTGTATCTCTCTCCCACTCTCTCTCCGGTCAACACGTGTCCCCGATGTCCGAAACAATAACCGTAAAGGGGGTTTTGGGGTGGGCGTGTATATTGACGGGGTTGGGGTAGTTTGGGTGGATCGAGTTGTTCGCTAAAAGTTTCCTGATTTATTCGCCGAAACGCGCCACGTTCCTGGAACGCAACGAGCGTCTTGAAAATATTTTCAGATCGTGACTTTCCTAAGACGGTAGCCATCGAGGGATGTACCTTTTGAAATAATTATATTTTTTGTCTTTGAGAAATGCTGTTACGCTTTGAGACTTTGAACAATGGAATGTTTGACTCTGTACAAAAAACGTAGATAGGAGTTGTTCATTTTGCAATAGCTGACAATTTTATCCAAATATTTTGAGTATACATATATGCGTAGGAAATGGTTGTAATGTATTTATTTTATTTATATGATGAGACTTTCAATCCAATTTCACTAAAATTCTAGTAAAATATAATAGGTAAAAGCTATTTTTGAATGACTTTGTATTTGATTATGAAGGTTGTTCATGAAAAATAGTATAAAATTGGTATTTCATTTAAAATAATGTAAAAAATCAGTTTGTATTCAAAGTTTGACGCAAATTGTGATACAATTGTTCAAATAATGATGACAAAAACAATAGTGAATGTATGTACATACATATGTATAGTACATATAATTTTGTGGATATTCAACAATAAGATTGGACCACTTTTATAGTCATCAGAATATGCTTCATAAATATATAGAAATTGCTTCAAATAATATAACATTTTTTTTAGTAACAAATATTTTTAATGGATTACAAATCTATATAATTTTGTATGAATTTGAATACAAATTTAATGTCAAACATCTATGAATGGTTTTTTATTTAAGTAAATATTTAGTATTTACTCAATAATTTCAAATTAAAATTAGCTTCAATTTTAATTCAAAGCTTATAATAATTTGTTCACTTCTTAGGAGTAAGTTAGATAAAAATTCCACAGTTTCCTTTTTATTCAAAATCATTCTACATATCTCCTTGTTAAAAGTCCAATCTAAGTTTTTAAAATATATTTTTTAAATTCATTTTTCATTGAACTATGACTATCTTTTATTTTATTTAAAAATTAATAAACTTCACGGTAGAAGGATGGTCAATGATTTGATTTTTTTCTATAAAATTGTCAATTCTCTTGTTGACTGTCTATATCTATTTTAATCTTTTTTTCAACTTAAACTTTTTTTCAACTTATTTCAACTTTTTTTCAACTTCTCCTTTGTCTTTCTCCGATCTTTGCAGTTAATTGTAAGTGATAGTATTTCTTTCAAAATTATTATCTACATTCTTTCATTTCTAGATTGATTAGGTATGACAATGAGTATGGTAATTTGATTGACTTTTTTGGAGTGAGTTTGGATTCAATTCCGACTTGGCTCCGACTTGTATTATATTTTGATTCATTATAATTATTTTCTTTATAAATATATGTAGTATACATATACATATGTGAGTTTTTAATTCTGTGTTTTATTAAAAACCTCTTATAGGGCGTTAAAAATAATAAGTATACATAATTGATATCTTACAATATGAAAAATTTGTTACGTATTCAATGCATCACATATTTATAACAGTCAAATTAATGAACGACAATCTTACGGATAATATCTTATAAAATAATAAAAAAGCACATTAAGTAGATACGTGTATACAATAGATATATGTTTATACTTTATTAGAAAGAAATACGTATCAATTTAAATTCAAATCAGATCTAATGTAAATATTTCCCAATTTACTTTTTTAATTATATTTAAAGCCTTTCATACAAAACAATACTTGAACTATTATTTTATATTTCCATACGATCATCCCTTCAGATATTCCAATACCTACACACACATTAGGTACATACAGGCGAAGGGTAAAATCAGAACGAGAGTTCGTTTGTATACAATTCATATCGAGGGGAGGGGAAAGAGGGGGTGCCATTACAGTCGGCAATGTCGCGATATTGTTGGGCCCCCCCCGGTCAATATTCGTAACACATAACTCAGCCAAAATTGGAAAAGGCCGAAGCACGATGGGGCCCCAAGTTTTGTCCCGAACTGATTTGATACGTGGGGCGGCCGTGAGCCGACTGCCCAATGCTTCCCAATATCAATAATAACACTGCTACCAGTGCACGCATAAATCTCAAAATACGCTCACTTACCCCATACACATACCTATCCACCAGATCACGACACATGTGCGCTAAGGGATGAATCCACAGATTCCGCAGACCGCCCCTAGAAGATAAGATGTAATGGCCCCTTCCGTGCGACCCCCTTTCTTCCGCAAACCCACAACGATTCGTACAAATCATGCATATGCTATATAACTATTTATGGTACCTACTACGTTTCGTATCGATAATTTGTTTCGTGTGTACTTGAAATGGCTTTACGATGACCAATTTAGCCGTGAAATTGACGTTAGGTGAGTGTTTGGATTCTGCAACACGTATCTGGTGTCAAAATGTGCGAGGTTGATTGATCGTTTGTATTTAAATAAAAAATAGGGTCTTGAGTTTATCTGGGTGGAAATTTTTTGAACGGATTCCAGACGGTCGATTTACTCCGCCGGTGAATAATTAATCGTATGAAATGATTTAATTTCGGATGGGTCAATTTTGCAGTGTGTGGGTGATTTATGGCCGTGTTCGTGTTTGTTTGTGTTGTAAATGTCTTGTGATGATTGTGTGCGATTTTTCTTTTTAATCTTTCGCTAGTAGATTAACGTGCTAGTCGAGCTTGAGGAAAAATATTTGGAATTTTTGGCCCGATATCAAATATTTATATATTTTTATTTGTATTTGAACTGTTTCGCATTGCGAACATTAAATTTTAATGAGTATCATTGAAAATTTTCAATTCATTGGCAAATTGACAGATTATTGAAGAGTGACCGTGATGAAATTAATTCTACCGATGGTTTATTTGTGATGTTTAAATTTAAAATCAAACCATCTGGATTTATTCTAATGGTAATGGTACGTGAAATATCTGCATAACATATGAAAAAATTAAATCTTTTTCAGTATCGAAAACTAAGTTTTAATTAATTAATTAATACATTTTAACTAAACCTGTTGTATAATATAATATTTATTTTGTATATAATTTTATTACTGATGTAGATTTGTCGAAAGGAATCATCAGCCTATTGAGAGGTTTTTAGCATATTCAATTTCTTAAATTTTTTTGTACAGTATTAAATCAAACTTAAACAAAATTTGCTACATAATATTTACTCAGCAAGAAACAGTGGTGAAACAGCAGCATTTAATTTTTAATTATATACGTTTGCTTTTATATTATACAAAAGGATTCATAAAGTTACGGATGTTATAAAATTACTAATACGGCATAGTCATTAAGATAGTTCAATTGGGAAAAATGAATTTAATTTATTTACAGTCAATGAAGTTCCTTTGCAGATTAAAAATATTTATTTTTTGATACACGTATATATATATACATGTATTTCATAAAAAAACACCACACATTTCTATATGAATTCGTTTATAAGTTACGTTATTTAATTCATTCAAATGTGCTTAAATAAAAACGGGCATTTATATGTTAAAATTATATTTAATAGCATCATAATTATATTTCACCAATTATGACCAATCGAAAAATTGTAACTAATATAATAGACTGTGAAATTATGTTATACGCATTATATAATATTTATATGTAATGTAAAAAGGTCTAGTTAATAGAGGTAATCAAATCATTCACGGTACTAATTACGAAAGTTCCACCTGTATCAATTCCGTTCAATAAATCTAAAGAAAAATATTTTTCGGATTATAATTTATAGCAATAATATCTATATTTATAAAAGGCTTCTTTCGTCACACTGATTTTTCGAAAAGATAATGTTGACGTTTTCTTGTATTCTATTTTTAAACGGTCTTTTGAAGTTTTGTAATTCTTTTCAACTCCACCATTTGGCCAGATAATTTTTTGAGTTCTCGTTTACGTATCTTCAGAGAGGTAGGTAATAAGAAAAGCGACAATATTTAAGTTCGATAATTAGCTCGGGGTGAGTGATCTTTTCCATTTTTGTATTCGCGATCATTCTTGAGAATCATCAAAACATCTTGTTCGTGACAGGATTTTATTGATTGTATTGCTCACTTTATACCACAACTCCTGTTAATCTGGATCGCAATCAGCATTTCTCCCGTCAAAAGATCTGTGTTAGATACCTACATCAAAATTGCCAATAAAAATAAACAGCAAAGGACTTTTTTATTACTGCTTACAAAAATGTTCCTATAAGATCCTGAATCAATTCCTATTATTAATACCAGTTTCCGATTGCAAAAAACGGTTCCACTTCTTGACTTTTCGGGTCACGTACCTTTTTCCTCAGTCTCTTGTTGCTCCACAAATCAAACCAAAAAATAAGACGTTTATGCACAAATCATATACATACCTACATATATTTAAAATATACATAACTACAAAAAAATAGCCAATTTAAAATTGGCGTTTTCATTATATTAAGATTTTGCACATTATGTTTGCATTATTTTGACAAAGATCAACGTTGACGTATGCGAATGTAAAAATATACATATTTACATAGATATTCCAGTAGTTAGCTTTTCTGTAGCTTATTTTAAAATTTATCTATTTTCTCTTTACCTACGCATTATCTATACCATTTTTTTGAATCTGAACTTATATGATTAAACGTATGTAAATAATTATAAAGACTGAAAAAAAACAACTCTCAATATATTATTCAGTTATCTTTTTGTTACACTGATCACTTTTTTTTCCAAATTTCCTATCCTTTGACAAAGTCAGTGGCGTAGCTTAAAAAGGGGCACAAATTTCTATGCACTCAATATAATTTACCGTAAAATTTAAAAATATCAAAATTAATAAAAAATGACTCGAGTAATACACTTCTATATACATACATACTTCTATATACATATGTAAATACAAAATACTAATTTGCTTCGGATTCGTAAAAAATCAACCGAATCTGACTTCTTTTTATTGTATTCTTCGATTAATAGTATTACGGCGTGCGTCAACTTTGTCTCCAATTTTATTGAAATAAATCCACTTATAAATTGAAATTTAATAATATCTTCATAAAAATCATGTATTTTAATGTAAGATATAAATAAAATCATTAAATTGTACTTAATTTGATGTGTTGTGGTCAAAACTGATTGTTCCCTCCGTCTCATACTTTTTTTTATTCTCATTTTGTTTATAAAATGTATTTGTTTATGTATGAAAAAAATACAAACACTATGAATGTATGTACTTATTTTTTACTTAAACATTACCAATGATTTAATAAATTGAGTTTCACGTCGATTGTTAGTTATTTTTTTAATTCCTTATTTTTATCTATTATTTTTATTACTAACAATTTTATAAGTTGACAAGAAAATTCCATATCACTAAAATCGTTCAAGTTGGAGTCGAATCATAGGATAAAGTCAGAGTCGGAGTCTGTAAATTTTAAAGCGACTCCACAGCCCTGTTAGAAAGTGAATTTTATATACATACATACATTGTCATTTAAATATATGTATGATTTTATATTATAAAAAATGATTTTATACCTTTCTTATAATCAGAGATCGGCGGCCAGAATTATTTAATTTTACATTCAAGAATCCCGGCCGCCGATGTCTGCTTAAAACCAGAAATCGCGGACACGTTGCTATTGTTTGCTCTCTTGCTTTACAGGACAATAGCAATTGACCAATTTTTGAACCAATTTTTGTGGACAAAAGCAACTTCTCCGCCGATCTCTGCTTATAACGGTGATGAGTGTTGAACGGTTTTTTAATATATTAAAAATTATAAAACATTACAAAAGAAACTCAATCGAACAATTCAGACTATGCAATTAAATGGCCATTGGACACAAACAAGCATCGAGAATAGAAAAAGGGTGAATGGCGATATCAACATTTTATGTAAAATTGATAGTACCTATACCACTGATTGCCACGAGAGCTATATTTGGGCGAAGTTAATTTTTCTAGGATTATCCTATTGAATCATTACCAGACTCGGGTTCTATTTCCCAGGAAAGAGGGTTTATTACTATCGTCCTACAAAGCTAGAGAGAGAAAAAAAGGTTCATAATAGAAATTGACAATACTGAACCCAATTTTTTGTCCAAATAGAAACCGACCGCCTATCTTTAGTCATAACTAGAGGTAGGATAGCCAAGGTGCCGCTCATTGTTCCATTGTTGTAAATCCTTTGTAAAAAAGGTTCGGCAAACCTTTAACAATGCATTTACAACATTTGAACAATACGCGGCACCTTCTGGGTCCGGGCTTTAGTCATAACCATAGGCCGGCGCGATCCTGCGCACCATTGACCATTTTTATGGTGAACCATTTTTTTTTGCTCTCTAGCTTTGTAGTTTGCCCTGTTTCCTGGAAAATAACCCCAAAATGCCCTCTTTCCTGGAAAAAGCACGCTCCACCGTCGAAGACTAGTCATAACTAAAGGGCGGACCGGAAGCGTGCTTTTTCCAGGAATCAAGGCGTTTTGGGTCTATGTATAAAGCTAGAGTGCAAAAAAAAGGTTCTTCATAAAATTGAACAAAGCACAGTGAACAATTAATAATGAACGGCACGCCTCAGGTCCTACCTCTAGTCATAACAGTTTTTCCTTTCAAAAGATGCGAGAACAATATCAATTTCTAGACTAGTATTCGTCGTTTATAAGTCGAAAAAAATATAGAATGAAAAAATAAAAAGTTATAGGCGTTTAAACAATTGAAATCTGACATGGTGAAAAGTGAGAATAGTCTAAACAAACGCTGGATAAACGTCAAACATATTTTCGTGGAAGCGTTTTCAAACGCGATATTTTTGCACCATCGTAATGGCAGAAGATACATTTACGTATATTGATCACCAAAATGAGCAATATGGTGTGAAAACGATCGGATAAGTCCTCTGAATTGTAATAGTAAGTGAAACGTAAAGGAGGTTTGTAAAAAGGTTCACACCCAAAATATAAACTACGTCCGAAAGAATAGTAGAATAGTGAGAATAGTCTAAACAAACGCTGGATAAACGTCAAACACATTTTCGTGGAAGCGTTTTCAAACGCGATATTTTTGCACCATCGTAATGGCAGACGATACATTTACGTATATTGATAACCAAAATGAGCAATATGGCAAAGTGTGAAAAAGAACGGAGATGAGATATAAAGTCCTCTGAATTGTAATAGTAAGTGAAACGTAATAGTAAGTGAAACGTAAAGGAGGTTTGTAATAAAAAGGTTCACACCCAAAATATAAACTACGTCCACAATAATAGTAGTAATAATAGTAGTGAGAATAGTCCAAACAAACGTTGAATAAACGTCAAACACATTTTCGTGGAAGCGTTTTCAAACGCGATATTTTTGCACCATCGTAATGGCAGACGATGTATATTGATGACCAAAATGAGCAATATGGCAAAGTGTGAAAACGAACGGATAAGAGATAAAAATTCCTCTGAATTGTAATAGTAAGTGAAACGAGGTAAGGAGGAGGTTTGTAATAAAAAATGACCACTAACACGAAAGCCATGTGAAATGCAATGGAGGTATGTAAAAAGGTTCACACCCAAAATATAAACTACGTCCAAAATAATAGTAGAATAGTGAGAATAGTCCAAACAAACGTTGATTAAACGTCAAACACATTTTCGTGGAAGCGTTTTCAAACGCGATAATTTTGCACCATCGTAATGGCAGACGATACATTTACGTATATTGATCACCAAAATGAGCAATATGGTGTGAAAACGATCGGATAAGTCCTCTGAATTGTAATAGTAAGTGAAACGTAAAGGAGGTTTGTAGTAAAAAGGTTCACACCCAAAATATAAACTACGTCCAAAATAATAGTAGAATAGTGAGAATAGTCTAAACAAACGTTGAATAAACGTCAAACACATTTTCGTTTTCAAACGCGATATTTTTGCACCATCGAAATGGCAGACGATGTACATATATTGATGACCAAAATGAGCCATATGGCAAAGTGTGAAAACGATCGGATAAGAGATAAAAAGTCATCTGAATTGTAATAGTAAGTGAAACGCAAAGGAGGTTTGTAATAAAAAATGACCACTAACACGAAAGCCATGTGAAATGCAATGGAATGTAAAAAGGATCACACCCAAAATATAAACTACGTCCAAAATAATAGTAGAATAGTGAGAATAGTCTAAACAAACGCTGGATAAACGTCAAACATATTTTCGTGGAAGCGTTTTCAAACGCGATATTTTTGCACCATCGTAATGGCAGACGATACATTTACGTATATTGATCACCAAAATGAGCAATATGGTGTGAAAACGATCGGATAAGTCCTCTGAATTGTAATAGTAAGTGAAACGTAAAGGAGGTTTGTAATAAAAAGGTTCACACCCAAAATATAAACTACGTCCAAAATAATAGTAGAATAGTCTAAACAAACGTTGAATAAACGTCAAACACATTTTCGTTGTCAAACGCGATATTTTTGCACCATCGAAATGGCAGACGATGTACATATATTGATGACCAAAATGAGCAATATGGCAAAGTGTGAAAACGATCGAACAAGAGATAAAAAGTCCTCTGAATTGTAATAGTAAGTGTCTCAATAGTAACTCAAAATATAAACAGCTCACTTGGCGAACACTGCAGCGTACAATATGATTTTTAATAATTCACTTTTTACTATCAAGTGCACTCACTTGCATATGTAAAATAAATTGACAAATCTTATTACGCTCCACACACACACACACACACACACAATGAGGGGAAAGTCATAAAAAAACAATAAATCGCCTGCACATTATCATAAGAGAAAAATAAGAGAGTGGGGCGGGAAAGAGGGAGTCGATCTCGCATCGCATCGCATCGCACCGCACGGAATGCAATGCACTTGGCACCGAATGCAAACAATACTCACAGCGGTGCAGCGGCTGAGCGGTTCACAGCCGACCAATGGGGAGCGTCGGTGGGCACGTGGGCGGGTCGAAGGCTGGGCTTGCGCTAAGAAACGGTGACCGCCTACGTCGGAGTGGGGGAAACAGACCACGTGGTTTGCGTGTCGTCCGCCGCACACCCATTGACTCGAAAGACGCGGAAAGCGGCGCACCGGCCGCAACACTCGAACACGCCGTAACACACACACACACACACCCACCCACCAACCCGACCCCCCAACAAAAACACGCCGCGAACCATAATAATAATAAATATAGTGTTTCCGTTGAATATGTCGATGCCGTGTCGGACTAGGCGTGCTCTCGCGTGATGACATGTGTCGTCAATAGCGCGCTGTTTTCTCCATTGAAAATTTTCAATTAAAAATTCGTTTGTGTATGACGGTTTTGGTGAAGTGCGATCGTGGCATTGATGTTGTTGCAGGGCGAGCCTCGCTGGTGCCGTGCTGGTGGTGGCCCGCCGATGGCCGAGGAGTGCCGTTCGTTGAGGCCGGCTGCCACCGACTTTTCCATTGCCGCCATCATGGCGAGACGGGATAGACATGCTCGGAGGCCGAGGGATGATGACCACTACGGTAGGTCTAATTTCAGCTGTAAATTTTTAACCGAATTGAGGCTCGTCTGCGGGCCATGGTGACAAGTTCATAATTCATTGTCATGATTGGGCTTTGTACAATTATAAAACTTTTTTCGATTGATATGTACATACATATACATGCGGTGAAATTCTCTCTCTTTTCGTCGTACAGCGTTAGTAAATGTGCGCGAGCAGGATACAGGGGGAACAACCTGTTCCTGAAAAAGAAAAAGAATTTCACCGCACGCCACTGATACTGATACATATCTAATATATAATTTGAAAAAATAATTTGTAACTATGTATATATGTATATAAAGTTTGTTGGGAACATCGAAAACAAATCAAAATTTCTATGGCGACGATATCTTTTTAATACTCTTTGATTCAAATAAATTTAATAATAAAAAAATAAATGAATTTTTACTATTAGATTGTTTTGCCATGTTTAATTAAGCTGTTTATATTAGAAATGTCGAGCGAAACCGGGTAAAAGCACTAGTATATAATATAATTAATTCGCAAATGCATATGTTGTACATTTGAATTTGATTTTGATTCGCTTTTTATTGTTTATAAATTATATTATACTAGTTGTTTTACCCGGATTCGCTCAGTGTTTGTAATATAAACAGCTTAAATATGGCGAATCTAATAGTAAATATTCATTTGTTTTTTTTTTATTAAATTTATTTGAATCGAAAAAAAAAATATCGAATCGTCGTCATAGAAACTTTCCCAACAGTTCCCAACCAACAATACTTACATACATACAAATACGTCTATTCTAATATTTACTATATATGTAAATACTAATATGTATGGTAGATCTATTGATCATTTTCCATTTTATATATTTTTTTTAGTATTTATAAGTTGTATGTATGTATGTATGTATATGTTACAATTTTAATGTTAGTGTACAAACTAATAAAAAAAGCTTAAAAACCTTTTTAAAATTTTTACAGATGTCATTTTACTCACATAAAGTGACTGATAGTTACGTCTAACAACCTATAATTTTTATTGGTTTTTTTTTAAATCAAATGATCAATTTTATTTGTCTACATATATATACATATGTACATATATATATAAGAAATCATTTAATATTTTTCAAAATAATATGAGCCGTTATATTTGAAAGTCCAATTTTCAGTTCCAAAAAAAACTATATCTGTTTGACTTAATTCGCAAATTTTTATCACTTATTTTGATTCGATATGTCCAAAAGCTCGAAAAAGCAGAGTAAACGTATTACAGGCCACCAGTATTTTTAAATATTGTAAAATGCAAAATATTATATTTATTGTTTTGCGAGATATTTCTCGAAATGCAGAAAAGTGTCAACTTCCGCTCGTATATTTGTTTACATAGATATTTTTTTAATAAAATGTAAATTGATATTAATGTGTATTAAAAAAACATTTAAATATGATATTAAGATTATATTTGAAGGTAGTTTGTGATGATTTTAAGATAGAAATAATAAACAGTAAAAATTGATTAAAATTATATCGACAAAAAAATTGTTAAAAATCTTTTCAAGATTGTGGAGCTGTTTTTGTTTAGCATCCTTCATTGAAGTGTTTTAGATCAATCTGTAAATGTTGTATTTTGTCTGTGGATTGCGTTCATGATACGGCGTTCTCTCTTTGATGTTTCAATGATGAAAATATATAATCAACGAGCTAGAAGTTAATTTATTATTGTAAATATATTTATTGTAGTGTTTGTGTTCTATTAATTTTGTTCAAATGTGAATACACAGTAGTTACATAAATAGAAAAATAATTGGTTTAAATTCTGTAAAAGCTATGTAGATACATATGTATACGTATGTTTAAATGAAGTCTCGGAATATTGGATGAGATTTAGGAATAGATGCTGTTGGTTTGTTCTTAAGTTATCTAGTGATCAGCGTGATTTTTACTGCTAAAGTTTTCATTGAAGAAAATTCTCTATATTAATTTTTAATTCTTTTGATTTTGACTTGTTATGAATTTGTTTACTTAGAGTGTAAAGAGTTTAATACGCAATACGATCTTTTACAATGTAATAATTTTAGAATTGGTATGTGATATCATTTGTGAAAAAAGGTGATGAAATTTTCAATTTCTTTTCTGTGATTTGATTCAGTTGCCTTACATATATAATAAGAGTAAAAAATTCCATTACGACGGTACATAAATTGAGATATTGAATGTGTTTATAATAAAAATCTACGTTGTAATTTGAAACAATATAAAATGTATTGATTGTTTATTGAAAATATGAAAATATATTTTTGAAATAAAATTATTTTCAAGTACTTACCTTCCTGCAAAGATTACAACTGTGAAATTAAAGAACAATGAAAGGTGTAGGTGTATATATTTCTCAAATGATTATTGGTTTGTGAATTATATATGTACATGTATTATGAAAACATTCGTAGGGTGTTCTAGTTGAATGAAATATATTAATTAATATATATGGACACCTAAGTATATTAAATTAATACCTTAAAAAGGATGCTTTTTTTAATTGCCATAAAACTTATATGAACATTTTATATATGTACGTTTTGATTAAAATATTCATATAAATAGTAATTAAAAAAAAATAGACATGGGAAATATTGTTCATATCGTTTTGGTCGTATTTAGCGTACAAATGTAACGATTGCTTTAGTACAAGCTGAGTTTGATTTAAATTAGCATTAAATATTGGTATCACATTTTGTTACTTGCGCTATTTTGCATTTCAAAACGTGTGTTCCAATTAAAAAATATATATAATACCGCAGAACGGAAATTAAAAACATTTCAGCTCACGAAAGAAATTGTGCAATAAATCACCAAGAACAGTAGGAAGAGTAGGTACCTCTACCTATATAATAATGTGAATCAAAGAGTAGAAGAACACGAATATCAAAATATCTAAATTATAAAGTAAAGCAATATATTATATGAAATTTATTACTCGGCTTAGATTCCGCACGTTGCGTTGCGCGCAATAAATATTTTCCGTGACGAATTTTCCAAATCAAATATATGAAAAAAAAATGAACATTAACGACGGATCTGATAAATTTCCAGTTGGCAAAAATCTAGAGAGAGACGCGTCCGGTTAAAACCGGTCGTCCGGACGCTGTCAACGTGGCGAAGAGAGACGCCGCAAAAAATCGTCGTTTCCGAACCAAAGTCCGGACTTTCCGGCTCTAATCCGGAGCAGGATTAGCCGAATCGAAATTATTGCGCCGACCGAAATAATTGTATTTATTATTCACCGACGAAACGATTAATTTCGAATCGGCGCGCCGCCGCTGGATTTTAAAATGTGTCCAAATTATGCAAATG
Source organism: Arctopsyche grandis (assembly GCF_051622035.1). Lineage (NCBI taxonomy): Eukaryota > Metazoa > Arthropoda > Insecta > Trichoptera > Hydropsychidae > Arctopsyche > Arctopsyche grandis. The sequence goes on along the minus strand of NC_135365.1, from coordinate 11,832,384 downwards.
CCGCGTTGGCGAGCCGCCTTTTGTGCCTGTTAATTCTTCAACAGACCGAAAAACAATAACTGCCAGCACGTCCGCTACTGTGTTCGAAAATTTTACGGTTAATTTACATTATATCATTTGAAAATTAATTAAAATATCGATTTCCCCAAACAATATACCTATGAAAATTGTATATATGTACATACATAGTATACTAGGGGCTTTTTATATACGTCTTGATATTTAATTATAATATATTTTAATTACGTATTAGATTTATGATTCGATTTTATAAACCTACTACTCTAAATTGAGTCCTGTTACACCTAATCTTTTGCATAATTATTTCATCAGATGCAAATTTAAAACGTTACGACATATTATTCTAATAGTAAAAAATACTGCATTTAATTTGCGTTGTATATATTATCATAGATTTGATAAAAGCTCATTAGTATACGGAGATATGTTTTTTCTAATAATTGTATTACAACAGGTTGTTAATTTAATTTTAAATAAATCAGTAATAGTTTAGCTATCGAGATTTAATATATACATAATATGTCGAAAAAAGTTTCTAGTTCATATTTATAACTTGCATTTTCGCAACATGAATTGATTGATTATGTTATAAAATCAATGAGGATTATATTGAAATAAATTTCAAAATGTATTAAATTATTTCAGAAACTTTAAATGTCAAATTTATAGTGATCAACAAAAAAACTATTTTTATATTGTACATGTATAATTCATATTAAAAATGAATTATATATAAAAATATTTTGTAACCTTATATAAAAATCAAAAGATAATTAATAATTGTAAGGATATGATTTACAAACAAACTTAATGGATAGGAATATATTTGATGCATATAATACATGTAAATTTTAATAATCAGATTATCCAAATACACTTGACATAAGGCTTAAGCACAATATTACAATAAACTTTATTTGATACATTTAAAAAGGAAAGGGTTCACAGGAGAGTTTCAAAAGTGCATTTCGAAAATAAATCACTCTCATACGATATGAGATTGAAAACAATGAATCTATCCACATTATAGACGAGAAAAATGAAAGGGGATCTAATCGAAGTTTACAAAATTATAAATAACCACTAGAATTCAAAATAAACATCCTAGCAAAAACACCAAATAGATATTTCTTACAAAAATAAAATCAAAGAATCTTATTTTTCAAATAGAGTGGTTGAAATTTGAAATAGTCGAACCAAATAATATGTAGAACCAAATGATTTAGTAACTTTTAGTAACCTACACCTCTTTAAAAATAAACTTGATGATTTCCTAAAAACTGATGGGTTTTTGTAGTTTTTCTTTTTTATTTTTATCATATTTTATATATATATATATATATATATATATATATATATATATATATTTGTGTTATTATAATTGACATACCCTTTGGGTCCATCGGCTATGCCGCTCATTTCAAGGATTTTTAGAATAATTCAACCAACAATTCCTAATTTTTTTATTTAGGAAAGAAACATTATGAATTATAATTTAGATTTATTAGAAAATCGTTAAAATATAAATAATTTCACTTATAATATAATATATTATCAATAGAACTAGTAAGTCAGAGCTAAAAAAATATTTTAAAATATCACAAATTTTTCTTCATATTCCATGATTATTTAATCAAAATGATTAAGCTGTTAGTTTACATGGCAGTTTTAATTATACATTCGATTCGAACGACCGACTTCCAACCCCGCAAAAACAAAAAAAAACACAACACATTGAGTTATGTAGTGTGTAATGTCTTACGAACAGTCGAAATCGTACACATTCAAGGAATGCCATATTTTCGTTTATGATATTATATAGGCACACTCTTCAGATATTATCTGGGTGTAGAGAGGAAGTGGTGGTCATGCAGGAGGAACACTGGAAAGTGGTTAGTCCGTAGATCGACCGGACAGATAAACGATTAGATCGCACTTTTGTGGTCGCGTACACAATTTTTCGCCTGAATTAATTATATTTTTATAGCCGAGAAGAGTGACTTTTTACGTCCGCATAAAAAGTTTCAACGAAACCACCATTTAGCCGACTTCCTTCGTTAATTAATTAATATAATACAAAATCGAGAAAGTTTACGTCGGATTCCCATGTATGTTTCCATTTTTTTTTTATTATTTATTATTTTTACATTGTGGACGACGAGACCGACCGGTGACATTTTGGCAACCGTTTAAGCGTGAAACGATATGTGACGCATTAATCAGTCGTTTCCCAACTGCTTCGTATTTATATTGTGTGTATGTTAAATAAATACACGCCTACGGTGTTCGGGGAACACCCGCTGAGTCTCGGAGCCTCGTGAATTATTGTGAGTCGTCGAATAAATAATTATTTAATTAAGTATTGGCCGTTTTTGATGTCGTTTGGCAGCGAATTCGATTTGAATTAGTGTTTGGTGTGATGGCTTTGCGAAACTTAAAGTGCAACAGTGTTGAAAACTGGTCGATAGAATAGTTTATTGTTATCAATTCAAATCGTCTACCATTTTAAATGCAGTAATAATATGTTAATTAAAAATATTCGTTGGATATATTCCATGATTATTGAACGTAGTTTTGGCTGATAGAATTATCTCAAATCAATATTGTGATAGTTGCAACTTTATGTATCCATTGCATTGTAATTTTCAACATTGTATATTCCTATTATAGAAGTTTATGCCAAAAATGAAATTGTCTTGAGCTTAAAGCTGTAGTACCTACATATTTAGATAGTTAAATTTTTACTTAATTAAAATGTCGTTATTTAAACACCTTCTTAAATACAAAAAATTTGATTTGAATACCTTTTCATGTGAATGTTTTTTTATTAAAATATATTTCTTTATTTATTATTTTATTCTTTACTTTAAAGAGTATTTCGAGAAAATATGTATGTGCATACATTAGGGTAGTTGAAAACAGTGAATTTTGGAATTTGAAAACAGCTTGAATTGGATAAGATGTTCTGTACAGTATAAAATTCTAAAATCCTTATTTGCACTAATTGCAATCCTTATTTAATTGACGTCAGTCAATTAAAGTTTGTAAAAATCGTAAATTTTACCAATTTTCAAAAGTTATATTTTAATTTAATCACCGCTATACTAGTTTATTTTTTTCAATTTACCTCATCATATAAATGGAATGGTTTTGTATTAAAAAAATCTCACACGGGATGTTTTTTTTGTATTGCTAAGGTATGAAAATAAACCTGAAACTTTGTCACGTGTACCTCAAACGCTAGTATTGGCGCATCTCAGTTTCATCATCAATTTTCATTTAAACATCGTTTTTCACGTCTACTCTTTTACTAAATAATTTTAAATAAAAGTAGTAAATACATATATATATATATATATACATATTTTTTGTTTATACAAAAAACTATTTAAAATTGTGTATCAATAAGAGTGGTTTGTTTATTTTCTTTAATAGGTTTATCACCTTTCATTTCTCGACTAAGCTTGTATAAAATATTTATGAAACTAGCTTACAAAGATATTTTTAAGTTCCTTAAGCGAACGCTTGTTTATACCCGCTTGCCCTGAACTAAAAAAAGCCAATTTATCGAAAGCGGTCGAAATTTCCCAAAAGACAATTCCAACGGCACCAGCAAAGGGTTCGCCTAATCGACAACAATTAGACGCTGCATCCACATTAGCACGGGGAACATTTAACACGGCGTCCATTGCAATAATTCGCGAACAGGGCCGTCCAAAGGTTTCAGGCTGGCTTTTAAACACACAACCGAACCGAGCTTCGAGCGTCGAGCTTAAAATCCCCACCAGAGTTTGCACCTGGTTTTCGACGGGGGGAGGGGATCGGAGGGCGGAAGCTCACCTCGTCGGGCTCCATAAATCGACGGGGGGTGGGGGGCGGTCCCCCCAACCGGAAGCTGGGAACATTAGCCGGAGCGAGAGCCGGTGACCGGAGCTTAACACCTCGGCTGGCCGCACTTAGCGCCCGTATCAAATATTCATGCCCAGTCCGGACCCGCCTAAGAGGACCGGCTCAAAAGCTCGGACGTTTTTCACCAAAGCTCTCTCTCTCTCTCTCTCCTCTTTATATTTAATACATCTTTGTGTGTAGTTTATATCTGTGTAGCGTCGACCGCAATGCGCGAAATATAATAGTACGTTTCGCGAGGTGGAAAATGCGGGAAATTCGCTCTGTCCATTGTGGGTGTTCACTGAGCGCTGTGGACGTGATGGAAAATTGGTACATCGTGTCCGCTTTTCACTGCGTATTATAAACAGAGTGCAGTGTAAGCCGCAAGATAGTATTTATAAAGTAGATGGTTAAAACAGAATAAAAATGTTTCAACTTATAGGGAAAATAAAGATACAATTATACAAATTTTTTGCAATGCAATTATGATTATATACAGATTATTTTTTTTTAATAATTTCGTACATTACTGAAAAGTATTAAAATTTGCTGTCAATAATTTGAATTTAAGTCTATTAAATTTTAAAGGGTACGGAAATTAATATAACAATTTAAATGGTCAGTAACTATTTGGTAATAGTATTTTATATTATATAGTGTTTTTACCCGGCTTCGCTCGGAATTTGTAATATAAACCGCTTAAACATGGCCAATCTAAAAGTAATCATTTTATTAAATTTATTTGAATAGTTTTATGTTATTTAAATTTATTTGAATATTCTTATGTTTTTCTACGAACCAACAATAGCTACATACATAGTCTTTTTCGAAATTATATAAAAGTATTATATTTAGATAAAAATAAACGATAAGTAAACTCCATATTGTTTTAAGTATTTTTTGACAAAATAAACAATAGTCAAGCACTCACTGACCGATAATATAACTGCGAACATTCATTATTTATTGACCAAATAAATACAGGCTCACAGGTAAAATTTGTATAAAAATCAGAATACAATCATGAAGTTGTTATTGAATTTTCTTTAATATTTTCCGCGGTTATAGTTTTGCTTATTATATGCTTTTTTAATATTTTTTTATTCGAATAACTTCATTATCCTTTTCTGGATAATATAAAAACATAAACGACAAACAACAACAACAAAAGTACATATTATAAAAATGTTTACGATTATCATTTTGCTTTTATATTGTTCCGAAAAGATTCAAGAAATTGTGGATGACAAAATAATAGTTTTATAGGCTAATTCTATTAGGCAAAATTATTTCCATATTATATATTGATACACAGAGAATTTTTTTTACATCTACCTAATATGATATGAGATAGAAAGGATGTGCCAAAGAATGTGTAGAATATGAATGATAAAATTAAACAGCACAAATGAAAAACGATCCATCTAAAAGTGAATGAAAAAAAGACAGATAATAATTACTTTCTAATATAATATGTAGGTATGTAGCTTCAATGAGAATTTTCTTCATATTTTGTTTATCATTGTCATCACTCGCTTATACACCTTTTTGACACTGGACTTATACCATGATTAAACTAAACATCACACATGTCATGATGAACGCGATGGAAAAATCCTTGACATACGAACAAAGGATGTATTTATTTTTCACGAACACAATAAGTGGGGAGCTGATATCTTTAGGCAGTAGCTCCACATGTGATTCACTCACTGTCTGGTGTGGAAGACACGCGAACTTTTTTATGGTCTTGAAATCAGGGTTGTATTTTTTGGAGCAAATTTAAATCAATGTGACGTGTAAATAATATGAATCGTATTTTTTCAATATTTCCACAAATTTTGGCACAATGAACTATTATGAAAACAGTTAATCCAAAATGAAGTTATTTTTTATTGTTTTATAAATTATTGTTCAAAGACTATTTAAACTTAACGATTTTTCGCGATTCATAAATCGTACTGTCGATTTATAAACTTGATGCTATAATCTTAGTTTCTATTCTATAATATATATGTACATATTTATAATATTACCATTAGGTGAATTATAATATTTTATTTTATTTTGATGTGCCTAATACTATTGTCCAAGTAGGCGTTCAGTATAAAAGTTGTAATCCGATATAATACTGTCATAATTTAAAACAAAAACGTAAAAGCTTACAGTTCAGCTCGTTTTAGAAGTTTGACATATTGTTATTGCATTTAACTGAAATTTACATATATTATATATCGTATTCGTTTTCAAAAAAAAAAAAAATCAATCCGCGAATACCACGAAGCTGTCATAAAAATGCACCCCTGTATTTTTGAGCTCGTTTAACTGTCAGTAAATTGGCAGAAGCTATTTTTGAGCTGACACGTTTTGTCTGGAACTTTTCAAAGTAACGACGTGTATTTTACCAATTCTGTTGTTTTTTTGTTTTTTTTGTTGTTTCGTTTCCAACTCGCTTTCGATTTATAATGCATCACTTCAATGGCAAAATGCAATCGCAACAGTTCTATAATAAATTGACGATTTCTCATCGTTCCGTGGCATTTGACATTGACTTTACATGCAACGATAATAACACAATGAATTATTTACTTTAGTATTAAACGAGCTGTCGTTTCTTTTGAATGTGGAATAATTCATTTATTTTATACTCATGCCTAGATACTTTCTTGAGTAATAAAAAGTTAGTATTACTGAATAATTTTATACTTATTTTGACCTTAATGATCAAAAGCTCATATTACACACAGTTAACAATTCAAAATGACTCAAGTCTTAAACATACATATGTATTTCATTGAAAAATTTATGTTTTTGTAATAAAATGGTTTAAAAGTGCATATAAATTCAACATTGATTTTGTTTTAATTTCAGAAAAATTCGGCGAAACGACTTCATGTTCAGTAGCAAGCGGATCACCATCACCTCCTATAACGGTGACTGGTTCAGAAGAAGGGCGAGAATCGCCCGTAGACGTTTCGTCTACGTCCGAAGCTGGAGGCTCCAGAGCCACTGGTTCCCCACCTGTGGCGCCCAGAGATCCCCGCTTATTAGAGCGATGCAATTGCGAGGAGCTTAGACACGTGCACTGTCACCTAGAGACCAAAGATCTATGGGACAAGTTCAACGACCTAGGCACCGAAATGATCATCACCAAGACTGGCAGGTGAGAGAAATGCTCAACTTTAACTATATAACAATCGTAAATCAAGTGCTACTGGAATCTTATTATCCGGCTCGACAATGAGTCCAGCCGCCGATCGGCAACAATCGACGATCAATCAAAAGCAAATTGCATTGTCGGAGCCGAATTCTGCGCGCTGCGAAAAATTGCAACACTTCTTAAAACGTTTACGACTTTAAGTGAGTGCGCTGTAAAAATTTCTCCTGTGACACTTTAACGGTCGTCATTGGAGGCTTTTTTCGATCTTGCGCCGTATAAATTAAATTTAACGCGCACGATTAATATCAAAATTTAGTCTATCACGATCTCGTTCTGTTATTAGCGCTCGTTTTGTGTATGTGTGTACTCAGATTTAATATTACTGCGCTTCCTAAACATCACTCGCGACACACTCTCTACTACAAAACTGGCCGTAGAAGTACTTAAAATTTATAATTTCAAATCAGGCAACTTCAAAACAACTTCCTTCCAAAATAAATAGTCAAATTTCGGTGATATGATAGTTTGATGCTAATATAATCAATTGCAATGTATTATAATTTTCTTTATAAACTAACATTTTTTAAGTAAATAATGGAACGAAATATGTAAACAGTTAGTTTTTTTTTTAAATGGTCAATAATTTAAAGAATATTTTGTGATAATTGAATATTATATATATGTATACACATATGTAAGTAAATAAAAAAGAACGGTCAGTAAGCCGCTTATTGTTTTAAGTATTTCGTGAAACAGACAATAGTTAAGCAACCAATGGCCAATAATATAAACAAAAGAAATAAATACCATTATTGATACTATTATTTTGTAGTACAAATCCAACTTTGCAGTTTGATCACATTAATCATACCTTTTTCTTTGCATCAAAAATATAATACTTCATAAGTACCATTTTTATATATAGATGAAGTAAAATAAATAACAGAAGACGCTTTGATTTTAGTTATTATCTTTTAATATAACGATTATTGTAATATAGATTGGTTTATTGCATAAGTTGATGCCCGATTTTCATTATAGTTTCTTAGAACTAAACGGGCACGAATTTATGCAATCACATAATTTCATTGATTAGAACAATTGATTTACATATAAATTAAATAGCAAGAAGATTTTTATGCACAGCATTTTTTTAAATATAATTAATATAACAAATTGAAGTAATAATATGCTAGTTAACATATGTATTTGTTTTAAATTGCTGGTCTTTGTAGTCGTCCATTTATTTACTAAGATATTTGAAAAGCGAATTGATATATTAAATTTAAATTAAATATATATGTATTATTTATTTGTATGCAATTATATTTTTGAGAACCTATTTATACGTGTCGCGGCCCACAGTTTTGTAATCGTCGTTTTATAGCATGGGGAAGCTCCCCGGTTGCCCCACGAACGATTCGCTTCACCCATGCCCATGGAAAATCGCTCAACGTTTTGCCATATAAATCAAGCTTATCTTTTTCTCTTTTGTAATGAACTTTTTTTCCGCCGTAGTGTGTGTTAGCCAAAGCTTATTTATCACAGAGATTATAAAATCACGCGGTTTTAAAACACAACAACGTGTCGAATCGTCGATCGTTATCCGCTACTCCTCCTCCTCTTCTTATTTCCCGTCGAGATTCGAAATTCTCACATTTATTAGGTACGCCTAGGTGTTGTTGCCGTCCGATGCTGATTACGTCGAAACGTCTAAATTAATACGAATAGTGCGATTTCAATTGTTGTATGTGTATGAGGAAAAAAATGGAAATAAAACGCTGCACTCGAATGAGTGAATTCGCTCATGCAAATTATTCTCGGCGTTCGCGAAATAACGTCTTAATAACGTGTTTACAGCGTTAAAATTCAAAGCGAAATGTAAATCGTATCTGTTTGAAAGTGTAGATTCATTGTTTTTTTTTATTTTCACGTCGACAGTTTCCGCCAATTATTACTGTTGTGATCAAAGATCGGTGTAATCTCGCGCGTAATAGCGGTATCAAATTCTTGAGCTTTATTGTATCGCGTAGTGAAAAAATATAAATAATTCTCGGTGTATAATTATTTTATTTGAAACAAAAACAATAGTAATTGGTGTAATAATTATGTATATGTATATATCAAATATGCGTAATACATATTTGTAAGAAAATTTTTATTTACATAAAGATATTGAATTTTATATTCTATAGAAATTCTTATACTCTTGAATTTAAAGAAATCCTTAAAACAGTTTTTTTTACATATTGTGGCGACCTTGAAAATGTAATTTGAGCGTTATAAAAATGAACAAGAAAAAATTTTTTAGTTGAACATTGAATGTACCTTTTTTATTTATTTTATTAAATTAACTTACACCTTTTTTGTATATTTCGTTTTGTGGTTTCATTATATACATACATAGGTATAGAATAGTATTTATATACTTTAAACATTTGATGAAAATTTATCATTTAAAATAACCTTTCGATAAAATATTACTAAATATATATTTTCGATAAAAAAAATTTCAAAAACCTTAATTATTTTCCTACTTATTCATTTATTAATATATATGCACATATTTGTAAAGGTCTTATACATATTTTGAAACACCATTTGAATAATTTACATTGGCAAATGGATGGGTCACGAAGCTAGTAGAATGGACGATAGATGGACAGAAGAAGTGCTCGGTTGGTGCTCAAGAGAATGCCACAAGATGGATAGATGAAATGTGTGGAATGAGATGAATGAGAGTATGCACAAAACAGAGACAAATGGAAGCTCGTGTTGAAGAGACGTTCACTAAACAGTGGATGGCGAATGGCTGTAAATGTTGGCCAAAGATCGGCGTTCGATGGATGCTTTTGCCACAAAAAATGATTCATTATTGTCAATTTCTTAGAAAAACTATGCTTTTTACTCTCTTGCTTTAAACACTAATGGAATAGTCTATTGTTATTTGAAAAGCATCCATCGACCGCCTAAGACCAGTTATTAATTACTGTTACATATAATACTGTAGATTTATTAACCACGCATCTTTTCGGGATGGCTGTCATACAATTAAATTTTAATTATATTCTAAAATTTAGTTGGGAAGGTGGTGACCTCATATTGAGGACTTTAAGGGTCGAATTCTTTCACCCTTAAAGCGGCCTTTGAATTCGTATTTGAATGTTTGTACATATCTTTGGACTATAAAATATTTGTTCGAATCTCTGTACGATGGAATACAAACCGAACTCTAGGCGATGTTTGCAAATCCTCGTCTCGCATATTCACATACATATTGCACGTATAATATGCGGCAAAGAAGCAGCCAACAGTCCACATATTCAATACAAAACGGATTATCACTAATCCGTGTCTAATTTGTTCAAATATGCGGGCGGGCGGGCGTTATGACATTATCTGTCGGCCGCCGAAAATGGATGGTGCAGCGGGCATTAAGGCCATTTTAAACGGCCAGATTAACATAATGAAATGTGTCTCCCGCCACCCACCCTCCCACCCACCCCACCAACCCTCGCTCCAAATTGATGGGGCGGCCGCTGGGTAAACACATGGGGTGGTGTATATGCGCTCCACGGCTTTGTCGTTTTGCGCAGATTGTTTTACATGCACTTGTGTGTCTGGCGCACGACAAACAATAACAGGTTCGATCGCAAAACAACCATTTAGGGAATTTGGATTGGGGAGGATGTGTACTGCAAATCTCCCACTCTATCCTACCCTTTGTGTATATATTATAGTGTGTATCATATTTGCATGCTCGCGATCTATTTCTGTCGAGGCGAAACGCCTCGGTGATAAATTATTTTTGTGGTTGTTATTACGTGCGTATGCTTTTTCAGCAGATGGTCTTGCTCGCTTTGTGTGTGTTGTGTTCTTAGTCCGTCGTCAAATTAGAGTTGTTGCAATGTAACAAGTGCATTATGCATTCATATCTTGATGCGCGTGTGTGCATCAAGATGGAAGTGTGTATAATTTGTGTTTAGATATGTTTTTTAATACAGAACTCTTTGCTCAAACAAAATCTTAAGCGGAACTGCATTAGTGTAATACTTACAGTATTTGAGATAAAGCTAGTTTGAGTATGAAACTTTTTAATGAAACACGTTTTGCGGAAACACTGTAAATCTAAACTTTAATACAAAACAGTCTACTTTGTAAACGTTTTTTAGGGAATTATTAGAATTGATTTTTTTACTTTCTAAATATTTAAAAAATATATATACTATTATGGAACTTAAACTAAAATTTATTTGAAAGTCATGAAAAATTAAACTTTTTGATAAAACAGCCAATTCAATCCTTACATCATATTTGCCATGTATGAAATTACATACATTATTTATAAGCTATCTTAGATACAGAGACGGGTTCATAAAATTTTCAAGGGAGAGGTGATATTTTGAAAAAATAAATTAATAAATACAATAAATACTTTATTTATCTACAAAATGGAAGTTGAAAGAATAATATGGGATAAAAATATAATATATTAAAATGCATACAAAAATATGGAAGCTTCTTAAAATTATCCACCCGCCGAAATTTCATTTCCAAACATGGGATCTCCCCTGGATCCATTCTTTATAAATATGTCTATACATATCAAGAGTATTGATATATATCATATAAATTTTCATATGGTTATTTCATACATTTAAATTCTTTGAATTTAACTTTGATCTTAGGCCTAAAACAATATTGAGCATAGTCTAGGTATCATTTACAGTCATTCGCTATCCACTAATGGATGAAAGCTTCTGCAACACGCTTCAATTCCTCTCATTCCACACATTTTTCTGATTTCATCCATCCGTGTCCGCTGTGGTCTTCCTTGCGTTCTTTCAGGTATCAAGCACTTAAATTATTGTAGTTAAACAAGGCATTTATACGATGCAGCTATGCACGTTTCCGTTATGATTAAAGGTACATATGTATCAGCTACAGATATAGATAAAGTTTTATGTAAGATTTTCGCTTCGCTTGCAGTGTTACCTATCTACAGTATTACGGATATTAAGTATACTGGTACGTACATATATCAACTGCATCGATTGTGCAACCGCTGCACTCGTAAGTACACATATATACATACATATATTATAGGTCTGTATAGTAGTAGTAAGGGGCAGGTTCTAGTAGTCGACTCACCCATTAGCTTCGCCGCCATGCTAATGTTCTGAAAGCGCCAACCTGGCTGAGCTCTTATGTGCTATATTGTTTGTTTACGTGTGTCGTCGTGGATGCTGACCGTTGACCGCACATTTTCTAATGTCCTAGGATGGATGCTATGCTCAAATCGTGCCATGCATGGATTCAAAGCTATATATGTATATCTCAAGTCCTTGGCTTGTCTTTGACAATGAAATCTTAATATCATTGAATTATTCCTCGTCTTTTTGATCTTAGAAAAGCGTTGATTGAGTTATATGTAGCTTTGTGTAAAGATGCAATCGCTGTATGAATCCACAAAGAAAAGTCGCAGTCTCCAATTCAACACCAAGCTATACTAAACCCTTCAAAATGCTATTTACTGAATTTCAACACGACGATTATTACCAAAGACCACACATTGTCTTTGGGATGACACATGTCATCCGCGAGAAAGTCAAACGAGAGCATCGCCATCAATTCAGTACCACGCGAGTCCAACATCAGAGCTCATCGCCGCACATTTGTTCGCTATCTCAGATCTGGATCACAATGCACATCCAGGTATTTAAGCATGCTTGTGTGTGTGTGTATGTACTACGAGATAGCGATAGCATCGCCTCGTTATCCGGATATTGAGTTGACGGTCGTAAAGTTTTGTCGCATTCGCCACGGTCGCTCGTCAATCCGACGAGGCTAATTGCCTAATGAGGCTAATTGGAACCCGCCAACGTAATATGAGAATCGAACAAATCACATGGTGGTTTGGCTCGCTCTTCTCAACGATACCCCATAAATAAAAGCCTTAATATGAACGCGACATGCGATTGCGAGAGCACACGATCTCCCCCCCCCCCCCCCACGCCCTTCTCTGGCTCCAGTGCGATTTTGGATTGATGCGAAATTATTGCTGGGGTTTTCTTTGTTCGTATTGTTGAAAAAAGGTCGGTAGATTCGCGTGTAACTAAATGCATTTTCATGGAAAGCGTACACGTTCATTTGAATGTACGCAGTCGTGTGCGCGACAATTCATTCGTGTGCTGTTTGTCGGTTGAACTTGATTCATGTGTTTTGTGTTTACGATAGTGGAAATGCGACGAATGAGCGAGCGAAATGTGTATATTTGTGGATTGAAATTTGAAATAAGTCCTCTAATAATTTGAAATCAAAATTTTCGTCTGAAAAGCCTAGATTAATTACACATCCGAGAGTATAACGAATCAATGTGATTCTACTATAATACGCCTGAAACATTTTTAATTCATATTTATTATGGGTCTGTCTACTTACTGATCATTTTAATGAAATGTTAGATAGCTGAATAGTTCATTGAGAGGATTTGAATTTTCATCTTTGAACAGGTTAACAATCCTTCAACATATAGATGGAAAATATATAAAAATATGTACCTAGTTGATACGTGGCTTGTTTCACGCAATATTTGATTTTATTAAATATAATATTGAATTAATACAATTTTAATTAAAAAATTCAAAATTTCTTGCTAGTAAACAGAGCCAGATTTAGACGTAGTGAGGCCCTAAGCTATTTACATGTAAGACCCCTAAACTTAAACACAAAATTAGTTCAAAATTATGAAAATGTATTTATTGGGTCTTAATACTAAAGGTCACATTTACATATCAAATATTCGGAATCATCGTAAACTTTATGAGATAAAATCATAAAAAATGAATTTTTAAAGAATGCATTGTTTAATTTAAATTTTTAAGTGATTTAATCATAAATTTGATTTGTAAAATGTTAAATTTGAAGTGTTACAATATTACAATAATTATTGCCCAAATTATTATTTTCAACATACATATTATATGTACATATACGTATTTTTAAACAATTCTCACTTATGTTAAATCAGTCAATCCGCAACTTAAGGTATATATTTGTGGTTTTTTTTTCAATATTAATAATATTTTTAAATTATAGTTACTTTAAAACTTTTTTTAGTATGCTTTCTATGCTTATGAAGCTTATAAAGCTTAAGTTCCTCGATATATTGCCGTGTCATTTTCACATAACATTTTTTTAAATTATTTAATATATTATAACGGTTACGAGCATCCGTAAGGATGTACTGTACATCCGTACTCTGAAAAACTGTTGATAGTTGGTAAATGGTCAATTTAGGCTTTTTGATGTCCAAAATGAGCATTTCCGTCAAAGTTTCGTCGCAAGGAAATTAAAATTGATTACTATGTATATACTGTGACGGCATAAGAAAGTATAATAAATAGCGAACGTTTGCAAGGAGAATATAATGATTTGGCGTCGAGACGAAATTGGAAGTTGTGATGACGCCATGAAAGATGGCATCAGCGCATCGTACAGCGTCATTAGCGGCTGAAAACACGAGTTTATCAATTTAATGCTACCAAAGCTTCTTCAAACTGTTTCGTTTAAATGACTACATACATATGGATATCTAATCTAAATATAAAATTCAAAGAAATACAATCGAATTTAAAAAATCACTCACTACAAAAAAAGTTAGTACTACATATATTAAAAATATGCGTTTCGAAAATTGATAAATACACCAAAAGTCATCTATTACTCGCACAGTTCATAATAAGTATGAAAAAAAATCCTTCTAAATTTTTTGACAAAATGGCAGTTATACTGTCGGCCATCGACGCTCGCTCTACAGTCGTGATTGATCAAGTGCTGTCAGATTCGCCACCAATTAAATCACTATGCCACACATGTGCCTCAGATGTGTATGTCTCACATAAATAACCCATAGCTTGCCATGAAAAAATGAAATAAAAAGAAAACACCAAGTTTAGCCGGTTGGGTGCCGCATTTTTACATACATATTATACATTACACTTCATGATATGAAAACTACCTCATATATATGAGGTCACCATCTCATCATCCCATGACAAATACAGATTCGCCCGCTGTGCTCTAAAGTACACAAAACTGAATTAACGAAAATAATAATGGTTTTAGCACATATTGGGAGACGAGGTGTGCGGAATGTCATTGCGGTCTCGTGTGAGCAATACATCTTCATTCCAACAGTATTTTATACAGCACGTCTCGGCGAAGACTTGTGACATTATTAACTGCCGGCAGTGGCACGTCTTTGCCACCGGGTGGCCTCAGGGTGGTTCAACAGTGGCCCAATAAGAATATGGCCTCAGACAACCTTTTGTGTGGGGCATAAACGTGGTACTTTTTCACGATTTCATTTCTCACCTTTGACACTTGCCTCGCACTACCGTCGTGTTCGACGCGAATTGAGTTTCGGTTTATGTGAGAGTTCACTTGATATATGCTTTTTATACATCTATCTAGATAAATTTTAGCATCAATTTATATTTATATAAGTATGTATGTATAGGTATGGAGCCAAATAGTTAATTTGCCATTTTTGCGCCATGGTCAGTTTAGAATGATTTGGCAAAGCTATAGCACGTGAACTATGTTAATGAATCAATAATCACTGCTTTACTGACTTATATAATATTATTAGAAGTAGATTCTATTCATAAAATTAAAAAAAAGCTTTAAACAAACTCCCAGCACCAAAATAATTATTCTGCTTTGTTTGAAATTTGAAAGTGGAAACATGTTTTTTACAGTTACTGTATAGTGTATGTATATTTATCTGTGTAATCAACCTTTAATATATGTCAGTTTGAGTTCATATATAAACATATTTGTACATTTGATTTGGAACCAATTATGTATCTAAAAGTTCTAAAAAGCCTTTACATCTCAATTGAAAAATTCGTAGGTGATTAAATGATTTTGTAACGTCATATATGTATGTAAACGTCCATATAATATATGTTTTGTTGACTTGAAAAGCAACTGAATATTTTCTATCTAGTTTGTTATAGTTTATGATTCTTCTTTCAATATCGATATACATACCTGCATATGTACATAGAATATGTGCATGCAAAATCATATGAAATTCTTTGTTCATTGAAGAATATTAGCAAGTTTTATTTATTGGTTTGATTAGTTATAAAAATAGTCTTATGCCCTGCAAGAAATCTATTTTAATTCGTTATTTTCCCACCTTTTGAGTATCTATCTATAATCACATGTAATAGATTTTTGTTTGAAATTGAATCATTATATGGCTGACGTTATTATAGTTATATTGATTAATTAGAATACATCTTAGATTATTCAAATTTTCAGAATCGTTTTAGTAAAAGGCTTGTACGAAACCCGGTACTTAAAATTGACATTTATATTCAAACTGCTTATACAAAAGGTGAAAAGTAGGGTAATGATGGTATAATCGGTTTATTATACATTGTTATATTCAGGAACGTATTTTCAATTTATATATAATTATCAAAGAATGAGATCACAGGCGAGCGAATCGTATAAATCTAAAATCGGCGATTACGTATCAATTTTTTTTTGTTTTAACAAAATTCGAAAGGCACACCGTACAATTACCGATTGTTCGCGTCAATATAACGCCTCAATGCGAAATCTCTCATACAAAATGTCCGTTATTAAAAGCCATCGATATTGAAACAAATTACCTGTATTCGAGCGGTCCAATCCCCGCTGACCAAACTTTATGGTAATCGCAATCAGTTGGTACGTTCGTTCGAGCTAAACACCTCACCTGATTATTAGGCGAGAGGATGGCACAGGTACCTATCAATCTGCCTACCTGCGATTCGAGCACTTAACGCACCCGAAACGCCGTAAATATCATCTGAAAATCCACCGACGGGTCCCTTTTGCGGAAAATACGAAGCACGGTTGGTTAAAGATACCCGTTCTGGTATCCAGGAGCCTCCGGGGAAAAATCCATCTTCGTGAGAAAACGGGTTTTCCACATAGGCTGCCGATAGCCGACGGATTTCCCGTAGGATATTCGCGCGGAAAACTATTTAACCGTCAACAGAGAACCCTCTCGCCGTTGCATATAACGATTTTTAGGTCGTGCCGGGAAATTCGGAAAATCTTCACGCGTAAACAGACTCTGGGTTTTTTTTCTTCTCCTTCTTCGTCGGCGTGAACATAAATTACGTTTTAATCTCGGCGTTGCTGGTGAACTTTCATCTTCGGCAAACTGCTTGTGTCAACCGTAAACTTTCAGCGTGCTGCAGGAAACTTTTTCTCGTTCTCCTTCTCTGTAGCTTTTCACATCCTTCACGGAAAAATACGTATAAGTTTGTACTTATATAAAAAGAAAAGTCTTTTTTAGCGTTTCTCAGCCTTTTTTCGTGCGTATTTTACGACTCGAGTAGTTTTAATGCGCATGGTCGAACCCGAGAAAATAGGGTCGTAACGACGCTTTATAAACTCCTTTGATAAATCTTATTTTCTCTTTAAACGTTTACATAGATCGTAGAGCGCAAAAGTGGACCAAAACTTCATTTAAAATATACAAAAAATCAACACCAAATTTTTCACATTTTTAACTAACATTTACTATTCACAAGGATTAAAACTATGTATGTATTTCAGATCAAATTTTAATCTTAATTTATACTCTATTTATCAATATTTAATAGCCATGATGTAGTTTTTCACTAGTTTTCTTTTCAAAATGAATACCACAATTTTAATTGATGTTCCTTTTAGATTTTTATCGCATTTTGAGTCATTTAAATTACATACAAACATTCGTCGAATTCGTTTCAATTGAAAAATGCATTCGATTATTTTTATAATTAATTTATATACTCCTTATAATCAGTATCATTCTAATTTATAAGACCTGAAGTAAACCTTTCAGTATATATTTTGAATGACAAATTGTAGTAAATTTTCCGACTAACTAACTTTTTGTTTGTTTTTGTAATCATACGTTGTACTTTCATTCCATCTAATGAAATAAAATATGTATGATAGTCACTGAAAAGTCTTGTGTCAAAGGATTGTGTGAAGCAAATGTTCAAAATTTGAACTGTATCAATAGAAATCACATGAAAATTTATATCATAATCTGAAATTTTTGATTAGAATTTGAAACATACAACCCAGATTGGGAAGGACTGGCTTCGGCAAACGAAATAGGTGGTTTGGGGGGGTGTCTGCGATAGTAGCCAGATAACAAGTTGGCACTTCGCGGCGAAAGATTTATATTGGGGGCGCCGCGGCGGCCATTACGGCTGGTGACACTCCCACTTGATAAACCTTTTGAGAACCGCAATTATCTACCATTTCTTGGTGCCAACTATTGCCCTCGAATTTCGCTCGTACTCTGAGTATTTTTAGCGTAATTTATCATAAGTGAATTCGACCCGTGGAAAGCGATATTTCCGTCGTAAGTACATAGGTACACATTATACATATAACTAGCGCGAGAACGTAGCGATTATCGAATTTTCATATCGAGCATTTATGTTGTGTGCTTTTGGCGCGGGCATTTATGATTTCGAGAACACGAAATGATATTTCAGTGAGCGAATAATTTATTTCGGTGTCAGCAAATATATATCACGATGCTCGAGAGTCGCTCTGTGCGCTCTTATTGTATTACTTTATTGTGAAAGGTTCCTTTGACAAATAACTCCCGACGCAACGAAACAATCTACGTCAAATATCTCTCACTATTCGAGTTCTTAGTGAAATTGAAACCCTCAAATATTCATCGTTTGGTCTCGGTGCTTGTGTGAAGCTGTGTCGTACTGTCGATTATTTTGTTTGCCGAATAATGAATTCGTTTCAAATTTCTATTGACTTTTATTAAATAAAACATTATAAATGTATGTGCTTTGTAGCATTAAATATCATTTTATTGATTTCATCAAAGTAAAAGTATATTTTGTTTTCGATATACCTAAACATTTATTTATTTAAGACTACTCTGGAAAGGCGGCAAAACCGATGGACCGAAGGTGACTGGCTGTAGATGATGCTCATGATGATTGATAAAACATATTTTTAGATGATTTTAGAAGTTCATACTTTTTACCTTTAAGAAACGTATGAAAATCGGGCACGAATTTATTTAATGATCAAATTAAAATCATTTTAATCAATGTATTATAATTAAAATTCCGCACTTTAAAAAACTATAGTGGAAATGTACGAAAAACTGATATCTAATATATAAATTCGAAAGAGACATTGCATATTGTATGTATGTAAGTAACCTTCGTTCGTTGGTTCGTAGACAACACATTCGATTTATTTATTTTTTCGATTCATAGGCGCCGATTCGATGTTTTTCGATTCAAAAGAATTCGAAGTCCCCGGGGGCGAAGGCGCCGGGGGCAAAGGCTCCGGGGGCGCAGGCACCGGATTCTGGTATACATATAATTTTGAAAGAGACTGTATATATGTTTGTTTGTTCGTGACAGTCAATTTAATAAAAAAAAAAACAAATGAGTATTCAAATCAATTTATATAGAATAAAACTATTCAAATAAATTTAATAAAATGTGTACTATTAGATTAGTCATGTTTAAGCGGTTTATATTACAAATACCAAGCGAAGCCGGGTAAAACCACTAGTTAACAATAATAGGTATAATATTAATACAGACACTACTCACTTAACGACCACTCGAACTAGCGACCAACTAAAATATTATTAAAACTTTATGTGAATATTTTGTACAAAATTTTAATCAATGTCATTCAAATTACTTGTTAACGCGTCAGCATTGTTTGTGTCTATAATATTTGACGGCGAAAACATAAAATATTTCACAATTCTCACCAAAATAACACAAACTTTTATCATCATCTCAAACGCAGCGAGGGGCAGACATAAAATTTTCCGAAAACGTTAATTTGTCTAATTGAGTGCTCGACGCCACCATAATAAAGTCCTAAGACAAAAACGGAGAGAGAGACAAAGAGAAAGAAACGAGAAAGTCTCAGAGAGGCAAAAAACACAGCCTCGTTTACGACGTGACGAAAACGGGCGAGCGAACATGTTTGAAAGGGGGCGGCGAAAGGGTTAGCGACACTTGGCCGCCACCCGGTGAAACGGCCGTTTCATTCGACACCCACTACCACCATCCCTCTCTAAATTTACTTTGCGTCAAATTTTCAGAACAGCTCTACCCCCTCGGACCTCCCACCGCCTCAAAAACGAGGCGTGGGGAAGGGGGTGGAATTCGTTATGCGAGCGGCGTAACCCGCCCGCCCTAATTTGACGTTAACAGAGTCAAAACTCTCGGCGCGCAAGTTTGCGGATATCCTTAATATTTTATTGCCTCGGTGGGGGGGGGGGTGGTTTAGGGGTGAAAAGGGGTGGTTTTCCACCATGGTTGGAGCTTTTATCGTCGGGTCTCGCAGCCATTACGTCTGCGGGGGTTTTGACGTATTTTCGCAATTTGCATAATATAACAACGCGTCGCGCAGACACGCCGAGGACGTTTTAATGAAAATCTCCGGCCACGTTATATATTATTTAACGTGTTTCGCGCCGCCGTAAAACCAAATAAAATGCGAACGCGAAAGCTTCTATCTTGTATGTATATACATATATACATACATATAGTGTTGCATGTTTGTGTGTGGGATGAGTGCGAAGTGATGGGTGGATGAAGTGATTTTTTTTTCGACGTATGGTG
Organism: Arctopsyche grandis; assembly: GCF_051622035.1. Classification (NCBI taxonomy): domain Eukaryota; kingdom Metazoa; phylum Arthropoda; class Insecta; order Trichoptera; family Hydropsychidae; genus Arctopsyche; species Arctopsyche grandis. Next base: position 11,811,624 of record NC_135365.1, on the reverse strand, counting down.
TGTAGCGTTGTTATAAGATGTGACGTTGATATGAAGTTTGAATATATGTATGTACATATATATATATATATATATATATATATATATATATATATATATATATATATATATATATATATATATATATATATATATATATATATATATTCGTTTTGCCTACTTAGTCCGACTTGTTAATTAATTGATCATTTTATTGCGTCTTTAATAACTAAAGCCCAACTTATGACGCTTATTATGATATATGATATTTATGTATGTACAATGGCAATGGGCGTGTCACGTGGCTGGAAGAATGGTCGAAAGGTGGAGAATAGAAGTGCTGGAAAGGTACCTGAGAGAATGTAAAAGGTGAAAGTAAGGTCGCTAGGAAGATGGGTGGATTAAATTAGAAAAATGTGTGAGATGAATGAGAGTTGCGCAAAACAGAGACGAATTAAAGTTCGTTGGAGAGGCTTTCATCCAGTAATGGATGGTGAATGATATATGAATTTATTTAGATGATTTGGGAAAGTGTTATGCAATTTTAATAATCGAAGTAGAATATAACATAGCTATGTAAATTGAATGAACCATGTGTAATTTAATTATTAAATACAATGCAAAATTGAAAAAGTATTTTTTTTTATATTTGATTCAAAGAAAGCTCAAGAAGAAAATAATTTTTTTTTTCATATTTATTAGTTGGTATCGTTTCAAGTAGGTACATGTGTACTTCGATTCAAGTCTCATTTGAGAATTTGAACTAAAAAGTTTTTTCGTATGTAAAACATAGAAATATTGTATACTTGATAACAAGAAAGCGTAAGAAGAAAATTTGTTGTCATATTTATTCGTTTGTATTTATTTTTAGTACTTCGATTCAAGTTCCATATGAAAATTTTAATTAAAAAGTTTTATCTTTTGTAAAAAAAATAGGAATCTAAGAATAATAAGAATTAAAAATAATTAACTGTATTTTCATATTTAAAGTGGCATGATTAGAATATTTCAAGATGTCCTCTCAATTTACATAAAATGTAAATCTACTACTAAATACATACTAAAATTTTGCATTAATAACTTGTAGCTTAGAGTTGATTTAAATACCACCGCTGGCAATCTTATTTACATCGTATGATCTAATATAATCAATGAAAACAGAATTAGCTCATCTCACTGTGAAGCTTTCCATTTTTCATTTATCTTAACCGTAAGCCAAATCTGCTATGATGAAATTCAATTATTTGGATATCAATTTTAAGTATTACATATTTATTCAAATTCGTTCCTTTGATGATGAATGAATGACGCACAAAGCAAATGTAATAAGATGTGACAGGAGTCGTCATGTACTACAATACGCTGACACCCGAGGGGCGTAGGCTCTGGTGGCATATATATACATATGTAGAGGGCGTTAGTAACGCGACAGGAGACAGGAGCCCCCGGGGCCTCCACGCGGACAGGACTCTGACGTGCCCCCATCGTCTCCTCAATACCCCCAAATTATTCACACGCATATCACACAATCTAAATATACGATCGAAATGTATTTATATCGGAATAATATTTTAATTGAACGACGTGTCGGATGATGGTGTTGAATTTCTGGACCACCCAGTCGGTAGTCGGCTCGGCAATAATTTAGAAACGGGACGCGCACACCGCATAATTAGTGAAGTTGTCCAAATCGTCACACTGTTTTGGTGAAGTATGCCATTTCTCACACCCTCGAATGTCGTTAAAATATTTTACAAAAATATGGCTATTATTATCTTCGTATGTGTGCATGTATGTATGTAGGTATGTAAGTAGGTAAAGGTTGAGGAAAATATCATATTATAATTCGTTGGAAGTTGGCGTTTTTAAATTTGATTTTTCGAGGGGTATACTTTGTAGGAAATTTGTCTCGATATTGGAAAAAAATTCTTGAAAAGTTTTTTAATAAAAGTTAAAAAATAATTCGACGTTCAATTATGCATCTCAACGCCTGCTGTGTGCTTTTTGACAAAGCGTTGAAGTACCCAGCTTAAGTATTTAGAGTGATTCTCTTTACTTTCTTTATACATTTAGCCTCAAAAACTTTAATGTAATATCGTGAATTAAATTATTTAATTTATTAAAATATCTTAAGTGTTCATATAATATTACGTTCATATTAATATCAAAGAGCGTTTGAATTGAACACTTTTTTTTCAGAATCAATATAAAATTATATTTTTAGTATGACCTCTATTTATGTACATATTTAGACAGTAATTTCATTTGTTTTGGTCTGTAAATAGATAATCAGAAAGTTATATTATCAGTCACCACCTGCTTGACCATTGTCTGTCTGTCGATAAATTCTTAAAAGAATAAGCGTCTTACTGATCGTTCATTTTTTATCTATCGTCATCGTAATCATCTACAGCCACTCACCATCCATTGTGAGATGAAAGAATCTCCAACGAGCTTTCATTCGTCTCTGTTTTGCGTAACTCTCATCCAACTCACTCCACACATTTTTCTAATTGCATCCACTCATATCCTTGCAACCTTTCATTCACCTTTTTTCCACTCTCTCGGGTACCATTCTAGCACTTCTATTGTACACCTTTCATCCATTTTTATCACTACGTGACCCACCCATTTCCATTTGAATTTCTTCACTCTATCTACTTTGTACGATAATGGAGAGGTCTATTGTTATTTGACGAGCACTAAACTAACGCCTAGGTATGCTAATCACTAAATTTACAGACTATTTAAATTGTTGCCCTTTTTAATACCAATGTTTTTCTTTCAGAAAGTACGTATGTAAATACTTCTAACGAATATTATAAATTATAATATGTGAATTATAAATATATGTACATATAAATTAAAATTTTATTTCATATAGCAAGTAACAAACATGTGAATTACCGATTCTAATTATCCTTATCTGCATCGAAAATTTCATGTAATAATTCAGATTTAAATCATATAGTACGATAATTGCCCATTTTTATAACTTGCGTATTTTATTTTAAACGTTGGTTTTTACGTTTTAAATACATATTACATAGTTGATAATAATAATTCAGTGGAGTAACTGTAATAATATCAATTTAACAAGTTTCTATACCTACTAAAAAAATAAACAATATATATGTACGTGTTAATAGTTAATACATATATTGGTAAAAGGATATATATATGCTACCCACTTAACAGCGGCGTAAACTAGTGGTAAGCATATTTTACTTTCGAGCAGAGTGGTCACAGTTCAATTCCTGCTAGTAGCTGCTGGCCACACCTCTGTTTGTGACTCCAGGTCGATCGTTTCCTATCATATGCAGTTTGCCAATTTTTCTGATTTTTATTAAAACCGCTCCTGTAAATTGGCATCTCCTTTCCAATCTCTCTTGCAAATCTGAAATAATCAAGATCTTAAGGTTCGCCAATTTGTATTATGAATTGCTGCAAAATCTCTTCATAGATGTCACTACGGATGATTTTTGTATAAATTCGCATTGTATAAAATTCTTGTATTTATTATATAGTATCTGTATTAGTACACTCTGGAAAGGTGATTGTACATGTTCAATTGAAATAAAATAAAATTAAATAGTGTGAATTTTATATGGAATAGTTTTAGCAAATTAATAAATCATAGTAATGCAAATCATAATAGAGATTTATCATAATGCTATATCAATGATTTGATCCCCCATTAAAACGTATTTACAAAGCCATTGAATCGTTGAGTGATGGAAATTATACTGGAAAATGGTTTATGTTTACTTGGTTACCATATCAATTCATCAACATTCAGTAGTCGCATTATATGTACTATAGTTTGTCTATATGTCGTGTTTTTTTAATAGTCGAGAGATAAAAATGAACCATTTAAAATCATAAAATTTTTTTACACGATATGTTTATATGTATATTTACATAAGTATATAATGTGTAGAAGCTCTATATTCCACATTTGCATATATATGTATGTGTGTATGTAGTGTAGACCTTTCAGCCTTTGATACTTGGTTTATAATTTAAATCTAAATATTATACTTATGCATATTTGACGGAGGCACATCAGACTTGGGCAAATTTCACCGAGAGAATATCGGCTGCTGCTACCCAACTAAATCTAATATCGCTTGAACCCGGCCCGAGATTAATTATGTGCAAGGGCGCCATCTGAACCGTGGAGTGTTATTCAAATTACAATTTTGGGGTAAACCGTATCCTCTCTCACTCCTCTCGACGTCGTCATCCCAACCCCATTTAAACCCCCTTGGCCACCACCATCGACCTGACAGTGACTTGTGGCACTGTAGCCCCCCTCCCAGTCTGACGCTCGTCTATCTTCCCACACCGAGAGATGTGATCATTTTAAACCGCGCCGCTGCAACGTTTGACGTTCGCAGGGTATAATTAGTACGTAGCGGGTATATGTAGACACACAGCTTCCCAAATATAGACGACGTGTACGTTTATCTTTCAACGTCTGCGTCTCGCTCGCGTTCGATCCCTTTGAAAGCCGAGGCTGAGAAATATGGCGACAACGAACAAAGTGTCACAATATCAGTCAACGGTTCCTCTGTGCAATTCTACTACCGTTTTGAAGATCAGTCGTCTGAAATTCGAGAGAGCGCACGTCCGCTTTATGATACGCAAATATTAACGAAACGGGTGTGTATAAATTTGCGCAGATTCTCAGACGACGTTTATCTCTCGAAAAAGTGACACTTTTCGTCCATTCTCCTTTGACAATTCGAATCGTGAGTGCGCTCGCGGGTAAATACAGATCTTTGTTTGGGCGATAGTAAATGTGTCATCGGTTGGGGCATTAAAGTTTTAAGTATACAAACCATGACTAATTTTTAATACAATGTTACTTATGCATTGTGCTGTCTTTTATTATAATTTGAGTAAACTTGAAATGAAAACACGCTTTCAAATTTGTTGTATATGTACCTACATATATAGAATTCTCATCTTTGAAACCTGCTCCAATATTGAATTCTCAAACTTTTATACATTTCTCCCAACCCTGTTTTTTTTTCGTCAACCTTTCTTCAGACATTCATTGACCTCGTATCTATGTAAATAAAGTTTAACTGAATAAAACATCGTATATACATATTTAAATTGGGATTCTGAATTTCTATTTACCACAATAATAATCATTCTCTTAGGGAAAATAGCCATAAAGTAGAATTCTTTTTAGCTTTATAAACCAGTAATTCAGCTTCCATCTGATGTCTTATTACTAGTCACCGGACCCAGAAGGTGCCGCGTATTGTTCAAAGGTTGTAAATGCATTGTTAAAGGTTTGCCGAACCTTTTTTACAACGGATTTACAACAATGGAACAATGGATAGCACTGTGACTATCCTACCTCTACTTATTACAGTATGCGTAGAATATTTGATGCCTTTTTCATTTCTCCAGCCACCACAAAAGGCCCGTTTTGGGATTTTCAAAAGGATAATCGTTAAAATGACATCTTGCCAGTGTTCTCATCCTTTTTCTTCCCGTTTTTGATCGAATATTTATAGAATCACTCTTCTGTATCCTTTGAGTGTCGTTTCGACCAAAATTTCGATTTATGATCCTTAAAAATTAATTAAAATAATCTAGACCGTGTCCCTTTAATTTGATTCCCGTGTTTTTTTGGCGTTTTTTTTAATAAAAAAAGTTCACTCAATAAAAATTAGACCGTGAAAACGTGATCAGTGATCGATTCTGAGTTTAAATCAGTCAAAATCTCGAAGTCGCATGATCACTAGAGGTAGGATAGTCACAGTGCTATCCATTGTTCCATTGTTGTAAATCCTTTGTAAAAAAGGTTCGGCAAACCTTTAACAATGCATTTACAACCTTTGAACAATACGCGGCACCTTCTGGGTCCAGTGACTAATGATCACAAAATTTCATCTATTATTACTACGTGAAACCAGAAACGAGAATGATTAAAATAACGCTACATAAACACTTATCTCTCAAAACACTGATTTAAATTTTTTTAAATATAATAATAAACAAGAAAAAGAACAATATGGTTGAACAATAGAAGAGTTCCTAGTAAGATTCAATGCAGGTAGTAGCTGTTGTTTCAAATATCTACTGGAGAGAATTAATTGCATTTTTTAATAGTGGCCTAAAACATACACGGCTGTATATTATATTACATTATATATAATATGCTTTATATAAAAGCAATTGAGATGCACTCATTTATATCAGTTTAGGAATGGCGAACCATTCTTGAATGAAAAATTATTTATAATATTATATTTAAATAGCACTTCGACTTTGCGCCTCACAAAATGTGCCGCCCCTGGGCGCCACCATACTTTCTCAAGACCATGGGACGTCCCTGCTAAGCGTGAACCTTTTTTTCTATTTACTTAATATATGAGCCGATATATTTTTAAGAGGCGGAAGTCCAATTTTCAGTTTTAAACACACTATTTCTGTTCGACTTAATTCACCAATTGTTGTCCAGAATCTCGGGAAAGCAGTACAAACGTAATACAGACCGCCAGTATTTGTAAATATTGTTAAACGCAAAACATTATATTTGATAATTTGTGAAATATTTCTCGAAATGTAGAAAAGTGGACTTATATATGCCACTTTCAAATATAACGGCTCATATGTATAGCAAAATATCCAATCGTTGTGTATTCGTGGACTGCTTATATTTTTCTCAGAATTCGCCGTGACATAAAAAAGGATGATTTTATTTAAATTTAATAAGAAAACTGAAAACAGTGCATACCTCACATAACGATACGCCAGGGGTCGCCACTGTCGCATCAGCAACTGCAGCGCTGCCTAGCGGAGACGCACACGACACACCTGCCTCAGGCGTCTCTAGGTGATAACAATTAATGTTTCTCGGCCGTCATTATCCGCCAATTAGGGTCATTAGGCGGCGTTAGTGTTCCCAAACACGTCCGCGAATTAATTACACATTTTCCGTTGCCGCCCACGCGCCCCGCCATGATTTATCTGACGCAGCACGGGGGAAACTTCCGCCGGAAGCGACCACCAGTACTGCAAAACCGGTACCGGCCAGCGAATTTGCATAGACGTAGGCGACGATAGCCACTCGATAGGTACTTACATAGATGCGAGATTTTCCAGGTACTGATCTCCTCTTGATAAGTTATTGCGAGACTTTTAACGCTTCGGCTACCGTTAAAACTATGCGGTACAGCGCAGCGTTTCAATGGATCATTGTTTCGGCCGTTTATTGCCGTTAATAATGGACCCCGTAGGGTAATCAATCAATTCTGGATCAAGTTTCAGCGGAATATTAACGCTTTTAAAATATTCATTTGAATATAAATACTGCACTGAACAGTTGCAATTTAACGATTAATGTATCTATGTATAACATAAGTTATTGTCGGCTGCAGGGTATAGATGAAACATGAAATATAATAATAATTTTATTTCATGTTCTCGGTATGGATATATGGGTATATATAGTTCTCTATACTAATAGTTCTCTATATATCTTATGGGTTCTCAGTAGTATATACATATACTACTGAGAACCCATAAGATTGTCATTAAAATACATTTTAAATATTTCAAACTGACTTGTGTATATATGTATGTAAAAAGTGTGAAGAAGTAGAAGTCATTCTATAACACTTTGTTTACTGTGCTGGACGCCAAGCGTCCACTTAAAAATGTGTGCTTTAAGTTTAAATTTGCGCTATTAATTATTATAATTAGTTACCAAAATCATTTAATCATAATAATATAAGTGCAAGAAATGAAAAAAATAACAGCTGAATCAGAGCCATCATTCCATAGCGGATATCATTTTCACACTGACCGTTTCTAAATTTCATACTTAATTCTCTCTCTCTCTTTCGCATCTGTGAGTGTGTAAAATAATAATTTCCGTTGATTTTGATCAATTTTTTTTTTCGTAATGACATAATTCGAATCAATTCGAGGAATGCATACAATATGAAGACCCTGCATTCAGTATACATATTTAGAGAAATAAAATAAAATATAAATCCTGGTCATTCGCTATCTATCACAGTGCAGCAAGTGTAATAATGTTGACTATTAGTTTACGACTTTAAGCATCCCACTCATTATGAAATCTTTAATATCGATGTTACTATCAAGTGTACAATTCTTTCGTTCATGAACATACTAGTTTGTTCATACGCGGACGAATCTGGCCAGTTTGAGTGTACACAAAATAACTAGTTTGATCATGCACAAAATATGTATGTATAAGGCATACGATTAAGTATTCTCACAAGTTTTTCCAATCCTATATGTACCTATGCATGTACATATGTATGCTTACCATTGCAATATTTTTAATATTAACTGAAATGGGAATTATAGCAACTTTGTAATGTAGTTTTTAAAAGACTTCCAATTTTAAATACTTGTCATTTTGACATCTGAATGGTTTTGACAGCTAAAATTTTTTGTGAGGCACCTGGTGAGTCTATTTGAAGATAGCTTTTGACTGTTAGCACTTAAACTAAAACGATAGTTTGTCTATGAATAGACTAGTATGTTCATGAACAAACCGGAGTTAATACTTGTACTGTAACATCGATAAACGATAAGACATATTTAATTGTCAAGTCTTCCATTACTATCCAATTTTCATTAATCAACTTCATTATTATTTGACCTTGTTAAATCAAAATCATATAAACCAAAGTAGCGTGTATGATAAATGATATGTACACGTATCTATACTGTCAAAAAATATTATAACCTGAGTCATAAGCCATTTTATAAATGACGTGTTGTTTAATGATAGATATCAATCTGCAAAGTCTAAATTTGCACTTTACATCACACCATGACGATAATGAGCGGTCATTTTCAAAAGGGAACACCATATACGGAAAATGCATTAAAGTCGAAACGTCAGTTTTCATATTACATAGCGACCTTGGCTCATCGGTGCAACAGTTGCAGGTACATGGATATATCTTTCGATGTATTTACATACACCTATCGAGGTAATATATGGGTGTATGTATTCGCAAGTTGAGGCTGGAGCGAGTCCGCGTTTTGCATACATTATCCGGTGCGACGACGATGATGATGAATACGAGATTGAACGTTGTCATTAGTCGGCATTACCGCCTTTGCCGCAAAAGCCGCCACTCGAATGTACCAAATTACCCGAAGCATTTACGGCCTTTTAATACGCGGCAAAGCCGTCCCATATTCGGTCGGCGAGCGTGTTGAAGCGGCGCGCGCGGTCGACAACGGGTTAATTTGCAAAAGCGACTTGTACAAATACGACGTAGACGCGTTTCATTTCCGTTTTTTTTTTTGGATTTGTATCATAATTATGACTCAATGCTCTTGCCAAGGCTGATCTTGTTATATTACATAGTACCTATATATTATAAGTGCATTACAAAAAATGTAAGCCTTCAGATGAGATGCTTTTAAAAATAAGGTATGAAAAGTTGAATGTCCTTTGATGAGTTGTTGATTTAATTCCATAGTGTATGACAATACAATGATTAAATATTGAGAAGAAAGTCAGTAAATGTATATATGTATATGTATAATGTATGAGTGAAAATCTTACTTGTATAGGAGTCTATTTAATGGAGTAGATTTTAGCTATCGGGACATTCACTTAATTTTAAAGAGCTTTTTATTTACATGATTCTATTTATTAGTTATTTTCTCAAAGTTCTGTTCAATTAATCAATGGTTCATCTAGTCAAAATTAATCGCAACGTTAATCTAAATTAAATACCAAATATTTGAAGATGCAATTTGTAATGAAATCAACATCAAATTATGTTTCTTAATTTCCTAAAAGTTAATTTATTTTTGACTTTGTATATCTTGATTGTCTTTTTTACATATAATAATATAATGGATCAATTATTTTTTAATTTTCGCCAAGTTTTATACATATATAAGCCGTTATATGTCTTTGAAAGTGGCATAAGTGCACTTTTCTTCATTTATAGAAATATTTCGCAAAACGTTAAATATAATTTTTTGTGTTTAAAAACATATTTAAAAATACTGGTAGCCTGTAATACCTTTATTCTGCTTTTCCGAGATGGAAAAGAAGTGATAGCAATTTGTGAATTACGCCATACAGAAATAGTGTTTTTACAACTTAAAATAAGACTTTCAAATATAACGGCTCATATGCTTTTTATGTGTAGAAATTTCTTTTTGTAAAGAGTGCTGTTTTGGATGTCCAGATTCAGATATGAGCCAAAGCTAATCTTGACAATTTTCATAAATGAAATTTCATATTATAAATTGTCTAAATAATAATGTATTTCATAATAAATGCTAATATTCTGTACATTACATATGTACATATTTATTTCATACATCATAATACGTCGATTATAAAAATTGCCCGCACCCAAATTAATGTAAAATAGAAGACTTTTCAATAAAAAAAAAGATAATTGAATGTAAAATGTTGTGTCCTTTGATTATATCCTCAATTTCAAATGCCACATCAAGCTCGTTACATTAAACGATAAGTATAGCATATTTTTACTATACACAATAAATGCCAATCATCCATATGCATATACTTTTTATGGTGCCACATTTATTCCTGCAGTCATTGAATTAATTCAAATTTTTCGTTGTCTGAATTTTTTATTTAAAAAATACTTGTTTTTTACATGTAATAGAAGAAAATTCCTGTCGAGAAACATTGTATTCACATTATTTCCCAATTAAACATTGTATTAATAGTCTGAAAATGTATACAACGCCATATGTCAAAAATTCGCATACACCCATACACTTTCGCTCGCTTAATACGTTATATTATATATTAAATTACAGCAATCGACGTTTCGCATTTAAATTTTACTCCGCATAATATGTTAATGTGATCATTGAATAGACGGAGCATTGAATTTAGCCCGAGGAAAGCACAATTATAATATTACGTTTAAAATGTAATAAGTACACTTATCGTTTTGCATTGCATACGGTAGTGGGTCTCCTTTATTATTCAAAACGGAAATAAATAACCATAACACGTGTTATTTTTATTTAAAGCCGATCATTATTGAGCGCAATAAAATTGAATTGCGATGTATTTTATTGAAAGTTAATTATATATTGTGCGGAGCGTGTGCATATTTATGTCTATACAAATTAGTATGGTAAAATTTATCTTGGAGATTACATAGTTTTTAACAGAAATTTTTAAATAATTCAAACACCGTCGATGACAGAATGGCAGTGCAGTTACGTGCTTAATCTTTCGTGCTTGAAATCCTTCCAATTAATGAAAACGATTTCCTGTCCTTTGATGTGCTTTTTTCTCGCACGGTTTCAAAGAGAATCACCGTTGTCACACATCCAGGAAGATAATAGAGAGTGAATATATTATTTCACACCAGCGACACGTTCGAGATTTATTTTGGTTTATATTCACACGATTTTTAATTGGTACTGTCGTATACGACCGAATATTATCCTGAGATTCACGTCTAACTTTGTATATGGATGATACATCGTTTTACCGTAGAATTTTCGGAAGATAGTAAGATACTTTCAAAAATCAGATATCGTATCTAATCTGTACATCATCATCATCTACAGCACTATTTTGCACAAATCTCATCCATCTCACCCTATCCATTTTTCTAATTTCATCCAACCATCCTCCTTGAGGCCTTCCTTTCAGCCTTTTACTTTCTCTCGGGTACAATTCCGGCATTTTTAGTCCAGCTCTCGTCCATTCTTCTAACTACTTGACCTGCCCATTTCAATATCTTCAATCTTTGCACTATATCTTTATTTTTACACTTTGGAGACGAGAAAAATGAGAGGTGATCTAATTGAAGTCTATAATATTATAAATAATCATTACAATTGTCCTATGATAAACCTTCTTACGTTTAACAATAACACTCATCTGAGACTTCAACATATCAATATATTTACTTCAAAATAATTAGAGAATCCTTCTTTTCAAATAGAGTGGTTAAAATTTTCGTCCATTTTAAAAAAAAATAACATAAAAATAGTAAGATTATGTTTATTATCCTTTTGTCTTTAGCATCTTTATGGCGTTTGGTAATTAAGTTAGAAAATTAGCTATAATCCTATCCGTGCTAAATTGAGACATAAAATTACGCACATAGCAAGCGAGTCCTATTCAAAATAAATTGTAAATCTAAAACGTTAAACTATGATTATTTTATATTTATTACGGCAATATCTGTCAGATGGACTTGATTTAAGTGCATTTTTCTCGTCGGCGATTTCACCGCACATTCTCAACCCGTTCGTTCGCTCGAAGGCCGACATTTTATTTATTTTTAATTGCACTATTTCGAATTGTGACGTCTGAATGCTTCGAATTGTAATTACAATAAGTGAAGAAATTAATTTCAATGTTTCGAATTGGCATTTTCAATACTGACCGTTGCAGCAGTCCATTTACAATTTATCTACTTGTCGAATGTAATGATTTTATCGTATAATATGCATAGATTGCTATAAATTATCCATTTGTTTCATCGAATTGGCAACCCTAGTGACTATCGATTATTTGAATTATCAGCACGTCAATATTGCTTCGTTCGAGATCTGGCCTCGCGATCGTGGTCAATTGATTCGTCTCACTTGAATAGGCGTACAATTGTTGATAATTGCACGTTGTCACTAGCCAAAGATACAGTCTGCCTGCTAAAGGTTAAATGTCGTGGAAAAAATCATTGAAAATAAATATAGAAGACGTGTACACAAAAAATGTATATACTTAAGTATCTGAATAAAAAGGAGTTGTTGATGTATGATGTCTTTAATTTAACTCGACAGGTCTAGTGAAACTGTTAAAGATTGTTTCTAAGATCAAGGATAATTCCTTTCAAACTCTGTAATATAGCATATTATTTGGTCAATGATTTATTGCAATTATATTATTTGAATATACATGCATGTATTATATAGATATTCAGTTACAATTTGATGCATCGAAAAACAAAAACAATATATGAATACAATGTTTCACTTCGTGACTTTTTTTAACAAATTAAAGAAACATCCCATGCTAGATTTTTCACCGTAAAAATATTCAGAAAATTCGATAAGATCTGCTTAGAACAAATATAACATTCCCACTATGTATGCTGAAATTTGCATACAACATAAACTTATGAAATTTATGATTATAGTAAATTTATGAGTTTATTGTACATGAAAAAATTACTGGAGCTGAAATAGATTCCCCCTTTGTACTTATATCTACGTCAAACTACGTGCAACTTATCTTAGAATTCTTACAGAAAATAGCAGAGATTCTGTTTTACAATGATTCAATTATTTCATCATTATCACTATCATTTTACTTTGTGCATTTCAATGATCACTTACCATTCAAAATTTCATACATTTTTCACACAACTTTAAACGCAATTTTACAGACTTTAAGTTATGAGTTTAACTAAATATTACTATTAAAAAGCATAATTTTCGCTCTTTTCAACATTTATAACGATTTAATGGTGACATATTTATACCTATAAATCCCGACTACTACTAGTACCACCATTCACTATCCACTGCTGGATGAAGCCCTATCTAGAATGCTTACATTCTTCTCTGTTTTGCATCTCTTAGCACTTGCCTTATTGTGCTAAAAAAATCTCCACATTGCTGGTCTCCAAGCGTCCAGTTGAAAATGTATATTTTTATTTAAAATAATGCTAAATTTATTAGGTTAATTATTGTAATTATCTATAAATATAATTTTATCATATATTAAACGTCTAATAATATAAAATAAATGCAAGAAATGAAAAAAATGACGGCTCACACTGACCGTTGATCTATGAGGCACGTGTACAAGGGGCTTCCTGCAAAAATAATTATTTCTGTTGATATCGATCAGTGTTTTTATTTCATAATGGCATAATTCGTATCATATAAGTTTTGATGAGGACTACATACAATATAAAGATTCAGTATATTTGGAGAAATAAAATAAAATAAAAGTCATTTTCTATACGTCACAATGCAGCAAGCTTAAATCTCATCCATATCACCCCACACATTTTACTAATTTCATTTACCTATCCCTTTTGTGACCTTCCTTGCACCCTTTTACAATATTTCAGGTACTATTCGAGTACTTCTTTCCGCCATTCTTAAACTACAATGTGTACTCTCTCCATTATATCAACCACCTTTGGCACTCTTCTCACCCACGTATTCTGTTTCCCACATATCATCGTTATGCTCAGCATACAGTGTTCCATACTTTATTAAGTGCATTGGACTTTTTATAACATTTTAGCGTTCAATATCTAAATTTCACACCCATACGTCATCATTTGCAAAATATACCCCCTCTCAAATAGTCAATTGGTATTTGGTCTACAGACGAGAAGTTACCGAGAAATATCACCCAAAAATTAATTTTAAATCCAATTTTCGAACTAGAAAGCCAAGACACAAGTTCAACCAAACCAGACGTAGCAATTGAGTCATACATCAGTCTTGCAGGGAGGTGGAGAAGGGGTGTGGACCACGGGTGTCTAATTATGGAGTCATTGAGCGAGAGAGTCGCACGGTGCGTACATCACGGCCGTGAATTAAATTATTCACACTATTCGTTCGATGCAAGTATGTATACAGATATATACAGTGGTGTATACATACGGTGTGGCGGTGTATATACCGGTGTTTATACTCGTGTGTACACAAATATATATCATCACGCCCCGAGTGTAATGGCGCGCCTCGAAATTACAGGGCACGGCTTCCGACGCGCTCGAAAAACCCCAACTCGTGGATTATTAAAAACGTGTAAAATTACCGGCCTCTCGACGAGGAAAAATTCGCTAGGTTTTAATCGACGTCTTTTTAGCCCCGTGTCGTTTGTCATGTTATGTGTATTATTATCGCGGTGGATGTTGAGCCCGGTGTACATACATGCGGAAATGTGGGTCAAGATGTATTTGACTTTACTATGGAAAAGAAAGAAATTTACAATACACGTATCATCATCAGAGTAAGAAATGTCACAATCAGTTTCAAATTTATCTGAATCGTTGATATTTTCCCACAAGGCATTCCTTATAAGAGTGCATAATGATGCAGGGTTTTTCTTCCAAGCAGCAGATATTCATTTTGCAAATTTTGATGCGGGTGCTTTTTTTTTTTAGCTTATTGGAAGATGGCAATGGATGGATGTCCATCCACAAACAGGCCCCATACTCCTTCCTTAAATAATCCTTAAAGAGTTTGTATTCTGTTTCTTGCGAAAGAGTATATGCGTTGTAAAATGTTTCGTTGCGAAAGAGTATATTGTGTGTGTCAAGATAAGATAAGAGTGTGTCATTTATGACATAAAGATCAAAATTTTGGTACAGAATTGATCACAATCTGATTGATCTAAATAAACTGTATGATGACTGATATAACAGCTCTGCTATGCGATGTATTTCATTATCATTGTGATGATCTTGATCGGTTTCAACAAATTAGAATAAAATAAGTTTAGATATAGTAGGAAGTTTCATGGTGTTATTGGTTTTTAATCAAAGTGATGAATTGCAGATATCTGTATTGCCGCTAAGGCACAAATTGAAAATAAAATACTTGTTGAAAGAGTAATTTTTATTTATTTATATTTGAATTTGACAAAAAAAGCGTCGAGTTTGGACCAACAGCTGGGTCATTTCTATCATAAGCACTATGCATTTTAGTTTCTATTGATTTCATATCATATTGAATTTCATATCGAATCGTCGTCATAGAAACTTCGTTTTGTTTTCGAAGTTCCCAACCAAAAATACTTACATATATGCATACAAAGTCTCTTTCGAAATTATATATTAGATATAACCTTGCAGATTTTGCATTATTTTAACTTAAAACAGACATTTTTAACTGGACGCTTGGGGTCCAGCTCAGTAGCTAGACGATTTTTTAAGCACAGTAAGGCAATTGTCAATGTCAATGAGAGTTTGGTTTACATGAAGGCAATTCAATAGATTATCCAAGTCAACATAGATTGAAAAAAGTTGACAAATTCCATAGTCAAAACTCTTTTGGTGTCTGCTGCGACACCTTGGTGTATCTCAAACTTAACAATTTTGACAGAGTTGTATAAAATGAGTCTGCTTACGTTATGTATGCATGAAAGCGTCTCGTTTTGTGACGCCGCGTCTCTTTTCCAATGTGCCGGAACGACAGACGCTCCTTTGTGCCGGGAACCGGTGATTAATATATGCCCGTGGAACGATTGATCGCCTCATATGCCGACAATTAAGATTGTATTATTTTTTTCAGCAAAACAAAATGTAGTGTTTTCACACGACGACGATGATAGCGAAAACTTATGACGCATGAATGCATTGTATGTAAATATATATTACACATGTATAACATATGACGATACAAAGCTCGTAGTAAATTTGAGCTTTCCAATTTCTTAGTTGATATATTTTAAGCTTTTTTTTTACTTCCCAGTCAATGGCGGAAAATATGCTGTTCTTCCACATATGTATGTACATACGTATATACATACATATGTAGGTATATCTATTATTTGGGCGTAGTTTTGCTGATTAAAACCAACCCATAACGCTAGCATTTTGTCGAGAGTAACTTAGTTAGTCTCTTATTACATATACAGTATAAAAATAAAATATATTAAATAAACAACTTCTACTACTCGTACTATTGAGAAAATTGGATTGATATGTAAGTGATTTTAAAGAGTCCAGCAATTTTTCCTAACTCTACTGTCAGCTTCTTGATAGAGGAAGAATTTTACTGTTTCATTTCAATAAATACACAAAATTTACTATATATAATATTTTTTTTACAATTTTTTTATTTTTATATACAAAATTTATTATATACAATATTTTTTCAAATATGCCATATTGCCAAACTAGACCAGAGTAGTTCCACCCTAACTCGACACCATAACATACATACGTCTGTACATTAAGAAATTTTACTAAGTAGTTATACATATGTTTATTACAACCTACATATATAGGATATGGGAGGGATTACTGTTTTTCAAATATGTCAATCTCTAAATAACATTTCGTCTGTTTTAGATATTATTAAAAAACTAATCAGGAGAATCTATGAAAGTGTCACTAACCCGCACTAAAAAAACTCGCGGAGAGTGTCAGTCAATATTATAAATATGTCGACCACTGGATTTGTATCTATTACAATATATTTTATGTAAAATATATTGTAAATTATGTACAATAAAGTGATTTTCTATATGACTTATATCATTATGTATATTACCATGACACATGTAGTATTAATCTTGTACATACATATATAAATTTATGGATTATAAATTTGAAATCATATTCAAATGACAGTTTTGCCAATTTGATAAGTAACCGTTTCAATAATAAAATCAGACAATTTTGCAAACTCTGATAAGAAACGATTGACTTTAAGTCACAAATTTCGAAGTCTGATCAGCAGCACTACGGAAATACCTGAATAAATTAATTTCAATCAAGGTCAACCAAGGGCCGAACCCCGGAACCTCTCAATGAATAACATTAACGCAAAATATGCAGTTTTTTATGTCTATTTTGCTTAGTTCGCTTTGAGAAGGAAACCGACACGTGATGCAGTGTTCATTTGGCTAATTAATCATAATCATCGTCATTATTACAATTCATACACTATACGAAGCAGATAATTGATTCGAAGCGGATCCTCGCGCTGACACCTAATTGTCGTCGATCTTGGCAAGCAATATACATGGTATATATCTATGTATATATGTCGCTAGCAGGAGAGTTAAATTCGCGAGCGTGTCTCGGGTCTTATTCGGTTCGCCTCGGACTCGCCATAAATCTGTTCCGGGCGTTTAGACCGCTCGCTCGTTGCTCGCATAATTGCCGTTTAATAAGTAGCGTTCGGGTCCGGTCCCTGTCTCGTTTTGACCTTTTGGTCGTCGTCGGCGTCGCGACGCTTAATGGCCGACGAAGACGCTTGAGCGGTTGGCTGGGCTCGCGGACTCCGCTAATTGTCGCTCCTCCGATTGATCGACGTGCTGAGACGACGTGACACCTCACACCTCACGTGCAACTTACCCGGAACGACGACAGTCATCTCGCACGTTTCCGTTCGCCTCCTGTTGAAAAATGAAAAATAGAAACATCAAAGAAATGTTTTAACAATGTGATCGATCGCTGTGATTTTTTTTCAAATAGATACAGTCCCTGTCCAAGAAATTACGGACACCCGTTTTAAACTTTTGCGCGCAATAGAAACGGTCAGAAACTACTCACTGCAGCCCCTTTTGGGTTCATTTTTGTTGTATGCGCCTCTTTATTACCTACCCTATTCACACAAAAAAGATTTTGTGTAGTACTGTTATTCAAAAGAATGTGAAACAAAATTGAAATGTGGAACAACAGTTTGCTCCTGAAATTCGATCAGTGAAGATGTGCGTTTCTGTAGAAATTTTTAATTATCTCTTCAACAACACCGTAATTTTTTCTTTTGCAAATTTTGCATTTTGAATTTTTGTGCAAGTATAAATTATTTTGTTGTATTTTATTATATGTATTTATTTTGTAAATAAACCGTGTTACAACAAAAATACATATTTGTTTTTAATATACTAGTAAATGCAGAATTTTGCAAGGTGTCCGTAATCACAGGGACTGTATATGTACATAAGACTTTAGTCAAATGTCTACATATTTCTAAAAATAAATCAATTATTTGTTTCATATAATTGATTTATTTTTACAGTCATTCAGACGAAGGCCTCTCCAACAAGCTTATGTATGTACATTGGTATCTATTTTGCGCAACTCTCATCCGCATCTTGACTTGGTAGTAATCCAAGGTGTGTACCTACTCAGCAGTGGTGTAATGCTAAATAATTTGTATATAAAATTATTATTTTGAATAAAAATGCCAATAATTTTACTTTACTACCGCCATCTATGTTTAAAACTAAAAACTGGATAAACGTCAGTCACTTTTCAGAAATTCAAATTTCAAACGCGTCTTACACGATATTTTTGCACAATCGTAATGGTGGAGGATCCATTTACTTATATCTATTGATGACCAAAATGAGCTATATGGCAAAGGTGGACAAAAGAAAGTGCTAGAATGGTACCCGATAGAATGCAAAAGGGTAAAAGGAAGACCGCAAGGAAGATGGGTAGACGAAATTAGGAAAATGTGTGGGATGGACGAGAGTTGTGTAAAACAGAGACGCGTGGAAGGGTGTTGGAGAGGCCTACATCCAGCATTGGATAGTGAGTGGCTGTAGATGATGATGATGATGATGAAAAGACGAATACCAGTCAAAAATTGATATTATTCTCGCATCTTTTGAAAGGAAATAACTGCAATGAATATGGTACATTAGTATTACATTTTTCTAATTTCATCCATCCATTTTCCCTTGCAGACTTCTTTTCATCCTTTTACATTCTCTCGCGAACCATTTCAGCACTACGAATTCTAATAAATATTAGTATAGTCTTATTTACGTTAATTTTTAATCATATTTTCCCCGTCTAGCTGTGTTAGTCTGTTAAGTAAGTCAGCTGGATCGCGAGATGCGAATAAATCTTTCGCCTTTTTAGTTCAATTTTGTAAATGTGCATACTGGTAAATACGCATCGTCATACATACATACATTGTAATCACATTTCAGTGAAAAATTCCCACATACATAATTGATAAGCGCATAGTGGAAATTTTCCACGTTTTTCATGTATGTGCGAAATTTACACAGCCGTGTGTATGTAACAGATCAAATCTGAACGATATAATGTAATATTCGTATACTTACGGCCACTTTTAAGTGTTGCCATCAGCCACTTGTCTGGTTATTCCGACGAAGATTGGAAATTACGATTCCTACAACGTGATCGGAGTCTTTATTACCCCTGTAGGTATTTCGATTCGTTTTATCTGCACGGCCGCCATTTTGCTCGAATGCATTTCGTTGCATCGCCGACGGTTGACGGCACGTTATCGAAATGCGGCTCCCCTCAAAACCGTGATTTATTCGTGTTCGTTTCCAGTTTAAATTACGTGTCCGAACGCGAATGCACTCTACCAACGTCTATTGCTCGTAATTGACGACACTTGAAGCTGAACTTTACACGAAAACGTTAAATTAACGTTCATTTTTCAGAATTTATTGCCAATGTACGTAACAAATTGAGTGAAATATGCTGTTACATTTTCTATACTAACTTATGGAATGCTTGTTAATATTTTACTATGTATTTTCAAATAAATTTTTCAACAATTTAGGTTTTAATTTTAGAAGTCTTTAGAAACCAGGGAGCGTTAACTAATTTAGTACCCACTAGCAGTTGAACGACTTCTTATTTAGTCCTGTCGTATTTTAGCCTAATTAAGGAGCCCCTCCTCTTCCGAATGAGTACATATTTAGACCCATCTTCCATCTGAGAAATAACTTTAAAAAGGAAGCACTATTTCATATTGTATTCAAAGTAAATTTAAATTTAATTTAATGTATTGTTTTATGACAGAAAATTAAATGGTCAGTATCTTTAGCGAAATTTTAGTACTACATATATGTAGATATAAAAGAACGACCATTTTTTAAATATTTTATGGCAAATAGAAATTGTCAAGCAGTCAGTGACCGACAATATACTAACTTACTGATCGTTTGCTGACCAAATCAAACGAATCTACTGACCACATAAATACAGGCCATTTTTTATTAAATATTTAATGCTCGTATTATTTGTTAACACTCAGAAAATATCCAAAATAACATAAAATGTATGTACGTAAAATTTATGTAATTTCTAATTAGTTTTTCTGTAAAAGCTCTGTATTTTAAGCTAAAGATGAATGTCGCCGATAATTTTTAAAATTTAAAACTTATGTATTTTTCATACAAATTATCAACAATCAAAAAATGTACATATGTATATCAATATTTTTTGTACTTACATATTTGTGTTTTTCGTCGATTTAAATATACATTTATTTCATATGTACATATGTATGTATGTATGTATATGTATACATATATTTCTTTGATGAGCAAAATCAGTGGTTCTAAAAATATTAATTCAAATTTAAACGTAAAGACACTGTCATTTCAAAATGAATCACATTTTATTAAGTATTAAATACATCAATTAGCCTTTTTACCGATTCCAATCAAAACAATACAGTCAGAATCTTATTAAAACATATGGAAGTATGTAATACCTAGAATATTATCAAAAATAAATCTCAAACCAATAATGAAAATAATATATAATATATAATTCAACCTTAGCCACAATAAATTACGTGTAAAATTCCCTTGTCATTTTACATATGTATGTCGATATACCTCTCGTTGTCAGTAACATATCTAAGTACTTACAGTACAACATACTTCATGCAACACATGCAATGTGGAAAAATTGGAATCGATTTTAATATCCATTATGCGCGTTTAAAATTCGATTTGACACGCGTTTAACGCTCTAAGTACCACGTGAAATCGGATCGACAGCTTTATAATCGGTTGCGCATTTAGCGCTAGACCTGCAGGGTGGCTGTGGGTGGGGAGAGTGAGGGATAGAGAAAGAGAGAGCGAGAGAGAAAAAGGGGGAGATGGGAGAGGAGAGGAGAGGAACAGAGAGAGAATATACGAGAATGGGTGGGAGAGAGGGAGGGGAGTTTGGTCCCGCGGGTCGCGGCCAATCAGCGCGAGTGGCGCACTTGTCACCTCCGCCGCTGACAGCATCACCCTCCCTTTTAACCACCCACTCACCCACCCACCCACCCACCCATATATACTCTCATAGAATCCCAGCCCTCCCCCTCACACCCCCCAGCCCTCGGGGTTAACGGCGCGCGCGTGATCCGCTCACCGCCATTGGCCTCTGTTATCGCCGTATATACTCACGAATGTATACGTCAAACGGACACTATTGTGGTACTTGAGGTAGCGATTCGCTGATATTACGAGTCCATTGTCACAAATGTTCCCTTTGAATGCTTTGTTTGGGGCATGTTAACTTTTAGATTTAATTGCGTAGTACCTATACCTAATTCGAAGCGGATTGTCATATGACATATGGAAATTTGAGAATTCGTATGTAACTTGCTTATCACCCTTGAGTATTATTATAATGAAGTTTAGTGTTATTAACAAAATTTATAATCTTCTTAAATATACATATGTATGTACATACAAAAGTGGGTAGATACGTGTCTATATACTTTCAGGTACATGTATCTTACCCACTATCTACATATATTTCTATTTACATGTCTGTCTGTATGTGATAAAGGAGAAATACCGATGGCATATATACGTACTTTTATATTTTCTATACATTACATTTTCTGAACTTTTTTGTTGAAACAGGACTATTTGTGGTTTTCTGTAAATAGAAGTCATTCTATATACCAAACCGCACCCCCACTATATGAAAAAGATGCGCATGTTATGATCGGTTCCCGGAAAGATGTACTAAATTGCACTGAATAGTAGCGCAGTTTCGACAAGTCCTAATTTTCATACGCGCTCAAAAAGAACTTACGTATTAGGTATTTGTGTGATACCTCGGATATCTTACAAATACCTCTTGACGCTTTTTGGTGAAATTCTATTGCGTTAGTTCTCCTTGAGCATCTTTGAAAGTTTGGATGTCTCGAGAGTGCAACTATCACGAGTGCATTTTTCTGGTCACCGTTATGATCATATCCCCAACGTTATTTATGCGCATCTTTTCTGGAGAGTGGGGGTGAGCCTTCGTAAGTATAATGACGATACACAGGAGTACATTTACAAGGTCTTTTATAAATCATTATATACAAGTCTTTATACACACACGGTTGTCAGTCATTTCCGACTTTCTGACGTGCTTTCTTACAGCTGTTTCATAATTTTGAAATATTGTAGGATGTGGTTATTAGAAGACATGGATGGTGGTTTGAAATGAGACTCGTTGGGCGGTTTAAAACGTTAATTACGTGGCGGAGAGCCGCAGTGAACTGATCGCTCGCCAAGCGTAGCCTAACAAGATGACCAACTCAACCATTCTTCAACCCATGCATGCATTCTTCTAGTCTATAAAATTAATCTCTCACGATGGTAGTACAAATCGGTTTGTTTTCAAATAGTTTGGAATACGCTGCTTAATGGTATGAACTCACTCAAAAGTACGGCACGGCATGCTTAGTTGGATTCTAGCTATGATAGGATTGTATTCATGTAATTTTTAATACATAGGATCGTAGGATAATTAATGATAATAATAATTTTTTTTATGCATCTGTTGTATATGTATTTAAATGTATGTACAGTGTGTGTTCACATTGTATTTTTTTGTTTATTTTGATTTTATTTTTTATATATTTTTTCTCTTAATTATGTACATATGTATGTCTGGATATTGTGGGGTATTCGGAAACTGTAAAGCCACTATGGCACAATTTATTAAAAATAAAATAAAACATCTAGAAGATCGGTTTGAGCTTTATGGTAAGAATACACCAAAAAGTGCGGCACGGGATGTGTACATAGACTCTAGCTGTGCCGAGTAGCACTCTGTATCTGCGTCTTTCAAGATATTTATTTTTAAGTAAAAAAAATGTTGATTGAAAATGGTTGAAGTATGCAAAATGTCGATTGAAAATGTATGATATAATGTAACTGCAAAACCGTGACTGATATCAAGTCGGCTTTATTGCTTGTCGATTGTCGTTCTCTTGTTGCTTAACATTCGATACGAATCGTTCTTTGCCAGTGACTTTTGTTTCGACATATTGAAAGTGTTAATCCATGCTTAGACGAATTTCTATTGCAAAATAATATCACAGTGCTTTCATGTATAAAATTAGATTCATATCTTTGGTCAAAATTTCAGTCAACTTATACTATATTTTAATATGATGTTATATTTATTAGATTTTGTGGACTTGAGACGCATTTATTACTTAGCATAGATTAATAACGTGTACTTTTTTGTCATTTCAGACGCATGTTTCCGACTTTGAGGGTGTCCTTTTCCGGAGTTTCCGGATCGGCGAGGTACGCCGTACTCTTGGACATCGTTCCAGTGGATAGTAAGAGATACCGATACGCCTACCATCGATCTTCGTGGTTAGTAGCCGGAAAAGCTGATCCTCCAGCTCCGGCGAGACTATATCCTCATCCAGACTCACCCTTCACCGGGGACCAGCTCCGGAAACAAGTCGTCTCCTTCGAGAAAGTCAAGCTGACCAACAACGAGATGGACAAGAACGGACAGGTGATTATTATCTGAATTTTTTCAATACATATTTGAATAGCGGTCGATCCAGAAAAAAGCTTCGCTAATTTATTATCGGTCTGTCTCCGAGCTAAATTGGCCGCAGCGGGCGATAATAAAGTGCATTGATATATGCATGTTCGCTCTCCCATCACTCCAACAATTGCTCGTTAAAAAGAAAAAGGTATGCACTCGTTCAGCGGCATCTTTGGTGACGTCAAAGTCAAAGACGCCCTTCTTTAATAACACGTCAAATAAAACGTTTCATTATGACGTCCTTAGGTCTCGAAAGAGTGGTGGGGTAATTCAACTAAATGAACAAACCGGTCGAGCTTTGAACGAAAGTCATTTAAATTTAATAGTTTTGGAGTACGAGTGGTAAAATTCTTTAATTACAAAGTAGAGTTTATTTCCAAGTTTTCTATCATTTAGTTGAAACTAGACGTTAATTAATAATACAATTACATTTGATTTCACAGTTGGTGTTAAATTCAATGCACAAATATCAGCCGAGGATACACTTGGTTCGCAGACGAGAAGGATCCGGAAATTCACCCATTACCGACCTCGAACAAGAGGACCACAAAACATTCATATTCCCAGAATCGATATTCACAGCAGTCACCGCTTATCAGAACCAATTGGTAAGTCATTTATAACTATTACACACATTTTAGATAGCATCACGTCTCGCTCTAACACCCAACGCAAAATTAGATAGAACGAGATATCACTAGGCGAATATTACAACAGTGCTTGCCAAACTTACAACATACTCGCACACTTCCAGGGACACAGATTTTTTTCACCAAAGAAACCTTCTGAAGTCTGCACAATAAACTGTTCTTTTGCCTTTTAAAGAATATTTAGCAACATTTATATATCATCACCAATAAGATGAGGACTATTATTTTACATTCAAAATATGATTCAGAAAAAACGTACTTTCTATGTGCTTTTTTTGTAGTTTGAAAACCGCACCAGAAATACTTATTCATAAGATATATCATACTTATGATTAATTTCAATCGAGATCTACACAGGGGTCGAATCTAGGACCTCTCAAGGTGCACACACACAGATTGATACTCTGAACGTGTTTTTTTACCGTATCGTACTGTACGTTTTTCTGTACCGTCACGATCCTTCCCTAAACTCACCCCATGAAGTGTTTTCGGTGATATTTTCATCCTTGTATTGACATGGGTTTAAAAGTGATCGATGATGGTGATTCCTATATTTGAAGAAATATAAGAGAAAATTGTTGAAAAAATAATAAACAATGAAATGAAGACATGCCTATCACAGCTGGAGTCTACCTAAGCGTGCCCTGCCGCACTTTTGAGTGTGTTCTTACCATCAGTCACTAATATCACATGCTTAACATCGTACATATATATATAGGATTGTATCGATTTATTTTGTTACTCATCAGAGACGTATGAAATTAGTATGGAGTGCATTTAGACGAATGAATGCGATTTTTAAATCAAAAATGACACTTTGCCTGAAGAAAATGATCTTCGATCAATGTGTTTTACCAGTGATGACGTATGGATATTGAACGCCAAGTTGCTACACAAAGTCCAATGCACTCAAATAAATATGGAACGCTGTATGCTTGGCATAACGAGGAAAGACAGGAAACGGAATACGCAGGTGAGAAGTATGACAACAGTAGTGGATATAGTGGATAGAGTGAAGATATTGATATGGTAATGGGCGAGCCACGTGGCTAGATGAATAGACGAAAGGTAGAGGGAATAAATGCTAGAATGGTACCCAATAGAATTCAAAAGGGTAAAAGGAAGACCGCAGAGAAGATGGGTAGACGAAATTAGGAAATGTGTGGGGTGAAATGGTTAAGAGTTGCCTTCATCCAGCAGTGGATGGTGAATGGCTATAAGATTATGATGATGACATGAAAAATAACCAGACGTATGACATCTTGATTTTAATTTTTTCTTGACTTTCATATATGTATGTATGTAATATCAGTTTGGGAAGCCCAGCATTATAATATGAAATATGTTTGTACGAAGTACGTGTCGATTCGAAGAAGTCGCGAATCTGCCAGTGGCGTTGCGATTTTTCTTTGATTTTTTTTTCATTTGGATTTATCGCATCGCATGTAGCCGTTGACCCGTTAACGAGCGACGCCGTTAATACGACCGAAACGTAAACAATTTAACGGGGGAAAATGTTGCGCGTGCGCTGTCGACGACGACCACACACCTCGACGCGCGCCCACCAACACGATGACGGACGCCAATCACTCGCTTAACACCTTAGCAAAGCGACGGATAACATCGTCGATGTGTTCCACGGTAATTATTGCGACAATCGTGACGCCAATTGCGATATTTTCGCGGCGATGGGTAAAAAAAAGCAGACTTTTTTCTTCGACAGACTTGTTGATGTCACTTACTTTCGTAACCCAAGGATTACTGGGTTGCTTTATTGTTATCTTGTTCGGAACATTTTAGAGTACAGGTCTGACATATTGACTTCTGGTGAAGCTTAAGGGCGCAAATACACTGAATCGTACGGCACGGCTTGCCTAGGTAGACTTTAGGCGTATCCTCATTTCATTGTTAATCCTCATTTCATTAAAAAAAAAAACACGTATCGCGTACCACTCTGTATGTCTGCACCAGGGTTGCCAGATTTCAAAAATCACAGATCGGGACAATCACTACTTCGAACGATCAAAAAAAAAAAAATAACGTTTAAAAATTAATGAAGAAATTAAGAAAAAAATATTTTTTATTTAAATTATAATGTAGATATGTATAATGTACATAAATGTGTGACTTAATACTCCACAAGAATCACGGCTATTAAAATATATTGGATACAATTACAGGAATTTCATTTTGTTTTAAATGCAAAAATTTATATTGAAAGTATTTTTTTCTAGCTTGTTTCAATATACATAGCCAGTTCGCCAGCTTTGCTTGATATAAATTTTCTTAAGTCATTACAATTGCGTTAATTCAGCTTCTACGGTTTTTAATAATAAGCTCTTTCTCTCCTTTCTCCAGGTTGCACTCATAAGACTAAACAATCTAAATTGCAATGGAATGTACATAGAATTGAATAGATGTGGGCTAGAATTATACACATTATTGCAAGCGGAATGATCTTTAAAAAATATTGTCCATTTCCTTTTTTTTTTCTCGTTTGCTTCAGTAAAAATTTGTTTAATTAACAGACATCTTCGCATAGAAAATTAACATACTAAATAAGATCAAGACTTTTAATGGATTGAAATTTGTTACTTTTAAAGTCAAACCATTTCTATTTACATTTTTGTGCAAATACAAATTTTGTTATGTCGGGATTTTCAGGGACTCGGGATTTGTTTGTTGAACTGGTCTGCAGCTTAAGTCTCTCTCCCTGTTGATATTTTCGGTATCTATACATGAGAATGTATGGGTATTATTTATTTCCCACAGCTTTTATCCGAGGCTTTGATGCACATCTTAGAGAAGGATTTTTGTCATTTCCAAATACTCCTTTATACATAGTATTAAGGGAAGCACATAAAACCTTCCAATTTTCTCCTGAACTCCTAAATGTAAATCTTTGCGTCATCGTCAACTTTTCCTACATATTGTAGCGAGAACATCTGCTTTCAGCATCTCGTCTCTTGTAGAGGCTGTCTGTCCGGTTTTTCAACTTGATAGGAAAACATTTGGATCTATTCAATTGTCATGTTGAGGAATTGGTCAGCTTTATGAGATTCAACATTAGTTTGGTTGAATGAAATTAGAGGACGGTGATCTGTCAGGTCACAGCTGTGACTGGTTGTAATTATAAATATAAAATAAATAAATATATACACCAGTGTGAATCACTTTTTAATCTCATGATTTGATTTAGAGATGTCAGATTTCAAAACTGAAAAGTTAAGTTGAAGCAAACTTTAATTTCGCGACGGAAAAAAATTAAAAGCTTAAAAGTAATTAGACCTTATTGAAAGATCATTGGCCCAAATCGGTGTAATTATGAAATTGTTCAATCTGGATGATTATAAAATCCTAACTTATCAAGTTTATTAGAGTTTATCTGATTTTATCTGGCGTGTTCGTTGAGATGGTTGCATTATGCATACAAAATTGACCCATTCTACTCATCATTGTTGTTAAACATTGTATTATATGTATGCAATTGTACATATACCTATTTACATGATTAGCCATATTTACGCTTTGGTGAGAACATGTCGTGTCATATTTCAGGAGAATTTCAAGTCAATTTTGACCAACAAAAATTGATTTAATGAGTAATTTAATTATGTATAGATATGAAAATTTTATCAAATTTACTTTACTTAATGGACAATTTTAAATATTATATTCAATGAGTCAGAATTAGTACCGATTTTTAACAAGGTTTCTATTAGTTATATTCTAACAGTTGCAAGTTCATGAAAGTCTTTGTATAGTTAGAATATATGGATGTACTACTCAAAATATTACTAGTGGATTGGATCTAGTTTGTAGAATTACATTATTTTCTTCATGAGTTTATTGTTGTTAATTAATTTTAACGACTATAAATATATATAATTCAGTATCCAATGTTGGTTTTACAATAAATTTCAATATATCTATGCAGTTCTCACCAATGATATGAAGTAATTTCCAGCAAAACTTTAATTTAGATACTTGAAAACTAGGAAGATCTGAACAATGTACATATGTTTATATCATAAACATTCCTAGACTGTGTCAATTTATTTAAAGGAACTTTTATTGTAAAAAACAACAGCAGAGTGAAAGATTGACGCGCATCTTTTCGACGAGGGGTTAAATTTAAACCGTTCGTCGTAAAAGCGATACATTCGACGTTTTTCGGTAATTAACACGCGACTTTCTTCGGAAGTCGTCTCGACCACCATATCCACATACAATACTTAAAAAAATAAAAACAAAAACACGAAAAAAAGTGCTCAGCGATGACGAATAAGGGTACAAGATGATGACCTCTGTCTCGCACTAATCACCCCCGCCGACGACAGCAGCCGTTCACTTTTCGCCAGATGACATATCATTTTCGACGATAAACATGTGTCACAAACGAAAATAATAATTTCATTTTCACGCGATAAAACTCTACGAGCGAGCGAGAGATGGCACGAAAACGAAGACGACAACGAGACGCTGAAATAAATATTCGGAAAAATTCGAAACACACGACTCGTCTCGCCAAAAGTGTATCGCGTATATAATATAATATAATGACATTTAAAAAGTACCGTGGCCACCGCAGTCACGGTATTGACATTTAATTATATATTTAACGCACGTCAAAACGATATAAATGTAATGGCCGTGTAATGACACGTTATGGCTATTTATTGTTACAAACTTTCGTAACCCACAAATCGGACGCGCGCACTTGCCGACGCACGCTCTCCCAATTTTGACGTCTTGGGTATATTTTTTTCCATTTTTTATTTACTTCTTAATGATTTTATATTGGTCGTTGATGCGTGAATGATCGTCATAAATAAATCGATACTGTTAGGCAAGTTCGTATTTTTTTGACTATCAAATAAAGTGATCATTTCATTTGTTTCAATAGTCAGCTAATTACGTACATTTGCTATCATATGTATATATGTACGTACGACGGTTTTATATTTTGATATTCTGGTATTTGTTTTGTGGAATTTGTTCTTATAAATCATAAAAAGTTTTTTTATATACTGCATTCTTACTTATTTAAAAAAAATAAAGATAATATTCTTATATTTCTGCTTAACATCCATTCCAAATAATTATCCAACACCTTCTAGAGAAGAATTAATTATATTAGTAATATATATTCATATCGGTACATATTAAAAAATAAATTAAGTATATAAATTTTACAAATATAATACTTAAAATGTAATTAACTCATATGTGTACAAAAAAATACTTACAAGAAGAGAGAGCTATTATTTTGTACTATAATAGAACATTCATAAATGAATTTGGATCCTTACAGCCTTTCAGGCCATTACTATCAACGATTTTCATTTTTTTTTTTAAATAATTTTCTATCATATAATTTAATTTCAACTCGTAAGCCCATATATGTACATATGTACATATATTTGTTTATTAAAATTCACTATACAAAATAGTCTTGCACAGTCGTTTATTATTTCATCATATTTAAATCAATATCATACATTATGTATGAATTGATCTTTAAAAGCTTTAGTTGTTCATATATATATTATTTTCACAATAAATCTTAATTACATTCTAATAGCTACTGTTCCAGTGATCATAATTTATTTTACATATCATTTTTATTGTTCGTATTTCTTATTTTAATGTTAGTGCTTAAGGCATATTAGGAAAAAGCTTAAAATCATATTGATAATTCTTATACATTTTAAACATATACCAATATATAATTATTAGCTGAATACTCTTTTAAAGTCGACGATCTAAAGCAAATAGTATTTTGGTCATTTGTGCTTAAACCCAGAGGGTATAGACATCTTGTTGTAACCATCGAGACTCTTCACAAGCTAATTAGTATGGTTGTTTATGTTTTTTTCATAGACTCCGTTATTATGTTATTTTGAGACTTATCATCTCAGGTTATTATTATAAATGGGGGGGGGGGGGGGGGGTGTTATAAACGATTTATTTTGTACTACTTGGGAGTCCCTAGTTGGTACTTTGAGTGGTTAGTTAGTACCTATAGAAGTAGTATATTTAAATATGTACATATTCATATGTACATACATACATATATTATATAGGGAAACTTACATACATTACGTACGTCTCAAAACAGAAAAAAAAAAATCAAATTATTTCTATGGCCTTATTTCTTTTATATGAAAAATGAAACCTAGCAACGGAAGTATCAATTCTTCATTTTATTTATAATCAATTTCAATACAGAAAATTAAAAAAAATCCTCATGCATATTTATCGAAAGTCAACTCTAAAATATGATTCGTAGTTGATGATAAATTTATGCGATTTATTCACACTATACTTTTTAGCGAGCTCCGGTCCTTCTCTAGAGTTGCCAGACAGTGTGACAAAGTGTCGCCAATACATTTTCCACCATGTGTAGGTGGCATTGTTCCCACGGGCTTTGATCCTGATATATTGAACGCTCCGGTATCCTGTCAATGCCTTAACCACTGCACTAACGTAAACATTAGTCCTCTGCGAATTGGCGGATATTATTTAAACGGAGACCGACTTAACAACACGCGTCCACGATTTACAACACGCCACGAGCCCAAATTCAACCCAGCAATTATTTTCAATTTGAATATGTAACCACATATGTATATATTACGTACCATAATAGAGGTGGGGCTGGCAATAATTAGATGATTAGTAACTTAAAAAAAAATACACCTGGAATAAAAAGTAAATGTTCACTAGCTAAATTGAAGATAACTACATACGATTACATCACTGTCATTTTTTAAGCTCCATTAAAACCTGATCATGCTATCTGATTACTTTCTTCAGAACAATCTCTGGACAAATTTGAAATCCCGGTATTGTATAGTTCTAAAGCGATGAGGCACAACTGAATGATTTATAATTGAGACTATTTGAAGGCAAAAGTATATCCTCAATCTCACTGACTTTACCCTTTTTACACAAGTTGAAAGGTGGGCACTTACAGAGAAATTTGTCTGTAGGCAAGTCCTTTGAATACAACAATAGGTATAAAGTGGAAAATTTTAGAACCATATTGATGAAAATGCTCGGCATAACGAAGAGAAGTGTACAAGGGTAGTGGAGAGAGTGAATATATTGAAATGACAATGGACCGGTCACGTAGCTAGAAAGAATGAAAGAATGGTGGATAAAGATGAGAGGAAGCGTGTTGAAGAGACTTTCATTCAGCAGTGGATGGCTATATAAATGAAAAAAAAAGTAACTTTTAACACTAAGTTTTTAGCCTATGAGTTACAAAGGGGCGGTAGAAAGTCATGTTTGGATAGCCAGCTGTCATCGCTTCGATCTGACACAAGATTCCGTTGTAATTTTTAATGAGTTAGTTAATGATTAAAATCCTCTAGCTTCATGTCGGAGACATTAGCTTACTTCAAATATCAAAGCGATCTAAAGAGTGAAAATGGTTCAAAATCAGATCACAAATTTTTGACGGACAGGAATGTCACTTAACTAATAGAGTGAAGCTAATGAAAAGCTTCTAAAAATGATGGTGATGATTGGTAAAAACATTTTTAATAGAAAAGCTTAAATCTCATTGTTAAAAATAAAGCAACCCGATTATCAATACATACATACATATATCCAGTCCATTATTTAATAATATTTCGATTTTTTGAAAAATAGCACAGCATGTAATGTACAACGGATTGTATTGTACTATGAACAGTGGCCTCATCTGTTGACAAACATGCTGCTGATCTTTAAAAATTAAAAAATAAACTTTCCAAATTTTCTGCAGATTGATCTCCTCTCACCTTAACATTGGAAACAGAAATTCAACGAATATATATCGTATCGAAATTTTCATGCGATTCGTGGATATCTCATATATAGGATACTTAGTATCTATCAATGATATTATTTTCTTTGTGACATAATGCTATATGTATGTATATACATTTTGTTTAGCCATTGGATCCTTGCGTTTCAATTAACTATTGATTTTTATATATGTACTTATCGTCTAATTGTCTACTGTAGGTGGGTCATTTGTCGTAGGATGGTTGTATGTATGTAAATATGTGGATAGGATTGTGCTACCGCAGGGTCTTTTTCATCAGTGTTGGAATGCAACCCAGCTCCGAAACACAGATATCTCGTCCAGATAATGGCCAGTTGGACGACACTGACAAAACGGTGCATAAAACACACGTCGACCGGGGTTGGTGCGCGCCGCGGGGTCGATTCAACGAAACGACCCGCGAAGAGTAAAACGCGCGCGCACGCCACTGACATAAATCCAGCTAATTTCAATGACAATAGGGGCGATTTTTACCGTGTGCTTGTGTATAATATCTACCTACCTGCTGTATTCTTTTCGATACAAGCGTACTAAAAAATCGATATTAATTTAATTTTTGAAAAATTTTCGGCGATTTTTACATTGACCGGTTGAATTGGTGAATAGTTTTTTTTTGCAGAATTTTCATGTTTAAGCATCTGCTTATTTGAGACTTAATTTGAGAGCTGTGGAGTGGTTAAAACCTCGACTCCGATTTAAAAATATAATTCTTTTCACATTCAATTAATTTTGAATATCACAAAGTGCCACATTTAGTGTATATAACTTTTATTTCTTTTAATATTTTGTATCTTTTATTTATGAATACATACAGGATCTAAACAAAGAAAAATACAAAGATAGAAAGAAACACTGTCTCAGACTTGTATACATACATTTTAGTAAA
Source organism: Arctopsyche grandis (assembly GCF_051622035.1). Taxonomy (NCBI): domain Eukaryota; kingdom Metazoa; phylum Arthropoda; class Insecta; order Trichoptera; family Hydropsychidae; genus Arctopsyche; species Arctopsyche grandis. The sequence continues at coordinate 11,777,970 of NC_135365.1, read as the reverse complement.
TTAATAAATGCGATTTAAACGCAGAGTGGTTCGAAATTTTAGAGACTCTGATTTCAGACTAAAGTCCACAACTCCACATCTTCCTGGATTATTCCAGCATCTGAAACTTAAAACTCGATACCAATTCAAAATTGGACATACAATATCTGTGCACCAAGCCATCGATATTTACATACATTACATATTATATTATATAAAAGACATCTACTAAAAATTTATTTTTTATTACATGTTATACCAGGAAGGCCTCACAGGTAAACGCCAATGCGCCTTCCTGGCCAATTACAAATAATACAGCATTTTTATTATACAAGTTGCTGAAAACTCGCAAATTAACGAGACATATATGTATATAAATTGTACATACATTTTATTGTACATTAATCATACTCAAATAGTGGTGTCATAGTAGGTAGGAACGTTTTTAGCCATTTTTTTAATTGGGAACCGTTTCAACAATGAAATCAGAGAAAATTGGCAAACTCTGATAGGAAACGATCGACCTGGAGTCTCAAATATCCAGGTCTGACCAGCAGCACTACAGATATACTCAGAAAAATTCTTTTCAATCGAGGTCAGCTCATGGGATTGAACCCGGCACCTCTCGGTGCTAGGCAGAAGCTTAATGACCGAGCTATGCTGCTGGCTAGTATATAGTATATAGTACTTAGTAATGTTTATTTTTTTAATTAATTGAAAGGTACATAATAAATACATAGTAATTTTCCTTACAATGAATTTGGCTTATGCATAAATCCTGTATCATAAATTTGTCAATAAATCTATTGTCAACATTTATTCGATGTACCTTACTTATATAATATGTATATAATTCTACGAATACTTAACATAATTGGTCAATTTCGACATTTCTTTTTTCTACCCATTCATCTTTCAGAATGCCATTTTCGTACTGTACGGACACTTTGATTCTTGTCCAACTGTACTACTGAGCCACGGCCAAACAAACGCGGTAAATTTAAATTAAAATAAACTACAACAAAAAGTGTGAATTGATTCGATTGCGATGTCGCGTTCGCGTGAACACGGTGCGTTGAATGCAGTGCGTCTCGCTCGCACTCATTGCCTCGCCTATCGAGTGCGAAAGGGACAGCCGAACGCCGAAACGTCTGGGAAATATGGTCGTGATAAAGCGCGATAAATAAAGACTCTCCCAGGGGCGTCCGACAAAATATTTGACCAGGGAAAAATCTTAATAGAATTGTGTTTGCGCTCACGCTGTGTACCGTCAGTTTGTCACCTGTGAAAAAAGACCGGACGGGTCGGTGACGTCACGACATGGGTGGTCGTCCCACCACAGATTCACAATATGCGAATGTTTATATTGTATAAAAAATGTTTGGAAAGCTTCAGTCAATGACCTGCAAAATAGAGCCAATTTGTTATTATTAAGCTAGAAGAGTTCGATCATTTTTTTTTTCAAAACTTAAGTTCAATGATATTCATATACCTATACTACATGTCTTTTGTAAGGCGAAAAAATAAAATCAAATTCCACTATAACGAATGCTGAAATAACGAAATTTTTAAGTATAAAGAATAAAATTTTAGCAACATTTTTCAATAACAAACTATCATAAGTTCGTCATTACGAAAGTCTACTGTATTGATTTCACATTTAAATATTAATTGCTTAAATTTTCAGACAAAAAAAAGTTGACAAGAAAATGATATTCTTTATTATTTTCATTATTGCAAATAACTTCACACAAGCAGAAGTCGTGACAGTGTCATTCAAACTTATCATGGGACTCAGAAGCTCAACAAATGAGTTAGACGATATAGATATCGAATCATGACACGGCTAAAATTGACACAGTACATCAAGATGAAATTAATATGTAAGGAATTATTTTATCATTTGTTTCGTTTGTATTTTGTATTGACACTGTTCTGTAGTAGCTTCTGGAAAAAAACTAACAAACATTATATGTATGTGTATTCATATGTATGTATGTACAATATTTATATACAGATGAATGCGAAGGATCATAAATTCGTATATTTCTCACTTTGGCGAGAAATGTCACCATGTCCATACGGTGTGGAGGTGGTCTTAACAATCGATGGAGACACCCGATAGCGTCCCGCAAAGCCACCAAATTTATGGTGACACTCGCTCCTCGGGTAATTTATAAGGAGAAGCCACCCCGCTGATGACTACCATGACATCACTGACGGTGATAGTCGTCAAATTTCACACATTTACATATCAATATTTAAAATAAATAACACATAAAAATTAACATAAGCATACGCAGTGTGATTCAGAAGACTTGACTAATACCGGGTGCATAATATTGTCAATTTTGATATGCTAAATATTGTCAAAGCCTTTTTGTACAGATATATGTACATATGTAAGTATGTCAAAGTTTACAGTTTTTTAATTTGAAATAGTCAATTTCAGTATTGGTTCACTTTTTATTAGGTTTTTATTAACTTCACTTGTCTATTAGATAGGGTTTGACAATTTGTGAGTTGATTTTGAACTACTTTCGCCCTTCCGAGCACTTTGATATTTTACCAACATACTTTTTTATTTTATTTTTACAGCAACATATATAGTTAGTTTATTATTTTTACGTAAGTACTAGCAATTTTTTAAACATAGCAGTACATACATGTATGTAATACAATAGAGACATCTATTGACAGTAAAAAAAAACCGTGAGAAAATACATTATAAATATAAAATTCTAACAGAAGACGGTCGATCTATGTTTAAAGCTGGCCAGGACTTAAACCCACGACTTCAAAACATGTATTCAATAGCTGTAACTTGTGACTACATATGTACATACATATTAATTTATTATTTATTTACTAAAGTTAAGCTATAATGATATTATAGATATACTAAAGGGTGTCACTATAGCTAGGATATATAAATACATGAAAAAACAGTTAAAGATACAAAAATAAGTACGAAAGTACACAATTACGATCTCAAACTGAACAATCCCTCATCCCGATCAGCATATTTTAAATTGAACAAATCCAAGTTAACGGAAATATGGTTAAAGAGTTTGATGCCCCGAGAAACAGGCGACGAAGCCATCAAATTTGGTATTAGTTATTTATTATTTGATTAATTGTATGTAACCACTGAGGTGATAAATAGAAGGTAGATGGCCAATTTTGTGAAAAAACGTTTCAATAATGAAACAAGATAAATTGTTAAACTCTGATAGGAAACTATCCACCCAGTAGACACATATCCAAGGTCTTGCCAGCAGCAACCATCAAGAAATTGAACCCGTGACCACTCACTCGGTTTGAAAACATTACATTCTGACCACTAATCTAAGCTGCTGGTAATACATTTTTAATGCCCTATTAGCTTTATGTATAATTTAGCTTAACTGACAGACATTTCTCAAATGAGCTAAAGTTAAAAAATTAAACTATGGATATCTGAAAATTTGTCTTTCTAAATTTTGTTTGTTTAAGATTCTAATTGCCAATGTTCTTGGAAGACATGAGACACTTGAAAAAATGAGATTTTAAAATTGCAGATTTGCTACAGAAACTGTAGGCTTGCACAGCAGATAAACATCCATACTTATATATTAGAAAAAATGAATAGAAAAAGTAACAAGTGCAATTTGTTGCTTTTCTTACTCTTATTTCCTTGTTCGGTACCCTTGAGTTGTATTTCCCTGATATTTTACAGCAAAAATTTTTCAGTTCCACTCCACAGCTCCAACTCTTTACATTCGCAGCTAAATATTACATTAATAAAATTGCAAAGTAACATTTCGCCCTTATCGGAGATATCGACGCGAGAATCTGACCCGTGCACGAATCTAGAATTATACGAATTTTCATCGGTTTTTCTGATTGTGCGTGACCAAGACTACTTACCGAGGTTGCGCAGCTTTTGCACCATACCCACCGAAAAAGTGCTTATTTTAACAGTTCATTCATAAGCTTATAGGTGTATAATATCGTACGGGAGAACTAATTCACTCGCCCACAAAAAAAGTCCCATTGTCCCAAAGTATAGGTGTCGTGTGCGCGAATTCACGCTACTTTGCGACGCAAACAAATAAATTATATTTATTTCGAGATGCTTGTATCGAGACCGATCGTTACCTGCAGGGGTCGTTATCGCTACTTTATATTACATATGTATGTACATATATACATTCAATATAGGAAATTAATGAAATTGTATTGTGTATGGGAGTATTTTATGATACCTATAGGAATTGTATTGAAGTGAAATTGGCGTGTTCAATTGGTTAAATTGTGTATGCATTTCTATAGATCGTAGTTATGTTCATATACGTACATATGATTTTCACTTCGAAGCAAATATATATATCATCATCATTATCATCTACAGCCGCTCACCATCTACTGCTGGATGAAGGCCTCTCCACTCGTGTTTGTTTTGTGCAACTCTCATTCATCTCACCCCACACATTTTCCTAATTTCATCTACCCATCTTCCTTGCGGTCTTTCTTTTACCCTTTTGCATTCTATCGGGTACCATTCTAGCACTTATTTTGTCCACCTTTCCTCCATTCTTCTAGCCTCGTGGCTCGCCCATTTCCATTTAAATCTCTTTACTCTATCCACTACCCTTGTCATACTTCTCACCCACACGTTCCTGTCTTTCCTCATGCCGAGCATATAGCGTTCCATACTTCATTGAGTGAATTTAACTTTGTGTAGCGTTCAATGTCCAAGTTTCATATCCATACGTCATCACTGACAAAGTGCATTGAACGAAGATCTTTTTCTTCAGGCAGAGTGGCATTTTTTATTTAAAATAATTCGTCCAAATGCACTCCATCCTAATTGCATACGTCTCACTACTTCTTCTTCGTTACTACCGGACATGTCTATTATTTGTCCTAAATATAAATTACTATCGACTACTTCTACTATTTTATCATCTATTGTGATGTTATCAGGCATGCAATGGCTATTGAACATTAGTTTGGTCGTATTTACGTTAATTTTTGGTCCTACTTTCCTACTTTCTCTGTCCAGCTGTGTTGGTCTGTTAAGTAAGTCAGCTGGATCGCGAGCTATTAAAACTATATCGTCTGCGAACCGAAGATGACTCAAGAAGGGATGACCGTTAATTTTTACTCCTGCTGGTTCCCATTCCAAGTTCCTGAAAACTCCCTCTATACTTTATATATCAATGAAACTCTGCTACGGAAAATTTCGTGGAAAACAAAGATTTTTCCACATGAAAAGTACTCACAGTAAATTGTAATGCCCGTCACTCATAAATACAGCAAATGTAAAATCAAAGGCGAGGTTTTGACCGGTCTTCAAGCTTCACAAATCTAAATATGACATTTATGTAGATTTGTAGGTATGAACTTTGAGATTGTATTATTTTACTATTAGCAAAAGCAACAAGACAAATCTATAAATTTTGCCATAATAATACATTCGAAGATTCGTTTAGTGTTAAAATGAGTTAAATCCATCCAAACAGTATCTTATCTCAAACGTTGAATTTGTATGATGCACTTGTATGATTAGTTATTTATCTGGTTCATAATAATTGATCGATTGAACTATAAATCAATTCGGACTTTGTCCACTATTGCGCGAGCCGTTTTACTGCTGGCGACGTTAATTTATTATACATTTCAACATCATCTTCGGACAAAGTATCGAGTGTCCGCGTTTTAACGATGATCATTAAAACGGTAACGCAGTAAAATTGAACGCCATTGAGTCCCATAAAACCAGGTTGGTTCATTGTTGTCGGAAATGAGAGTTTACGAGAAGTGGAGATGGGTGGGGTTGTGTTTTGTGCGCGAAAAGCGATCGCAAACCGTCGAAAATTTCCGCGTGATCGCTTGTTACGTTATCAACTTGACCGCAGTCATCATCATCATCATCATCATCTTCTTCGTCGTCATCGTCGGTTGTTTCTTTTCAGTTTTGCGTTTTGTTTTGGTCGATTTTTTTTCTTTCGTTTTGACGATTATCCCCTGTTCGTTGTAAGTTGTCGGACAGGTGATTGACGCGGCCGCTTCGAATTTCGAATTATGCGCACTTTTGGTGCAATTCGAAATAGCGGAATTTTATTTATTATTTTTTTTATTGTTGAATGCGTTTAAAACTGTAAATGTATTTTTTGGTGGCCGAAAGTGGAACTAGCTTTTTTTTATCTCGTCAACGTTTTTCGGTATGAAAATTTGGTAATGTTTTCATGCAAAAAAATCTAATATTTCGTTAGATAGCATCCCATAAACAGATGATTTTATAGCATGCTACTTTTGAGATAAGGTCATTAAACCAGCAACATAGCTCAGTAGTCGGCGTATAATGCTAACAATAGATGGGTCACGGATTCGAGCCCTGGCACAGTGTTGCTGTTAAGACATTGGATTTGTCGATCGTTTACTATCAGACTTATCTGATTTCATTATTCAAAACGGTTCTTAACCAAATTGGTCACCTACCCTTTATTTGTAACTTTTATAGTATTGTATATACATATGTATGTATGCAGTCACAGCGTAGTGCATTGGTAGAGCTATTGCATACCAATAGTGTTGTCTTGGGTTCAAGTCCCATCAAATATGGTGCTGGCGAGATCTTGTAGTTATTAAAACATAGATCGACCGTGTCATTTTATAATTTTCCGATTTTTCTAGCTTTATTGTTGTGACGGATCCAATAAATCGGTATCCTCCCCCTCTGTTTCTCTAAAAATCGTCATTAACATCACGATTTTGTTGAAAATATGCTATCTACAAATTGTATTTTTCGCAAATTTTCTGTATATAAAAATAATGTTGATATCCATAGATGTCTCTATTCTTTTCTATGTACTGTTCGACATTTTATAAGTTGATTTTCAATCACTTTTACTCTTCCAATCGCTTTGATATTTTACCCATATATGTACATACGTTTGTACGTTTGCATATTTTAGCCATATACATATTTATACATATTTATAGCTTCCTAACCAATTACAAACAACAATGAAAATACAGAGCATCATAGAGACATCAATGGATAAATTTGACAAACATTTTTACAGCATTATATATGTCAGAAAATTCGAGATGCTATGAAGTAGAATTTTTGCTAGAGATAAGACAGGTTGCCAATTTCTTGGAACCATTTCAATGAAATCAGATAAATTTGATAACTCTGCGGAAGCTATCAATCTGGGGTCACAAATCTAAGGTCTGGCTAACAGTATCGGGCCAGGGAATGAACCACTGGCCACACAGTTGAAACCATTACACGCTAACCAAAGAGCTATGCTGTTGCCCCGACATTACGCTAGAGAAATTTAATCATTAAAAATTACATCGGAATCATCTGTCAGATCGACGTGATGACATCTTGCTATTCACCAGATTGCAGCTTCATATCACAACGTTACTTTTTTTACACTATTTCATGTAAACTTTACATTACAAGCTTTCAAATTTTCTAATTTACATTTTCCCTCCACTAATATATAAAATAAAGTACTCCAGAGATATTAGAGAATGAGTCGGAGTCCGATTGTAGGAAATTGGCGTATATTTTTTTCACGACTCCACAGCCCTGCTACACTTCTCGCTGTATTTATTTAATAAAAATCCAATCCGAAAGATGTCGACGTGGCGCATTATGATCGTCTCATAAATTACTCTTCCATCGAAAAATATTTAATGGACCGATAAAATGTGTCGCCATACGAATCTTACAACATATGAAAAACGCGCAATCCTCGTTATACGGGAACGGTCGTAAAACGAAAGAACGGAACAGAAGTTCGACAATAATTTCATCCCACTTAGCGTCTCCGCATCCAGGTGACACTTTAACAACTCACTATATAATAAATATACCCATGTACATAGATATATCTATCTATGCATCTACTATCCCACCTCAGATGACGTTGCGTCGGTCTTCCGTTGATAGTTTTATTTTTTTGAAGCTTCGGGGATTTTTTGCGGCTTCCACACGTACAATAAATATAAAAAGATACGAGATGAAAAAAATAAATATATATAAGCCGAGTCGGAAACGTTTGTAAACGAGCGTCATAAAGTGTCTTGTGACAAGCGCTGCTCTTTTAATGACTGTCACCCGTGATGAGATATTGTCACACTAGCGTGTATGTGTAGCGTCTGTTCGATGCGGGTGGCTCTGAATATATCGTGTAAAAACTTAGACGAGTTTGTTCGGTGTCGGGTATAGTGCGTGTCTGATATCTTGGCATGGTTTTGAATTCATGAAAAGTCGGTGTTTGTTCGGGATTTCCCCGATTATCGAACGTATGCATGAAATTCTGGTGGTTGGAAAATTCCATGTTCAATTTTCCTATAGTGACAAGTCTACAGTATAGTTCTGTATTGAACAGTTGAATTGGGTTATACAAAAGACTACGAAATAAATATTGTTGAATATATCCTACTACTGCCATCGCGAGAGTTTATATTTAATTAGAACTTTAGATTCGTTTCGCTGAAATAAAAACAAGTTTTTAGAATCGTATAGTATTTCTAATCCGGTAGCAATGAATCAGATTTTCGTCAAAGATAGCGTGAATATTTGACACTACTATTTGGATGTTCATTTTTGACAGATTAATCGTTGTGAGAATGACAGAATTTTTCTTTGGGTATGTATGTACATATGTATTCATGGACGGATTTTGTATCCGTCATTTTTGACGGATGTGGATTTTTTTTTTTTTTTGAAATCATATATTCTTCCATTTTTTGGCATTGAAAGTAGTTTAGAAATTTATACAAATCATCTGTTTATGGAATTGTGCGATTAATCAGAAAGAAAGCTCACATGAGGGTTAATAAAATACAATATTAATATAAATAAAAAAATTAACATAATAATAATTTAAAAAAGAATGAACAACCAGAAGCAGCATTTTGAAGATTGAAAATTGTTAAATTCAAATTTAATTTACATTGTCCTTTAATAAAGGCTCTTAATTTTTTTATATTATAACTAGTCACCGGAGCCTGAGGGGGCCGTGTATTGTTCAAAGGTTGTAAATGCATTGTTAAAGGTTTGCCGAACAATGGATAGCACTGTGACTATCCTACCTCTAATTATAACACTTTAAGGTGGTGAAAAGATACAGAATTGATATCCGTAATTTTTTACTTGACTTGATCATATTTAAATCGAATTGAATTTCCATTATTTCAAACTTTTTATGAGTCTTAAGTATTTTTAATTGTTATTACATTTATTTAAATCTCACTATTATTAAATTTAGTTATTTTTTTACTATCTATATTTATCTTCTATCTTCTGGAATAAAAATTATTATTGTTAATAATAGTTTAGAGCAGTGTTTCTCAACTGAAAAAAGTCAAAAGGAATGAAAATTTTTATATAATTGACATTTTATAAAATTTTTGAAAATTAAATATGTGTATTTTTCATTTAATTACTTCTATAATCTATACATACGGGCAATCCAACTTGTATTATGTTGTATAATAAATAATATTTTTTATTCTCATGTTAGTCGTCCACAATATATTTCTCTTATTTTCAGTGATCCGCAAGTGTAAAAAGGTTGAGAAACACTGCCTTAGATAAATAGATAAATTTACCAATATATTTATTTCGATTGTATAAGTCATGTAGTTAGAAGAAAATACGAAAGAAGTGGTCGAATAGTACTCGAGAGAATGTAAAATGGTAATAGAAAGGTCACATGGGAGATGGGTGGATGAAATTAGAAAAATGTGTGATATAAACAGTGCTCGTCATATGCATGGCTCGGTGGTTGTGTTAATACTAAGCACCGAGAGGTCGCCACGTTCGATCCCGTGAGCTGACCGCGATTTAAAATAATTTATTCTGAGTATAATCTTTAATTCTGCTGGTCAAACTTGAATATTCGTGACTCCGAGTCGATCGTTTCCTATCAGAATTTGTCAATTTATCTGATTTCATTATTAAAGCGGTTCTTCCATCAAATTGGCAAAAACCATCCTATCCATTATGTCACCACTATTTGAATATGATTTCTAGAGTTTATTATCTACAAGATATATTTGTCACTAATTTTCTCATATATAGTAGTTGTATTTTGCTTATATGTATGTCTGGTCACAGTGACGCGTTAGAGTATTCTGTAATGTCACTGTGGCTAATATGTAAATAAATAAATATGCTGTATCTGCAGCATATTTATTTATTTACATATTAGTATTACATATTACATTTATTTATTTACATATCTGTATCGCACAGTCCATAGTTGCGTATGTGCGAGGAGTGTTTAGTAGAAGCGCCATAGCCTCTCGGAAATACTGCTCACACACATGCAAATATAGACTGTGCGATAGAGATACAGCAACTGACCAGTCGCCACTGGGAATGAGATGGATGATAGTTGCCCAAAACAGAGTCGAAGTCGCCTTCGTCCAGTAATGGATGGCGAATAGTTGTAAATGATGACGATAGCTTCGATTATACATACATATCTATAGATTGAAATGATTAGAGTGAATGACATTGAATGGAATCGCAATGCGTAATTTTTGATAGATACAGATTTCCAATAACAAAAAACGCTTCTTAATTCAGTTCATTTTCATTTCGTAACGTGTGAGTAAATTTTGAAAAATGCGTAATTTTCCGGCGACTATCAACGATACGACCTTATAAACGATTATGCGTGTTCACACACAAAAGCCGGAATAAATGTCGGCTGTCAGAATCGCGCAGAGTCGATTACATTACCACAAACCCTACCTACCCCACCCTACCACGGATTGCGGCAATCAGTCACGAATTCAAAAGAATTTCTCCGAAAATGTGTATCCATAATGTGTCCGTGTGGCGCAATAATACGGGCGTAGTGTGCACGTATTTATTACTGGTGTCGTATTTCGTACGAAACGGCTCGTTTGTGTGTATATTACAAGTGTGCACGAAACATCTGAAAACATGTTAACTAGCGGGCCCGACAAAAAACCGAATATACGAGGCATTTTTACGTCAACGTTCATTTGGTGAGACATTAATTCACCCGTCAGAAATTACTTTCTGCGCTAAAATGACAGGCGGTCTACTGGGAAGCCGAATTCAAATATGTACATATGTACATCAAATATGTAAATGTGATGGTATTTCGGGATGCGGAAACGGAAGTGAGGGACTCTTTTCAGGCGCTGAAGTGATGATTTGACTCCTTCCGTTTTCACGTGTCGTGTATTGTTATTTTTTTAGTCTACGTAATGATTGTGTGTGTGTGTTTTCGTTGTCAATGATTTGTTCTGTCCGTTATGGAAATGTCTGAAAGAGAATTTCGAATCGTTATGGAAGAAATGTCAGTTGGAATGTTCGTTTAGATATTTCACAATGATTTACCGATGTGAATGATCGATGGAAGCGAATGCCAGTTTTGAAACTGTCGTTTCTGAAGAATGCGCGTTATCGCTTGAGATTTTTTTTAAATTATGAAACTTGAGCATTGGAAACTTCTAATTCAATTAAATATATTATTAGACTGTGTAGATATTTGCAGCCTATTAATCTTTTAATTGATAATTGTATTGAATATTCAATAAAAATACATAATATATAAGATAAATCTTTTGCAAACTTTATTTTTGTAAGGCAAATCATTGAGAGTTTGTCAATGATTTTTAGGCTTAAAAATTCGTAGCTTCTTATCAATTTTTTAGATCCACGACAAAAGTTCTACGGACATATGTATAGTCCAACGACTTAATATAAAAACACACAGAGCGGTACGCGGCAGGTGCTTTTTAAAGATAGTTTTGCGAATACAAAAATACACCAAATGTACTTTTGTACGCCAAATCTGCACCGCCACGTCCCTTCGCAAAACTCATCCCCTGGAGTGATATTCTTGATAGATATCCTGTCAAAGTGATCGATAACTATGATTCCCATATTTGAAGAAATGTAGGATAAGCTTGTCGATATAATAAGATCGTACGAACTAATAATGACGTGAAGATACACCTCTCACCACTGAAGTCCATGTGCACGTTCTGTGCCGCACTTTGGAGTGTGTTCTTACCGAAAACATCCATAGCAAAAAAATCATTCGGTCGACTGTATCTTTTGTCGTAGATGTTAAGGACGCATGCACACAGAGTGGTGCTCGGCACGTGGTTTTTTTTAGATAGCTTTGCATATGTAAAAAAAACGCTAGCACGTCTGATCGTCGATGCCAGACCAAAACTCAATCTGTGATATATTTTCCTTGTATTAATATTGGTTTGGCAGTGGTTCCCATATTTGAAGAAATGTATGAGAAACCTGTCGAAATAATAAGATTGCGCGAATTGACAATGACAAACTAGCTTCAATTTAGCTAATCATATGCTTATTAAAACGGGCAAAATGGCGAATTGCGGTCCATGTACTTTCGGTTGTCTTATAATTTTGCAAATCAATACGTTTCATCAAAAATTTAAACACTCTAAGATCATATCTTGAGTAGAGTGTTTCATGCATCATGTTCTTTTTGCTATACACTGAAACAAAATAACCTATTCGTGAATTAAAATATACATAAAAAGATATTAAGAGCCCATAATGCAAATTTTATAAGGTATAGTGTGAAAAAGATTAAATTATAGGCGTTTAAACAATTAAATCGGACAAAACGATTTGGTGGCAGAAAGTCAAACATATAAAACTACTGTCCACAGGCGGAGCTGAGCTGTCATTGGCTTTATTACGATTATTTTTCACAATCGATTTGGTAGAAGCGATTAAAATTTCTATCGGTGAACAAACCGCGTAAAAATGCCAACATTTCAAACCGATTGGAAGAATGTATAAAATAGTGTCAGACCAAAAGGCGAAGTGAAACATATATAAGCCTTGGAATAAAATAAAAGCACACAAAAAGAGTTTTATAAATATGATAATATATGTATTATTATGCATTGAATATAATATTTTTTACAATGTATATAGGCATGCCAAAATGAATATTGTACATTTTCACTGCCTGTAAGTGCGATTACGTCATCATAGACACAGGATGTAATTAGTGAGCAACATCGCTTCAGATCGAGTCTGAAACCAGTACATCCGCTTTGAATCCTACACTACATAGAAGAAAGGGGGGGGGGGGGGGGGAGAGGTGATGTACAAAGATGAATCGAAAACGAGGGGGATCGGACACTGAAAGATAAATAGGCGATTACATCTGTCATTAAGGACAAAAAATTTACACATTTGAAAATTTATTCCAATATTATGTGATAGGTGGACATACATAAATAAATAAAGGGAAAGGTGCATTTGAATTATTATAAAAAGTATATAAAGTGTCACTAGCGCCCCCGCTGAGGTCGCGTCTCGCTAACTAGCTGGGGTGACCCCGCATAAATTAGACGGGAGGATTCCCGGGGCCAGGGGCGCTCATCGCTCATCGGCGGACCGGTCGGGGTCCCGCCGAAATGCTAACGAGATGTCACCCCAGCTCTCGGCGAAAGTGTCGTGTCGAGGGGAGAGGTGGAGAAGAATGTATTTTGAATGTTTTCGTGACAGTGTTTTGAAGTAGCGGCGTCGACTCGAGTAATGAATGGCGCCCGCCCAGAATCCCACACAAGTTGTCGAAACGTATATGCAACGTAAACGGTAGCGACACTGTGCTTTGTACTGTTTATCGGGATATCGGTGTATTTTCTGTTCGTTCGTTTATTTTTTTCTAAAATAATAATCACCTGTCAAATTATTTAGACTGTCGTTTGTCTGTCAATGCTCTGGCAACTCCGCTTGGCACAATTCCGAGGCCGTCGCGATTTCTCATACATTTATTGAGAGTCCGATTTACCATATGATTAGTTATACTATTTGATGTAACATCACATAGTTTAGATCAGAGCCATGCAACCTCTTGATATACGCGGAACACATTGTTTACGACTCGTAGAATTTGTCAACTACATACGTATATATTTATACATATGTACTTTATCGGCAGTCGCTAGCTAGTCCCTACTTACATAGGTTGACTAACATCGGTTTTCTCCTTCACATTCGTATGCGTTAGATCAAAGTGGTGCCTGCGGTACCAAAAGGGCTGCGTCCAACAGGTTTAGATGATCTGGTTAGATAATTAATTGGAATACAATTAAATTTAAAAAATATATTTATATGTGTGTGTGTGTGACCACGCACTATAGAGTTTTATTTTATTTTATTTTATTTCATTGAACATGAACAGTCGCCTTTACAGATCACTCCAAAGCGATACAATACAATCAATATATAATACATACACATTTTATACAAAGCGAATTCACACAAAGTGACACCTATGGAGAAATTTTTGCAGTATTTTATAATCAAATTGGCGAACCTCAAGACGCTGAATAACTTGATATGAGCAAAAGTGAATAGGACAGGATATGCCAATTTTACAGGAACCGTTTTAATGAAAATCAGAAAAATTGCCCAACTCTGTTAAGACATGATCGACCTGGAGTTACAAACCAAGGTCTGGCCAGCAACGGGACTCTAGTGGGACTCGAACCCGTGACCACTCTGTTCGAAAACATTTATTTATTTATTTAATGAATCTCGTGTTTATGTTATGACCAACATACATATTTTCAATCTATTTCAACCTATTTTAGAACAATAATATGAATCATCATTATTTACTATCCACGCCTCTCACTTTGCGCAACATGTTAGAAAATATTTTTTTTTGTTAAGTCGTAGTTTTATCATTCTCAGCCATTCTTTATCCACTGCTGGATGAAGGCATCTCAAACATGCTTCCATTTGTGTCTTTTTTGGGCAACTCTTATCCATTTCATCCCTCACATTTCATTTTTTTCATTTCATCCACCCATCATCTATAGCCTTCTTTGCACCCTTTAACATTATTTCGAATACCATTCGAGCACTTCTGTCGTCTATCTATCGTCCGTTTTTCTAGCTACGAGACCCGCCCATTGTCATTTCAATATCTTTACTCTAACCATTACATCATTCACTACGTGACATGACTTATATATGTACATACATATGTACAATAATTATCATGATTTTCAATGAAAAACTAATGATCAAAACAAATAATGGTACCTGTCTGAAAGTTTGCATCAATGATGAATGGAAATGTGATGCTAGAGTTAAGTTACACCCAGTTCTTAAATACCAAATCTTAACCTACTTAAGAATTTTTTTATATATTTTTTCAACCTTATTAGCGCACCTCATTAGCGCTCACAAACGACAGACAGATGGATACACTTTTCACCACGCAAAATCAGACCACCCTAGAAGCCATATTTGCCCTAGAATTTGACCCACCTTGACGTTGATTATCCTCGCCGGAACTGGCACGGATCCGACACGGTATTGTACCTGGAATATTTAATCCCAACCACACGCTTCTCACATTCACTTTCGCAGAATTAGAATGACTGGATCGATCTGAGGCCGGGAGGGAATTGTATAATAAATAATTTTATACTGTATTTTTTTATTAAATAGCTAATGTGATAAAATTCAGCCCTGTCGACTAGACAATGAATGGTTTTATGCGCGGGGTCAGAAGTCGTCTGGTAGCCGCCATCCAGACAGAGATTGACCATCTTTTATTTATAATGCACGCAGTTCGTGATGCGTCGATCAATATATATATATATATATATATATATATATATATATATATATATATATATATATATATATATATATATATATATATATATATATATATATATATATATATATATATATTTTTTTTTTTTTTTTTGTGATTAAAGGTCATTCTGTGACCTCTTCTTTTTTTGTTTTTATTAATGGTTGTTTTATTTTTCCATCTTTGCAGATAACCAAATTGAAAATAGACAGCAACCCTTTCGCGAAGGGCTTTAGAGATTCGTCGAGATTGACCGAGTTCGAAAGGTGAATATTTATAATATTTTTTTTATTATTTTATTTGGTAGAATATGTACAATATAAACTACATAGTTTGTATCTCATAATATAACAATGCTTCAGTATCTACTTTTAACGCTTATATTTTTCTTCAACTTAATTTTTATTTTTGAAAATTAAAGTAATAAGATCAATATAATAAGAAGTAAATAGGCCTAATTTTTATACAATTTTTATTACTGTCGTTTTAATATAATTGGAGATACAATCTGTAGAAAAGTGTTGTTATTATTATTGCTTGCTCACATAAGAATTATATACGTGTATATTTTAATATAGGTAGATTCGTTTAGCCCATTCTAAATACTCCACAACATTTCAATCTATCGAATCATTAATTTTATAGCCTCGACAAATAAATGATCAATCATTCAATTTGTGAAACGTTTGATTGGTTTCAAATAGTATTCCATATAAATATAAAAAAGCTGACGGATATATGTATGTATATCAAATAAACTCAAGACAAATTATGAATATTATAATATAAGTACATCTAGTCAAAATCATCCAATTTTTTCAACATCCAACGTCATTTTTTTGTCACAATCGACTTATCAACCCACATCGTATATCATTTGCTTCAACATTATAGCTGGAAATGTGTCGTCAATAAAAATACCGCTTTTATCTGTACAGTTTGTGAATTTGTTTGTGTTTGTAATTGAATATGATTGTGATTATAATTTGTGGGGGTTAAAAAAGTGGTATTTTTGTTTAAGTGAAAGCTTCATGCAGATGCAACGACCATGGTGGCAGCCTTCCGCAGGTCCGCTGCAATCAGTCTCTCCCTGGTTCGACTCCCTCTCAAGTTTTCCTAAGTAAGAAACAGTCCAAAACAGTTGTGTTCCTTCCATTTCTATAAAAAAAAGAACACCCCAAAAATCATAATAACAATCATATTCGTTGATGATTAAAAATAAAACTAGCATTAAAAACGAATCATCGTTGGCTTTATAATTTTTGTTATGCTTTTTATTATATATAATATATTATAAAATTAGATTTAAATAAATAGGTTTAATATAATTAGATTAAGGATACATTGAGTGTGGATCACATGCTATGTGGATCGTATATTGAAAATTCAAAAATTAGTCGAGTTTAAAATATTATTATAATATACAATCGACGTAGCATCTGATTTTTAGTCTTATTTTTATAATAGCATTTATTATAAGTCATTTTAACAGTTGATGAAAATTCTGACTATAATCGGCTGACGTCATTGTGATCTTGAAATCTGAAGCGATTTTCTTCAATAATAGGTTCAAAATGTATGGATAGAGACACAGCTTCCGTTTATTCTTTAGCTGGAAAAAGAAATACAACAAATTTTATTTAAATTAGATATAATATCAAAAGCTCCACACATGTACTACATACATAAATATTACTACTACTAAGTTACGTGATGAATATGATTTACATCATATATTTATTTGTGTCTGCAAAAATATTTATGTATGTTTGTATAGACAAATGTATTGAAAATTATAATTATATTGGACTATACTCGAATATATGTATACATATTATACAAAATAGTAATTGGAAATGTCACTTTTTTTTGTCAAAATGCCGTTATCAGGTTGCTCGTGAGTGACATTTATGGTATTAAACTTGTTCATATACAAATTTATGTAATTCATCCGCTGTAGAAAGACACTTAGGCAAAATTCACTTGCTGTCCCTTTCACCCCATCTCGACCAATAGCATTTCGTACGTACAATTTTCTATTGTCTGTGATGGTGAAAGAGATAGCATATACGTTTTTCCTAAGTGTCTTCCTTCAGCGGACCAACTGTAGGTTATGAATTCTGAAATCATGTTCAAATAATGGTGACATAGTGGGTAGAATGGTTTTTGCCAATTGATGAGGAACTGTTTCAACACAGAAATTAGATAAATTGATAATAAACTCCTGGAGTCTCCAATATCCAAAGTCTGACCAGCAGTACAACAAATAATACTAAGAATAAATTATTTTCAATCGAGGTCAACTCACGGAATAAATACATCAAAATATGATTGAAATTAGTTCCCAACATATGGGTCGGGACCACAAATAAGGTCGCAAAAAGTCTTCTGTGGGGTCACCAACTAAATCGATACACATAAAAAAAATATTGACTAATTTATTTCATTTTAAATGCGCCTTAACTCGTTTAAATAATATTTTTATACATTAAAAATGTATTTTTCAAATGCTTTGGGGTCACTTGGGTTTTATAAAAAGGTTCGCCACCTGAAAAAGGTTGGAAGCCTGTGCTTCAAAGAGTTATAATAACCACAAAATTACAGACTTATTTCATAATAAGAATGAAATTGTATAGTTTTGCGGCTATTGTGTTGTTTCAATCATTCATTCATTTTCAAAGTCAAAGGAAAAATTCAAACCTGTCGAGCTAATTTTATCATACACGGATACAAACACTTTTACATAGAATATAATAGAATATTCAGATTAATACGTTGCGTGACTGACGCGAATATAAAATATTGTAATGGTTGGACGACACTTCATCATTTATGCACGGATTTTCCAATTAATTCAACAATGTGTAATAAAACACCTCATTACTAATTAAGTATAAAATTTTAGTCGACATATTTGAAATATCCAAACTATGTACATACATGATACTTTTACAAATACTTTTAAAAATGAAAACATTTTGTACAACTGTGAATTTATATCCGTACAAATCTGGATATATATATGTTCTAAGCTTCATATTTAATATAATCTTTTTGCATACTTAATTGCATATTTTTCCGTTTCAGGGAGACAATGGAGTCAATGCTAGCGGAGCAGCAGTACCTAAGGGCACCTTTGAGACCCTTCGAACTCGACAGCCACAACAACAACCTGACATTAGAAGAGAAGGCTCTTCTAGCAGCACGTTCTCAACTGTTCCTGAGGGCGGCGGCTGCAGCGGGGGCGGCAGGGGCGGCAGGAAGTGGAGCCCCTTCATATGCACCCCTACTTCCGACAGTACCAACACTTCCGGCCCTTCCAGCCCTATACGGCCTACCTCCTGCACTATGGGGCCAATGGGCTTGTCTAGCAGCCCACCATCTACCTAGGCCTTTATATCCGCCGCCCTTACCAGCAGCGGCCGCCCTTAGATATGCGCCGTACCCCCCTAGAAGAGCATCTCCAGCCCCAGCTCAACCCCCATCCCCTTCATCGGAACCTGACCGCGAACCTCCGCCTCACAGCCCCACTTAGAGTCAAAGCAAACAAGGATAGTTTCCAAAGTTGAGCACCCCTGACGTGCTCGATCGCCTGATGTCCCATCACGCATAGACTATTCGAGCTTCATGTGATTCGATTCAAAGTTTATACATACGTATGCATTTGTATTGATTGATGTACTGTTGTAGAGTTTGTGACGCGTGTTGTGGCTTTCAGATTATTCCGAACGGTACAACAAACGTCATGCTCTCCATATAAAATCCTATGAAAATTGTACTTAATTTTCTGTTGAACTTTTAGTTCCACATATTATGAATAATTAGACGAATATAATATAATAAGTTTTGATTGTTTTATGACACGTAAAGGTTCCTTTGATTGAAGTGAAAAAATAAAATAAAAATCATAACCACACTACTGTATGTATTTCAAATAAGTTCCTTGAAAATTGTAAATATGTGAATTGATAAGTGCTTAAGTTAATGAACAGTAATGTTAATTAAAACAAACTAGTATTAATCGTGATATAAATTAATATTATTAAAAAAAATGTTTCAGTATTCGTGTAAAACGTTTAGTGCTGAAAAAGTGCTTTAAATGTTTTATAAATTGAATTAATAGAATCTCATTAAAGTTTAAAAGCATATGAGGTTTGTTTAATCGGCATAATATGTGAAATATATTAATATTAAATAAATTTAAAAAAAAACTAATTACTTATAGATGAACCGAAAGATTATAAAGTATTTATTTAATCTGAATAGTTAGGCAAATAAAAGTGTAATATTATTATATTGAAATTAAATGGTATTTAACAAAAAAAATCAGGCTTTCATATTAAGTGTATATTTATATAAACATGTGATACATATAATATGATTTTTGTTTTAAATATGTATATCTATCAATACCTTATTACATTTATAATACAAAGAATTATAATTTTATTATTATATATTAATTAAAAAAATATATTTTATGCAATATGTTTGGTAAAATTTATAAACCGGAATTTTCGTTTTATTCTTCATCAATTCAATTTTATAGAGAAACAAAACACAGATGTAAATATTTTTCATACGATATTTATCGCTTACATTGTTTTATTGTAAATAATAAATTCCTATGATTACGTACACTTAGACCTTAAGAACAATATGATATGTATGTAATCTAAGTTTATTGATATGTTATTTATAAAAAAAAATGATTCCTTTATTAAAAAGAAAAAAGTGTATAGTAGTAGATTCAAGTAGTATTTTGAAAGAAATAAATGTCCGTTATGTATATTATTAAAATTGTTTTGTTTTTTTGAGTCCCCCCTATTTATTTATTATGTATCAGCAGATTGATTGTTTAATCTAAAATGATGTTTAATATGTTTAATTGTGTTGATTTTTAATGTTATTTTAAACATTAGATGATATTTTATGATCATGGGAAATTTCGGCCTCTCGATTTTGACTGATTTTTTTTAATATTTGCCCTCGTTCTTCATTCGAACAGGAGAAAAAAACGTGTCTATCCTGTCTATGACGAATCTAGGTAATTACAGTAAATATTTCAACTTCGCAAGCTGCTTAATCAGTTCATCACGACACGAACAACACGCCGACCACACATGTCGTATCTTTAAGTCATAAATTCATTAGCAGGCTGTGTGCGTTAGCTAGCTTCTGAAATAAATAACACGAAGGCGAAAAGAAAAAATAGAAATAGTAAAAAAAAAAGTAACAGAAGAAACTCACGTTGGAAAATACTCTCGTGGCTTTCTAGCCGGAATAAAAAGGAAACGCGAGAAGAATCCGCTGACGAAGATGTCATTAGGAGAGAGAGCTGGAATTCTCCAACACTTCTGTACGCACTCGAATAGCATTGGATAATTTTAGAACAGCTCGTAATTATTGGCTCCCGAAGGCGACGTCAGGGGGTTAAAAAAAAAGAGTCGTTCTTCTCTCGGCGAAATTTTTACGAAAATTTGCTCCGAGTCCGAGTTAATGGCCAGGGGGAGGATGGGATGGAGGGATTTTGTGAGGGGGGACCCATTTCAGGGGGGTATGGCCCCTGTCAGGCCCATTACGCTCCTCCGTTGGATACAAAAATGATTACCCCGATGGGGATGTAGTACAAGAGACTGTAATATCTTTATAAATTGACTCGCAGAACATTATTTCACGCACAGTTCACTCGCGTTATTACCGACAGCAAGTGCTGCAGTGCGTTCGCGTCCCACTGCCACTTGTTTATTTATATGTACATACGAGTATGCACATATTTTTACCAACGGCCAAAAGAGCAGTTTGCATTCTGAACGCTACTGAATGCAGATCGAGCTTCTCAATTTATTTTCTTTTATACTAAAGATATTGTTAAATATGTATGAAGTAAATATGAACTAAATACATAGGTACATATAATACAAAAAATATTGTCTATAAAAGTAAATAAGTAATTAATAAGCTAGAAATATTATATTTTTGATAAATAGAAATCCTTTAGTAGAAAACTATAGATGGAAAAAAAAGTTAAATTAACCATTTTAATGTTCGATATTTTTGATCAGTTAAGATTTGTTCTTATTGAAAAAAAAATGGTTTTTATTCAAATCGTGTTAGAAGTTCTTCTTCTTTTCTAATGCCAAATCCGTATTCGCACGTAGACTTATCCATAGCCTGATGTTTCGGAGCCAAGAGAGCCTCTGTTTCCCAAATCACCGTTTACCTTCTACTTTCCCCTCTATTATTGATTTTAGAAGGCGATACTTGAAGATACTTGACAAGAAGCTCTTTCTTTTATGGAGAGGCTGGAGGACCGTTTCATTCCTCACATGCTCCTTCCATGTGATCTATAACATCCTCTGCCAAAAAACCCCATTTCAAAGAACTTGTTCAAGCTTGCTAAATAAATTAGAACGTTATAAATCTGAAATATAAACTTAGTACACTTAAGAACAAATCAATAAATATTTATTTCATCATCATCATCATTTATAGCTTTTCACGTTTCACTGCTGGATTAAGAACTTTCTAACACGCCTCCATTTGTCTTTGTTTTACGTAACTTTCATCCATCTCATCCCACAAATTGTTATAATTTCAGCCACCCATTTTCCTTGCGGCCTTCCAACCACCCTTTTACATTCTCTCAGGTATCATTCGATCACTTCTTTCATCGATTTTTCTAACTCTGTGACTTGCCCATTACCATTTCAATCTCTTTACTCTCTCTATTATATCAACTACCCTTATGTTATGTACTACCCTTATTTTTACTCACGTATTCCGTTTTTTATCTCTCCCAGTTATGCCAAACATAAAACGTTACATACTTTGTTGAGTCCATTAGGTATTGGAATTTCGAGGCAATATTAAATAATTAAATTAAGTTTCACATCATATGTAATGATGTAATGCCACAATGGTCCAAACTTTAAAAATAAAATAAAATTACTGGCAAGACACATCGATCGAAGATTTTTTCTTCAGATAAAGTGGTGTTTTAAATTTTAAAACGGCATTCATTATCTCAAATGCACTTCATCCAAATTTCATACTTATTTGAATAATTATTTAAGTAAATTGAATACTTGATATGCAAAAACTGTATTTGTTCCCTACCTTCTTAAATTATCTATCAACTAATAAACATATGTTGTAATTATAACCTTCGAGAGTTCTTGTAAGGATGTGAGCCCATCTAAGCTTAGCCTTTGGCTGAAATCAAATAATTGTTTATAAAATTGGCTTCACTTAAAACACAATCTATAAATCAGAATCTATACCAACTTTCCCAAGACAACTTTACAATATAGCAATCAGTATGTACAAATGTTGAAGTCAATTAATATGCATTCTTAATAATAGACCGGGGAGTTCATGTAAGGATATGAGCAATTAAGTCTACTTAAGCTAAGGAAATGGAATGAGTGCATCAAAGTTGATGTATAAATATACATGTATGTATGTACCTATTCTTTGCTGTAGCTAAATAATATTATGAAGACTCTTATAAATTGATTTGAAATATTCAGCCGTGGAGTAGCGAACGCACTTTCGTTCCAGAATATTTCATCCTATCGTAGGGGTGTCCACGACTCAAATGAGATTGTTGAGGGGCACGTGGACAAGTGTCAAAGTCGACAGCCTCCCTTGGGACCAAACGGTGACACCGTTGAGACCAACCCTGACAAGTACCCCAATTTCGTATCGGTCGGGCTCAGGGAATTACGTTTTAACACTGTTCGAACAACGCAAACTGTCACAAAATTGAAAACGATACGACGACACTTTCCCACGATCGGATACCAATTATCGATTATTCACACTGATACTGAATCTATGTATATTGGAAAGGCATTTTAGAAACATTGGAATATTCCAAACAATAATAAAAATACTGTAAGAACCAAATACGCGGTTTATTATATCAATATATGTAGTCAGAATATGAGTAGTATTCCGACTTGTTTAACTCAAACTTCAGCAGTTAACTTTACATCAAATTTTAATGAAATTAAATTCAGCAACAGCTTGACTTTCAACTATTTAAGTTTTAGTATATGAATTCGTTCATCTGTGAGAAAAATACCACCCAAGAGAGGGTTGAAAACAACCCTGACGAGTCGAGAGGGTTTGATTCCATCAAATTACCCGCCGCGTGGTCGCATTACCCTCGTGCAAATTTGTCACCCTTGGGTATTCGAGGGTTGACTTCATGGTGGATTTGAACTAGGAACAAACCACCCCATCCCCCCAATTTCCACCACCCCCGCTGTGTCAATTAATTTAACGAATTGAATCCAATGTGCGAGCCGCCGTATCGTTTACTATAATTTAGGCGATCGCATTAGCCCGAGCGTACAAGTGATAATGCACGTTGCAATAATGCATCGTGTAATTTAATTAAATAATACAACGAGTTTATACGCAATCCTGCACCTACGAAATGAGGGATGATGGTGTAGAAATTCCATCGATTTAATTGAATTGATCATTTCCATGTGTACGATTAATCATTGGTTAGACTTACGCACAACAGTGCGTAAAATTAATCTCAAATCACGATATAAATTATACGAGCGTTCATCACGACTTTTTCTACGATTAGTAAATCGTTATTGATAATTTATACATATCAAGTATTAATCTTTTTCGCTCAGTTGAATGTTACCTGTAATTTGGTTACGGTTTACTATCGATCTTTTTTTTTCTTAGTATATTATAATAGGCGTTGGTTTTTTAGCCTGTTAAATATTTCAAATGTGTATGTATATTTTTTACTATCGTAAAAATTGAATATATTAAAGATCTATTATACTACTTATTATAGACTGCGTGTGGCAGGTTAGAAAAAGTGCACTTGTCGCAATTATCGTAAACTTATTTAATTTATAGTTCGTTCTTTTAAACGTATTGCCAATAAAAGATTTAGAATGTATACTTAAATAATATGATCACTTTTAATCAACACAAAAAACAAATCGAAACTATATAAAATAATCACTACTCTCAGAATATACATACATACATAATATGAAGTTATAAATATGTAAATACATACATATATAATATAAATATAAAATATAGATAATTATAGATACGAGTGTATATTATATAGAAAAATACCGCTCTTCTTTTTTTCACATTAAAGTCAAAAATTTGAATGATTAATCTATATTTTGTGATTATACTATACAAGCCGAATGCTTTGCTCAAACTGCTGAAAATTGCAAAAGAGTATAAAAAAACTGAATTTTTTATAGCTATACATATGTATGTATAGTACATTTAAATCTATGTATTCATGTAGATTCATACATACATATAAGTACATGTAGATTCATACATACATATAAGTACATTTAAATGGTATACTAAATTTGGTGCTTCTCAATTGAAAACTGTTGATTTGATAAACAAGCAAACATTGGTCGTATGTAAATACATATATATATTTAATTTTTTTCAGGTGGAATAGTAATGGTTTGAAATTTTAGACATAGAAAGGATGATAATTTAAGTTTGTGTCTTGTATTTACAAGATATAATAAAATTATCCAGATTTTAAATATACATCAACGAATTTATCCCTGTGTCTGAAATATAATAGCTAAAAGTCGCATATTTCAAATAAAGCACGTTTCAAAGCACGTTACACATTCGAGATTCTGTTTTAAATGTACGGAAAGGAAAGCAAATAGGGATGGGGCAGGTGGCGAAGGAGAGGATTCGCTGCCTCAGACAAGCCAGTTTTCATCATCGGGTATATATTTGGGAAAGCGTTTTTCCGATAAAGGCGCGCGATAGAGTGCAAAGTTGAAGGCATTAGCGTCTTATCGCCCCGGCGCCGAAATTGCGGCCATATTTTCCGGCCCGGAGGCTGTACGTCTCCTTCAATAAGTAATGTACCGCCCTGTGCCGCCCCCTAGAGCCGCCCCCTACCTCCCTGGCACTATCCACCTGCAATATTCGCGCCTAGGGTCGGATAACCGACGACGACTAGGATAAATGATATTCACGTGAGCCACACTACATACAAACGCGGTCGGTTACTACGTCGGAAAATTCACCATGGGATATTTTACCGATTGTATTATTTATGTTCGTAAATAAACAAACCTCATTATTAAATTTACCCGATACATTTCAACAGAATCGCTATAACGTTATATCAAAATTATTTTTTTTATTTGAGCGGAAAAATATTGAGTAGTTGAATAGTGGCTGTTCTATTTTACATGCCTACACTGTTTGGCAGAATTTTTTTTCATGGGATGAAAGTTTATATGTTGGTGGAAAAATAAATGTGAGAGCTTTCAGCACAGTATCGACGGTGTATTTTGTCACAGGAAAGTGTCTACAAATGGATTGAAAACATAAAAAAACGGTTGGATGAATGTAAAGCTGCAATATTCTGGAGCAACTAGGTTCAAAAATGTTATATGTTTAGTTTATATTATATAACTCTATTCAAAATGTTAATAAATATTGATATATTACCATTACTATTACCTACGTATATATTTCAATTAAATTTAAATGCCATATAATCTCCTACAGTCCAAGTGTACATTTCGTTCGATCATGAATATACTGGTTTTTTCATACCCGAAAAAAATCAAATTGACAAACGAACTATGTATTTGTAGTTTGTTCATACACAAACTATTAGGAATAAGTTTCAGTATTCTCATCGATTGTTCCATCCTCTTATATGTATATTACGCTTACTCTGGGTTGCAATATTTTAAATATTAACGGAAACGGGAATTATAGGAAAGTGATCTCCATGGGATTTCCCTTTTAGATGCTTGGCGTTTTGACGCATCAAAGGTTTTGACAGCCAAAAGTTTCATGTGATAACTGGTGAGTATTTGAAGATAGATTTTGACTGTTGAAGATAGCTTTTGACTGTTTTGACACTTAAATTAAAACTAATAGCTTGTGTATGAACAAAATAATGTGTTCATGAATGAACTGGAGTGAACACTTGAAATATAAAATATATATTTCCAAAGGAGAAACAATCGAAACGTATCCAAATCGATACATCAAATCAAAGATTAAAAATATTTTGGAAAATTTGGCCTCGATGTGGAAATTTGCATATACATATAATAGATATATCTATATGAAGGAAACATATTGAAAAGTGATCGGTTTTATATATTTATTTATTATTATTTTTACTATTGATAGTATATATTTATTTATAAGGTTGATAAGTACAATTTTTCCTTTATATTGTTTGGAATGAGATTTCTTATTTTTTTAATATAAATTTATAATCAAAATGGCATATAATACCAGTCCAGATACAAAACGATTATTTCCGCAATGTTCATGAATTTTAGTGAGAATACGTTCTAAAAGTACAGAATAGAATCAACACTGTTTTTAAATCAGCACATTTGCGGCAAGCGACGACTTGAACATGTGCTCGATTCTGTTTCTAATCCTCTCCAGGATTTGGACTTAAAGGATTTCTCGGATATCCGCTGAAATTGCAGGGCGGTCGACTGCATTTTCTCGCTGGAGGGTAGGATTGGAGGAGGAAAAAGGGGTGAAGATGGGAGGAGGGGGAGATTTCCGTTGTCCTGGCAACACGGGGCATCATCGCCGAGGGGCGGCGTGTATGAGAGGGGGGTGGCATTTTCGCCATGGGGCGAAGCCTTCTCTCGCCTCCCAGCCATTTTCTCCCTACGGTTCCTCCTCCCATCCCGACCGCAGGTTAACTTGATTTGTACGGACTTTTTGAGATGATTGTTTCCTCCGGTCGCATTATTTATTCAGCGGACAGGGCATAATCACGTGCCAAGCCGAACCGAATACACTATGCCGACCGGTCGACCATTATTATTTATATGGGACCGAAAGTAACGCGCGTTTATCGATTTGGCATTACCCTCGGCGAAAACTATACTTTTGTATAACTGCTATATTTTATTTTATATACTTTTTACATTAAAGTAAAAAAAATAAAACTTAGAAACTAAAATATCAATAACGAAGATTTTTTAGGCTGTCATAGATGTCATAAAATATAATTTTCTTTCTATATTCGATTTGGAAACATATTGTATTTGAGGTATGCATAAGATAATGCCCGATTTTCATACGTTTTTCAACAGTAAACGGGCATGAACTTATGCACTTATCAAATATTAGTATAAACATTCAAATTGAAACATTTCTATAAATTCAACCGTTTTTGTTCACCGGATAATTGTTTTATTTCTAAAATATTAAAGGCTGCCTCAATTCATCTCCATATTAATAAAATTTGTAAAATAATTAATAATAAATTAAATCGTAATAAAACAACTAAAAACCGATGAAATGAATCAGTTGGGAAATTAAATTAATAATTTAAAAAAATAAAAATAAATGAAATCGATATTTTATTTATATACACTGAACGACAGTACATAGCAACGTAACACTTAACATAAATTTATCGTAAATTTATTTCATACCAAATTATTCCGATTTTTATTGCATCTTTGGACCAGCTAAAACATCATTCTCCATTCAAAGGTAATGAATTACAGATTGTATGTCTTGCATAAAACCCCTACTACTCTTACGATATGTATATTTTAATATAATTTTTAGATACATATAGGTAGATAGATATACATACATATAGGTAGATAGATACATGTACATATATAGCTTACATACCAACATTGTGAGTATGAATCGCGCTAAGTAAATACTTAATCGCGAAATTGCTTTGCAGACACGGCGAGGCGCAAACGCAAGAACCCATCTACTCCTCTCCCCACATACCCCATCTCACACCCCCCACCAACGGTTAAACTTTAAATGGATCTCCCTCACAATTCACCGGTGAAGCTCACAGCCGCTGTCTGTGTCTGCGAGAACTTAAACTTTACAGTCAAAGTGCGCCCTCTCAGAGCTAAGCGTAGGGTGGGAGGGGAGGGATCGGAAAGCGCGTTGAACTGGAAAACTGGAAGAAAAATCCCCCGAGGAGGAAAGCCACCCCCCTCCTCTGAGGCAGTCGATATCCCAATATCCCAGCTCCTCGGTAAGAGGCTGTGAAATATCAGAATATATCGCCGCCATAAAGCAAGCGCACCTAACATACACCAGCCAACTTTCGGTACAGGAGAGAGAGGTGGTGAAGAAAATAACTGCTACGTTTACAGATATAGATCCTCGATAAATATTCCGCATGAAATGAAAAGAAATTTCACAAACTGTTCCCGGAAAAAATATTCGACGATTTTTTTCCCCGCCCCCTCCTTCTATCATACTGCCGCCATTTTAACCCCTACCCTGCTCGTTTGCGTTTCGGCTGCACACGCTGAAAAGTTTGACGAGATCATCCCTTACTTACACAGCTAAAGTTTCAGCATGAGGTATAATATAATGTGGTTTAATACAAAAAAAAATAATTTTTCGATTTACTACTGAAGAATGTCTCAGTTTTTACCAGTTGATGGTTTATGATAACTTTTTAATCAAGAATCAAATATTTCCATCATATTTTACCATTAAAAGACCCTTCCGAATGTTTTTTTATTATCAAAGAAAGACTTTGATCATATTTTAACACGGAAGAGATATTACTTAATGAAGATGATTGCAGATCAAAAACGACCTCACATTAAACTTTTATTGGTTAAATTTCAGCGAAATAAGTTTTTATAACTACGAACATGCACACATATTATAATGAGACCATAATAAATAATGGAATGAAAAAAAATGAGTTGTAATTTATTTTATATCAAAATGTATGCTTAAATATAGGAGATGCAAATTTTGTTATTCTTTCCTGCATAAATTTCGATATATGTACATATGAACATAATCACTTACCGATTCAATTGGAATATCATTACACAAGATTAAGATCAGAGCTCCAAATGTTATCATTGTCGTTTTCGTTGTTTTTTGATGGTGTTTCCTCCAAAAAAAGTCGCAATATATAATCCAATATCGTTTCTAATATATGTAACACTTCGCAACACATTTTGTAGTGTCAAATATGGTTCGACTGAACTAAAATTGTAAATATCGAATTCTTATGTACAGAATCAAACAATATTGTCACAAATATTTAACAAATCATAACACAATGCATTAACGGCTGTACACTTATGAGTGTATTTATTTAAAAAAAAAATGGGATTAAATATGTATCTGTCTGTTTTGTTCTAGGTTGTCTGTCATTAGAGCGGTTCCCAAATTTTTAATGCAAAAAATTGTACGTGCACCACATACGAAATTGACTTACTGAATATTCAGCGAAAATTATCAGGTATGTAAAATTATATATGATTTGCAAAAAAAATTTAAAGCGGATTAGTTTTAATTGCACACATTGTACCTAATTGACCATGAGGGTAATCTAACATCTATTTAATTGTACCTACATATATAATACTTTTATAATAGCTAGACTTTTTTGCTACATATATAGGTATGTTTATATGCAAGTGAATAAGGACATGAAAGTAGATGTAATTTATTTAGTATGTACATATGTATCCATTTATTTCTATTTCATTTAAAATGTATTAATTTATATGTATTGCATTAGTTCATGCTCGATTTTCATACATTTATTGGCGCGATTTGGCGTAAAGATTTATTGGCGCTAAACGGGCACGAACTTATGCAGTAATCCTATAATATATATGATTATTTTTAAAAATATATTTTAAATTATACTTTTGATAGATTTTTTTACCGTTCCAAAAACAATTAAGTTCTCCATATACTTATAACGAAATGCTAAAATTCGACATATACATACTCTGGGCGTATCTTATTCAAATTAGCCAGCAGCATGGCTCGGTGGTTGGGCTTTTGCCTAGTACCGAGAGATGCCTGGTTTGATCCCGTGAGTTGATCTCGATTGAAAACAATTTATTCTGAGTATATTTGTAATGCTGCTGGTCAGACTTGGATATTTGTGACTCCTTATTTAGACTTATGTCTCGTTAATTATAATAGACTTATGTCTCGTTAATTTCGTGTTTTCGATGTCTCGTAATTCAGTGACTTCAGTGGTAAAAATGCTGCATTGTTTGTAATTAATTGGCCAGGAAGGCACATTGGGGTTTACCTGTTAGGCCTTTCTGGTATATATATAATATATAATAATAATAATAATAATATTATATTAAGAATCATTTTTATGTTTAATTTTATGTAGCTTGCTTATCTTTTAAATTCCCATAATCTTATTTGGAATGTTCACATGGTCATACGTGGGAATATCAAAAACCATACAAATTGGGATGAGAGAAGCATTGACAACATCGTATCGACTATATAAACCGTATCCGCAGTACGACGTTCGGTTATTATAAGAATTCATACAGTCAGAATATCAGATCAAGTCAGTCAGTACTCTGTCCACCACTGAATTTAAATACTTCGCGTCTCTCAAGTTCATCGTTCCAATATCCAATTTCAAGATCAAAGTATCGTTTGAATATATGTACATGCAAATACTATAGTGAAAGTTAAAATGTGTATAATTAAAAAGTGTAATACGTATATGTAGGTATAAGGATTCAATATTACGTCGATGTCTTTTATTTATAATAACTTCTGTTCTTAATAAAATTTAATTTAATAAATATTGATTGGGATGTTGACTGAATCTTAAACATCCCAATCGACTTTAAAAAAAAAGGTAAACTACTGGAATGTGACAATATTTATTTATTTAAAGAGATTATTTACCATGATGTATTAAGATGATTTTCAACTTACAATTTATATATATTTTTCCATGAATTTATTACCTTCTTATACGTCATCATGGAATTTGAATATTCAACGATTTTTGTTTTTGGATTGTTTAATAATTATTAACTACAAGTATTATTCATGTACATATATAATGTATAATCAAAACAGTTAGGTGATTTCCGACTAAGTCAAGAGTCCCGATCTTTCCGTTTTAACCCTTTAACGCTTTCTTTACGACATCCTGCTTCCATTTTATGGGACACACCGACATCGCCGAACGGATACGCAAATTTGGTGCGATGCGCTGCGCTGGTCAAACAAAAGCCCACCGTTTTAAATTACATCAACAATTAATCGGCGAACAATTAAAGGTGAAGTAGGAGGCGACCGATCACCTGCCGGCCTTAAATTAAAACGCGATTTTAACACATGCAACTGTTGCCGGCTACCTTCCTCCACCCATCTCGAAACTGGTTCCTCTTTGTTGCCGTCCTCCTCCAATTTGCATATAAAGCTGTTGATTCGGCCGTAAACTCGCCGATGACTCCGATGAGGGATAGTTTCCTCGGTGCCGATCGTAAATTGTTTGGGCAGTCGGTGGGTGCGCGCCTCGAAGGTTTACAACCACTGCCGCAAACGATTGGATGACTGTCGTTAGGATAATTTGCGTGAATATCAATGGACTTTGTATAATATAGAACACTGATAGACCGATACATAAGGTAACAACGCACTCAAATATTTGGCACGGGACGTGCTCGTGGTTTCAAGCTGTGATGGGCGTATCTTTATGTAGGTGTTAATTCGCACAGTCTTATTATTTTGAGAAGTTTATTCTACATGTGTTAAAATATGGGAATTATCATTATCGATCAGTCAAACCTATGTCAATACAATTATAAAATATCACCAAAAACACTACTGGGGATGAGTTTTGCAAAGGATTGCGACGGTGTGGATCAGGCGTGCTAGATTTTTTATGTGCAAAAATTGAAAAAAAGCACTGTGTCTGTAAGTGGATTCGACTTGTGTTGTAAAAAGTATTTGATTTTGAAAAAGTCTTTCGTTTTTTTTCCTTTTTTAATTTTCTTAAATATTTCATGGAAAATTGGAACCATATGTCGCCTACAGAAATCGTTTAAATCAAAATATTAGTCAAAATATAAAAAGCATTGTGGAGATCAAAATATTTTTGACTTTTTTATATAATTTTGCATTCAATATGCAATGTCTACCAATCTGAAAATCGTTCAGATTTGCAACTTAACCTAACTTAATCTACCTCAATTTTTCAAATGTTTAAGATCATACATAAAGTTGTTGATTTTGCTCAAGTATGTACAATATACATATGTGCTTATATGTTAAAAATATTTATGATTAATTTCTCACTCATAATGAAATTTATAAATGAATTATTTTTGTATAAAATTTTCTTAGATAGACTTTGTTAAAAAACAAAAATTAGATGAATTAATTATCCTTATATACATATATACGTACATACATTACCAGTATGATTGTATTATACATACATACATATACATGTATAAAAATATGAGATTTAAACATACACGATATTTTATTATGATAGTTGAAAAATTACTAGTTTTTCCCAATGGAACTAATTTTTTGAATATTTTTCGACATCATAGTGTGACTAATTAGTTATTATCAGGTATGTTAGGTCAAATGATACATATGTCTGTATTTTTAGTTCAGCATCTTGTTCCTTTACTGCAGCTGATGACCGATACGTCATCGAAATTGAGGGGACGGTCATAATGTAATAAATTTCAACATAATCAATTGTGACACTGTAAATGCATCAAAGGGCACTTTCTACGACACGATGCATGAGTCCGTGTATACATGCATACACTTATGTATACAATAATAAATTAAATTGTACATACGCTATCTTCCGGTCAATTTATCCACTCAATTCCAATTTTGCACGTGATAAATTACGATATAATATCAAACAATATGTAGGTATGTATGATATAATATAAATTGCGCTTACACACGGGAAATAAAAATGCGTGCGGCTCGTCAGAGCCAATTGGCCAATTACGGCGACATTTATAGAGTCATTAAGGTGCAAAAAAAAAGTATATTTATTTTTTGTACGAGAATAATCCTCCGGTCGGGAAGAGGGCGAGGTTCGAGTCCGCAGCTGGCTTACCCTCTCTGGCCATAGCCAGGGCTGAAATTTTTGGTCACTCATAATTTATCACATTTTTTTGATAGCTTTTGAGCAGTAGAATGCCGTCTTTTTTTTGGGCCAATTCCTCTTTTGCTTCTTAGATGTCGAATTTAACCTAAAATTGACACTGTTTTTATCGTAAGAAGATATTACTAGTAAAAGTTTTTGTATCGTGACGGAGTATTTTATGTTTTGATTCGCAGAAATAATATTTTGCAAAAAATAATTCAAAAGAAATATATGTATAATTTTTTTACAAAAAAAAACGCATTGGTGAAATAAAAATACTGTCTTCAAAAATCTGTTGAAGTCAGTATTTTTATTTCACATTTTATTTTTATTGCGATTCCAAATTAAACAATCCCACAACCAGATCAGTATATTTTAGATTAAACAAATCCAAACCAATAGAAATCCGATTGAAGAGCTTGATGCCCCTGGCAACAGGCGATGAAACCATAAAATTGGTACGTACCCCAGTTGAGGAGAATAAATTGCAGTATCTAAGCTGGGAACATTGAAACTCAATTCAGCAAGAATTTGAGGATTGCTCACCAAACCAATCAGTAATTTATAAAAATGTACCATATATAAATGTATAATATAATCATAAATTTGAAATTAAATTCAAATAATGGTGAAAAATTTGGTAGGAACCGTTTCAACAATGAATTCAGATAAAATAGTACTCTCTGATAGGAAACTATTGACCTTCAGTCACATATATCCAAGGTCTGGCCAACAGCACTGGGTCAGGGCTCGAACCAGTAACTCCTCAGTTGTTTGCATTATATGCTAACCACTATGTATGTATGTTGCTCATTATATTTGAAATATAATAGTTACGAATATAATGAAGACGTTTTTTTAAATGCATATAATAAATGATTATAAATTTACAGATCGAATATAATACGGTCTTTTGTCATTAAAATGTACATAATAACGATGATGAATTTTTGACTGATAATTAAAATTAAATTATTACTTCAATGACTTGTGAAATATCTCCGCAATGATTGAGCAAAATGAAGGGACTCAATTTTATACTGGATATTTGAGCCCAGCTCTGACTGCGACATATGTATGTACTTTGTAATGAAGACGAAATTTTTCAGATGTCTTGTCGGTGAATGTCGATAGTGTCGATCGTCGCGAGATAAACTACCTACCAGTTCGCGTACAGCGTAATTTTTCCCCGACTCGATTAACGTTTTTGCACGGTGCCGGTGGGTGTTCCCCGACACGCACTCTTCAAATAATATTAACGTCGTTATTAATCATCGCCGGCAGCGAGGGGTTCGGTGGGGGCGAAGGGGTTGAGGACGCGTCTTAATTAAAGTCATATAACGATACGATTTTAAATGTTAAATTGAGTGTACGAGGCTGGCATTTGCATGAAGGGCGCAATGCAATATTAATACCTGCATAAGCACGTGTGTGTATGAAGCAATTTTTTTCGCATTAGATTCGTGCGAAAGTTCCTTTTGAATAATGACTTATTTATAACGGATTTGATCGTATTGCTGCATATAAACAAGGTCTCTGTTGTGGTCAAACTACCGGATAACAAAAATATGTACATATTAAATACGTATAAAAGTGCTTAATTTATTTACTTAAAAATACTTAAGATGAGCCCAAGTGGTTTTTAAATCTTTACAAACACAAAAAAGACAATAAAATAACAGTGACAAAAAAAATAATAGGAAAAAAATAAATATAAATACAAAAATATTTTGGGAATATGTGATCTTCATATATTTAGATGAAATTTGATAGAATCATTTAATAACAGTAGCAACACAGCTCAGTGTTAAGCGTATAGTGCTAACAATTGAAGGGTCACGGGTTCGAGCCTCGATCCAGTGTTGCTGGCCAGACCTTGGATATATGTGACTGCAGTTCAATCGTTTTCTATGAGAGTTTGCCAATTAATCCAATTTCATTGTTGAAATGATTCCTAACAAATTGGCCAATTAATCTGATTTCATTGTTGAAATGGTTCCTACCAAATTGGCCACCTAAATTGGCCACCAATTAAATTTCAAAATTTATAATAGTATTATAAATTTATATTTATATATTATGGTTGAACCTCCTCCTCACACAGTTCTTTATCGAATGGCTCCTATTCCAAGAGCTATCAGACTTCTTAATGAAATCGTTACTGCTGAGCCTGATGTGATATTTTGCACCTCAATGAACGTAGATTATCGGAGACTATTTTAACCAATTTGTTTGGTAGCCTTCGCTCATCATTATTTTCATAATTGAATGTGATGTATGAGTGGATTTTGATCTTCGCTCTTCCATTTGCTAACTGTAGATGCAAGACATTCCCTACTATGTTTTTTTATTATTTGATATTTTTACTTTATCTGATACTATTATAATGCTATTGTATATGTATACATGTATTTTTGTTTGTGTATATTTATTTTTCTCATCTATCTGTATTTTTTCGACTATTGTGGCACATTAGGGACTGTGCCACAATAGTCGAAATGGTGGTCACATTGTAATGTCACAATGGTCTAAACTTAAACTTAAATAAATATAGTACATATGTACATATATAAAAAGTTTGCTGTAGTTGTCACCTTAGGACAATCCCGTAAGGACATCTTGATAAAAATAAATAATAGTATGTCGACGACAGTATTTTTAAGATGTAAAATATCCCCAAAATACACATACAAATATGCTTACACACAAACACAAATTTTTTCTAGATCATAAAATCGTAATCAGTGATCGATTCTGAGTTCGAATCAGTCAAAATCTTGAGTTCAAATTTTCCCATGATCATAAAACTTAATCTATTGTTACTGCGTAAATAGATGAAGTAAAAACATACAATGACACGACACAACAACTAGCATTTTATTGCAAGCGCGAATAAAGAATTGCAGATGAACGGTTTGAATAAAAAATAATAATTTATTATAATATTCAGTACAAGAGCTGATTACGGAGTAACTTAAATTCTAACAGTGGTGAGATGATATACTCTTATTTAAAACAATGAATGTGTTGAAGACACGTGTTGTACAATTTCGGTTAGTCAGTGCTTGGGTATGCCACAAATCAATGGTACTACTTATTAAATTAGGTGTGTCTTATCTCTACTGGTTAGTCGTTTTATTGTTAATATTAATTACTCATCACGTGACAATGAAGGATGGTGTCATACAAGTGACGAATTTTTTGATATTTGAATATAATGGTGGAGGGTTGTCCCCAGCCCTTAACTCGCGCAACGACCATGGAACCAGTGTATACACTGTCCATTTGATTTGGCCGATACTGTATAAAAATCCATACGATGAATATGCTTCTGATAAGGTTAGCTTTGCTTCTAACTTGAAAGCTGTAGAAAATTTTGAAGGTAGCGTGTATGGTAGGGTCATAATATGCAAACGCAAACTAATCATAGTAAGTGGTGACGTAAAAATATGTATTATTTTCATATGAGTAATGGAAAATTTTCCATGAAGAGGGTTTTATTTGGCCGTATGTATGGATATATGTAGTATATAATGATGGGGATATTTTTGCCCGTTTTTCCCATAAATATCGCGTTGCAATCGCGTTAACCGCAACGATCGAGGCGGGCTCTATGGGGTTATTGATGGCGTTTCGGCGAAACGCGTCGAACATTGACAGTTTTATTGGCGCGCAAGTGCGGTGGCACTCGTACCCCCCGGGACGCCGTTGCATTTATTTCAATAATCCGTCAATGGTTATTCAATTTGGGCGAAAACGATGAGAATTTCGCAGGTCGATTGTTATGGACCGTCGGGTACTTGCGGGGCAACGGTGGCACTCTGCGAGATTCGATTTACGAATTCCTACACTGCGCTCGTGTTGAGTAATTTATTTTATTTTTCTATGTAATCAAACTTCTAATTTTAAATGTAGGATGTATCCAGCGAAGGATTCAGAATATTTTTTTAAGGAGGGAGGGGCGATATTTTGAAAAAATAAATTAATAAATACAATACAAACTTTTCACATGATGGGCCAAATGTTGTGGTATGTACATACATAGATGTTGAGGGGTCAATAACTTTTTTTTACACGGCTTTTATATTTTTCACTTCGCTAATAGTTCAGGCAATATTCCTAGGTTTGAAACCTGAGGTAGTGGTAGTGGATTGTTACGGTATGGTCCGCCACGTCGTTCGCTTGAACGGACTCGCCGTCTCAATTCTGTTTGCTTTGCGATTCTGACGAATTTTTATGTATAGGCGTTCCTACGAAGACAAAACATTTTTTTATAAGGCTATTTTTAGTTTCACTTCGCCTATGGGTCTGACACTATTCCTACATTCTTCCGATAAGCTTGAAACTTTGCCATTTTGGGCTTTTTGGTCACCGATAGAAAAAAAAATCACTTCCGATAGTTCGATGGTGAAAAATAATCGTAATAAACACGTTTTAGAAAGTAAAAAATTTTGAGATATTGACATTTAGTAGTCAGTAACATATTTGACTTTCCGCCACCTACTTGTTTTGTCAGATTATAATTGTTTAAACGCCTACAACTTTATCTTATAAAATTTGCATTATAGGCTCTCATTATTTCTCATACATATTCATTTATATTTATATATATTTACTTCACTCATAGGTATAAATTAGCTTATTCACTCATGAATAAACTAATTACATACAAATAATATCGAACGTATGGAGATTAGGGATCGTAATATTTTGCAAACTTTTCCGAATCGCTAAACGGTAAATGGTTTTTCTTACTACTGGTGTACCGGTATTTACCGGTAAATGAAAATAGTTTTTTTTCTGTATTAGATAACTGTATGTGGTTACTTTTTCTAAAAACGTTAACCTAGATTGAATCGTAAACAATTAAAAATAGATCTCGGGTGAATAATGTCATATAAATATGCATTAAAGTAAATTCATAATAATAAATAAATTGTATTTTTTTATAACCAATGATATTTATTTATTTAAAGTTTGGACCATTTGAAAGTTTTGATTAAAAGGTTTTTTAATTAGTTTTTTCTGACTTATAAAGCATATTGAATGTACTTGAAGTATCATAGTGAAGACACTAAGATAATTACTTCAATATGTTGTGAGGGGAAGAGAGAATAGCAATAATAATACACATAAATAGGTGGTAGACATAAAATCATTAAATTCTGATAATCATAGTCAGTTAAAATCTCATTAACAGTTATGAACCTGAATGTTGTGGAAATGACTTAATTGATCATCCGAAAATTAAGAGTATATATAAGAATATATATATATATATATATATATATATATATATATATATATATATATATATATATATATATATATATATATATATATATATATATATGTGTGTACATATATATCTACATACATATATATTTTATTACTATTTATTTCTTTACTAATTCAGCTGTGCTGAAACTTCCTGTCAAATCAGCAGAGGCAAGATAATCCAAACAATCAAATAGAAAAAGCCACATCGTTTCTATTATTCCATAGCTATTACGTGTAGTATCCACTCTCACTATCAATATCGAGCTCAGAATCAATTGCACAAATCAAATTATGCCGACGCATCCCAGTGCATCGAAGCAGAGAAAGCCTTGGGTTGGGGTGGTCCCTTAAATTAAATATTTATCGGTGAAACATGTCGAAACGATGGTAATAACATGATTATTGGAGGTCGTTTGTAGCCGACAGTGAGATGGCAAATCGTAAATCGCAACCGAGTGGGGTGACCCCCCCAACGATGGGGTGACCGCTGGACCGCACATAATGATGGAACCATCTGTTTGATTGGACAACTCGACGCGACAGTTCGCAAAAGTGACAATCGATACCTACCGGTTTAGCGGGATTGTCACTGTGCCAGTGTATTTTGCTGTTTATGTACATTTAATAATAAAAGTTAATCCTATGTCTATCAGTCATAGATGTTAATCGTCAACTTGTGCCATTTAGGGAGTCGTTTGATGTGATTTAAATATGCCAAGACCACCGTGTTGTGTGAGTTTTGAGATTAACATTGGACATAACTAGGATTGAATCACGTCTGGCTACTTGAATTAATTGATGTGAAGTTGTCAATATTGCCAACAAGACAATTTGAATATGTCATTAGAATTGGTTACCTTTGCTTATATATGTAGTTATATTCGAATTATTAAATATTCATCTCCTTTCACAAAAATGGATAGCAGAAGAATAAAATAACCTGAAAAAGAGGTTGCAGGATACTGCATACATGCAAAACGAGTAAAATGTATGTCCCTTAATCATCATCATCATCATTTACAGCCACTCACCATCCACAGCCTGATGAAGGCTTCTTCAATACACTCCTATCCGTCTCCGTTTTGGGCAACTTTCATCCATCTCATCCAACACATTTTTAAAATTTCATCCACCCATCTCCCCCTGTGGCCTTCCTTGCATTCTCTGTGGCCTTCCTTGCACTAATATAAATAAATAGATACATTTCTAACCATTATCATCTGTGGACTATTTTCTCGGCTGCCATTTAAGAACTTCTTTCGTCCATCTATCGTTCGTTCTTCTAGCTACCTGACCACAATATAAACATACATATATGGTTATATTCAATACATGAACATATGATACTTTAAATAAAATAAAATAAAATGATATAAAAGTAGCCGAGCACTAAATGCTAGATTGAAACTGATGATTAATGATAAACAAATATTGTAAGAAACTATGTAGCTTTACTTAGAAATGGAATTACAAGTAATTGGTCCTGTTTGACAACAAAAATAAAATAAAATGGATACTGATATTGAACGATGACTAAATTGTGAACAATTGGACATGTAAAATACTAAATTTTCATGTCGTTAATAATACAATAAATTGAAGCTACCTGATACTGAAGCTACATATGTTCATACAAACATTCAATAATAATAAATAGGGTAAGCCAGAATTTCTTACTCTCACTATAGTAAAAAAAAAATGTAGCCTGACAATGCAAACTGAAACCTGTTAAAAATTGCGTCAAAATTTCATCAATTTCATCAACTGATTTGAATATTATTTGTATGCATTTTTTTTCTTACGTGACTAAACCAAATTATTATCTTAATTTGGGTCACGGTTCGAAAAGGTTAAATTTAAAGATTAAACTTAATCTTCCAAAAGCATATATTTCGGCATTGTCTCATCTAAAACACATCGATTTTACACCAGCAGTGTTCTAATTACTATACGTCGCGTAGTAAAAAAAACTAAATACAGTATAAAATATATGGGTATTGTAAGAAGTGTCGTTTATCCATGGTCTATCGTCCGGG
Organism: Arctopsyche grandis; assembly: GCF_051622035.1. Taxonomy (NCBI): domain Eukaryota; kingdom Metazoa; phylum Arthropoda; class Insecta; order Trichoptera; family Hydropsychidae; genus Arctopsyche; species Arctopsyche grandis. The sequence continues at coordinate 11,737,057 of NC_135365.1, read as the reverse complement.
AGCCTAATTGCCACCGGTCCACTCTATCATTCGATGACGATAAATCAGCATAGCTCGCGAACGGTATAATCGCGATTTTGCGCAAGGTCTTTAATTACGGCTAATTATGTGAAACGCTGCCGACGCCGATTTATTGCCGAGCGAGACTCGGTTGCACCGCAATGTTCGTTGTGGGTTCTAAAACACAAATACATCTATCTCTACATGTGTATATACTGTACAGGTATTACCCACCAAATTATACAACTGTGCTAATAGCCGCTCGAAATCATAGTGTTAAACTAGATCCGGCGTATTTTAGTTCTCATTTAGGAGTCGGTAAATCGTAAATGAGAATTGGGTCCTAGCAAAACAATAAATGTGTTTTTATTTCATCTCACTTTACTTCAGCTCAGTCTGCTCATCCAGAAATTTTTCTGCAGACTTATGTATTATGTATCTCTAGGATGTACTTAATTTGTCTGTCGTCGCGTTCTCCCAAATAACAGCAACTTATCTGCCAAAATATTAGGACTTTGTTTAAACAAATAGAAAAGCAATGTCTGATATTTGTTCGTCAATATGATTCTATGTAAAATCACAATTGACAACATTTTTATTGTTCAATACAATCTTATAAACGATGTCTATTGATATGCCTCTTCGTTGACAGATTCGAGTCTCTCACAAGGCCCAATTCTTTAAAATACCATGTATGTGGAAGAGAAATATTGCTTTGATCTCAAATTCAGGACGATGCCAATCAAAACACCACAAAAAAAGGCGAACTCAGTAATGACCAGTTTGTCGAAGATATGGAGGAACAGTTCTATAATGATGAAAATCCATCTGGTACGATCTCTTGTGATCCCCATTGCATTGTTCCTACATATTTAAATATGTATGTATATATAGTCAAGATATGGACGCCGAAGAAGAGAGAATGGGAGATGTTAGATGCCTTTAAAGTGTGGTGCTAGAATTGGATTGGACCCCAAGACGCATGAACTTCTACATCCTCAAAGAGCTGGCAGTTGCAGAGAGAATTTCCACAACATAAAAAGGATTCTTTCCAACTTTGGCGATATTGTCAGGAAGAATGTGAAGAATCTTGAAAAGCTGATAGTCACTGGAACACTAAAGGGAAAGCGAAAGAGAGGAAGGTCTCCAATGAGATGGTCAAATCAAAGAACTGGCGGGATTTAACTTGGCACAGGACTGGGATAAGTAGAGGCAGATCGTCCACCAGATGACAAGAAATGACCACGACGCTCAGCATTGAGCAAAACGAGAAAGAATATGCCTCTTCTATGTAGAACATATCCTGGTCTAGCTATAGACATTACTAGAGAAGTCTCCCTAAAAATTGCAACATTTCAATCAAAATCCCTGCATACAAGTCCAAAAATTTACACCCGTCTTCTTCAGGAGATTATCCTATTTGTAATATCCTCATTTTTTTAACTTTCCGAGTTCTTCTGGATTTGTTTGACTCACTATTTTTACATTCTGCTTAGAAGTCTTCTTTCATTCATTCATACATCGTACCCGGTTTTAATTGAGACTTCACAATAACAAAAAGGGTGCTGTAAGGTCTAAAACCTTACGGCACCCTCCAGCTACTTACGGATCTCCAACCTTTCATCACTGGTCTATTCTAACCTAGTTGAGATATATAAATTTTTTCCTATCTCCACGTTTCTGTGTCATTTTACCAATCATCGAAAGTTCCACCACTTCTCTAAGAAATAGCATTAAGGCTTCTTGCACTCTTGATTTGATGTATCTATTTGTTTAATAGCTTTGGGTCATTGTTAGCATATTCAAACCATTGGATTATTTCAAGACTCTCTTAACACGTAAGTATACAATTTTATACATAGGTCACAAGATCCGATCTTGTAGTTTATTTGAACGAATTCTATGCAATAACTTTCAATATTTCAAAAGAATTCCCCGTACATAAAAAAATGAGTCGTACATATTTTTTCAGTACATTCTTCTACATGGCAATAAAGAAAAAGGGGAAAATTATAAGCTTTGAACCGTTTACTTTGCACACGTTGCTTTCCGAAGTGCTAATTTACATCGCGAGCGCACATTGGCTAGCATGTGTCTCAATTTACACCTAACTTTCATTAAATTGTAACGTTTCTGTGGTGGTCTCCACTGTTATGAATGATGCTTTGACATGCAAAGACAAACACACATGCGAGAGACCTTTATTGCCGTAAAAATTACACCGCTAGAATAATAATTTTCGTCGTATATAAAAGCTCATGCACACGCTGCATTAGAATTAGATGTAATATTTTAAATTTTAAATTTACGCGATGATGATAAAAGGCAATTTATTGGCGCGAATGAGGGACGACCTTGTGACGGGATTTCGCATCGTGCTCTTTAAAGACAGGGTACGGTGATGAGATACGACGTCGTAAATATCACCGGTTTATATTTTTAAATTAATTGTGCGCGTAAAGTGTGGATAAAGCGTATAAATTAATCAAAATAATTAATTTTTCGCATCAATAACTCGCGCTGGGGTGCGTTAGTACCTACGGCTCGATGTAATTTTATTCTAATAATATAATGCAGTGTGGAACGCATGCAACGTGTTTGTACATTTGTGAATCCTCAATTTCTTCTAATAAAAAAGTACATAAAAAATATATTTTTCTTTTAAAAACTCTTATACAGACAGATAGAGTGGTACCTGCACGGCACGTGTTTTTAATAACCTCTTATTTTTAGATAGTTATACACATTAAAAAAAAAACAGCAGCACAACTAATCTATGCAATCGCGATCCTTGGCAAAACTTACCCCTTCTTGTGTTTTCAGTGATATTTTATCCTTGTATTGATTGAAGTTTGACAGTGATCTATCTTTCCACGGTGGTCAAATCGTCATTCTTGGCTCTAAATTGTAAGGGATCCAGAATTGGCTCTATTGCTTCTCTTGAATTTTCGGAAGGCGAAACCATACAAAGTCGTAAATCGATATAGATATCGAACACTAGGGTTGCCACCTGAGACCTAAGAATCAATTACTATTGTCCCACAAAGCAAGAGACAAAAAAAGAGGTTGACAATAGTGAAACATTTTTTGTGGGCAAAGGAAACTTGTCCGCCGGTCTCTGCATATGAGTCATTATATTTGAAAGTGGCGGAAGTCCAATTTTCAGTTCCAAAAATAGTATTTCTGTTTGATTCACAAATTGTTATCACTTCTTTTAATTCCATATGTTCAGAATCTCGGAAAAGCAGAATAAACGAATTGCAGGCCACCAGTATTTTTAAATGTTGCTAAACGCAAAACATTATATTTGATATATAATTTCGAAACAGACTTTGTATGTAAATATATGTTTATAAGTAACTTTGGTTGGGAGTCGTAAACAAGTCAAAAATTTCTAAGACGACGGTCGATTTTTTTTTTCGATTCAAATAAATTTAATAAAAAAACAAATGAATATTTACTATTAGATTCGCCATGTTTAAGCTGTTTATATTACAAATACTGAGTGAAGCCGGGTTAAACAACTAGTAATTAATATTTTGCGAAATATTTCTCAAAAAGAAGAAAAGTGGACTTATGCCACTTTCTGGTATTATAATGGCTCCGGTGGTATTATAATTAGAGGTAGGATAGGCAAGGTGCCGCTCATTGTTCCATTGTTGTAAATCCTTTGTAAAAAAGGTTCGGCAAACCTTTAACAATGCATTTGCAACATTTGAACAATACGCGGCACCCTGTGGATCCGGGCTTTAATTATAATGGTATTATAGCCGGCGGACAAGTTTCCTTTGCCCACAAAAAATGTTTCACTATTGTCAACCTTTTTTTGGTCCCTTGCTTTGTAGGACAATAGTAATTGCCAATATAGAACCATTTTTTGTGGGCAAAGGAAACTTGTCCGCCGTCTCTGTTCATATGTTCCCTCACTTTAGTCACACTTCTCACCAATTTGTTTCATTTTTTTCTTTTCGTTACATGAAATATATGTTGTACATAATATATGTATTTTAAATCAATGGATCTTATACAAATTAAAAGATTGTTCAGGAACAGAGGATGTTTTAGTTCAATTCACCATTTATCCCTCCGAAAAAGTTTGCGAATGTCGATACATATGTACATATGCTTGAAATAAATATTGTATTATTATATTTATATTTTTGGTAAAGCCACGTAGACTGAAGGAGATTCAGGTCAGATGCCAATCGTGGCTGGCGAAAAAAGTACAACATAATTAAATTCGAATCGATATCAAATAAGGGTCTCCACTCAAGCGATCAACGTCGACGACAAAGGTGAAACTAGCGCGATACAAAATCAAATTTCGAGATATAAAAGAACGGCCATTACTGACACAAATAAAAACCGTGTGATCGATCATAGCTTCACACACACGCCATTAAAAGAAGAAAAAAAAAATCGAAATCACATAGTTTTTTCCACTCGCCATTGCCACACGGCGAGTCTTAGAAGATGGATCACCGCGAGAGGAGTCTTTGTGGTCCGAAGTGGTTCCAACGAAAAGATGAAGAGAGGAAGAAAAAAAAGAAAGACGTGATCTCGCACACAAACACACACACTGCGGCCACCGACGAACCACCGAATTAATAAATCATGATAGGTTCAGATTAAATAAAAACATCACGGGCGATTTGTATGGCGGTTAAATGGGGGTAAAGGCGGCTTCAAATAAAACGCACGAGATTGAACGTTTGACAGATTGTGTTATATCTATCTACGGTTACTCTTTTGCACGATTGGACATATGTACCTATCTAACGTGTTACAGCCATCATCTGGCAGATTTTGCGAATGTTATTATTTATTGCAGATACTTTTGATGTGTCAAGTTTTGTCATTTTCTGATTTACTGTTCAATGTCCTTTCTTTTTACCAAATCATCATCATCATTTACAGCCATTCACTAACCACTGTTAGATGCAGGCCTCTACAACAAGCTTCCATTCGTATCTGTTTAGCGAAATTTTCACCCGTCTTACCCCATACCTTTTTCTAATTTCATTTACCTATCATCCTTCCGCCATTTTTTTCGTCCATTCTCTAGTTAAATGAGCATTCATTAGCTATTCATTGTCATTTAAATGCAATTTCATAGCTATTCATTGCCATTTCAATATCTTTCTACTTAATATAACCACTTCCAAGATGATTTGTTACGATTAAAGTAATTTTTTTGAAGTAAAACTTAGTATAGTGAACTGTTTTGATGTGACGTCACGCATCACACGAATTTGCAACTTTCTGTAACAATGCATGAAACTAAAGTGGGACGATTGGAAAGAAACTTCCACTAACTCTTCCCCTTGAGAATCATCTCATAAGTCATAAGCTTGTGTCTTGACTTATGGGATGATTCTTACCTCAGTTGTATGTATGTAGTTTTCGTAAAGAAGATTTTCTTCTGAATTGTGTACTAAATACTATTTTAAAACATACAATCAACTTTTTCGTCGACAAAGATGACACTACAGAGCTATCTAATCAATCAGATTGCTCCAGAAGGAGAAAATTTTCATATAAGGTTATCATATGACCATTTTCTTTCCAAACAACGATAGGATTTCATTGCAAAATTGCGATTCATTGTGTAAGTTTATGGCAAAAAAAAGACCCAATGAGTAGCGTCGCATTTTCACGATAAACATTTGCATTCAATGTTTAAATGTGGTTTCTATAGAGAAAGGTCTATTTTTATACATTTTCAGTTTAAAACCAGTGATCGAACGAGACGAAGTCCGTGTAAATTTTTAAAATGTCAGAGAAAAGAGTGAATGTATCAAGACAGAACGAGGCCATTGAAAGACATAATTGAAGCTGAAATTTCTTCTGCATCAATCTTATACATACGTACAAATGATGTGATACTAAAATATTATACAAACTAAGAAGTAAAGAAAATCAAGTACGCCACTTTGAGATTCTCGTGCCTACGCTCAAATGTGGCAAACATCCCCAACCCCCATTCCAAGCCATACACGGGATCTGATTGCGAATTCGCCAGACGGTCTTTTTGCTGTCGGTTAAATTTTCTTATTTTTCGGGCATTGGCGTTTAGGACGTTTCGTTAATTGAGCGATATCGTGCTGTAGCCGCGGGTTTGGACACGCGGCTCAGATGCGTATCTCGCGACCGCCAACATTCGCCACTTTCGGTCACAACTCGACCGCACATACACACCACATACGCAACTGACATTCCAGATCGTCCGGCTCGATACCGAGGGTCCAAGTCCAGTGCCCGTGGGTACCTCAAAGTCCATTAAAGCCGCTGCTTGACGTTTCGCTGTAAGCCGAAACCCCCTCCCGTTGCGAGATCTCGGCGAGATTTGCTCGCCTTTGTGGGATATCTGCTCGAGAAGTTACGCTATGGGTTTTATCGGGTTTGCGTGTGTGGGTGGGTCGTTTGTAATAATTTCTGTAATAATGGGTTGTTGCGATATGAATCCGGTAAGTACTCTGCTAAGGTTTGCCTGCCTTTCGTTAGTGTCGATTTTGCTCTTTCGGTTCGTCTAATGACAATGCTCACCCTTGTTTTATAATGGTCGTGTAATTATTTTTACTGTCAGTACGATGTTAATTTGATGTGTTTGGGTTTTGGTCGTATTTTAAGTTTATTGAGGTTGTTCGGTTAATAATCTACTTCCGGAAACACAGAAGAAGAGACTAAATTATATTATTTATACTAAACATTTATACATCTTGATAAAAAATTGTGCTTCCGTATCTGTCCAGAAATCAACTAAATTACGGAGAGTTTTGATAAATTTGAATATCATTCGTTATTATAATATTCGGTGGGTCAAAAAATCATCAGTGATATGTTTTTTGTTGCTGATATTTTTAGAATCGACTGGCTAGAAAAGTTTTAGTAATATCGCAGTTATACCATCATTTTGATATTGGTTTGATTTACTGTTTATAGCCAATAGTTATATGAGCCGTTATGGCTGAAAGTGGCGGAAGTCCATGTTCCGTTCCGAAAACACTATTTCTGTTTAACTCAATTCATAAATTGCTATCACTTCTTTTAATTTGATATGTCCAGAAACTTGGAAAAGCAGAATAAACATATTGCAGGCCACCAGTATTTTTAAATATTGTTAAACGCAAAACATCATATTTAATGTTTTGCGAAATATTTCTCGAAATGAAGAAATGTGGACTTATGTTTCAAATATAACGGCTGATATGTACATACGTATATGTAGATAGGGTTGATCTAAAATTAGTTGTGTGAAAACAGTAGGCATTTAGTTAGCACCTAAGGTAAAAACACACTCAAAAGTGTGGCACGGAACACGTAGATGGACTCCAGCTGTGATCTTATTATATGTATTTTAAGAAATTATTACATTTCTTCAAATATGGGAATTGTCATTATCTTGAATTGCCATTATTACTGTCAAACCTATGTCAATATAAGGATGAAACATCACCGACAACACTCTGGGAGAGTTTCTTAAGAATCGCGAAGGTATAGATAAGGCATGCTAGCGTTTAATTTTTGCATGTGAAAAACTACTTCTCAAAAAAACACGTGACGTGTACCACTGTATTATTAAAAAAAAACAATTGAGCATCTTGAATCTTAGGAATTTCAGAATCTAGAATTTGTTCCAATCCTAATTTGGTATAAATGGGTCTTTGATATAATATATAGGATTTCACTTCATCCCCAGTGATTATACTCTGCCTTTTGACAACATTGAAAGGTCAACTTTTTACAAGGCTTTTATTTAACAGTATGTTATACATTTGAAATTGTGTTTGGAACCATTTCTAGCAGCTATTGTAGTACTGGAAATTATGGAGAAATCGAATAAATCTTTCATCGTTATCGAAGGATCGAACGTGTGTGCATTTCGCTCGTTTTTAGTGATTAATATACATATGAAGTTAAGGTTAATCTGAAATAGTCAATTTTCCTTCACAGTTTAGTTAGTCAGAACAATTTATCGTTGCAGATAACAAATTTGATCGGGTATTTATTAACGACATTCTAAGCTGTCAACTGTTTTAATATATTTTTTTAATTCTGTGTTTTCACAGCTGTGAATTCTCGACAAATTTTGTGTAAAGTGATTAACTGAAATTCAAATTTAGGTCAACAAAACTGGGTGGGGGGGGGGGGGTGATCGTCATGTAATATGGCAGAACATTCACAAAGTCGAATGTTTGTATTTCAACACGACATTTGGAAACCATCGACTGGACAAATAAATGGCCGGTAGTCCGTTGGCATTCTTTGGAGGTCTCGACATCCGTCTTGACACATTGCTGACCACTGGTCCACGATCGGGCACCGGATAAAAGAGTACCTCTCTCGTTCGTACGGTTGTGTATTTTTCTGTTCTTTTTATTCCCCCGAGCTCGTCTCCTTTGACCGCTCCGTTTTCTTCTCTTGTCCGCGTGTTAATATTATTGTAATCGGTTCAGCATTATCGATCCGGAGACGGTAAGTGGTCCGGATTTAAATCCTCTGGATCGTAATCCGACAAGCAACAACCACACGGACAAAACGAACCACACAAACGGACCCAGAAGACGCACAATAGCCGTTTGACGTTTCGAACGCAACCGCAAGCAACTCACTAAAGACGATCCAAAAGTTGTGGCCTACTTGTCAGTACGCGTACGTACCAATTAAGGCCGAATCGCATTTATTATCCTTATAGAAAAATCGACATATACGTACTTATATGCAGGAATTGTTTCCCTCATTTCATTTATAAGATCTTCAATTTATCTATATATGAAATTCAATATAGATAATATGACAACTTTAAGCATTCCAACATATAAATGTGTGTAAAGATTAAAGGAAATGACGTGCGGACTAAAGTTCAGTTTGCCACCCCTTGAAATATGCCTACGGGATGTCACAGCTTTCAACTTAGGATCATCAAATTAAATACACTCATGGTACCCTAACTTAAACTGCAAACGGTTTTTGGATGGGCTCAGAGCCAGTACTAACACGAAAACACCCAAGTAACGCTGGGCAAGTGTGTTCGCTTTGCAATTCAACAGTTTTTGATGTACAAGAACCACCAAATATACATATGTACATAGTACAACCTAACTTAGATCGTATACGGGTTTTGTAATGGGTCAGAGCCTTTAGTATGTTTATTTTTAAAAGCTTTCATTAAGTCTGGCATATATCTGCTATTCGTCTCTTTTTCGGATGAGTCACTACTCATTTTCGATCGTCAAATCTATCTGAAATTATTATATTTCGTTTATATTTTAGCTCAGAATTAGTGCCAATTCAAAACAAATGTCGTCAGACGAAAAAATCGAAAGCGAGCTAATAATAGGCTAGTAAAAAGTGTTGAAACATATTCAAAAAGTGTTCTCGATCTTACAAGTCAGCCTTGATGTCATAAAAGTTTCCTGCGAAGTTTGGTTTTTACAAGCTTTTTATTAGTTTCACTAGCTGAGTGTCCGTGGTGTAATATTTGTGAGCTGATTTTGAACCACTTTAAATCTTCCAACCGCTTTGATATTCTACCGACATACGGAGATGTGCTTTAATTAAAGCAATCAAATTTCAAAAAAGTAATCATAAAATAAAATCAACAGAATCAAATGTCAGATCGACATGATGACAGCTGGAGATCAGATGCACCTGCTTGCTGCCTCCACTTTACTTCACAAGTTACATAATTGAACAGTTATAATCAATTATCGACGTTGGGATGTCTATTGTTATTTTAAACTTTGCTCATATCATTCAGAACATTTTGAGCCATAGATTTTTTAATTTCATTTTTAAATTTTCTTAGTAAAAACTGCCCAACTTAAAAGTGGTATATTAATTAATTTTTTTTTTGTTTTTCTAATGTTTATTCAATGAAATAAAAACAAATACAATCATCTCTGCCAACAGAAAAAAATATTAGAGGTACAATAAATTTTCAAGTAGGAAAAAACTGATATTTAAAATCAAAACTAAATTTAACTTAAGCAGGTCAAACCTTTTTAAAAACATGCCTGCTTATTGCTGTATATTTTAAGGTATCACTCATGCAGATGTATTGCCAATTATCAGAATTAGGGTGTAAAAACCAAATTGAGGGACCGCGCCGAACAAAGGTGGCCACTCCAATTTTAAACAAAAATTTTGTTAAAATTACTTATTGTTTATGTTCAAATGCAAAATTTTTAATATATGCTTGAGTCCTCTGTCTCATTTCTGTAGTAGTAATTTTTAGTTTCATCTCTTCCTTCATGGTTTGAAAAGATTTTTATATTTATCTAATTAGTTGTTATTTTGTAATTTTTTTTCGTGTAAATGAGCTCCTTAGCCCGTACTCGGATGGAAAATTGTAATGGGTTCAAATCAGGTGACCACGCAAGCCATAATCAACGTTTGCCGATCAAACTATCCGGAAAACAATTATTGTAGTATTATTCCACTAAACTTCAGTGCTTCAAACTATGATTTTGCGCATTAGGGATTCCTGTAATGCCACAATGCTCCAAACTTAATATATAAATATAAATTGTATGTGTATGGTAGAAAATCATATCACAAATTTATCTTTGAACATCGATTATATATAATATATGTACATATATGATTTTGTTCACAATCAGACGAACATTCGTTCCGACCAAACAAGTCCGAATACAATCATACATATCATAAGTACGCCCTCGAGAAACATTTATGCACACAGTCATTATTTAACAATAATAAATAAGCGACTGACACGTCGTTTACACCGGTCGATTCGGTTACATACAACGAAAGAGCGAATTCCAGTAGCGTCGCGCTGTCCAACAGGGGAATTAGCGTAAAAGCGGTCGCGATTAAAGTAAAGTGCGCTCCGTGCGAAAACGGGCAAAAAAGGCACGCGTAAAAAATATTATAATGCGTATGTAAAATGAAAAGGGGAAAAAATAAATAACCGCGACGACGAAACGAAACCGCGCCGGCAGCTGTCCGACCGCCTTCGAAGCCTGCGGTGATGGATCGGCCTTCCTCCCGCTTGCCACTTGCCACTTTGCCACTACTTTGCCACTTGCCGATTGCCGCTTGCCACCGAAGGCGGTCTACGTCTACTGTGATTTGCGGCAAATCTAAAGACCAGTTTCTACAATATACACAGGAAGGCTTGAAGTGTCATTTTTGAATCATTGCAATAGTAGTTGACGCAAACGTACATATGTATGAAGGCAACAACTCTTTGATGAGAAAAATGTTGCTTTAAGCAATGAATGGTATAGATTTTTGATAGTATGTATATTATTTTCATAAAATTGTAACATACGTACATACAATTCGTAACATCTCCCATTTCATAATAACGTCAAAACAAATTAAATAAAATCTTAATCTTAAAAATGGTAATTTCATTTGAACGGTACAAGCCTGTTGGTTTGATCATGAACTGGTCAACGTATAATATTTTTATAAAAATCATTACAATCATTTTAAGCCTTAGGGCCGGGCCGCACCGTGCAACTTTGTCGGCCGACTAGTTGCGCGACACGAAAAAATGTATGGAAATGTGTGGAACATACAAGTTGACGGGTGTGGCATGTCTCATCTACCTGCATGCATTGGTCTGGTCGCCCTCAACCAAGTCGCTCGCAAGTCGCACGGTGCGACCCGGCCCTTACAGGTAGACCTCAATGCGCCTTCCTGGCTAGTTACAAACAATGCAGCATTTTTACAAACCTCTTCTTGCTTCAGAAACGATATGGTCGTGTGACAAAGTTTGGGTTCTTATCCGATCGTTTTCAAACTTTGCCATTGTGCTCGGTTTGGTCATCAATATAAGAGAAAATGACGTCCGCCATTACGATGGTGTGAAATAATCGTAATAGACACGTTTGAAAATACTCTGTCATATTTCTTCTTGGCGTCTATCAAGTTCGTTTTAGCCTCCTCTTACTTTATATCCCTTTTCGCCGCCATCTCGCTATGTCAGATTTTAATTGTTTAAACGCCTATAACATTTTCTTTTTTCACTCTATATTTTATAATTATTAGATTAAGTCGCTGAATTACGAGACACTGACACCTCGAAATTAACAAGACATCTATGACTTTTAACTTGTACATAAATTATACTCAAATAGTGGTGACATAGTAGGTAGGGTAGGTATTTAGCCAATTTAATCGAGGAACCGTTTCAACAATAAAATGAGAAAAAATGGCAAACGCTGATAGGAAACGATCGACCTGTAGTCACAAATATCCAAGTCTGACCAGCAGCATTACAGATATACTCAGAATAAATTCCTTTCAATCGGGGTCAACTCGCGGGGTTGAACCCAGCGCCTCTCGGTGTCAGGCAAAAACCCAACCACCAAGCCATGCTGCTGGCTAATTTGAATGGTATAGAATGGTTTATTGTTTAAATTTAACTTAAAATGCTCGTTTAATGTGCAATAATGAAGTTTTTTTGGCAAGTTTGATTTTTTAATGCTATTTTATTGTTCATACTTCTTACATACATACATAGGTCTATTTATTCTGATGTGCGCTAGTTGTAATGTAATATATTTGAAAGTTGAGTTATGACAGTTCTGATGGTTTTACGAATGCTTTAGAATTCAATAATGCATTAATATTTGATAACTATTACGAATTATGGTAATGAGCAAAGGTCGGCGGCCAGGATGCTTTTTGCAGAACCATTTTTTGTGCGTAATCTCTGTATATGAGTATCGTATTAGAATAATTTTAAGAATGTATTCAAATTAAAAAAATCTAAGTTTCCTTTACCTGGTACTAACTAGTCAAAATATTATATATTACAACTGAAAATACACTTCAACTATAACGGCAGTTGGTACCAGGTTAGATGGAATATTTTCCAACTAGTATATATATATTACAACTGGAAGATACACTTCAACCGTAACATAAGTATATACATACATACATACTAAATGATAATCATTCCAATCCTCTTATAAAGCCAAAGATAATTATACATATATAGGTACACATATACGTGTATATATTTATGTATGTAGACAATATAATTCATGGATAATTTTTGACTTCATCTTCAACTTCAAACTAAAACTACATATGTTGAATTAATTTATGTACATATTATATTGAAACATATATGTATTATATATACATCATAATACATTATATGCAACGTTCACAATATATTTCATGCAACTTAAGTTTAATTTTTATTAATTATAAAATATGTTCACTTACATCTTAAGTCTGTTATAATAGTTACTGATCTACTGATCATTTTTTATTTTACAATTTATTTATTTTTTGTCATTATTTATAATATAATCTTATTTCAAGGTAAATGTACAGTATAATAGAAAAAAAATCTCAAAAACTATATGTAAAATCTCCAAATAATAATTTTCCGATTACTTATGATCGTTCACGTTTATATTGAAAATCGATTAAAACACAATTTGACATTCAAACCGATTAACGTGCGTTGAAGTCTAACTATCGTACTGCGATCCAATGCAATTACAATTTACTCATGCAATTACTTTCCTCGGAAAATCGATCATAATCGTCATAATCCTTTAGTTTTGTGCGTGTGTGTCCTTGCGGTCGTCGAATTTGTGGTTTCCTTCCGATGAAAATTGTCTACACATGTCGCCTTCGTCGTTTTAAAACATGCAATTATTGAATTGCATAATCACGCAAGTGCACTTACGCCACAACATATGTGTGACGTACGACTCGAGTGTGTGTTCAATTTTGTTTTACTTTTACTTTATCTCAAAGTGGCTCATTTGATTTAAAGAGTTGCCTCTTCAAATTGAGACCAACGATTCACCATCTGTCAGTTAAGTATATTGCAAGAATAATTGCAATAGTCACTCATTATCGTTTACAAATGAAAATAGTTGATTCGTATGGAATCGTCTGAAAAAGTTGTATTGCGGTTACATGTTGAAAAAATTGAATAAATCTTTCGACCGTGTCTCTAATCAAAATTATAAATCTTTCAGCTCGCATATTCAGTATTCAGCCGACAAATAAACTTGACGACTTTTTTACAACTGCAATTCAATTAAAGAACAGTTTGTGAAAATAATAATTTTAATAATAGGATGGGATATTAAGTTACGCTGAGTGAACAAATTGCTATACGAGAGATGCATTATAACATACTAGCCGTTCTAGTGTGATAAAATATCGAAAGTGGTACATGCTGTGTCGTAGTTTTATTGGATTATTTGTAGCGATAGTATGCACATTTGGAATTGTCTTTAAATATGCATACGCTACCGTAACATCATCAATCATCGCACTGGGGAAATGAGTTTTATGAGGGCATACAATGCAACCGAACGTCTTCATTTCAACAATATAAGACCGCAAAAATGAAAAAAAAATCTTCATCAGTCGATTGAATTTCGATCGGTGTTCTATATGTGTGTATAATGTATTGATCTACGACTAGATTACTGTTTAATGTTTGTAATCTTTGAAAAGTTAGTCTTTCAATGCTAAAATTCACATATTCAAAGTATCTGATGATTTTCTAATGACTGCGTGAACTGTTTCAGTGCGTTGATATATTTTTGAACTACGCTTTCGTCAATCATTTGTGGCCGATGATACAATTTCAAATTGGCAAAATATATTCGCGCAGTCGTGAATCATAATGTATCAGCGGCCAGTACGCGTTGTGCACCCAAAATGATACAAATATGAGTCACCGGCCGCATAGTGTTAAGTTGATGCCATATAAAAAATGGCATGTTTACTAGACAGATATGTAGTTTTGCAACTCGTGGTTAGTTCAAACTAAGCAGCTTTCACAATTATAATTTAATAGACCAGTAAATAATATGAGTAATTTGTAGGAAACTCGATCTGTATTATAAATATTGTTTATATGTATCCGTGTCTATCGGCGTGAAAGGATCATTTAGGGTCAGTAGATTGATGTGTGGTTACAAGTCGAAAAAAAAGCCACATTAATGAACGAGCAGGTGTAAATAGTTAGCAAGAGTGATTGCTGATTTACCACTGCCATATGCGAATTAATGATTAAGCTTTTAAGTAATTCTACTCATTAGTGCTGAATCGTTTATTTATACAAGGACTTACTTATAAAAACCTCATTGAGCTTATGCAGGTTCGTTTAATTTATGCTTTGATTTTTTAATGGAAAATTCTAGTGGTTTTATTTGTCGATATTAAATAGCCTATGGACATACATACATCTACAAAGTGGTGTGCCGTCATTGGACTAAAGGGACTAGGCAAGTGCCCTAAAATTTAAACATTTCAACAATTCA
Organism: Arctopsyche grandis; assembly: GCF_051622035.1. NCBI lineage: Eukaryota > Metazoa > Arthropoda > Insecta > Trichoptera > Hydropsychidae > Arctopsyche > Arctopsyche grandis. Next base: position 11,721,773 of record NC_135365.1, on the reverse strand, counting down.
ATTACTATTCTTAGTTTGACACTATTCCTACCTTTTTAATTATCAACACTTTTGTCATGATGATTTGACCCATCAAAATTTAAACGTTTTGTTTTAAAAATTCAACACTTTTTACTTATGGGGCCAACAGATGAACCAATTTGTCTTGTCATTTTACGATCATTTTACTGCGCCAAACGTTAATCTCAGTATGATTATTCTTTTCGGAGAACTTTCGGAGTCTTTTGAAGTATGATACCTTTCAATAAACAACATGTTTACAACTGACTTATTAAATCTTAAGCATCTGGTCCAATATTTTAATGACAATTTGAATCTTTATAGCACTTACTGCTTACTAATTTTTATTATATATACATCATACCCGTTATCATTTCATTCCTTCCAAATACCATTTATTATTGTATATTGCGTACTGTAATGTTCGTCAAAAACAGATGAGAAAAAGCAATACATGAATGTACCAATTTAAAACGATAACATAGGCTAAGATTATACCCAATTAACGTTTGCGATCAAAAACTCGTTTCATTCACTCGGTCATTTTCGCACAAAAAACTACATATCCTCCGATCGACAGATGCCGATGCACTTTTCGGCCGTCAAATTTAATGCAACTGCACTCGCCTCACAAAATTCACCCGAAAAACACGTTAAAGATAAACGATAAATAAAAACAACAGACACTCACACCGGTCATTACATATTTGTACGGGTGTAATGTTACGATAGTTGAAAAATTTTATTTCACTATAATTGCCTTGCATATGTATAGACGCGCGCATATTTCGACCATTAGACACAGATAATTAAATGTTTTAATTGATGCGCAACACCTTGAGTAGTTAGCGGGGCAAAACTAGATGTCCTGACCGTCGAAAAGGCGCACTTTTCCTATAAAAACCCTATTATTATTTATTATACGAGCCGGCTCGTAATAAATTCTAGAAACGCCTAAATGGCGTGCGCTATAAAAGGCCAACATGACTTTTACATTGAACGCCTAATAAATATATAACGCACACATTTTCCTTCGTTTGTGTACGTATAATACATACACACACATTTATAAAATATACCGTAAGTGTATATAATAATAATATAATATTAACGTTGACTAAATGGCCGGCCAATGAATAGCAGTTTTTTACGATTGAGTTAACACAAGTCGGGCAGGTCGCACACACACATGGTGCCGTCAAAACATCTCAATTCTCATTCACGTAAATATAAGCATGTTTATATACCTATGTGTAGTAAATATAGAGTATACTTATGCGATATAGATAGATAGATAGATAATATTAAGTATATCTGTAACATCGCACGTATCCATTTAAATTTTTCAGTGCGTGCGATGACGAATCACTAATTCGAGACTTTGATGGCTCTTTAGCCAAGTCGGTTCTTTTTTTATATATATATTATTATTAATAATTTAGTGTGTTTCGACGAAAAAGCGCACGTCACGTCAATTAAGAGAATATTTATTAATTACGATTCTTTTTTGATACACTAAAAGCTCGTTAACTGAACCCTACTTTATATTGAAGCAATCGTCTGCGTATTTGTTGCCGGATGGTTATGCCAATATTTCTTTTGTTAAATGGGGAGTTAGGTTTCTGCCTGATTTTTAGGAAACATATTAAACTTTCTAACTGATGATTTTTAAAAACAAATCGAATACATTTGTACAAATATTAGCCAGCAGCCAGCAGCGTGGCTCGGTCGTTAAGCTTCTGCTTAACACTGAGAGGCGCCGAGTTCGATCCCTTGAGCTGACCTCGATTGAAAAGAATTTTTCTGAGTATATCTGTAATGCTGCTGGTCAGACCAGGATTTGTGACTCCTGGTTGATCGTTTCCTATCAGAGTTTGCCAATTTTCTCTGATTTCATTGTTGAAACGATTCCCGATTAAAAATTGGCTAAAAATCCTTCCTACCCACTATGTCACCACTATTTGAGTATGATTAATGTAAATATTACAATAAAAATGTATGTACAATTCATAGATGTCTCGTTAATTGTCGAGTGTAAGTCAGTGTCTCGTAATTTAGCGACTTATATAATAAAAAAATGCTGTATTGTTTGTAATTTGGCCAGGAAGGCGCATTGGGGTTTACCTGTAATGCCTTCCTGGTATGAAATAAAAAATAAAAAAAAATAAAAAAAATCATATATGATATAGATTATTTTTAATAAATTACCGGGTCTGTGGAGTCAAGCAGAGTCGGAGTTGGAGTCGAAGTTGTAAATAAAAAATCAACCGACTTTTTCTATTTTTTTTAATTAATAGTATTACGGTATGTGTCAACTAGAATCTCCAATTTTATTGAAGTAAATCCACTAATAAATTAAAATTTAGTAATTTCTATAGAAAAAAATCATGAATTTAAATTACCTTATAAATAAAATCGTTGAATTGCACGTATTTTTAAGTGCTGTGACCAAAACTGACTGCTTTTTTTTACTCTAATTTTTCTCATTGATTTATTTGTGTGTAAAACTCATACACATATACTATTAATGTTTTTTTTTATACCTAATAATAATTTAATAAATTGGGTTACATGTCGAATTTTAGTGATTTTTTAAATTCTTTAATTTTTTATGTTTTATTACTAATAATTTTATTTGTCGGCAAAAAAGTTGGTCTTACTAAAATAGTTCAAATTAGAGTCCGAGTTTGGAGTCAGAGTTGGTGTTGAATGTCGGTGAATTTTGAACCGACTCCATAGCCTTGTAAATTACTTACATAATTAAATATTTTAATGATTTTGCACTCATTGTCATACTAATAGTATGTTCATACACAAATATGTATGTATATTTTTTATTATATATTTGCAAATTAATTAAACTGATTACAAAAAAAAGCTTACATTGACGCCTCAAAACTCAAAACTATTGCTCAATTTTTATAATTAAATGTTCCTTGGGTGCAGCCAGGTGTTTTGTTTTAGTTTGATATATTTGCATGTACCTACCATTATATTTATCTATACATAAAGATAGGTTCTTACAAAAATATATTATTTATCATGAACGTATTACATATTATGTAATTTTCTATATCGTTTCTTATAAGGATGTATTAATTACACATTTGTACAATATTTTCGAATTCTTTGTATTTGTATGATTAGAATGATTGTTTTCCACATTATTGATTTAGCATATTGATAACTGGCTATTCTACCATAATAAATATGAAAAAAATAGCGTAAAAAGAAGTTATAAAACATTGTCATTTAAAAATGAAAACCAACCTTTACGGGTGGTTTATGTCGTTGGGTCGTTTTCGGCTCGCGCGTCCGGTGGCATTTTCCCACTTCAAAAATACAATATATATTAAAATTTGATCTGGAAAGGGTGACCCAGTAGTTCAAATCTCAATTCGAATTAGTAACAACAAACCGTGAAATTTAAGCTGCCCATAAATCAATGGCACCCTTGTTTTTTCGAACGACCCTCCTTCGATCGTAAAAAAGCACACCGCCACTTCTCCAACTTGTATTTGCCGACTGAACTCCCACACAGATCGACAAAATATTTTATTTATATACAAGTTTTCATATTAATATTCGCAACTATAAATCAATACTCATATTACAAATTATAAATCGATATACAGCAATAATAAAATTTGATCAATAAAAATATAAATTATATAAATAGTATCTATTTATAATTGAATGCATGACATAATATTTTTTTAAATATATATTTATATACATATTTTTTTTAATACAAATCGACAGTTTGAGATGTGACGATTCGAGGGCAGTGTCCCTCAATTGCCGATCGCGCATATACATACATAAATCCGCATGGAGAGAGAGAGAGCTGGGGGGTCCACAGAAATCTCAATTTAGATATTTAGATGAGTGAGCTACCGGTGTGGCCGATACTCTGTGAATTTATTGCCATGGGATATCAATTTTCCGCTAAATATTCCAGCCATAACAGCCCCAGAGAGGGTGGACTCAAGGGGTGGGTGAGGAGGGTAGGACAATACAAAATGGGGGACCGTTTGTTGGCCCCTAACTAGGACGCACCCCAGTATCGTTTAGAAACGATCCTTAAACACATCAAAGGAAGATAGATACGGTGAAACTACTGTTATTAGTACCATGCGAGTCCGGATCAGATGATAGTTTTAGATTATGATAAATTAGTGGGTATAAAAAATGCCTACGGGCGCTTTTCCGATAGTGTATTTTTAATGGTTTTATTTACACAGTGAGTAAGTCATGAGTACATATATATGGGAAGGATAGGTCGCAGTGAATTAAATTGAAGAATCTTAAATTTTGCATCATCATCATCATTTACAGCCATTCACCATTCATTGGTGTATGAAGAATTCTCCAACACGCTTCCATTCGTTTGTTTTGTGCAACTCTCATCCATCCCACTCCACATTTTTTTTCTAATTTCATCCACCTAACTTCCTTGCGGCCTTCCTTTCACTCTTTTACATTCTCTCGTGTATCATTTCAGCACTTATTTCGTCCATTCTTCTACGTAGCTGTCCATTGCCATTTCAATCTCTTCACTCTCTCCACTGCATCAACTACCCTTGTCATGTTTCTCACCCACATATTGCATTTCTTATCTCTACTCGTTATGACGAGCATTCACCATTACATACTTCTTTGAGTGCATGTCCAAGTTTCACATCCATACGTCATCACTGGCAAAATACATTGATCAATGATATTTTTCTTCGGGCAAAGTGGCATTTTTTTTATTTAAAACCAGCGTTCATTCGCCAAAATCAACTCCATCCTAATTTCACATGTCTCTTCATTTCCTTTTCTATATTTTTCATATGATAATTTAAATGTTTTTTTTTTCTGATATATGTATTTAGAATATAATGAAATTTTGGTAGAGTAATAAATTTATGAAAAAAGTCCACAATGATTAAATTAACTAAATCTTCGATCATGTAAAATATCGTAATACAAAACAAATTTTTGAAGTGTTTTTGTAGAACATTGCTAGAATTGAGGAAGCATAAAAAGTTTTGAACTTCGAATGCAACTATGACTCCTTCGTCGCTTTAAATGATTTTTAATGACAGAAAACTATATTTTTTCATAAAAGTTTGTACTTTAAGGCCACAAAGGTAGCCAAATTATGATACGATTCCCATATTTGAAGAAAGTAAACGTTTTACATTTCTTCAAATATGGGAATCACCGATATCGATCACTGTCAAACCTATGTCAATACAAGGATAAAACATCACCGAAAACACTCCAGGAGGTGAGTTTTGGATAGGATCGCGATGTTATAGATTAGGCGTGCTAGTGGTTTTTTGCATATGTAAAACTATCTAAAAAAAATACGTGCCGTGTATTTTCTACTCCGTGTGTCTGCACCTTAACAAATAAAATTTGAAACTTCTATTGATGTTGACAAAACTGATACAAGATAATGATCAAAAATGGAAATTTGTAAAACAGCCACTCTTATCCTTTACCCGCAAAAAAATTAAAGCTAGGACATACGTACGTAGTTCTAAATTTAATTCCTAGGCAATTTCTACTTGTAATAACAACCATATGAGCCATTTTAATTGAACGTGGCATAAGTCCACTTTTCTACATTTGGAGAAATATCTCGCAAAACATGTTTGTATATAATATATACATATGAGCCGTTGTATGTGGCGTAAGTCCAATTTTCTTCATTTCAAGAAATATCTCGCAAAATATTTATTATTTTAAAATACTGGTGACCTGTAATACGTTCATTCTGCTTTTCCAAAATTCAGACATATCGCATTAAAAGAAGTGATAACAAATTGTGAATTAATTAAAACAGAAATAGTATTTTTGGAACTGAAAATTGGACTTCCGCCTCTTTCGGATATTACGGCTCATATGTATGTACGTATATCTACATATTTTATCCCATCACAATGCCCTTGTTCGCTTTTGGCATTGAAATTAGCACAGAAAAAACCCCCACACAAGGCAACATAAACTACACTTACATAAATATATTTGTGATTAATTTTATCCGATCCTTACTTAACCAACTCATCCTGCCGTTCCCTCGAAAAGACGTTATATCGAGGATTCGCCGCGTAATATTCATACAATACGGCTTCCTCAATAAATAATTGATATGATCAAGGAGTACTCGAGCCCACGATTCCCTCGCATTTATACATCATATTATTTTATATAATATATACGTACATACATATATCTCAAGAGTATGAAGAGCTCGCGTTTTATTGCACGATCATTATTCATTTCCGCTAAATATTTTCAAAAGTTTATTGAGTCATAAAATTGAATTGCCATTTAATGACTTATTACAACCGGTAAGTGGTGAGCCAAAGGAATCTCCTTGTAAGGGTGATACTATAAGCACCTGTCATCGTCACTGCAAAAATTGAATTTGTTCATCATCATCATCATCATTAACATCGTCGTCCTCGCGAAATTATAACGATATATGGCGATATGATATGAGTGCCATTTTTATTTTTATTTTTATTGTTATCATGATATCATATACAAGTATTCATGCATATGTACATACGTGTAGTTTGTCGAGACGCCTCGTCTCGACTTTACCTTTTACGACCGACTATAAAAATCAATCAATGCGATCACACCTGCCCCCGCTGTACGATAATAATAGTAAAATGGGTATATTAGCATATGCAAATTGGTAGAAGTGCGAAAATGGTCGTAGATATTACTGTTAGATCTTACGCTCGATCGCTTGTAAATATTGTTTTAAATTAGCATTATAAATTAAAGCGTGTTAGCTAGATAAAGCGTAGACTATTTTTTTTGTATTTTATTGCCGTACGCTTCAGTTGATTTTTAAGTGTGAAATATTTAAGGCTTACATATGTTTGGATAGTCGTAAACGAAAATCTAACACTTTCTTCGGAATAATTCATGGGTGCGGCAGAGAAATCGGACATTTTCAAATTCAAGTAATTATAATTAATTTTCTTAATGTATGTACTTTTATTAATATATTAGTAACTAGTAAAAATATTCCATATTATATTTCTTCTGGTAACATACATAGGTATATATATATGTAAACCATAAAGAGGTAATTTAACTCATATGTACATACATTCATATATGTATGTATAACGCTACTTTCGATTATTTTACAGCTGTATACATTTTACATATGTATATAACATAGAAGTTAATAGTTAATCTATTTAAGCAGAGTATTTAAATTCACCAGGAAGAGCCTTCTAGTCTTGTAAAAATTGTATGAATCATCAAGGTTCATTTGTAAAGAATTTGTATTAAAAAACTCCAAATATCAGTTACATTTCAAAATTCATTAAAAAAATGCATTCAATTCATTTTTTTATAATAAATTAAATAATATGCTAATAACTACTATCCAATGATATTAATTTTAAAATAAAAGTAGCATTTTTACTGTATTATTTTAATTTGAAAAAATATTCGGCTTTTACTGCCTCACCTGCACATGTCTTCAACTATTTTAATTTCTTTCATATTTAGAATTGTAATATTATAAAAAAAAGATAATTAACATATGTTAATTTAATGTTAAATATATGTAATACAGTATCTTTAATTATTGTTTTACTACTTTTCAATGTTTTAAGTATCACATATTACAGCATAAAACCGCATACATACACGTGTAACCTTTAGCGTCCATTTAAAATTGCACTATATTCTTTGAATAACATTGTCGCTTTTACATCAATCGCGAGAAAATTTGACTTGATTCTTGATTACGGTTTTTAGAAAATGTGTGTATTTTAGATTAAATCGAACACCGATTATCCTATCACGCAAGAGCTTCAAATCGGTTAATAAAATTACAATATTATATTTTTATTTCAAAAAATTTAACCGACCGGAAGTGATACCCTCCCTTTTACAAATATGATATAACCTCTTTTTAATTTTTCATTTGATTTTTTCGTTTCAAATCATTGGATGGATTGAGCTAAAACTTTGTACGTACATATGTATAATGGTTTGTACTATCCAGCACTGCATGTCAACAGCTCGGTACAACACTGCACGTAAAAGACTACTTCTATTCATAATATACAGCACCACCCGTTTTCAGCACGTTCATACTTGTTTTGGACAAGTTCAACGTAAATTCGGCTTACATATACATATGTACATTACAGAGCGCGCCGATACGTCGCAATATTGCATGCATCGTATCGTCGAGTCAAAATTTCTACAAAATGATGTTTCCGAAAATATTCAAATGCACATGGCAACACTTTCTTTGGTACTGGTGCATTTGCCACTATGCCGTCATGTGTGAATATTTCCACAGTGGCCGGACAATACCGATTTTGCTTTATATGTACATACGTTTCAGTGACATGTACTGCTGAATAGTATGAATATATCGTGTCAGCTACTGCTACTTCGAATACGTCACATGTACATTATAGAACATATAACATGAATGTGTCCATATATTATACATAGAATGTACTAAGGAATATTTTACTTGCTGATTTATAGTTGAAATTGCCGGCTTGAGTTGTACTGGTATAAACGAACCTTACCACATATTTATTGATTTATTTAATTACATACACATTGATATTACAGAATACTCTAATCTAATGCGTCAGTGTGACCAGATATATAAACATAATATAAATACTATATATATATATAAGAAAATTAGCGAGACATCTATGTTATTTCTTTATTTATTTTTATTACATTTTATACCAGGAAGGCCTTACAGGTAAAACCCAATGCACCTTCCTGGCCAATTACAAACAATACAGCATTTTTAATTTACAAGTCGCTGAATTACGAGACACTGTAAACTCGCAAATTAACGAGACATCTATGAATTGTACATAAATTTTATTGTACATTAATCATGTTTAAATAGTGGTGACTTAGTAGGTAGGAAGTATTTTTAGCCAATTTTTAATCGGGAACCGTTTCAACAATGAAATCAGAGAAAATTGGAAAACTCTGATAGGAATTGATCGACCTGGAGTCACAAATATCCAGGTCTGACCAGCAGCACTACAGATATACTCATAAAAATTATTTTCAATCGAGGTCAGCTCATGGGGTCGAACCCGGCGCCTCTCGACGCTAAGCAAAAGCTTAACGACTGAGCTATGTTGCTGGTTAATATAGATAGCAAAATTTTGAAATCATATTCAAAAAGGTGACATAATGGGTAGGATGTTTTTGCCAATTTGGTGGAGGAACTGCTTCACAATTAAATCAGATAAATTGGCAAACTCTACTATTGGAAAGGAAACAATCGACTTGGAGTCATAAATATCCAAGTCTGACCAGCAGCATTATAGATTATACTCTTTTCAAATAAATTCTTTTCAATCGCAGTCAGCTCATGGGATTCGAACCTGGCAACCTCTCGGTACTTAGTATCAACACAACCACCGAGCCATATTGCTGGCTAACGTATAATGAATAAGAAAATTGTCTTACAATATATGTATGTTAATATTATATTATATGTATAACACACCGTCTGGAATTCTCGTAGGCATAAAATCCGTATCATAATCGAGGGTTAAACGCGATTAATTACGTCTCGTATCGGTCGATCGATCGTCGAGCGTCAAGCGTTTTATTGGTTGGCATAAACGCGAAAAACGCTTTTACACCTGGACTCGGCGATATCTTCAATATTATCTCAGGGACGGACTTTATTGCCCGATTGTTCTCGAAATGATCGTATCGACGATCCTCAAACGTATTTACTCAAGAAGCCGACGCGGGCTAAATATGAAATAAAAACAATTAAAAGAAGAAGAAAAAAAAACATAGCGGGAAGGGGATCTGCATCACCTGCTTCGACGAACCTGACACAATGTTAGAAGTTTGCCGGACAGCGCGAAAAATATCCACAATTGCACTTTGCTCGTGCACTCAGATGCACGTGTGATAGTATTGTAGGCAATTTTCTTGTAAATACGTTTCGTTTTAGTGTTAAAAAAGAGTTCACAGCGCAACGCATTATCTTAATGGGTGATTTCCTGTGGCCGGTCGTGTAATTCGCGCGTCGCATAAATCATCGACACATACTCACTCATTATCACATTATAACAACTAAATAAGAATGCGGCATTTTCGATCGGTTTTGTGCCATGTTTTGCCGTAATTTATTGAGTTTTTATAATTTAAAGCCTTGACGCCGCACCGCTGACGGATGTGATCGATTTTGACTGAATTTGCATGTGTGTGTGTGAATAATATGAATTTAACTTTTTTAACGCGCTTTTCCTGCCGCTAAATGCTAATTTTGAATTTTTGATAATATACAACTAATCGTTGTGATTTCCAATTGTACGTATATACGGCCGAAAATTACTGAACGTGTCTCAAATTTAAATTAAGCACTCAAAATTTTAATGTATTTGTATCAGTTGTCAATACGTCAAATGAATTTCCAATATAGGGCGCTTTGGTTGCTTATATTTATGTATGTATGTACATATGTAGGTATTAAAAATGTAGGCACATGTAAATTACGTCAAAATATAATAGATTTCATATGTATACACATCTATGATCTTATAAAGATTAAAAAAAAATGGTGATGAATATTTTTACATACATTAAGACATCGTTAAATATTAAAAGGAATATGAAATCGAAAAATTAGAAAAGAAATATGACATTTATGGATATTTAATATTCAAAGTCATTAGTCAAAATGTTTAATTATCACATTATATTGTATGTATGTATGTAATGACAGATCATTTTTGTAAATTTTTCCATTTATTATATATGTACCTATATACATAGGTATAAAGAGACAAGATAATTAAGCTTCAAAATATGACCCTTTAGAATGTTCCGTAATACAAAGAATTCTTCTTAGCATCACGTCAATATAATCAAAACAATTTGAGACTTGAGTATACAATAGATATTCGTATCTCTAATGTTCTAACTTTCCATCTTCATTAATCTCTTAGTGAAGCTGTATTGGTCATTTTCTATTATATGACCTAGAATCTTGACCTTAAGGAATACTTTCTAAGAAAATTGTATCAACTCGAAGGAATTTACATGATGAATTGGGATTGTCTGTATAGTTGAAGGGATTGACTGAAATTTTCATGGTTTTATTACCCAAAAATAGACTTTCATAAAAGATGCAGCTAGAGACGGCATCCTGACATAAACGCGCCAACATCAGCGCGCAGTGAGGTACCCCGACAAAGGCGCGCCGAAATAAGCGCGCAAAACAAAACTACAAAATAATTTAATAATAATTTATTAGATTTCGCAGGACTGCTTATCGACAAAAATATACTAGGACTGTCGGTTTTAGTTTTAGTAAGAGGGATTTAGACGCCGGAATTAGTATGTAAACATTGCAAACTCGTAGGTAAAGATACCATTATACATACATACATCTACGAGTACTATAGAATAAAATAAAATACTTACGAATCGATTTTAATGTTGACTAAATTTTTATAATCTTGGTTTTTTCTCTTCGAACGACCGTTTGTATTTGGTTTTTTTTTCACATAATTAGTATATTTTACTTTCAAAATATATTTTTAAATAAAATACTTGGGAATAAATGCTCATTTACTTCATTAAATATTGCGCGTTTATGTTGAGACACCGGCGGAGACATTTATGTATGTATATGTACATTAGTATATGTTACAGTTCAAGTATACATTTTATTCCTTCATGAACATACTAGTTTGTTCATACACGAACCAAACTGTCCAGTTATATTGTACACAATAGAACAAATTGACAAACAAACTACGTAATTTGTTTATGCACAAACTATTATACATATGTACATACATACATAATTAAGGATTCCCAATCGTTTGTCCCATTTAATATATAATTTCGAAAGAGACTTTGTATGTATATATATAGGTTTTGGTTCGTAGAATCCGTGACGTTCAATTTAATAAAAAAACAAATGAATATCCAAATAAATTTAAATAAAATAAAACTATTCAAATAAATTTAATAAAATGTTTACTATTAGACTAGCCATTTTTAAGCGATTCATATTACAAATACCACTAGTCCTCTATTTATTATATGTATTCTTACCCTGAGTTGCAATAATTTTAAAATGAGCGGAAACGGGAATTATATCAACGTTGCAATGTGGTTTCCATAAGATTTCCCTTAAAACATCTCAAAGGTTTTGACAGCTAAAAGTTTCATGCGACACCTGGTGAGTCTATTTGAAAACAGCTTTTGACATTTCGCACTTAAATTAAAACCAAAATATTTCCTAACAAACTAATATGTTCACGAACGAACCGGAGTGAACTGTAATAGAGTTAAATAGAGCACGAATAAGAATCGGTGACAAATTTAAATAAGAGTTAGATCGTTACGACAGTAAGCTGTCTAATAAATTATTATATAATTACATATACATGTTTATAAACACACTCGAAAGTGACGTAATATCATGCACTTTGCTATGCATATTTACATTATTTCTATTTCGTTGATACGAGTCATGTATCTTATATCGGTACGGGTGTGTTTAACCGCTAATGCTCTTCGATAAGTGCTGTTATTATCCGGCGTGGCTTTTTCACACGTTTTCTTTTTAATTTTGTATTTAATTTTATTTTTCGTGCGAGTCGGGTCTCTCTCGGCCTCTTAGCAGATCAGCAATCAGCGGCACAAAATGACCGAAACGATACAAAGATGAAACGGTGCCGGCGGACTAATAGCCAATAAATAAGCGGAGCGCCCGCGCCCCCGGGGGCTCCGGCCCACGACGACACTCCCAATACACGCGCGTACAACGAGCTCGTTGTATCGAAACCTACCGAAATGAGGCTCGGGACGTTGCCAATGCACGACTTTCTCCACGTATCAAGCTATATCTGCGTGTGCAGATAAACGATAAGGATGGATGTGGAAAATTTGGTGATTAGACGTCGGAATATGTAATGCCAATCTTGATTTGACAGGTGTGAATAATGTGGTTAGACAAATGCAATGTTGCTTTATCGAATGCCATTTGTGTTACCACTCTTTAGGTAGGATGATTCATAATTCACATTATTTTTTTGAGCATACACGATGCAACAGGTTTCAAATGATGCACGTGGCTTAGATCAAACGGCTTTTATTATACGTCTAACCATCAGGCCTGCCAAAGGGCAAGTGTCTCATCTACAGTTAGACAAAAGCACTGTGCACCATGCACCCTCGCTAAACACGCAGTCATCACCAGACATCGGCGTTGGCTTGATGGTCGTTAAATAGCAACAAACCTCTCCATTGTCGTACAAATTAAAAGAAATTAGCCAGGCCTGCCAAAGGGCAAGTGCCTCATACACAGTGAGCCAAAAACTCTGTCCAAACACACTATGCACCATGCACGCTCGCTAACCACATACTCATCACCAGACTTTGGCGTTGGTTTGGTGCTTTAAATAATAATAGACCTCTCCATTGCCGTACAAAGCAAGATAGCAAAAAATATGGTTGACAACAGTAATTGGTAAACAGCGAACCATTTTTTTAAATAAAGCATCGTCCGAGCGCCGATCTTTACTCATCACTAAAGATCGTCGTTGGGAGGATACTTTTGATAAAAACTGGTTCACTCTTGGGAATCAATAGACCATTTCTGATGGAGTGGTCTATTATTAGTTAACGAGCAACAAGCCAACGCCTAAGTCTACTCTTCACATTCAAAAATATTTCTAATATACATGTACAAAAACTTCATTATAATTCTCTTAATTGTAACTTATGTACATATGTATGCACATACGTAGTAACAATAGATGAAGTTCTATGATCATGCGAAAATTACGACCTCAAGATTTTGACCGCTTCAAACTCTGAATCGATCCTCTGATCATTTTTAATTTTATAATTAACTATATTATTATTTAAAAAATTTCATTTATATGTATACTCTATTCCTGTTATGTGTTAATTTATTCAAAAAACTAATTTATCTTTCAGAATGTCTTGATGTAAAGAGATCATTTGAATTAGCTTAAAAGTTTTGAATTATGCTAACATTGTTCTCCAGTAAAAAACTCATTCCAATAAATTACGATTCATAGTATTTTTTAACCCTCAGACTTTCATTGATAAACATTAATGTGTGATAGTAAGTAAGACAGTCACGATATATGGTAATTACCAAATTGGGAATGAAAGTTGTGAATTTATTTTCAACGAGTCAAATTCATCCAAAGGATTGAACTTCACCTGCACTTTTCTTGTGTTTATAAACGGATATACATATGTATATACTTACATATGATACATGTATGTAAGTAAATAGCTAGCTCAGTGGTTAGCTTGAAATGTTTTCAATTGTGTCGTCACGGGTTCAATCCCTGGCTTTGTGTTGCTGACCAAAGCTTGGATAAGAGATTCCAAGGTCGATCGTTTCCTATCAGAGTTTTCCAATTTATCTGATTTCATTGAAATGGTTTCAATAAATTGGCAATTCGAGTTTACAGCATCTTAAATTTGCCGATTTATAAAATGCTGAAAATTTGTACATAGATTTTTCTATGATTGTTATTCAATGTTTGTAATTTGCCTTGAATCATACTTACTAATTTTTTTTTAAGTAAAATTTTTGACAATGGATTTCGTGTAAAAAAATAAATAAATAGGTGTATACTTGTATAAATAAATAAAAATATCAAATTAAAATCAAAATTTTAATCTAGAAAATAGTTTGGTGACACCAAGGGCTAATAATACTGGGTTGACATAATGCGAATAGCTTTAACAAAGTAACTTGTTAAAAAACGACTGGATCACCTGTTGCCACGTTGCGAGTAAAATCCAAGTTATTTGTCCATGCTACATACTTGGTCCAAGCTACTCAAATCGGGTCAACCCGGTAAAATATTAAAAAGTAAGTAAATAGCCTAAAACTCAAATGAATATTCCAGACATTCTGACTTATTTTTAGTTCCACATATAAACACTGTCCTTATATGTTCTGGCTTGAATCATCCTGTGTGTATGTAGGCACATATTTTTTTAAATTCACAAGAAAACAGTTAATGACTACGCGTTGGCCAACCTTACCGGTAAATTATTTATTATATTGTTATTCATTATGACGTTTTATTTTAGCACCGAAAGTTCATTAGCGAACGCGCGAACCAAATCGATTCGATCCGGTCCGTGCGAACCGGTTATTGAATAAGTTAATTGTTCTCTGCGTAATCAATTCCATTCAAGTCCGAAGAAGATACAGAAATTGAAAAATTCCAATCTGTCGATACTACTCTTACTCAAATGTACATTTGAAAATATTTACAAACATATTTGGATTAAGTCAGATTATGTCTACATATTTATATCGTATGTATGGGGGTTGCGACTAATGAGCCGCTTACGAGATGATTACGCGATCTCTTTACGAGCGGTCCGATCGATCACAGGCCTTGTCAAACCGAGGTCCGCGAGCACCCCTGGGCGGAGGCAGAGTGGGCGGGGTCGATTGTATCGTCTGCCATTAGGCGCCCATACAAATGTCTCTGCTTATCTGAGCTTGAACATCTTCTCGGCTCGAGAAACTCGCTTATTGCCTATATGGAAAAGTACATAGATATGGTGTGTACAAATCTAGTGCGAAAATTCTACAAGAAAATTTAGTCGATGTATAAGAAATTTTTTACTAAATCATTTATTTATATTCCAAGACTCTTAGAATACAATTTTGATCTAAATACATTTGCATAGTGTGCAGAGGTTTTACTATTTGTTAGCATTTGTGTGCCGATTGATATTTAAATTACATCTGAATGTCTTTATTTTCATCTCAAATGGAAATACATTTAAGAATGTAACGAATTCGTTCCAAAACAAAGTCATCACGATGACAGTTTGATTTTAGGGTTGTAATTTCACAATCATATTATAAATTTAAGCCACCGATCCTTAAATGGTCACTGAAGGTATTCAAAAACGTCCAAATCTATTTTGATCGTTTTCATATATCATTTATTGAATAATTGATAGCATCTTAATTTAAAATATTTATATCTGATTGTAAATAAATTTGTATTATATTCCAATGGATATTTTCATATTTTGTGTCAAGTCATATGTACATATAATGGCAAATTTTGAGCATTAGAAAGGGTGACTAAATATCTACACAGACCGATTCATAATTGCCTTAAATTATTTCAAATTGCCCATAGATTCATAGATTAGTTTATTGATTCAATTTAATGTGTATAATAGTGTAAATTATTTTGACCTTCAAACCAAATATTGATACAATTTAATAAGTATAAACACAGATGTTCAAATAAAGCGAAAGGGTTTGCATAGCCTTCGAAGACTACCATATGTCGTACAGATATTGATTACATAATATGGGGGTAGCTTTTAAGCCTTTTAAGGACATAAAAAACTTGGCACAACTATTCATAATACAATGACGTATTCTAGTATACTTCTTATTCAAAGTACGACGACTTTACATATATTTTAGGAAACAATAGTGAGCTAGAACGGTGACAGGTGGGTTTGCGTAACGGTTCGTCCTCGTTAGCCGTTGTTAATCAGCCCGGTCGCTTTACGAACAATTAACCCTTACACGATTCGGCTTTCAAGTACGCGCAATTACTGAATAGTGTTTGTTTGCTCTCAATTAGTTGTACCAGCTAACCTGCATAGCTACCAGCTGACGGAATTTTGTCACGGATGTGAAAAAATTGAGGATTGGCGAACAGAAGCTAAGAATGCTTTAAAAATGTATGGGTTGAGTGGATGGAATGTCCATTTGTCTCGAACCAATACAGAATTTAAATCATTAAATTAAACTACCATTAGGTTTGACACGCACATTTGAATCTAGCCGGAAAGTAGTGGCCCAACATTGACTTTTTTTGCAATGTCAAGACTGATGCATCTTTTTAATTGATAAAGTTGAAGTAAGTCTTATTTGTTGATCTCACATTGATTACGTAAAAATTATTTGAAAAGTGGTTGCCTCCAACTATGTTTATTTGAAGGATATGCTTAGTAAAATAATGAAAATTAAACTATTTTACAGACTAAAGATGAAAGAAATATAAAGTACTCACAGAAGTGAAGTATCTACATATGTAGTACATATATAGAAGTCGAAGTTCTCGGTTAAATTATTTTATTTTATTTTATTTTTATTTTACATATATACCAGGAAGGCCTTACAGGTAAATCCCAATGCGCCTTCCTGGCCAATTACAAATACAAATGCAGCATTTTTTTTTTATTATAAGTCGTTGAATTGCGAGACACTGAAATACTCGCAAATTAACGAGACATCTATGAATTGTACATAAATTTTTATTGTACATCCATCAAATTTCAAATAGTGGTGACACAGTAGGTAGGAAGGATTTTTAGCCAATTTTTTTTTCCGGGAACCGTTTCAACAATGAAATCAGAGAAAATTGGCAAACTCTGATAGGAAACGATCAACCTGGAGTCACAAATCCAGGTCTGACCAACAGCATACTCTGAAAAATTCATTTTCATTCAGGGATAGAACCCGGTACCTTCTTGACGGTAAGCAGAAGCTTAACGTCCGAGCTATGCTGCTGGCTAAAAATTAAAAATTACAATCAAAGAGTAGCTCAAAGAATCACGTAAAAATAATATCAAATTAAAATTAGAGCTCAGAAAAAAAAAAATTTGACTGAATTAATCATCACTTTCACCAAAACGTCGATTATTTTGATTGACGTCGGTATTATTTTGCGGAGACTTGAACGCGCGTCTAAGAAATTGTAAGCACGAAACCCGCCATCGGATACCCTCAACAACGATTACCATCATTTTTCTCTAACGAATGAGAAATGGCCGACTGTTGTTAATTGGCCTCGGCTTTCTATTAATCGAACCGACCGATAATGAACGGTGTTTTAATGGTACAAAGATTCGATCGGAGTGAGAGAAGGGCGCGTCTCGCGTCACGACCCGTCGTCTTTCACGCGCTAGATTTATTCGCGCCACGCCGAAAGGGTTGGACTCGGATGGGGTATTTGTATGTATTATATATGGGTATGTGCGGAAGAGGTCCTCGATATCTGATGGCGATGGTAAGATTGTGAGGGTCGGTTGTGGCTCGTCGTGAGGTCAGTCTTTTTGTATTTGTGGGGTCAGGCTGCCCACCCCTCCTCCTAACGAATTCGACGAGATCGATTGGCGAATTTCGCGGTAGATCTAAATGATCCATATAAATCCTCAGATTAACGATCTTAGATCTCGCATCTATCGTAGGCGTGTTTCGTTCGGCGTCGATTAACGATCGAAAAGTTCAAATTCGCTTTCTAAAGTTCATTTCTCGCTAATTGTATGTGACTGTTGAGTGTGTTGTGCCGACTATACATATAAATGTCCGACTCCGCCCAGGTGGCAGTTTTAATTAGATTTTTGAAAAACTGAGCTATGCTGTCAAATAGTCAAGAGTAGAATGAAATCTTCAATACTCTTAAAATTAATTTATACTGATATAAAAAATAAAGAAAATAATGAAAGATTATATCCATCAAGACATGAATATTGCGTAAAAATTATGCAAAAATATATGAAACTTCATTGAAAGTCTTAAATACTGTAATAGTAAGAACACACTCAAAAGTGCGGCACGGCATACCTAGATAGACTCCAGCTGTGAATGGGCGTGTCTTCATGTCATTATTAATTTATACGATCTTATTATTTCGACAAGTTTCTCCTACATTTCTTCAAATATGAGAATCATCGTTTTCGATTACTGTCAAACCCATGTCAATAGAAAGATAACATATCGCAACGATACAGATTTTGCGTTCCGGAGTAGGTCAAGCGTTTTATTTATGCATTTGAAAAACTATATATGACCGCATTTGAAATGTATTTAAATTATGCATTTGAAAAACTATTTAAAATATATGACAGTGAAAAAAGTAACTGTGTAACTGGTTAGCCTGTGAGGTGTGAAGGGGCGGTAGAAAGCCATTTTTGTATAGCTAGCTGGCATTGCTTTAATCTGACTCAAGATTTCGATTTAATTTTGAATGACTTCGTTAATGATTTTACTCTATCTTCCTGACTTCAATGGCAGCTAACCCCTATATATCGGTAAAATATCAAAGCGACCTGAAGAGTGGAAGAGGTTCAATAAGAGATGACAATTTTTTGACGGACTGGAATGTCAATGTACTAGCAGAGTGAAGCTAATAAAAAAATTGCAAAAACACGCACCTCTTATCTCTCTGTGTGTAACTTTTTAGACCATGGACGACTTTTGAAAAATGATTGGAGTCCGGGATTAAAATTTTTTGGAAAAAAGTTTCTATCTTTTTTTTCTACTTCCATCTACTCGTGCAATGCCAGGCAATTCAAATAGTACCTTTTCGATGAAGATTTTAAGATTAACCATCCCAATTTTGCAAAATTGAAAGCTCCTTTGGTACTAAAATATTCTGTAATAGTGTTGAAAGAGAAGTGAAGGGAAATAATGTGATCAGGAGAAAAGTTGATCTCATAGATCTTCGAATGTGGTTGATATTGAAATATCAGTATTTGGAAAAAAAGTAGTTTAATAATACACATTATCCACAGAATTGCATCTACACTAAGTATATACCGTTGCACTCGTTATTGACTAGTGACACGTTTAGTGCACTTTAAAGCACACGTACTACTGTTATTAGCGGGCGCACTGAAAGCTAATGGATTTTTTCGTCTCCCTCGCATGCGTGGTGTTACCGTAGATTGAGACGTCATCTCCGTTGAAGGATCTGTCCGGTCAGTCGTCCTGTCTCCAGTCCAGGATGTTGTCCGTTCCGCACTAGTGGCAATTTGCGTGTCGATATTTTTTACCGCGACTCGAGTACCGAGTAAGTGAAGCAAGTGAAGCACGAACATGAAGCGGGGTGTTATTAGCGTGTATCTTCGCTGACCTGCCCCAAACGCACCTGACGTGATGCTGACGAGGATGGACGGACGGACAGACGGACAGGACGAAAGCAATTGGCTAGGGATCACAGACGTACCGATTTCTAAACGGGACAGTCTCAATTCAAAATATTTTGGACTGAGAATGACTAATGATGGAATAAGTTAACGGTTCAGAAATAGTCTCATGTACCAAAAAAAGTGTCAGGGATTTGCCAGGATGATGTATGGATGCAAAGCTTAGACATTGAACATTGAAAATTTATGTCTGAAGCAGCAAATGAACTATGGTAAGAAATGTGACAAGGATAGTCGAAGAGAGTGAAGTAATTGAAATGGCAATGGGTGGGTCACGTGGCTATAATAACGGACGCAAGATTGACGAAAGAAGTGCACGAATAGTACTCGAAATAATGCAAAAGGTTGCAAGGAATGCTACACGACAAATGAGTATATGAATTAAGAAAAATATGTGGGACGAGATGGATGAAGGTGCAGATACAAAAAGTGGTACACAGCACGTGTTTTTTTAGATAGTTTTATAAAATGCTAGCACGCCTAATCTATTCCGTCACAATCCTTGGCAAAACTCACTCCTGGGGTGTTTTCAGTGATGTTTAATCTTTGTATTGACAAAGGTTTGATAGTGATTGATGATTCCCATATTTGAAAAAAATTAGGACAAACTTGTTGAAATAGTAAAATTATATGAAGAAACACCTATCACATCTGGAGTCTACCTGGCGTGCCGTGCCATTATTTTAAATGTGTTCTTACCACGAAAGTTGCTCAAAAAAAAAAAAAAAATGGAACCGATTAGAGAGAACTATATCTATTATTATACTATTTATTATTATTGAGTTAATCTTGAGAATGTGAAATTTTGAAAACGAAATTCCTGTTATATAGTTATAAAATACCTGAAATATTATTATAAAATAAATCATTTACGTATGAATAGCTAAATAATATTATTATATATAATTAAATAGCATTTCATTACATAGAATAACTAGAATAGTACCCAATAGAATACAATAGGGTATAAGGAAGACAGCAGGAAAGATGAGTAGACGAAATTAGGAAAATGTGTGGGTGAGATGGATGTGAGTTGCGCAAAACAGAGACGGGTGGAAGCGTGTTGAAGAAGCCTTCATCCAGCAGAGGATGGTGAATGGCTGTAAATACTGATAATAATGATGATATAAATAAAAAAGATTCCGATTAATTGAACTAAGAGGGGGCCACTCAAATAAATCAATTTTTTTATACAATTCTTGAAGTACATACTTTGAATAATTGAAACAGTTCCTTAAGTGTTTTTATTTTCAATCAACAATAAATAAGTAATGCTTTTAGATTTGGTTGAAGAATTTGCTTAGTTAAAAGTTTTTTGTGCCTATCATATACATTATTATAGTGAGTGTCTTATACAATAGTAATAGCCAATTCCTAAGCTTCAAAAGTGTCTGTTTGATATTTATTTATTTAATTTATTATTTATAATAATAATAACAACAAAATGACCAGTGTGACCTGACAGGTTGCCCCAAAGCGTCACACTAGTTTTACAAAACAAAATAAAGAAAATAACAAAATAAAAACAATAAAAATTCCAATCATTCATCTCATTCAAATAGTCTCGTGTTGAATCTCAAGAACCTAACCAGCTCATCAACATGACAATTGAACAGGTCCAAATGCTCATCAATCACATTAATTAAGGAACCGGATAGCCTTTACAAGAGACGAGTTATTGAAAGCAGACGTTTTCGCAGGAATAGGTTGGAAAAGTAAATGATGACTCAAAACTCTACCGCATTCAGGCGCCGAAAATTATGTACGCTCATAGTATTTGTACTGTTTTTGTAATGGCAGGCGCTCGAATGTCTTTTTCTATTACACGAATATTTGCAGAATCATATTCATCAGCAGAATGTGTTCCCATAGTAGGTTTTCCATACCCTTATAAAATGCTGTGTCCCGTTATTTTAAATTTCAATAATGGAACCCCTACTATTAACGTGCCCGGCTCGTTTTATCTCGTCGTATCGCAAAGAGCGTTGTGCGGGTCGCGATCTCCTCTTCCCAAAGTTTAAACTCAACCGTACATACATATACTAAGGTGGTGTTTATCGATCGATCGGCGGAAAGTTTTAGAAGCCCTGGGTCCTATTGAAGTGTCACGGGGTCTCTCACGCGACTATCGGGATGCGACCTCGCCCCGAGGGTCAAGTGCCAGGACCTGCCCCAACGAGGACCCGCCGAGACCGTTCACATCCGTTTCCTGTGACGTCACTTCCGTGACAGCCTGGAGAGCGTAGACAAGTTAAACGGCCCGATTTAGATAATGGTTTCCGCCGAGTGTGCATCTACGATCTACCAACAATGAAATTGCGCTCGTCGTCTCGCCAATTTGATCGAATCGCGCAAAACGGTCGATTTGCCCGGTCGAGACACTTATCGAATCGGACAGGTTAAAATTTCCCGTGCCAGCGTAGTACTATAGACTTGAGTGAATAAAATTAAATAAATGATTAAGTGTTGTTAGACCAATTTTGTAATAGAATGGCGATAGCATAACTATGTACTGTAAAACAAATAGATATATAAACTGGGTATTGAAATGGAAAGTTGTATTTACATAAATACAATCGCCTTTCAAAAGTAATTGAATGTAGATTGTTTAGCTTAAGTTGTCTGGAATTATATGTACCAATCATAGTTGCAATTCACTTGTACATAAGTGCTTGATATTTATAAGTAGTGGTCACAAAAACTTGGATTGATGAAAAAGGTTGCGGAAAATCAAACTGAATCAACATATAACTTCGATATACAATTAACAAAGTATTCAAGCGATTCAATCTGTAAGACGATTGAATATAGCTTTTTTTACTCAATATTTGGTGGAAACTTAATATAAATGTTCAAGGTTATAGAAAATATAGCTATTATTTTGTGCAATCTTAAAAAGGAAAGGAATTAGATTACCTAATGATGAAGCTCTACTATAAAGATATACATACGTATTTACTTTTCTAGGTGCCTTTTTCCTTCAGAAGCTGGCAGAAATCTGTTTGATATCAGTTTAGTGAAATCTGCCTGAAGTGTTGTTCAAATACTGGAGATATTAATAAACAAAATTCATAAGACATCGATTTTTTATTTATTTATTTACTGACTTGGGGGAGACAGCAAACCCAACATACTCAAGGGGTTCGACTTATACATTTGTATGTATATAAATTAAATGAAAAGAAAACATTCGAGATAACAATAATAAAATAAAATAATAATAAGAGAGATAAAAGTAAACAAGTAAAAGAAATAACGAAATAAAATTTAATGCAAAGAGATAAAAAAATAGAACAGTAAAATGATAACTAAAAAAACGAAAATATAGAAAGAAATGAAGATGTAGGAAAAGAAGAAATATAGAATTTTTTATAAATCGAAATTTTTTTCAAATATCAAACTTGATCCCATTGGTTAAAAAAATCATGTTTATATATTCATGATCATAAATTTATATAATAACTATTACAAAATCTTTTTCATCCCATTCTATAATTTATTATTTTAAATTTTATTATTATTTTTATCTCTATTGTACCACTTCATGGAACTTTTAATGAGCTATATATGTATTTATGTACATGTGTATGTACGTACATATATAAGTACATTTTTTGAAACTATTAAGCAATTAATATTTTTTATGGTACGCCAATATGAAAAACTGTTTTTCTATCATTGACATAACCACAACCTGCGACTAATACGTTGATATGTTTGTATTAGATTTCACAAAATACCTACCCCTGAATAAAGCCGTGTCAGTGAAGTGAATTACTAGCATTTTGCCGCCAACAAAAGGAAAATGACACGGGGACGTTCGTTGGCGTTTTCAATTAGCGGTCACGTCAACTGGGGCTCACAGCGCTCGTCACGGGGACTCAGAACCACCCCTTTCTACCCCCTGTTAATGGACGGCTCTCCACCCCTGACTGGGTGGAGGATAAGAGGAGGTGGGGTTGGATATCGCTAACGGGATGGCATCGGAACCAACGATTGACAGGCCTTGCTTGTCACATCGCCTTCGAACAATTATGTCGAATATGAGATACAAGAACCACATGCGGCCTATAATAAGCTTATGATTGCTTATAACAAACAATAAAAATATTTTGTGAATTTTTTAAATATAGAAATATTTAGCTTGGAAATAGATACAAAACCTGATTTCGAATTCCTCGTGGAAATAAAAATATCGTTATCGTTATATAAAGATACTTTTATGTCAACGTTATCACTATGCTTATGTATTTTTACTTTATCTATGTTTTTTTTTTTGTAAACTTGAATTAAGAAAGTTTTCGTTTATTAGTCATTTATACTCCTCGCATAACTTTGACTTACTAAACTTTAAATTTTGGTGATATAGAACTATCTGTCTTTCAGCTCGTGATAATTTTCAATGATATTTACATTTGTTAAATCAAAGTTTACATATGTATATAGTATATCATACTTTCATATCATAACTTTGACGCAATAATGTGGACTGGTTGTAAGTCTTCTGCTTAGCTAATTTTCATTAGAATAAAGCACAGATTCTCAACTCGACCCCAAATGCAAAAAAAAGTCTGGAGCCCAAATGCACAAAGGCTTTTTTATTTTTAACTGAATAAATAAACTAAAAAAACTTGACTAATTTAATTTTCATTTTAAATCCGTGTATCATAATAATCTTCTTATAACATCTATTCATCTGTATTAATTTTTATATAATACTTCATATATGAGCCATTATATTTGAAATTCCCTTCGTATTTGAAAATGGCGGAAGTCCAATTTTCAGTTCCAAAAACAATATTTCAGCTTAACTTAATTTACAAATTGTTATCACTACATTTTATTCGATATATCCAGAATCTAGAAGAAGCAGAATAAACTTATTACCAGCCACCAGTATTTTAAAATATTGTAAAACGCAGACCATTATATTTAATTTTTTGCGAAATATTTCTTGAAATGAAGAAAAGTGGACTTACGCCACCTATGTACAAATACAACCGCTCATATGTACATCTATGTAATATATAATTTTGAAAGAGACTTTGTAATTATGTATGTAATATTGGTTGGTAGCATCGAAAACAAATAAAAGTTTCTATGACGACGATTCCATTTTTTTCCGTTTCAAATCAATTTAATTAAAAGACAAATGAATATTTAATATTAAATTCACCATGTTTAAGCTGTTTATATTACAAATATTGAGAGAAGCCGGGTAAAACAACTAGTATATTATATACAAACATCAAAAATATATTTTTCAAATGTATTGAAGTCGTGATGTCACCTGACTCATATTAAAAGGGACTACCCGAAATAGCTGGGAGCCTGTGGTGTAAAGTGTCATTCTAGCGCTATTCATCGATACATCGATACTTGACCATCTAATGTTATATATGTACATTCGTGAGTGATATTTAAATTACAAAGAACCAACAGGGCAATATCGATTATATGATAGATATGCACGTAGTAAAGGTAGGTACATCTTGTCTGCACTGTCCGGTGCATATGCACATATTATGCATCGAGCAAGGTGGGTTTGGGTGAGGGGTGGTGAGTTGGCCGCACATGCGCCCCTCGGGGTCACCATTCAATTAGCTGGGATGGGCGGCCAACACGGGGGCGTTTATCTAATCAATAATTGGCCCCGCACGGCCCTGGAGACAACGACGGCGACTTGTCATTGCGTCGGGTATCAGCGGTGCACAATCGGCGGTTTGCGTGTACAAATGGTAAACATATGTATGTACATGTGTGCATTGTTGTGTATGCATTCTGTTTTTACTGGAATATGAGCAGTTGAAGATATATTCCGCTAGACCCAGGACCGTGACGAGTTTGTCAAGGTGGATACCATTGGAGAGATTGAGCATAGGACTGAGATAAAAAAAGAAGATAGTCAGTGTACAAATAGTATTGGATATACATTGTATAATATATACAAGTATGTACGTGGTAGACATAATTAAATTGCCGTAACTCCTGCCCGCAAAATTATTTATCGGATGGCTCCTATTTCAAAAGCTATCTGATTTATTGATGAAATCGTGGCTGCCGTTACCTGAATGTGATGCCCACCTTAGTGAGCATAGGTTATTAGGAAATTATTTTAACGTCTGGTAACCTGCGCTCATAATTATTTTCATAATTGATGTGATGTATAAGTGGAATTTTAAGCGTTTCTCTTCCATTTCGGCCTGACATAATATATTTGTCTGTGCCTGCGCTCATCATTATTTTCATAATTGGTTGTGATGTATGAGTGGAATTTTGATCTTCTGTCTTCGATTTCGGTCTCGGGGGGATGTTTTGTATTTACGGCTGGTTCTTATATGTACATATTTATGCTGACCGGATAGACATTTCCTACTATGTATTGTGTTTATTTGATTTTTTTATTGTGTATTTTATTTTTAATTATTTTTTCCTTATATTAATTTTTATGTATTATTTTTTATCATGTTTTCCTGCTTTTGCTTTTTGTTTTTTTTTTTTTTACATATTTAGGCTATTGTGGCGCATTAAATTCGAACTGTGGGTCAAATGGTTCAAATCTTTAAATAAAAAATAATACAAAATAAGTGTTCCATCAAAATTTGACAAATTTAGTCAAACTTTATATTGTTATTGACAAATTTAGTCAAACATCAGATATTGCAAATTGTGCAATTTTCAAACATAAATAAAATACAATAGAGACATATGTGGATAATTAACAATTTTCTTGATACATACATTACGAGAAATACATTATGTAGATATTTAGGTATCCATCACAACAATTAAACCAGAAAAATCGAACAATTCAACCAGGAGTCGATCGTTTCCTACTAGAGTTTGCCAATTTATCTGATTTAATTGTTGAAATGGTTCCACCAAATTGGCAACCTATCCTATTTCTCGTAATTCGAGTTTATAGCATCTTGAATTTTTTAATAGAAGTTTAAATTCAACCTTGATAATTTTTTTTTATTTTTTGTATCAGATTTGGAATATAGAAACGGAAAGAAGGAAAGTAACATGAATAAGAAAATATGTATGTATGTACATAGGTACGCGTTTTGAGATCTTTGAGATCTTGTTTTGAGAAGCATGTGCAATTATTGAGATCTCTTTAATTCAGTTTGATGATCTATAAACCTGTTTAAAGACTTCATATACTCAAGAATAACTTTTTGCTATGATATTAAGAGATTTCCAATTACAAACTAGATATATTAAACCATTGATGCTCTTTAATGATCTTTATTAACCTACTAGAAGGCTGTGGCACGTTTTAGAGATGAGTAAAAGAAGTTTTAGATGATGTTCAAAATATCTTCAAAATACCTAGAATGTTTTATAAAAGCCAAATATTAAAATATATTTAGAATCTAAATGTGAAATCAGGGAGATATATAATTCAATAGAAAGTTTTCTTAGGGAAATTTTACAAGAACATACACTCTAAAATTATTTACAGTCGAATGGCTTACGTTGTATACAAACAAAGCATTTTCAATAAGCTTGTTCGCTTTAATATAATATAACTATTCAATAATATAAAATTTCTATAGATGCAATGATATAAAACGACGATTACTGTTCTGCATTGTAAAACATGAATAAAAACACTCGTTCGTTTGACGGCCATATTGGATTCTATTCAAAACACTCGTATGACATTTATCGCACCTATAATAAAACGTTCAGTGTCCGTTTCTCATTCATTTGAGAGAGAATCGATCGGTTTTAACACAAAACACGAAATCGTCTACAAAACTTGCACCTCGCACCATTTTGAATAGACCTCATCAAGTTAAGAGTATGTACGACCATAACGCGTTGAATGACAAAACGCGCAGCCTTTTGTCCACGGAGGGAGAAAGGATTTAGCACAATTCAGCAATGTTATTCGTCGAAGTCGGATGCTGAGGTGTTGTGAGCGAGCCGTCACTAACGGGTTGCATTGCCGACGATGCACAATGCAAGTCGTTGCTAATTGACAGGTTTACTAGAGTCGGGTGAAGGGTCAATGTGACCCTTTGCGCATCTTATCGCACATGGGGGAGTATTGTGTAGAGTAGGTGACGCAGCCGGTGGCTCGCGTTCGTATGTACTATGTATAGGTACATATGTACATATGTATGTCTCGCTGGCTGAAGATCTCCTTCGCTATTGCGGTTATTTATTTATATTTCGGTGCGTTTTAAATTTATTCATTGTTAACAAACGAGTCAAACACGACGAAACCACATGTTGCATATATGAATGCATCGAGCCTGCGGCTTACCGTACAAAAAAGCCATTATCAATTTACGCTCATTATAT
Source organism: Arctopsyche grandis (assembly GCF_051622035.1). Taxonomy (NCBI): domain Eukaryota; kingdom Metazoa; phylum Arthropoda; class Insecta; order Trichoptera; family Hydropsychidae; genus Arctopsyche; species Arctopsyche grandis. The sequence goes on along the minus strand of NC_135365.1, from coordinate 11,693,432 downwards.
GTATTTATTTACGTTTAAATTATTTTGTCACTATTGTTAGTGCACTTCCGTTTACATCTACATTATTATTTTTAATTATTTTGTATGCTCAAGCTTACGTTTATAATTTGAATGTTTTGTAAAATACTTCTTAATTAAATGATAAGCAAAACGAAGGAATGTATGTATGTATGTATGTGTATTGTTTATGTTTTTTGCATCGAAAAGTATGGAGCTTTTAAAAAATCTTCTGTGACGTCATAAATGGACAGTATGACGTCACCAGTAATTATAAATGTATTTATCTATTAATTCCTTTCCAATACATACGTCATAGCTATAGGCAGGATTTTGTTAGGGGGGAATGTTGTTAGGCGCTGAAACACAGAAGCATCCCCCCCCCCCAAGCTTTTTTTTAAAAGAAAAATTTTATAAGCTATTTTGGTTAATAAATTCGCGGAAAATCAGGATCAGTGTACATATGTATGTATGTATATGCAACAGTCGAAGTAAGGTTTCAGTTGTAATATATTCCAACTGGCATTTTAGGTCATTCATATTCGAACACAATTCAATACAAACAACCACCAGCGCGGACTAATTGTTAGCATATATGCTTTCGAACATAGTGGTCACGGGTTCGATTCCCACTGGTTGCCGCTGACCAGACCTTGATTTGTACCTCCAGGTCGATCGTTTCTTATCAAATTTATTTCATTTTCATAGAAATGGTTCCAAGAAATTGGCAACCTTTACCTATTTCTCGCAATTTTTGAGTTTTCAGTATCTCAAAATTTGACGTAAATTAATGTAAAAAATGCTCCGAAAATGTAAGTTTATCAAAAATTTGTCAAAAAATGTATCTATAGATGCTTTATTAAAATTATTCTAAAAATTGTATATCGATGTTTGTAATTGTCTAGAAACGCGCATTGAGGTTTACCTCTTAGGCCTTCTGTGATATATATATATGTATGAAAAAATGCAAAAAAAAATACAAAACTAGCAAATTAACACTCTACAAGTGCAAATACACTGTCAACAATGTGCACCAGTTGTAATATAATAGTTGAGTTTTGACAGCTGTGATGTTTTACGAATGCTTTATAAATCAATAGTGCGTTAATATTTACTAGGTATTACGAATAAAGGTAATAAGTACAGTATTGCGATAAATCTAAGAATGTGTTCAAAACAAAAATGTGACTTTCCAACTCAATTTATTAGTCGAGTGACGTTTTCACGAAAACCTAATCTCTCCATCTTACCTGGTATCAACTTATAGTTGAACTGTATTTTCAGTTGTAGTATATTTTGACCAGTTGGAATGTAATTCGCCATATGAATCAACTTACGTAACTTAGACGAAATATGTATATTCCGACTAGTCAAAATATATTACAACTGAAAATAAACTTCAACTATAACACTAGTTGGTACCAGGTTAGATGGAATATATTCCAACTAGTCAAAATATATTACAACTGGAAGGGGTCTACGTGACGAGACAGAATGTTAAATTACAGAAAACACAAATATCGGAAGGCAAAGATCGAAAATCGAAAGATCTTAAGTCGAAAGATCAAAAAAAAAAACAACAGGAACAAGAGGAACAGGCTTTTTCTCCCGTATTCTGCGCGCGGACATTAATACGGGAGGAAAAGCCTGTTCTTCTTGTTCCTGTTGTATCCTGCTCGCGCAAATTAAGTGAGTATGTACCGTTTACCATGCACCATTTTTTTTGATCTTTCGACTTAAGATCTTTCGATTTTCGATCTTTGCCTTCCGATATTTGCGTTTTCTGCAATTTAACATTCTGTCTCGTCACGGAGACCGACCAAAAATATGTACATAATTATACATATGTATGCATGTACATATGTAGTATGTAGACAATATAACTCATGGATATTTTTTTGTAATCTTCTACTTCAAACTACAACTACATTGAATTAATGTATGTATTATATATTAATAATAAATACCGTTCAGATTACACACAATGCCGATAGCATGCCCACGCTAAATACATCAAAACCGAAAATAAATAAATGAAACGCGTAATATGCAAGAACATGTTTATCACCTACGTACAATGAAAGTGAATACCCACACCATTCACCCGACTGCACGTATTTGCATAAGAGCTCGTTCGTGCGATCTTAAATTGCAAGCAAACAAGAGCTCTAAATAGCCCGTATACATCTTTCGGAAGGGGGTTCGAGGGGTTGTGCCCAGGTTGGGTGGGTCGGTGGAATTGAAAAATCAATATGCCCTTACGTGGAGCAGGCACTGAAAGTAAAACAAATTGCATGAAATCAATTTGAAACGGAAACACTACACACCTGCCGCGGAAAACAAGGCCGTACCTTACCCACTTACGCTCTCGTGTAAGGGGTGATTTATTTTTAACAGATGTACCGTGGAAAACTTCTCAGGTGGTTTTCCGGGAGTTTCAAATGTTTCCTATACTGTTGACATCGAATGTGTGAAATGTATGAATATTCCTCATACTAAATTATTTGCAGAAGTTTGCTATCCAATCATGGCGATCACCTTTTCACTTCCATGCAAATCTGTTCTAAACCCTTTTTCCTATTTCGTCCACTCATCTCAGCTTTGCACCCTTTTACACTATTTTGGGTAGGTACCATTCGAAGACTTTTCTTTGTTCCATTCTTCTAGTTGCATCATCTGATTGTTATCATTTCAAGCTCTTCACTCGTTCCACTACAATTTTCTTTTAACTTTATGACATAGTGCCATGACAGGTCACCCTAAAATCAACCCTTTAGCTAGATGTGTACATATGCAAACACATTATACAATGTATCAATTACAAGCCACAAGCGTATGTATGCCTGCATCAATCAACAAATTTTGGCATAGCCGAATTTGCGAGACTTAATATGAATGGATGTCCTTATTATAAATTCCAAAAATACTGACATTTGTCACTAGCAGTATTACCGAAATTGGTTTATTTAAGCAATTGGTGCAATCAAATTTTATTAATTACATTATTTGATTATGTGCAGACTAATCTTCGATTAATCGTTATTTTAAACAGTTACTTTCTTGATTCTTCTCATTGTTAACAATCACTTAAAAATAATTATATTATTTATATTCGGAAATAGTAGTCTATTTTGTAATACCGGTAGTACCGAAGGTCTAATTATGACTAAAAACCAGTAGTACCAGTATTGTTAACATTATAGCACGTGTCCTATTATACTTTTCACGCGCGAGGTTTATTTCAGCTTGTCATAAGAATTAGAGTCTTAATACTTTTTTAAGTGTATAAGATAGAAGTAGTGTGGTATTATATTTTATTAATAAAATAATTATATGTATTACTAGTGCGAATCGTAACATATTTGTCGTCGCCATATCAGTCGACTTCAATAGATCCAGTTGTTGTATAGTAATGTTTTTTTGTAAAATCAATTATTTTAATTATGAAAATTTTATTAATTGGTTTATCTTTTTCGTACTCCTCAACACCATCTTTTGTATTTGAAAACCATAAAAAAATGATCTTCATGATACAATTACAATGTACTTGCTCAATATATATTTATTTTTTGTAAATTTGTAGAACAATAAGACATGATATAGTTAATCTTTTAAAAAAGTAGAAGTATTTAATACTGTATTCTTCAATGAAAGTTTCATATATTTTATAAACCACTAGCTGAACCCGGCATGCGTTGCAATGCCACAATAAGGCATGCAATTTCCGTTCCCGTTACCGTCCCCGTTGCTTTCCCGTCCTCGTTCCCGTTCCCGTTCTCGTTCTCGTTCCCATTCCCGTTGCGTTCCCGTTCCCGTTTCAAGTGATGGTTTGAGCGTGTCGTCATAAACCAACTAGTAACGTGGTTACCAAAGAACACCTTTCCTTGACTACACAATGGCGCTTCATACTTTCGCGTCGGTAAAATCATTATTACAAATATTATTGTTAAGAGGTTTTTTCCCGTTTTTTTATTCACAGTAATCTTCTCGGAAATTCATACAACAAATCCTGAAAAATCCATCGTAATCGGTTGAGTGGCTTAGGAGCCTATACGAGACTGACAGACAGACAAATTATATGCATATATATGTATATATATATATATATATATATATATATATATATATATATATATATATATATATATATATATATATATATAGATACTATAGGTATATTTACTGTCGCAATAATGTTTTAAATTAAAACCCCACCGTGTCTGTTAAATTCATTTTTTTTATTATTTTACAAACAAATAACCTTCCGAAATGTTTATTGCTTTTCAATCCAATGCAATCTCGTACAGCAATAAAGATCGTCCTGATTTATCGCACTGCGTAGGTTGATTATATTTCGCAATTTCATTAAAAACTTCAGGGCTTAAAATTTTCTTTTCATTATAATAAAATATATAATTTTAATGTAAATAAAACACTTTGTAGAATGTTCGACATCTATTTCCATTTATTTATTTTGCACATGTTAATAATATAAACCATTACAATACAAATACTTCTTTTTTTGTCAATATCTATTATACATCGCTAATTTATGATTTACTTTTAAATATTATATTTAGGTATATTTACACGCTACATACATACATCCATACTCGTTCAAGTTGTGTTTTGTTTTTTTTTTTTAATTCATCGATCAATTTTTTACAATCTATTACACTTAACATGTATACAGATAATGAATAAATATTATGCATACATATCATAGGTACATTCTAATATTATTATCGTTTGACACGTTTATACATCTAGGACACTTTTGCACACACCACAACATTATCGTCGTACTTTCGTGCAATCTATTCATATTTATATTCATTACATAAAACAAAATCAATTGTTCGTTCAGCTATAATTTGATTTTCATTCTGATAATACTGAAAATAAATTTCACATCTAAGTTTTGTTCGTCAATAATATAATTTGAAACCAAACAAATGAATGGCTTAAACAAATCGTGAACTTTTTGTTTTATAATTAAAACAATACATATATTATTATAGATCATAAATCTATAATACCTCTACAATTTTCTGTATACATACTATTATATAAAATAATTTATTCTTGAAATTATATATTTTATATGAAAGTGCGACAGCTAAAACTATTTGTTTTTCTAATATAATAACATATACAATTTAATATTGTACAATTTAGTTCTTCTTAAAATCAAATAGGAAGTTGCATTTAAAAACAATATTAAGTACGTTGATTTACAAAATCGACACATTCATGCATAATATAACCACCGGAAAATAACAAAAATTTGATTAAGTCCATTGTAATAAAATAATATAATCACAGACACAAAATATTTCGAGTTCATTATTTTTTAAACATTGTCTTTTAGATACATTACAAAATGTACCTACTAATCACTTCGAACATGTCCATGCGAACTTTTTTCGCATTTTAATCTTTGGCTTTTTCAATTTGTATTAAAATTTTAGTTTATTTACACACTTTTTTAATGAAGGGATCCACTCGGAGGTGAACGTCTTGGTGGCGGTGGGTATGGAGTGTAACGGGGCATCGGAAATGGGGGTAGTTTATGAAACCACATATCAGCTGATGTAGGCGGGGGCGGAGGCGCTGGGGGCGCCAGAGCGGGCGAAGGGGGCCTCAGCCATGGAGGCCACGCAGCCGCAGGGGGCATAGGCCCATAAAGACCCAAAGGTCTCCACAAACGCGCTTTCTCTGCAAGAGCCGCTGCCACCAGGTTGTTATTCTCAGCGTCCTGAAGACACTCAGGATACAGTCTGAGAGGTGCCCTTAAAAGCTGTTGTTCCATCAGCATCAATTCCATAGGATCCCTGCAAATAAAAAAAAATCAATCAAAAATCTGTCTTGAGGGTGTGAGGGGCTGAGCCCTCGGGGGCGCGGCTTTGTCTTCAGTTCGGGGACCGCAAATGAGCGCTCGGGGGGCCCCAGATCTCGATATTTCATCTGTTCGTCCGGTAATGGAATACGCCGCTAGGGTCGGTTCGGTAATTACGTGTTAATACCGGATAATAATACAATAAAGGACCGCCCGTGCCCGAATTAAAGCCCCGCACTCTAATTTATGTTTGTCTAGGTGGCCTCGTGAAGATGAACCGTATAATGACTTGTCGCGTTACATTTATATCAATCAATAAAGCTGAAAGTTGATGTGATTGTAGGTATCGTTGTGTATAATAAATTAACTTTTCGAGCAAAAACGGACACGTTCGTTAACATTCCTCAGCGTCAATCATCTTCGCAGAATATAATGAATGTACATTGAAAAAGACGACTTAAATTTTGCATTAATTATTGCTGAAATCTAAGGCGGCTCTTCTCATGTCCGTTGAGTAAAAAAAAATCATGTATTTTTTCACATGTAAATTAAGTATAAAATATGGATATTTGAAAGCAACGTACACACACATATGAGCAGTTATAGTTGAAGTGGCATAAGTCCACTTTATTTCAAGAAATATTTCGAAAAACATGAAATATAATGTTTTGCGTTTAACAATATTTAAAAATACTGGTGGCCTGTAATACGTTTAGTCTGCTTTTTCGAGATTCTGGACATATCGAATTAAAAGAAGTGTTAACAATTTGTGAATTAAGTCAAAGCAGAAATAGGGCGAAAACACACTGAGTGGGACGTGTTTTTTTTAAATACTTTGAAATATGCGAATAAAACGCAGCACCCCTAGCCCATATACATATATGGTACAAGTCCCAAAAATCACCCCCTGGAGTATTTTCGGTATTTTATAATACTTTCTTGACAGTGGTCGATAACGGTGAATCCCATTATTGAAGAAATGTAGGAGAAACTTGTCGGTTGCATATGGATTAGCATACACGTGCGACCTCCCAAACATATACTTTCTGCACGTGCAAGTACACCCGAATTCGGTTTGGGGAATACCCATTGTTTACGGTCACAGCGGGAAGCTGAAGCAAAAAAAGAAGGACGTGAGGTCCCATACAACTCAGTGTGTTTTAGGAACTGAAAATTGGACTTCCGCCACTTGGTTGGTTTTTAAAAACCAACATATACCAGTAAATTTTATCGATGTGCAGTCCTATAAAACCAAAAAGAGCTTTTATTTTATTTTATTTTGTAGTTTTATTCTGCGCGCCTTTGACGGAATTGTTCTGCGCGGCATTATTATACGCAGTTTTTATCGGCGCGGAAATGTCAACATGGATTTGTCTGGTCACCGATATAACTATGTATATGGGATAAATGGAACATATTTAGACTACTTCGTCAAAATAGTATATATTGCAATTGATATATGTATTTTTGACTGTAACATATAACACTTTGACTGTAACATATATATATGTACATACATGATAGCATAATTTATTCAATGCAATTTATATAATATACATAGTTCCTTTACGAGTATTAAAACATGAAATAAAAAAAAATTCTGTGATCCAAAATAAATCCAATATGTATGTAGCTCATAATATTATATATGACTCAAAACATTTAATAGATACCAGTGTAATTAATCTATATTACGAAATATACATACATATATGAACAATTCTATCAATAATCTGTACCTAATACCCTATCAAGAAATATCAAGACTATTATCTTACACTAAAATATTGTAAACACTATTAAGCCTAACAGCTTCCTTTGGATCATAGTCATAACGCTTGACCCGAAACTTTGATATTTGAGCCACGTTATGGCAGTCTAATTAATCTCAATTACGGCAAAGATTTGAGCAATTTCATCGATAACGGACTTCAAATAGGCTTTTTTACAATATTTTTTTTTGTTTCGATCGCCATTTAATATGCGATTACGGCAATTTGCAATGGCTTCAAACGATCGCGCCACGAAAAATTCAATTTATCGAATTGCCCGTTTAATTGAGAGAGACACGTCTCGGCATCAATCAAAATTACGAAACGGTCTCTCCTTGCCATAGATTTTCGCGTCGATTTAATATAATAGCCTCGCGTAATGGCCGCGTATCGATAACGGGAGCGGATTTAATAATAATGAGAGGACAAAAAAATTTTTTTTCGATTATTATTATATTTCTCAGAATCGATTCGGCAAAATGGCCGATTAATAGACGCACCGGCGGATTACAAGGCGGCCAGTGCTAAGTATCGATCGGGGGGCGGCCACCGCGCGAGATTAAGCGACAATAATGTATGGATGATAAAATCGGGCCTTCGAGCCGGGTCTGCGAGGCGTCGGCAACCGCTGGTGATGATGCCGGGGAGCCGATTTGGAAAAAATTGTATAAGTGTATAAATAAAAAATAATAAAAAAAAAAAACAAACGCGCGCCGCCCTGTAATTTGCCGCTAGAAGGTGTTGCTGTTGATGGTGTGATGACCGTAATGCGGGCCTGCGTTCACCGTGGACAGGGGACGTCAACCTTTCACATAATGTGCTCAATTATATTTTTTCCCGATGGAATCATACCGGCAATCACGTGTGGCAATCGTTGAAATAGTCAATTTTCGATATGTGTATCTAAATAAGAACAAATCTCACGCAGAATGTTTTGATTTGAAAAAATAACAATTTCCGTTTGATATAATGGTATATTATTTTATTTTTTTGAAAAATTGGGAATGTATGTATGTATGTATATAATTCAATACAAAAAAAAACATGAAAACAGTAATTTAATTTATGGTAAATTTTAGTATCTGGCAATCCGATAAAAGCTCTCATATAGTAATATTTCAACTTTATTATACATATGTATATCACGACAGAAATTGGCATTCGTTTAGAATTACTTTACTAATACGCAATCTTTAATATATTTTCATAAGAATATTGATACAAGATATCTTTATGAGAGAAAAATACTTAATAATATCAAATGAATTGCGTTGTGTACAAAGGACATGGTTCAAGAAATATTGAAAATAACATATATTATATTTTTAATTACTATTACACATATAACTATTGTTTATTTAATTTTTGTATTATTTATATGAACGATAGGGATCGCAGTGTCCTTCCTACCTTTTATCGGAATAAAATTTATTATTATTATTATTAATAATAATTAGAGAAAAATCATTCTTTTAATGTCTAGAAATGTTTTTGTTCTTATAATCAATACGTGTACTTGTCATTTATTTTTATTTAATACAAATTTTAGCACACGTTGAAATACATATGTAAATATTTCCAATGAATTTAGTTCGAAATTGATCGGATTGCCAGAGTGAAAAATTTACTATCCACAATGGACCTAGTAGAAAGCTTTTGCCATAGCAATTGAACGTTAAATACAAAATTTCATTGGTTTTAAAGAATGTCATTTATATGTAAAGTTTGATAATATGTAGTAAAATAAAAGTATATTGTTGCTGCTTTTGTTTATTGTTACCAAATTTAATATTTTTGATTTTATACTGTAAAAAACAGTGAAAAAAAAATGCATCAAAATATAGGAAATATAATTTTAGGATGCAAATAATACGTAAGATACGTACGTTGATGAAATTTTTTATAATATAAAATGCATTGACTACAATTCAATTATAATTTAAACAAATGTGCAATTATGAGCTATGGACGTGCACATTCGCTCTATTGTCACGGATATTCCATTAGATCCGTCTTGTTGAAGCGTGTGGAATCTATTGTCGTTTTGGGTATCACTTTTGATCCTCAGCTCACCTTTCACAACCATATCAAAAAAGTCGCTGACGTTTCTTTTCGTCGACTTGGATTTGTTTTGAGATATGCAAGATTATTCTCCAATCCTTTGTCTTCTCGCTTGCTTTTCAATTCGCTTGTGAGAAGTAAGCTAGAGTATAATGCGATTGTGTGGAATCCGCATGAAGCAAATTACTCTCTGATGATTGAGAAAGTGCAAAAAGCATTTCTTCGTTTCCTATATAGGAAAGAATATGGGTATTACCCATATCTCTACCCCACTCCTTTCCTTTTGGGCATGCTTGGGTATAATTCCCTTAAACTTCGGAGAAACTTCTCATTAATTCGTTTCGTTCTCCTGCTCTTACGTGGTAATACGTCATGCCCGTTGTTGCTGGAGCAGTTGGGACTTTATGTCCCTAATCACTATGTGCGTGGTAGACATCATCATTTGCTGGCTGTACCTCCTGCCCGCACAGTCCTTTTTCGAATGGCTCCTATTCCAAGAGCTATCCGACTTCTTAATGAAATCGTTGCTGCCGAGATATTTTCCACCTTAGTGAGCGTAAATTGTCGGAAATTACTCTAACCCATTTATCTGGTAGTCTGCACTCATCATTGTTTTCATGATTGATTGTGATTTATGAGTGAAATTTTGATTAACTCTCTTCCATTTGGGCCTTACAGGGATGTTTTGTATTTGTAGTTGTTTCTTACATATTTATTGAAACTGGCTGTAGGTGCAAGGCATTCCTTATGCTATATTTTATTTGATATTTTTACTTTATCTGTTATTATTTAATGCTATTTTTTATGTTTATGTATGGATGTATTTATGTTTAATTGTTATTTTGTTTTTTTTCTTTTTTGTGTTATATTTTTTGACCATTGTGGCGCTTTAGGAATTCCTGTTATGCCACAATGGTCTGTTTAAAATAAATAAATAAGTATTATAGATACATAATCAAGTTATAAATCGTATAAGAAAAAAAATATAATCAAGCGTTTCCTTTTGAATAAAAATATAATAATTCATTTATGCATATCAATTAAAAATCAGTTCGATGCACTTTCACCGCACGTTAATTATTGTATGAGCACACGTTGAAACGTTTACGTTTATCTAAATCGTTTCGAGTTCGTGGTAAATAAATATTATCGGGCACATCTCGGAGACCCGAAATCAAAATGAAATTAATATGAAATGATAATACAAAGAGAGAAAAAAATGATTCTTAATTGAGTGCTGCGAGCTCGGGTTCCGGGGTCGGCCACTCCTGATGGGCGTGCTCAGCGGCATCATCACACAAAACACGTCTCGCATATTTTCTCACAGGTGAAGCCAGCCCTGTGCTGGACGACAGGGCCATACTAGACCCACAGCGAAGCTTACTAATATTCCCAATACGATATAACGCATATCGGATGAACAAATGCTACTTGTAGCACTATTTATGTACATATGCAGTTCACATATGTACATATTATACAAAATAATAGTGCAAGACTTTATTGAATAAGTGTAGTAGGTACCTACTTAAGACATATCTGGACTTTATAAACATACTCAAAATAAATAATGTATCAAATAAGGGGCTCCATATGTAACATTTTATTACACTGTAACGTCATTGAAATCAACAGGACAAATTCGATTTAAATGTAATAAACAGTAGGGTATTTTAAAACAATTTAACAGACTGGAATATTGTTTCATATTGTTGAACAACAAATTTTCAACTACATACATATAAATTTGGTAAAGTGAAATATTAGAGAAATAAGCTCATAGTATAATATTACGGAAAAAAAATATTTTTGACTTTTAAAATTCGCTAAATAATTAATTATACGTATTTAAAACCAATAAAAAATCACAATCAATAGACAAAACATCCGACTATTGGTGACAATACTCATTTTTGACATAGCAATACTAGATTCTGAATTAAAGACTGCAAAAGCAAAAATCTCCCATTTTTAAAATCGCTCACATCTCTCAAACGAGAGCAAGCCAAAAAAATAATTTTCATATTCTAATTCAATGGAACAAAATAAGTAAAGATTGAAGTTTTCGTTACTTTTTTTGTTGTTGTACATACATATTTATATCCTATACATTTAAATCATATTTTAATATACGCGATAATACATAGACAAGTTACATATGTAGTCGAAGACACTAGGAACTGCTTGAACCGGATTAATTTTTCCGATTTCACTTAACGAGCGCTCGTTATAAGAAGGATTACGTCTTAACAAAAAATAAATAAATAAAGAAAAAAACTGCGCGTGCGCAACGAGCGCGATAGATGTTGCAAATTAAAATCGGATTAAGGCGCAATCGAAGAAAGTCGCGTTAATTAGCCGCGTTACGGTCGTCCTTTAATTAAAAACTCCGAGCGTTGATTGCCCACGGCAGGTAACTTATTAGGGGCACAGGTGTTAATTTAGTAAACGCGTAATTAGCCCTAAATTAGCTCGGCCAAATGACTTTGGTTGAGCATTGTCTGTGTGTGTCGGCCGTAAATCATCGACGATGCGAAACTCAATACGCCCAGTGCGGACCCCGCTATCGATGATTGTCGACAGGGTCCATGTTTATAATTTTCCCTGTTGATTATTACCTGGAGATTAATCTCGACACTGTGTGAAACGATTTTCCGGAGGGTATAAGGCATATAATTTTCATATTTGATACTATTTCGCAATAACTTCATGAAAAACTGTGCGAATGCTTCGAAAAGCAAGATTTTTACTTTATGGAAATACTATAATGTAGATTTTGTATAGATTGTGCAAAAAATCAACCTCGAGATTTTGACTCAGAATTGGTCGTTGATGGTTTTTTTTGTGTGTGTTTTGGAGATAATTCTAACACCATTAATAATATAAAACTGAAACTGTAACTGGAATGTTCGTTGTTTAGATGCTATTTTTTTTTCAAAATTTACGGTTCATCGAATGTAGTACCTTTCCATAGAGCCCTATTTTTTTTTTTAATTTAGTGAATTTCATTTTTTTCCGTGTTGTTTTTGATCCTTTTTAAATCTTCGAATACATCACATCCGAATTTTAACATATTTTACATATTAATTTCTTCTTAAAATGTCTGATGTCTTTTCTAATAATGATTTTAGAATATATTTCTTAAAACAAAACTCAAAAATGCAACCAAGACAATCAAATGATTTCTCAAAACAGCGATTAAAGAAAAATCGAATATTCTTTATGAATATTTGTACATATTATTTTTAAATTACATGTTTTCTTTCTTATTCTTTGTATAAGAAAGAAAACATGTAATGAAACAAATAAGTATGGCTCTCTATAATATGTCCGATAGGAATTCTCCACTTCTTTGCAAACATTGGTACAGAATGTACGTACATAATATAGGTATAGTCTGAAAAGTCGTGGTTTCAAGTCTTAAATAAAACGAGATGGTCAAATATCCGGTATGCGTTTGAAATTGTAAATGATGACGAATATTATAAATAATAATAGAATTCCCTTATAATCAGGTCAAATTTATGACAAATTTAACGATTTGCCGTAATTTCGAAGAGCAAATCTCCACTGGATTTTCATCGCCTTTATCGAGAGTACATAATATAAAACAGGAAGAATTCAATAAAACTTAAGTGGATATTAAATTACATTCTCAAATTACTATAGTCAAAGAGTGCATAGATTTACATTTTAATATGCACCATGATAATATGTATATAAACCATAGAAATATTTTAACCGGAAATATGATGAATTTCAAATACGGGTATTCGATCCTTTTACCCCTTTACATTCTCTCGGTTACCATTCTAGCACTTTTTTGTCCATTCTTCTAGCTATGAGACTCGCCCATTGCCATTTCAATCTCTTCACTCCTTCCAGTATATCCACTATCCTCGTTATGCCGAGCATACAGCGTTTCATACTTATTTGAGTGCATTGGACTTTATGTACCATCTTAGTGTTCAATGTCCAAGTTTCACATCCATAAATAAATAAATATAAATTAAATTTGCAAATTAAACTAAACCAATCAATTTAAGAGCCTCGCGGTACACGGTACATGTTTTTATTGTTTAGATAATTTTGCAAAAAAAGCAAAAAAAAAAACGATAGCACGCCTAATCTATGCCATCTTGATCCTTGGTAAAGTCACCACTGGAGTGTTTTTGGTGATATTATTAATATAGATTTGTCAGTGATCTATAACGGTGATTTCTATATTTAAAAGGAATGTAGGAAAAACTTATCGAAGAAATAAAATCTTACGAATTAACATGACATAAAGATACGCCCATCACAGCTGGAAACCAAGAGTACGTCCCACGCCACACTTTTCAGTATGTTCTTACCATTATAATTCAATAATTGTGTACGCTACATATACATATATGACAAATGAACGTATTAGATTTGGACCAATTTTCATGTATTCAATTTTAAAATCTAAAAATCGTCATATATACATAAGTATGTATGTATCTATATATGAAGAGCATATCACATGTCAATGATGGTGGACTTCATCATTCCACGCCGTTGCCGACCATATATCAGTCAAGAGGTGAAAAAACGGAAAAGGGCATTTAAGGAGCCGTAAATAAGCCTGAGGGCGGGGGCGCCGCCCTGTCATTAGCGCGCCGCCACCCGGGCCCCCGTCGCCCCCAACCTGTACCCCATCGCGAACCACAGCTTTCCAAACGTTCTCACGGCGAGGCAATTTATCGACCGTTTTGCGATCATTCTCTCGTTTCGCCAAAAACGAAGCCGACGAAACGCTCGCATAATGACTCGTTAGCCCCTCTGGACTGTGATATTTTTTTATTCCGGCAAAATGTTTTTAATCGTCGAAATATTATTACACCATTAATGCGACGTAATTGTGTACAATTTTTTTTACCCACATTACAATTACAATAATGTAATGGTAATATTATAGATTGACTACTTGAGCATTTCAATAGCGCTCGACATGTGTTCGCCTCTAGGCGTGTACGATTAGTGTTTATTGTGATTGAAAAAGCGTGTTTTTTCTTCTTCTTTTTGCATATAATTATATGAATTTCTTCGACGCACTCAACATCTGAAAATTTACTATTATACATTTTCGTGCTTGTTGCGTTTGTTGGACTGTTGGGCTCAAATTATAGTTATAATGCTAACTAAATTATGTAAGCATTCCTAAACGATATAATCGTTGCTTTACTTTACATACTGAATCAAATAAAAACCCTTAAATATTAAAATTAGCAATGGGGAATCGTTACATAATCATTGCTCGAATTCAATACACCTTGAAAAGAGCATAATTTGCGTTTGGAACTATTAGTGTATTATCATATTTTTTATCTATTTTATATTGAAAATTTAATCTAACATGTACATATATATTTTATATAACAGTAGAATATATTTTCAACAATAATAATTTATTGATAAGACAAATACTTATATCCAATTATTTTCAACAACTGTTGCGCAAAAGTACATGTATATCTTATTTCACGGATGTTTCTGATAAAGAGAAAAATAATAATTTGAATTGATCATATAAGATTCTGACCAACAGAAATCACTTATATCAAAGGTTCATAACTAGAATAAAGCTAGGGATCGGGGCAATTGTAAATAACAATAGACCCTTCCATCAGTGTTCAAAGCAAAAAAAAGAATTTTTTAAAAAATTAAAATGAATCTTAAGTCTATTTATTAGTATTACGCACTGCAGCAAATTTCTGTATAATTTGACTACATGTGATAAGTAGACATAGGATAGGAATTGGGGCAGAGGGTTTTGTTATTGTTGAATTCATAAAAAAACCATTTTTACAAGCTATTGGAACTTTAAAACCATTTTTACAAGTTATTTGCAGTTACCCCAAAAAACATCCGATGTCTATTCATAGCTAAGGATCTGATGGTAATTAGGGCATGAATGAAGAAATGGTTACTTCAGAGGCCGAATTGTGCAATTATTTTATATTTTTCAAGGAATTCTTATAATTTACAATATTTTAGCTACTTTTTATGACAATTTTGAATTTAATTATTATTATCAAATCAATGGATATCAAATATTAACGTTAAATAGTTTCTATGAACGGAGAGGACCGAAATTCTCCCTTTGAATAATAAAAAAAAAATAATGCCTGTGCCGAGGACATGTTTAGGTTAATAGTGGAAGAAGAGACCGTTGTTTGTTATATTCCCGCTAACTTTTAGATATATTTAATTTAGGAATGTAACCAAATAACCAATACGTCTATAAAAAAATCTAAATCTGAGGTCTATTAATAACAAAGCCTTTCGACTGTCATTTTGAGTTTGCCCACGTGAAGACTATTGAAATTTAATATATATTCAATAAACCACTTCAATTCAATTCGAGCTTTGTATCTACATTTTTCAAACTTGCCTTTATAAATATTGATCATAAAATGTAATATTACTATGTGTTTATTACAACACTTTAAGTCATCGATCAAATCTTATATATGCATTTCATATATGTATTATGTATGTACATACATATATAAAATCCATAAATGACGGTCGCTGTAAATAAACGTTTCATCTTAAATTTTATGTTTGTGTGGAACAGGGTTGTGTGAATCGTTTGCGTAAAATTGTACCCAGTTATATCATTAAATTTAATAATAATAATTGATACATTTGCGCAAAACAGAAGTCGTCCACGCAATTTGAATAAGTTGACATATGTACGTACATACGACATTTACAATGTTGGGTAAGTAGCATAAAACGCGTATCCCTTTGAACGGTTCTGACTTTTTGAAAAATATGTAAGTAAGCATAAAAAAATGTCCATCCACCTCGACAAAGGAGTTGAATTCACCTGTTTTGTGCGAAACGAACCAATAAACGACGATAATGAATACGAAATGGCAATATTAATAAGCAGTTATCGGTTCGGCGAAGGAAAAAGCGCTCGTAATGGGTGGCTCGAGGGCAGTTTCTGCGCGAAAGAAAAATGAAATAAAATTGCAAAAGGGAGGTACAAGAGGGTTCGTCTTCGACAGACGGACGTCGTAGGACCTCAGGGCTTGGGACCTTCAGGCTGCAATTTAATTCTTTCGGATCATTTCATGAAACGAAACTGTCACCGCTCAAGCAACAACCCGTGATGGTTCATGTTTGATAATTATTTATGGCAATTATATAATTGCCTTCAAGCAATAATGACAGATCTGATGTATAAAGCGTATCATACGCTTGCGAATTCATTAATATGTTTAATTGAACAAACTACAAAAACTTGACATTCATATGAATCAATTCGTGAACGACGTTGCTTAATTGGAATTAAATTTTTCAATCACTTCCGGCCAAATGTTGTTTGCTAATAGTATAATATTCAGAAAAAATTGCTTCTTAAAGGTGGCCTAGAGATTAATTTGCAGACAAATCTCTCGTAGAGTCTCTGGCAATGACATTTTCCGTAGTTAGAAAGAAACGCGACGACAGACAAATCTTTTGACTTCCTTTCTGATTTTCTTTCGTAAAATATGGATATAAACAAATACTACATATGTACATATATCGTTACATGTTATACCAACAATATAAGAAAAATCATAAAACTCGTTAAATAATTGTAATAATGTCCGGTCCATTATTTAATACGCATTTGAGCCATTGAAAAATGGTGACAAACACAACTAGGATCATCCAGATTTTATTGAACAAAAGCTTTATCTGTTGGTTGATTAATTATCTATGAGAAATCACTACAGATTATACAAAGACATACAGATTATTAGAGAAAAATCTGCCGATTTTTATATAGTAAAATCTATCCTTTAATAAACAGGGCTTTTAAGTGTATGGTAAAAATGTACCCGTTTTGAATCAAAATTAATCTTTCTTCTTTTACCGACGACTTACTTATGAAGGAATAATTTAATATAAAAGAATTACACACACATATATCTCAAGATTCAGATTGATCGGTTAGCAAAGCACCGATTTAATAGTCGATCATTATATTATCAGGTTTCATCGACACCGATACAAGGTGAATCGCTTTTCTCGGCCGAACATTTATACTCGACTTTTTTTTTTTACATGCTGAAGGCGATTTTACGACCGATGCATAACTATTGCCAAAGAACGTATATATATATATATAATAATATAAAACACTAAAAATAATAAAAACATAAATTAAAAATCAACAGTCATCTTGGGTGCGCTATGTGCATGATGCATTTTAACAATCTACATGTGTATACATAAATACATACATACATACAACCTAAATAGGAAAAACCTCGTATGGACCGCGAACCGTTCAATCGAAATTCCTGCCCCTTCGCAATTATCTCACAAACCCTTGGGCAACTTGGATGGGTCGATCGAAATAGCGCTTAAATTTGACTAAACGCCTCAAATTTGACGTCTAATATGTTATTATCGATTCAAGGCGGCCGTGTTTGCAGTGCTGTAACATTTTCTAATGTGTAATATTTATATATTATTACTTTTTTCATTAATCCATTATTTTATGCTAATCATATTCAACACGTACTAATTTAGAACGTTTAATACAACTCACATTACAACCAGTTTTTAGGCGCAGGTAATCACAGCTCACATTAGTACATTAGCATTACAAGCATCATACATACACACAAATACACATTTTGATCAATGATCTACGACAAACATACATATATATGTACAATATAATTTTAGACTTAATTCATCGAATAAAATCTATATAATATTTTAATATAAATTTTAAGATGATATTGTACTTTGAATTGACTTCAAGTGTGCATGTTATACAGTAGTGTCGTTCATTTCAACCAAATCACATACATACATTTAAATACAAACACATACTGATTTAAATACAAACACATATGATGACGCTTGATGGTTTTTTCATCGGTTTTAATCTAAATCTACGACCGGGCTATTTTTAGGGGTGATAAATGAACAAGTTAACATTCAAGCTGTTAATCCGCTTTTAATACTCAACAACACACTATTAAGCTTGAAATTATCATTTTTCTGAAATATTTTAACACCAAATTAATTCTAAAGCACATTACTGAAATGCGAAAACTAATTCATAAAGGCATTTAACATTAAAAACCTCAAACAAAAGGTTTACAGAAGCCTAATAGATGACAACACTGTGTGTCAACTGTTACTATACAAAAATTGTACAATTTGAATACTGAATATAATTCCAATCAATATGTTTAGTACCGAAAATTATAGCACAAACTCCCTTCATTATGTGGGATGCATTTCGGCAAAAATATTATGTATAATTTACGCAAAGATCTCAAATTACCGATGGGCTCCAAATTGAGCAAAATTCGCTTCGGATGTACGTGAGCGTGAAAATTACCGATTATTCGGCCGCATTCCAATGCATTGATTTAAATGCAACCGACCAATCCATGAATAGCACCTGGAAACAGGTGAAATGATAATTTTCCGACGGGTTAACCGGTAGCGGGTACAAAAGTCGCCCCCGGGGACGTTGGAATTGTACCCCACCGAGTGAAGGTACTAAGTACTAATGAAATAACACACTATAAACGAAACACTACAGTAAATTTACCGAACGCTCGAAATATTGTATTGTTAGCTTTTTTATTCAATTTTGTGAGGTTGAAATGTTTAGAATCGTTGATGTTGCGTCGTGTCGACGCGCAACAAGTTGACGCGTCCAATGCATAGTTCAAGGTCTTCGAATTGATTGATTGTTTGAAAATCTGTTTTATTTGTGTAGATTACCTTCACCTTTTCCTTTTGAAGCGTGTTTTGGCGATATTGTATAATTTACATACTTCTGCAATCTAGAGAATAATGCATATACAACGCAATGTAATATTTATATGAGAAAAACTCGTTTGAAATATTATCATCGTATGATATACATATGTATGAAATTTGAACATACTCGTATTACAAAACGTATTTGCTTATATTATGTAAAATATTAAATAAATAAATAAGACTTTATTGAGTGATATGGGTTCTGAAGTATCCATGATTTTGCCGAATCTTCAAAGGGTTGAGTATTTGTAGAATATATTTCATGATTATTCTATTATTCTATTTTCATACTTTTATATCTCTCAAGATTGTAAAAAGTTATTATCGAATATTTATTATATCATCTAAAGTCCTCTTTTACTAAATCAACCGTGACTTAAGCAAATAGTTTTCCTTTAAGAGCAAATATTACCATATTAAATGAAACACTCATGGTAAGAACACACAAAAATGTGGTATAAATGACGCGTCGCTGGTATAGGCGTGTCTTCATGTCAACGTTATTCGTACGAACTTATTACTTCGACAAGCGAAATTTCTTCAAATATAAGAATTACCGTTATCAATACAAGGATAAAATGTCACCTAAAACACTCCAGGGGGTGGGTTTTGTCAAGGATCGCGACGATATAAATTATGCGATCTAATCTTTTTTTTTATGTGCAAAACAAATCTTTCAAAAACGGCACGTTTATAAGATTTGTAAATAGATTTTTAAGCTTTTCTATCATGCTGTATACATCAATATTAAAATAAGATAATACTATAAATATTTACTAGAAAAGTAATGTATAAAATAGAAAATGATCGCTGTATTATAATCTATTAATATATAACTAAGATGTATTGTAATTTTTATACAGAGGAAACCATATTTAATATGATTAAAATAATCCACCGTAATTCATCAATACATACATGTATTAAATCCATTCATACAAAAATGGAAGATTTTCTTCGCACCCACCTTTTTCCAAGCAGATAAATCAAGATTATGTCATTGAAGCAATTATGAATTAAATAAACAAATTAACTACAAATAAATCAGAATCAAATGCATTCAAAACGAATAAATTATTTTAAAAAATCATTATGTAGAAATAAAAAAACCTATACAAATAAAACTAAAATAATCAACTCAAAACATAATACATATGTATTTACATACATTAAAGTACACAAATATACATACTATCAATTAAATAATTCTCAACCGAGAGGTGTTTCAAAGACTCGTCAACGACGCATAGTAGTGAAAATTCAGACCCAAAAGTGATTTAAAGCCGAACCTGGTGGGGCTTTAGCCCTAAGGCCCGGACCCTTCTGAAGTCGCCCTAATGCGTCAAGATTACAGGGCCAGCGGGCCGACACAACAACGCCCGATAATCGTTTTCACACATTTTACTCTCGACGAAATCTTCACACAGGGACGTAGGTGGAGGATATAAACCGACCCGCAATTAAGCCCCGCAGACAAATTGAAACTAAAAAAAAACCACACACACACACACACACCTACCCGTAAATAGGTATGCGAGATATCGAACCATTTACAGTCTACAAGAGACACGTGGAAATGGCTCGTAAAACAAAATGAGAAAAAAAAGATATTCGTACGCGTGGATTAATTACAAATGTGCTCGATCGCGATAAGATCTGATCCGTAAGTGAAAAATTGGTTCACGTTGCGTCATTTCAATCAATCCGTTGCACCTTGCGTACATATAGAGTATATATAGAGTACTCGATTATAATTTAACTGTTTTAAATTGTTGAGGTAGACCGTGTCCACTTATGAAAAATTGATATTGTACCGATTTGTAAGTAGTGGCCGTTCAATTTTGATTGATTACGTTTTTACGCAGAGGTGCGCAATTCAAAACATTAATCAGTTGATATTATCTTACGATACAATTAGACGAATCGATTATAAACGATGTATTAGTTGTGGTCATTATTTATTAGGACGGTCTTTTGTAATATGATATTTAAGACACGAATTCGGGGATTTTTAGTGTGAGAGTAAATATATGGATACTATTCAAGGGCAATCATTAACCATCTACTGCTGGATGAAGGCCTCTCCAACACGCTTCCATTCGTCTCTGTTTTACGCAACTATTATCCATCTCACCAAGCACATTTTTCTAACTACATCTCACCGTCTTCCTTGCGGTCTGGCTTTCACCCTTTTACATTCTCTCGAGTACTATTCCGGCACTTCTTTTGTCCACCGTTCTTCTAGCTACGTGACCTGTTCATTTCACTCTCTCCACTATATCTTTATCTTTACAATTTGGAGACGAGAAAAACGAGAGGTGATCTAATTGAAGTCTATAAAATTATAAATTCAGACTACTACTTTTGTCATACTTCTCACCCGCGCACTCCGTTTTAGATCTCTCTTCGTTATTCCGAGCATACGAAAAGATTCAATTAATTTATTTTCATACAGTAGAATATACAAATTCATTTATGTACATATTTTCTCATATCAAAGCTTTTAGATATTTATTTACATACAAAATTTCTTATAATAAACAACGAGTTTAAACTTCAATCAACGATCAAAAATAATCATCAGCATCCAAGTAGCGCGAAAGTGCGTCAAAAGAGAAATTCTCCATCGTCTTTTCATAAAAAAGAGAACACCACTACTCTACATAAACGCACTTATGCAAATCGGGTCAATTCGAACGGTCGTAATGAGGGGTTTTCAACGTGAAATACCACCATGAGTCAATTAACACTGAGAGCGCGTGTAGTGTAAATAAATAAATACCTACGACTTGTTTAAATTCCGCGAATAATAATATCGTACAAAACTGTGTAATGTGCAAATTATGTGGGGAATTTCCTTTTTTTTTTTAAATAAAATCCTCACCTGTCAAAGTCTGTGAGTCTCGACGAGTCCCTGAAGCCCTTGGCGAAGGGATTGCTGTCGATCTTCAATTTGGTAATTAGTTGGTTCTGGTATGCTGTGACGGCCGTGAAAACCGTCTCTGGAAAAATGTAAGTTCTGTATTGTTCCGCTTCCAGGTCGTGGATTGGTCCAGGGGCGTGCTCCCGCCATTTGACCAAGTGTATCCGAGGTTGGTATCGATGCATCGAATTCAGTACGATCTGGAAATTAAAATAATAATAGAATAAAAAAAATATCATAAAAAACAGCGACATACATAAAACGTTAAACATAAAAGCATTTCCGAAATATTACATATATATTAGTACGTCATATCCGGAATAGGAATGGGTTGATATAAAATAGCAATTAATTGTAAGCATATGCTGAAGTAACCCTTCTTAGATCATAATGGTTTTATTCTAGTCGTACTTGTATAATTGTATTTTGCTATACCTAATGATATACCTTCGAATGATTTCAACGATAACGAGATATAATTTGAATACTTGAAGATCAGTATCGTGTAATGTGTTTGAAAAACTTTTAAGTAACATGTATAATAATTTGTAATATACAGACTGTTGTTTTTTTACCATTTTGATAATGCCGAACGATAAAGTTATATTATATCATTTGTATCAAAATATTATAATACTAACCGTCGCGTCTTATTTATAAATTGATATGATATAATAAATAAAAAGGGTGTGAATGCTTTTAGGTTATTGAATAAAAATGAACCTATACAAGTACTTACGCAAATATTAAATAAAGAGAAGAGACAAAATGGAATACGTGGATGAAAAGTGTGACAAGACTAGTTAATATAGTGGAGAGAGTTAAGAGATTAAAATTGCAATGGTTGGGTCATTTTAATCTTATAAACTAGAACTAAAATAGTTTGAAATTTGTTTGATTAAGGTGTTAATAATAAAGTACGGCGATGAAGTGGATACGAAGAGATTTTTTAATTTGTAATAGATGTAAAATGTAAATCGATGAAAAAACTTAAACTAAACTTTAAATAATTATATGGATCAATAATATGACAAGTATGTATTATATTTAACGTGTGAAGCTGCGAGTGGGTGGCAAAAAAAGTCTTCACGATAAGCCAGCTGTCATCACGTTGATCTGACAGATGATTCTGATGAAATGTTAACGATTTCATTAATTTACTTACTTACTTTAATTTTTTTATTTCAATCGAACATGTACACTCGCCTTTAAAGATCGCTCCAAAGCGACGAATGTACTAATACAGATACAATACAAGCATTTTATACAATGCAAATTCATACAAACATTACCACAGTGACATCTATGGAGAAATTTTGCAGCATCTCATTGTATAGAAATTAGCGAACCTCGAGACGCTGAAAAACTTGAGATTGGAAAGAAAATGCCAATTTACAGGAAAATTTCAATGAAAATCAGAAAAAGTGGCAAACTCTGATAGGAAACGATCAAACCAAGGTCTGGCCAACAGCTACTAGTGGGAATCAAACCGTGACCACTCTGCTTGAAAGCATAATATTCTAACCATTAGTCCACGCTGCTGGTTATACAATCAACAACCACAGAGACATCTATGGTGAAATTTGCAGCACTTATCAGTGAAAAATAGCTCGAATTTTTACAAGATTGGACAGGAGATATCAATGTATAGGAACCGTTTCAATTAAAATCAGAAAAAGTGGCAAACTCTGATAGGAAACGATCAATCTGGAGTCACAAACCAAGGTCTGGCCAACAGATACTAATGGGAATCGAACCGTGGCCACTCTGTTCGAAAGCATAATATGCTAACCACTAGTTCACGCTGCGGGTTAATGACAACTAATGCAAGTGTATCGGTAAAAAATCAAAGGGATCGGAAAAGTGGAAGTGGTTCAAATTTTGCGTGAAACTAAGAAAAACCATACTGAAATTTGTAACTATACTATGCAGGACGATATATACATAACCAATGAATATGATCAACCAATAATGAATTTTCCACGAATTAAAGCAAGTATTGTATATCAATCAAACAAACAATAATTTACATCTCAATCAATATTACTTAGAACTCATATAAAATTCAATTCAAAGCCATCACCACACAATTGCCTACAAACGAACTCGTAACATTCAACAAAATTGACACCTATCATAGACACAATACAATAGAACATACACACACCCATCAAACATAAATAAAAACAGTAAGCTACGAAACGACCATACATCGTTAGTCCGTCGGGTGCGATTACGATTATGATGATGGAGTTAAACTTTACACGTACGTCATCGCGCGTGAAATACGACGAAGCTGTCCCATTTTCGAGTCGCGGCCATTTAATGGCTGGTACAAAACGTTCACTAATTTGGTTAAAACATGACTGGGGGAAAACTCGAGGGGTGGGATTTTCATCCCCGTTCACCCCCCGCCCCCGCGGCCACGACCCCACCTTTCATGCTAATTACGTGCTGCATTCTTTACGCACAATCACACTCTTTTTTGTTTTCGTGGAAAATTTAGTGAGAGCGTATTTTTAACAAGCCCGATTTTCCCGACACGCGATCCGCGCACCAGCTAAAGCGTCCAATTTTCACGATTTTCCAGCAACGTCGAGACGCACGTAACTCATATAACTACACACATATAAACTACTATTTTGAAACTTTAAAATGACGTGTGTAATTTAAACTTTTGACATAGGGAAATGTGTGATAAAGGACTAATTTCTAAATCAATAGGTCCATCTTGGGTATATAAACACTAACATACATATACATACATATATTGCTACGAATTTTGTTTCTTAGATTTTCACAGTTAGATTATAATGTCATCGTCATTTTCATTTGCAGTCATTCATCATCCAATGCTGGATGAAAGCCTTTCCAACAGGCTTTTTTTCATCGCTGTTTTGCGCAAATTTCATCCATCTCATCCACAGATTTTTCTCATTTCGTCCACTCACCTTCCTCGAGGCCTTCCTTTCACCATTTTACAATATCTCGGGTACCATTACAGCACTTCCTTTGTTCATCATTTTTCCATTCTACTAGCTACATGGCCGTCTAAATCTCTTCAACCTCTCATCCACATCCATTGTCATACTTCTCACCCACATATTCCGTTTCTCATCTCTCTTCATTATACCAAACGATATAAATATATACAAAACATATACATAATATTCAGTTCATTTTCAACTACATACTATCATCTTTAAGTCTAGCTACCAAATAAATTGCTATATGTTGGCCTTTTCTAATCCATTGAAAGGTATAGGATTGGTTCTTGGCAGATGTTGATTAATATTAATTTTACTATCATTGAAACTCTTTTCATTATTTTACTATCATTGAAATTAAATTGTTTTTTCTTTAGCACTTGCCGCATTGTGATGGATAGCGAGTGACCAGGACATTATTTTATTTTATTTCTCCAAATATACTGAATGTATATTTGTATGTATTTCTCAAAACCTCTATGATTCGAATGTCATTATGAAAAAAAACATGAACAGAAATAATTATTTTCATTATTATTATATGTTTACTTTCATAATTATTATATGCCTCACAAGAATTGATATTTCGAAGTGAAATATAAATAAATATCAGAGCATAAAATTCAAAAGGTATGTATTTCGTATAAGTCCATTGTATATCTTCTACCCATATTATTTATAGTCTTAAATTTACGAGATCTGCAAATTTATGAAAAATTTTCATTAGAGTTTGCATGATTGTTTAGTATGAATTGTGACGTAGTACGAGCGGCATTGTCGTAAAAAATAGCGTCAAAGCAAAGTTTTATGTGTGACATATGGCGGCTAATTAGTTCACTTCAAAAGGCCGAGAACAAAGTATTCGAATTACGCAGGAAAAATTAGGGTATGCGTTAATTAAGGAAATCCCTCGTGGGTTATAATGCACATGAGACACGCACAAACCCAGCATTCGTGCATGCATATGTATGTATTATATAAAACATACATAGTTGCTGACATACGTTGGATAATCTAATTGAAGAATGTATTCATAGGATATTTGCATGTACATACATGTGTAAGCGCATTCCACTGTCACGCAGATAAAATTGACACAAATGTAATATACATATATATGTATGTACGATAAAATATTACACTGAAAGCGTAAATATAAAAAAAAATACTGTGAAAGATAGATTTTGATTTAAAGAGGAACATTCAAGTAAATTAAAATAAAAAAAAACTCTTCTTATTTTGATGCATCTTCTAATGAAGATTTCTAACCATCATTGTCTTAATCAATTGATCTGAAAATCTCAGGAGGTGATATTCCAGAATTAATGCAACATATATTCTTCTGGAGGACAAAGATACAGAGACATTGTTGCCCGAATTCAATTGATTTAGAAGTTAAAGAATTAGCTGCTTCTGTGTGATATCCATAAATTTTACCCGCAATTACCATATTGATTTATTTATTTATCAGAATATATCGACTTGTTTCAAACCAAATCGATTTTGATCAATTATATATAATTGTGAAACTTGTTGTTTATTTTTTGTTTGTGTTACATTTTCATTATATTTTCTTTATAATCAATTTCCTATGTAATTTTTTGCATTATTTAATTATCATACAAATGTACAAACATTTCACCATCAAGATGAATTGGAAAAATTTATCACGACTCAAATGTTTAAAATACTTAACACTAAACAAATAGATACATATAAAGAAAATCATGGAATAACTTATTATATATTAACTCTCTATATCCTGCAGGTATAAACACAATTTAATTTATAATAGATAATTGTCATTAAAAAGCTTTTAATTTTAATAGTATATATTTTGAAATGTACATATTATGAACATTCATAAGAATTTTAAAAAGGTTTTTGAGTTTTTTTTCCTATTATATGAAAATAAGATAATACTATGAATAGTAAGAAGAAAAATGGTGTGTAAAATAGACAATATTCACTGGATCCGTAGCTATCTATCAGAATAGATCTAAAATGTATTGTGAACATATATGAACAGTAAAAAAAACAATATGTATATATTATTATTGTATATGAAAAATTACACATAGAAAATCATAAATACGAAGCACAGCGCTCGAGCACGTTTACGAGCAGTCACGCATTTTCACCAATCCTACGCACATTTTCCCGATACAACAACCCCCTTACAGCTACACACCATAAATTGTAGAGTCTGTTTTCGGATAGACGCGGGTCCGTTTATAAATTTGAAAAGCTTTTTATGTGACACGCGGTAAGCGTGCCCTCAGGATTTATCAACACATCGCCGCGGCGCGCACACTGATTGCGTGCGGAAGTCCCCCATCGGCCAGGGGGAGGCCTCAACCCGCCCCCGTGGACCCCTCGAAAGGGTGATTTTCGGAGTAGGGTTGTTGGGCGGACGCATGCGCGTGTCTACGGCGTCGAAATGTTGAAATCACGTGATAAATCGTCAAGATTTCCGGCCGTTTGCGGAAGGTTTCCACGGTTCGGTTGCGGCCCGCTCGCTCGCCACAAACGATCATTTTTCACTATAACCCACACTCTCCTCCACTACCCACATAGGTAAGTAATATTGTAGCATTTCAGAGTCGTATGAAATGTTTGCGTATCAGAAATAGCGTTTTTTGACCCCGAGACTGGGACAAATCGACTTATGAATACGTCCTTTGACATCATCATCTCATTGCTGGTGACGTATGTTTGCATTGTTAAAATGTGAATTTTTCTATATACACACATACATACATACATTGCGTATTTTCAATATAAGGTAGCTGAATGTCAGTGATCTAGTCACTTTTTACAAGTTTTACTCTTTTAATTCAGTGACATTCCTGCCCGTCAAAAATTTGTGATCTTTTGAATCAATTCCACTCTTCAGGTCGCTTTGATATCTTACCGACATACAGGGGTTATTTAACATTGAAGTATGTCAATGAATCCGACATGAAGCTTGAGGAATCTTGTGTCAGATTGAAGCGATGACAGCTACCTATCCAAACACGTCTTTCTACAACCACTTCGCAATTCACAGACTAAACAGTTAAACTGTTCAATCTTTTTTCAATATCATTTACTCTCATCTCATATAAACTTAATATTACAATCTTTTTTTACTATCTCACATACCTTTTCAATTCACTAATAGATTAAATAAAGTAGTAATATATGATATTCGTTGCCTAACTATTGAAGTGTTTTGGAATCATAACCGTAGCTTGGCACTGATAGTGTTGGAGAGAGATGTTCTGGAGCGTCCACACTCATTGGAAAACCAATGAAGATCACGATCCTTAGGAATGAGGATATCGACAAGAATATATTTAAGAACAAGTTTTTTTTTTCTGCCAGGCAACCCTACAGTGAGATAAGCAGAGTGAGATTACTAAATGTACTGCGCATTGAAGAATTAGACTGCTCTAAATTAAGTGACAAAACACAAAATTCCAGAACTCTAAAAAGCATAAAATAAAATAAATATAATTATAATAATTAAAAACAAGCTTTTTAAAAAAGGTTGTACAAATTGTAAATGTGAATTTTGAAGCTATTAGCTATCAGCTTTTATATAAGATTGATTCAAATATCATATTTGTAGGCAAACTTACGATGCAGTAAGTAAAATTACGATGCATTAAGTAATTTATAGTGAAATATAGAATTTTATATATGTATGTATTTGAAAAATATGTACTAAAAAGAATTAGACACTTCCATCCGTTCTAAATTAAAGCACACTTCCATTCAAAATGTACATAATTTTCTCGTAATGCTAATCTTTGTGTATCATCTCAAAATCTTATTTTATATTACACATATTAAGTATATGATGGAAAGATTGTAAACCGCTGAATTGCATTCAGAGTGAACCTGTCAGTCATTTTTTTTTACCTGTTTAAATTTTATGTGTTAACGGTTTGCTATCGACAAATTTGATCTTAATTTATCTCGTGTTATAACCGCTATAAAGTAAACAAAAACGTATATATATATATATATATATATATATATATATATATATATATATATATATATATATATATATATATATATATATATATATATATATATATATATATATATATATATATATATAATATATTATTTTCAATAATAAGTCTTCGACTTCAAATATTTAATCAGCATAACAAAATCTAAATAGCGATGTTAAATTATTATTATATTATAAATTGTTTATTTAAACGAAACACAATAAAATATAATTTAATATTACAGTTTCAAAAATTCGATAATACCTCTAGGTACGTATTATAAACAAGCGTAATATATTTTTATTATTATATACTTCTTGCTAAATATACGACCTATGAATGTTTAATTTAATATTGAGAAATGTTAACGCGTGATAAATAACATTAAAACGCCAGCGCACAATGGCAATATAAATTTGAATATATAATATTTAATGAAATTTTTAACGCTTAAAATTCATCAACCGATATTATTTAGTGTCATTTTAACGGCACAAATACGGTTTTGCGACGATTTTGCGAAAAAGCTACCTAAAAAATCGGCCGAAGCGAAAGATTATGCTAATGAAGACGCAAATGTGTGCATAATGTATTCGGTACGAAAAGTTGCGTGCGACTGACTGGAGAATGACGATTAATCATTGACGGGTTAATAAACGACCCGAATGATCCTCGCATTTGCACCGGGGTCGTTTCAGACCGGGCACGCCTCTCGGCGAATGAATATTTGATGTCGGCGCGCAAAGGGTCAAGACGCTTGTTTGTGCGCCGAGAAAATCAACCCTTGAGAGACCCCTATGGCTTTCCACACCCCTCAATATAATATTCCATGCATAAAATTAAATTTTCATTTCATTAATAGTACGGAACATTTATTTGATTAATTATTAACAGTTTCAGATCGAAATCAAATGGTGGGTTTGTTTCAATAGAAAGAAACGGTGTTGTATTTAGTAATTATTTATGTACACACATATACATACATATGTACGTATATGTATATATCCGAGTTGACTATTTATTTAATATTTTATGATTTGCGATATACATATGTACTTATTTTATTTGCGATATATGTAGTAAGGCAGGGATGGTTAAATTCATGTCACTATAAATATACTTATTATCGTACCAGAGCATAATAATCAAATACTGCAATTAAAGTATCTTTACAATGTGTATATGTATATATTTGTATGCAATGTATAAATATCGATATTTATATATTTGTCAGCGTTGAAAAAACTTGATATTAAGTATAAAATATTTGGTGGTTACCAATTAAAACTGTAGATTTGCACAATAGAAAATTTGTACAAACTTTTTCATATAGTAAGAAAATAATTTCAAATTAAGGTTGTAAAATTTAATTAAATCAAAACTATAATCAATGGACAATAAATTGTAATAAAACCTATCATACTTTGAATAAAATAATAACCATAAAATAAACGAAAAAAATGACCTTGAGTGATATAAATAAAAAATCGATTAAATTTTCCATATTTTATGACGAAATCTCCAATAAAATACCACAAAACACTTTATTAAATGAATTAATACTCATGGCATATGCATTACATTCAACAAACACTCCTTAACGCGTTTCATCTGCTCAACAAAACGCCAAAAAAACTAACTAAACCCGGCATGCGTTACAATGCCACAATAACGCATACTATTCCCGTTCCCGTTCCCATTTTGATAAGTAAATATTTCAGTTTTAAATTAATACCTAATAATCAAATAAAATTACAGTAATGCTAATTTGGCGGAAAAACGCAGGCGGCGAGGCAAACACATTTGAAATGAATCAATTGTTTGTTTATTTTTACCCTAACAACTTGAAATTATTGCGTTGCAATGCTACTCATTCCTGTTTTCTCGTTCCCGTTCCCGTTTTTAGGCGATTTTTTACATAAACCATCGCGGGCATACTCATGTAAGTTTCATCGCAATCGCTTGAATGGTATAGGAACGCATACGTGACAGACAGACAAACGTTGATTTTTATATTTACATATATAGATAATGGAAATGTAAGAAGCCGTCATATTTTCTTACAATTTTACTATTTTTCTTTTTCCTTTTTAATTTTTTTTTCAATTTATTAAAAAATTAAATTAATAAAAATTTAAACTGTACATATTATATATAAAAAATTACATAAGTTTAAATAAAAAAGTACATAAATAAACTGTACATATATTATATAAATTCATTCCTCACGATAAATACGTATGTACTCAACTATTATAATTTAAAAAGCATGTCTAAATCAAACACAAAAAAACGATACACCGTAATCGACACTCCCGAGCTCTCACACCCCGATCAAAGTCCACAATATGCCTCGGCTCTTAACAATCGACGGCAATCAGAGGGTTAAAGGCCGTGTTTTATTAACGACGTCGCGTCTGGGGAGAGCACGATCGGCGCCGGCGTCGATTTGTCACCAAACAAACGGCGCGGCGCCTCCGCCGCAAACAAGACGACAACGAGGGCTCACAAGGAGGGCAGGCAGGCACCCCTCAAATTACACGACGGGAATTAAATCCAGAGACGACGGGGTGGGTGGGGTGGTAGGTGGATAGCTCACCACCCCGTCTCCCTGCAACAAAAAACGCGGACCGTCATTGGGCCGCCCTGCCGCCACCCTCTATCCCCCTTAATACCCACTTCAACCCCCTGGTCGTCCCCCGGTTAGCTGGGGCGTTGCCAGGCAACGGTCGGGCCGCGAGCAAGATGGCCGCCGACGACGACAAGCGTCGCGACGCCTCGCACACCGACAGATTCGCCGGCTCCGCAACCTCCGATAACAGCGTCTTCCACACCCCACTAACCTATCTGCAAGTATATAATATGTCTCGTGTGATATATGTATGTACATACTATATAGCGCATCTGGCAAAAGTGGATTCATTCTATACAAAGGGTTGCTGAATTGTTTTCTAGTACGCTGTTAATTACATTAACTAACTTTGGGAAATTGTATTCTACAAATGTGATGGCTTTTACTAGAATTTAAATTCAAAAAGGAAATGTGAAAACGTTACCTATAGTATAATATAATACATTTTAATTGAACTATTTATTTGAATCCATTATTTACGTACATATGTATATATGTAGACTAAGTTTATGTACTGTATGAAATTTAATAATCATCATCATTATTTACACTTTACAAACACTCGCCATCCACTGCTGGGTGACGACCTATCCAACATGTTTCTGTTCATCTCTGTTTTGGGCAACTCTCATCCCGGTGCGGTGCAAGCGCTTGACAGTCACCAAACAGACTGAACGACAGATAAACTGGATGGCAGCTTTAAACGCAATTCTCGTCTTCTCGAATGATAGATTGCACATCAGATGACGAGTAACCTTTCGATGTGCACAGATGCAATTACTGAAATTGAGTTGGATCTTTCTGGCGAGTTTAATAGGGCAAGATTCGATAAGTTCCGAATCTTGCCTTATTAAACTCGCCAGAAAGATCCAACTCAATTTTAATAATTACCATTTTAATAATTGCATCTGTGCACATTGAAAGGTTACTCGTCATCTGATGTGCAATCAATCATTCGAGAAGACGAGAATTGCGTTTAAAGCTGCCATCCAGTTTATCTGTCGTTCAGTCTGTCTGGTGATTGTCGAGCGCTTATTCTAGCACTTCTTTAGCCCATCTTTCGTCTATTCTTCTAGCTACGTGACTCACTCATTGCCATTTCAATATCTTCCCTCTACTATTCTTTTCATACCGGTACGCAACAACTGGGTGACAAATCCTACTGGGTGACAAGGCCTTCCCATTGTGTGTTTTAATTTTTAGTCCTACTAGGTGTCATATGTCAAATCTTCATTTTAACTTTCAAAAATATATATATACAAATAATAATTTGTTTGTGGCCCGGAGTTTTTAGCAACATATATTTTTTATGTATATTTTCAATTTGAATGTCCCCCCTTATGACCATATCCTGGATTCGTTTGTGAGTTCTACTGGACGAGGTGACAGCTGGACTTCTTCTCACATATACATATATTCCATTTCCTGTATCTCTGCATTAGGCTGAGCATACTTCTTTGAATTCATTTAATATTTTGTATCCATACATCATGATTAACAAAATACAATGATTAAAAATCTTTTCCTTTAGACAAAGTGGCATTTTGAATTTCAAAACAGTATTCATTAACACAAATGCACTCTTCCTTAATTTCGTTTCGGTGACAATTTCTCAATCATTACCACGAAAATCGCAAACACGAAATATTGGGCAGTGGAAAATCCCACCCACCAAGAGCTACGTACGCTAACTATTCCGCTAACGTGAATTCACAAGCCGTTTTTCTGATTTTCATGGCAACCATTGTTATATGAGAGATGGTCATATGTGAAATTGTCTGTTTAGTCTCTTTGTTTCCTCTTTTTTGCTACCGAACATGTCACTGATTTGGCTTATTATAAATATAGTAAGTTTGGCTTATTATAAATTTAGTTATAAATATTATATAACTACAAACTACTTCTACTATCTTAAAAAAACAATTATGAACAATATTAAACAACTGAATGAGTAATATTGATTACACGACGGTGAATCTAATTTTTACTCATATTTGCATCATAAACGCTTAAATCCAAGAAGGAAGTTTGAAATTAATAAAAATATCATCTTACAAACTTTAATAAAATTTTTGAATGGTGCATCTTCAAACCAAAATATCGATTTTATACAAAATTTCCTGTCAAAAGTCTTTAATTGGAACTGAATAAAGAGTATACATTTCTGCAAACATATACATATATTGTATATGTTTTTATATATAAATGTATATAAAAACAGCTATCTATGTCTCGTTAAGACACACAAGAGTAATTTAAGAGTTGTTGCACACATAATGTGTTTTGATTGAATCACAAAAATTACTCTCGAGAGCGTATTACAAATGAGTAATTAGACTGCATGCTAAACAGTTAACTTGTGACGTTAATTGGTGTTTTTTTTCCCTCTGCGTATTATATTTCTCCATTTGTAATCATCAACGAGAATCGAGCCACCGTTTTTAAATTATTTAGAATTTACAAATTACAGTCATTACTCACGATACAAAACAGCCGAAATTAATTTACACTCGCATATCTATCTATGATTCACAACAGATTCAACCATTGTACAAATAAGCCATATACATATGTATGTAATATACAGGAGTGTAATAATTAAACAATATTAATCAAAATCGTATCGATTTCTCTGATGTGTATTATTGAAAATGTATGAAACGGAGTTTCGACACAGAGTTAACACGTTAGCGTCGGGTGCGCTAATTACGGCATTACGATTAACAACCCAGATTGTGAACATCGAAAGGCAAGCTCGTATCATCACGCAATTATACAATTACGGACGCTTGCTCGCAAATTAACGTCTCGGCTTGAGAAGCGCTGGAGTGGTGGAGAGAGCTGACGAAATAAAAGCCGCGATGTGCCGGCGAGATTATCATGTTGCACAACCTGGGCCAGGGGCTCTAAACTTTTTGCAATTATGTATATCTATCTATACATTAAATATTTAACACGAAAACATATCCATTGATATTCATTTGAAAATTTATTTTATTTTGTGGTCATCTTCTGTGCATTTTTAACATTCTTTGATGCGTTACTGTATTATGTATGTATGTATGTACGTTCACGTTACGTCAACTTAACGATATGAAGATTGAATGACGGCACGTTAAATTATTACCGCAATAAATATTCATAAAAAGATAATCGTATGCATACGTCTGTAATAAACCAGTGGTTTTCAAAAAAAAAAATGCCGCGATTAAAATTTAACATTGATAATATCTAATTAAGAAGTAAGATACCGTCATAAATAAATTCGTCATATTTTTCTTGAAAATTTAATAGGTCGTCGGAAAAATCATGATTTTTTCAATGTCTCATTTATTTATATAAAGATCAAAGATTAATCAATGATACATTGCCCGTTTTGTTCTATAGCCTTTTTACATAATTCAGTGAGCTTATTTGTGCGTATCTTTATCGCCGAATAACTGAACGAGGTGCTGATTTACAGCTTCATCTGAATCGAACGATATACCACGCATGTTTTTATTATATTATTATATAGCATAGTCATCATAAACTTAACGCAAAATTTCATAAGCTTGGCACGCGTTCTTGCCTTTCCGAGGAAATAAAAATGAAAATTACGGCAAAAATATAGGTCTTCTTTTTTCAACTCGTAAAATCTCCAAAACTGACCCAAATCAATGAATTTTTGTCCAGAATGAATCTAGAATAGTCAGCTGTCAAATTAAATAACAAAAATATTGATGTGAATGACAAAAGTCCTTACAATAATGAACTTGCGCAATCTATTGTAAAAATCCTTCATGACTAGTCAACCCAAAAGTCGTATTTTTCACTGTCTACGTACATATATTTTATATTTAAAACTATTGAATGAGTAAATTGGGAAGGTTAATTAAAAATAAAAAAATATTAAAGAAATATAATACATATGTATGTTGTTTTATATAAACTAAAAATTTGCAACTCACTCCGAGTTGATGTAAAAAAAAACAGTTAATTCATTTCAATGAAGTTTCAGAAATTTATTTACATGAGGTTCGAAACAACTTTTTTATAAATAAAAAACAACGTTCAAAATACTCGAAATCCGAGAATCATCAAAATTTTCAACATTTCAGAGCCACTGTTTTATATGGGGTCAAATAGGATGCACGCGCGCGCGTATTATTTACATTCGTCAAGATTCATGTTTATTGCTCGCATATAAAACACATACGGGAAAAATGCGGACATCGCAATGCCTACCTATATATGTATATAAAATAGACATGACAAAAGGATGAGCCCGCAATAAAAATACGTAATAGCCAAGACAGAGACGTATTCATGGATCGATCAATCGTACATATGTCGGCTGTCAACCAGGTATGTATGTATGTATGTACATATACATATATGAAGATAGGGATAGATGCCCAGATCTTGATTTTGATTTGAAATGGAATGTCCCTTCTGAAGATCCTTCAAGGGCACTAGATCATCTGACTTCAGAGAACTTTTTTCTAGTGCAGAATTATGTATAGAACTAGGAATGGCCTTGACCTTTGAGATATGTACATACAATCAATCATATACCTTCATGATGTAAATTGGGATACAATGAAATCATCTTTGAACCACATTTATAATTTTGTCACAAGTGAAAATTTCTTACTGATAGCCTATCATTATGTTGCTTTTGTGATTCAGTAATTATATCATCATAAACATCATCTACAGCCATTCGCCATTCACTGCTGGATAAAAGCCTCTTAAACATGCTTCTATTCGTCTCTGTTTTGAACCACTCTCATCCATCTCATTCCACACATTTTTCTAATTTCATCTATCCACCTTCCTTTTACCCTTTTACAATCTCTCGGGTACCATTCGAGCACTTCTTTCATCCAACTTTCGTCTATTATAATGGACCCACCTCACCTATTTCAATCTCCTCACTCTCTCCACTATATAAACTATCATTGTCATACTTCTCACACACGTATTCGGTTACTTATCTCTCTTCACTATAACGAGCATACGGCGGCCCACACTCCTTTGAGTTTGGGCCAAAATCCAAATTATTACAGCATTGGTTATTTAATTGAAAAAAATATTTACAATTATAAGTTTATGCTTTTCTATCTCAACATATTTATAATGATTGTATCGATGTAGATTTCGTGCAAAAATTTCCATTCAAATGCATGTCAATTTAAATTGCGCAACCATTCGTGATATATTTTTTCATTCATATATTATGTATATACATATGTGTACATCCCTGTTTTATTCAATGTATCGATTACAAAAATCTTTATTAACGTCGCGTCGTAAATTGAGCGTGAATTATCCCCTTAAAAGAGAACACGATATATTTTTCTACCGGAGAATTGATGCCGTTGACGCGCGACCGTTAACACGCTGACGGCCGATCGATCGAGCGTGCGCGCAGCTTGATGGACCTACCGATGAGAAAAAAAATCGCTCCTGACGCACGGCTAATCAGCGGGGATTGGTTTGGGTGGTCTCGAGACGAACAGGTGGGGCCAAGAGCGGGCTTGTCAGTGAAAATACTGACGTCTACCTTGAACGTAGATTGTTAACGCTATTGTGTTTCGAGTTTGTGTTGAAAAAATGAGAATAAAATAAATCTGGCATGGACACGATTTTTATGTCTGTTATAGCTGCCTGCAGAATTGCGAAAACGGTTTATGTAAATAAAAAATAATATCAATGTTGCTACAGGATGATTCGAAGCTGCATTATAACGTAATGTGAACATCCAATTGTATATACGTAGGTATAAAAAAACGTCAACGTCTTCAAAAAATTTACGTCTATTACGATTATTTTTCACTATCGTAATGGCGGAGTTGATTTAAATATCTATCGTTAACCAAACCGCGCAAAATGGCAAAGTTTTGAAAGCGATCGAAATAATGTAGGAATTTCAAATGGATCATTAGCGAAGTGAAATATAAAAGAGCCTTGTAAAAGGAACCAACTTTCATATGTATATATATTTTGACATTTTTTTTATTATAAATTTGATTTAACTGTACCTACTTACTAATGTGGTGTTGGTTACCGATACGAAATTTTTCAAAAACTTATAAGAAAAAGTTAATATGATAACTAGTTTCTTATCAGTTAAGGTCATCTTATAGATAAATTGTTAAATTTGGATCATAATATATCATTTTTTCGCGAAACATAAGCTTAATTCCACACATTCGAAACACCCTACGTAATATCACTCAGAATCAAGTATCGTAAGATCAGATGATCAAGTATACATATTTATAGATTACATTTTTTACGTATTTATACATCGCCAACTTATTTCAATCTACATCCACACATGACGTACAAGACATGGCAAATCATTCGGCATCGTTCGTTACACATGCGACGGCACGCGGGAGCCTTTGAGAAAAAGATGATGATTTAAATCGAGCACGCACTTTCGTACCCACACACACACACACACACACACACACACACACACACATACATAGATATGTACATACATACACACAGGCACGCACGTTGTTAAGCGAGGTAAATGTCGACATTAATCTGGCGTGGCGGGACACCGGTGTGCCGGGGTGAGAGGTGGCACAGAACAGAACCTGTTGACAAATTTCTTGTCGCCGCCGGAGTTATGGCCGCGGCCATTAATCGCGCCTTTTCCCGAAAACCCGGCAGCCGAACGCATTTATTAAACAAAACGCATTTTTAAGCCTAATTTACGCGCTCCGTTCCAGATAAGAAAGTTTGCGTGCGCGGAGAAAAGCTACCCGCTACCCCCGAATGTGCGCGCGCGCGTCCGGAGTGTGACGTGTTAACTGGCAAACTCTTCATTCTAAAAATACACTACAATCACATTTACTATTATAATTAAAGATGGTGTTTTCACAATTTACTATAGATAATGCATATACTAACGTATACATGCATATTATGTACATATATGTACTATTATATATGTAATATATACTTCTATATCAACTTCTTATATTACATATGTATGAACTTACAAATTTCACATCCTAATCATATTTATAGAATCATTAGTTATTAATTTCTAACTTTGCCAAACAATTTTGCTATTTAAGTCCATACAAAAGTCACGAAAATCCGTCTATATGCAGCCGAGACGTGGACATTGAAGGCAGCAGATTTGACGCTTTTTAGATGTGGTGCTAAAGGTGGATGTTAAGAATTCCATGTGTCCATGAAATCAAGATTAAAGACAGAGACTGTCCATGTTCTGTTTGAGACGCATTTTCCCGTTCTTCAGTCACATAGCACGAAGAGAAGAAGATAGTCTGGAAAATCTGGTTGTGGTTGATGATGTGGAGGGAAAAAGAAAAAGAGATAGATCGAATATGACGAACATAAATACGATGAACACTTATCTAGACTGACATTGACGTTTTAACATTCCGTAAAACAACCAGAGCCAGATTCAAATGAAGTATAAAAACTTAAATTAGTCTCATCTGAAACGATGACATTTTATATGAAGCAATATCTTATTCAAAATACAATTAAAATAAAAACCGCTACAGTGCATATACATAATGTCAAAATATAGATATCGAGTTATTAAATATATACATGTTTATTCACGATATATGGATAATAAGGATTTTAACACCTTCTCTATGGTCTGAAATATTTTTTACGATTATTAATAAGAAAGTTAAACCTCATTCTTTATCGAGTTCAATACATTGTTGGCATTTTATTTATTCCGCTTCGATTCGAGTTTTCAATGTATGTACGTACAAGAGGACTTTAGAAATAAAACATGACAAACACTTTACGTCTGGAACATCATCGATGCATGATTTTAATTAACCCAGCATTTCTTGCATAGCTACGCGAAACACACACAGCCTCTAATGGACCGATAACCACCAAGTGCCACACGGAGAACGTTATTCACCACTATCGATCGATCAATCTAGACGAGCAAAATGTTGCAGGATACCATTTCCATTGTAGAGAAGCGAAACGGGATTCCTCCTTGGTTTCGACACGTTTGTAATACCAGTCAACAGTTGGGACAGGCGAACAACTAACGAGATGTAGAAATCACGCGCTTAGGAGCCTTTTGTTTTCCAGCCAGTCATTCGATCGGTTGACGAAGACAACACGACCGATGATCAAGCTCTTTGTACCCGAGACACTTTACACGTAGAGATGTAACACGGCTAAATGTGCACATAAGCGAGTTGTGAGGAATTCGCCGTTATGGGGGAATGACATGGGTGAACGTCGCGTCGCGTGCGTGTATCGATTAGCTCAAAACACAGGTAAGTATAGTGCGTTCAGTGTTACCTGGATAAATCTAAGCATCCGAATGTTGCACTTGTACTTAGAAGACTCTTATCAATAATCATGTTTTGTATTATATAATAATACAAATTTTAAAAGTATAACGTTTAAGTATGTATATTGAATTTCAGTAGTCTTTGCAGTATACAGAGTACATATATACCTATTGGTCGGAAAGCTTCACTGTGAACGCAAACTTCCAAGTCATAACATCTCAGCTGACCTATTTAATTCTGACAAAACATCTCAGCTAACCTTGTGTTTATCTCAGCTAACATATGTACATATGTACATTGCGCATATGTACATATATAGATATCTTTGTGTTTCAGATTTCGAATGATTCAACCTATTCCTGTTTCTTTGAGGATCTACGAGTATGTATGCATGTATGTAAAATGCCAACATTAATTATTTATCATTCTTATCTGTAGCCTTCAATGACTACTTATGTACTTACAAAATTTTATCTAATTAGGTTTTCAATACGATTTCAATCAAAATTGATACCAAATGATTTAACTCGATTTTTTCATTGTTTATATACATACATATATATTTTCTAATTTCTTTCATTTTTTTCACCACAGAAAACTATGACAAATAAAAAATTATATTTTCCAATTAATTTACTATGAAATACATTCTAATATTTATAATAAAGTAAAGCGATCGTGTCAAGTTTTTTATTAACTTGATCTCAAATTGGTTATTTTGGTTATATGTACATCAAATCTAATTTGTTTTTTCGCATATTATAAAAGATTAAATTTATATTTTATATGTACATACTACATACGTATATATACATATATAATCTTAGACAAAAAGAACATATTGTAATATAATTGTTTTAAAGATGAAAGTGCATGCTGTTCCAATGATAAGACATAATGATAAGACAATCAATCATTAATTTAATAGTATTATATCATAGATATAACTAAGGAAATAAGCTTATAAAATTATATGTACATTTACATATATCGTTTATATCCTTTAAATCTGAATAAATTCTAATAATTGTTAACTTATTAAAGACAATAATAAATTATAACATTAAGTAAAGTACATTATACATACGGTTTTAACACCTTTTCAAAAGGAACATTCACACTTTCATTGAACTACTCTTGTATTACAATTAATTATCAACAATACAAATATAATTAAATATTATTTATGTAAATGAAATACTACTCTTATCTTATCTTACTTAAATATCACTCTTGCAAAATATCACAACACAAGTTCAATTAAAAATTGAGGACAGTTATGCAGGTCTTTCTCGTATAAACTTCGTCTGAATTGAGGAGCAAAGACAAACGACGACGACGTATCTAACGAATCTCAAATCGACAAAATTTATGCGTTCGTGTTCTTTTGGCCGTTTTTACTCCGAGTGATAAAAAACGAGGTAATTAAAAAGGCAGCGCACGTACACATATCGAACACGGGTCAAAAGAAAATAAATACAAAAAATCACAACGAACTCGGCGACGACAGAATGCCACCGCGTCGTTTAAGGGTCAAACGGCCGCTACGATAAATTATGTTAATGTTTTTAGATGCTGGGCATCATTAGTCACCTTGTAATACGGCAAGATCGATATTACGAGACGCGCGTCTCGCTTAACGTAATTAATTTCCCCGGGAAAATTTGTCACTTTACATTTATAGTTCGGATAAATCTTGCATATTGACAGGTGTAGCACTTTTATCTACACATTGGGGTTTAAAATTGTAGATAAAACAGTCACTTGACTGGTTTTAAATGCACCTTATCGTCGAGATCGAATCAAATGCATTGCATTGAGTGTTCGCTCGTTCGATTGCATGTCCGAAGTGTTAATGTTTAAATCGACTTTACTCTCTCTGTGTGTATGTATGTAGGTACTTGCGCGGATGTGAGATAATTGCGATGAGCACGGAAAATTTTTAATGCCTACATTGTGTGTTCAATATCATCATCGACGTCATTGCGGTAAGCGCTTCCTGTATTAAGCGAGACTTTCGCGATTGTTGTGTGGATTTGTAGAATTGAATTCGCCGAAGACAATGTGAAGCGGGTGGGAGAAATCGAGATTAGATGATGTGATTTTAATTAATTTGATAAAATATTATTGCGTCGTTTATACTTCTCATCCTTATTTCTTAATGATGTTTAATTCAGATTTTTGCCGTGTGGAATTAAAATGATATAGCGGTTTAATCAGCGTCATCTTTATGAACATATCTAAGTACATACATACATATGTACATATATAGGATAGGCAAATTATATTAAATCAAATTTATATATTTAAATATAAATATAGAAGTAATTAAATGGATATGCTAATGTTTGATTACACTGAGCTACAAAAATCACGTATTTTACTTGCGTAATCAATCTTTACTAAGTTTTATCCACTAAATTCGAATATGACAATGATTTTTGCTGGTGTTTTCGGGTTTTTGAGATATGAGCTTTTGCAGTCTTTAACTTAAAATTTCTGTGCAAAAATGAGTACATATTAAAATCAATAGTCAGATTTTTTTTTATATCGATTATATTTTTTTATTGCTTTAAAATACGTATACTTAATGATCTAACGAATTTTGAAAGTCAAATGTTTAAATAAAGTATATTTTTGACTTTTAAAATTTTCTAGATGATTAATTATAAATATTTTGAAGCGATAAAAAATCATAATGAATTAAAAAAACAGCTGACTATTGATTTCAATATTTATTTTTAGCACAGTAATAGTAGGTTTTGAGTTAAAGATTGCAAAAGCCAAAAATCTGTAAAAATTGCGCATTTTCTAAACGCTCAAACCAACAAAAACCATTGTCATATTCCAATTCAGTGGATCAAATGTAGTTAAGATTAATGTCTCCGCTCTGGTATTTGTTTTTTGTTGCTTAGTGTTATTTATTATTTGATTGTGTTTCGTACTCAAATTCAATTCCACAAATAGTAGGTATATGTCTTTATAAAAAAGTCTTCATACACACGAGTCTTCTCTATATAATAACACTTTAAAATAAAATATATCAAAATATAATATGAATATATTATACAAATTAAGCTGATATTTCATAGTTAGAAAATATATTATATACAACTGTTTTTAAATTTTATTTATTCCAAATTTTTTTATTTGAAAACTATAATTTGATACTATTGCTATTGGTAAATTTTCAACAATTTTGTTTTGAATTTTATATTCTTATTAAATTAAAATTAAAATATAATAAATTAATTTAAGCTTTATTATATCTTAAGAATTTTTAATGAAATATATTACTTTTAATAAAAAGGTACGAATTGTAATGGGCCTGTCTGTAGAAACTCAAAAAGCTCCAATAAAACTATAGCATACTATATTATTCAATAAATAAATAAAAATAAGCAGAAAATTCATCTTTAAATTTCATATAGTATATAATATAATTTATAGTGAAAAATAAATATATTTACTGCACCGAACATCCTCAATAATTTCAAGCCATCGCCGATCAAACTCCATCAAGACGGCCTAAATAAGACCTCAAACCCATCTCGTTAAGCCATAATACACGCATACAAACACGAAAAAATGAATCAAAAGTGCATCCACAAAACGGCATCCCTTTTTTTACGATACATCCTCAGCCTCACAACAACAATGGACGAATAAAGCTGTCTTCTTGATAGCGGCACGCGGCGTATTTAACAATGCCAATATCGAATCTCGAGGGAGTGCCACTGGACCGCGTGATATATTGCGAATCTCTTCATTGTTAAGTGGCGATTTGCACCTTGGCCTACGTATGTATGTATGTATATATTGTGTATTATTATACGTACGTAAGAGCGAGCCACTTATTTACAAGCAGTGGAATGTACCTTAGGTGTGGTCAAAGAGTTGCCACCGAAGCAACGGTAGGTACATATGTATAATAGGTATCTTAAAAGTATCGAATAACCCGCGTTATGTGCACAATGGCAATTACAGGTGAAATTTATAAATGCCGAGATGCTGGACACTCATCATATTTCCCCACAGATGTGATGCCACCCGTGCACTCTATCTCACTCTCGGGACATTCGAGATACGTCTTAATATAATGTGTATTAAGTTTTGAAAAATGTGCATGCAAATTTTCATTGCATAAATGCACGCATCGTGCATGAAGGGGTATTAAATTGTCGCTAGCTTCAAAGGAAACCCAAGCCTCTTGTGTGAATATTAAATTTTGAAACACTCGTATTTTAAATATAATGGTGTTTTGTTTATGTGATATATGTATATATGTAATTGTATTTAAAAGTAGGTATTAAAATTGCCAAAAAATTTTCATGCAAATTTGATTTTAAATTTACTAAAAATGACACCGTTTTATCGGGTCTTATATCTACATATCTACATATGTATGTACTTTGAATTGCAATGAAAACGAAAGGAAATAGTATATGAGCCGTTATATTTGAAAATGGTCTTAGTC
Organism: Arctopsyche grandis; assembly: GCF_051622035.1. Lineage (NCBI taxonomy): Eukaryota > Metazoa > Arthropoda > Insecta > Trichoptera > Hydropsychidae > Arctopsyche > Arctopsyche grandis. The sequence goes on along the minus strand of NC_135365.1, from coordinate 11,648,612 downwards.
CACTTTTCTTCATTTCGAGAAATATTTTGCAAAACATTAAATATAATGTTTTAGAGTTTAACAATTTTTTTGGTTTGTCAAAGGGTATGGAATTATTTTTCCCGGGCCCGGGATTCCTCTCGGCGGCCCTGTATGTACATATTTAAGTACTAATTTTTTAAGCAAAAGCTACATATATTATAATCGTATAATACTTTCATACATGAGTTTTAACAAATGAGATCGAAATTTATATACATGGGTACGTATGACTGTAATCAAAATTTATTGCACTTGTGTATTTAACAGATTTTTTTTGTATTTATAATGTACATTTCATTAGTTTCAAAATATATTCATTTCATTAGACAAAATGATAAAACCAAAACATGTCTTATAATCAGGGTTGGCAAAAGGGAAAATTCTAATGGCCTGTGCTACTTGAAGAGCTCTAATTCTGGAGAACATAATCAAAAAAAATTCTCGACAGTAAAAAATCACGGTAACGTCTAATATTAAAAATATAATAGTATTAAATATTAAAAATATGACACAATTTTAAACGAAAAATGTCGCTATCGCGAAAAACTTATATGGAAAAATAAAAAATCTACAAGCAATGTTTTTTGTCGTGAAGCCCGGAATTGTTATTTTCTGAGACCCAGTTTCATTCTCGACATGCTTTTAAAACTTCAGATACTATAATTTAATAATTTAATCTTCGATGGTGACTACTTCCGAGTTTTTACACAATTATGAAACCCATTAAAATTTCAATATTTAACACGACATACAAATTAAGCACATTCAAAACTGCATTTTAAAACGGCAATTAAAAAATAATATGATATAAGAAAACATATCGTCACATATTTGTAAATACGCTATTTCAATTTATACCTACGTTAAAATAAAATATAAAAAATATTATAATAAAAAAAATGCAAATGAATATTCATGAAGCGAATTTTAGACTTTCATCTAAAACTATTAAATTATAACACTTCCTCTAGAAACAAACTCGACGAAATCATAGCGTGCACAGTACTATGTCAACAGTTAAAATCGCGTGGTGAACTTCTTTTTAAATTTTTCATTTGCCACCTCACCTAAAAACAAACACCTACATCTAAATATATAAAATTGAATGTCTGTGTGTGTGTATGTCTCGAATAGGCTCCTAAACCACTGAACCGATTACGATGGAACTTTCCGGATTTGTTGTATGCATGTCCGGGAAGATTACTGTGAAAAAAAAACCTCTTAATAATAATATTCGTAATTACGATTTTACTGACGCGAAAGTAAAGCTATCCCGCCTTCAACGCATCACGCCGCTAGTTTGACAATAATCGCGCCACGCCTACCTCGCACTCGAATGTACTGACCATTCAGGGCTGCACCACTAACACAAATATATATAATTGAATGTCTGTGGAACGGGAACGGGAATTACACGCGTTATTGTGGCATTGCAACGCATGCCGGATTCAGCTAGTACCTCATAAAATTTGTATTAAATCTAATATTTAATACATGTATTATTAGAATTGCTCATAAATAGCTTACATTTAATAACGACACCCCTGACCGGCCCCTTGACGGCCGCTAGCGTCGATGCTTTTTTTCGTCATTGTAAACGAGCGTTAACACTTCACAAGACACACTCCATTTTTTGGCGAAAAGGAACCCGACCCCGTGTGCGAGCATGTGTTTATAACACATCAAGACGAAAAATATGAAAAATGGTGGTTGGGCACGCGAGACCGCCGACCGAACGAACGGCTTTACACACATACGAGCGTATGTATATTATAGATGGCCACGTTCAAACAGACCCTCGGGCTCGTTTCCAAACTAATTATTATAAACAATTTGTAGAAGTGTTAAAATGCTATAATGAGAGATATAAATGCCGTGCGAGGTATCGGAGGTGAATTTTAAACTGCATATGGGTGTAGTAAAAAAATGCTACCCTGCGGTTTCGGTTTAGAAGTCATTGAATATGCTTGGATCGGTCGTTTTTCGGAACCCTGAAGGGTTAACGAATTATGCTCGCAAGATTTGCAAAATTGGAATCACATAATTGAACAATGTTATTAAGCACTTAAACTCATCAATTCTAATAGCTCGAAATTGCACATTTTGCTCAAAACCTTCTCGAAATGTGTAAGAAATTATTCTGTTTTCTTAAACACTGTAATGTACAGCTGTTTCATCAAATATTTAAATGGATTATGAATAGAAATATTCATCAAATTAAAAAAAAAGTTTTTTATAAAGAAAAACCTCATGATATATGTATGTATAACCAATTTTAAAGAATAACCATTAGATATGTATGTACATTATTTCACAGTTCAAAAATATTGAAGGATTAAATGAATTAATGTATTTTATATAAATCTTTTTACTAATTGTAAAAAAAGGTTTAGGGCTTTTTTGATAATTATGCTGTATAATAATATCATTAAAATAAGAAAATTCTATATATGTATGTATGTATGTACATATGTACAAGAAAAATAAGGTGTAAAATAGATAATGATCTCTGGATCAGTTGCTATTGAAATATTGAAAAAAACTTCATAAGATATACGCCAACATAATCTATGAACAAAAATCATTTGAAAATAAAATAAATATGATTATTTTATAATATATATTAAGATACCAACATATTACTAAATTATCACGAGCAATCGATAGTACGTATTTAGATAATTTCAATTCTATAAATCTCACTAGGCAGATATTTCAATTCGTTTCTTATCGTAAACGTTTTATACTAAAAATCTACTTATTACTAGACTTAGGCATTGGCGTGGTGCTTTTTAAATAACAAGAGACCTCCATTAATGTACATAGCAAGATATTAAAAAACATGTTTGACAATAGTAATTGACTAGTTAACCATTTTTTTGCAAAAAGCATCGTCCAAAAGCCAATCTTTTCTCATAAAAGCATATTATCCAAGAGTTACACATAGTTGCGCCAAACTTTCAAACCTCAATATACTCGTACATTTATGGGATAAGGAAAGCAATTAGACTCATGTTTACAAGATTTTTATTAGTTTCACTCGATTAGTTAGGTGAAATTTTATCGATATACGAGGATAAACAACGCTAGAGGAATTTAATCACTAGTGAAATCATTAAAAATTACATCGGAATCATCTGTCAGATCGGTGTGATGACAGCTAGCTAACTATACGCGCCTTTACTACGCAACTCACACATTTAAAAATTGACATGTAACATGAACTTATCATGAAAAATAGCATTGTTATAGTATTTAGAATATGGTTGACACATACCTGTCCATTTTTATCCATTTCATTGTTGGTCAACTTGACTTTTTCAAACGAGACGACTTGTTTCCTGAGCTGGTCTCCGGTGAACGGCGAATCAGGATGAGGGTATAGTCTGGCTGGAGCCGGTGGATCAGCCTTTCCAGCCACCAGCCACGAAGACCGATGATACGCGTACCGGTACCGTTTTCCATCAACCGGTACGATGTCCAAAAGTACGGCATATCTTCCCGAACCGGTCACGCCCGTAAAGGACACCCTCAGCGTCGGGAACATGCGTCTGCAACAATAAAAATCAAATTTTTAAACAAAAACTGCATCTGTTTCTCACATTTAGAGGCTCCTTTTCGAGACCAACCACCTGTTCGATTTCGGGGGGGTTCGCAATAAAAATGACTCGAAGGGATGGACGGGAAGAGAAGGCGTTAACCTCCGAGCACGTGATCAATCATTATCATGGCAGCGGCAACGGTAGAATAGAGCAAGAACAACAAAATTATATAGCAAATCAAACAGAATTTGATGCATCGGGTTTTAATGCACCCCCTGAAGGGCTCCTCGACCCGAGCGATAAGGATCTGTGTTAATAATATATTTAAAAAAAAAAGAAAAGGAACCAAGTAGGCAGCCGTTCGGTTATTTATTTTGCTTTGTTAATACATCTATCATAAAGCGAACTGCAGGTGGTTGTTGCTGAGACACAAATTGGAAAATATTGGACGATCCGGACCACCAAATTTCCCCTTCAGAAATGACACAATTAAGACTGTCAGGAAAGCCGTATTATTCGTATTTTATATGCAAGTGTTTCCGACCGTGTAATGATGCGTGCATACGCACATATCATAAGAAACGAAAACAATGTGTGAGTATTTAAACAATAAATTGCAGTAATGTCTAATAAATTCAAGACATAAAATGAATTTAAGCGACGCGCAAAATTATGTATTTCCGGTTTGAAAAATTTACGAGACAATACTGTAATCGTAAATCATACACAAAACAAAGAAAAACAAAAAAAAATCAGCCATCAGATAAAATTACGCATTTTGCGTTGCAAAATTATAATATTTCGACTTGACAAATTGATATAAGGTGTGTGCATATCTAGCAAAGGGGTTATTAAAAAATAACCGTTGAAATTTATTAGACGAAAATCTTTGGTTACTTTAATATGATGGATATTTCTGAAATTAGGCTTTTAAACATTTAGATAAGTGCTTGCAATTTTTTTATTATATGCATTTCTTTGTTGTTAATTTCAAAATACAGATATCTACAAGCATGTATGTACGCATACAGTATACATATTTGTAATAATAAATCCTGAAATACATTAAAAAAATATATATACATACATACGTAATTAAAATACACATCTACTCACAGACAAATATATCATAATATTATAATTATAGGTTTGTACCTCTCCAAATCAACTTTTTAAGCGGTCAAAAAGTTGCATATTTATTTAAAACAGTAAAGTAGAAACTTCCCATGGTATACCAAAGAACAACCGAAGTAATCATCAATCATCATAGACTGCAAATTTTAACCAAAATATTATATAGACACGGATCTTCTTTCAATGATTTGTCCATTTTAGTGTTCGAATTCACAAATTCGGTCAGTAAATTGATGATCGATAAGTTATATTATCGATCAGGGACATCAATTCAGCTTTTTCCAGGGGGAGGCCAGTGGGTATGTGGTTGTTTTTTTTCATACATATAGAAATAAATCTAATTGGCTTCTTGCATTTTCTAGTGGCTAAACTTTAAGTAGCGAAAAATCGATTTGATTAAGATTCATAATATTTCATCAAATGTCATATGTACATATTTCATCAAATGTACACGTTCCTGGCTTGGCGAAATCTAGAGGGGCGAATGCCCTCAATGCCTCCCCCCCCAAATGACTCCTGTTATCAACGACTGATTGTTTGACTACTTCTTATCGAAAATTACTAAAAGCAAACAGTTTCCTGGCCGTTTACTATATAATTTATATTGTAATTACCGAATATTTGTAAAAGTAACTGACCGTTAAATTTTTAAACTTAAAAATCATATCAAATATTCTAAAGTACCACCCGTATATTATATAATAATGTGACAGGATTCAGGCAGGTAGATTTTGTTGTATTATGTATAGCATTTATATTTAAAAATTTTCCTAGAATTCACCTATTTTAAAAGAATAATCTAAAAATGTATGCAAATTTTTACTTATCATAATTCCAAGTTAAATTCAATTATAGATACAATCATAGTTCTAAATTTACATTGCGAGAGCGTGTCCAAATATTTTGCAATGATTTTTTTTATGGTTAACAATTAACACACGCAATTCCAACGACAAAGGGTTAGGCGTGTTCGGGCGTACTTTCGCAAAGATCAAAAGACTCTATTAAATTCATACCAAACGAGTAAAAACCATGAACATACCGTAAAGTCCTACATACAATCTAATAACAAATTAAATAATCAACAATGAACAAAAATAAAAGTAACAATTAAATAAAATAAACGTCACTTTTATTGGGTACGTTTGAACGCCCACTCTGACCCACACCACGTATGTATGATATGTCGTCATTTTTTAATTAATTTTTGACACATGCGAACAACATAAATGAGGTAGCACAATGGCTCCAGTATCGTGTTTAGCATAATTGTGTCATAAATTTTGAGTTTGAATAAAAAAGTGACACTATCGGTTGCCGTTGACCTTCCGAACGGGACACACCTAGATTTCGTTCGATAGAAATTTCGTCTTTTGAATTATGCCCCATCCGCGATACGTATAATATGATATTCGAATATGAAACGTAACGTTCCAAGTGTTAGTTAACCTTTCACCGACCATCTTCACTTGTCGTTTTGCCAACATTATGCAAATATATTTCGCGCAATAAACGCGCATAATAACGAGTCGACGTTGCGTTGTTAAATATTTCAAGTCCGACTGACACCAGTTTACAAGCAAAATATTATTATTCACATATCTTATTACGCATGTAAATTCAAAATACACCTAATGCAAAATATTCCGCGTTCATATGTCGAGGTGTAACAATAGATACCGGTTTTATTTTTTTTCAATGTGAAATATTATGACGTTGGCCGATATTTGATATGATCAAATACATTCGAAGATAGCTATCAGTGGGTATTTATCATAAGTTATACGAATTTACTGCACGATGCTAATTCAATATATGATATTTAAACTATGTATGTATGTATACCTACTTCTATAGAGCTTACATGCTTAGAATTATAGTGATTTTGTTATGCCGGTGTGTTTGTGTAAACAATATTTGTATCAGAGTTCTAAAAAATAGCGTAGATAAATGATATACCATTCAAAAGGGTCAAAACCAAATAAGTTTTTGAAAATATTTAATAACAAAAAAATAAATTTAGCACCGTTTCCTATTGTGTTATTAACGTATAATTACAAGATTTCAACAACCCGGATTATCTTGAGAACCGTAAAACTTGGTACAAAGGCAAGTGTGGCTAGATTGTAACTATTTTTACAGTTGAAGTGTATCTTCCAATTTTAATACAACCCGGTACCAATTACCGTTATAGTTAAAGTGTATTTTCAGTTGTAATATATTTTGATTAATTGGAATATATTCCATCTAACCCATGTATGTTGATCATATGGAAAATTAGATTTCAACTAGTCAAAACATGTTTCAAATGAAAATACAGTTCTACTATACAGGTATGTCGTAGAGGTTTAGGCTTTCGTGAAAACGTCACTCGACTAGTAAATTGAGTTGGAAAGTCACAATTTGTTTTGAATAGATTCCTAGAGTTATCGTAATACGATACTCATTACCTTTATTCGTAATATTAATACCTAACAAATATTAACTCATTATTGAATTCTAAAACATTCGTAAAAAAAATATCAGAGCTGTCAAAACTCAACTGTTATATTACAACTGGCGGACATTGTTGAAAGTGTATTTGCGCTTGTAGAGTTAAAATTTACTAGTTGAATTGCATTGAATATGAATGACCTAAAACAGTTAGTTGGAATGTAAACCTAAAACAGTTAGCGTCGACACTGAATAGAAAAAGTGATTTTTCTTATTCGCGGCACATATTCATATGTATATTGCAACTATTAAGCAGCTTGTAAAAACAGTCAATTTTATATTATACACATATTGATATATCAAAGTTAAATTTTACAAAAACATTCCCTATGATCCTGTGCACTATCCTATATACTTTGAACATATGTAGAATGACTTGAACATTTAAAGGACTTTATGCAAATGCGTATTATGTGCTTCAACGCCTCGGAACACATTGTAAATTCAACCACACTACACACATACGCGGTCGTACATGTAAACGAGTGCAAAATCGATTTGCGCAAATTACAATAATTAACCGTTTGCATATGGACCATAATTTTTTTTTACCGACTAACATTGTCGCTGAGGTCGCCGCTTAATTGGCTTCGACATCTCAATTAAACAGTATTTAAGCGAACAACCTTACATACAGGCGGGGCCAATAAAAGCGACGGTCTTCGAAAAGACATATGTAGGCACATACACTCACACACACACATCCTATCCGAGTATCGGGGTTTCGAATTGCTTAATAAAATCGTTTAACGGATATCGGGCCATAAACCAGTTAGTTGGTCGGGGAGCGTGCGCTCAAACAACCGTGAAAAAAGTTTACATACTACATACATACATATTACATAAGCCGGTGGTTGGTAGTAAAAGTGGTTGTTGTTTAGGTGTTCGCTCTACCTGCCAGCGTAATTAAGTATCGATTAGTCCGTGGGGCAACCGGCTAACTGACTGACTACTTACAAATGTAGGAAAGGCGGCCGCCTTTTTAGATTTGGACCCTCAGATAACGGTGTCGGACCTAGGTCGGGGTGAGCTTTATAACTAGGATAAAAAAATTCGGTAACCCGACACAAAAAACCCAGATGAAGATATGCGGTGGTTGCGTAAATAGGGAATCAAACGTCAGCTCTGTTGTTATTATTGAGCTATAAATTGTACAAATAGTATTTAAAACCATCCTACATACATACATATGTATGGTCATTTGTAACGGAAATCTATTAAATAGTATTATAATTTATGCATGTAAGTTCACTGGGTGCAAATACGACAATTAAATTTGCAAGTTGTTGTTGAAATGGATTCCGCAAACAATGCAACTTGTCAGACGGTTGTATCGTAGCTCAACTCTGATGCGTTTAATTGGGATTTCATATGAGAACTAGATCATGAAAACGTGATCAGTAATCGATTCTGAGTTCGAATCAGTCAAAATCTCGAGTTTGAATTTTCGCATGATCACAAAACTTCATCTATTGTTACTACGTACATAGAGATAATGTTAAAACTACGTACCATTTACAAATTGAGCATAATAAATTATGTTTAAAATCCCAAAAAGACCCACTATTTAGTTTGTCATTACGATTAACCAATGCGATTGTAGCTACGACAAACTGCCCAACTGATTAGACGACAGATCATTGTATGTATCTATCGACCTTTTAATGTATTCCAAAAACATCCAAATTTGATTTGATTAGATATGAAATACAACGTACATTGTATAAGATTTCCAATCTGATATGTGTGGGTCGTAAAAGCCATGAAATGTGTTAAAGTATAAATTAATATATTAAATTGATGTTGAAACTTTGCCTTCGGTTGTTTTATTTTTATTCAAAAGTTTGCAGATAAAAAGTACATAAATATGTAAGGTCGAATTAAAATAATTTTGCTCCTATAAATAAATAATTAAGAACATCTGATTAAAAATTTGCATCGTAATTGAACCATCTGCTTTTTAATACACTACAATCAAATTCAAGCACTCTAACTTTGACCAGCACATGTAAGTTAACACATCGTTCTTTTTTATTACCCATGATACTTGTACTTTCCAAATGGATCGAAGAAATATTATTATGATTCTACTAACGACCGCGATCATCAACCACCAAGTAGCTATGTATTTATTATTATTATAGTTTATTTATTGTGCCGTCATCATTCGTCGAACTCGTTATTGGCATCGTCTTCCCATTGAGCAGCCAGCTCATTCAGCTCACTAACCAGCCACTCAACCCGGGCGCAGTCTTTCATCATTCAAGAAGAGCAAGTTACAACAATGACGGAGGCCAAAATAAAATAAAAAAGGCATATAGAGAAGTCCGATCATGACGAACGGGAAAAAATTAGAGATACACGAGATACGGTAGTCGGGTAGTGCTTATGCGGTAAGTCGAGCGAACGCGATCAGACTAATCTTGAGACGAATCTGTTAAAATGTTGTAAGGCTGCTTTTCGATTTTGGATGTGCACTTGATGTAATAATGACGGGACCGTGTGCAGCAGAGCGATCATGTGAAATCCAGAGACGTGCGAGTGCTAAGGGGCTGCCGAATCAGGGCGGACAGATATGTACGTACAAAAGTCAAGGTTTGGTTCAACTTTATTCCAAGCATCAAAAAAATAAGGTCAACATCTCGACTGAAAGCTTAAACATTGATCAGTTTTATCTCTTAAAGACTAAACGAACATTCACGTGGAGATTTATCTGCAAACAATTCTCTCGAAGAAAAAATCTATTTTCAAATCCAATTTTGGGATCATGTGTGACAAATACTTTCAACTTCCTCGTTTTATACGTATACTATTAACATATATAATGAGTGCTCGAATATTATCCGAGAGAATGTAAAAGGGTGAAAGGAAGGCTGCAAGGAAAATAGATGAATGAAATTTGAAAAATGTGTGGGATGAGATGGATGAGAGTTGCCCAAAACAGAGACGAGTGGAAGCGTTTTGAAGAGGCTTTTATTTAGCAATAAATGACGAATGGTTGTAATGATGATGATGATATATGTAAAAAAGTGAAATCCATTGATAAAAAAGTATCGATCCGATTCATTGTTTAATACGGCGACGAATGTAACTAGAATGACCCCAACGATTATATAATGTTGTGAATTAAAATCCAACATGTTGTTAGGCAAGTTGTTGGTCACTGATAAACCACTTGAGCAAATTGCTTAAGACTTATCTGTCGCTGGATTTCCATGTGAATGTTCATCTTTAGTATCATTGCATTTTCTACAGATTCAAGTGAAGATTGGGCCTAATTGGCAATGAGTTTTATATATGAAATAGGAACAATTGTATGTAGTCTCGATCTTAATCAGGGCTCGAATCATCGTGTTTTGAAGATATAGACACCGATATTAAATCACGGTCGATCGAAGTCAACGATGCACTTCATGCATTATGCATGAGCATTCGCTTCAATTAAATAAATTAATATCGGCGACTGTTATTGCGTTATAATGGTTGATGATTGCGCGCTACTCGAGTGGAGCCGACACGAGCGGCGAAACCTGTTCTTTTGCTGATGTTGGGTACTGATGTTGCTGCTGTTGAAGCAGCGACTTGTCTACATATTACCAATTAAGAGGCGATGATAGCCTCTCGGTGATTTCGAATTTAATTTCACGAATTATTCAATTTGAATACATCGGTGCAACACAAAGTCGGCGCCGCTGGCTGTTCGTTCTGTCGTGAAACTGATTATAGTGCATTTGAAAAACGATTTTTCAATATTTCACTAATGTAAAACGCGCTTGTATATTTGTATAGTAATTGAATATATTTATTTACAGTTAAATAGATAATAAAAACAAATAAAAAGGAAAGCCAAAAGGTTCATTTATACTATGACAGCACAGACTGCCAATTGACTGTAAACAGCAGTAAGAAAAATATTCTTTAATACATTCTATATGAATATATTCATATGTACGTGGCGTATCGTGGCGAAACAGCAGTAACCGACACGATCTATTCACACTATACAGCAGTACATGTCACCGAAACGTATCAAGCCAGTTTTCTTAGGAAATATTCACACATGTGACGTCATAGTGGCGAACGCGCCTAAACTAACGAAATTCCTGCATGCGCATATTAATATTTTCTGAAATGTCATATTGCGACAGCATAGAGTCGAAAATACGATGCAAGTAATATTGTCGCGCTCTGTAATGTATATGTAGGCCGATTTTACCTTGTAGTCTCGTGCTGAAAACGGTCGGTGCTGTATAGTATGAATATTAGTGGTCTTTTCCGTGACGTGCAGTGCTGAATTATATAAACGGACTATATTTAAAAGGCAGTTTTCTTTGGTTTTCAGTATACAAGTGATCATCATAAATAATAAAAGGTGAGTATTTATATTAAATGGTCAATATTAATGATAAATGGTAAGTTTTATTTTGACAAATGGCCAGTATTACTTTTTGGTTGGTATCAACACAAGTTTGGTACGATCTTGATAGACAATTCCATCCAACAGGTATTGCTATTTGATCCGGTAAATGTACGTCAGATTTTTATACTGTCCATTTGTTATTTATACTGACATTTGATGATATAATACTGACCATTTTGTTAATAAAAAACTGATTTATATACTTATCGAAATTTATTAAAATACTGGCCATTTAATTTGTTGCCGTTTTTTTATGTTCTTCAAATCAAGTTTCTAGTCGCAAAGTGAGAATAAACTCTATAATTTGAAAGGTTTTCTCGAGTAATAATGAAATTATATATATATATAAAATAAGCATTCTATCATTCATTGCCTATTGTTTACCGTAATAGAGATATAAAACATACAACTTTAACAATGTCAAATTTCATAAATTACAAAATCCATCAATTTCAAACATAAAAATAAAACCATTCATTCGCATACATTACATTGTTTATTTTATATGCAAAGTGATATCCTTTTACGATGATTAGTTCTCGACTTATCCCGGATACACCCGACACAAACATTCCAAAAGTATCCAAGCACAATACATACATATGTACATATATGAAGTAAACTAATGTATTTTCCAGGAGCACAATGCGAATTCTTCGCCGACTAAACGCGACGCGTGGAATTCGAAAGATTCTCAGAATCGCCATTCGAGAGGCACTCAATCATCATCTGGCAAGCGAATTTCAATTATGAAAGTCTTTACCGAAATTCTGCGTGTCGAAAACGTGTTCATACGATTCTAGTTAGCACGAAACGCATAAATCTGCTGCTCCCCTCGCGTCATTTGCGCTCTTTCACGCCAAAAGTTAAACACACGTGTGCACACGTATAATATAATACACTTAAGGTTTGCCACACACGTCGTCGGACACGCCCAAATTAGTGGCAAATTAGCCCACGGACCCAAACTCGCATAATTGTCGAAGTCGCACTCTTCGGGGTCGCAAGTGTGTATGTATGTAAATAAGTGCACGTGGCGAAACGCGACGTGTGTATTTTCAGGCGGTCGTAAAACGTGTACTGAAACCGTGGCGAAAGAATTAATTCAGTAACTGAAAGTGCATATGTTGAACGTACACTCATCCTTCTAGAGGAAAAGTGAATTAAGCCCAAACAAAAAACTAAATTTTATTCACTTTCATATTGTCAATTTTCGAATTTGAATTCAACTTGCTAATACTGTGGGAATTACATGAACTTAAAAACACACTATATAAATACCTTAATCATAATCTACATACACACAAGGTAAGAAACTGATTATATATACCAGGTAATTTTCAATGAAAAGGAAGGCAGGGAGTTTTCAAGGGCGCAGACACACTGAATCGTACGGCACAATTCCAGTCATTGTCATTGTTAATTCGCACTCATGTCATTGTTAATTCATACGATCTTATTATTTCGACAAGTTTCTCCCACATTTCTTCAAATATGAAATCACCGTTATCGATCACAATCAAACCTAAGTCGGTATGTGTCAATACAAGAATAAAATATCACCGAAAACACTCCAAGTGGTAAAGTTTGCGAAGGGACGCGACGATACAGATTTGAAGTACCGGAGTAGGCCTGGCCCTTTAATTTAACATGTGAAAAACTATCTAAAAACTTAATTCAATTTATTGGTGAATTGAAAACGTGTGTGAAAAAGTATAAAAGCTTGTAATATTAAGTATACATGCGAGCAAATGAGAGTGAAAAAAGTAACTGTTACAACTTATAACTGTTTAACTGTTTAGCCTATGAGCTGTGAAGGGGCGGTAGAAAGCCATGCTTGGATAACTAGTTGTCATCGCTTCAATCTGACGCAAGATTCCTTCAGAAAACACTCCAGAGGGCGAGTTTTGGCCTGGATTGCCATATCATATATCAGAAGTGCTAGCATTTTTTTTACATGTACAAAACTATCTAAAAAAACGTACCACGCGCCTCTCAGTGTGTTTTCGCCCTTATGTGTATCTACACCCTTATTTTCGTGGAAAGTTTTGGTGTTGTAAAAAGAGAAGAGAAAAGATGCAATGGGAGCATCCTACTTTAGTTTTGTACAATATTTCAGTCGCATGAAGCAATCGTGAGTAAAAAAAATTCAATTTTAAAAATAAGTCAATGAATTTCAGAATCATTAAGTTTAAGACGGTTAAAAAGCAGGCTTGATATAATCACATGATCGTTGCCTAGAGAAGAATTTGAGCCCTGAAACTACTAACCCAGCTGGGTCATCTCGACGACCTTAATTAGTAATATAAGTTCTGAAAAAATCGAATTATGTAAGTGACTTAGGGAATTACATAACTATGTAAAATAAAAACTACTCATATGTCTATCTTTCACCAAATTAACTTAAGATGTAATAAATAAAATTCAATTGATTCCGTTAAATTGGCATACAAATAAAATATGATGTTGTCAATCTGACCTCTACGATCGTATGTATTATCGTAGTGGGAAATTTTACAGACTCACTTGGGTTCATTTATAGCTATTTGATCAGTGAGTGTAACACTTGAAAATCAAACATGAAATTCGTCGAAGTCATTATACTATAAATTAATATTACAAATCGTCTAAGCTCGCATCGATTCGGTGAGAGAAGAGACCCCACTTGAACGTTCTCGCAAAATAATAAACAGACTGACAGCTTTCGATAAGAGCAATTATACACGTGCTCGAACATCTTGGCAAACGTCACAATGTAATTTCCAGACTCCAGGCCCACGAGTCAAGTCCCATTTTCCGATCGAATTAAAATCGAATATGCGTGAATCACGCACGATAAGATAAAGAATGTTACACGTGAAAAAAATCCGACTATTTAATCCTTTGAGTGCCGCTTGCATAACTTTCTAAATTTAACGAGCTGATTTCATACTACATACAATAGATGGGACCCCCTCGATCGTGTGCGCGATAAATGACAGATGACAGGAACTTTCAAAAACGCAACCCGCTTATTATGGTCAGGTTTTTTTTCCAGCGGCATCGTCGCCTAATTACAACCCTGATTTTATCGTCAAATTTAAAATGGCGACAGTCAGGTGAATATGTGGCAAAACCGCACAGCCCATCGTTTATTGTTATCCCGGACGATAAAAGGACATGAAAATTGGAATACATACATCTATGTATGTATATATGATAATATTATATTAAATTTGGGAAAGGAAGCCTTTTGTATTCCTGTTATTACCGACACCTTTTATTCGTACCTTTGTTCAAGTCTTTTGTATTGAACTCGGCTATGACATTTTTTACATATTTTATGTATACAATGAATGTAAGTCTTTATAAATTGAGTTTTTATATTACAAATAATAAGAAAATTGCTCGAAACCTCACTTAGCATATCATTCTGTGCCCCACTTACGGTCGTACGTATCTCAAATTAAAATATAAGTACATATACACTGCAATATGTCTTATGTACATGTAATATAAAGACATTCTTGTCTTGATAAAATTGCACAGAAAAATTTGCAAATTATTAGTTATTAACAGTAGAATAATGAAAATAATTACGTTCTTAATTGCTAAGAATTTAATACTGGTGTTTGAGATTCAATCATACAAGTATGACTCTTCAAAAATATTCCATACTAATCAGTCCTTAAGTTCGTATATACATGTCCAAGTTCGGAGTCAAAATTCTCCACGATAGCAACTCGGAATCTTCTTTCAACGTTCCGACCCATTATAAAGAACAGACCCAAAAATATAATAAAAAATATTACACACACCTAACAGCTTCCGTTATTCATTGAGGTCCATCGCGGCGGTCGATCATAATAACTCGGCCATTATCGCCTGTCCACACGCTCCATTAGCCGCTCAGCCACGATATTAAATTGCAACGCAAGATAGTCAGTTTCTAGGAACGATCGCTTTGCTGCACTGCATTCAAAGCGTTTCCGCATGCAAAAAAATGCACGTGCATATCGGAAAATTCTCACCAGAAGTCATAAGTAATATAACTCGACGACGGTGATTAAAATCCGAAACGGTCTCAATTTCCTGGAACGTGCATATTTCGCGCGACACGTGTTGAATAACTGTCTATGTTTATCATTAAAAATTTTATTATTTGTTTTTCGCTCTGGATGGTTTCGAGAGCGGTTAGCGTTTCGATTATGCCATATTTTGCGATTTTGCGGAAGCTGTGCATTGAATAGGACGTTCGTATCCGATTCGTATAATGGCGAATAGTTGATATGATTGCGATGTTGTTATACATACATGCGATGTTAATCTATTATGTACTCGCGTTTAATCCAATAAGAATTTTAAATAAAAGTATATTTATTCCTATTAGAATCTATCAAAATTCTATTGAGTCATTCAGGGCCGATATTATGGCAGTTTGATATTAACCAACCAATCACACGCCGTTGCGAATTTAAACGAAAAAAAATTTTGGTAACAAATTAAATTTCGACGGTAGGATACTGTCAATTACGGGAATATAGCTTTGAAATTAATTGAAATCAATAAAAAGTGTATAATTTTATATTCAAAATGAAAAAACACGAGAAGCGCAATAATTGAGCTCCTTCGTTATAAATTGCCTATTAATTTTGCTTGCTACTTTTTAATACAATATTTATTGCTTTAGATTTAAAAAAATAAATAATTAGTATTATGTGCCTACTATAATCAAGTCAATTTTTATATCAGAAGTAGGTAACCTTTTCTTAATGGATCTACATAATAATTTGTTTTAAACATTAATGTACGTTGCGGGTATTAAAATTGGAAATTAAATGTATGTTTCTCGAGAGCAAAATTGGTCATAATAAAAAAAGTGCAAATTTGTTACCTAGTGTAATTAAATTAGTAAAGAATATATATTCAAACCAGACAGTATGAAATTTATTATCAATTAGTTATTTATAAAACACCTTCGATCAATCTGTTTTGTCAGTGAACTTGGAAATAGCACGCTAAAATTTTACACAAAGTCCAATTCATTCAAAGGAGTATGGAATCCTGCATGCTCGTCATAAAGAGGAGATATAGGAAACGGAGTACGTAAGTGAGAAGTTTGACAAGAGTGGTAGATATAGTGGAGAGTGAAGATGTTGAAATGTCAATAAGTGAGACAGATAGTTAGTAGAATAGACGAAAGGTGGACAAAATAAGTGCTGGAATGATAGCCAAAATATTGTAAAATGTTGAAAGGTAGGACTATGCCTGGGAAGAAATCAGAAAATGTATGCAGTGATATGAACGAACAAAACAGAGACGTATGGAAGCGAGTCAAAGAGGCTTTTATCCAGCAGTGGATGGTGAATGGCTGTAAATGATGATGTTTTGATTCTATATCTTACATGCATATGTATATGTAAATATAAAAATAAATATATTTTTTTAACTAAAATTTAACTTCATTATAGAACATCTATGTGTATACATTTAAATATACATAATTACGTGAAATATTTTTAACGACAAATTAAAAAAAACATTGACTTAACTTAAAGTTCATCATTTGAATATTCCAACTCAAATAATAATAACAAAACTAATTTCACACAAATTACAACTTACAGTTGGACCTTCGGGCACACCAGATGCACATAACACTTAATCCACGCATAAATAAAATGCATTCTACAAAAATACACACGTACATAGAAAATACACCCCGCTGAGTACATATAGATGCTTATCGCACAATTTATACAAATAGACGGTCCGACAAAATTAACAATTTCATAATGAGAAAATACACACACTGTCGTCTATTGATTATTTTAACCCATTGCGATACACTACTAATCGCGCCAATAATAATATTAAATAGGTTCATACACAGACATACACACACATACACACATAGTAATAACTCGATGATTCGAATCGGTCGCAGCGGGTCGGAGAATTTGCATATAAATGCCCCCGGCCAGAGGTCGCCATAATCGCGCGTTTTAATGTCGATCGGTAAATATTTTTAAAGGTAGTTGTCGACACATAGCCGGACGCAGTTATGTCCCTCTCGGTGAGGATTAGAGGTCCTCCTGCTGGGCAGCTGCCAAATGAGAGGCACCTGGCAACTCGCTGTATTAATCATACCGATTTTAATTGCCCTAAGGCCCTAAGCTGACAATGCATGATGATGACCTTCGCGAATTTCAAGCCATACGATCGAAAAACATCGTGGATTCGTACAATTCAACCAAATTCAATCAATGATCACTTTCAAGTGTGTACCTAATTTATACATAATCAATAAAATATGGTGACTATATATGTAGTAGAGACTTCACAGTTCAAGTTCAGCTATAGGTTATAATTATAAATGTACATTAATCATATTCAATATGAATTAAATCATAAAGATCATAACTAGTGCTGTAAATAGGCAGGTGCAACAAATTCAGTACATACATACATATATGTAAGTACAGGCACAAGGCCCAGGACGATGAGGGGTCAAAATTAACCACTTCTACTCTTCCTCTTCCGAGTGCGTTGATATTTTACCGACATTCGGAGGTTAGCTCTCATTGGAGTAAGCAAATGTCTCCGATATAACACTTAAATTTAATCATTAACGAAATCATCAAAATTTCACCATAATAGACTGTCAGATCAATGTGATGACAGTTGGTAATAGTGAAAACATTCATGCCACCCATTCGCAACTTGGAATTTTAGGCAGTTGAACAGCTATAACTAGAAAGTGATTGGAGCAATCCGCTTTTGGAGCGTTATGGCTATTATTTAATTAAGTAGAAATAATCATGGCTTTTCTAAAAAAAATGACAATAGTAAACCACATTTTATGCGAAAAGCAAGCATCAAACGCCGATTTTAGACATAATAATTAGTTTCTCATTCACATACATATGAGCCGATATATTTGAATTTTCTTCATTTCGAGAAATATCTCATAAAACATTAAATATAATGTTTTGCGTTTAGCAATATTTAAAAATACTGTAATAAGTTTATTTTGTTTTCCTGAGATTCTGGACATATCGAATTAAAATAAGTGTTGACAATTTGTGAACTAAGTCAAACTGAAATAGTGTTTTTAGAACTGAAAATTAGACTTCCGTCACTTTTTTAATTTAAATTTAACGGCTCATACATATATTCATATACATTTTTAGATGATATACATACATGGATGATAATGCTAAATACGGGTAAGATTTTCATATCAAATTTGTATGAAAACATATTGTATGAAGACTCGAACCGATTGGGCTTCTATCACGACTTATCAGCAGAATTCCCGAAGCCATCGACGCTTCCGGCTTTATATGTTTGCACCATTGATTCAATAATTTAAACGGCTATATCTACACAAGTATTTCTGTATGTAGATTCAATATATAAGCTCAATTTAGAACTCCCTAATTTGTTATAACGACTGAACGACGAACGTACAATTCAAATCACCCCAAATTCAGCACGGATAGATTCGATGCGAAAACACTTGCATTTGCATATTTGAAATTCACTCTTTCACCTTGCACGAGTAATTGTCGTACACTCGACGGAGCCCCATGCCATGGCGTGTTATTCGCCAGTATTCCAGAGTCGTTTTATTGCAATGTTAACACCTTCGCGTCCTCGTCGCCTTCGTCGTCGATGCAAATTTAACGGCGCACACGCCACGCGAAATCATCGAGCGGATATTGCATGATTGTCCGCGTTTTTAAAATAACAAAATATATATATGTACACCTCGCCGCTCAATTACGAGATATAAAATCGAGCTCGGGCGGGCTTTCTGTCCTGTTATTTGAGACCAATAAAGACGCGGCTAATGAGCGGCCAATAATAATGTGGCAGCCTCTCTTTCTCTAAGCGTCTCTTCGCCTCAGATGGCCCAACCAGAGTTGGCGAAAGTGTTTGCGTGAGCTTTCCGAGAACGATTAAGCTTTTACTGCACCGCGACAAATCGCTGGAAAGCTCTGAATGTGTGTGCGTTGTTGGTGCAGTCGATAATATGGACCGAAATAAACCCATCTCGAATATGATGCATCGGAAAACTTGGTAAGTCGGCCGACTTGAGCCACTAATTGCTGGCGAGAGATCTTCTGGAAAAATTGATTAGATTCGCTTGAAATGCGCTTATAAACGCTTATTAGCTGTACACTTACAAAGTAAGAGCTGTGCTCTGAGCTATGTTAGTCATTATACAAAACGAAGTTCAATATATGTATGATATTATATGAGCCGTTATATTTGAAAGTGGCGGAAATCCATTTTTCAATTTCAAAACCAATATTTCTGTTTGACTTTATTTACACATTGTTCTCGCTTATTTTACTTCGATATGTGCAGAATCTCGGAAAAGCAGTCAACGTATTACAACAGGCCACCAGTATTTTTAAACGCAAAACCTTATATTTCTCGAAATGAAGAAAAGTTGACTTATGCCACTTACAAATACATATAACGGTTCATATGGACATAGAAGAAAAATCTTATGTAAAAGAGTCATTCATTCACATTGATAATAACTTAGTTAATTGCAGTCTAAATACACGTTAAAAATATGTGATAAGTATCAAAATCTCGCAGTAGAAATTTCTCACAGAAATTCGACAATATATAGATGTATTGTTCAATTAAAAATAAACCGAAAATTGATCTATTATGGTTTGGCCAAAATACTTCTATAGTTGGGCTACAAATTTCACCAATATATTACTATATTTATTCTATCAGTGAATTAAAAGCGCAGCATAGCAGCATAGTTCAGTGGTTAGCGTGTAATGCTTTCACTGAGTGGTCACGGGTTCAATCCCTGTCCGGAGCTGCTTTCCAGACCTTGAATATGTGCTTCCAAGTCGATCATTTCCTACCAGAGTTTGCCAATTTATTTATATAATTTCATTGAAACGGTTCCAAAAAATTGGCAACCTTGTCTCATTTCTCGCAAACATCTCAAATTTGCTGCTTTATAAAATGGCACAAAATGTTTATTAAATTTATCCATAGACGTCTCTGTGATGCTCCGTAAAATTGCTCATGTTTATAATCGAAACATTAGCTTACTTTAATGTTATCGTAAAATATCAAAGCAACCGTGGAAGTGTTTCAAAATTCGATCACAAACTTTTGACTGGCAGTAATTTTATGGAACTTACAGAGTGAAGCTTGTAAAAATAGCAAGATTTATGTAAACAGCTCAAATTATATGCCTCAAGCGAACAATAAGCCAATTACTATGCGTTTGTCTATTATTGAATTATCTTCGCCTTTGGAAAACTGCATCAGATAACGAATGAGGGAATTTCCCAAACGTCATCATGAACAAAACCCACAATACTTCAATCAATCACAACACAACTCTTTTACAAAAAAATAACATACATAAACACAGTAATTACAGTTCGAAAGTGAATTGCATCCGTTACGAATCACCAGAACGCGATTGTGTGCACGACACGAATGAAATACCGATAGAAGAAAAAACAATAATCTGAATTGTTATAAACAAACCAAATTTTCGCTCGCATGCACCGAGAATTATATTATAAATAACACACTATGTAATTATAAAACAATCAGCGAATTTTCACTGATTTTCGCCAACAGCACGACCTCGATTTTCCCGTTGCTGAGAAAATCTCACCAAAAGGAGACACAGAGAGGGGGAGATGGTGAGAGAGAGGAGAGCCAGCGCGACAACCGGTTGACAACAATTATAAACATGACAAATGGCTCGGATCGACAACGACAACACAATGGCTAATCTGGCCCATTTCCCATTGTCGTGAAAATGATGATTACGAATAGTTTACACCTCGGCCGTTACACAAAACAGTGCCGCCGAAATTCGTTACGCAATTTCGTCGAATACGTACGGAATGACAAATTGTCGGAAAATCGTGTGAAAATTCGATCGATTGAGCCCGACGCAAACTCCTATACGATTTCAATAATTTTATATAACCAACACAAAACAAGCCGTGCGTTGATTTTATAACATATCTACACATCTGTTGACAGTAAAATCGATTACGCAACATATAACATTTTTTTAGATACAGTATCGGACAGCTGATGAAATTCATTCAACGTTCACATCTTGAGAATGATCGTTGGAAATTTTAAAGCATTAAATCGCACATAGTCGTACGGCACGGCATGCCTAGGTAGACTCCTGCTGTAAATGGACGTGTCTTATGTCATTGCTAATTCGTACAATCTTATTATTAAGTTTCTGCTACATTTCTTCAAATATGGGAATCGTTGTCATCAATCACACAGAAAATATCACCGAAAACACTCTAGGGGGCGAGTTTTGGCCTGGCATAGATAAGGCGTGCTAGCATTTTTAATCAATCCACATTACATTTAGTGGCGCATATTTGGAGCTAAAGTTACATGCTTTTCAAATTATTCTGCTTATGCTTCAAAACGACAAAACAAATGATCGTGTCTTTTAAAAGAAATCAAATCCAATATCAATGTTATGTACATATGTATATCACATTACATTGTATTATATGTATGTATATATATATATATATATATATATATATATATATATATATATATATATATATATATATATATATATATATATGTATATATATATTTGTTTTACCAATCGTTGTATATTTCCGCCTAATCCGAATCGTGAGCTATCAATCATCGCACGGAGCGCGTAAATGAGTCAATTTGTCAGGGGCGGGGTGGCCGCCCCCGCCTTTCCGCCGCCCTGGGCAATCTCCCTACCCCCCTTCCATCCTGTCGGCGATAATCCGCCGATAATGACGGACGTCCGGTGACAGATCCCCCACCTCATCCCCGTCCGTTCCCGCCTTTTCGCTAACCCGTTCACGTCCGTTAATTACGTCTGGGATAAAGCTTTTTACGTGTCCGACTTAGAGGATCGATCTGCACAGGGCCGCACATCCATCATCCGACCGGGGCGAACGTAGATGCCAATTTGCACGATTAACAATCGTACAAAGCGACAATTAGCGCAATTTTACATCGGAATAGAATAATTACCACATACATACATACAATGTAGGTACGTTATGCAATTTTGAATTGTGGCCGTGTTTTATTATTGAAAATACGGTTATTTAATTGGGCGAACGATCGTTTTCTTTTCCGAACGGTCCAATTAAATCTTTGCAAACGCTTATCAGACCGAATAATTGCGCGCGCTGCTGCAATTTCGCTCAATTTTGCACTCATTTAACGTAAACGCTTGTATAATATTTACAATAAACAAATATTGTGCAATGTTTTGATTGATTGCCGTGATTTTGTTAAATCATTACAAGCCAATTAATTACGTTAAAGCTCTAAATTACACTCGTTCTTTACATTCATTCCCGGTTTGAATTATATACATTTTATATACCTACGTATGCATTTATGAGCGACTTGTATATATTTATTATATAAAAAAAGGAAACTCTGCATTAGTATTAATTTAAAAACTACAACAGGAATTCTTAACCTATTCTCAATCGAAAAATCAGTCGATTGGCTTTTATGAGTCACGAAATATTTTCAGCTAAATCTTTTTTGTTTGAGATAATTATAAAAGATATATCTGATACAAAGTTTTTTCATACAGCTTATCTTTCAGATGTTAAGTCGAAAAACCCAAGTCGAAAAGAAAAGTAAAACGAGTAGATTTCTTCGTAGAAAAAAAAAATACTTCATCTCTTTATACTTAATGCTATACATATATGTTACAGTCCTAATGTTCACTCTGATTCGTTCATGAACATAATAGTTTGTTCATACGAACTATTGGTTTTAAGTTTAAGTGCTAACAGTCAAAAGCTATCTTCAAACAAACTTACCGTGTGTCACATGACACTCTTAGCTGTCAAAACTTTTGAGCTTTCAAATCCTTTGAGATGTCAAAATACCAAGTATCTAATTTAAAGAAAAATCCTTTGGAAACCATATTATGTACACCGTTGCTATAATTACTACTTATTCTAATTTTTAAAATCCTATGGAAGTCACATTACAACGTTGCTATAATGTCCGTTTCTGCTAATTTAAAAAATATTGCAACCCAGGGTAAGCGTACATACATAGAGTATGAGACAAATGATTGAGAATAGTTAAATTTATTGCAAATAACTTGTGCTTGAACAAAACTAGTTCGTTTGTCAAATTTTTCATTTGTGTAGGTACACTATAACTGGCCAGATTGATACGTGTATAAACAAACTAGTATGTTCATGAACGAAGGAATGTGTATGTTTGTATAATAAATAGATAAAACCTACCATTCAATTGTTTTACATTTAAATAAAATTATATAATAAACCAAATTTATTATCATATCATGACAATCGATCAAAATATTATATTAAAATGGTATAAAACATTTACATCTTTTCAAATACCATTCTTGAATATCATCAATAATATACGTAATACAATATAAGAAGTAAGCAATTTATTTTAAAGCCATTTACATACAAAATGCACACTTGTAATTAACAATATTTTCAATAAGGCGACAATCCAACACACAGTTAAATTATTATTAATTATTGTGTACACTTATAGATAACTGAGTTTTAATTGGAGATTCGCACAGCAATCAAGTACATATACATTTTAACCGAGATATGTAAATAAAATGACTGCGCAGCGATTACCATTCGTGTCGCAAACGAGTACTACTAGCATGCAATTAATTCCGCATTTAAACGACAAATGACCGCGAATCTACTCCACTCATATTCGCCTCGTCTCATTTATAATCACTGTGGCGTGTGCAACGTTTCAAAAGAACAAAAAAAAAGTCCTTTAAAGTGCGACAATACATAATTCAGACGAGGTGATCGATTGTGTGTTTTGGGTGTCCCATTTACGAATTTTAGTGCCGTGAAATCGTAAAAGTCCCAACAAGGACGAAGCTCGATGAATTTATGGACAATTTGACATAACTGGGACTAGGAGATTCGCGACGGGTTTGGTTCATTCCCAAATTTTGGTCAAACAAAACTGGGTGGGCGATTCGAAACGAGCGTCTTCACCTCGGCGGGGTGTCGGACTCATCTTTTTGTACCACCCTACAAAGGACAAACAGGTAAATGTGGCCAACAAAGGTTAAAATTTTACGGTCTCGTAAGGGGGGGTTCACAGCCTGCAAAAGCTTGCAAAATGACGTACGAATGTCACAAAAAGTACCTTTAAATATCACCTGGAATTATTAAGGTATGCATAAAAGGCTTAATGTCCATCCTTCTAAGTGTGGGAATAGTTAAAATCTAAATAAAATTAATGGATGGTACATTTTTGACGTAGAACTGCACATAGAGAGATTGCCAAGACGAAAAAATTTCGCTTTTGAATACAACAACGCTTTGCAAAACAAAAATTATTCGGCACGATTTTTTATTCAAAAGCCTAAAAGTTCAAGTCTATCATTCACCAATGGGTAAGTAATATATGAATATGAATGTAGACTCGAATGTGTTGATTTGTCATTGTCAGCGTTCGATTAATCAAACATACGAACGAAAACAATATTTCATCAATCCGTAGGTGTGTGTATACATAATATATGTATGTATAAACGATGTGAATAAATTTCGACTAATATTTATATTATTATATATTAAAATCGTTAAGGGTTGTGTCAGAAGTGGCGAGTGTTCGCAGGTGGATCCTTAATCTCCCGTTGAGGTCTAAATGGCCCGTCTCTTCCTATACACACACACACAATATTACTCCATAACCATTTGAATATAATGACCGATTTAATATAAACAGGGACGTACGTAGATATATGTAGGTATATAAAAAACTTGACTTGCTATACATAATAATATGAAAATGTATCCAAAACATACATATATATGTATGTATTTTATTAACATTATCAATTATCGTATTCAAAATGTATTCCAATAAGATTGATTGATTGAGTTCAACACATTTATTTATATTTAGGCATTTATACAATACAATTGTTTATATGTGTATATATATTTCAAACTATTACATTGCATAAATGTAAATACAAATTGAAGAAATAAAATATTCATGTGTACGACTTTTCGACTGCGAACTTCTTAAATTCTTTGACGACTTTTTGCATACAAATTCGAATCCAACGAAAGTGAATCTAACAAAATTTATGATTCGATGATTATTATGATCATTGTACAATTCGATTTTATACAAGCCGGCTACGATTTCGGCGTATGAAGCATTCCATCCCTGCCACAATGCATTCACATTCCTATTATGGAAAATACGAATAGTCCGGTTATCTGATCGTATTTCGTTGCTTCTATTTCTTTATTTTTCGAACCTGTCATATTCATTCATTTTATTCACACGAAGCGACTCACACAACTCATAAAATATCCCATACATGAGTATTATTAAACAAAAAATGGTCTTTGAGGGAAGTGGAATAAAAAAAAACACTTAACGTTCGTCGAAAACGCCAGCTGAAAAAAACAATAAAGAAATGTAAAAATTTCTTATGAAGCAATTATGATAATTTTTAAATTTGTATACATATCTAGTAGGAATGTATTTAAAAAAATACGATTTAGCATCTCGTCGATAAAGTGTTGAAAGATTGAACTTCCAGTCGCGTTTTTCACAATGTATTTATTAATAATACACATGTCTTTCAACACACTTGCCAAAAACTACTCACGTTACACGCATGCGTTCCGAAATAACGTTTAGTAAAAAAAAATTACAGATCGAGCTATCGAAAAGGAATGCCGTTTGACAAAAAACAAGGTGTGCAGAATGCGATCTGATCCCGTAGTAAATATACGACCATAAACTAAATTTTACGTGTGGGTTTAACAAACTGAAGACAAGTGTGTCTGCGGTGAGAGGAGAATAGCGTTTCGGAAAAATGGAGTCTGGGTGGCAAGAGGATACAGACTTGACATTTAATGTACGCTTTTAGCGAATTTCCTGGAACTGGAAAACGATATATGTAAAACCGACGCAAAATCGATCGCATGTTGCTGCGATGCAAAAATCGGCACATCGAACTCACTCAAATATATGTATGTATGTCTGCGGCAGATGAAGAACATTCATTCAAACTCATCCAGGACATATACATAGTTACAATGAATAAAAAAATATTTCATTACAAAAAAAAACGATATCAAGCACGTCATACCACATCGTGATTCTCAGACAAAACGAAACTCGTGTTTCGCGTGTTGTCGTGTGTTTAATTTCAGAAGCCAATTTAAACCTATTGAATCTAACTATCCTCTTGATAATTTATATAAAATTAAACTATATAATACATAGTTAAACAATATAAATAATTTATCTCTAGTGAAGATTCCGCAGTATTAATAGAGCCCGTTTCTCTGCCGCATTACTTGCAGGTGCGCATACTACATACATACATACTATACTATTCATTGTATTTTTTCAAATCAAAAGAATGTGAATATAGTTCGAGTGAGAATTTCACCGATACCACCATGGTTTCGTAAGACAATGGTATGACCATCTCAGACGAGGCTCATTTGAAGAGACAACAAAAGGACGTTGACGTTTCCAAAAGCATGGGAACCAAATGGTCAATCCCATTGTTTGGAGCCAGTGAATTGTTCTGCAATGCATTTGTCACATACTTTTCATATTTTTTTCTATTTTGTTATGTCGTCAAACAACACAACAAATAAATAGCTTGAGGGCGTCAAAATATGAATAAATATTAACTAAAAAAATACGCATTGGAACAAGCATCAATCTTCAACACTATTGACATCCTTCAAAAAAATAAACAAATCAATTGTATATACATATGTATGTACAGCTTTAGTATATTGCACAATAAATATATTCATATGAACGATGCTTTGAATGTATTAAAATAAATATTTATTTAACTTGTATAGTATAAATATATATGTTAATATGGTCATACCAATCTTTTCGATATTGTTTTGACGATATTTTGAAAGAAAATTTGCAAATAAACCACAATGTATTATTTTGGAACAATGATGCTTAGAGAATGAATTATGAAATCCGCTTTATAGCCGGGTCGGTTTAAGAGAAATTCAATACAAACTTGACAAGTGAAAACGCAAGCGCATTATCAACGGTTCTTACATCAAATATTATAATAAAAAAGGGGACTTTTGTCAAACGGCCAAAAGGTGTGTTTGACAACTGCGGCATTGTTACGATTGGTCACGACCCAAAATTTAAGAACAACATAACAACAAACACAAATGCTAAAAGTTCGTTTCAAATATACACACATATAGGGATGAAATATACGACAGTGTGCCCGCTGCGTGACGCATTTACATGTCCAAATATTTTTATTGTTTTATTGCCCACAGTTTGAGCTTCATTCGCCGTTTTATTCGCCCTCGGGGTGAAATGAATTTCGTCGGAGGTTTCCCGCAGGACGATTATCAAAAAAAGTAAAAACCTACACAAAATGGACGATAAATTTACAACTACAATATAAAAAGCGCCCATTTCCATATAATATTTAAATTTTATTTTATTTAGAAGTCTTTATATTCTAACTAGCAAAAAATTGAAACTCCTCATTCACTTCTGACACATTCAGAAATCAGTGGTTAAATAAACCCAATAACAGGAGAAGATTCCGTCACGACGACCAACAGTCATACACTATCTAAAAATGTATAGATACTTGTCAAATTGGTGATTATATGATTTTAGAAGACTATAAGATCACTCAAACCATATTTAGTTCACACTTTATTGACTTGTGAGAACTGATAAATTTGGGTGGACTTCCAAAATGATATAATTCAAATTGAATGTTGAAAATCAACTATGTATGTACATATGTACATATTTTTTACTTGATTTTTATTATTTTTTTATGATGTTTTTTTTTATTTATGATTTTTATTATTTTCTTATGTTTTTTTTTTTATTTATGATTTTTATTATTTTTTTTATGATGTTTTTTTTGTAATTTTTATGATTTTTATTATTTGTATTAAAATCACATTGACGCTTTGGGGCAACCTGTCAAGTCTCTGTGGTATTGATTTTTTAAAATAAAATAAAATAAAATAAAATATATAAGATTAGAACCAGGATTTGAAAAGATTTTCAAAGAGAGTTGGCCAAAATGTTCAAAATGCAAAATAAACAAGCAGGTATCGAAAACAGTTATCCAAGTATTTTAAGCCAGTAAGTACTTGTGTACGTAAAAAATACATAAATATTTTGAAACGTGCAATCAATGTCGACAGCAACGTTCTGACAATGATAATAATAACTCTCAGACAATTTTTAATTGCACATTGCTCAAACCGAGGCCGAATTTTACATACGCATAAATATTGTTTATGCTCTTATAATTCGGATAATACACTTTGCATCACACGAAGAAATTAGAGAACCATAAATTTAACGATGATCTAATGGCATTCCGCATTTCGTTTACGTAATTATCGACTTTTTTTGCGGCGAACGGCCGCATTTATAATATAATATATGTGTGCCTATTTGAATTTCAATCGCACTATCGTTCCAACAACGCATTCATAAATAAATCATAACGAGAGTGTCTTTTGATGTGCTATTACACAACACTGGAAATGGGGGGGAGATCTGGTCAATAAGCACCTTATCGCTTGTCGTTAGACATAATCTTCATCGCCCACGTTTCAACGTTCACATGGACAATTTACGATCATCGCGTAATATTTCTTCAGCTTATTAACCATCATTGAAGTCAACAAGAGAGCTATCAAAAAATTCTAGAACTGAGTTTTTTTTTAATGAAACAAAAACTACCAAAAATATTCGCTCGACGTATCTAAACGTAGAATGGAAAATATTCAGGTATAATACAAGAGTCATACAAAAATTCATTCACCAAATAATTATTGCCTCCTTTGTCATCATTGAAATTAACAATACTAACATATGTAATTAGTCATGTATAAGACTTTCATACAAGTTGTCTGCAATGGGCGATATAATCGGTTTCAAAGGAGCTTCTACATCGATTTATCTCAACGTGTTCTGGATCTTTCAGCTTCCAATTTGTTCTTATGAGGACATCTGAAAGAGCAGGTATATGCATGTTCTCATTGAGGAGTTCAAATAGAAAATTTGTACAGAAATTCAAACGTTACGCGCTCAAAAATTAACTAATATTGTGAAAAATCCAGTCGAAATAGTTTCGCTTTGGGAGGTTTCATCAAGAAATGAGTCTTAATTAAAAAATATCATTTTTTATGCATAATGAAACAAAATAAAAAATACGTTCTATATGTATCGCATGTAATGTCATTGAAATTAGTTTATTAATAAAAATTTTATTGCCTCCCCAGCATCTACTATAAAATTTAGCCCGTTCTGTAGATATACTTACTATGTACATAAAAAGTTTGTATTGCATGAATTCATCTTTTTTTCAAAATTATGTTCCTTTTGAAAAATCAGAATCCGTCACTGGCTTGTCTGTACTTCAAAAGACCATTTTTGCTATATTCTATTATATAAATACGTCAAATGTTTAAATACATAAATATTTTTTTAGCCGTAAGTAATAACGGCAGACCACTTACAATAACAGCAACGACGAAATGAATACAGCCATAATTACATAAGGTTTTATCAGATAGGAAATAATTGTCGTATTGCTATTTGCACCAATAAAATTTTATTTGCGTAATTTGGAAGTCGTTCGTTTTACTGTTAGTAATTTAATTATTATTACAGACCTCAGACGGGCGCCATTTTATCCCAACTGTTGTGTAGAATATCTAATAATATAAAATAAATTTGCACAGTTAAAAATAATAGCACCTAAGTCGTCATCTACTTAATTTTCTTAGCGTCCCTGCTTTAAATATTATAATAATAACAATCAAACTGTCAACACGATACGTGTTTCATACAAAACTTCATTCACAAAATCGGTATATGCTGTTGAATAAAATTCCACTTTACATACATATCGTAAACTTGCGAGAAATGTTTTTAACAAAATCAAAGACATATGCATATAATATTTATTGAAAATTAAATAAAATACGTATAATTAATATGTAAGCAAAAATTACATGACTGCTTTTTGTGTGCACTTTTTTTTACTCACAACCAAAGTACGCTGTATGAAATATGATACTTTTTACAAGGCTTTTGCATTATGACTAAATTATCTGGTCGTTCTGACATGTATTTGATTGATCTATCATATTAAAAATTACAAAAAATTTAATAAAAAAAATATCAAGAGTGGGTATTGATATCCGTCAACAAAAAATATTATTATAAATTTTATTATTGAAATTTTAACCGACATTCGAAATCTACTCCTTTTGCATCATGAATACACCAATATTTAACTAAACTGTAAAAGTCATAATTTACAGCCATTCGCCATTCACTGCTGGATGAAGGTCCATTCCAACACTCTCCCATACGTCTCTGTTTTGGACAACTCTCATCCATCTCATCTCACATTTTTTCTAATTTCATCCACCCGTGATCTTCCTTTCACCCTTTCAAATCTCTCTGATACCATTCTAGCACTTCTTTGATCCATGTATCGTCCGTTCTTCTATGCCATTTCAATCTCTTTATGGTAAGAACACACTCAAAAGTGCAGCACGGGATGCGTAGGTGGACTTCAGCTGTGAGGTGCGTATCTTCATGTCATTATTAATTTGTACGATCTTATTATTCGACAATTTTCTCCTATATTTCTTTAAATATGAGAATCAAACGTTATCTTTATCTTTGAGTGCACTGAGATTTATGCGGCATTCTGGTGTTCGATGCCCAAGTTATGTATAATGTAAGTACATTATACATAACTTGTAAACAATTCTAATAAAATCATCAACCAAACTAACAGGAACATAATTCTAATAAAATCATCAAAAATATATTTGAAAAATATATTACACAGTTCAAGAAAACCCAAGACATATTACACAGTTCAAGAGTAACCGTTTCGTAGACCGTATTGAAGCGAGTTTATTTAATACAAGCTTTACTAAATTTAAATTTGTGTATATTTTATACAGAATTGAGGGTGAAAGAAGAGTGCAAAAGTATTAAAACGCACTAGAGAAAATGAGAGAGAAACTTGTATGTAATTGCTTGTGTTATGTATCGCTTGTGGATATATACGAGTACCTACAATAGATACTCCCAGACAAAATGTAGGAAAATTCGGTAGCAATTTCACGCTGAGACTGATAGCCCCTCTCTCTCTAACCCAATATCACACGATACGAGAGTGACAGAGATGGATATGGAGAGGGAAAGGGGCACGCGCGCACTCGACCACATCAAAGCCCTTCTTCCTAAATAGCTATTGAATGAATGGACTTGTCTGTGTCAAGTCAAGAGAGGCCGGGGATAGAGTAATTGAAATATGATCACTTTCTAATGGGGTACAATGTGCAGACTGTCGGAGAGGCGATTAAGATAACGACGATAATGATTATGATGATCGCGGCATCAACTCGTCGCATCTCTCGCGTGGGAGTCAAATTGCGACGAATAATTTCGGAACATCAACATTGACGACTCAAATTATAATATTTAAACTTTGATTTACTACGAGATGGGGTGAGGCGGAGCTAGCTGACGATGTTCACATTTAAATGACACATTGTCAACTGAACTTGTTAATTTATTTGAATATAATCATCAACACTTGCTGAATAGCAACAATTTTATTTGCAAAAAGAGGAAGTATGACGTACATATTGTGATTTTATTGTAAAAATATTACATACAAGTTTAAAGCGTCTCACATTTAATGCTTCCTTATTTCAAGCACACAAGATAAGACTAAAATGAATACGAAATGTATTGTAAAATTCTTCGGAAAATAAGAAAAATCTTCCAGTACTGCAAATAAAAGTACTGAAAATTACTTACAAAATGGATTTAAATCTATAATCATTTTTGTGAAAAAAATCTATTTAAGGGTACTTAATACATGAAACTTTAGTATGGTATGCTTTAAAACAGCGCTTTTAAACATTTTTGAACCTATACCTATTTCCAGCAGCATAGCTCAGTGGTTAGCTTGTAATGCTTTCAACTGAGTGGTCACGGGTTCATTCCCTGTTCCGGTGCTGCTGGCCAGACCTTGGATATATGCTCCAAGTCGATTGTTTCCTATCAGAGTTTTCCAATTTATCTGAGTACATTGATACGGTTCCAATAAATTAGCAACCTGCCCTATGTGTCGCAAAAATTCGAATTTAAAGTATCCCGAATTTGCTGATATCTTTATTATGCTCTATAATTTTTATCATATTATTATTCTTATTATTTTGATATTTTTATTATACTGTTATTTCTATTTTTTAATTTTTTTTTTTTTCTTTAACTATCTTACTCTATTATCATTTTTGTTTCTTATTTTAAATGTTTGAGCTTTTCTTTTTTTTACCTATATGTGAAAATTATTAATGGTTTACTTAACATAATTATATTTTTTTTACTATCAATCTATGTAACTTAATAAACTGTAAATTTTCCAAATAAATAAATAAACTGTTTATTGATGTTTATAATTGGCCAGAAAGGTGCATTGGGATTTACCTGTTAGGCCTTCCTGTTACAGATATAATGTATAAAAAATAAATTAATAAATTTGCAAGCTAGCAAGTTTATTAATATCTGGTGTCAATATTGTCAGTCAAACGAAGATCGCCTTTATTTACAATATCTAGACAGCTACGAGCTTTTGAGAGCCCAACCAGAGAAACACAGATTAAACGAGATAATATACGGGAAATGCAATGGAATATAAACTTAACTTCTTCCAGAGTTGTGGAAATGAACTAGCCATTTCAGTGCTTATTGAGATATTAAACTTATTTAATTTAAATCTATTTATTATTTTCTTCTACATAATTGTGTATCTCCTAGTGTTTGCAATTCCTCCTCAAAATTTGATTTTTGAAATGTTCTAGGCTCAACGGATACTACGTTGAAAATCTATTGAAATCATTTCCTTTAAAAAAAAACGAAGAATTTAATTACACCGTTTCATTTTGAAAGTCGTCCTCGTCTAATGTCAAAACAGGCATATTTTATGAGACAGCAAATACGATTTATATCGTGAATTGCACAAAGCGGAAGTACCTATGTATAGTTTGAATACGGAGCGAAGACTTGACTGAAAGTAGGTGTACCTATATTTGAAAGTCCATACGATATATTTATGTATGATACTGCTTTGAATCATAATTTCATCTAGCAATAGACTTTAATGTCAATCAAAATTCACCATACAAGTTTTTATGTATGTACATATTTCAATATTGAAACTCGCGTGACACTGCAGTAAAATCGCAACTTTTTGTGTGGATACAATGTCGAACAAAGTCTGTAGTTGGATCTACAATATGCATACAAGCATTCGAAAAGGTTGGTGCGTGTGAATGTGCATTCAATTGCATCGACACATTCGTGCGCATATGAATTGTTTGCTTAATAAAGAAGGCGTTTCATCCACCACGGTAATGATACATTAGGTCTGTGGTTTCCTGCCCCGCACACGATATACGTTTTTACAACCAGAGAATGCCAAATGGTGGGACGACCACCCTATAATAAAATAGACTCGTACAATATGTACATCATCAAAATGAATATTGAACATTCAAATCGATAGTTTCACATATACAATGTGTAAAGACGAAAAAAAAGGAATAAAATGTAAGTAATATACATAGATACGCACTGTGAACGTTTATTAGAATCGTTTAGAAAGTGCACATGATAATAGCGGAAACGGTAGTTATAAATCACGAAACGATTAAGTGCAACGTCCGGTTGTAAGTACGATTCGTATTGATTATTAGTACAGTAAATAGTCCAAAAAAATAAACCGAGCAAAAATAACACGAATCATAAAATGCGGTTGTTGATTATTTTCAATCTGCGTTGCAGTAAATTTAATCGTTAATGAGTTTTCGCATAAATACATGTCGAGAATTACAATAATACATTGTTTCGTTATTCTCGTTGCTAATTATTGTTAATCAAATGTGATCCTCGGACATATTTCTTTGAATATGAACAACAATAAAATATAAATGTACAAGTATATTTTTAATCAGATTTTAAAGAAAAAAACATAAAAAAGCAAAGTTTAAAAGTGTGATATCATGTTTTTAATTAAGTCACGCCATCATTCAACATAAATTTTTATATAATAATAATTTTCAATCTAAAATTACTGAAAATTTTTTAAATTTATTTCTTATTATCACTCTTATTACTTATTTCTACCAATTACTGTTAAGTATATCATCATTATCATCATTTAAAGCCATTTTCCATCTACTGCTGGATAAAGGCATCTTCAACACGCTTCCATTCATCTCTATTTTGGGCGACTTTCATCCATCACACCCACACATTTTTCTAATTGCATCCACCTATCTTCCCAGTGACCTTCCTTTCAATTCTTTACATTCTCAAGGGTACCATTCCAAAACATCCTTTGTCCAACTTTCGTCCATTCTTCTAGATACGTAACCCGCCCATTTCAATTCCAACTCACTCTTCCAATTCCACTCTTTCCACTACATGAAATTATTATAACAAACTCCCAACAAATACAGTCAACTATCAGACTGTATTCGTTGGGGGTAGGGTTAACCTCATGTTGAGGGCTTTATTGGTCGACTTCATTGACCTTTAAATTGGGCTTATACTATATTGACTACCTTTATCATACCCAAATATTATATTTTCTATCTCTTCTCGTTAAGCGGAGCATACAGCATTCTTTTAGAGTGCATTGGAATTTGTATAGCAATATCCAGGTTTCACATACATAAATCATCACTAGCAAAACATATCGATCGAAGATCAAGTACAGACATTGATCATTTGCTAATATAATAGATTACAATTTATTTAATAAATCAGCATATTGGTTATTTGCGCCAAAAATGTTTCCGACCACTGCTCTAACACATTGCATAGTTAATTACATAATATAATTAACATAACAATCAAAATATATAGCATCAGAAACAAAAGTTCACAATCCAAACATCCACTAAAATGCTAAAGAAAAATTGCACAAAAAAGTAAAGTTTTTCAACGTGAATCTAAAAGGACACGTGTTCGAAATCGTTTCTCCATTTTCGTTTTCAGGTGCTAACAGGTAAATGCGAGATTGGTCGTATATCCTCGACGTCCCCGTAATAGGATCGTGCAAAACGCGACCGACCAGCTCCGCTATGAATAATGCAAGAGAGAGTGAGAAAGGGTAAGGGATAAAGCGAGAGAAAGAGCTTATTGGCATGCTGGACGAGCGTGCCGATCCGTCGCCAAAATGTCAATCGATTCAATTGCAAGGATTAACCCGCCATATTGTCGATATGTCCAGGTGTGTAACGATAACGTGCCGTGAAATATTCGACGGGACGCTCGCTACCATATAAATAAATAAACGCATCCATTTTTTAACGTCGCACCTGCACCGGCACACCGATGATGATATCAATCAATCGACGTATGTAAATAAATAATGAAAAGTGCAGTCGAAGAGCTTGGTGGAATGAGAGCGTAAATGTATGGTATTTATTAAACTTATCGATAACAATTCTGTGTGATAAGTAGAGAAGTAAAATTTTTAGATTTTCTTTCTATATACATACATACAATCCAAAGAAAGCCGTGGATTTGTTGTTTAGAAACAAATTCCCATAATCACAACTACGAGTTCAAATAGCATGCAGATAGCAGATAGGTTATGTTAGAGGAATTTAACTTACATTGGAACTTCGACCCAATCTTGGATAAGGAAAAAAGGAATTTTTTTAGTATTTAATTCTTTAAATGATTCTCACAACTTCAAATTCCGACTATTTTCTTTATTCAAAAATTAAATCTAGAAGTTATACCTTTAATATTTGAAAATGTTGTATTCGCATTATAATGAATTAAGTCCCAAATACAGAGTAGTACCAATCTTAAAGTACTCAAATGAAGTAAAAATTATTTTTTTTACCGTATATAAAAATTCAATCTACATGATTAAATATCAACTATTACATTTTAAATGAATTGGATCTTATTTGCAATAAATATTCTTTAAAAGCTTTGTTTATAGTTTGACATTCGATACAATGCCGATATTCATAGTGTGCCGATAAACAAATATATCTGCATTTCACTCTAGCCAACACATTACATACCTCTGTCTCTTTTCACGCATATATATTGGTTTAACAATGATAATTGGCGCTAATGTTTTCATCGATAGAACTCCTAATTGAATCCGCGCAACGTTCGACATATTGCCGTCTCCCTCTAGCGCGCGCTCTACTCGTATATCATTGATAGCGCTATCTCGCTCAGAGGGCACGGCTCGATTGTGACCTCTGAGGAAATTGATTGGTGCGTTTATTTGAATAACAAATGTGTACTGTGCGTTTACGCAACCGATTCCCAAAGTGTGCGCGCGCTGAATTTTAACAGACAAATTATTAACATTTAATTATTTCTTTGAAAAAACACATATAATGCACCGGTTGTATACACATGCACACAGAAGGCTCGAGATATTTCAACGTCCGGTTAATTGGTATTTTCATAGCGGCTGCAGGGGGCCTCGTATCCAATTCACTTAACTCACACTTCGGTGGGTCGTTTTTTATCCGTCGGATTCCAGCGAACATAAAACCCGACAACGACCCATCCGATGCGATGCTGGGGGGACCTGCTCGTGACCGCCTATCAAAAACGGTTCGAACTGGACGTGTCCAAAACGATCCGACCGACTGACCGGACAAATTAGACCGCGAAAAAAATACAATAAAATAATATCACGAACAAAACATCGAACTTTTTTATACTTGTACAAAAAAAAAAAAAAACATACATATGTATGCATATTCTTAGATCTACAATCTACTTTATAACCCCACTGTATAAAAAGTATTCTGATTTGAGTGCTTTATTAAAATTAATGATTAACATTAGCAAAAATATGTTCCGAAGAATATGTATATTTATGCAATTTATACCAACTTTATATGAATTTTCTATAATTGACGAAAATATGCAATATTATGATCAGAAACCGACTATAATAAACCGAGCAACCTTTTCGCTCATAAAATCTACCTCTGCGAATTGATTTACACCATTTTAACAAGTAGCTCGCCAAAAATTGTAAGAGCCTCTCATTCACGGTCAAATTTATACGACACTAATCCGACAAATCACCTTCACAAAACTTCAGGAAAACAAATTTAGGAATGCATAATCGCTTTCAATAATGGCTTTCGATTCAATTTCGATAGAATTAAAATAAAAAAATAAAATAATCAAAAGATCGCCATCAAATATGTGTGAGAACATTATCGTGCGTTATTTATTCCCCAACAAACACACGCATTATAATAATTATCGAAAAAAAATATAATACCTACTTAAAGAATTTTTATATTAGGTACAAATTTCCTAGACAGAGACTTCTTCTCGTTATTATTATTAATATTTGAACACGAAAATATATTCCTTCATTATCTGCCATTAGAATCTGTGAACTTCTCGCGAGGTCGGCGTCTCTCTCCTATGTATCGTAGATAGATATGGTACCTATAATATGTATAATATTATAAAATCGTGCGTCGCCCCGCGGCGTCTTGTCCACATGGACACAAGGGACACACCACGTAAAAATCATCAGTTCCACATAACATAACTCAGTGATATATGTCCGAAGAGTTCTTCGGACGTATAAAATGATCCGGGTGATGACAGCGTGCAAGGTACGTATCTACCCACCGGCCGAGCATCTCGAGGTACTCGCTGAAGAGGCGAGCATCCCGCTGCGGTTATTAACGTGACGGCCTGTATACAGGCGAACGATATCCATAAAACGAACCTTCCCAAATATTTCGAAGGGGCCAGTCGGACAGAAAGAGCGTCCAAATCAACATATCAATGCCGAATCGAAGCGTGAAAATCGATAAAGTACCTGCGGGTACTGGACTGAGGTTTGATTTACGCCCGGTCCCGTCAACGACACCTATTATCTTCTTTGAACTTGAAAAAAACATCCATAAACAGGCCATATGTATAGTGAAAATATTAAATTCAAACCTGCTTATTATGGTTTTGAATCATATTTAATTTCGTATTGAAATTTGTTTAGGTACATACGAGTATAATAGAAAATTTAAATCAACTGAAATTGTTAGGTACCTACACCACCTTAGCTAATCTATTTCATTGAAAATAAGATTGCGTTATAAATATTATAACTGTTAATAAATCATATACATATTTACATATTGCACCTTATGATAAATATGCATATGATAAAAGATCTATTACGTATTTATATGTATATACAAAATATATACATATTGTACCTATAGATATATTAGATTATATAAATGCTTACAAGTAAACACAAATGAACAAATAGATAGTTAACCTTAAAAGATCTTTAGTTTAAAATAATATACATATGTATACGGGAATTATAGCAACGTTGTAGTGTGATTTCATTTTTAAATATTTGTCGTTTCGACATTTCAAAGTTTATGACAGCTAAAGGTTTCATGCGACTGATGAGTAGTCACCGGACCCAGAAGGTGCCGCGTATTGTTCAAGGTTGTAAATGCATTGTTAAAGGTTTGTCGAACCTTTTTTACAAAGGATTTACAACAATGGAACAATGGATAGCACTGTGACTATCCTACCTCTATTTGAAGATAGCTTTTGAAAATTAGCACCTAAACAAAAACCGTTCGTAGATATATGAACAAAATAGTACATATGGTCATGAACCTATTTGCTTTAAAAGACATCGGATAAGCAAGCTTTAAGTATGCAAGAATAGAAACACTTCATCTCGTTTTGTAGTAAGTAATCTAATATTTCAATTAACGAAAATTGAATCGATATATGTATACATAGATATAACAAATCAGATACCGTATTTGAAATTTGTATCGTATTTATTATGAAGGACGAGATCGCATTTCATTAAAGTTCAACATCAGATTATAAATGCATCACATTTCAACCACGCTCGTGTAATATATGGGTGCAGCAAACGCATTTCTATCGAACGTGTACGTGCTACATTATCGATGCACGTTGTTAATTTATTTTCATTTTTAACATGCTGCCTGCTTACGGGCGCGATAAACGAAACGGAAGCTTTAAATTATTGAATATCATATTTCATCTTATCTTCGACAACAGATAAATGCGCGTACGTGTACTTTTACGGCCGCACAAAGCCACAAGACGAAACTTCTGCAATAAAATAAAATACTATACATACTAAAAATAAATAAATTTAATAAATAATTAGGTACGTACATAGGTAAATTCAGGAATAGCACTGTAAAATGTGTGCCTTTAAATATTGACATATAAAATTAATTATTCAAAAGCAACCGCTCATTTTCCACACGCCCGACACCTCACCAGGTAAATGTAAAGTGAATAAATAAATAAAAAGAAGAATAACATCGAGCAAACGAAAACATTTGAAATGATCATGATGAAGTGTACACGTAGAAGAAGGATAGGTATTAATAGCTTGTTGGGCGCCTGAACGACCGGCGAGAGATACGACGGGGTGCTGCGCCCCCCCGGGGGCACCTCATGTCACCCCGTGTGACGTCATGACAGATATCTTTGAGAAATCATGGCGTTTCCACGGAAAAAAACACACCGGATTAAAAGGCCTCGAGAGTGACGCGAGTCACTCATTGAAAAAAACCTCCACAATTCTAAACATTTTTTCATACTAAAAATTCGACAAAATATACCACGCAGGTATAGTAGGTATACAGGTGTTTATTTTATACACGTAAATAGTTAAACGTGTATAATAAACGGGGCTAATGATCATTTATAGAATGTCAACGCATTGTCACGATAAAATGACTTATTCACCGGCGAACCGACGCCGTGGCCTATTGTGTGTACAAACTGTATTATTCCATGTAAATAATACATATTGTATCGCATTTTTCTATTTCGTGTGACTAATGGAACGAACTCGAATCCATAACGGGCTCGCTGTACTAATGCGAATCAGTGGAGGTCAACATTTCGTCGTAATTGGACGAGGCGGAAAACTTAAAATTTTCAGGAAGCCAAGCGAAATTTACAATTCAATCTACGACAACTCAAGTTCAATTATTTATATACTTACATATTATGCAGATACATTTAATTTAATTGTATTAATAAAAATGTTAATTTTAAATACCTATCTATGTACTATCATTTAAAATATTACTATCACTATACGGACACATACAGAGTGCTATAAACTTATCCGGAAATGTACAATATACTACAAATTACCTACGTAATTTAAAGAACTACAAGATTACACATCTATCAATCTATTATATAATAGTAACGTAGTTAGTAAGTGCATACTAATTTTATTTATTTCCACCTGAACGAAGCTTTAAATTATCATAAAATTAATGGTTCGTTTATACCAGTACAGCAGCTCAAGTCAGCAAGTGCACATAAACATTACAATCAATATTCTTTGGTACATTCTATATGGATACAAATTGAAATAGCAATGAGTCGGTCACGTAGCTAGAAGAACGGACGATAGATCGATGAAAGTGCTCCAATGATACGTGATAGAATGAAAAAGAGTGCAAGGAAGGCCACAAGGGAGTTAGGTGGATGAAATCAGATAAATGTTTGCGATGAGATGGATGAGAGTTGCTCAAAACAGAAACGAATGACTGACACATACACATACATATACATACATACATTCATAATGTGAATGTGACGTATCAAAACAGTAGCGACCGACACGATCTATTCATATTATACAGCAGTACATGTCACCGAAACGTATCAAGCAGAATCGGTTTTCTTTGGAAATATTCACGCACGACGTGATGTCATAGTGGCGAGTGCACCCAAACTAAAGAAAAATTTATATAGCATACAATAATTTCACACCTACAAACATACAATTAATACACAATAGGATATTACCCAAATTCGATACATAACTAATTAACGATCCCAAATATATTCAATTCCCGAGTGCCGAAACTCGACACCGCGATCGCATTAACGGGGTCCTTCTCACCCTTCGTCGAGACGGTTAGTTAGTTGGTTAGTTAGTTAGTTACATAGTTAAAGTCCATATATACTCGCAACACTACGTTGCGGGTTTCGTAACACAATGATTTCGTTATTTATCGCTCGCCCACTACCCTGCCTACCCAACGCTGATGATAATGTCGACAATGTCGGGGGGGGGGGGTGGGTTTTTGGGACCCCGTCGGCCTTATTTATGCGTTATAATGCCCGTCGACTTCCGTCAGTTCTGCTACTAATTTCACCGCTCGAATCGCGGTGAAAAGGCACACGGCTATTTTATTTTATTATATGTAAGTAGGCATAGCCCGAGTCACGTGAAAGCACAATTTGCGTCCGCGGCCCCGACATTTAAAACTTCTGCTGACGATAAATACATTTCCACACACCTACGAGTATGTATATAATATATAAAACAATTTAATTGCTCTATCGAAACTATTGTTTACCTGTTTGTGATATCCGCGTTCTCAATGCGCGAATACAAAATGGCCGCACTAACATATGTATGTATGACTATTAAAGATAAGCATTTTTTATTTCGCTTCAAGCCAAATTATTTCAATATACATATGTACATATATTGTTACGTAAAACACTAAAATGCATCTTCGATTTATCAATCAAGAATAATTTTGTAATTTCGAACGCTAAATACTTCACTTTTCAAGAAAACTACTAACTTTCCTTCAAACACAATAACAATAGTCAGGAGTATATATAGTTCGATAGTTACGTTAATGTTACCGACCGAGAAGCCCTGGGTTGATCTCGATTTAAAAATAATTTATTCGGAAGTATTTCTATAGTACTGCTGGATAGACTTGGATACTTGTGACTCCAATTCGATCGTTATCAGATTTTATTGTTGAAACGGTTCATTATTAAATTGGAAAAACCATCCAACCCACTATGTCACTACTATTTGAATATGATTTCAAATTTATAATCTATAAATTTATATATGTACAAGTATCATATGTGTCGCTCGGGGACATCCCAATTGGCATCATTTGGGAAAAAATATATTTTTATAATAAATAATTGAAAAAAAAGGCAAATCTCATATAAATTTTTAATTAAGCGTAAATTTAAACTAAGAGAAGTATGTATTTTATGGAGATCTTCGCATGAGGATATTAGTTAAAAAGATTCCAAATTACTGTACGGAGCAATCTCGTTTAAAAAATGCTTGATCTACATCATTCAAATCATAGTAAAGTCTATATGTATATAGCAACGCTAAAGATAATAATGATATATATGTAATCAATAATCTTTTCGACATTTAGGATTTGAAACATATCTATGAATCTTTCAGTCTAAAGACTGACGCTGTATGTACATACATAGGTACCGATTGATATACGGCTGTGGATTTTTATAATTAAAATATGCAAATTCATAACGTTACTTCCTGCTACTTAACGCTCGAACATAAAATCTCTTAAGTGAAGTGTATTAATGAAAGCTTCGATCGCAACTGAAGACCGTATTACGCGGCCGTAACGCTCGAACTATTGTCGTGGCCGTTCGATTATTAATCATAATGACACGTGTTGATTGTAGTCATTAATCTTGAGTTGTGCGCTGGTTGGGTTTTTTCGAAATCGATATTTCATAGTGTATTTTCAATGTGCCTACCGGTTTTCGGTTCTACCAAGTCGGCTACATCGCCACCTTCAAGTCTCAATCAATAATACCTATGTACATACATACATATACTATATATTCCCAGCAAAATAGCTATTAAATTCATACACCAAGAAAATGTAAGCTTTCTCAGATTAAGTAATGTGTTGCATTGTATACAAGTCTCTCCTATTATAGATGACAGTCAATCAATACCTTTATGGAGTTCTTATGATTGTAATGCCAGGAATAATATGAATTCGTTATGAATATGTAAACATTGTGCCAATTTCGAATAACTTAGAAGGTACATAAATAATAAGTATATTATAATAAAGTAAATAATGAAATTTTAGGTGTAGGTGCATATTTATGTATGTATTGTGATCTTGATACTATGTATTTTGCTTTAATTTTATCCTTTCGTTAAAATCCATTTGAATTATCATGAAAGAAGGTTAATTCTGAACAAGAATATAAAATCGTATTGATATTTTTGAAAGTTTTGAACGAGCAAATAATAAAAAGAATTTATAGAAACAGTTTACGAGCAAACAGTTACTTCACAGATAAATGAAA
Organism: Arctopsyche grandis; assembly: GCF_051622035.1. NCBI lineage: Eukaryota > Metazoa > Arthropoda > Insecta > Trichoptera > Hydropsychidae > Arctopsyche > Arctopsyche grandis. Next base: position 11,604,659 of record NC_135365.1, on the reverse strand, counting down.
CAGAATCGTACAGTAAAACATAGAAATATGTAAAAATGATCATTACACTATTTTATACACATATTACAGATAAATATAAATTTCATCATTTAAAAGAACCAAACGATTCAGCTAAAATTAATCTTAAAAACACTACATAGATATGAATACTATATATACCACGGTATACATGTGTATATTTTGAATCATCATGTAAAATGTGGGTATTAGATATATAATAACTAGATAAACTTTCAACTATACATAAATTATGATGTAATGAAGAGAGAGAGAGAGATTGAAATGGGAATGGATGGATCACGTAGCCAGAAAAACGTACGATATGGGCGAAATAAGTGCTCGAATGGTACCCGAGAGAATGTAAAAACGATACAAGTAAAGCCATATGAGAGATTAATGGATGAAATTAGAAACATATGTGGGGTGAGACGGATAAGAGTTTCCAAAAACGTTTGAGAGGCCTTCATCCAGCAGTGGATGGCGAATGGCTGTAAATGATGATGATGGTGAAGTACGTATAGCAAAAAATGCATGAAAGTTCTATTAAATAATTATTTTTAGTTATTCAATAACCAACCGATAAATAATTATTCGGTAGCTTCTCACACATGAGAAAACAACAACATAATAACATTGAGAATTACCTAACAACTCAACCGATGTTTATTATTATTAACACATCATCGATCATAAATCATTACAACGCTCATCTCGCGTAAAATACGACCAATTAATATATAGGCGGAATAATTCATACAAAATGCAAAGCAACATTCAACACTTATCACTCGCAGTATGAGGCGCGCGCGCACCCATTTCCATCGAAGAATTCGACTCCACGGGCGTAAGATACGCGAACCTGGCGTATGTTACGCCGTAGTCGACGGGTACCACGAATCACGTTTCGTACGAGAGCCGAGCATACGAGACGATTCGGAGCGAGGAAAGCGTGCCAGAGGCGAAATTGATAATGACGCGGCGAAACGGCCGGTGCTCGATTATTCCACATACACGTAAGTGCGACACCATACACAATAATGATAATAGCGACACAATATGTCGGTCGTGCGACACCCAACCGATCATTATTTTCGAATCCACAACGGATAATTAGGTGTTAGGCGACAGCCGCCAGGTGAGGAGCCTCGAGGGGCCAAATCGCACCTCGCAACACTACCGCATATACCGGACGAGAGACAGCTTTCGTTCCCGTTTCGGTTGCGTATTACTGTAGGACCGCTAAATTTGAACGATTTTGGTCCGAATCCAACGTCGACAGTGGCTAGAATTTTAACATTAAAACTGGAAAAAATCCAAAGGAGAAAACACAAAACATTTTCAATGTTTTGGAACAGTATAAATATTGCGATCGTCATACATATTTGCTAAGAAAATCAACTACCAACCCGTGAAAACTACCAACCAGTGACTACCAACCAGTAAAATCGTTAATACTACTATATAGCCAGCAGCATAGCTCGGTCGTTAAGCTTCTGCTTGGCGTCGAGAGGCGCTGGGTTTGATCCCATGAGCTGACCGATTGAAAGACCGATCGTAGTGCTGCTGGTCAGACCTGGATATTTGTGACTCCAGGTCGATCGTTTCCAATCAGAGTTTGCCAATTTCCTCTGATTTCATTGTTGAAACGGTTCACGATTAAAAATCCTTCCTACCTACTATGTCCCCACTATTTGAGTATGATTTATGTACAATAAAATGTATGTATAATTCATAGATGTCCCGTTAATTTGCGAGTTTTCAGTGTCTCGTAATTCAGCGACTTGTAAATTAAAAATGCTGTATTGTTTGTAATAATTGGCCAGGAAGGTGCATTGGGGTTTACCTGTAAGGCCTTCCTAGTATAAAATGTAATAAAAATAAAATAAAACTGTGATACTATTTGAGCTTGACGCTATTGATATTTTTCTCCTTTTTAACCAAACACATTTGTACATATGTACGTATTGCATCTGCTATAACTATGCAGAGGCGCAAGCAACTAGTTAAAAGATGGTCCAAAATGTAACTAATAAAAGATTGCCTTTTTTAACCAATGGTTTTTGATAAAAAAAATAAAAGTATGGAACGCTGTATGATCGGCATAATGAGGAGAGATAGGAAACAGAATACTTGGATGAGACACATGACAAGAGAGTGTAAAAGGATGCAACGTAGATCGCAAAGGAGATGGTTAGATGGAATTAGAAAAATATGTGGCATGAGATACGGTTCCCGGAAAAATGCACTAAATTGCACTAAATAGTGGCGCAGTTTCGAGAAGTCCTAATTTTCAAAGGCATTCAAAAATAACTTACGCAATAGAACTCCACAAAAAAAGGTTAGCGCCCTCGGATAACATACAAATACCCCTTAACGCTTTTTTGTGGAATTCTATTGCGTTAGTTCTCCTTGGGCATCTTTTAAAACGTAAAAAAACGTGATCAGTGATCGATTCCAAGTTCGAATCAGTCAAAATCTCGAGTTCGAATTTTCGCATGATCACAAAACTTCATCTATTGTTACTTCGTACATACATACATATAGATAAAGTAAAAATACCCAGGGTTAAAAAGCTAGAAAGTTTGTAATTATGAGTCACTCTAATGTAACTCTTCGACCGTCAACCTACTAAGCAATCTGAATTGATATATACAATCCAACAACAACATAGTTAACTCAACAAACTATGAACAGTATGTTTTCGACGACAAATTGGCTTCAAAATATTGAAAGGGTTAATAAATTGCTTGCATTTTTTACGAGGCAGATTACCCAAATTCGACGCATCAGAGACCAAATTACAGGAAACCTAACGTGTCCCGTCACCCTTCTCGCCACCGCGTTCACGTCGAACAACTGTTGACCGCAACGATACGACAAAAAAAAAGTAAAAATTGTCCAAAATTGTATCGACGACGAAAAAAAAATGTAAAAAAACACGCCCACCAACCCACATAATTCCATACGATCAAAAACGAATTAGCACGTAGTAATTAAAAGTGTCGTTAGCGTCGCAATTTTTTCACAAGTAATAATTATTATTTTCATTATACGTACTCACTCTTGTATCAGGGTGAAAAGTCGACGAAGCTCGTCAACGTCAAAAAGTCAAGCAAAAGATACTCTTGGTACATAAGGCCGTCGTGTACACACCGGTCGTTAATTAGTCTTTTCAATTACGGTTTAATTATTTTAACTGTTAAAAGTCGAGCGGAGGAGCAATCAGTCAGCGTCGTCACTCGAGCGAAATATAGGACATTATTTAATGATGGCGAATCATTATTGTTATTATTTATCACTAAGTACTAATTTGTCAAGATGAATGTACCTATGTATACATGAGAATCATCGGGCTACCACCTCAACTATTACTTTTTTACGTAGAACTGCATGATCACATAAATATAATTATTGACCCAGTGACTAACAGTCAGCCTGCAATATTGTGTCAAAATCAAGCCAAAAATTATTTATAATTAATTCTATCAAAAATATAGTCCCGTATTTGAGTACTCTCCATATTGGAGATGAGAAAAATGATAGGTGATATAATCTAAATTTATTAAATTTATTATAAATATAATTGTTACAATACAATTATTCTATGATTAACTTTTTAACGTTTAACAAAAGCACTCATCTGAGAGGTCATACTCTCAGACTCCAAAAAGATATCCTCCTTTTCAAGTGGAGTAGTTAAAATTAGTCTACCAAAATAATTAGTACCTTTTAGTAAGCTAATAAGCCTCTTCAAAAATAAACTTGATGATTTCCTATATAATAATGCATTTTTGTAGTTTTTTTATGGTTTATTCTTATTGTATTTTTTATTCTTTTGATTGTATTCCTCTAAATACGTATAGATACCATAAATATGGAATGTATGACAAATCCCATCAATTGCTAATCTGCTGATTCTGGGTTATCTATCTTATATTCAAGTTTTCATCTCTTTAATCTACTCAAGTTGGGATTCTTATTTATTATATAAGTTAGATAATAACACTAGGAAAGGAAATAGAGACGATTTTCCAGATGAAATTTGGGCAAATCTGTGGAAATTACTATAAAATTTCATTAAAATATGTACATATACATACGTACATATGATGTTTTTACAATTTTTACATTAAGTTTCAGTTTCAATAGTATATTTATATTTGTTTATTTAACTTTAAATTTGACATATCTAAAACAAGAAAAAAATATATGACAAATTTTGTTTAATTTTTTATGCACATTAGACATTCTAAATCTTTGCAAAAGAGCAACTCTGGTATTTTCATTTCCGCAATTAATCCTAAGCTAGACTTCTCTTAGTTTTAAATATGTATTGTATTTAACCTACGTTAAAAACAGTTTGCATTATCAACATTTTAAAAACTACAATTGAGACAAATAAAAGCGTTTACATTTTTCTCAAAGGTACAACTGATGAGGTACCTAACCCTAGTCACTAGTGGTACCTAATCACAGAACGTGCATGTGGTGAACATTGTCGTGTTTGGGACACCGCGAGCGCTAAGTGTTAATGTGACAAGAACATGGAAACGAATTCCACTTATATGTAGGTACTTTGTAGAAGTGCGACACGAGCGTATAGTGAATGTTATTATTTATTCGACAGGTACAAATGTATGCATGTAGTAGGTACATGCTAGTATAGCAGTTGGAAAAACATTATAATGATAAATATATATTTTGCATAATTTAAAGACGCTAAAACTGTTAATGGAAGGAAGGTGTGCTCACACGTGTGTTGTATGTACGTAGGACTTGAACATTACAAAGCGATGAACAGGTAACACCTCATTAGCGTGAAACTGGTCTCACAACACTGCTTGGCTAGTCAGTCGGCTAGTGGCTCACAAACTTTGAAACTACGATGCTTACAGATTCAAGAAACACAAATGAGGATGCAGTTTAATTAATGTTGCAATACGGTGACCATATTTTCCAGAACTGAAAACGATAAGACTTTGAGTCACTCTGCTCAAAGTAATGTTCTGCATTTATTTGCACTTCATCTAACAATTTTACTAGTTTTTTTTTTAAATAGCTTTAATACCAAAAATATCTACATACATGTGTATGTATGTACATAAAATACGTACACAATTTATATCCAAAATATCACGGCCAAATTTTTTCATGACAGCATCACTTCGCTTAAGCCAATTAAAGAAGGCATTGAAAACACGCAAATCAGTATCGAAATCGATGTCGACCCATTTAATTCAATATTCCAAATCGCCCACACCGCGATATTTCGTCGAGATTAATTATTTTCGAACACTTTAAGCGCACTAATTGATTAATTACGCAACTCAAGAATAGCCAGAGGTGAAAACCACCAACAGAAGAAAAAAAACACCACAACCGTAACGTACAACACTACCCATCAACCGTATATAATTTTGCACAGTGAAGAGTGATGATACGACACTCAGATTCGGCCGCGAGCCACCATTATGTTTTTTTTGTTTTTTCATAAATTATACACCTATAGGTGCACATAATAATTCTTGCTTTTAAGAGCGTTAATTGTGAAATTTAGGAACGCTTCTCGTTTTCGGGAATTCTCGAGTCCCCACGAGGCACCCCTGGGCCCTGATGACCGGATCGCGTGACCACGTCTTCTGGGGACCAGTCGTCGCCAACCATCGAGAGGCGTTTTCGCGCGACGATTATCGCCCAATTTCATTCTCGGCCTCGGGGAAATGTGCGGGTGAAACGCGGTTTTACATGTTAAATTTCATACCGAAACTGTCACACGTGGGCTAGTGTAAAATTTTCGAAGCGGGTACACTTCAATTGCGAGACAGATTTCGATCTGGTTGGTTTACCTGGTTTATATACCTAAAAATATACATACACAGGTATAAATAATATGGATCGTTATGGCGTGAGTCGCTCATTTATGTCGGCATTAGGAGCCTGCTCTGTGGTCATTAACGCCAAATTATAAGGTTTATTCTTTTAACACCCACCGGTGCATGGACTACCTCAATTTGTCTCGAGCTCTTCAGAATTTATGTGTTACTGCTGTGTACGCCGTAATGCGAGGGTAGTGTGTGCCACTTTCGTTTTAAAAAATATAAAAATAATAATAATGTGGATATCTGTATACAAAACTCACTTTCTGGTGGGATTTCTCATGATTATACGTTGAAATTGATATTTTGAACGTATTATACATATATATATTTGTACATAGTAATAGAATAACTACTTGTTAAAAATGTATAACAATTTTCAACATATTGAAAAACAGACAAATAAATAAGACAATAAGAACAAATTGACAAACTGTTTTATGAAGATAAAAAAACTAAAATAATATATGTATGTAATGTTTTTAGATATCTCTTGATATGTTGAAATATTTATATTTCTATAAATACATATGTATAATATATTGACACGTAATTTATATAGCTCTGTATTTATTTGGTCAATAAACAGATATTAGCGCCGTTTTAAAAGTCAACATATAAATCCCTCAACATGAGGCCACGACTCCTCCCAACGAATATGGCCAGAAAGACCCTTTCTGGTCGTATATATTTTATATATATACACATATGTTTGAGGACAAGGCTTTGAATATCTACAATTGTCTTATGATAAGATAAAAATAAAACATTGCTTTTACAATGTGAAAAATTATTTCCTCTTTTTTGGTAGTGAAATTGATTTTGCAATGGAAAAAAATTACTTATAATTTTTTATTATTATTTCTAAGGATTTATTGATTTTTCACAATAAAAATTAAAAATTATTAGTGCGACGCTTATTATATGTCATTTGAAAAAAATCATTATATCACAAAATGCTTCCACAAAATTTTAAGTAGGAAATTTATCTTCGAAATTGATTAGAAAACATAAATAATCTCGACATACGCCCTTTTAACCGTCCGTCGAAGATATCTATTACCAAAAATATTTTTAGCTTGTTGACTACTTCTAATTTGTCCACTCGACGAGAAATTCGATAACGATCCATTCATATCATTTTCCCGACGACACAAAAAAAAAACAACATCGAAAATTTTACATCACTATACAAATATTTCATTCACGAAAATTTCCTCATTTGTTCGAATCGAAGACGACGAAGAAGCAAACGTTCATGAATAATTCAAAAATCCAACATACGCATGTAATAATAATCCACGAACGGCAAGCGATAATTATTTATTGTCAATATTTAAAAATTTGTGTTCAAACACGACTCCATAATGAACTGTAATAATTCATACGGGCGCGAGTCGCTACCGCCGATCTTGGACATTCAATTTAGAAGAGAAGAAGTGAAGAAAAAAATATCATACACACAAAGAAACAAAATAAATATAAACAACTTCTAATATATTCACGTCAGATTAGTATAAATACGATTTATGTGGTTTAGATACGTATGTAAAAAGTACACACACGAAAACGATGTGTCGTCGTTGACTTCTTAACAGGTTCGCTCTCGAAATAAAAATACCGTATATTTAATACATACATATATAATATATTTTTATTATTATTCATCCGACGAAAGACCACCAATGCAGTGGACATTTTTCCATACAATTTTCATGAGTTTCTTCGATTGAATGATATTATAAATTAATTTCGTCGGTCGACGTGGCGAATACGCACGCCATGGTCTTTTCCTATTTTGGTGTTCCATTGTGTCATTGAATATCAACGATGTGACACTCGCCGAGTACGCCACTGACAATGTAAACCGAGAGAATCATTTTATTCCGACGAAGTCTATTGTTGCGTCTGTGTGAAAGGAGCGTGATGATAAAATATGCGTACAGAGACGTTGAAATAAATTCAATTTTTTTTCTCCAAAAAATATATTTAATGCGATATTTTCAACAAACATACTTTTTCTCAATACACTTAACTATTGCTTCAATATCTACTAAAAATAAAAATATCAACTAGAAATCGTCATTTGTACGATTGCACTAGAGAAAATTTGTAAAACGGAAAGAAACATTTACAATAATTAGATGAATAGACCAAATTTAGCAACTAGTTTCCTAAAATTTAATTACGTTCATTCTCCTTATTGAGAAATTTCGATGGAAAAAATCTTTCATGGTATTTTTCGATACTATTCTTACTGTCAAATCGAGGAAACAATAATTACCAGTGACATCCCTAGTCTGTGTGCTGCACTTATGTAGATGAAGTTCAAAATGTCACCCTTTCTAAAGCTGTGATACAAACGAAAAAAAATCATAATTACACTGCATATAAAGAAATGAAAAGCATTTCTTTAAATACTTTGAGAATGGCGGTCCAAAGTAGAATGCCAAATTATTTGTAACGGAAAATAATAATTTCAATTTACAATTATTTTTTCCTTCTTTAGTTTGCCACCCTTCAAAATATGCCGCCCCTAGGCACTGACTTACTTGCCTAACGGAACGTCCCTGCTTTTTAAAAATATTTTTTGGAAGAAATGAATTAATTCCAGTGGCGGATCATATACCACATACACACTAGGCTAATATATGGAAAAATGGCATTATTTAAATCAAATTGCGCCGCCACTGCTTATTTCACTTTCATAACACAAAGTTAATAGCTGCTTCAATTACATATAAATATATCTACTATACGTTTTTAAGACCGTTTAAATCTATCAAATATTCATTTAACAAGCTGAAAATTTCCCGATTATTCCAGTATTGTCTCGACGTGACAGGAAACTACACAATTTCAAATACCTATGTAGATATTTCACGAATACATATAATAATCAAAAAATGTCATCATATCAAACAACGTTTGACATGACCCAATGCATCACACCTCTTCACATCAACATACATACATTTTATATATGTATATGAGAGAAGAACGTGAGAAAACGCGCTGTAGGTACTTATTTGAACTTTTGACATTTCGCATAGAGAGGAAGCTGACACCGATCCGGAGCCCAACGAGGGGGAAGGGGGACGTTTCGAAAATATTGATGTCCGTAGACGGACCCGTCGGCAAATGGAACCTGTCAAGATTCGAACCCGGAGAATAATATAATACATAATACACACCAAAGTGTGTGTGGTGGAAACCCACTTCATTATGTGGCCATTGTGCCACCGTGCTGACAAGCCAACTGAATGGCCAGCACTTAGCATCGGCCACGGGGCGCAGTCCGAATTTATTACACATTTACATAATCCACGGACAACCGTTATAAATATGCACATTTTCCGCGAAAGGAGCGGCGAAAGTGCACATCCGCCAAAAAATGTCGCACACTGTCCAAATTCGCACCAACGCCACTCAACGCAGGTGCGTTCATAAAGTCCTTTGACAGTTGTGTTTGCATTATAATATGACATCGTAAAAAGCTTTTGAGAACGATTGAAATTCTGATAAAAATAAGAAGAGTGTAGAAGTTGAAGTTGGATAAAGGTCTCTCCAACACGCTTCCACTCGTCTCTGTTTGGGCAACTCTCATCCATCTCACCCCACACAATTTCATAATTTCGTCTACCCATCTTCATTGCGGTCTTCCTTTTACCCTTTTACATTCTCTCGGGTACCATTCTAGCACTTATTTTATCCACCTTTTGTCCATTCTTATAGCTACGTGGCCCGCCCATTGCCAATTCAATCTCTTCACTCCTTCCATATGTCCACTACCCTAGTCATACTTCTCACCCACGTATTCCGTTTCCTGTCTTTCCTCGTTATGCCAAACATACAACGTTCCATATTTTTTTTAGTGCATTGGACTTTGTGTTGCCAACTTGGCGTTCAATGTCCAAGTTTCACATCCATACGTCATCACTGGCAAAACACATTGATCGACGATCTTTTTCTTCAGGCAGAGTGGCATTTTTGATTTAAAAATCACATTCATTCGTCCAAAGGCAATAAATACATCATAATTTCATACTTCTCTTTATTTTTCCTTCATTACTACCGGACATGTCAATTATTTGTCCATTGCGTCAAAATTATGCGAAAAACGTATGAACTATGTATGCACGAACACACTATACATATAGTATACGATCATAAAAACAGAAAACAAAAATACCGAAATAAATTTTTCTAATTTCAATCAGCAGAGCGTGCTTTTAGAATCATTACCATAACAATACACGCCGACATCTCACACTGTATAGAATCAAGGCCGATCAAAAGGCGATAAATCACTTTTATATAATGAAAAAAAAATGTGTTAAAATTCGAATTAGCGCGTATTTATAATTATATGTACAACCTTTTCGCAATACACCCGTTCGAGTATACTTACACGTTGCATGCGAACGTTTGTATGTATGTATGTACGTTTCAAAATATAAATAGGCATTGATTAATGTTTTATTTTGCTTACGCCCCTCGCATAAATTCGACACCAATATCAATACAATACAACAACGGTGATTCGCTTTAGCAGACTCGTACTATTATTTTTCCCGAATCGTCACACGTTCAAAATATCGGAAATCGTATATGCATACTTACAATAGAAAGTCAATCCCTGAATTTTTACAAAACCAGTGGCATAACTGGTATCACAGATTCTGTGGAATTCCCTAAAAAATATGTATAATATAATAAGGCGATAAAACCATAGATTGACAACACAATAAGACCAATAAACAAGTTTTTGAATACTATCTATACATGGCAAGATATATTATATATTATAATGAAATATCGACATTAAAAAACTATACCCCGAATTCAGAATTAATAATTCAGTTTAATAATACATAACAGAAACAGAAGAATATTAATTTTTTTATGCAGAAATAATAATTCAACAAGTGTTCATTTAAAATTAAAAAATTAACCGAAATACGAATGTAATCAAATTGTAAAAATATATTCGCAAGGAGAGGTTAGAATTTTTTTTACATTTGAATCCTATGTAGGTATGTAATGTAAGTACTACAATTTAACAAAAGAGTTTGCAACGCTTGTTTTTCAACGGCGATAAAAAGTCATAAAAGCTGTAATTAAATTGTACACTAGTAACGCGTTTAAAATTACGTATAATATAACGAAAAAAAAAATAAAACAAAAAAAAGCGGCAAAAGTTTGTTGCACCGCGCACTAATTAACAAGTCAAACTCGCGCGCTATATAAACTGTCGTTAAAATTTATCTAACTAAATGCTTTTCCTGAATTATATGCAAACGGTTTTTTTTATTACGTCACAACCGAAAAATTATATGGAACACAACGAATTTCATTACCTGTAATTGTACATGAGAAAAGTTGAAATTCATGCTACAAAAACACCGATCTTACAAATGAATTATCTTTGAAGCAAAAACAAACTTTCGACATTCGCGTGCTTTGACATACATTCATATACATATAATATTCATACGAAAATAAAAAATTATATGACAGTCTATGTATAGTGCAAATTTTATATGATTGTGAAAAAGATAAATTTAGGATAGGCGTTTAAGCAATTAAAATCTGACAAAACGAATTGGGTGGTGGAAAGTCAAACATATAAGGCTTATAGGCTAGTAGCTTAAAGGGTTAGCTGTCGCCGTCTCCAAAATTTTTGGATTCTTAAACGTGTTTATTACGATTACATTTCACCATCGAACTAGCGGAAGCAATTTAAATCTCTATTGGCGGCCAAGCCTCGCAAAGTTTCAAAGCGATCGGAAGAATGAAGGAATTTTTTCAGACCGATTGTCGAAGTGAAGCTAGTAAAAATCAGTGGAGTGCGGTAAAAATCCTGCTGTTTTCGTCGCACAACCTTACTTTCGTGTGCGCGAGCAGGGTTCAAGGGGACTCGGTATGATGTCACATAGTCCCCTTGTATCCTAATCGCACTCACGTAAGTAAAGCTGTGCGACAAAAACAGGGAGAATTTCACCGCACGCCACTGGTAAAAATAGCACTGCTGAAATACAATACTAGTAAGCACTTTACGATAAGAAAAAATCCACATAAAACAAAAACAACATTTAAAAAAAATGTTTATTTAACGTCGAATAATTCGCAAGAATCGGTGAACTATTCAAAAAAATTGACAGATCTTATTAGAGATGCTACTTATTCAAAGATTTAATGATTTCATATTTGTCAGCATTGCCTTGTACATTTGCTGAATAAACATCAATTGAACTAACAATGTTTCGTTTATTACGGCCATTGACAAGACATCATACATTTTAAACAAAGCTTAGACGCAATACTGACCGCTAATCAAATAATTATTACTGTTATTTGTAAATCGTCATTCATACGAGTACAATTGCCATAAGAGAGAACTTTTTAGATTTAAATATGGATGGGGACTTCAAAGATCGCATCTTTGTACATGCACAGTTCTACAATGCATACAATCTAGACCCGAGAGCACTCCGATTTTGGCAGATATTAATTTGTAAGCGATATTTACACACATAGCAAGCCTTAAATCAGAGTCTACGAGCGTGTCCGATGTAAAATTTAACGACCCGTCATTCTAACCCCGGTCCACGTCCGACCAGAGATAATTCCAGAGAGAGGCGACAATGTGGCACAAAGTTGCCGTTGTTGGTTCGTTCACCAACGTGTTTTGTGCGAACAATGCCATCCAAAATTATGATGTCCGCGGGCCGTTTCCAGCCGTAAAAGGATCCTCGAAGGATGTGCAGCGGGATGAATGACATCGATATGGAGAAATCGCGCAGAAGGTGCCGGCAGTAAAAATAACGACACCACCTCGAGTCGTAAACATCGCAAGTTTCGAACATAAAAGGGTTTAACGCCAAATAATAGGTGTACTCGAATTATACAAATTGCACAGACGAATGCTACCGAAAACCCTGCTACTTAAAGAGTGCCTTTTAGTGTTAAAAAATACATATGCTCAGTGCCTTTTATCTTACAATACTTATAACTTATAAGTTATAACTATTGTAAGATACAAGGCACTGAGCACGGTTCCCAGAAAGATGCACTAAATTGCACTGAATAGTATGTAAGTAGCGCAATTTCGAGAAGTCATATTTTTCAAAGGCACTCAAAAATAACTGACGCAATAAAATTAGTTAGCACCCTCATATAACGTACAAATACCCCTTGGCGTTGTTTTTTTTTTTTGCGGAATTCTATTGCGTTAGTTCTCCGCGAGCATCTTTGAAAGTTTGGATGTCTCGAGAGTGCAACTATCTCGAGTGCATTTTTCCGGTCACTGTTTTGCGCAACTCTTATCCATCTCACCCTACGAATTTTTTTGATTTCATTTAGACATCTTTTTTTTACATTCTCTCAGGTACCATTTCAGCACTTCTTTTGACAACCTTTCGTCCATTCTTCTAGCTACATGACACGCTGATTGCTATTTCAATCGCCTCATTCTCTCCAATACATCGACTAACCCTGCTATAATTTTCATCCACCTATTTTGATTACTATCTATTCTCGTTTTGTCGAGCATACAGCTTTGCATACTACTTTGGATAATTACGTAATTTTCTATTAAAAGTCACTGTATCTCTTTGTTATTTGCATCAATTATCTGGTAAAAATGTATAAAGCCCCGCAAATGACTACAATAATGAAACAATTATCAATTTTAAATATGTTCACAAAACAAATGAAATAACTTAATATTTGTAAAGCAGCAGCTAGGATATTTCCTTTCCAGAAAGAAATCGTTGACATACAGCGGTTGAATCCAATTGTTTTGCTTAAAATAAGCAATATATCATATCATATTATAATGTAAACGCCAGATTGTAAGTGGAGCATAAATATACTCTTTAAAATGAGGATTTACCAAAAAAAAAATATATATATATATATATATATTCAGATTTTATCACCTATTTGTTATAAGTGCATGCGTACGGAAAATTGTGTTTCCAACACTGTATTTATGTAGTTAAGAAGTAGATAGTACATGGATAAAACGACGAATCTAAGCACAACAAATGTCAATATTTTAATTCAAAATTAAGCTTCTGTAAATTGCGGCATAAATAAAAGATTCATATGTGCATACATACATATGTATGTAGATTCGACCGATCCGCCTAATGATAGTCTACGAAATAAAGTTATAAATCGCCATGCAATTGATATCACGAAAACGATTAACAAAAAAAAAAAAAAACACAGTTGTATCATATTATTACATTCATTTTTTAAGAGTTTACCATACGGAAGGCGAAAAAAATCTATCATTTCAAAAGTGTTTCGCAATGATTAAATCACGTCAGAAATACGTACAAATAAAACGTCGAGAAACTTGATACGTACGGATTACAAGATCTGAATAAATTAATCGCATTATACACGCTTTGCTATATGTATGCTTAATTCACAAGGTGAACGCTTGCGTATATACATATATGTATAAAACCCACCCGTACACACTGTTTTGAGAATATATTTAATAATTCAACTTTGTTGTAAGGTCGAAACGAACGTGACCATACCTACTCGACAATGAGTCGGCGTCCGTTGCGTACGGGTTACATATGTATTTTCACCTTTACAGAAATCGTAAATTCAATACAAACATAATACCGAGCGAGAGCCGAACGCATAAAGACCGCATCCCATATTTTATTCCGTGCATTAAAATTTCACTTTATGCGAAAAACATACGTGTATTGTTCGCGTCTAGGAATCGCGTAAGTGCGTGCACCTATGTACATACATACATACTTACCCCGACAGAAATCTTGAATTTTCTTGGAAATGATTCAGGAGCGTCCGGGTGTGGAAATCGACTCGTAATATGACAATAAATGATGATCGAGCTCTACGCATATTTATTTTAATGGCCGCTCGCCGGCAAAGCCTGTATCCGGTAGGCAATGGTGGTTCTCTCGGTAGCATTGTTGTTCTATTATATATATGTTGTAGTATGTAATATCGAGAAGACTCAGAACGGCCATTAGCGAAGGCTGTTCTTATATTATTATATCTACATATGTACATACATGCCATCTCGTATATTATTTAGTTTTTTATTCAACCATTTCTCTTCCGAGTGCATGAATGAATATAATCATGAGCTATTCCGATTTCGCTTAGTCATTATGTTACATATCCATCGTACATATGTATGTAGACTTTTGCCTTCACTAAAAATAAACAGACCATACTTTCAGCATATTAGCAAACTATTCATATAAGATTATGTCATTAAAAAAACAGTTAATAAGACGTATTGTAAATTCATTTATAACATAATATATTTACATATGTAAATACTTTTGACTTTTTTTAATTTATATTTACCATGGTGTCATTACGAGCTTTTGCCCCATGGCGACACCTACGGTAAAATTTCTACATTTGTACGATAATATATGTAAATTTATAACGTTATTATTATAAGTTTGAAATTATATAAACCAGTTGCATAGATCAATGGCTAACGTGTAATACTTTCAATTGTATGGTCACGGATTCATTCTCTAGCCCGGTGCTGCTGGCCAGATCTTGGATATTTGACTCCAAGGTCGATCGTTTCCTATCATAGTTTACCAATTTATCTTATTTCATTGAAACGGTTCCAACAAATTGGCAACCCTGCCCTATTTCTCACAAAATTCGAGTTGACAGCATCTCGGATTTATAAAAAAAAATGCAAATTTTATCAAATTTCTCAAAAATGTATCCATATGTTGCTGGTTTATATACTACCATCAAAGAATATATCTTCAAATATCATACATACTCGAGCAAAACAGCGAGAGGTGAGCGAGAAGCGATAAGTTACACTCTCAAACAATTATTTACAGGCAATTAGCAAATCAACAATAGAGACGTAACACTCCAAGAGCGTATAAAGAACTAGTAAAATTAGCGATTCCACACGTTCGAAAATAACACAAAAAAATACCGATACTAAAAAAAAAATAGTAATAATAAAAACGTTCACGAACCGAACCAAAATTAACGTTAACTTGAGGGTAAAATATGGAAGCGATTAAAGAGGCACCCTACAGTCGTATTTATTTATTTATTATTATTAATATACACCGTATAATAAATTCGAAGCGAGCACAATGAGCGCGAACCGAAAATATTTATATGTACGCCCCATAATGGATGCGATATAAAATAATATAAATATATATATATATATATATATATATATATATATATATATATATATATATATATATATATATATATATATAAAAAAGAAACGGTGCGAGATGTGCGACCATTCGACACAAAAAAAATGTGACAACACCATACTTTCGAGCGTGTGTGTGTGTGTGTGTGTGTGTAGTTTTTACGAGGAACAGGTGTTCCGTAAAGCCTAAAGAACAATATAAATATGGTCACCCTAAATCAAGACGTGTGACAACTTTATAACCAAAGGGTTTCGATCTATTGTCATATCGAAACGGGCGATGATGATCGTTTACAATCGTCGTCGGTGAAAACTTTATCATTAATTTTGAGGAACGCTGTATTAATATAGCACCAGTCATTTGATCTATGCTTATCTTGAAACTGGCATATTTTAAGCTTTAATATTATAAACTCAAATTAAAACATTAGATACAATGAACACCTCAAATACGAACTAAGATACATTGGAGAATTTAACATAAGATTAGGCACCCACAGGAAAGTATAAGTTTTTCCAGCACCCCCTTCCATCTTCAATCCCCCACTTTTCATCCCTTTCGTCCACTTCACTCACCCCGTCTAGTTTTTAGTGTGTCGACGCGTTTTTACGGCCGTTGTCCGTTTTTATTATTGCCCCGTACGTTTCCGCGTTTGACGTTTTTACTAGTTCGCTCAACACCTGAGAACCGTTCAAATAAATTCAACGTTAAATTTTATGGGAAAAGTTGATAGTAAAATATACGGTCGCCCGGATTCCAAATTAATAAATCATGCCGCACAGGTATCATTCAACGCACACACACCCATAATAATAAATAAATAATTCCATCCAGCATCAGTTAACTGAAATTAACCCAACGTCTAAATGTCTATCCATATACCTACTACTTGTACTAATTTCAATATTTATAATTCGATCAAGTTTATTAAATACATATGTATATGTACATATATATAATACATAGGGGGGGAACATATGGGTTGTTTGATTTTTTGACCCCTTGGCGAATATTCATTAAGTGGATGCTGTGTAAGTGTATCTAGTCGTACAATAAGGGGGATGGAGTCAGGTGGAAGCAGATTTTCTCAATGACCAATTTTACGGGGCAGTGGTTTAGCATTGAGAGGAGCAAAAATAGATGGGGGAGAGAGAGCATTGAAATGTGCCGCAAATAAACTACCATAATCCGTTTTATATTGGTTACCTACACCACAGATTCTCAACGAGGGAAAAGTGCACGCGCGCACAAAATTCAATAAAAACGTTACACACTCGCACTAACCGACAAATGTTAAAGCTCGCGGAAAATTAAATTTACGATTCTTTTTAAAAAAAAATCACATTATTTTTGGCGAACAGAAACATTGGAACTGAAATTTAGAATCATTTAAGGCCGTTCTCTTTTCATAATATACAAGTCAATAGGATAGAATCCATTATAATTCATAATTTATTGGAGCTATTCTATAATCACAATGTAAAATTTTTAAATAAATTAATAAGAACAATATAACGTGGTATACCTTTGCAGCATATGTACATACATATATTGGATGATAGCATAAGTTCGTGTCCAATTTTCATAGAAAGCATACACCCATGAAAATCGAGTGTGAATCTAATAAATACATATGTACTATAAGAATTTTTATCTTTAAGGTGGATACTTGCGTAAAAAATAGTTATCAAATATGACTCTCGTAAAGTTTCTGATTACATTACGACAGACAAATATGTCACATTCATTTCGTAGAACCATTGATTTAACTAATGATTATTACTTACACACATATGTACATCTAATATATAATTCCAAAGAGACTTTATATTTACATATGTTTGTTTGTTTGGTTCGTAGAATCCGTGACGTTCAATTTAATGAGAAAACAAATTGAATATTCAAATAAATTTAAATAAAATAAAACTATTCAAATAAATTTAATAAAATGTTTACTATTAGATTGGCCATGTTTAAGCGGTTTATATTACAAACACCGAGCGAAGCCGGGTAAAAACACTATATGTAATAAAACATAATTTGTATTGTTAAAAAAGTGTGTTAATTATAATGTCCAGTCCATTATTTAATAATATTTTGAATCATTTTGAAAAGTTTTATGTGCATGTTGGCAGACCAGTTGCTTGTCTTCTAGTAAACGACTATTTTATATACAAATAAAAACGTAAAATAAAAATATAGTCACAAAAAAGTGACAAATATAACTCATAGTTTAGCATAAATATAATATAATAGTAACTATTCGATAGACCTACAAAATAAATTTAAAAAGTTCTGTTCATATTTGTAAACTTAAAAGTTTCAAAATTGATTATAGGCTAAGTAGCATTCACCTATCTATCTATATATAGGTACATCCATACATACACATGTATGTGCGATGCAGTATACATATATCATAAACGCAAAAAAACTCAACAAAACAAATTGAAAGGGATTTCGCAAAGCGTGAAGAAGATCTTACCCCATTGAAAGGGTCACACAATGAGTCATTTAGTGATTTAGATTGATGCGATATCGCGAGCCATTAGACACGGAGATTGTGTCGCGCGGGCAAATAGGGTGTGTGACCCGGGGGCTCTCGGCTCCCTGGGGGACACCAACGAACAGATTACCAAAGTCCCTCTCGCAGACACCAAAGGGAGAACAAAAGGGGGTGTCTGTGTCATCTAATTGATACACAGATTTCGCGACCGAGAGCGAGGAAGCTCGCGGCAATTTCAAATGCTGTTGTTCGAAGCGTACATATGTACAGACATAAGTGGTTGAAATATTCTCAGCGACTCACCTTCCAGTCTTCGTGATGATCATTTCGGTGCCTAAGTCGTGGAATTTGTCCCATAGATCTTTGGTTTCTAATCGGCACTCGGCTTGTAACAGTTCTTCGCAGTTGCATCTCTGTTGAGGTGCAGATCTGGGATTGGGAGGCGATGGTGTCTCTCGCTCTCCACTCTCTGGATCGAAAACATCAATTACAAATTCATCTGATAAATTGCACAAAACTGTACCGCTACATATTCACGAAAGATGTCCTACTTGGACCACTAAACGCTTTAGAAGAAGTTCTTTAAAAAAAGAAAATCACTAGAATAATGATATCAAGCAGTCACAGCCTGTATTCAAATTCATTATTTGATTTATTTCAACTTAAAAAACATAAACTATTAATCAATTTTATCGTTCATATTATATGTAAAAAAATATCTAGATTCATTGCGGTAATTTTAAGCGAAGAAAATGAATTATGTACGATGATTTAAAACCAATGTCATTACAGCAATAATTCATACGACAACAGCTTCGAGCGAAAAAACAAGATTGAGAGCCATAAAAAATAGAATAATAATAGGGTCAAGGTACAGAAAGATATGTACTTCACTCAAGGTTATTGTCATTTAAAAATACATCCAGGATATGTAATTTCAGATTCCCCAAGACCGCGTGTATTCAAAATTAAAAACACTGACCCAAATAAAATTTTTACAAGTGTGAATTTTCCCAGTAATATTTCTAATATAACACCATATCAAATGAATAATTAAATATTTTTTAAATGAAAGCATCTTCAGACCAATTAGATCTGAATTAATTCAAAAAAGTTTGTCTATACTTAATTCTAACAAGAAATATTTCAGAATGTCAAAAAGGGAATACGTTCAAAAAGTTCAAACCAAAAAACCAATTCAAATCCACATATCCTTGGAACATCTTAAAACAATACCAGACCAATTTGAAACAGTACATACCTGAACAAGGTGTGGGGGACCTCGCCGACAGTGGAGTGCGTGGAGAGTTGGGCGCCGGTCCTTCACCATCCGAACAACGCTCCACATCCACTTCAGCATCCTCTTCAGCAACACCACTGGAAGCCGGAGAGCTGACCCTCGACGTCATGCCTGAAAACGAATCGAACAAGAACCGTAAGCTCATTAACGTTTGGGCAGGTGGCGAAACGGTGCAAAGTCGCCTCTCCAAAACACTCCAATCGATACGACACGGGGGGAGGGTCGAGATACGCAGGTGAAAGGACGGGAGGACGGTCGGGTGGGTGTGGGTGGGTGGCGTCCCGGTCCCGACTTTGGCAAATTTGCAAATTAGTAATCCCGTAACGAAATCTCGCTCTATCAGGGCCGTAATCCCCGGCTGTCTAACCCCGTTCTGTCGTCGGGGCCGGATCGGCGCACGTCACTGGCGGATTACCTACGCGTGATGCTACATTTAAAACGATTATTATTATCATGTAATATAAAATATTAAGTTAATTTTTTAAAACAACGTACGTTGCAGTTTGCATGATTATATATTCAAAGCCAAAAGTTAAAGTAAAATTTTTTAAATTGAGTAGTAGCAACTTATTATTTAATAACTATTAAATTATAAAAATAAGTAATAAAATAAAATAATAATAACTTCACAAAGGGCAAAATCTCGATTTCGATCCCCAAACCTTTAATATACGCGATTCCTTTTAGTCAGATCATCTTAATTTACCAAAAAGAAAGCACGTATTTTTCTCCCTACTGCAAACAAAATGAAATATTGAAAGGCCATTTTTTACTGTCATTAGGAAATATTTCTGCATAAATATATGCATTTTCCAAGGTTGGCCCTGTTTATTAAATATTTAACGGTACCTACATACATACAATTTAAACCTAAGATTTATATTTATTATCAGGATTTTTATGTTCTAATTAATTCTCGAAAACATTATAAATCTTTCGATTACATATGCACCTACATACATACATATGTATATGAAGGCTTAAAATTATAACGCATGAAAAATTACTATCGATCAAACTTAGTGTACCTAGTGTTTAAGTACATGGTGTTTTTAAATAAAATTTAGCTAAAATATTTAAAAAAAAATTATAATGATTAAACATAACGCTAGAAATATTTTTAAAAATTATATAAGACATAAATAATATAATTTTTAGACAAACCTACCAATTAATTACCGAAACATGTAATACTTCCGTATTTAATTATTCTATTAAAATTGGTAATGAGTTGAAAATTTGATCCAGCTTAATTTTCCAGACGATTAATTTTGCGCAAAAGTAAATTCATTTATATTGTAAATGTGCTTAAACACCTACCCATTAGCATTGATTACATTTTACTTACATACATGTTTGAAGCATTATTTAACCTATCTGGAAACATACATAAATAACGCATCAAACGGAAAAGAGGGCATTAGTTACACCACCGCACTGCACATTTATAATTCGAATGAATTTACTTTTGTGCAAAATTAATCGTCTGGAAAATTAAATCGGATCAAATTATTAACTCTTTGCCGACTTTAACACAACAATTAAAACACAAAAGTTTTTCGTGTTTTGTTAATTAATTCACTCTATAAATTTTAGATACCTATGTAGGTACATATACATATAATGCATCTGTAGTAAATTCATCCTTGTATGCAAACATTCAGAAAGGTCTGATAATTAACTATTTATAAAGAAAGTTTTAATGTCGATGGAAATAAAATACGTAGCAGTGAACCCGTTAAGAAAATTTCCATATCAACTTCCCCTTCCGTTTGTTTTCCTCAATTTTCCCCCGAAACAACAACAACAACAAAACAACAATAATAAATGAGTGGGCGTTGCTCGGATGAAAAGTAATTTTCCATTTAACGAGAGGCAAAATTCGACACTGGCATCGCTTTCAAGCCCTTCGGAGAGGAGAGAGACGGGAGGATGGGAGAACCGGTGGGAGGGGGGTGGCATCTCACCCACTTTGCGCCACTGAAGGGTGGAGAGGACCCGAACGTGAACGGCTTTGGGAAACGGCGCGTAGCTGTCTTCGAAGTTAACAAAGTCCGGGTACTTCAGCGTGAAATATGAAACGGGATGAGAAAAATTAACCTACATATTTCACGTTTCAACCTCCCACTCCTCACTCCCATTTTACGGGGATGAAATTCTAAATATTAATACAGCAGGTCTCGATAACTTTCTTGATAGGTACATACAGTATTTTTGTTTCAAAACACTACATCACCACATAATTAATTTTTACTTTATCTATGTACGTAGTAACAATAGATGAAGTTTTTTTAATATGTAATTATATTTTTTAATCCGTTATATTTTTTTCTATCCTGAATGGTGAATATTATATTTTGATATTATATTATATTAAATATAATAATAATATATATAATATATATAATAGTGAATATTATATTTTTTTATCCGTTATATATGTATGTAGATATTTTTTTATCCAGTTCACAACCAACCGACAAAAGTGTATAAATTTACTATAGATAATTGATGCAACTCTATTATTTTAATCCAAGCAATCAAATACGTATTGCAATACCAACGACTATAGAATTTCCCCTACATATGTACATACGTTTGACTTATTTCGGCGTTAATTTAATGTTACAATACATATATAGAAGAAAAACGACATTATATGTAAATTGAAAATGTTGAAAAACTGTTAAATTTTTTTTCTTTGTGTAAATTATTACAATAAAATCGTACACTTAATGACGCTCCACAAATTTTCAAAATCTTCATTTTTAAGATTATAATTAAAAGAGAATCTTCATTTTAAGAGTATACGTATATGTATGTATCAGTACTTTCCATTTAATAAGGTACTTAACTAATTATTGAAAATCTAGAATAATTTGTACAGAAATGCTACAAATGACCCAGCTGATCTGATAAAAGCTGTATGTATGTATGTATGTATAAGAATTTATTTTTGATCAATATGTTAATTTGATTAATATATTGTATATTAAAAATATATGTGCATATTCATAATAAGGTGATGTATGAGTGGAATTTAGATCTTCTCTCTTCCATTCGGCCCTCGCAGGGATGTTTTGTATTTGTGGCTGGTTCTTATACATATGTATGTATAAGAACTAAATAAATAAATATGCCTATTACCATCTACATATTTTACATTTTATTATTCAGATGATGTAATACAAGTTGAAAGCGATCCTTATTTTTTCAGAATTATTTATCAGAACTAAAACAGACAATGTAAGCTAGTAGATTAAATAAAAATAGTACCTAATGGGTATAAATTTGTTCGATTCTGATCACTTGAAAGTGTCGCTCTCTAATCAATAACGACGCGACGGTAACGGAAGAGCTCATTCGTAACAAAAATTAATCATTAGCAACGAGCCCGTAGCGAATGCGAAGCGATTTCCTTTTTAATTTAATACCGTTCGAAAAGTCGTGTGAAAAACGAAAATTTATTACACTCGAAACGGTGAAATATCGCACGATCCGATCCGCAAAGCTTTGGCTACATTGAAATCAGTCTTTCGCAACACACAATAAATAAATTCGTCAATGACGTAAATTATTTTTACACGTGAATTTACTGCGCGTAAGCTTGGAAGTTAACACTAGCGACGTAACAAGCTCAATTTGCATCCGAAACGAATATATTATTTATCCGATTCGTCGTTTTCGATACGAAACAGGAAAATAAATCACCACTTACATACTTACCTGCCGCCTGCCTACAACAATTGATTTTTTCGTTACGAAAAATTGGCAAAATTAATATCTATCGACAAAAAAATACAAACACGCCTCATCATACCTATTATATATTTATATTTCACATATTATAGGCACAATCATAATGCCACGTACATATGTAGATAGCATCGAAGCGTTTATTTGTTAAATATTGATACGCTATCGAACAATACACATGTCTGCGTATTTTTCAACATTATTGCTGTCAAAAAATTATTAAAAATTAAATCAAACAAAGATTAATTGTAGGTATATATGAACATATCTAAAATTTTTATCCGACTGTAAAAAATAAGAATAGCTCCTTTAATTTAATATAAAAATATTTCTTCATTTGAGATAACACAATAACATGACAGAATCAATTGAAGATTTACGTAAACATTAAAAGAATGTAATCGAAGATTATTCAAACCAACGTATGTAAGCGCATCATATAAACGGGAAAAAAATCTAACCATTTATTTCAAACCGAATATCTATCCATGGAAAAAAATTCATTTATAGTTTTACATAGGCAAGAGCGGCTCGAGATCGTGTCAACATAATTTATGCCTGTTCGTCACATTACGTATGTCGTGTCGTATAAGCAAGAATGCGACCATAATATACATACATACATACATAATCTCCGAGACACAGAGGCGAACTAGAATATATTCGGTCGGGGTGGTGAGCGCCGTAAATTCCCCATCGCATACCTGTGTCAACGTATTTATTTACGCGACAGGTAAGTTGCGAGAGGAGACCCCCTGGGAGGGTGAGATGCGGAGGGGGAGGGGGTGGGGACGAGATGAAGAGGCCCCAGATCCGGTAATTTGAGAGAGGCCTTATCTCGGATTAGCAGCACAAATTCAACACTGACACGTTGAATAATTAACGTGGGCCGGCTCCCGAGGATCGATTGGCGGGTTCGCCGCGGCTCGAGCACATTTGTTCGGCCAGGGGAGCCCAACTGCGGCTTGCTATCCTGTGGATTGCGTTTGTCCTTAAATTGCAAACGATTCGTACATCGCTTGTGTATCTACATATATACATACGTAGGCACACAAGCGATGTATGTTTTCTTTAAGCATAAGAACATTTAAATAGAAAATAGTGGGTAATACATTTTTTTCCTACTTGTTCATTGAATATGTAAACATTATATGAAATGTCACTGAGTTTTTTTTTAAATCTCTTTTCCATTAAAAACAATAGAATCCAATTAAATTTTAGCGATTGATGGATTATATTAAATACTGTATTATAATGAAATAATATTTAATATTATTTGCAGAATTTTATCATACGCATCTATGTACATATGTATGTATATATGTATAATTTGTAAAAAATAACTACTGAAAAATGAGGCGTAAATATGTATATATTTATTATTTGAATTCAAAGCTCATGAAATACTTGTATTCCTTTAGATATTTTAGTTATATTTATTTGCAACCAAAGCGCGGTTGAAGTTATTTAAATACGAATAAATAATATTTTGAAAGCCGATGAAAAAGTATTGACAGCTATAAATAAGGATTAAGCGATGATGAATTTCAGAACGCGTTTTTGTCCATCCTTACTAATAGACACGTCGTTTTTGTCTTAGCCATAGTCGTTTAATTACATTCAAAACAATCAACATAAAATTTAATATTGATGAATAATAATAACAACCACCGCATCGATATTCCATTCCGTTAATAACAACAATAAAACAAGCCATAAATATTACATCCGCAATACAAAACAATACAATCAGCACATTTTAAAAATTTATCAACGCAACTTAATTCGAGGAAAAACAGGCATTTAAATTAAACCACTTAAAACCAAACAAATTAAAAACTTAAAGGCGACAAAACGACAAGCCGAAACGAAAGCTAATAGAATATTTACATTGAAAATGAAAATTAAAAAGCCGTTTCATATTTACTTGAATTTGAGACGACGGATGATGACACACCCCAACGCCGATAAAATATTCACAGAAGACGCGACAACGATTAAATAAAAGGCACTCAAAAAACAATTTTAACACATTACAGTATAGTCTATATACATACATATATACATATAAATACATACATAGGGCAAATTTAATTTAAACCTACGATATTTTCAGCACGTCAACATACATACATACATACACAACAGTGCGCCAAGAATTGACGAAAAAAAAAAAATCAATATATCTACCGTTTCAGCGTCGGAAAGTGTACGCACCTGAATTATCGAGGAAGGGCGAATCCAGGGGCGTCCTGCAGGGTGCGGCAGCGGCGCCCCTCGCCATTATGGCCGCTATGGAAAAGTCGGTGGCCCGACCCTTGGCAAGAGCCGCCTCCTCCTGCATCGTCCCCAGCAACATCCTCGATCCAAATAATCAATCTACAGGTTCCGGTTACCTCTCCACTTTACTGCACGCGCACATTACCCGCGACTCCGCACCCTCAAGTCAAACGAAGACACAACTCCGCGACTCGGAAGACACAAACAATCGTCGGCGAGAGTCGGCAGGCAGGCACACTGCGTACGGAAAATTCACACCTGCATATAATACCGTATACACATATGCGGGGATACTATACTATAATTTCAAATATGGGGAGGGGTGGGGGGTGGGTGTGGGTGCGATTTCAACTCGACGGATTATCAGCCGAGCGTCGGAATTTCGGCGCGAATGACGCCCGAGCGGACAGGGGAGGATTGTGCGAATATTCGGCGGGTGAAAATCGTTCAAACAAATTGGTATTTGTTGATGATAAACGGGCGCGAAAACGCACGGTTGTCACGTCGCGACGGTCGACGCGGAACTGAAGAGAGCGCGCGCCGATACGGGGCGGGGCAACGCACCCACACACGCTCGAAATACGGCACACGCACACGGAAAAGGCGTTCTCCGGCGGGCAATACCGCGCGCCGATTGGTCGACGACTTGCAGCACGAACACAGCCAAACATCACACACTCGCACACTTCCGTCTCGCTTCGACGCACGGCGGAACGACTATACCCGTCTCGGCCGACGCCCGCGGAAAACTTCATTCAAAAACAAAATGCAATTTTTAATTTGTGCAATTTCGATCGACCGGGGCGCTATTACTATCGTCTAGCGATGTGTTGTTATTGTTCTTCGTCGTCGTCGATATGGTGTTTCAAGATTATTCATCAGGTGGGGGGGGGGGGGGAGAGTGTAATGTGTAATGCTAGTAAAGAGGAGAGAGGGGGAGGGTTAGGAGACCACGCCTCCCCCTCTAGGTGCATTTTGCACGCGAGGAAAAGAGACGGAGTGCGCATTAGTATTCTTGTCGTGCGTGTCGTACTTTGGATGCGTCCGTGTGGAATATTCAAGCTCTGTGAGTGCATATGCAGTTAAACTATCCCACGTGATGTATTACGATGGCAAATAAACTTTATGATCGCCTGTTTTTTTTTTAGTTACACTATTTTCGCAAAACTGAAAACAATTTTATTGCGATCAGTTTTGAGTTTTAAATCATTATTTATGAATTGATAATAAGGCTGTGCATATTTTAGTACAATCATTGTACTCATCAAATTAAAATCAATATTACATATTATATTATTATTGTAATATATTTTGATATATATAATACGTCCTATTGTACGATGACCAAGATGACCAAAATCTATTTTTCAATTTCCCTATAAAATGTATAGAAGATTGAACTTTTTAAATACCTTTGTATTGATTACTAGTTGTTTTACCCGACTTCGCTCAGTATTTGTAATATAAACAGCGTAAACATGGCGAATCTAATAGTAAATATTGATTTGTTTTTTTATTAAATTTATTTTAATCGAAAAAAAAATAATATTCAAACCAATGGTATCGTCGTCATAGAAACTTTGACTTGTTTTCGACGTTCCCAACCAAAAATACTTACATACATATATACATATACATATTTTAGATATTAAAAAGTATGTGTTAGTAACTATGGCATGAATGAAAAAATGAAAACTGGGCAATTGTTTATGGCAAACTGGGCAATTGTTTATGGCAAACTGGGCAATTGTACACACATATGTGTGTATATATATATATGTGTGTGTGTGTGTGTGTGTGTGTTCATGTATATACTAGTGTTGTACCCGATGACATATCATCGCATGGGTGTTGGCATATTAAGTTATTAAATAAAAAATAAATAAAAGAAATGTGTCAGTTCGATCCGGACGCAGTCGAATTTTTTTAAATACCTTTTAAATATATTTAATTTAATATTTATATTTAATTGTTTATAATAAAAAAGGTAAAAACTACCTACATGTAAACAATAAAAACCACCAATAGAAAAATTTATTAATAATTAATTAATAAATTTTCAATGAATGGCGGTAAATTCTTTGCCAAGAGGAAACATCGGTAGCAAATAGTATATATAGAAGCTTTTTTCTTTTGTTGTTGTATTTGTATATATGTAGGTTTTGGCATTGGTTTGGCTGTGACGTACATACATATGTATGTATGTCCAATCGAAACAACTATTATAGTACGGTTTGCGTTATCTCAGACATACAGACAGACAGACACACAAATAGGCAGAATATCAATATTATATTATTGTAATATATTTTCATAAAAATATAATACATACCTGGGTACTATTGAATATGAAGACCAAAATCCATTTTTGAATTTGCCAAATGTTTTTAGGTATAGAAGATTGAACTTTTTTAATACTTTTGTATTGATTTTATTAAAAGTATGTTTTAGTAACTATAGCATGAATGAAAAAATATATACCTACCTACATAATTTTTTTTAAGCAAAAAGTAGTAAATGTTTTGTTGATTGTAATTATTAGTACAAATTGAATAGTTATCTAATATTATTGTCGAATATTTTTGATGAACCACGTGAACCAAAATTATGTCATTTATACAATGTGCTACCAATTTCCAACTTATCCTGCCCCAAAACGATATTGCCCTGGTCAAAATCCGAGGTCTAGTCATGATATGATTTACTCCCATCCGAATGACGCTAATTGCTAAAAATTTTATATATACTTTTTAAACTTTTTCCAACTTCCATCTTTTTATTTAAATTTTCAAATCCCGCTCTTTATGAAGTTTTATGCATCATTGTGCTTCAAAATAGCTGTTACACATTTTTATATAGAAAGAAAATTTTCAAGCAGGTATATTAAAAAAGTTTACTATACATATATACCTTCATATAATTTTATGTTAGCTAAAACAGAATTATATTTTATGATAGGTGGAATTCAACCCACAAGTATTCAATACGGTAAGTTTATTTATTGGATGAATTAAAATGAATATTTTGACATCGTTCATCATCACAGACTACATACATATCTACATACCTATGTATATAATAGATATATTTACGTATTTACATATTTACTTATGTATATAAATACCAATTAATTGAAAATATGTTCATATATACATACATACACTTCGGAAATACCTTAAAATTCGAATTATAAATGTAAAGGTGGCAATACAATATAAAAAAAAATGCAACGTAGTGCGATAACATTCAACCAATTAATCAAATTTTAACAAAAAAGCGATAAGTCCCAATGCAAAAACAGCTTTTTTTTACCACCACCATAACCGATGAACGATAATGCAAATAAATTTATTAGTTTTTTGTACACGACAATAAAAAGAAAAAACAATAAAAAATACAATAGGCAGCTAAGCATGTGGGAAGACGCAATTTCGTAAGTCATCGTTCACACATATGACATCACTTTTTTATATCATTATATACAACCAAATAAACTTTTATTGCAGTAGTTCATATATTTTTTTCGAAAATTACCAAAGACCGCGAGGATAAATATTTCAAATATAATGGTTGACATGTGAAAGATGTTTTTTCGGATGACTTTGTAAGGAGTTTTTTTTTCTATATGAGGGATATGAGTTATTATTTCAGTAACATCATCACCTGCAAAACATTCAAGTGTCAAAATCCGTAGGTTCAAATTTCACCAGACCTCCTAGGAGACGATGGCGATGATCCCTTAACACGCACACATCATTTTTAACGCATTCCAGAAGGCACAAAAAAAACCTATCACACCTATGTGCATATGTAAATGTACGTAGATAAGATGATTAAGCACGGGATTGTAAAAACGATTGTTTTTACGATTGCTAAAGGAAAATTGAATTATGTTCCTAAGGAATAAAATAAAAAAAAAGTTACAACACACCGATCTGAATAAGTTATAGGACCGTTTCGTGAATATTTTTATATCCCAATGTTGATTTATCGTTACAAGGCTCTGCGCACATAATTCTTGTAACGTAGGGTGGCTAATATATGAAATTACCGGTGCGTTCGAAAGTAGAGGGATGAAAGCACACCCCTACGATTCGCTATCTGAATAAAGTGCGTGATAAAAATATACACAACCATTCGGAAATATTTTCTCACATTATTATTATAATAAGCGAATCATTGAATAACATGATCGCCACCTTTTTCTTCGCACACTAAAATGTGATTTCAATATTCATAGATACGTGAGTATTATACTAGAACTTCAGACAGCAAAATCAGACCCGTACTTTGATTTAAAAAATCAAAAATAATAAAGTTGAATGATGAATATATATATATATATATATATATATATATATATATATATATATATATATATATATATATATATATATATATATATATATATATATATATATATATATATATATATTTCAAATCATTATTTTTTATATTGTATATTTCAATATGTTTGATAATGAAAATTAAAACCTGTAATGATTTTTTTTTATTCGAAAAATAAATAAATAAATTAGAACTTGGGCATAAGATCCAGTGCACTCAAATAAGTATGGAGCGCTGTATGCTTGGCATAACGAGGAGAGATAGAAAATGCAATACGTGGGTCAGAAGAAAGATATATTTATGTTCATAGGTGGTTGATGTAATGGTGAGGAAAAAGATATTGAAACGGAAATTAGCGGGTCATATAGCTGGACAACGGACGAGTCATATAACTGGGCATAAGAACGGGCGATAGATGGACGAAAGCAGTGCTCGAATGGTACCCGAGAGAATATAAAAGGGTCCAAAGAAAGCTGGATGGATGGACGAAATCAGAAAAAAAATGTATGTAATAAGATGGAAGAGTGTTGTCCAAAAATGAGACAGATTAGTGGATGGAAAATGGTTGTGAATTATGATGATGATGATGACTAGCAACTACCTGTAGTTCTACATATACATAGAGATATTTGCAATCTATCAATAAAAATACTAATATAAATTAAATGAAAGGAACAAATTAGACTCTTTTATATGTACATTTACATTTAATATATATACATTTAAACCAAATTCATAAAATTCAGACAAGTTTTTCATATCGAACTCTTAGACTTCTTTCGAGAACCCTTCCATATACTTAAAAAAATACAAACGGATTCGTCCATCTACGAAAACATAATAAGAAATTTTCACTTATATGCAGACAAGCAACCTCTAAAGTGGTATTCACCGAGCGAGAAGGGAGGGGTGGGGGGAAGGAGGAGGAAGCACAGAAAGAGAGAGGTTCCGTTTATGATATTGTCGTAACGCGGCCCCTGCATTAAGCATCACCGTTACGATATGATATAGGTCCCAGTGTGGATATTTTTCAATTTGGCGGAATGGCCTCGGGAACAGAAATGTGAATTTTATTGCTGACATTTCTCGCCCAGGCGCCTCGCGAGGTGTTACGCCCCCGCCATGGGGACAGGGGGCGCATCCACTCACCCCGAGACCCACCACCCCTTAACATAAATACAATTTGTATGCCGAACTCGAGGGTGTAGGTGTGTATACATATGTACTTACTACGTGTGATAAAAAAATACGAGGAATACTCAATGCAAAACTAATGATTTACATAGTGCATAATATGTACCTACAGATCTACTCACTATCATTTATAATTATTCTGAAAATTTTCATCACATATCAAGACCATGTAAGACTAAAGAAAAAAATTCCACGAATTGATAGAACAGGACTAACAATTGACTCAGGAAAACTGCTAGAGAAATGAAGGAAAACTGTCTGAAACAGTAATCTCAAATTATACTGAGAAAATAAAAATGTCCACAACTTCATGTCAAAATGTCGAAGAAAGTGTTTATGAATATTAAAAATAAAAGTAACGATTTGTATGTAATAAATATCATCTGTTACAATTATAATTTGTACATGATATTACTCAATCTTGATTGGGTAATTTATTTCGGAAAACTAAAAACTGGTTCATTGTTTAATTTATTTTTTAAAAACTTGACTAAACTAAACATTAAACACTAAACATTGACACCAAAAAAGTTTCTAGTTTATGTATTCATTATATATTAATCACAACCATGGGTGCCACTACAGGTTGCCCAAAGCGACACCTATGTTCAAACTTTTGTACCAAATACCATCATTACACATAATGATTGAACACAAACCCTGAGTTAAAAGCACTGTGTGACAACCCCTGCCATTCAACTCATCCACTACGGAAGCCGCTATAGTAGCTCCGTCATATTATGTAGATGTTCCTCTTACATTTGGAATTAGTTAATTAATTAATTAACACTCTTTAATTTTGGTCGATGAATTTTCATCGAGCAAAATTAAAGCGTTGATTGCAGTGCGCCTCAATATTACTTAGTACTATTGCTTCACTCAATTCATCCATGAAGGTCGACTGTCAAACATTACATCATCATAGCCCAATCTTGTAAATATTCCAACTGTCAAACTTCTTGCAAAAATGACGAGATTATTAATGCGAATTAACAATTGCGAAACATTAAAAACTTTATTCAATCTGTTAAATAAGCCTTTCACAATTACTTTTTTTAATGAGCTAGGTACTATTCAATTATTTAAAAATGAAAATCTTTCAAATTAATTTTTATACAAAATGAAAACCTTGTAAACAAATGATATAAAAAAATACTATTAATAAAAAAACCTACTACCTACTATTTACTAACTCATCGCTACGATAAATAGCCCTACAGTTCACCAAACTAATTGACCCATAATCAATTCAATTACTTTTATCAAACTTCAATATCGATTCTTGTCGACTTCGTATGTAAAGCAGGCTTTAAATAATACTTACTTATACTAAAAATTAAAATCTCAAAAACATTACAAATCAAAATTTTCACCGACTGTGAAAACAGCCAACACTCTATGTAAGCTAATAATATCACTGTAGACTGGCACTCATCATACTCATTTAATTAATCTGCCATAACACATATCAAATTTATTTCGTAATAAACACACACCCACAATATACATTCACCTAATTTTTTGATCACACCTCGTACATATCTATGTATATATGTATATATCGCACAATTTTCTAATAAACTGTACTGTAAGTAGAAATACGCGTGGGGAGCTCGCACCTAAAAATCCATTCGTTGGATGAAAGCATTATAAATATTATCATACATGCCTAATATAGTTATGCATGCGTACATACATACATACTATGTATGTACATACCCCTCATGAATGGACTCGGTCGGAATTCACGTCATTAGCGCAATAAACGAAATTAATTATTTCATGAGTTATGACCGGACACGCTCGATGTTCTAGTCGAATTACATACGTCGTAAAACACGCGAGCGCTCATAAATAAATTAATAAAATATCATACGTACGTATTGTATTATATACGTATGTATATGACTTATAAATACATTTGAATGGTCCAGGATAGGTTTTGAGGAGCACTGATAAATCGATACATCGAAAAAACGAAATTCGAAATATGCATATTGAATCATCACGTGTGCACATCTCGCATGAGAAACGTTTGATTGATTTCGCTGTCTGGAAACAAATATTGAACAGAATAGGTTTGATGTATTCAATATATATAAAGAGCACACACACATCTACCTCAATACATATCGAATGAAAAAAACAATAATTGTTTTATTTATGTATATATAATATTTAGACAAACAAAAATTGATTATGAACGTAATGGGAATGTCTTATAAATATATTCTTCTATACGTACAACTTTATAACATTTTCGATGTTGTAAAATTCTACACATCATATAATTTTTACATTTTGAATTGTAATACACTAATGGACACATACTTACTTCTATTTCTTTGATCAACAATTCAAATCAACTATTATGAGATTGCCTTATTGCCATATTAATTCAAGAATGATAAAGCATATTTTCAGCGCTTAGCAGACCATTTCAGTGCCATTTTAGTGATTCAAAAACCCGTTATTACTTAAAAAAAAACACCACTAATAATGCGGTAGAACATTTCAATATTGAAATATGTACTGAATAAAGTCCAAATTGGATCTATGATAAGATCAAAATACGTATTCGAATTTCTATAGTTTCTAGTTGTACAATTAAGTAGATATAATATAATATGGAATTCATAACTTGAAAATCATAATCGAGAAAGAATATTACGAAATACAAAAACCTTGTAAACATAGAATGAATTCAAGACGATAAACGATATATAATAATAATAATTATTATTTTTAGTTTGTGTACATATATATATGTTTTGTTTTTGTTATGTCTAATTTATTATTTTGTTTCTTGTCTTTTCTGTTATATTTTTGACCATTGTGGCGCATTAGGAATTCCTGTAATGCTACAACGGTCCAAACTTTAAATAAATAAATAAATAAATAATATGTAAAAAAAAATATTAACCACAATAAAGTAGATATAATATAATATTTTGATATTCTTCGAATTGTAAGCCATCAGAACTTTATGGTTTTATTATACCTTGAAAGTTATCGAAATGGTTTCATTCAAAAATTAATTTCATATAAATTTTATTAGCTCTACAGCTGATTTATATGTGGATAAATTATATCATACAAATATATAAAACGAAAAATATTCCTATTACATAACATGTAATTTAAATACTTTTGATGAAATAACATAGACCTACATACATAACTCACACCTACATATATATGTATGTATCTACTGTGTAATTTAAGTATGTACCATATTCAACTCAACCGAATAAACACACGTTCATCAAACGGTAGCGCTTTTAGGAACAATTTCAAATCAAAACAAACACACAATCGACCCAAAACGGACATAAATCCGATACATACATGCACACAGTCAAGAGCAGTACTTTCGAGTTGTATTAGTTGCATTCAAAAAGACAGGGCGCCCGTTGGAAGGTGAAACGCGAACCGAAACGCGAGTCGGAGTGAGTGCTTTTCCTTGTACGGATGTCGTGACTTGCCACTCATTGTCTGCGCATCTTTTCTCTGCGAGTGCATCGTTTCGCGAAAAAAGATGCACAATCGTGATTGGCGATCGTAAAACAGTTTTGCCGTATCTGCCGGGATCAAAGATCGCCCGTGCAATTGTGCTCCGCGTGCCAATTAAACCGGCTCATTTGTACGCGAACCAACTTCATGCCTCAATCTACGAAACGTCGAAACTCCCAAATTTTACAAGATCGCGGCGAAACGATCTGTCGCCACATGTGTGTATACACACGAGAGAAAAACTCCATGACAGGTACTCAATAAAAACCCTTTTATTAAATGAAAAAAAAAAGCGAACGTTCCTCATTGTGTACGACTGATCCCCAGTTTCTACGAATGCGCGCATCCGAATCGTATCTCATCCCATTGAATTTTTATCTCCGTATCGTCATAAATATTATGTATGTATGTATACAGACACTAACTTTTCTCACGGAAAGTGCGAAATCACTATGATTTTGTTGGCCCTCTTTAACCTTGTGTACGATCACGTTTAGAAGAATCGTCACGATAAATCATACGATTCGCCACGTTCGTAAATACGTTCACGTTGTATTTAAGACGCAGATGTGTAATTTGTTTCATTTTACTGAACCCCTAGGTGTGCGTATGAAATTTTTATTTAACGTTAAGACCGATTTTCTCCACATTTTTTTTTCTCCTCGACGGAGCTCGCGTCTAAAAGTGTTTTCAGCGTCGTCGAGTTGAAATTTGCATTCTACGTTTTCGCTATTCTTTGTTTCATACATAATATTGCTTACATTTCACATATTACGGACGGGCGGTGGGTGAGGCGGAGATGGGTAGGCGAGGATGCCACCCTCTCGAATGTAAGTATTGTGCATTTCAGTGGAAATTTCAGGTGTAGCTTTTCAGAGTTTATGGCGCTCTCAAAAGCGTAGAAATTGCGGCGCGGCTGCGAGACTACAACGAATTTCCAAAGCGCGCTAAAATATTTCAATTTTTTATTATCTTCAAACATTTGCATGTTCCAATCAAGTTGATAACATGTACCTAATATCACAGGATAGAATATTCACCAATCGATATCAGGACTACTACAAATTATTTTTGAAAACCTTTATATTTTATGACAATAGTTTGTGTTTTGAATGAAATATTTCATTCAAATAATTATTAAAATCGATTATATTTTAACAAAAAATATGAGAACAACATTTCATAGGTACATGTATAAATGTAAACATAAAAAATGAGTCGCATGCATATTTTTTTCCAGATTTTTCGTTTGACCAGTTATATTGGGGAATCATCCGATTTGTATTAATAAATTATGATTTTTTACAAGGCTGTGGAGTCGGTTCAAAATTTATCGACTCCGACTCCAACTTATGAGTCGTCTCCACCTCCGATTCCGATTCTTAACTCGATTCCAACTTGAACGATTGTAGTATTTGAACTTGATTTATTTATTTGAATTCGATTTAGTACTCGAACAATCTTTTGTAATAAAAGATCTTACTAAATAAAAGTTAGTAAGAAAAATAATAGCGATTTAAAACATAAAAAGTAGAAAGAACTAGAAAAATCACTAAAAATTTACATTTTACTCAATTTATTGAATTATTGGAAATAAAATAGGTATAAATAATAAGTAAGTACATCAATTCTGTCAAAAAATCAATTAAATAATAAATGAGAGTAAAAAAATGTATTAAGACGGAGAAAACAATCGGGTTTGGCTACAACACATCAAAATACGTGCAATTCAAAGATTTTTTTGCAATATATTTGTACTCTTATTTGCAATATGTCTTATAAAGTTTGACAAAAAAAATGAATTTATATTATTTATTCGTTGATATTTTGAGTACTTTCTAACACCTCTTATGCCTGCCTATTAATATTTTTGTTTATAATTGTTATTGAAATGAATTTTCACAGGCGTTGCACAATCGAAACTAAACGAAAATCATTGGTATGATAATATACGATCCAATTTTCGAAGTGTCAACGCTAGATAGGTAGCATTGTTTATTTAAAAATATACACAACAGCACCCAAGTTTGGGAATCGCTCGATTGTTTTACATATAAAGTAGGCGATCGTGCACGCGCGCGCGCTCGCGCTCGCACACGTATGTACGATAACACTTTCGGCTACAGTGTGTTCACTTCGGAGAAAATTTCCAATTTTTCAGGAATTTTACGATAAGATGCGGACGTCGGAAATTGGCGAGATAAAATGGAAGCACTCAACAAACCTAAATAAAATTTATAATAACAAACGGAATAAAGTTTCTTCGCCTGTTTTCCTTTTTTGAGAACAAACCTTATATACTTTGTTTTTACACACGTATATGAATAGGTATACATATGTATATTAAATTTAAATTTTTGCGATTTATTATACGGACGATAAAATATACATTATTCATTACACATACATACATATGTAGTTTTATGTACAAAATTACTAATATACACAACGAGCAAAAACAAGATTTACAGTTGTTTTTTTTTTATTAAAAAGAAGCCCGTTGTCTAATTTTATAAATCTTCATTATTCCATTATATTTTTATTGTTAAATTCATATATGAAAGAAACTACATTTGTACACGTAGGTATAGAAATTTTGATTGAATCCTCTTAAGTAAGCGACAAATTGTCAAATTGATGATTTATTTATTGGCTAGCTTCAATTGTGGAGTTTTAAATGTTAACACCCATATATGTATATTGATTGACAAGGTGTATGTGGTTTTATGTGATAAAACTACCCTTATTTACTATTAATTTATATATCTTTAAATCTCATATGGAGAAAAGGTTGTATAAAAATTTAATTTTATTTTGATTTCAATTTGAATAACACTTGTCGCCTATCTGTTGTAATTATCATCAAAAAATATAATTCCGTATGTTTTACTGCTAAAATTTCATAATATAATACTCATACGTTATACCATAAAAACCTCATTTCCCCTTTTAAAACACCAATCGAAAAATGTCGCGCGCGAAAGCCAACCATCTCGTATCGTTTTTCAAATAATAATCGAGGTGCGACTTACACTTTTTTATTTATGTATTTATTACTTTTTTTACTTGTCCGCTCGTATTTCTCGTTTTCGGTTGCATTTTTGCGAGTCAGTTTATTCGCTTTTGTGCGAAACACGTATGGCGGGTTTACGACGACGTTCAGCATCGCCGTCTATAGAGAAAGAGAAGGGAGCAAAGTATGAATACAACCGTACATATTACTTGTACATACCAACGTACAACCTATGCTAAAAAGGCGGGTGGGGGGATGGGAGGAAGGGGTCTGGGCCACCCCAGGACCCCGCTTTCACCTCGCCGACCGACCAACCAAGCAGCCACTTTCAAATTTGTAAATGGGTTTTGCGGAAAAGCGAACCGCGGCGGTAGCTTACGACTGAAACGACCCGACTGAGCCGTTTGGGGCGACTCGCGAAACCGTCGCAAATGCCCTGCGAATATGCTCGACGAGATTATTGAGAGATCAACCCAACCTCCCCCCCTGTTGCCGAACCGGAAACGGGCGAAACTGTTGAATTTTCAACTTCTAATTGACGCCAAAAGATATTCCTACATTTGACAGAATTGGCGCCATTCATTTCAATACACTGAGAAAATTGAGTAAAATTACATAACTAATTTCAGAAAATATATTATACTTATACATATGTAGCATCTCAACCATTAAGATTTATCTATTGTTTGAATTCCGATCTAAATTACATATTCTTGAATCAGTGAATATATGATATCCATATTTTTCGCTTGAAAGTATAACCTCACCTTCTAGTCAAAAGTCAGATCAGAAATTCATTCAATACATACATGTATTGCATTTATATAGAAAAAATATACAACAAACGATCAGTTAGACATTGATTAGATATTCCATATGTTGTATAAAATGTTCTAAATGTGCTTTTGTGATCTACATATAATAATTTGTAGAATGTACGCGTCTTTCCGTACACATCCCCCATCAGTTTGACTTTTCTTTATTTAATAAAACATTTCAAATAATATTTCATCATTATCTTCATCATAATTTACAACCATTCACTATCCACTGATGGATGAAAACCTCTCCAACGTGCTTCAATTCGTCTCTGTTTTGCGCAACTCTCATCCATCTCACCCCACACATATTTCTAATTTTGTCTACCCTTTTTCTTTGCAGCTTTCCTTTCACCCTTTCAAATCCAGTCCAGCACTTTTCGTCCATTCTTCTATCTATGTACATAACTAGCTCATTGCCATTTCAATGTCTTATTTTTAGAATTATTCTATATCTATAATATCTTCACTATCTCACCTACATAGATATATCCACTACCCTTGTCACACTTCTCAACAACGTATTCCGTTTCTCATCTCTCCTCATTATATCTAACATATAGTTATAGCTTTCCATACTTTTTTTGAGTGCATTGACTTCAATAATTAAGAACCTTGCAATAAAATTAACAGTCAAAATGCAACCAACGCTTTAACATTCCTCCAATAAAAATTCAACGACTTCCTTTCGACGAGCATTGTAAGATATCAATTCCAATTGTATTTATCTATATATCTATTTACATTCACCACTAGCAATAATAGTTGATAAATAGATTTTTCAAGCGTCACAACACAATACAAAACCTTAAAACTTAAAGTCACCCACCTGCTATCAATACTGGACGCCATTCAAAAATTTCCAACGAATTTCAAACGTGCCAACGTTTGAGTGATGATTCCGCAAAAGTTCGTCAAATGGGTACCTAGAGCATTTCCTGCGTTTCCTTTGTAGCGACGACCGAGATAAAAAGCTCGTGTGCCCCGGATATTTCCTAGAAATTCATCAATCGTCATACATAAACATGTAATACATATAATAGTTGAGCGAGAAAATAATAAAGAAAAAACCTGATAACAATAGTAAATAGAACGAAACAATCTATTGAAAACGATACGTCGACAATGGCGTGTTTGGTTTTGCGTTGAAAAGCCAAAATGGCGATCCCGTCGCGACGGCCATATATCACGCGTACTACATATATTGGCGCGAAAAGGGCCCACCCCGGTCATTCAAGTGAGGCTTGTAAATAGGTGTACACGCAATCGAGGGCACAAAGGGCCCACGGGGGACACCCACGGCGATTTTGGGGCCCCACACGGCGTCTATGGGGCCTCGGCCGGGGGCGCTATGGGCCCCACAACGAAACCACACTTCTCACCGGCCCGTGAAATGAACGGCTATGATTTATAAGCACACCAACACTAACACCACCGTCGACATATGTAACTCCTACAGGATGATTCCTGGTAGTAGTCTACTCTGCGACGAGGGATGTTAGAGCAGGTCATTGGACGGAAAAAATCGAATAAAAATAAAAACGGAAATTTACTTAAAAAGCTATGTACCTACATATGTAGTTTAAGACATCACAATATATGTATTTGATTTTTAAATGCTTTTTATCATTACGAAATTATGTTCACAATACATCTTATATATATTTTAATAGCTACTGATCTACTGATCATTTTCTATTTTACAATTTTATTTTATTTGGTTAGTAATCATAGTATTATATTATTCTAATGTTAATGTACAGCATAATAGGAAAAAGAGCTCAAAAACCTATTTACAATTCTACAATATATGTAAATACTTCCTATAATACTAATAATGGTTTGCCCATTTAGCCTATTGATTTTCCGTATGCATGTGATCTTAATTTTTATGATAATTACTCTACTGCTGGATGAATACCTCTCCAATACATTTCCATTCATCCATCTCACTCTACATATTTTTAAAGGCTTTCTATTAGTTTCACTTCGTTCGTAAATAATTCTAATTTCAGCTACCCATCTAGTCTATGGCCTTTCTTTCATTATCTCGGAAACAATTCAGGCATTTCTTTATAAAACAGCAACTACGTTTCCATAAGAAATACTTAGCGTGAACAATGTTAGAACATTCAATATCTGCGTTCTTTTAAAATCGACTCCACATAATAATTTTACCTGCAGAACAAATAATCACTCCATATAGAAACTTTTCAATGATGAAATTCGAGTCATTCGACCGGCGAATGTTTGCGGTAATTGGATTTGGTCAACTTGACCGAAGACTTCAATCTCCTATGAGAGTAAAGTTTGAAGAGCGCTGGTCGATCGAACGTTTCGTACGACTTTCTCAAGCTTTTTAACATGCGAATGCTAAAATGCAATCGTATTATGCGAGCATTCATACATACATACATACATGATTGACGGCTTCCTTCTTACCGATCGACTCCTGTATATATGTATACATATATATATATATATATATATATATATATATATATATATATATATATATATATATATATATATTAAATAAATAAAAATAAATTGTACATCAAACCATGAGAAAACATACTAACTTTAATTGTATTTCTATACGCCACATAAAACAATTCGCACTGAGGATTAAATATTCATCCTAAGATCAGACCGCTCGCTAGCTTCAGACGCTGGGAATTGTGAGAAAATAATAAAAACCTCAATCGTGGGGGGATTAAGTTTTACACTCAACGCGGAAGGATCAAACGTATCCAAAATGTCAACAACAATAAAATATCAGACCGTCTCGAATTCCAAAGTACACAACAGTCAAACTAAACTTTGAAGTCGAACCGTGTATAATCAATTCGAAAGCGTCAATTCTGTATTTCAACTTCACATATGTATGTACTTAAAACGATTTCACACCAATTGAATCTGTGAAATGAACAAACTATTTTACGCCGACAAACACATAGCCCAAAGCTTTCACTGATAAAATAATAACACCATATGTTCACACGTACAAAAATATATTAAAATAATTAGACAAATGAGTCAAGTAGGCATAAAATTACTTTGACATTATTATTTGAAACCATGTTACTACGTATACATATTATTTGACTATCCACGTTAAAATATGCATAGTTTCAAATATACATACATACATACATTTAAAATATACATAAATACATAGTTTCTAATTATGTATGTCTATTAAACGTTTCATTTCCGCCCCATAAGAAATCCCATATATGTATGTATGTATTAGCCTTAACTCTAGACCTGACTCAAGTCTTATAGTAAGAACCAGGCCTGGCCTGAGGATATTTGGCGCCTTCTGGCAGATTGGTTTTATTTAATCTCTCTTTATTTTTTTTTAACAATAAATTTTATAAAAGTTGTTGAAATTTTATATTGAAGAAAAATATAATAATAAAAAAACATAAAATAAAGTTTACAAATTTTTATTAAGCATAGGCACGTTCTATGTTCAGTATATAATATTTATCCATCCCCGATATACATATATGAATGTACATACATATGTATGTATATGTTTCAGCAATATTTTATTAAAATACAATTCCATGTTACCTTTTGTACCGACGATATTTTATTATTTGGCATATTTTATTCGTGAGTCGTTGATATTTCATACACATATATCCTGCGTTCCTCGTAAATTATAATATTTTAGTCAGTATTGTTACTTATAGTAAAAAAATTTAGTTTAATTTAAAATAAGTTTATAGTACCTATGTATAGCAAAAATCCTATTATTTTAATTTTTTTTTTCAATTTAACAAAAAAAAAATTAAGGCGCTCCATGGCAATGGCGCCCTAGGCATTTGCCTAGTCTGCCGGCCCTGGTAAGAACACACTGAATCGTACCGAATTAACGTGCTCGTGATTTCCAGCTGCTATGGGCTT
Organism: Arctopsyche grandis; assembly: GCF_051622035.1. NCBI lineage: Eukaryota > Metazoa > Arthropoda > Insecta > Trichoptera > Hydropsychidae > Arctopsyche > Arctopsyche grandis. The sequence continues at coordinate 11,561,921 of NC_135365.1, read as the reverse complement.
ATCTTCACGTCATTGTTAATTTGTGCGATCTTATTATTTCGAAATATTTTTACTACCAATATGGAAATCACCGCTAACGCTCGCGCTGCCTGCACCAAATGTTTGTACTTTTATCTGATTATGACTCAACATTGAAGTTCTGTCATACATAGGAATTGTGCAGTTTTGAAGTTTACATCAAATGTAAACTGTTAAAATTGTGATTTATGGAACTACAACACTCAATAAGATTAAGATCAGAAGGGTAAATGTTTGGGCAGTTACTAATGCGAAACGATGATATGTACATTCATAGCAGCGTATCGATATATTTTTGGAATCTATTACATAAGTACATACATATATGCCTATAAAAGCGATCAATAATCTCTATAATTTTCACACGACACATGTATACAGTGGGTATAAAGTGGATGCAAATTGGACGGCTCATTTTCGCACGATGTGTGCCGTTGCAATTTGATCCCCGGCTCCCCAATTTCGGTGATTTGTAACCGCGGTAATTTCACGACATTTCCAACAGCTGAACGATATTCGAAAAGGGCAATATTTCACCATGGAAAATGAGCGTTTTGATGTAGATGAGGCGAAACGTTGGTGGCAGAGAGGGTGTCCGATTACAGGAGCCCGGGCCCACCCACGTTTCGAAAGTTAAGCTGCTTATCCAACAACCACCCTTCGCACAGAGATTGTGCAACATTTTTGCCAACAATTTTAAATGCAAACCGGTACAGTGAATCCACACCTGTAATCTGATTAAAAACTTGTATTAGAAATGACAAAAATTTCATGTGATTTCAGCCGGCTTTGAAAAAATGTATGTATGTACTATCGACACTTGTCAATCGACACACTCAACTTCAATACGAAATTATTTATATTCAACTGCAATATTCTCAAATTAATTTTATTCAAGATGATGCTAATATCTCGCGTATTTTGTATATTAAAATAGTTGAAAAAGATTTTGCATACTGGCAGTTGGAAAACTCTGATTCGAATGAGAGATGCGTCTCTCGACCTCTTATCTTGTTCCGTTGAAAAGGCTCTTATTGGATTAAATCTGTGTGACAATATCGCAAGTGTTTTTCAACACCTGCTCTTTCTACAACATCCAAAAGTGGTTAAACCTAAACGACTATTTATAAGTATTACATTGCGTAAAAAATATTAAACTTAAAACTGCATGACAGATTTCAGACATATAAATGAGTCTATCTATGTAAGTATGTACCTACATATACCTTACCTTAAACGAAGCTTTCGATTGATTTTATACAAAATTGAAACAATTATTGATTAAATCTAACATACACATACATACATATATATTATTTAATTATTTAAAGTTTGAACCATTGTGGCATTACAGAAATTTATAATGCGCCACAATGGTCAAAAATATATCAGAAAAGAACCAAATGAAGTTCACGCTTTAATAAATAAATAATAAATGTATGAATCCTATAATGCTACAATATATACCATACCATGCAACAAAGCGAATTTTAAATATTGAGCTTAACACGTCAACTATGACAAATTGTGCTTTTTGTTAACACCCCTCCCCCCCCCTTACACCTCCCTCTTTCCCTTCATCGTACCGCTGTTGAACCAAAAATATATATATAATGTATTTATTTATTTAACTGCAAAGAATTGCCATGCCGCTGAGTAAATAACAGCCAGTTTTCGAGCGGGCAGCTCCCGTACAACGAGCGACTCGTTTCGACCGACATTTTAACAATAATAAATCGTAATTACAAACCCATTTGACAAGTCATCCCCTTGTCACAATGGCGGCCACCGTGAGATATTATGTATATCTGCAGCATAATAATGACCGTGAATAAACTCGCTAAAGACGCCACATTTCCACGGCTGTTGCGCGTGCCTTGTATGTATTGTGCAACGGACAGTCGTATGTTACAATCTGAAATTAAATAATCAATATTTTTATAATATAATATGTGTTAATGATAATTTTGAATCAAAGTACTACAGCAAAATCCTTTTTTCAATATCTAAATATGAACTTACTTAGCGCTCATACTTCACCAAGAGCCTCATCAATATGACTGAAGATCGTTATCTGAAATCATCAGAATTTGATCAATGAGAATGTGCACACATTTTGGCAGTGTTAAATCATTGCAATATCTATAAAATATGTATTAATTCTTACGATAAATACACACCGAAAACATGGCTTACTTATTTTCCGATGAAATTGTGCAAATAAATTCTCATTTGTTTTGTTTTTTATTTAAAATAAGAATAGACTTTTATTTCAAATAAAATTACGATAGCAACTAAATGGTGAACTAACAATGGAATTCGATTTAAATTTTAATATCTATTTTTTTTTTTGATCTTCGTGCCTAAATGTAGGTAGCTAAAACACGTTCATATTCAAGTACACAATCAAACAATGATTTTGTATTATCAATAATATTTTATTTATGTATTGGTTGGTTATAATGTTTAATGATTATATTACGTGTATATTTATTTATACTTGAAATGTAAAGCTTATTTATAAAATTAGTTGTGGCTAAAAATTTAAGCTCAATTGGTCTGTTTATAAAAGTCGAAACGTAGTGGTACATTTTATTATATGAGAATTGAATGGGTAGGATTCAGGTGAGATGAGAGGGGTGGAGCTGATGATTTACAGGCTCAACCCCTCCAGAGGCCAATAGGGGGTCCTTCGGGGAGAACTTAGAAACGAACACATATTTTTAGAGTACGTGAAATAACACCGACAAAGGAAACGCGAGTATTTTTTGTTTTTATATCACACGAAAGGAGAGCACGTTGGGAAAATACGGCGCTAACAACACCCGACTTTCTCTCTAAAGTTAGATATATTAAATATTTAAGTGACAAAAACCGCAGATTTTTTCCGGTTCATTTTCTGTTCATTGTTGCACGCGAGTTTCTAGCCTATAGGTATGTGCCAAAAAAAAAAAAAAACAGTAAAACTTTATATATCTCGAAATGTGAAAGCCTAAATGGCGGGGGCTTATTATGTGCGTTAGATTTATGGGTAGTTGCGATATTTACCCCCCTGAACACAAGGGATGATGCTCTTAAACGGTTTTGAATGGCCTTTTTCACAAAAGCATGTGTAAACAACAACAGATAACACGGAACACCTTTACGATCAGTCGACCAAATGCGAACTGCGCGAATGCGCAATGCCGTTTTCGTTTATTTTTTTTTAATATTCACAAATCACTTCCACAAAATTTGAATTTGAATTTGAAACTTAAACTGTTAAACATTAATTAGAATATGAAAACGAATATTAATTTCATCTATATATTTAAAATTAATACATTGATTCAAACCTATTGATAGCTTTTCATTTTTCATACTATTTTATTTATTATAAGTTTTTGTATTAAAATAAATATAAAAAGTATATCATTCACTACGTTTGGATACTACCTAGTTGTAAAAAATATAATTGTAAAAATTTGCAGTCTCTAGCATACGTTGTGAAGGAGTGTACGTCGGTTACGAGATGTCACCGAAAAGATTTATACTTGACAAGTCTCATGCGTGTTTTGACTATTGGCATTCTTCAGGGGCGGACATGAGAGGCAGGGAGAAAGGGGGTTAAATGGCAAGGGAAGTGGCCGTGTAACCGATACAAAGATTATGATAGAAGAGGGTGCACGCGCGCCACAGTTCGGAAAGCACTCGTGCGGAATGTTGCCAGATTTTAACCCTCTCACGGGAGACTAATCACTCGTATGCAAAAATACATATCTCGATGACTCTTTTGCTTGAAGTGGGCGGTCGACAGCCTTTTTTTTCGACGTTCAGTTATTGTCATAATCTGATGATATTTGTATTGGGTCTGTGCCGTGGGGTCTTTAAATAATGTTAGGACTTAGTGTCTGCGCTGCGGTAATGACCGCTACTGCATTCCTGTTTTGGAATTGGTGAATGTGTATGAGTGTGTGTGTGTACACACATTCTTATTATGGTTAAGCCACATTGGTCTAAAATGGACTGACATTAATTCGGAATGTCGGACAGGGACGATTTGTAAGCATCTCGTTTTATAATCGAGCGCGTATCATATCAACCACGAAATCGGGATGAATAAAAAATGTTTATTCAGAAATCAGACACGTATTACACAGGGGCGGATTCGAGCTAGATATTTTAAAAGAAAATTCAATTAATTGATTGAAATTGGTTCCCATAACGATACAGTCGAATTAGGATAAAATAGTTCCTCTAAGTCTTGACAGCATTGTACATTATGTATTGATTAAATTATCACATTATTATTATATATTTATAATTTATTAAACAGGCCATAGAACTTCCCCCACTTGGGTGATATGTTTTCATTGCCTTACATAACATTTATCGAAAAGGTAATGGTACAAGACAAAAATCAATCTTATACATACATTTTTGACGGCTCAAATGATAAAAAAGTCAAGAATTAAATCAATTTATAAGGTAAAGACACACAGAGAGATACTCGGTACGTTTTTATTATCAAACAAATTACAAACGTTGAACGACCTTTGGAAGTCACAATTCTTAATTCAATTAATGATAACATAAAGATCCGCTCTTACATTTGCAGTCCACCTGCACCTCCCGTGCTGCACTTTTGTATTTGTTCTCAACAGTAGGACCACTCACGCTGCTGTGTGCAACTTTTTCGAATGTCATATGTCTGATGAAAACCCTATTTACTAGATACGAATATTTTCATTGTAAAGTAGCCGTAACTAATAGTGGCAGTGTATATGTAACTAAGTAAGTGATGAGACAATAGAGAAACCGGAGGGCATATTGAAGATCCAGAAACGGGACCATATATATTGAAATCCGAAGTGGAACATGCTATAAAACTAGCAAAGAGTCGGAAAGCTACTGGACCGGATCTGATTCCTGCCGAATTCCTAAAGTTTTTAGACGACGATAACATAGAAGATCTTACAAAACTCTTCAATAAACTATATTTATCAGGCGAACTACCTAGCGATTGGTTACAATCCATATTTATCCCATTGCCCAAAAAGAGTAACGCGAGGACGTGTAGCGACTTCAGAATAATTAGCCTAATGAGTCACACATTGAAGATCCTACTAAAGATAATACAGGGCAGAATTTACTCACGGTGTGAAGAGGCGATTAGCAGAGAGCAGTTTGGGTTCAGACAAGGCTTGGGTACCCGAGAGGCCCTTTTCTGTATGAAAACACTACTCCAAAGATGCAGAGAAGTCCGTAAACCTGTGTACATCTGCTTTATAGACTTTGAAAAGGCCTTTGACCGTGTCCAACACGCTCGCCTGATGGAAACATTAAAAAATATTGGCCTGGATGACAGAGATGTCAGATTGCTACGAAATATTCATTGGAATCAGACTGCAGTAGTACGTGTCGATGATCAATTCACTGATGAGATTCCTATAGAACGGGGCGTCAGGCAAGGATGCATCCTATCACCTACTCTTTTTAACACCTACACCGAATCCATCTTCCACGATGCTCTCCAAGAGGCGGAGGGCATCAAGGTGGGCGGCGAGACGATCACCAATATAAGATATGCTGATGACACGGCACTAGTCGCTGAAAATTTAGCAGACCTACAAAGATCTCTAGACCGTGTACATCAAGAAAGCAATCGAAGAGGTCTGCGCATAAATCTAAAGAAGACAAAATTTATGATAGTAGATAGAATGCAAACAGACACCGGGAATCTAACCTTGGATGGAGAGGTGATAGAAAGAGTAAAAAGATTCAAATACCTGGGTACCTGGCTGAATGAAGAGATGGACCCAGATGAAGATTTAAGAATCCGCATCGAGATGGCTAGAACAGCATTTGTAAAAATGAAGGCGGCGCTTACAAACAAGCATCTCAATCTTCATACGCGGTTGAGATTCGCGAAGAGCTACGTCTGGACAGTATTACTACACGGATGTGAGACGTGGACTCTGAAAACCAAGATGATCAGCCGCATTGAAGCTTTTGAGATGTGGGTCTATAGGCGTATGCTGAAGATTCCGTGGACCAAAAAGATATCAAACGAAGCTGTCCTCGGCATGATGGGGAGAGGCAGGGAACTTGTTTCTGTCATCAAGCGGAGAAAGATGGAGTACCTCGGACACATGATACGGGGTCCAAAATACGAATTTCTCCGTTTGATAACAATGGGGAAAATAGAAGGAAAAAAATGGATTGGCAGGAAAAAGTTATCTTGGCTTCGAAACATGCGCATGTGGACCGATATGAGCGCCGAAGAGCTGTTCCGAGCCGCTGAAGACCGATGCGGATATATTCAAATAATCGACGAGGTGGTCGCCAACGTCCGGATGCGGACAAGGCATTAACAAGAAGAAGAAGGAGAAGTGATGAGGAGGGATAGGCGTTGGCTCGATGCTTTCCGCACAAAAAAGGTTTACTATTGTCCACTTAGAAAAACCATGCTTTTTTGTTCTCATGATTTGAACACTATTTGAGAGGTTTATTGTTTTTTGAAAAAGCATCGAGCTAACGCCTACCTCTGGTGATGAGGAAATATGAAATAGGCAGTCGTACGGCCTCCTAAAATGTATCTGAAGTGTACTTATCAATGACGTACATATGTCATCGCTACTGTATGAATATAATACAAAACTATGTATGTAATTGCATAGTTATTAAAACGAATTAGATCAAATTTTGGAAAATAGTTATGATAAAGTGGAATTTAAAAAATTCTTATAAGAATTCTGTTATTTTTACAAGCTCTTTTATATAATATAAATACCTATATATAAAATAAAATATGTATAATAAGGCTATAGATATACATAAACCGGTCAAGTTCGATTGCTATATCATCACTATCCATTGTGAGCATTTAACTCGAGAACATTGAATATTTCGTATATGGTAGTGGTGAGATTTTTCCGATGATGAATAGGCGACCGTTTGTACCCAGAAGGGGTTAACAATCGTGGGTCCGCGACCCGATATCAAAAAGTACAAGTCCTACGATCACGATCGCCTCTCTCCACGCTACCTACCTCCATTTCGGTCCATTGTATTGCGGACAATTTTTATCTGACACTTCCATCCGTTTGGTGGCGAGAGCTGATGATGCTGCCGCTTCTTCAGACGGCTTTTTATCGATGTCATTTGTTCCAGGACACCCGCGGGTTTTGACTATTCATCATCGGACATTCATTCGCACGATACGTATTCGTAGTCAATCACGTATACATACATACCTATACTTTTTTTTTCATTATTTATTACATGACAATGTGGTCAAATTAGCGGTGATTCCGCAAGTCAATTGTCGAGCAGACTTGTATGTGTGGTCAGTTGAATGTATATCGACAAATCTGTAATGAATAGCATTCGGTGTAACATTCGCTACATTGACAGGTGTGACAGAAACATTCTTCTTTACTACAGTAGCGTTTGTAAAATCAACATTGATGACACTGCAGGAATACGCTTTGCTATTTTTAAATTCGATGTAAATTTTTAACGGTGTAAAGATATGTTTTGAAAAATTTGCATATCTTAACGATAGCAATCGTAAACCAGTAGCTTGATATCAATCAGTCTGATTGTAAGCGGATATATCAATAATAATAAGGCTAGTTTGCATCCGGTTTGTCAAATATAACTGTACCTACTGCTATTTGTATGTAGTAATAAAAAAAAAAAATTGTATTGTTGCTGTCAATCACCGATGGTATTATCTGTCAAATGTCAATCTTATATGCTTCTAATTCTTGTATTTCGGAAGCTTTAGATGGTTTTAATGGTGTTGGTGATGATGTATGTTGATAAACGCGATGCTGATTGTTTGTATATTAATATACATGAATTTATAAGGATGATCGGTTGTTTGATATGGATATTGTAATGGATATGCATATGTTTATAAGTATGGGAATTTTAAGGTCGTTATCTTTTGGAATGTTTATTATTTTTATGGTTTGGAATGATAGATTCATAGGCGATGAATAAATGGATAGGTAAATTGTTGTTGATGTTTGATAATTTTTATTGAAAAATTCTAAAAAAAATACCAAAAGAATATACATAATTGAATGTACATATGTTAAAGATCAGCATATTGGTTATATGTATGTATGTATTTAAATTTAAAAACCTTAAAGGATATCAATGTATTATTAAACACAGATTACCTTAACACAATCTGCTTTAGATCGTAAACCTTAAAGAGTCTTTAATATAATTATTATGTGTGAAATGTATAATGAACATTTATAAGAATTGTTTTTGAGCATTTTTCCTTTTATGCTGGACACTAATAATTGGATTTATTAGAACTTTAAACAATTACAAATAAAAATTATAACAAATGATCAGTAGATAATTAACTATTATAATACACCTATTGTTTATTGTGAGTATAATTTATAAGCATTAAAGAAGAATTTCAAAATCAAATGTAGTATTATACATAAGTTTCAAATTGTCCTCTTGAGAATTTATGACAAGTTTTTTCAAGAAACTTGAATTGCAAAAAACTTATAAGTTGTGAGTTTAAAGACTTCAAGCTATAATTACAAAGCACTTTAGTTACCAAATGCTGAAATTTCAAACTTTTAAAGCTGAAATTTGCAAACGATACAAGATTTGGAAGAATTCAATAATACGACATACGTATGTACTAATTCATGTACCTGAAATTTTTAAAATAATAATCAAAAAGTTGAACAATTTGAGCACTGAAATCATATAGTTTTGAGGATGCATCATAAGAAATGCGTTTAGATAATAAGAGTTACATTTAGATAAAAGTTACATCACCGAAGTCCCAAGCCACTTTGCTTGGACATACTTTAAGTTGTCTGACAACAAAAATGCAATATGTGTAATTTTTCTAGCACTAAGCTAATACTGGATTTCCAGAATACAACCATTGTAAGTTTGCAAATATATGTAGGAGTATTAATCCTCCTAAAATCATCCATATTGTAATATTACTATTCAATGGACGTGGTTGAAAGTTTCATTCGAATCTACCATTTTATAAATCTTACAAGGCTTGCATACATACATACATATCACGAACATTAAATCATCCCATACACAAATTGGAACATTTAAAACATCTTAGACTTAGAAAATCGTTATGTTAATGAGCGTGACGCAATTTTTCGTCGGTACAATAGGGATCAGTCACACGCCACTTACGATCGAATCGACTTACACCGAATCAACGTCAGATTTGTTTTACACCCATTTTATTCATTTTTTTCTTCAAAATTTGATCCAGGGTCTCCTACACGCACAATCCAGAGGCTTCACTGAAAAATTCCACGGAGAATTCGGTATGAGGACTGACGGACAGACACCTGCGTCCCGCCGATATCATCTCATTACCGGGGACAGGACAGGGGGGTAAGAGCGTCTCACCGGGATCGCATTCTTGAGCTCACACTGCGATATTATTTATGCTCGGAGCTTTTTTGAAAAATGGACAAATTAGTGCACGTCAAAATAACGCGCGTCAGATTTTACCGAGCTTTTAACGGACAGGTGAAAAATGCGAGTCACTTTGGCTCGCCGCACCGTAGACTATTGTCCCCGTTTTTATTATATGACGTATTCGAAACGCGTTCCATATTTATTATAGTTCGATTCTCACACAAAATAATAACACACCAAGGATCGTAAAAGTATTGAATTATAGTTTGTTCAACGAAATTTGGACCCTTTGATAATATAATGTGACCATAAAAGTTAATGAATAGATAGAAAAACAGTCAAGTATTCAAAACTTTGTTTGAATATTATAGTGGTATATTAAAATCGATATAAATCCGATATTATACCTTGGATTGGAATCATATTTATATTGTTGAATACAGCAGGAATGACGCGTTCTAAAAATAATAAATAGTTAAACTTTTGACTTACAACCAGTTCGCGATACTGCGCCAAAGTTATGCTAAAAATTTATGAAAATTAACAGATGAATCCACATGCAACGGTATTTCTTCTCAAAAATTAGTTTTTTTTATCGTAATTATACACTCATATATGTAAGTTAAAAAGTTGGAAAAATACTTTATAAAATGCTTAATTAATGCTTTTGAATCGTTAATGATTCAAATCTCTACCAGATTTTGAATTTATTACAAATACTCGCAACACGTCAACTATTGACACAATTGATTTTTTTTTTTAAATTAATTAAACTACTTCAAATCCAATTAAAGTAATTGTTTCTCTAACATGAAATTCTTTTCTTTACAACACATAAATTAGCTTTGTATTATATGTAGTTTATTTTTGTTATGAATTTTGTGAAAAAACGTGAAAATTTTCGTATGATTTTGTCACATTCACTTCAAATGATATATTTGGAAGTATTAATTGTCTATACAATCATTTTTTTAAATTTTTTAATGTTTCATTACATGCATTAGGATTCAGTTGAATTAAAAATTCAGACTTTGCCCTGATGATTCGGTATAAAAGAGCGACAAGTGATAAATCGATACGAAATCCTCGAGGGATTCGCTCGCTCGTTCGTATCTGCGATCGGAATTTCGAAATTCGCCTAATCATACATTCCGACAGGACATTATTTAATATTTGCTATCGTCCTCGTACACCTACCTATCTATAGACTACACCTTCGGGACGAACCGGTTCGACCGATTCGTCATGTCGACGTTATTGATGTCGCGCACGTCACTACGACGACAACTCATACCCTACAATTTCCAGCGAACATCAAACATTTACCGCAACCGTATCCCCTCGGGGGCGACCCGTCGACTGTGAAACCCAAAAACTTCCTGCATAATATAATATGCGAGAAAATAATTTTTTCCCATAGGCTGACATGTCGATTTTGACTTGAGGCCATTGTTCACACGTTGTATTCCCTCGATGATTTTACACTTATGTACTTGTTTGACATTTTGTTGTTTGTAATGTATTGTGTGAGTTTTCAACCACGAAATATGCATCACTTCAAATCTACATAGTACAAATATATGTAAACATACAAAGATTTCCTTCTTTGTTTGTTTCTTTAATAGCAAATTGCACAATTTTATGTTCCTCGATGCACTTAGAAGCAAACACCAATAGGTTTTCATAGAATTTTCCTCATATGTTTCATATATGTATTATAATGTTTTACACTGTTGACAGATGTGATTTATAGATAAAATAAGAAATAAAGGGTATTAATTTGAGAAAATGTGTTTTTAGAATATTTTTATTAGTTTCATTGGCTGTGTGTTCGTGACGCAATATTTGTGAGCTCATTTTGAACCACTTCAACTCTTTCGCTGTGATATTTTATCAACATACCGTTGTTAGCTCTTATTTAAATCAGCAAATATATCCAACACGTAGCTAAAGGAATTTAATTGTTAAAAATTACATCGGAAACATCTGTCAGATCGACGTGATGACAGTTAGCTACCCGAACGCACCTTTCTACTCACATCAGTTGACCAGTTCTAACAGTTACCTTTTTCACTCATATAAACTTAATATAACAAGCTTTCACACTCTCTCATTTACATTTTAATTCACTAATTACATACTCGTGTCAGTATAATACCTTTTTCAATATGTTGAAGCACTTTTTGATACAGACAAGTCCAAATTGGAAGTCCTAATAATATTTGATTTCAAGTATTTTTGCATTACGTATTACATACGCAATTACTATTGGTTAAATGAAGTGTTCTAGTGTATTTTGAGTAGGAATTGTGATTTAGAGTTTGCTTACTGCCAAGACTATTGAAATGAAATATAGTTTTAGAGTAGTTACATATTTTTATCAGCTCCATAGTCCCGATGTGTCGATTAAGATCGACATATGTATATATGTACAAAAATGTCACTGCATGTTGCACTTGTGTGGTCCAAGCTTAAGATCTGTCAATACTAATTTCGACGTTGTCTAAGCATTGTGTCGATTTTCCGACGAGTGTTTCAGATGTTGCGATCCGGTTTTTCGGCATTCGAATTTGGATCAACGACCCGCGAACTACCGGTCGTCTTGCTTGACGAGATGGAAGTTTGATTGACGTGAGAAACTGTCATCTGCCATTGTTGACGTGTATGCAGACAATGCGCCATCAGCGACCTTCGGTGATTGACACTTTGTTAGCTTCTTCTCTCCGCGGGGAAAATAACCAAGGTAACGGTATTGTGTATTTATTATACGGAGATATTATACCGGTTGAAAAATCTTTGAAGCATTATGCGAAAATGCAAACGTTGTATTTGAATCGATATCAAATGACGCAATTCAAAATATCTATTTGGGGGGTGCAGTTTTGTTTAAACTGGTTGTGGAAGTTAAATAATATTCATAAGATATAATGGCTGTCAATTTTCAGTACCAAGATACTATTGAAATTGTCTTTGTAATGTTATAGTATTGAAAATGAATTGAATACAAATCAAGAGTCTGAAAATATCTACAAACTCTCTTGTTCAATCAAAAGGGCGAAAGAAAATCAAGCTATACAAGATTATAGGTATGATGAGAAATTATTACTACATCATGAAAGAAGGATAGTCAATGATTTTTTCTATATAATTGTCAACTCAGGTAGATTGTTCTTCTATATTTTAATCTGGTTTTTAGCTAAGTTTCTCTTCGTTTTACTCGATCTCTACCATTATTTGTAAATGATATCACTACAAAAAAAAAACTAAGGGAGCAGAGTTTAAACAATCTTTACTAAATTTGTCTCAATGCAATGGTTCATTGCTCAGTGTAATAATTCTTATCTTCATTCTCTCGTCCCTAGATTGATTAGATATGGCAATGAGTATAGATTCAGTTAGATACTGACTTATGTATGTATGTTATCTATATTTTATTTCTTTATGTATGTGAGCGATTTTTGTTTTTATAAAAAGTATCTTATTTCTTAAAATAAAAAAAAATTTAAATGGTCAAAATTTCATCTCTGTGTATGTACTTACCTATTTGATAGGTAAATAACAAAAATCTCATGGAACTATCACATTTTGTTACGTCATATTTTTTAATATACATATGTAATTCAAGGTTTAACTAGCGAAGATTTTTTAAAATTTACTATAAAGATTAATATGCCTGATTTCATTAAAAAATAGTTAATATGCATGGTATTTAGTATGAAAATTTGGATTCATAGATTAATTGCTCCACAAAAAATACTTCTTTAGTAAAGCCAATTTATATGCAAAGCTTGATAGTTAATTTACTATTAGTATAATAGCATAAATTTTTCATAAAGACTTGCTCTATAAGACTAATAAACTCCAATAATAATTAAATTGTATGCAGATAAAATAAGCACCTTTACAAATTGTAGCAAAATTTATTTAGTATTTTTTAATTATGCATAGATATTGTTGTCTACCTGGATATTCACCTAACACTAATAATGATTTTTGCATACTGGATAATATCGGCAAAATAAAAGGAGAACCAACATATAAGCCTTTCAAAATAAAACTCTCTTAATCTTAATCTCTTTAATTACACCATATTCAAATTCAAATTTCCTTCAGAATTTTAAACAGTGGTTCAATTTGCAAAATTCACATACACACTTCAATAACATGACGATGCATTTCTTTACATAATATACTTAATAATATTCCATCCCTCGAATTGCAGAACCGCAAGGGAAATTAAAGCGAACGAACTCTCCCCACATTGTCGTTCCGCTTTTATACTTATGGCAATTTTTTTGCGAGTACACTCGCGTTCCCGCATTATTTTATTTAAATGTACTTTAGGTCACATTTGTAGATAAAGCCGTTCGTCACGGGGAGGGGCGCCGCCCCACAAATTTAGGGGGCGTAATCCCTCTCATACACCCATCAGTCTCCCCCTTCGTGGACCCCAGGTCGACTTCCAAGATACTGAGCCCAATCTAACCGTGAAATCCGTGTTTTGTTGCCCCAGCTACAATTGGGCACACTTGCCGCTCTCCCTGTGGCGTGCATTTATAATTTCATTATTTTTATTTATTGCCCACCTATGACGTTAGTATTAAATGAACTGTCTATTTTTAGTGTGCATGCTTTCAATGTCAGTTTGAAAACATCACGGTTTATCAATCACCACAAGGATTTTAAGGAATGGTGCAAGAGAGATGAACGCATATATTCATACTATAATATAATATACATATACAGTATTCAAAGATTTATATAGTTTTATGAAGTTTTTGCAGTTATTCAATAAAATATTCTTTAATGTATGCATGATTATATTAATTTCTAAATGATAGCTTTTAACTTCATAATGAATAAATAGTCACAGTGCTAAAATCTACTTTTCTAGACAAGCTTTCAACATTCCACTCCACAGTCGCATTGATCAAAATCATACTTTTAGATGTATTTTAGAAGATTTATTATTAAATTTTACCCATTTCGTATATGATTTTGAAAAATATAAAAATATTATACATTTCTTATATACCTGAAATTTGATTTACGAAATACATGTTTTGATAAATTTCAATATCTACATTTCGTCATGAAGATCTAATATCTTATATATGTATACGTATACATACATATTTGCGTTTCAAATCTTTAAATATTCAATGAAGTTTCATGGTTAGTAAATATATGTAGGTATATATGGAAGTCAACAGATATATGTACATAAATACACCATAGTATGTGTATTAATTTACCGCTGGAATTAGTACGTTGAGATAAAAAAAATTAATTAGAAAACCAATCTTTATAAACGTGATGATAAATTAACAATATAAACACAAAAAAATATATTTTTGACTTTAAAAATTGGCTAGATAATTAATTATAATTATTTAAAAAAAAAAAAATATTAAAAGCAATAGAATAAACATCTGACTATTAATTCCAATTGTCACATTGAGCATAAAAATTCCAGGGTTTGAGCTAAAGACCACAAAAGGCAAAAAATTGTAAAACTTTAAACGCTCATCTTTCATAAACAAAAGCGAAACAGGATATATAATTACATATGAGCCGTTATATTTGAAAGTGGCAGAAGTCCAATTTTCAATCCCAAAAACACTATTTCTGTTGACTTTATTCACACTTATTTTAATTTGATTTGTCCAGCATCTCGGAAAAACAGAATAAACGTATTACAGGCCACCAGTATTTTTTAAATATTGTAAAACGCAAGACACAAAATATAATATTTTACGAGATATTCTCGAAGGAAAATAGACTTACACTAATTTCAAATATAACGGCTCATATATAATATGATACATATTAATATGAATTCTTATACTATATGTACGTATAAACTTAATCTTAGAATAACAATAAAATTGTAATCATGTCATTGCGAACCACCACTGTAATTTAACTAGCCATCAAAGCATGGGGGATAAACTCCCCCAAAACGATTTGTACAATACGACTAGTTGATATTGTAACAACTTCCTATCTAACAGTCGACTTCCCTTGATTGACGTTTTAATACATCGTACGCTCAACGTCTTTGTGCATATAACATTTATTTCTTATAGACAAATCATAAACAATTGGCATAAATTTTGGCACCGCATACGATATAGTGCCGCTGCTGTACGAAAGGTAATAAATAAATACCCTAGGAAAAAACACCATATATTATATAAGCAAATCGAGTCGTGATTCAACCCCTCCGGTATGGTACATGGAAGAGGATGTGATATAAGTGCAAGACGCCGTGTGTATGTAATAAGATGTGATACGATTGGTCCAACTGGCCGATATTAATATGAACAAACGTGAGCCGTTTGCTAAAAGGGGATCGCGGGCCGAGGGTGAGCACCCCTGCCCTACCCTCTCAGATAATATTGTAAGCAAATTTTGAAATATAAACCCTCTCGGTTGACCAACAGATGACGCCGAAGCTACTGTTTTGCGGCACGGCTTTAAACTATTTGTTCGTGATTTTATCGGGTGTTTTAGTTAATTAAATTTTGAGATGAAAGTTAACTTTAGATGTTGATGTTAATGAAAAATATTCTAAATCAATTTTTTCGTAATTTTTATAGAGCAAATTAAAAAAAAAAACAACGCTTAACTAATTAAGATGTGATAGCGAATTGGTTGGGTTGAAAATGGGTTGAAAAATCATTAATTAATTGAATATAAAACTGTGTATTCGTGAAAGTGAATTGTTTAAATTATTTTATTTTATTTAAGTTTAAAGTTTATTAAAATTATATATGTCACAGTCCAAGTGAACATACATACATTAAGCACGTTCATGAACATACTAGTTTGTTCATACTCGAACCAATCTGGCCAGTTATAGTGTACACAAAATAACAAATTGACAAACGAACTAGTTTGTTCATATACACACTTTTAGGCACAAGTTAAAGTATTCTCAATCGTTTATCTCATCCTCTGTGTATAATATGTATGTATGTATGCTTACCCTGGGTTGCAATATTAAAAAAAAGGTGTAACAGGAATTATAGCAACGATTTAATATGATTTCCATAAGATTACCATTTTAAATACCTGACGTTTCGACATCTCAAAGGTTTTGACAGCTAAAATTTCCATGCGACATCTGTTGAGTTTATTTGAAGGTAGCTTTTGACTGCTAGCATTTAAACTAAAACCAATAGCTTATGTATGAAGAAAATAATATGTTCATGAACGAACCTTATATATCTTATAGGTTCGTATAGAGAGTATATATTAATAATATCAACATTGAATAGAGTAGGTATGAGTTTAAAAACAATTAAATTATTTTTGAAGCGTGTCTGAAATGATCGTAATAATCGAAACTATTATTAAATTCTAATTATATTCACATCAAACGTACAATCTTTGTAAACGGCAATTCAGTATTTTAATTACCGCAAGAAATCATTTAAAGTTTTCTTTTTGAATTTTTGACTATTTGGATTATTGAATATTTGATAGCGGTCTCCGTGACGAGACAGAAAACGCAAATATCGGAAGTCAAAGATCGAAAATCGAAAGATCTTAAGTCGAATGACCAAAAAAAGGGTGCATGGTAAACGGTACATACTCACGTACATACTCACTTAATTTGCGCGAGCAGGATGCAACAGGAACAAGAGGAACAAGCTTTTCCTCCCGTATTCTGCGCGCGCACATTAATACGGGAGGAAAAGACTGTTCCTCTTGTTCCTGTTGTATCCTGCTCGCGCAAATTAAATGAGTATGTACGTGAGTATGTACCGTTTACCATGCACCCTTTTTTTTGATCTTTCGACTTAAGATCTTTCGATTTTCGATATTTGCGTTTTCTGTAATTTCACATTCTGTCTCGTCACGTAGACCCATTTGATAGTTATATTGTATCTACATTTTAAATTTGTGAACTAGCATCTTCATGATTTTAAAATAATTTAAATCAGCTTATAACCATCCCTGGGGAAGGTTTCTTGAGCAAGTTTCCGGTATACGAAGCATCGCGTATGTATCTATTTATATATAGATATATATATGTATATGTTTTTCTTAAATTGGCCAGCGTTCGCCTTATTTATAGGAGCATTAACATCAGCAAAAACTTGCCATTGTGGACTTAATCACGCCGGGACGTTATGGTTTTCCGATACGGCTTTTTGCTGATCGCAAGATTTTCCCCAACTGTGTTTTCCGACCTCCGCTCCTTGCAATATGGCGAAATTGCATCGAAAAATCTAACACAAAAGATGATCACATAAAGAACATCGACGCTTTGGACTTTCAAACTCTAAACTCGATACGTCTTATATGCATTTTCCATGTACCTTGTTTACTTGTATGTACTATGTATTACACTGATACTAAAATGAACGTAATAAACCTCTCTCTCCCCTGCAAGATAACTATCGCGAAATGGCATCTCGAAAGCGGTACCGAGGAGGGCAGGTCGTATCTATCGTCAGATAAAGCATGGTCACATCCTGAAGACGTCGGTATGACCCGTGGTCAGATATGGTAATGTGTAAGCGTTTTCCAAGTTTCCTGACCGCACTTTGTCATACCAAATCCCCAGTCGAGACAAAAAACCTTCTCGCATGAATAAATATGAAGACACACATACCAAATTCGCAGAATTGAATGTTTAGGAATTTTCGATTATTGCCTACATATGACAACTATGAATATTTATTTAGTTGAAAAATGGACTAAATAAGCATAGGCAAATTAGGTTATATCATTTATTTAAAATATAATATATACATAGGTTCATATGTATAAAATACAGATATAGTCAACAATGGGAGTATTTTATTTTATTTTATACCTTTTTTTATAGCATTGAACGTTTTTCATCTCAAAATATCAACAATAATAAATCCTTTTTCGAATTATTTTTCATTTTCATCCAAAAATACTACTTTAGTTTCATTCCAATCGTAACAATTCATACTGCATTTTCCGCTTAACAGAATCATACAATAATTGATGTGAGAAAAAGAGCACTCGTTTACTTTCCAACTCCGCTGATTTGCCATTTCTAACAACATAATGATCCAACCTGAATTTTCCACAAACATTCGAGTAAATTATCTACCGAATAGGGGTGGAAAATCGTCGTCGAACAAACGGAATGTCGAATAAGTCGACGGAGAAAATTGCATATTTGCATTGCGGTCTACTTAGTAAACGTAATGGCTTTATTCAAATTGACATGGACGCGATGTTACAAGGATAAAGGGGCGTCTGCAGAGCCCCCGGGGGGCGTAGCGCCCTCGTTGAAAAAGAGGGGTGGCTTACTTTGACACCCCATCCTTTAGTTTTTGTATAAAAATGAATTGCACAACAAAGTACTGACTATTACCGACATTGTTAGCTTGTAGTTTCAGGTGATGGTTTATTTTTTTAAATATGTATTTAGATTGCTTGGAGGCTTTGTTTTCGCCTTATCATATATACATACATATACGGATTATTCTCAATCGGTTTTATTAGCATGCGCGATTTGAAACGTTGTTGGTTCACTTTTACGCTCAATGCTAGGTAGGAAATATCGTGTATGATTTACAATAAGAACACCATTCGAGAATGCAAATCCAGGGCCGTCGCAGATATTAAACGGACCAAGCAGGGGGGTACCTAAAGTATATGTATTGTATATAATGTCCGAGCAAAGCTGACGTCGCCCAATATGCTAAAGTCATAAACCACAAACTCGAACAATATTAAGTTTGGCTTACGAATGGACAACTTCTACCATAAGAGGGTGGAGTCTGCCGGACAAAATAGAACCCTTCGAATGTCGAAATTTACATAATTTGAAATTGGTATGTGTACGACGAATATATCACGATACAATTCTGAACGTTATTGCTTCGTCGAGAAAAATATGTGAAATCTCTTGAATCGTTCGATTCCAAAAATTGATAACAGAACTTGGCAGCATGTTGTGGAAAATGTAATTTTTCTTTTAAATACAATACGTTTTTAAATGATTTTACTAGCTTTTATCATAATAGATATCACCAATTTAAATATAATATAGAAAAACAATTCAAACAATTAAAGCATACTGAAAAAAAAATTCTACGACTTATGAAAAGTGTACGATTTTCATTATTAGACGTTATAAGGTTTGTTTATACCAGTACAGCTCAAGCCAGAAACTGCACTTAAACAACAGTACGAAAAATATCATTTAATACATTATATATTGTAATGTGTATGTGAGGTATCCTTAACAGCAGCCACCGACACGATCTATTTATATTATACAGCAGTACATGCCACCGAAACGAACGAAATAGAATCGGTTTTCTTCGGAAATATTTACGCATGACGTGGCGGGTGCACCCGCAATAAGGAAAGTGCTGCCATGTGCATATGAATATTTTCGGAAACGTCATATTGTGTCAATATTACTTCGACGTACGACGCAAGCAATATTGCACCGTATCGTTGCGCTCTGTAATTCATATGAAAGCCGATTTTGCCTTACATTCATCCGAAACAATCATGAACGTGCCGAAAACGGGTGGTGCTGTATAGTATAAATATAAATAGTCTTTTCCGTGCAGTTTTATGTCAAGCTGTTGTCATGCAGTACTGGATAATATAACGTAAACGGACCTATGATGGTTTGTTTGGAGTGTGATGAATGTTTATTTATTCTAATATTTGAATGTTAAAATCTCAACAATCATAAAATAATGATAACTTGATAATGGATGATTCAACATTATTTAAAATGCAATAATTTATTAAAAATTAATTTAAATCCTGATTATTTTTTGTCTAAAAATCGCAAGTCTCTGAAATATAAAAATTAATATTTATTCTAATATTTGAATGGAAACATTTCAACAATCAGAAAATAAAGATAATTTTTCATGGATGATTCAAGTTTGCTTATAATGCAATGATTTATCAAAATTGCTTTATATCCAGCTTCTTCTTTTGTCTAAAATAGTCTTTGGAATCAAATTATGTATAATATATATACAATATATACAAATATACATACATAATATTGGATATTCAGAATCTTCTTCCACAATGAAAAAAACTTAGAAAATAAAAATTACAATAGAAAATTTGCATCCCTAATCGGTCCATCGAGCTGAAGCAGCTTCCCTTTATGTCCCTACACATTTCATTCAACATAATCCAAACCAAGTTGATATATGCTCTGCATTCGAAGAAAACCAAGAAAAACATTAAGAGTTTGTAATCAAATCCTTGAAAATGCAAAAATCTCAAAACGGTCTATTATTTTTATTTTATACGGTCCATAAAGATAAAAATTAATATATAAAATGCATAATAGTAATGCTTCTTATTTTCAATACTAGTTGCAGAAGCATTCAAAAGCCATTAAGATTAAAAAAATTGCATCCCTAATCGGTCCATCGAGCTGGAGCATACATATGTATTGGAATATTTCACTTTTGCCAGGTTTTGAGCTTTGGACCTTTAAAACCATCCATCGGATGTGGCTCAGGATGTGTGCAGATATTATAAATATATGTATAAATACAGGTATGTTTGAGATGATGTCGATAAGTGTCGGATTCGCGCAAGTCGGAAACAATGAGGCGGTGCACATCGTCCCGCGGCGATTATCTGGTTAATCTGGGGGCGCGAGGGGGCCGAGCGGGCGCTGCGCCCCCGGGGCCCCGCTCCTCGACACAATGGCGAATATATCACAAACGAATCGCGAGGGGGGCGGAGCGCCTCCAATTTGCCGGTGAGATATGACCGCAGCTCGAGACATTGACATTGCGAACACGCAAAACGCTGGCACAGGTGTGATAATTATGAAGGTATGTATGCTGGTAACAATGTAGGTATTGTAAATTATTTTAAATTAATAAATAATACCAGCGGTAAATAAAAAAGTAGCATGTATTGTTGATTAGGTCGCTAGGTGACAGAATAAATTATTTAACTGTTTCATAGGCTATTAATTTACGCACATAATAATTTAATACATTAAAAAAAAAAATATACATACATATAATTAAGAGGGCTGGACAGCGGCGCCTTGTCCATACAAACGTACTATACTTCTCCCTTCCTCAATTATGGCACTAGAGAAATTATTTTTTAATATGCTATGGATGTCCACCATTGGGGTGCATCTATCGTTTTATTTTTTTGATTAATTATTTTTTATAAGAGCTAGGAGCCGCCAAACATCTATAAAATCGCCTCTTTTTTACACCCACGAAACGAGTCCAGCGTGCTTATTTAACGGTCGATTTAAAAAAAAATACGCCAATAGATGCACAGAAAGTACATATCTTTCTCATACCGATGATGAAATTTTTTAAAAATTCGTCCAGTTTTTGAGGAGAAAATAGGAGAATACGAAACCTCGATTTTGTCAATTTAAAATACGTTTTATCTGGTCGAAGCGCAACTGTCGCATTCACTCAATATATATATTGTCGCATTCACTCAATATATATATCGAAGAAAGGAACGGTAACAAAATTAAGGTTTCGGGTGTACAGCCCTCTTAAGAGGGCTGGACAGCGGCGCCTTGTCCATACAAACGTACTATACTTCTCCCTTCCTCAATTATGGCACTAGAGAAATTATTTTTTAATATGCTATGGATGTCCACCATTGGGGTGCATCTATCGTTTTATTTTTTTGATTAATTATTTTTTATAGGAGCTAGGAGCCGCCAAACATCTATAAAATCGCCTCTTTTTTACACCCACGAAAAGATTCTAGCGTGGTTATTTAACGGTCAATTTTTAAAAAAATACGCCAATAGATGCACAGAAAATATCTTTCTCATACCGATGATGAAATTTTTTTAAAAATTGGTCCAGTTTTGGAGGAGAAAATAGTAGAATATGAACCCTCGATTTTGTCAATTTAAAACACGTTTTATCTGGTCAAAGCGCAACTGTCGCATTCACTCAATATAAATATTGATATATATTGTCGCATTCACTCAATATATACATACACTCAATATATATATCGAAGAAAGGAACGGTAACAAAATTAAGGTTTCGGGTGTACAGCCCTCTTAAGGATCATTCTTAATGAAAAATAATGAGTTAAATATAAAATAATTAAAAATAGTATTCTTTTCATTTCTTTTACATACTACATACATATTGTAATTCATCAAGATTTACTTGCAGTGTGTATGAAAAGAATACTATTTTTAATTGTTTTATATTTAAGTAATTCTTTTTGATTTGTAAAATGTTCAATTTGTAGTGTAAAACCTGTAGCAAACAGTAGCTTAACCTGTATACGTTGTAGCTGTATATGTAGTAATCCGGATTATCGCATAGTTCGCGCCCGATTTTCATACATTCTAGGAATTGTTTTTAACGGAAAAAAGGCGCGAACAATATACAATCACTAATACTTGTATATTTGGAAATCAAAAATGAAATATTTCGGTGAATTTCACTGTAATATTACATTATTAGAAAGTCCTTCACAGTCTGAAGGTCTAGTTTTACACATGCATACATATAAAATATAGAATATCTTCTCGGCCGGAGATCACATCAATCACCACCTCTCGTCGAAAGCTCGCATTTAATTAAAAGCTCTCTAGCAAAGCTCATAAAAGTGATAATTGAGGTGGCGCCCGGGGGCCAATCTCTACACCCGTCTTCTTCAACCCTCGTCCCGAGTGGATGTTCCGTGTGAAAAAAATGATATATGGTGTTCTAAGTTTTGGTGTACCTACATGGGAGTGATACCGGTATTGTGCCGCAGGCGCCAAAATACCCGGTAAAAGAAGTGTCCGGAGACTGTTGAAATTCGAGATAATTGTTTGCGACGAATGATTTATAGTTGAGATTTAATTTAACACGCTCGACTTGTGAAGCTTTAAAGTCGTTAAGAAACCGATATAATACATATGTACATGTAGGCAAGGCCCAAAGTACAAATACATATATACAATAGAATTTTAGTCAAATTAAAATTGAATAAAATGTCTAATGATTCCTTTGATGAAGCTGATTTTATATAATTTAAACATTTGAGCCACTTTTCTTCATTTTAGAAATATCTCACAAAACATTAAATATAATGTTTTGCGCATTACAATACTTTAAAATACTGGTGTCACTATAGGTTTATTTTGCTTTCCCGAGATTCTGCACATATCGAATTAAAAGTAGTGATAACAATTTGTGAATTAAGTCAAACTGAAATACAGTTTTTGGAACTGAAAATTGGACTTCCATCACTTTCAAATATAATGACTCACATATACGTTTATATCCTGATACTTATTATATATTATAATATTACTGCTTTTACTCATATTTTTCTTGATTTTATAACATGTCAAATTTGTCAATTACACTGATCAACAAAAAATCGCGTTTTTTAGTTACCAGGGTGGAAATTAATCAATATTTACTGAATTTAATCTGATCATATAAATATATCGGCTTATTTGTCCATGTATAGGTATATGTAAATAACTAATGTTCAATATTTATGGCATGTCTGCTAGCATTTCATTTAGTAGTTCTTATATATCATCATCATCTACAGCCATTCACCATCTACTGCTGAATGAAAGCTTTTTCAACACGCTTCCACTAGTATCTGTTTTGCGCAACTATCATCCATCTCACCCCACACAATTTACTAATTTCGTCTACCCATCCTTCCTGTGGTCTTCCTTTTACCTGTTTTCATTCTCTCGGGTATCATTCTAGCGCTTCTTTTGTCAACCTTTCATCCATTCCTATAGCTACGTGGTCCGCCCATTGCCATTTTAATCTCTTCACTCTATCCACTATATCCACTACCCTTGTCATATTTCTAATTCACGCATTCCTTTTCCTGTATTTCGTAGTTATGTCATACAATGTTCCATACATATTTGAGTGCATTGTATTTGGGGAGGAACTTTTCGTTCAATGTCCTAGTTTCACATCCATACGTCATCACTAAAGCCCAGACCCAGAGGGTGCCGCGTATTGTTCAAATGTTGAAAATGCATTGTTAAAGGTTTGCCGAACCTTTTTTACAAAGGATTTACAACAATGGAACAATGAGCGGCACCTTGGCTATCCTACCTCTAGTCATCACTGATAAAACACATTGATCGAAAATCTTTTTCTTCAGAAAAAGTGGCGTTTTTGATTTGAAAACTGCATTCATTCGTCCAAATGCACTCCATCCTAATTCCATGTTCATTTTTTTACTTTATCTATGTTTTTTATTGTTTTCTTATGTAGACCATTGTAGTGCATTAGGTTCTTTCTGTGATGCCACAATGGTCGAAATCTATAATTAAATAAATGAATAAAGTAAAAAGTGAAAAGTGGGTAGATGAAATTAGAAAAATGCGTGGGATTTTCAACAAAAAACATTTCTATAAAATACTTATTGCGTATAAGAAAAATGCCTGCAAAAAATAAATGATATGAAAATGATCGCAAATATTTGGAATTGCACTACGCTTCACACTTAAAATATTTAAGCAATTTAAAAGGGCATACAATCAAGCAATTACTTGTGTAAATTAATATGTAAAATATGAAAAATTCAAACACATTATCTCAATACAAAATTCATCTGTCGGAAAAGGCCCGTCGAATAGAGCGCGTTTGACCATCGTTCAATTCCATTAAACCGAGCAATTTTTATCAGAAATTATACACAGAGATCCGGCGAGATTCGACATAGAATTCCCATAGGACTGCAGGTACATTTCTCCGTCTTTGGTTTCATTCGATAGTTGAGATAGTGGCAAACGTGAACCGATTACGATCTGAAAAATGTTTGTGGCCAAGTATCTGTTGCGGGCCGACAAAGCGAGGCGTGCCAGGCCGACAATAACACCAGACAGCATTAATATTTACAATAATTGAACGGCGCTCATTTATTTAGATAAAATAACTATTTTCCCCTCCCCGCGCATACACACATAATACCTATGTGTGCATATACATAATATAATCATATAATATGGTAGTGTTTAACCGGCGGTAGATTTATTCGTGCGGTAGTCGTGACCGGCTCGGCCCCGGCTATCTCTGGCCCATTCACTCCGTTTCTCACCTCGGCTCTCTCAGGTGCCCTCTCAAATAAAGCAATAATCAGAAAATTGTAATATTTTCATCGGCACTTTGTGTTGTGGTCCGAAAGAATCCGTCGGACGCACGGGATCATAACTCCCGCTCGGATAATGTAATCAATAGGAAGTGAGGTGCCGAGTATGAGTTCGTTGTTAATATGCGTATCAATCTTATATCTTTTTGGGTATCAATTCATTGATACATTGTTAATATTTGGATGAGAGTCAAATTCAATTCGGTTGTCTCGTAACAGAACTATTCTTACTTGAAGTCCGGTTCCAATTTTAGCAACAGTGGCCTACAAATCTTCTCGCGTTACCGAATCATTTTTATTTCATTATAGACATTCAATTCAATGTGTTATATACTGACCTGAAATGTCACAATTGCAGTAAAAAATCCAATCAAAAATATGTTTCCTTCTTTTAAAGAGAAATTACTAGGTAGCATTCTATAGACTGAAATTCTTAATAGTCACAATGTTGTAAAGTGTAAAGCAATACTTAGTAACATTATTAGATTAGGTTAAATGTTGGTCAAGATTATATTAAATCCTTCAGGGCTTTAAGTCTAACAATTTTACTTCTACTAGTATTGCAATGATCAATATCGTTATTGCCGTGTTATATAAATATGAAATGAACCTAATCATAACGTTGTAAGTGCCACATACATACATAGGCTCAAATGCATTTTATTCGTTATTCACGGTGTATGTCCCATTACTTTCACCTTAATTTTAAAATGCCGCCTCCTAGGGGTAGAAACTAGTCCTAATGTTGTATGTATTAGTTGTACTGTTAGTATCGTAAAGGAGGTATATCAGTATATTTAGTGAGTCCTACAACATTCTTTAACTGGATGAATCATCTGTCTAAAGATATAATTAACACCAAAAAGCTGATGATATCTCAGCCACCATTATCTGATAGTTGAGAAAGACAAAGCCATAGAAGTTCTCCATTTATTATTATGAAAGATATTTACTACAACGTTACTATGGCACTTAATGATGACACAAATAATGGCACTTAAAAACGTTTTGTTCTCTTTTTTAATTTATGTTTCTTTTATCTAAGATTTATTGTTTGCTAAATACATATAATACTTCGCAGAATAATTATGTTTATTAATAAATGCAAGAATTAATTTATGCATTATTTATTTATTTAACAGTTTTAAGTCTCTCATGAAAACTTAAATTTCTGGCATTTGAAACGTTATTGATTGACTCACAATATTTAATATAACTTTTACTTTATTTTTTTCATCATTACAAATATAATTTTTTATAAACATTATATTATATTTGCAAAACAGATGCAAGCTTCCACCATCAAATGTAAATATTGGACAAATCGTTTAACCCTTTATTTGCACGTGTCAATCAAGCGGTTGCGTTGTATTCAAATACAACAAAAGTACGTACAAAGGATACTAAAATTCATATTGAAATTAATTGTATCTAAATTGAATAGAGATGTGCATTAATTCGATGAAAAATTATTTCATAAAAAATTAAGAATCTTCTCACACGGTCGAAGTGAGTTATTTAGTGGTAAATTTGAACGACTTTCTAACTAATTTTTGTTTTGCATATATAAAATAAGACGTGAAACACAACCCTATGTTTAATTTTATTTTTTTGGGATAAAAGTGGGAGGCAAGGGTTGTTTTTCCAGTGCGCTTTTAGACAAACGCGCCATGTGATGTCAAGCAAGGCCTTGTTTGTTTAGCGGCAAATTTGAATAAACGATTGCATATTCATGAAGGAGAGGTGCAACGAGAGCAGGGGTAGCTAACTTGCGGTTCGCACGAGACAATACCCGTCGACTTTTTATAAATATAAAAAAAAATTAAAACTGGGGTTGGTATATGTACAATTATACAATGCACCACATTGAATTGCATTATATGTTTATTTGAACGGATAATTCCAATCCTATCACAAGTCAAATCCTTCTATACATACATATTTGATTTGAATTTCCGCTGAATAAATTACAGAATTTTCAAACCAATTCTAGTCGAACTTTTTGAATGAAATGTATAAATATTTCGTCACACGAATTTTATCAACATGTAGACATATCGATAAGGCATAAATCCTATCCGTTTGTCATCGACTAAATATTCCGAAAACGTCATAAATCAAACCACGGCCAGACACGCAAGGATAACCTCGTATTTGACACCCGTCATGATTATTCTAATTTGACTTCATAAATATTAAAAACGTCGCCAGATGACTGGTATTTTTTTTTACCACTGTTTTGTTTCGTTCCACCAAACATTTGTCGTATGCTCAGTGTCATGTCAAAATTTAACCAGCACACAACAATGGGAATAATCTAGTTACGCTCGATATCGTCTAGCTCGGTCACACCTAGACTTTTCTGGCCCGTTTTAGAGGTTAGGGTAGGTTAGGTTAGGTTAGCGCAATAACGTCTCAATAGTCGGGGCAAAATTTTCGATCAAAATGTGTTTGCCAAAGTCGCAAGTCACGCACCCTCGTTTATCAATCAATCCGATCGACGGCCACTAAGTCGCTTTTGAAGCTTTTACGCAACAAAGGGCCATAAAAAGTTTGAGGGCTGTTCGATTATAATAAACAATGACAATAGGGATAAAGCCACAGTTCAATGAAATCATAAGATGGACGTTCAAAGTGTGATTTAGTATTTATTCGATTTTATTGACGGAGCTGAGTTGGCATCGGTATGGCTGCCAAGTCTCCTGTCATATAGTTTGCCAATTATGTTTGACCTATTTGATGATATCAGAAGAAATAAAGAGACATATGAAATTAAGATGGAGTGCAGTTGGAGGAATGAATGTTGTTTTTAAATCAAAAATGCCACTCTGCCTAAAGAAAAAGATATTCGATCGATTCGATATTTGCCAGTGACGATGTATGGATGTGAAACTTGGACAATGAACGCCAAGATGCTACACAAAGTTCAACGCACTCAAAGAAGTATGGAATGCTGTATGCTCTGTATAACGAGGAAAGACAGGAAGCAGAACACGTGGGTGAGAAGTAGGACAAGGTGGATAGAGTAAAGAGATTGAAATGGCAAGAGCAGGCTACGTGGCTAGAAGAACGGACAATAGGTGGACAAAATAAGTGCTAGAATGGTACTGAGAGAATGCAAAAGGGTAAAAGGAAAACCGCGGGAAAATGGGTAGACGAAATTAGGAAAATGTGTGATGGATGAGAGTTGTGCAAGAGACGAATGGAAGCGTGTTGTAGATGCCTTCATCCAGCAGTGGATGACGAGCGGCTATATATGATGATGATTTGGTGATATCAATGAGTACCGGAACACAGTTTGAGAATTTTTCTTCGGAGGATTTTGGGTCCTGAGTCTTTGATGACTATTTTTGGCAGCCCTGACATCCCAGCTAGTACCTACCTGTTGTAAAATCGATCATCGCTTAACATAAATGATTCGTTTGTGGGAGCATAATAGGGCAGATGCCCGAACAGGTGTGAAAACACACTCAAGAATGCCACGGACCACTTTTTTATAGGACCTACTTAGCAAACAAAAAGCACCATATACATATTGATACGCCTTTTGAACAAATAATATCACTACGATTGAGAGGCAAAAGACGTATAAAAAATATTTCCATATTGTATTTTAATTTCGATGGACAAATTAGGCAGTGCTTATTATGCAGACGTTCAACGACATAAAGCAATAATGTGCGGCTCGTAATAGTGTTCGCATAATATATTACGCGCATCTATCTGCACGTTCAGGCATTGCAGTTAATGAAGTCGATTTTCGCGTCTGAGAAGAGAAAATAATAATAAAATACGAAAAAACGATAATTTGTTACTAATAAACCAGTTAGTTTCGGTACATTACGGTCGCGCAGCGCGGTTATTATCTCAAAATCACCGTCTTTCGCGTATTAAAATGTGCTCTGTCTCGGTCTGGCGCGTCGACAAATGCACTAGTGCGAGCGAGACGGAATGAGAGTCGGTCGAACTTGCCAATAACGCGCTGGGCGTTCCTTGCACAATTCATCATAGCGGGTTACATCGTTGCTTCTCAAAGTTTCAAGTCGATAAGGACTCTTTCATCGCATCATGATTTTCTGATAGTGAATGATCAATCGTTGCATGTACTCCTCCATTATCATACTGAAACGGTGAAAAAGCATATCATATGAATATACGATCTTCACCATTTTAAGGTTCAAAAACAAAATAAAAAAGTGAGACTTTAATCTCAATAAATAAAAAGTGAATTTTTCGTCTGTAACTCTAGCCTTCTGTGTGTGCACCCAAGATTAAAATCCGTTTCATCGGCCCATAAATATTCCGTCGATAATGGAACATCTTTACTCTACGACCATGTCAATACACCATACAATGTCATAATATTAAAAGCCACTGAAAATCAACTTTAGTTTGCATATACATATGTATTTAAAGAAGAATTTCAAAAAAGACTTCCGAACTTGAATCACTTTCATACGATATGAGATTGAATAGAATTAATCTCTCCATATTAGAGACAAGAAAAATGAGAGGTGATCTAATCTAAGTTTACAAAATTATGAACAACCACTACAATAATTGTCCTATAATTACGTTAAATATGTTAGCAGGCTTATTAATATTGCCAATAGCGCTCATCTGAGAGGTCATACTCTGGCTCCAAAATAATATTTCTTACAAAAAAGAATTTAAAAAGAGTGACTAAAATTTTAAATAGTATTTAAAACTATCCAATTTTGTATACTATTTCAAAAATTAGCCACTGCTAAAAAGAAGGACTCTCTTATACTTTGGTAGAAATATTTTTGGAGTGTGAGAGTATACCTCTTAGATGAGCGTTATTAAATTATTTAAAAAAAAACCCAATCTTGTTCTATCTTGCATGATCTTCATAAATCGTATTTCACACATACGTATACATATTTAATTTTTACCACAGGTGCCAAAACACGTTGCTCCAAAGCGACACTTATGGCCAAACTTGTATATAAATATAACACACTACAATGTATTTAACAATCAACAAATTCGAATATGCGATGAATTCGCAAGAAACAGAGGGTGGGGGGAAATCTCAATTTTATTAGATAAAATAACTCTGACAGAAGACAATCGATCTAGATATAATAACATTAATAACCATACAGATCTTACCAGCAGCAGATGTAAATCAAAATATAATACATTCTGAACCTTCTTTACTTTTTTATGTACTTTAACATCCATTATATATTTACATATTTTTATTCTACTGTTGTAGATAAAGTTGTGTTAAGGTTTGTAAAGCTGATGTAAAGTTTTGTGCTGTTGTAGACGACAACAGCTGCTATTCTATAGTACTGCGGTAGACTAGCAACACAAACCTTTGCATCAGCTACCGTTTCTCACCCACGTGTCTGTCTTTCAATTCCTTCTCGATATTAGTACGTAATTAAAAGTAACACAATTGTGTACAGTAATAGTTATACATGCAACTTATTTGTCATTTATTATGTCATTCATCAAAAAACAGTTAATACATTTTATACATTCGCCAAAAGTTATGAAACGCCACTTACTTTCATAACTTTCATAAAAACAGATAAAATCAATACATACATAGTATGCTATACTGGAAATCAAAATTGCAGATATGTACATATTTTAATAATAAGTACACACATATGTATGTGCAACCAGGAACATATATCAGTGGTTAGTATGTAATGCTTTCGATTTTGTGGTCACGGATTCTATTCCTGGCTTTGTTGCTGGCCAGACCTTATATACCAGAGACCGGCGGACAAGTTTTTTTACCCACAAAAAATGGTTCACTTTTGTCATATAAAGTAAGAGAGCAAAAAAAAAGGTTGGCAATAGTGAACCAATAGTTTCCTTTCAGGGTTTGCTAATTTATCTGATTTTATTGAAAACGGTTCCAAAAAATTGGCAATCCTGTTCTATTTTTTGCAAAATTTGAGCTTCAGCATCTCATAATTTGTTTATATTTAAAAATGCTGCAAAAATTTGGCCATAGATGCCTCTATGATGATTGTAATGTTTGTAATTGGCCTTGAATAATACCTAAATACGTATAGCAATAATAAAAATGGCCGCAGCCTGTATAAATAAATAAATAAACTTGCAAATGGGTACATATGTATCGTAAGTAATCGTGCGTGCAACGTTTGACATTCGCTGAGATGCATTCGTGGTGGAAGGTGCGCGCGCGTGAAAAAATGGCCGGGTTTTTATGATTCTCGCGCTTAAAACGGACATTAAAATTTATGAATTAACCCGGGTAATATCGAGCCGCCAAAAAGGAGGATATTTCTTTCTGCAGATTTTTGGCGGACCCTGTAATTACTGCCGCCGACCCTGACCACCGACGTACCCTTCGATATGTGCCCGCTTTGTCGTGAAAATATTTACGACGATAGCTAGTTAGTTCGTTGGCCTAAAATTATTGCCAGATAAATCAGTAGCGAGATCCATAATCACTGACTCAGAGACTTATGTCAGTATCTATCTGAATTTGCATCCCAAAAAAGTGACGGTAAAAATTCGTATGAAAAACTACATATGCTTTAATGGAATAGTGCTCAGTCGAGAATTTAGTTGACAACTCATCTTCGACCTTTTAGTGGTATGTCAATTCCAGACAAGTGTAGCTGATGCACCCTTGCATAGTCTGTTACACGTGAGTGAGTCAACACGTGACCAAACCATTGAACTTCCTCAATAACTCGAGTGCGTGTAAATAATTATGTATGTATGTATGTATGTATGTACATAGATAGGTACAACTTCACCAACTTTTAATAAACTAACTTTACTTGCACCTTGGTTGGAAAAATTATTCAAATATATTAAATACTAGTAGTTTTACACGACTTCGCTTGGTATTTGTAATATAAACCGCTTTAACATGGCTAATCTATTTATTTGAATATTTGATTAAATTTATTTGAATATTTGTTCGTTCTTTTATTAAATTGAACGTCACGGATCCTATGAAACAAACAAACAAACATACATATGTACATACAAAGTCCCTTTCGAAATTATATATTAGATATTAAAAATATTAAAAAATGCTTCTTCTTCTTCTTCCTATCTCATATCCAACAATCAGCGTTCCATGGAAGCTTTTCGCTCCAAAATGGTTGACTATTGTCAACTTCTTACAAAAACCATGTTCATTTTGCGCTCTTGCTTTGAAAACTAAGGGCGAAATCAGACTGCGGTGAATGTGGCACGTGGTTTTTTTTAGATAGTTTTAAGCATATAGAAAAAAATGTGGTGTTCATGGGACGCGTGCATGGGATAGTCCTTTCAAAATGACACATCCGATCTATGTCGTCGAAATTGTATGGAAGTATGTATTTATGCTTGCTTAACAGTGATCTATACCAAAACGACCCTTTGGACCATTTTCGGTAAAATTGTATCCTTGCTTGACAGTGATCGATAACGGTATATCCCATATTCGTTATCGATCACTGTCAAGGATACAATTATACCGAAAATGGTCCAAAGGGTCGTTTTGGTATAGATCACTGTTAAGCAAGGATTAACACTACCATACAATTTCAACAACATAGATCGAATGTGTCGTTTTGAAAGGACTACCCCATGCACGCGTCCCATGAACGCCACATTTTTTCTATAGATATGCTTAAAACGATTTAAAAAAAAACCACGTGCCATATTCACCGCTGTCTGATTTCGCCTTAATAGAGAGGTCACTTGTTATCTGAAAAGTATCCATCCAACGTCGATCTCTGCCCATATTACTATTCTAAGGGCCCAGACACACGAAGTGGTACGAGGCACATGGTTTTTTTTAATATTTTTGCAGATGTAAAAAAAACGCGTGCCAAAACACGTGAAAATAAATTAAAAAAAAAAACTGGCATCACACCGATTGTTTGTACTGACGTCACAGCGACAATGCTCACTTTATATCAAGTGCAATATAATATACAAAAGAACGTATATTATATTGCACTTGATATAAAGTGATATATAATACAATA
This sequence comes from Arctopsyche grandis, assembly GCF_051622035.1. NCBI lineage: Eukaryota > Metazoa > Arthropoda > Insecta > Trichoptera > Hydropsychidae > Arctopsyche > Arctopsyche grandis. The sequence goes on along the minus strand of NC_135365.1, from coordinate 11,528,364 downwards.
ATAATGCTTTTATATTATAGTGAATCTTGCAATTGCAATATATATTGACTGGTTGGAATATATTTCGTCTGGCCCACGTAATATTCATATTTCAAATTACATTCCAACTGGTCAAAATATATTACACCTTAAAAAACAGTTCAACTATAAGTTAGATGGAGAGGTTAGGTTCACGTGAAAATGTCACTCGACTAGTACCTAAATTGATTTAGAAAGTCACATTTTTGTTTTGAACACATTCTTAGTTATCGTAATACGTAATACCTAACAAACATTAACGCATTATTGAATTTTAAGACATTCGTAAAAACATCAGAGCTGTCAAAACTCAGCTGTTATATTAAAACTGGCGCACATTGTTAAAAGTGTATTTGCCATTGTAGAGATATAATTCACAACTTGAATTGTATTCGAATATTAATGACTTAAAACGCCATTTGGAATATATTACAACTCAACTAATACACTCAACTGTAACACATATACTAATATAATGTAGGCATATCTGCAATTGACATAGAAAACCACAATTATTCAATGTATTTTACGTTTCTCTCAAGTGAACTAGCATTGAAGTCGACCATTTCGTTCAATTCACAATAAAAACCTAAATCTGAAGATTATTTATATGTAAGGCCAGTTCAAATTACGGCACACGGAGACGCATCCGCGCGCACGGAGACACACACAGTGTCTCTCTGTGCGCACGGCTATGTCCTAATTTGGACTCAGCTTTACGTAGGTACATGTCAAAATTCATCGGAAAAACGAATCAAACTATCATGGGTTACACATTGCAGACAAACACCCACACGCACAACTCATTTAATCATACCGTTTTGCAAGCTTTACGCCCTCGTAAAAGATCGAAGTGTTAAATCGTGCACTTAGAGCGCAGCGTGCATAATTGCGACGATATAATTGCTATGGGTAAGGACTCAACAATCGGTCACGAATCTCGAATACAACGGCAAGTAACTACGCTAAATATTGCACTTATATGTTTTCGGCCCGGTTAAGATCGCATAGTAATTGACGTCGCGTTTCAACACCTAAACCGACGACTGCTACCATGTATTACGTATTATATATGTATGTACATACATATGTATGTAATAACTATCGCGAACGACTAACGGTCTACGAGCATGCAAGTTCAAGTTAACTACACTTTTGATTGTTAAACGCCGACTACTGAATGAAAAGTATGTAAAAGTCTCGATATTGTCGACTTGTCTATGTCTGAAACATGCACCTCATGTCCTCATACAAAACACGGAAACTCTACATATTTCAATGTTTATATTAACTTATTACATATTTCACTACAGTAGCAACGAAGAGGAAATAAAGAGATGTATGATGTTTTAACCAGCAACATAGATTAGTGGCTAGCATATAATGCTTTCGAACAAACTGGTCACGGATTCGATTCCCACTGGTTGCAGCTGGCCATACCATGGATATGTGTGAATCCAGGTCGATTGTTTCCTATCCGATTTGGCCTAGATGTCCTTCATCCTAATTTCATTGCATTTTTTTTTATTCAATCAATGATGCACACTCGTCTTACAGATCTCTATATGTACTCTACAGATCAAGAAATATCAATTTTAAATACATAATTATTATACACGACATCCACGGTCAAACATTGTACGATAGTGTATTAATGCTAACAACCTAGAGGCTCACGGGTTCAAGCCCCGAGTTGACCTCGAGTGAGAAGAATTTATTCGAAAGTATTTCTGTAATAGTGCTGGTCAGACTTGGATATTTGTGATCTAAGTCAATCATTTCCTATTCGAGTTTGCTCATTTATATGATTTCACTGTTGAAAATGTTCCTCATCAAAATTGGCCAAACAATCCCAACCACTATGTCACCACTATTTCAATATGATTTCAAATGTATAATCTGAACATTTATATACAAATGCACAACTTTAATATCATATGTTTCGCTCAGGGGCAATCCGTAATGGCATTGTTGGAAAATATATATGTACATGCATATAAATATATGTATAGGTACATATAAACAATAAAAAGCTTTTAAAAATAAAATGTTAAGGTGGTAATAGGTGGTTCTTGTAGCTAGACCCATTAATAGCAGATGGATAATATAAGTACTAGAATTAAACTAAACGAGAAGATGGAATGGTCGAGTAAGATATTGGTAGGAATAATTAAAACAAATAAGGTAAGGTGACCATTTGTACTGACTTTGACAGGACGGTACTGGTTTTATGGGTATCTGTCCTGGTAAGTCGTGAAATAAAACCAATACACTCTTTTATGTAATAGATTTTTTTATCTAATAGATGGATAAATATAATATACAAAGTCTTGGGCGAAAATGAGTATACACGCATTCGTTTTTGGTTCAATACAAATTCATCTAAATATGAATCAAAACGGGCACGCGTTGTGCCAAATTGACGCTTCATCTTTTTTTTCACACGCATCCACATATTTTCCAGATTTTGCGTATGTATTTCACTACCATTTGGATCCACGAAATTATCCTGGTGAAACACTTTTACCGGAATTCGGAATATTTCCGTACGCTGCCCAACCGTCCAAAACTATATGCGAACCGGGCATTATATTTCGGAGTATTTCATCAGGTAAAAGTCGAGTTAATTCAGGGCACGGCAATACTATTGGCATCGCAAAGAGTAGCCATTCACAGAAAGGAGCGGGGCAACCGAGCCTAGATGGTCCACCCTGTCGAGAATTCCGACTTTTGCCAAAAGGTTACCTTAAATTTTTTTTTTTTTGGTGCCATCTTATCGATTCCCGATAAAGTATCACCAGTGATATCGCTGCTCTTCAGATCATGTACGGGCACTACGGAATCATCACTCCGTCCCCAAAATTGTGAATTGGGCTTCTGAATATCTCACATTCAGAACACCAATTCGTGAGGCTTTTTTCGCTTTAAACGCCTCTGCTGGTGAGTTGTGTCCAATAGCTGCAACGCTTCTATGTTAGGGTGACGGTGCAGTCTCAACTCGTGCCTCCCGGCGCATTCTCGGATGACTTATTTTACTTTTTGGATATTAAGGTCCTTGTGGATCTCTTCATTTGTGACGAAGCGATATGCATCGGTGATAATCCTCAGAAACTCAGAAACTCTTTAAAATAAGGTAAGTAACTGGGTTTGCCAGACAGACTGAACAACAGATTAACTGGATGGCTGCTTTAAACGCAATTCTCGACTTCACGAATGATAGATTGCACATCAGATAACGAGTAACCTTTAGTTACTCGTCATCTAGTAATCAAGATGCTGTACGACCCAGCCGGTAACACTTTCACTACTGTCGTCTCGAACCCAAAAACACAACGTCTTGTAGCGTTGTGTTTTCCCCCACTGCTCCACCCATCACCACCCACTGGTTGATTGTCGTTTTCAAAACCATACAAGCACCATCGGGATCCGTGGTGTGGGTCACGAGTGAGCAGTTGTGGGTCACGTCGATGACGCACCTCGGATACGAGGGGACTTCCTATCCGGAATTTTTGTGAAAAACCGTCAATTTGAGGAAATACTTAAATCGTTGGAATTGGGAGTTGTCCTTGTTTTATTCCATATGAATGTCGTGCGTAATTGTACAATATGTATGAGCACACAACTTTCTTTTTGATTTGTTTTGTATTTCTAATGGGTTTGGTGCAAACGATCGACAAGCGCCAGACAGACTGAACCACAGATTAACTGGATGGCTGCTTTAAACGCAATTCTCGACTTCACGAATGATAGATTGCACATCAGATGACGAGTAACCTTTCGATGTGCACAGATGCAATTATTAAAATGATAATTATTAAAATTGAGTTGGATCTTTCTGGCGAGTGTAATAAGGAAAAATTCGGAACTAAAGTATCAGGAGCACAAAACGTATACAGGGTAGGTATGTCGGGACTTCGGGTAGATTTCGCTTAGTGTAAGTGCGAGCAGTGCGCACGCATAAGGTACACGTGTCGTTAATCTGTGGTTCAGTCTGTCTGGCGCTTGTCGATCGTTTGCACCGCATCGAAGTAACTATGTATGTGAGATAATTGTAGAGGCTTTCATCTAATTGTGGATAGCGAAGAGATTAGAAGAATGATGGACCATCATTGATAGACTCAATGTCGTATTAAAATAATAGACGAAAACCAAAAACGGAGGGCAGACTACAACCCAGAACAGAGCTCGGAGCACGACATCAATTCCAGAGCAGACTCGCAATGGAGCAGTTTAAAAATTCCAACGGCCGATCTCGGAGCGAAGTTTGGTCGATCGATTTTTTTAATGGGTCAAATTTTCTCGACTATCGCGAGCCGCCATGGGTTCCCAGTTGCGAGGTGTGAAACTGAGAGGCGCCGCCATGTTATTATGTCGGCTAATGGCGGTCATCTCGAGAGATCCCTCGGCGCGCGGTGGTCCTTTGTTGTTGCCGTACCGTGACGGCAGCACTTAACACTTAACACCGGCGAAGAAAAATGTTAACCGGTTCGATGGCGAGGGACGATCGACGCTCGTTACCCGCTTGCCAATTAATCCGCGACGCGCTCTATCCGCCCGATTGCCAGGGGGTCGTAAACTGACTCTACATCGCGCCTTTATTATCGTGACCTCGTTGATCCCCTCGTTGCGCACCCTTTAATGACCGCGCTTAATTGACGAACCTTGGGTATTAGCGTATTAAGTGCACTTTTTCATAATATAATATTGCTGCAAATTTACCGTGACACTTCGATTGGTGTGTGACGAATTTTACTCAAGACATCAGTATAAACACAGTAGATACGTATGTATGTACATACTTATGTATGTATGTTACAAGTCTATGTGACGAGACAGAATGTTAAATTACAGAAAACACAAATATCGGAAGGCAAAGATCGAAAATCGAAAGATCTTAAGTCGAAAGATCAAAAAAAAAAATGGTGCATGGTAAACGGTACATACTCACTTAATTTGCGCGAGCAGGATACAACAGGAACAAGAGGAACATGCTTTTTCTCCCGTATTCTGCGCGCGCACATTAATATGGGAGGAAAAGCCTGTTCCTCTTGTTCCTGTTGTATCCTGCTCGCGCAAATTAATTGAGTATGTACGTGAGTATGTACCGTTTACCATGAATAATTTTTTTTTTGATCTTTCGACTTAAGATCTTTCGATTTTCAATCTTTGCCTTCCGATATTTGCGTTTTCTGTAATTTAACATTCTGTCTCGTCACGGAGACCGATATGTTACTGGCAGTGGTGTAGTGTCAAATAAAAAAACATAGATAAAGTTAAAAGAACCAGGTCGGTGTTTAATTTATACGACCCCCCCCCCCCGCGCTTTTTTCCTTACTAAAAAAAGGTTGTATCCTAATATTGGTAGTCCAAATATTTATTAAAAAAAAAACAAATAATAATTAACAAATATTCTTACTTGTTGAAATTATGATGTATTTTTTTATATTTTATAAAAACTTCCATAATGCATCCTCTTCAACATCTTTGATTTTGCAAAGCCCGTATTTGTGTGTCAACAGCAACATTTGCTTTTAGCAATGCTAAAACCATTTACATATGTCAAATTTTAACATGTGAACTATTCAATTAAGCTGAGTTCCCTCATTTTATCTATCCTAAAGTGCGTATGGTCAATAGTTCAAATAATATTTTCTTTCGATGTTTTATGTGGCTTTAGATAATAAAGCCAATAAATACATTTCATCAAACGTCCTTTAAGTTTTGAATGTGCTCAGATTACTATTCGATTGTGGTCATCGAGTGTTAGAACGAGAGTCTGCTCACAATATTTGAAATACAAAATTTGATGTGAAATTTTAGTCAAAATATGTTTTAATTGTACTCGAAAAACAATTTTTTATCAATCAAAGTGCCAGGGCGGTGACCTGGCCCGACTACACCACTGGTTACTGGTGACTGACAGGTCGCCGGTTCAAAATCAGGTTAGACCTCGATTGAAAAAATCAGACATTGCATGATTTGAAGTATGTATGTATATGCATTTCCTTAGATGATAACATAGTAGAAGTAGTAAATAAGTATAACATGTAGACATAACCAGTAGTAAAGAAAAAGAAATAAAGAGACGTATGAAATTAGGATGGAGTGCATTTGGGCGAATGAATGTTGTTTTTAAATCAAAAATGCCACTCTGCCTGAAGAAAAATCGATCAGTGCGTTTTGCCAGTGATGATGTATGGATGTAAAACTTGGACATTGAATGCCAAGATGCTACATAAAGTCGAATGCACTCAAGGAAGTACGGAACGCTGTATGCTTGGAATGACGAGGGAAGACAAGAAGCGGAATACGTGAGTGAGAAGTATGACAAGGGTAGTGGATATAGTGGATAGAGTGAAGACATTGAAATGTCAATGGGCAGATCACGTAGCTAGAAGACTTGACGACAGATGGACAAAAGAAGTGCTAGAATGGTATCCGAGAGAATGTAAAGAGGGTAAAGGGAAGACCGAGAGGAAGATGGGTAGATGAAATTAGGAAAATTTGTGGGGTGAGATAGATGAGAGTTGCGAAAAATAGATATAAGTGGAAGTGTGTTGGAGAGGTCTTCATCGCGCAGTGAATGGTGAATGAGGATAATAATTATGGTAAGAACACACTCAAATGTGTGGCACGGAACGCGTCCGCGGACTCCAGTAGTGAGAGGCGTATCTTCATCTTATCATTATTTCGTACGATCTTATTGTTTCGACAAGTTTGTCCTACATTTCTTCAAGTGTATAAATCACCGTTATCGATCACTGCGAAGCCTATGTCTATACAAGATAAAATATCACCGAAAGAACTCCAGAGGGTGTGGCTCACGAAGTTGATAGCGGATAGAGTAAAAAGATTGAAATCGCCATGGACGGGCCACGTGGCTAGAATAATGGATGAAAGGTGGACAAAAAAAGTGCTACAATGGTATCCGAGAGAATGCAAACGTGTAAAAGGAAGACGCAGGGAAGTTGGGTAGACGAAATTAGGAAGATATGTGGAGTGAGATTAAAGGGAGTTGCGCGAGGCAGAGACGAGTGGAAGCGTGTTGGAAAGACCGTCATCCAGCAGTGGATGATGAGCGGCTGTAGATGATGATGATTATGTGACAATGCCCAGATTTAGGGCACAGCTTTGGATATGTAAAAAATGCTTGCACACATAATCTATGCTATGGAACCCATGCTTAAATCCTTGTATTGACATACATAAGTTTGGCAGTGATCGATAACGGTGATTCCCATAATTGAAGAAATGTAGGAGAAATTAGTTAAAAAAAAATAACTCATGCGCATTTTTCATAGCGGGAGTCCATGAACGTGCTCGTGCCGTTCGATTCAGCGTGTTTTAGCCCTTGGGTATTTGTGTCTCAAGTCGATCGTGGGTGATGGGTGTATGATATCCAAAAAAATGAATGGGATAAGACAGATGATACTATTATGTAGAGTTGACGAAAAGAGACGAATGGAATCATGTTAGAAAGGCCTTCGTCCAGCAGTGGATGGCAAATGGTGGTGAATGATGATGATGATGATATGACAAGTTTGGCCATTAGGGTTGATTTGAGACTATCCGTCGATTCTAAAAAAAGGTTCGTGATTGGTTTTGTTCTCAAGATTTTTTCATCTGGTGTTAAATATATAACTTATTGAGTTCGAGTTGCTGCTAATATGCTATAATGTGACTCGGAGGTTAATTCATTGACCTACGGTTGAAAGGTTGTAAGTTCAAACGTCAAAAGAAATCGAAAAATTTTAGATGATTTCAAGTCTATGATTATTGGTATATGATTATCGGTTTTATCTCACTGTCTTCAGATCAATCAAAATCATGGTTATCTATATTATAAGAATTGTATATAGGTTTTTAAGCTGGTTTTCCTATTATGCCATAATCACTTAAATTAAAATAAGATAATATTATGGATACAAACAAGATAAGTAATGATAAAATAGATAATGATCACTGGATCAGTAACTATTTTGAACCTACATACATACCTTTTTCATTTGTTTTATATTTGTAAATTTCAATTTTTTCTTATATTCTATTTTATAACCTTTTTCCAATATTTTAATACTATAGTTTAATTATGCAATGTTCTACATATTTTGTCATGTTATAGCCTTTATTCTTTTCTTTTTCATTTGTTTTCCTTATATTTATCTTTTTCATTTTTTTTTATAATCTTTGTAAAAATCCGTTATTGGACTCGGATGTTACATATATTATATATTTACTATTTGTTTTTTATACATATCTATGTACATCCTGTTGTCTGTTGATTTTTCAATAAATAAAATAATGTGAACCTACTATACATAATATATGAACAATGAAAAGTTTTAAAAAAATGTTCTCCATATAAAATTCCATATGATTATTTCGCCTCTAACTCATTCTCCTTTCTCCTATTTCATATCCCAGAAGTATATTTCTAATGAAGAAAGACTTCGTATAAATTAGCTAAATCTCCAAAAGGCAATCAGATATCACTGGAGGAAAACTTTACAAGAGAAAACTACTATATACAAATAGTAAAAATGTTTGTCATTGTGAAATCGACAAATAGCTATACTTGAAATCAAGTGAATAATTGAGAAGAAAAAAAATCTGCCAAAAATGTCTATTTTATTGCTTGTGCTGTTTGTATGTAGTAAAAATAAAACAGATAGATATTAGAATCTACGTAAATATTTATTTATTATATATGTACATATGTTACGGTTGAAATGTACATATATTCCAGTTGTAATATATTCCATCTAACCCACGTAAGTTGATTCATACGGCGAATTACATTCCAACTAGTCAAAATATATTACAACTGTAAATACACTTAAAATTTGCTACCAGGTTAAATGGAGAGGCTGGGTTTTCGTGAAAATGTCATTCGACTAGTAAATTGAGTTGGAATATCACATTTTTTGTTTTGAACACATTCTTAAAGTTATCGTAATCTGGTACTCATTACCTTTATTCGTAATACCTAACAAATACTAACGCATTATTGAATTCTAAAGCATTCGTAAAAACATCGGAGCTGTCAAAACTGTTATATTACAACTGGCGCACATTGTTGAAAGTGTATTTGTAGAGATATTACTAGTCACCGGAGCTTGAGGGGGCCGTGTATTGTTCAAAGGTTGTAAATGCATTGTTAAAGGTTTACCGAACAATGGATAGCACTGTGACTATCCTACCTCTAGATATTACATATATAATTTACTAGTTCGCTTGTATTAGGATATGAATGACCTAAAACGCCAGTTGGAATATATTAAAACAGAAAATACACTTCGACTGTAACAAATACATAAATATGTATATTGAGACTACCTTTCATGACCTTTAACTGTTCTAAAGCAGTACTTAAACTGTACCAACTTGAAGACCTCTTCCCTAATTTCGTTAATATATAAGGCGGTTTCTTTGAGCATGATCATTAGCAATCTTTGTAACGGCCTTACATTCATAGAACCTAAAGATCGCCTTACCAATTTGAAACTTATGACTTTGATTTATAAAAAACAATAGATTATTGCAATGCAATAATTATTTTACAACACTGATAGTGGGGAATGATTTCTGTATTTTATTACCTCCAGACAAATTCTGAATAGTTTTCCAATTAATTGACATATAAATCAAATATGTATGTGGATGTCGTAAAACACAAAACCAGCCTTGAATATCAACATATTATTTTCAACCGCAATATTTACGTTCTTTATGAATATTCTCAATGAAAATAGAATAATCCGCCGCCCCGGGGAGGAGACCACCCGACAAATCATCTCGAGACGCAATACAAATTTCAATTAAATAAAAACGAGACGTTAACAAATTTCGTGAAACCAATAACACTCGTCGAATTCGCTCTAGGGCAAAATTCACGTGTCACATGTGTCACTAAGCATTCGAAATCACGTGAGCAAGTAACGTTGGCCGAGCGACGTAAATTGATTACCCGTATACGTTACGACCGTCGGCGATCAACTGTTTCAGTAATTTATCTCTTTACGGGAGCTTAGTTTTAATTAGTTTCCACTTTGAAAAGCGAAATAAAAAAAGACACACCTATAGGCCAGGTACGAGAGTATCGGGATAAAAAAAAATGGAAGATGCGAGAGAGCGGTGGCGTTACGAGCCGCCCCAGGGCCGCGCGCTGCGGTTAATTAGTCTCAACGTGTAATTATCGGCGGCTCGCTCGTAAATATAATAAATCCAGGGCCGTATCGGGCTTAGGTGGACCTGGGGGCGCCCTTGTATCTTGAGAAGTTGTGGCTAATGTTCTATCATCACGCCGCGCGAACTAGAAGTCCGCGAAATTAATCGGATTCGGTTTAAAACGCTAGCCTGTATTCCAATAAGCATTAGAAAAATATACCAAAAGTCGACTGAGATAGTTACTATCGTCCATTTTCGAGACGTGGATGCAGAGCCGTGCAAAGCTGGTGGCAAAAAGGACAGCGGCGCCGGGCGACAAAATGTACACAAATTTTTAATAAATGCGACATATTTCCGAAATTAAAGATGTTGTTTCAGATTAAAGATGAAAATGTAAAGATGTTGTTTCCTTACGCCTTTGTATTAAAAAAAATTAAGAAATGGATCATTTAAAAGTCCTTCAATTTAATAATTGAAGACATTTCAGTACGTAGTCATGTCTATTTACATCGCATTAAAAACGGATAAATTCTAATTCTATTTTTTTTTAAGTGTACAGACTACATACATACATTCACATATTATCTATATTAAATATTTTTTTGTATTAACATTTGTCAAAACCGAGTAAAAAAATAATATTCCTACATTATGTTTTTTTTCTTAACAATATAATATGTATATTGATATCTACACAATTAATGAAAATTTGATGTTTTTAAATGTATTGTATGTACTACATATACATATGCATATGAGAAGAAAAGTTAAAATATGATTTAGAAGGAAGAGTGGGGAGGGGCGCCAAATTCAACCTTATAATTTAGAAGCTCAAAATAAAATAATGAAATATTATTTAAAAAAAAAAATACTACTTCCGGTTTACGAATTCTGATCAAAACAGTTAGTACATAGGAATACAAAAAATAAAAATAAAATTCAGCTTGATACGTTCAGGGGTGTGGACGGAATAGTGGCCACAACATTTTTGACCTTTTTAAGAGGATAAAATCCCATTTCCGGTTTATTAAATGTAATGATTTTTTTATTTTCATCGCATTGATACAAAAATTATATTTGATTTTTTTCGTGAAGAGCACACATGTTAAAGGGGTCGAAAAAAATAATGGAAGAAAAATCGAACAGGAGTAAACGGCCACTACTTCCGGTTGACAGATGCTTGGTATTAAGCTTAAACTTGTAGATATGAAATTTCAGTTCAATAAACCAAAAGGTTTCTGAGGAAAATATAAAATAAATGAAAGAGGGGGGAGGGGGGCCAAATTCAAGCTTGCGTGATTTAAAATTTTTCTTCGCACGGCTCTGCGTGGATGCCTAAAATAATCAATTCAATTTTTAAATATGGGGATTTGAAATACTAACAAATTTCTGACTAACGCCTAAATAGCAAAAAAAAATTAATAAAACCAAATAAAATGCTAAAAAAGAGGTTTGTAAAGAAGTGAAATTGCAAGACGGCGTTATATTCTGTATCAAATTTTATTTATTTTTCAACTTTCATATATACTGACTGTAAAAGAAACAACTCCATTATAAAAATCTAACATTATTTCATAATTTCGAGGTTAATTAATCGATGGATTTTCATTATAACTATAATATTATAATATAACCATCAATTTCAAGTATTTGACAAATATCATGTGATATCAGTTAGATTTTACATATGTTTATATGTTAATCTATTAATTGATTCAATATCTTACATAGCCGATTTTTCAATCGTCATAATTAATAGTATACACTTTACCAACACACTTCAAAACTTTCAACATCACCCTATTTGCATTCTTATTACCAGCGATCAATAGTACGAAAATTAAAACGCAAAATCGCCAACGGCAACGTCATAATTTCGATTACAGCTGCGTTAAAAGCGATAAAAATTAAGCGCGCCTAATAAACGTGCAATAAATATCAAATAAAAAAAAATTCGCAACTCTACAAACCGTACAGGTGAGTTCTACGAAATTGGAAGAGGGGTGGGCGTGAGCTAATAACGATTAAGCATCTCCTCCGGGGTGTAAATTAACACCTTCGCCGATTGTATTTCACGAAATCGCGATTCCGATGCGTACGCAACGCCGATTGTGATATTTAAAATGCGAAGAATTCGCTCGTAGGGACGTTCGAACGGAATCAATCTTAATTTCTCGAGCATTGATCGCATTAAAAGCTGTGTAATTGAATGCGCGGTCCCGGCTAAGTAATGTTTAAATCAGGTGGAATCAATCACTTTTTTTGTGAAGTTAATGACAGGGCCCCGCGGAGGAGGGGTATTGAGGATTTCGGGGAGCCTCGGGGCTGGGCGGGGCAGCCGCCCTTTGTCGGCCATCTATCTTCCGTTCGTGAAAATTGCTCACCTTTAACAACAACACCGGCATCACTTTAAAATTCACCTTGAAAACGAGATTTATAGAGATGACGTACACTGAGCTGTGGCTAAGCAGACTGGGCCATGGGGAACGACAGAATTTCCCAGAAGCGTCGTCAAACCATGGAAAGTTTGCTTCAAATTGACAGTATGGATAAACATATACAGTGCCGGCCTTACACCCGATGGCGCCCTCGGGCAATTTTTTCTAAACACCCTTAGAAAGAACTTTCGCCTTTGGCGCTCTAATCTAAAATTTTGAATGACTTTTGGCGCTCTAATTTAAAACTTTAAAGCGCCTTTGGCGCATCGTTCAGCGCCCTAACTTAGTTGGCGCCCTCGGGCACCGCCCGACCGAGCCCCCCCCCCTAAAACCGGCACTGAACATATATATACATATCTTGAACCAGCAACATAGCTAAGTCATTAGCGAATAATGCTAGCAACTGAGGGTTCGATGCCTGATCCAGTGTTGCAGGCCAGACCTCGGATACATACATGTGACTCTAGGATGATCGTTTCCTATTTGATAAAAGTGTGCCGACTTTACTGATTTAATTGTTGAAACGGTTCCTACAGAATTGGCCATCTACCCTAATTTGTCACTATAAATTTATATATGTACATATTTTATTTCATAATTGTATTATTATTTAAAGTGGGTCAAATTGAAACTATTATACTAGAGAAGTATTATATTTAAATTATAGTGTGGTAAAACATTTACGTCTGAAACCAAAAAATAATTGATTTCAAAAACTTAAAAAAAAAGACGACACCTATAAGTGGAGGTACCATTTCCGGACAACTTAAAATTTTGAAAAAAAAATAACGTCATATCGATTAGAATTTCAGTAACCGATAGTAAGTTTCAGTTCGATAGTCTCCAAATCTCCAAAATACACAGGCACACACACATTTTTTCTAGATCATGAAAACGTGATCAGTGATCGATTCTGAGTTCCGCTCAGTCAAAATCTGGAGTTCAAATTTTTGCATGATCACAAAACTTCAATTATTGTTACTACGTATATAGATAAAGTAATAAATAAAGCAACCTAAAATGAATGAAATGCGCATTAACGCTGAGCATTTATGATCTCACATATAGAATCGGCAATGTATCAACCGGCAACCGTTCAAGTTGATCCACTCTGTATAATAATAGGTGGTTAATCTAAATAGCTCGCGAAATTAGCAAATTAGCAAATTTTTAGTTACAATCATGTGAGTTTTTCCATTCTACTTTTAACTTCACTTTTAATCATTGTTAAATGATCGAAGCATTTTTTTTAATTTCATACTACAAATAAAATATTGCTATATTTAACATTTTTTTATTTGACAGAAATATATTTATTCAATGCGCAATTTATTTTATTCTAATGCGCAAATGATTTGTACTGAGGAGCAAAGCTATTTTTTTAATGCACTGTTAAATCATACTCGTAAATAATTATTTGTTAGCAAACGTTCTCTTCTTTTTAAACCTGCTGGCAAACGATCAACTATACTATAGAGCGGAGCGCAATTTTATACAGGTTTTTCATTCCTAATTGACCCTTTTTCATTTCATATTAAACCTTTTTCATTTAAAATTAACCACTTTTCAATGTAAATTTGAAGTAATAGTAATCGTAAGTGAAAGTAAGAATAGGTAAGTAATGAAAAAAGGATCAATTTGGAATGAAAAACCTATATAGATATGTATAGTTAAGAAAGTTTTTATCAAAGTTTTGACTCAAATCAGAATATACATAATAAATAATAATACGTATTTATAAAAATATAATTTCAAACAATAGATAAAAATAAATAAAACAAAAGAAAAATCCATTCAAGTAAATTTCAACGTCGTGCCTTTGCTCGTTCGATTTGATAAGTTATTGGTTTCTTTCCACAGCATCCACTAATATCCTCTAATAGGAGACGCGCCTGAAACACAGGGCCGGCTCGCCCCACCAAAAACGAAAAAAAGAATAATACCAAAACAACACCATCCGATTTAATCTCGCGGCCTAATGAACGCTCGCTTCGATCGCGTCCGAAAACGAGCCTTATTCTCCCGATCGTTAGGGGCGAGATTTGCGAATCGTGGGGTTCGTGCGGGATTAAACGCGCGCGGGTCATGGGAATTACTATTGTCGGCAAATTCCCTTTCAACATCGACAACAACACATCTCGATCGAAATCGTTTTCGAAGGTGTGAAACGTTAATTTGATACGTGTTTATATGTACGTGTATAAATCTCGACGATGCTTGAAACTCGAACGACATGTAAAATTGTAAAAATAAAAATAAAAATACACCTATATAATATATTTATCAGATTTTGAATACGTCCATAGTGTTATATAACTTTACATAAGTACATACTTACATACATATACTACATCATTTTTTTGATTTTTAACTTTAACTTGCATCAACGTTGCACATATGTACATATTTCTCAACTGGAATACCGTTAGAGTTTCCTCAAAATTTTCAGCCAAAAGCTTAACTTGTAGACAGTAATTAATTAATTATAAATAAGACAATATGTATTGACTTCTTAATTGCATTTATTATTCAATGACTTTTAATTAAAAAAAATGTTTATTTTTATACAATACATGTCATATATGTACATATTATATATATAAAAAAATTCGGGTGTAACCAACCCACGACTTTATCTATGTATTTGAGGAATATAAGAACTAAAAAAACAAAATTCGATGATGAAACATACGAAACTCACACAAGACTTCCAGTTATGGGATTTTTTATATTACTTAATATCACCATACATACATATTATGAACATAAAATATAAAGAAGATAAAGATAATTTAAAAGGTCAAAATAAAATAATAAAATTAAAAAAAAAATACTACCTCCGGTTTACGAATTCCAACCGAAACTTTATTAACTCTAAGTTAGTACATAAAGAATACAAATATAAATTTTCAGCTTGATATGCCTAGTGGTGTGAAAAAAATCGTGTGGTCACAACATTTTTGACTTTTCTAAGAGGAAAAATCCCACTTTTTTTATTTTAATCACATCGATAACAGGATTATACGCACATTAAAGGGTCGAAAAAAATAGTGGAAGAAAAATCGAACAAGAGTAAACTGTAATTTCCGATGGACGCCTGGTCTTAAGTAAATTTTGCTGTGGCAAGCCACAGCAAAATACCACAAGCTTAATACCATGGTATTAAGCTTAAACTTATAGATATGAAATTTTCCACAAAATAAACAGTAACACATACTAACACAAACACAGATAGGCTTAAGTCTCCATCGATTGTCCTATCCTCTATGTAGATACATATATAAGCATACTCTGCGTTGCAATTTTTTTAATATTTGCGGAAACGGAAATTATGGTAAAGTTGTACTGTGGTTTCTATAGGATTTCTCTTTTAAATACTAAGTGCTTTGACATCTCAAAGGTTTTGAAAGCTCAAAAGTTTTGACAGCCAAAAATTTTGAGCATTTGGACTATAATATGTATTTGGATGAATATATTTTGATCAGTATTTATTTACTAAAAGATCAATATTTTTTAAATACCAAAATCATTATTCTATAAATAAGATCTGGTTAGTAAAAAATGTCAGTAGAAAATTTAGCGTCTGTAAGTATAATTAGAAAAAAGTTGTCAATATTAATCAAAAAATTAATCAATATTATATTTCATATGTGGTTTATAAAAAAACTGAATTATCAATATGACTATTTTTTGGTTGAGAATTGATTTTGTTATAATTTTATATTTAGTTTATATAAGTTTTATTTATTTAAGGTTGGGTTAAGTTAGGTTAATAAATAGTTAATAAACACCCACGCGAGTAGATAGGGTTGAGGGTATCAAGTATACAATCTGACATTTTTCATCGAAATACAGATTGTTTATATTTCAAGCTGACGCTTTGGTATTATAATACCGACTATTTATATTCAATGCCAATTTTTAGTTATTATACTGATTATATATATTTTATACTGATATTTTAGTTACTATACTGATTAAATCGACCACTTGCATACTTCTTATTTATAACAACATACTCACAATTTCGTATAAAATACTGATAATTCATTAAATATGTATAACTAGTTGTTTTACCCAGCCTCGCTCAGAATTTTTAATATAAACATCTAAAACATGGCGAATCTAATAGTAAATATTCATACAAAGTCTCTTATATATAAGATACTGATCACTTTACAGCCTATCGTTTAAATACAAGCCTATGTATATGTTTTATTTAAAATATTTCGATCACTTTACAGCCAGCAGCATAGCTCGGTCTATAAGCTTCTGCCTAACACCGAGAGGCACCGGGTTCGATCCCATGAGCTGACCTCGATTGAAAATAATTTTTAAATTAAATTAAATTTAAATAATTATTAAATAAAGAGTATATCTGTAGTGCTGCTGGTCAGACCTGGATATTTGTGACTCCAGGTTGATCGTTTCCTATCAGAGTTTTCCAATTTTCTCTAATTTCATTGTTGAAACGGTTCCCGATTAAAAATTGGCTAAAAACCTTCCTACCTACTATGTCACCACTATTTGAGTATGATTAATGTACAATAAAATTATGGTACAATTCATAGATGTCGCGTTAATGTGCGAGTTTTCAGTGTGTTTTCAGTAATTCAGCGACTTGTACATATAATAAAAATGCTGTATTGTTTGTAATTGGCCAGGAAGGCGCATTGGGGTTTATCTGTAAGGCTTTTCTGGTATAAAATGTAATAAAAAATAAATAAAAATAAAATATTTACGATTACGTGTGGCGAAAATTGGCACCGTGCGAACTGATCTGATCTGACTTTTGACTGATCGTTTCCAATTCAGTGCACATTTCAGGTCAGTAAAAAAAATGTTATACATTTTTAAAAAGCAATCTATATGTTCGTGTAAAGCGAAAAAGACAGCCGAAATTAATAGCGAGAACAATCCACCATAAACGATTATTGCGAGCAAATTAAGTTGTACTTATTCACGGCTCGTGATTTAAAAGCAGAGCGAAAATTCGACCGCACAGAAGAAATACGTATAATATATATAAAATGTACAACGATTTTATACCCATTATGCGTATGTACGTATATATTTTTTCCGTACGAAGGTGAAAAATTATAGAGATGATATTTCATGTTGATAGGTATCACAGAACGCCTTAACGATCCCATAAATTCGTTGCACGGCCGACAACACCCACGGAAAAAAGCAATGAATAAATTTTTAAAAATTTCGCCTAATTACCAAAAATACAAACTCTGTCCGGCCGTTGTGTGTTTGTTCACGTCTTGTAATCTCACGAATAATTGCTTTTTCTATTAGCCACTCACCTGCCCGCGTTATGTATTTAATTAGAGCCGCGTAAACAAAACAAATCCACAATAGAAAGAGCGAGAGAATAAACAGAAAACTAAGCAACCGAGGAAAACAAAAACAATTGAAAAAAAATGGAGTATGAATTATAAGTGCCGCCTGTTAACGTGTTACATTTTTTAATGGCGTTTTTAATCAACTAAATACGTATGTAGTTAGAAGCGAGCGTCTATTCGTCTCTCTCGGAACATCTGATTATAATCGAAAAGAGAGAAATACCTACCGAGAATTAAAAAAAAAATAAAGTGTGTTGTTGAACAAAAACTGTCAAAGAACATACATAGCTACGAGATAAATTAAAAAATTATACAACTTCTGACTGCACCGCCTCGTTCTCCCATGCGAAAGCGATCCGAATGCGACGACGTGGATAGTTTTATTTATTCGCTCAAAATAATCGCCTCGTATAATTAAGATGTGTATTTTTTAAAATTTTGATTTTATCGCAACTGTGACGTCTCGGCACGTCACGAAAAATGTTGTATGTGCGAGCTTGAATTGCTCGAATGCATCCGCGCAAGCGGACGCTACCGTGTGAAATCATCAATTGACCGATGTCTTATTCCGAGGCACTGCAAATTAAAAATTAGTCAATTCCTTTCAGAATTCAAACTTAGTTAAACTAGTTTCGTGCCCGTTGATATTTCAACGGGTGGTTTTGAATTGAAGGAATTGATACAAGAACCACACCCGAGGCTATTGTCACTAGCGGTTTCAGTATGCACAGCCCTTGCTGTCAATTCGCATCGCCTCCTCACGGTGACACGACAACTCGTTCACAGATTTTCCGTAAACCGATGATGCGCTCCAGGCATTACGTATACGGCCATCTCTTTCTCACCCCGTCTGTTCACCATGATCTCGTTTACTCTGCCATTACGTATGCAGCCATCTCTTTCACAGACCATTTTTTCACCGATAACAGACGTATGGTATCTTTTGATAATTTTAATATTTATTTTTTTAAATCTTAATACATACTAGTCACGAACAAACAAAAAGAAAACAAATGAGTATTCATATAAATTTATATAAAATAAAACTATTCAAATAAATTTAATAAAATGTTTACTATTAGATTAGTCATGTTTAAGCGGTTTATATTACAAATACCGAGCTAAGCCGGGTAAAACCACTAGAATATAATAATTATAAGTTAAAATAATAATAAACATTAAAAAAAACATTTTTTCCAAATTAAATTAAATTTGCCATATGTGTCAAATTACATTCCAAATTTTGAGTTTGATTAACCAAAGCAACAATTCCATAAAATTAGTACAAATTTGTAACTTTCTTACTTGTATGCAAATTAAATCTGAAGTCAGTGCTTCTTCGACGGTCACTACGCCAGGTAGGGGCGACCCCGAGTTTGACAAATTCGGTCCCCCCAGCTCGGTGGGCCCCCCGGGGCGAGGCCCTAAGTAAACGGAGACTGCGGGGCGCCCCCGTACGACCTGTACCCCAATCGGGTTTTTTTTTGTAACAATCGAAATACACACTCACATACACAAAATGTTTATTTTAAAAAAAAAAAAAAACGGACGATGCGTTCCGTAGAGAGACAAGTTTTGTATAAGTGATATTTTACAATCGTCATTAAGCTCACACGCGTGTAAAAAGACATGTTGTTCGATACCCCGACTGGGACGCGTCATTTTTTTCCCGGGTAAATTAAACAACAGGATGATTCGAGAGAAAAAAAATCATATAAAATTTGATGGTTCAATATTTTCCATGCGACACAAAGGACGTGAAAACTGATGCTTCTCGGAATTGGTGGGTGTCACATTTGCATAATACAAAAGATAAGCACTCTGTCATACGTCTGATAGCTATATATAAATAATATACATATTTTATTATTAAATTTATATGCTTAGTAATTTCACAATCATAATTTCTATAAATATAGATTTGTTCTACTATATACTCGAAGCATTTGAAAATCACATTGCATATAATGGATACATATGTATAAGCCAGCAGTGTGGCTTAATGGTAGCGTGTATCTTTAGCACCAAGTGATCAGTGGGTTCGATCCGCTATACTGCTGATTAGATTTGGGGGTATTTGTGACTCCAACTCGATCGTTTCTTATCAGAGTTTACCAATTTTATCTGATCATTATTGAAACGGTTCTTCAAAATTGGCAAAAAGTCATCTTTCCTGTTGTCACAAATCTTCTGTATTTATTGTCTGTACAATTTGTAAAATTATGTACAAATCTAAAATCCATAGATGTCTCAATGGATTAATTCTGTAATTAATTAATTAATTAATTGCTATTTCGTGTTCTTCAACTTCTGGAAATATGGTGATTTATGTAATAATAAAATGCTGCATTGTTTGTAATCAATTGTCCAGGGAGGCGTATTGGGGTCTTCCTGTCAAGCCTTCCTGGTATATATATATGTAAAATAAAAATAAATATGTACATGAATGTATATTGGTAATTATATTGTCAGATTAGTGTCTTCTCATGTGTACCAGAATGGATGGATTTTTCAACTATGAAGAAGCAAGTTTACATACATATACATATATGTACATATAGCCAGCAGTATGGCTCAGTGGTTGCGTTTATGTTTAGCAAAAAGAGATTATTGGGTTCGATCCCGGGCTAATCTTTAATACTGCTGGTTATACTTGGATATTTGTAACTCCAAGTAGATCGTTTCTTATCAGAGTTTGTCAATTTAATCTAATCATTATTGAAACGGATCCTCATAATTTGCAAAAAAAAATCATCCTTCCTGCTGTCACAAAACTTCTGTATTTAATGTATGTACAATTTGTAAAAAAATATGTTCACGTCTAAATCCATATATGGGTCAATGGATTAATTATTTAATTAATTGTTAATTTCGTGTTCTTCAGCCTATAGAAATAAAGTGATTTATGTAATAAAAATGCTGCATTGTTTGTAATTAATTGTCTAGGAAGACGCATTGGAGTCTTCCTGTAATGCCTTTTTGGTATATATCTATGTAAAAATAAATAAATATACCAGGAAGGCCTGATAGGTAAACCCCAATGCGCCTTCCTGGCCAATTACAAACATCAATATACAATTTTGAGAATAATTTTAACACATTTATCATAGAGACATCTATGGTTAATTTTGACACATTTCTGATAAACTTGCATTTTCGGAGCATTATTTTTTATATAAATCGTCAAAATTCAAGATTCTGAAAAACTCAAAATTTGCGAGACATTTATGGACAAATTTGGATTAGTTTTATACAAATCAGCGAAATTCTAGATGCTGAAAACTCGAAAATTGCGAGAAATGGGTAAAGATTGCCAATTTGTTGGAATCGTTTCGATGAAAATCAGATTAAATGGCAAACTCTGATAGGAAACGATCGACCTGAAGTCACAAAACAAGGTCTGGCCAGCAGCAACCAGTGAGACTCGAACCCATGACCACTATATTTGAAAGCATATATGCTAAACATTAGTGCACGCTATAGTTATACATACAGTTGTGTGCCGAAATTCCTCGCTTATGATATTTCCCCGAGGCCCCGTTACTTTGACCACATATGGACATACATATGTGGTCAAAGTCAGATTGGTCAGTTATACACAAAAAATAAAACCATTGAGTATTGGTTCTTTAAGAAATATTCAATTAAAGCCCGAATTAGCCATCTTCAAATCAATATACAAATCATCTTCACATCAGATACTTACTGACTGAGCATGTAATATCCAGAATTAAATCAAATACTATGAGATATTTCATAAGAAAGAATCGTAGATATAAGGAGATCACAGTTAATCCAATTTTTAATGCCATCAGAATGTTTGTTAAAAGGAATATACATATGTATATAATATTAATAAATATTTTAAAAGAAAACTCAGTATAGTATTATTCATCAAAATAATATATTTAAAATATCTTTTGTGGTGCTAAAAATTAAAATATTATAAAAAAGTAATTACTTTCAATTCAATTTAAACTTCTTCACAAACATAAATTTTAAGCCTACAAAACATAACAAAATATGATAATGCACAAGCCTCGTAGGTATTGGTACAAATTTTTAAAAGTTTTCTTCGTATTCATTACATCAAATAAAAGTATTATATCATAAATATGTGTCAATGATTTAACAATATAATGTCATTATTATAGTTTCTAAAACATCAATATAAACATTCATAGTTAATTTGTGCAATATTGCAAAGTACAATAAAATATTAATAAAATCAAATAAAAACAATTGGAATAAATTTTAATCTGTGAAAGTCGGTCCTGTTTTCTATACTTATTAATTAAAAGACGAGCTACTAATTAGAATATTCAACTCAATGAAAATGAAAGACTTCCATTGACACCGTTTAATCCTTTGGAAGAAAATTTGGCTGTAAGAGTATGACTTCCAGGAAATGGTGGTTCCAATTTGAAAGTCGTTGTTGCATAGCCGCCAGGCTCAACATTCTAAAATTCAAGAGAAATGATATGTAAAAGATACAATTATTCAATTTAGCAAAGTCTTGTATTAAAAAAGATTTGCAAAATTATATAAATTTATTATTAAATTGAAATATTTCACTGAAATTTCAATGTATGGCAAATTTCAACACGTATGGCAAATT
Source organism: Arctopsyche grandis (assembly GCF_051622035.1). NCBI lineage: Eukaryota > Metazoa > Arthropoda > Insecta > Trichoptera > Hydropsychidae > Arctopsyche > Arctopsyche grandis. The sequence continues at coordinate 11,505,772 of NC_135365.1, read as the reverse complement.
TGTTTGCACTAACCTTTTTCAATTTGATACGTAAGTGCTTTTTTAACCCGCATCCCAAAACGTGGTATACGCAATTCTTCAATGTGATTGGTAATGGATTTTTTAAATCCAAAGTGACTTCCACTTCTCGAGAAGTACTATGATGGGGTGATTTCATAATGTTCATACTTATTTCAGGTTTTTTAATTACAAAACTTTTCTCACCATACCATTCAAATTTAGAACCAACGACGTATGCCAAACAGGTCATTTTAAAGACACGCTATAATGAAAAATAACGTTTGACAAGAATTTATTATTATGTTTATAAGAATAATTTCAGTTGAAATGATTCAGACTTACATGAGAGTCAGCGAGTTCATAATATAGGGGAACTGCAATATCTAACTTTATTTCTATATTACCTCTCGCATCCACAACTCTATGAAATTCCATCCTCTTGATAGTGCTTATACTCTTTCCGTTGTATAAACATGTATCAACTTTTAAATTTCCAACTACCATGTAGTCTGCTGTTACTGACTGATTTAGAACAAAAAGTACCTAGATTTGGACATATTTATATTGAATTGTAATTGAATAGTAATTTGGAAATGTGGATTCTTAGATCTGAAGAATAGTGTTCAAGTTCTAAATAATTAAACTCACTACACTAAAACTTTTTCCAAATTTAAATTCATCCCTTGGTAGAAACTCAAATTTAAGATTTTGACATTCTTCATTCAGTTTATACCGAACAAATCCACTTTTTGCAGTACAGATAGCTTTTATTAGATTTGATCTAACTTCAGCAGGTCTTCTAAATAGCTTATAGTTTTCAGTTATATCCTACAATTCATAAAGTTCAACATCAGAAATTATTACTCATGCACGACTATTTTTGAAATCAGTAAATATAAATACTTCACATCAAACAACCATCGGTCTGGAGTTTTCGTTGCCATCTTTATTCCAATATTAGTATACTCCACGTTCAGCAATTTCATAGGTATTTTAACTCCAGAATATTTCCAATTTAGCTGAATTCAAATAAATCTCAATGAATTTCAAAAACCTTAAATAACTTAACAATTGCTAATTATTAAAAAATAGAAATACTTTTTCTGCGTTGATCTCCGAGTACACTGTCAAGTTATCATGGCACTTTTGAACCTCGCCTCGTTTTACTGCAATCACAGATGCTGGACCACATCGGTGATTAGTATCATTCAAGCCTTCTTGAGGAGAAGCGTCAATGACTTGCCATCCAGAATACTTGGCACCTAAATCTGGTCGTTGCATCCAAACCTAAAATAATGTACAAAAATAACATACATATATTATATCTCAAAATTTAATGAAACATTTTACGTATGAATATAACCTTTAAATCATTAACTAGATTTATTGTCATTACAAATTCACAGAAAAAAACAGTACTAGACTTGTTCGCATATTGAAAAACATATAAAAGCCTTGTAACAACTGTTATATTTCATATATGCATATGATGTCTATACCCTTCAGGTATAAACACAGATTACCTATACACAATCTGCTTTAGGTCATCGACTTTAGTGAGTCTTTAATTAATATCATGTATTAGATGTACTATGAGCATTTATAAGGATTGTAAATAGGTTTTTGAGCTCTTTTTCCTATTAAGGTGTAGATTAACATTAGAATAATATAATACTATGATTACTAACCAAATTAAATTAAATTGTAAAATAGAAAATGATCAGTAGATCAGTAGCTATTAAAATAGATATAAGATGTATTGTGAACATAATTTCTTACTAATAAAAAGCATTTATAAATCAAATATATGCATATGTACATATTTCGTTTAATAATATCACCTCATTCCACACATGAAAACTCCAAATTGAATTTGCCATATCATCGAATTTTACAGCTTCTCCTGACATGTTTACATAATTATCTATAGTTAGACTTCCTCCTGTATCTCGAGCTGATTCATACACAGTTACAGCCCGACAAGGTATTCCAATAGCTCTACAAACTGATGATATTTCACATTAAAAGCTATATCAATTACATAAATACATATAATATATATATTTATATGAAAATATTTTCGATATTTATTCATAACATATTATTCACATTAATAATAATAATTACTTGTTGTTTGAACTGCGGCAAACACGTAGCATTGTCCATATTTAATGGGCTTCTTGGTTTTGTAATAAGCTTGAAGTATGTCCATTGAGCTCATCCATTGATATGGTGGAGTTCCACCAGTATATATACCATCCCATTTTCCCACCATTACTATGTTATTAATAACGGAAGATATCGCACGAACTGTATGTATCGGATCACCTCTGAATTTGCCTCGAAGCTGGACAAATTTTACAAAATCTCAAATATAAAATGTTAATTCACAATTTTGAATGAATGGAAATCCTATAACCTTTCCAACTTCAGTAATGAGGTATAGACTGCAATCTAAAATGTCCTTTTCATATTGAGAATATTGCCATGGTATTTTTTCTATCGCATCATACACTCCGCCACATATGAAACCCGAATCTGCAAGAATATATTCTTGGCGAGAACTGTGTTCTGCAATGTTATTCCAAGAATTACTTTCATTATTAACTGATAAATTCGCTTTTTAAAAAAAAAGTTATTACAATATTACCTTCAATGTATACGTCATCAAAGTCTGACCACGGATTGAATAAGAGATAAAATGGCATTGGATGTAAATAAGTGGCACTTCCACCTATATTCAATTTTGTATCAATTTGCAGCTTCCACTTTCCAACAACACTTGTGGAATTACTTTTCACTTTGACTATCATATGATTTTCTCTTTGTTTTTCAACACAAGCAGTCCAAGTAGTCGCATTGATGTCTGTAGTTCGCAATAACGGTATTGCAACAAGAGTACCCTGACCATGGCTAGGTACTTTAACACCTTTAAAAGTTTACAAACAAGTTAAAAAGTTTAGCATTACCAACCCAATAAAAGCAAAACACTTCAAATACCTTTGACGGTGAGTATGAATGATACCGCATCATATTCCAATGAACACGGTCTGTTGAATGTTATGCCAATTGTGAACTCTTGATTTCTTCTAATAACCAAGCATGTATTCTCTTTTCTTAACATAACATCATACCTCTGCGTTCGATGTTCATATCCATTCTTTGCCACGCAATAATCGACTGATTCGACGGTAAGAAGTTGCGGTTGCATAACATCGGATAAAGCATTTTCAACACCTATCAATGTAGTTATTCGTTGTGTGTAAATTAATTTAAGTAACAAATAATAATCAATAACATTACGTACGTGGAGTGTTTTCGATGGATCTTCTATGTACTCTGTTCCGGCGCAAGACATTGTGCCAAAAGCTGTTCAAAGTTTCAGACATCCGTATTGAATAAGTTGATTTAAATTGGTTGTCTTTTAGAAAACCAAAAGTGGACTGTCGTGCTAAATGGATTATTGTAATATACTTGCTGTTCAAGTTTATAAATGCAACAATAATGTGTATACTTATGTACATATATGTGTATATATATGTATATATATATATATATATATATATATATATATATATATATATATATATATACATACATACATATATATATATATATATATATATATATATATATATATATATATATATATATATATATATATATATATATATATACATACATATATATCAGTGAGTAAAGACGAAGAGATAAAGAGACGTATGAAATTAGGATGGAGTGCATTTGGACGGATGAATGCTGTTTTTAAATCAAAAATGCCACTCTGCCTGAAGAAAAAGATCTTCGATCAATGCGTTTTGCCAGTGTTGACGTATGGATGCGAAACTTGGACACTGAACGCCAAGATGCTACACAAAATCCAATGCACTCAAAGAAGTATGGAACGATGTATGCTTGGCATAACGAGGAAAGACAGGAAGCAGAACACGTGGGTGAGAAGCATGACAAGGGTAATGGATATAGTGGATAGGGTAAAGAGATTGAAATGGCAATGGGCGGGCCACGTGGCTAGAAGGATGGACGAAAGGTGGACAAAAGAAGTGATTGAATGGTACCCGAGAGAATGCAAAAGAGAAAAAGGAAGACCGCAGGGAAGATGGGTGGACGAAATTAGGAAAATGTGCGGGGTGAGATGGATGAGAGTTGCGCAAAACAGAGTTGAGTGGAAGCATGTTGGAGAGGCCTTCATCCAGCAGTGGATGGCAAATGACTGTAAACGATGATGATGATGATATATCAGTGGCGGCCCGTCCATATGAGCTGCAGAGCTCCAGCCCTCCTAGTTTACATGTATTATACATATGCATGCTATTCTTATATACTTTCAGTCACCGGTACAGTCAAGAAGAATACTACAGCCTGATCTTTGCAGCCCTGCACTTTAAATTATCGCAGGCCGCCACTGACATATGTATTGTATAAATTTGTATGAATTGAATAAAAGTATGATTCAAACATTAAATGTGTTGTTGAAATTTTACAAAGTTTTATGTAGATTGAAGTTAGACTTTGAACAAGATGAAAACCAAAATTGTATCATTATTAATTTATTATACTTTTTTTTACAATTCAAAACACAATCAAATAAAGTAGATATATTTATCGCTTATAAACTTTTTGTCTTACAATTTTAAAAATATGTAGCATATCTGTGCTTTCATTTCTCAACAAATACAAAAAATAATAATTTCATAATTTGTTACATATGTACATACATAGTAACTGTTCTACTTATACTATAGTGATTATATAAAATTCAATAATTGTATTTATACACATGCAATACAATTTTTTTTTATGAATGTTTCTATATATTTTCAAATTAATATTTAATAATTATATATAATATAAAATAATATTTTCGTTAGAAATTAATAAGTACATGTTTCATTATATAAAAATGGACATTGAAGTAATAAAATATTTTGACAAAAACATTCATAAAACAATAAACGCATAACAAATATCAACATTTCAATCATTCAAAATTAAAAAAAAATATATATTTTTCTCTTCTTTAACTTTAATTAGCAGTAAAATTGAGATGTCCATTAACATCTTGCAATTCTTTTGACATAAATTGAACTGATACATAATGTTCGCCGGGATACGGTGGTATAATTTTAATTGTTGTAGTCGCACATTGATCTGGTTGAACACCCTGCAATTATAAACAGATTTTAAAATTAGCAATTAATAATTTTCATTATTTTAAACTACCAAAGTTGTTTATCTACATTAATCTAATTTAATAGTGATATAACTTATCTGTATATACATATTACATTTTTTAATGGATCATATATTGTATTGAACTAACCCTTTTTATTTTGCGTAGAATCTGTGTCTTCAATAAATTGCCTTCAATACGAAATTCGCCATTGGTTAGAGGAATCATCAATTTATTTCTTAATTCAAAAGTCAATTCGATTTCATTGCCTGTCGTTGGCGTTCCCAAAAGACTTATTTTTATTGTTGGCTTTCTCAATCTCAAACTCACCTCTTCGTGATGTATGAAATTGGTATCTAATGCTTTAGCCGTACAAAACACTTTGAAATGACCCTAAAAAGTATTTAATTTTTTTAAATATAATCTATCATATATAATGACATCAGTATAATCTGAAATATAAAATTTTTATACTTCTATATGCATATATTATGTATAATTTTTACCTGATGGTCTAGTAATTTATAATATTCGTTGAATGGAACGTCTAGGCTAATTTCTTGTTTGCTCGACTTATCAATAACATGATAAAATCCACCACCTTTAATAAGATTTAATACTTTTCCTGTGTACATAACCGATTTCAATTTTATAGATCCACTTATTCTGTGTTCTCTTTCGAGTGATACATTCTGTATAATTAGCAGCTAAAATTTTCAATATACTATTAACAATCTGTAAGTAGATTATTCACCTGAATATAATAATAAGTTTACATACCACTTTCAAATTCTGACCATACTCAACGACGGGACTTCGCACAAACTCAAATTTGATTTCATCTAACTTTTCACATACAACCATTCCAGCAAATTTTGGTCTAACCAAATCATCTGCAAATGTAACAGAAGATGCAGTTTCCGGAGCCTCTATTTTTTCCTTTGTAACTTTCTGGGCACCTCCCTTTGTAAACTCCTGGGCAGATTCCTGCGTGGACTCCTGTGCAGATACCTCTGCAGACTCTTGTGCAGACCCCTGTGCAGCCTCCTGTGCAGATTCCTGTATAATCTCTTGTGTAACTCTCTGTTGAATCTCCAGTGGCAACGTAACACACAGTTCTTGTGTAGTGAATCCTTGTGCTTGAGCAACGCCCGTTGCAGATGTTTCATTATCGTATTTATACGAAGAGGTTATATACTTAAAATTAATAGGATAATTAATTAACTTCGAAAACACAAAGATTTTGAAGAAAACGAAAAAAAAGAGATTTTACCTCGGGCATATTCTTTCCCAGATGTTTGGTCACAACTTCTTTTCCAATTGAATCATAAGTTTCTCTAATGAATGTAGGCGCTTTATGACCAACACCAAGATCTCTTAAAACTCGCTATTAAACAAATATTTCATTAATAATTGCTTTTTTTTACAATTTTCAATTAAAATTATTAAAAGTATAACACTCGCCTCCATAGCATTCACTTCCGAAAATATAAATTCAACATCGTATGAAATTTGTAGTTCTTTTTGTTTAATAGCAACTAAAGGTGCAGGACCACATTGGAATAGTTTATATTCTGATTTTTCTTGGGGCGTAGCATCAATAGCTTGCCAACCATCATAGTCTCCACGGGCGCTTAAGTCTGGACGTTTCGTCCAAATCTACAATTGTACGATAATAACATTAATTCCAGACATACAAAGACATACAAATTGAAAATATACATATATTGCGATATATTGAAAAATAGTTATGTATGTATGTACGTTGTATATATGTATGTATATTAAAAAAAATGGCACGTAGACTTTGTTATGCAATATCTTTAAGTATTTTAATACGTAAATTTTAACACTCTCGCATTGAGATTTCCAATCAGAAACCAATATACATACAGTATTACAAAGTTCATAAAAATTGAGACAAAATACCAGTCCTTTTAAATGTAATGAATCATTACTAATGATTAGAGACACGTATTTTGGGCATCTATTTTTGTCAATTTTAGCATTTTAGCGTTTTAGGGCATTAAAAATGTTCAATTTTTGCATCTATTTTTATGAAGAGTTTAATTTTAAATAATAAATAATTTCGATGAATTTTAATAAAATGTATATACATACATATATACAATTTAAAGACAACACAACAATTAAAAAATAATAGAAAAATTCAAAAATGTTTTGTAATTAAAATTACAAAGAAAAAAAAACATGAATATTAAAACAACAAAGACAAAATATATGTATATAGCAATATAATACTGTTGCGTAGAGGTGGATGGAGGATCCAAGTAAAAGGCCAAAGTCGTGTCACAGCATTTGTTGGTGATTAAGGAGATACACGCATTGGCAGTGCTCCGTCCAGAATGTCTTGATATCGCCTAAGTACCGCGTTATATCGGGTCGGTCGCTCAAGGCTTCCGGTTACTTCCCTATTGTTTAGGCATGTACCCGGATATATATTCCCACGACACCCAGTCCCACGGTATCACGCTATCGGTCATTTCTGAGAAGGGACCAAGAACGGTCAACTCGGTGGCCATTGTTTAGCCTACATGCACTTAGTAATCCTTGAAACCAATTATAACGGTCGCACAGTGTCAGGGATACGCGTCGGCCTAATCTGATTGCACTCAACCGGCGGCTCTTTTTAGTATATGCTACATTACCAATTAAAATTATTAAAAGTCAACATGGAGCATATTTCTACAAATTTTTTTTTTGAGATTCGTGCGACGGTCGGTAGCAATTATATTGTATTTACTAAAATACCTTTCAGCATCCACACTATTGACGGAACACTAAATAGACTTTAGAGCTGCATAACCAAACTCTTCATATTTAATTTTTGTTGGCATCAATAATAGCAATATATCCGGCGTGGATATATTGCTATTAAAGCAGTTGCTTGGTTTCGACAGGAAAAACACCGTCTATGGTAAACTGCAAGCTCTGTTTTATCCCCTCAATTTCTTCACATAATAAATGGGCAAACGGATAGTTAGACCCTTCTAAATTGTCAATTAATTTTATGCAAATTTCACTTTTGTTTGTTATTTTAGCATTTATTCGCATATTTTACGAATTTACCATCTATTAGCATCTATTAAGCATTTATGGCAAAATGCCCAAAATACGTGTCCCTACTAATGATATATAAAACTGGCCCAATTTATTCATAATAGCACGGTAAAAAGTGTATAAAAAATATCTTTGACTTTTAATAATTAATTATAAGTACATATTTTAAAGCAATAAAAAATCACAATAGAAAAAACATCTGAATATTGATTCCAATACTCGGTTTTGTCACAGTAATACCAGATTTTGAGTTAAAAACTGTAAAAGCCATAAATCTGTAAAAATTGCACATTTTTTTCAGGTACTCATATCTCAAACAAGACACAACCAACAAAAACCATTGTCATGTTCGCTTGGTTAAAATTAATTAGTCTTCACTACAATAAGTAAAAAACGTAATGTTTTGTGGCTCAATGTAATCAAACCTCATTCCAAACATGATAAGTCCAAATTTTATCGGCCGAAACACCTATCTTTTCGTCCTTTTCATCAATGTTAGTTTCGATTATCATGTCAGCATTTGTATCATGAGCTGATCCATAATTAGTTACAGGTCTGCACGGTATCCCAACAGCCCGTAATACTGAAATCAATCTTGGATTATTTAATTATAAATAAAAATTACCAAAAGAGTTAATTACGTTCAAGACATTGACAAAGATTACTAATTTTCCAATAGTGATTCTCACATGAAATTGGCTTTAGTGGTTCTATAGAAATGTCTCATACCTGTGGTTAAAACTCCGGCAAAAACCCAGCATTGTCCATACATCACACTAGTGCGATTTTTGTAATACTGTTGTAAAATTTCCCTCGAACCCATCCAAATAAGTGGTGATGTTCCTTTTTCATATTCGCCATCCCAGCAGCCAATAAGTACACCTTTATTATCGTTTGAATTTATTGCAGACGAGAATGCACGTGCTATGTGAACTGCACTATTTCTATCCGGAGTCTTAACCTAAAAACAATTAAAATATTAATAAAAACAAAGAATAAATGTGACCATTTTATATGTGAATCGTTTAACCTTTTGAACATGTGTAATGAGATACAATGCACAGTCTAAAATATTCTCATGATACTGAGAATAATTCCAATCCTTTGTTTCTATTTCTTCTTCTGTTCCTCTGTATATACAGCCTGTATCACGCAAAACGTATTCGTTTCGTTTTTCATCGCCTGTCGATATTTTAAATAAAATTGTATAAAAAATTACGAACATAGATGTAGAATAACCTAGATATGCCATTACATACAAATTTCGTTGGAGATCTTGTTGCCACTAACTGAGGGGTGCGGGGGGTTTAACTAGCGAGGAAGTGGTGAAAAAAAGGAAGGACGCAGCGGTCGGCAGTGGTCAGCAGCCAGTTTATGTACATATATGTACATGCACTGAAGTTTTATTTTATTTATAACTTTATTTTATTAGACACTCCGCGTGACAGTAAACCAAATTAATAAAGCCATATCAAGAAAAAAATATTTAGCTATACACACTATATTAAACTACAAATGTATGTTACTATAATAAAACCATCATTAACTATTACAATATTTAAACAATAGTAACTTCCATAAGGATCAATTTTAAATCTGACACTTTAATATTTAGTTCATTGTTTGTAGTTTTAAACTTAATGTTGATTTCTGAATTTCCTTCAGTGCCAACAAGATACACCCAGGTTGTCGACCGCTGTTCCATCAGTACATACATCGCGCCGATATTTCATTATATGTTAAAATACTACTATAATTGAAGACATTATATATTAATTCTTACTTATGATATGTGATGCCATCCAGCTTTTTATGTTTTCTTGAGTAATTGTAACACAATTTCACTGAACACGTTGGCATTTTCGAAAAATGTCAATCGACCTTCCTACTTAGAAGCTAACTAGCTACTGAGAGAGAGTGTGCATGATCTGTACTTTTTTTTGTGTGCATGTTCCAACAGGGTGATCGGCTTAGAGCGTCAGGGCGTATCTATGGTATTCTATATCTATGGCGACAGCTTTTCGTTTGTAACATGTTTTATTTTAATATAATATAGTTTGTTCATTCACGAATAATCCACAAAACCGTATATTATATACACCCAAATAATTGAGAGTATACAATACATATAATAGAAAATCATCATTTTTGGAGCGAAAATTTAGGGCGGCAAAAACCCGAGCCTCGCCACTTTTTACACTGGTTTAATAATACGCGTGTAATTAAAATATACAGACTCACCTTCCAAATACACATCATCCAACTCGCACCATGGATTAAACAATAGATAAAATGGTATATAATGAACATTGGGCATTTCATCATCATTTTTCAAACTCGTCTGAACTTCGATCATCCACTTTCCAATATAGCTGTTAGAAGTACTTCGCACTTTAAGACTGACACAATTATCAGCTTGTCCCACAAAGACTGCAGTCCACTGCGATGTATCATCGTTAGTATTAAACTGAACCTTCACAAATTTCTTTAAATTTATATTATGATTGCCACTTGGTATTAGTTCTGAAATTTAAACAATATTCAATCGAAAAATCTTCAGTTACATCAGTTAGACTACAGAAATGAAATAAAAACCTTCAGCCTTGAAAACTAGGTCAATGACATCTTTGTCCATTCGAAATGACCTATTGAATATTAAATCTATGGTAAATTCTTGACCTCTTCTGACCACCAAACAGGGGTTATCACTTCTGCACATGAGATCGAACTTGGATGTATGATGGTTACGTCCATTTTCCGATATACGATAGTCGATAGATTTGGTGATAAGCATGTTTGATGATAAAGATTGAGGTCCTGGTTACATAATTATAACAAGTATAATCATTATATTACTTGATATATGTAACATTATATTTGTAATAGGAAAATTTCTTACGTGTATAGCCGACTGCTCTCGTTGATCTTCTCGGAGCAATCAAGCTGAGAATTCTGTTAGCAAAAGTCGCCATTTTTAAAGAATTTTAAAAAAAGAAACTCTAATATGGGTTGTTGTCGGTTCGGGAATGTACAATGAACTGCATTAAATTATTTAAATTGTTGTCTATCATCAAAAATTTGAATAATGTAACAATAATTGTAGTATATTTTTCCACAACTAAAATATTTTATGCATGTAATTTATTAACTATTATTTATTTATTATTAACGTGTTTTCAATATTATAAAATTGTCGATTTCTTTAATATGAAGTTTGAATTTAATTTTTATTTCATTCTATAACAATATTTTATACATTAAATATTATATGACTGCAGCTAATAAATAAAATATACAAGTCTAAATATCTACATACATGTGTATAATAAAGAAAAACTGGGGAAATTTAAGATTATTAATAAAATATCATCAATATTTTCATTAATATTTATTGTTAAAAGTATCATATATATTAAGTTATATATGTATCTAAAATATATATGTAAAACATACAAGTCATGTAATGCTAGTAAAACATAATATTATATTCAGTCTGAAATGTATAAAAATTAAAAATATTTTTAATGCACTTAAGAATATATAAAATGAATTAATAAAAGGGAGATTCATAAATTTAAATCCATTTGTGTAATTAATTATTGTTTCTTTTTTATTATAAAGATAAGAGTGTGATCTATAGAAGAGAGCATATGTATATAAATTAACCAACATCTCTTTCACTGAATCACACATAAAATTCTAGACATTAATTTAATTCTAAAAATAAATAAATACAATTTAAACCTTAAATATCAAAAGTATTTCGGTTGATGATACAATTTGATGCTCAAACTATGTTTAATTTCTTAAATATATACGGTTAATATCTGACGATCATATTTCGGTATTTTCAATAGTAGAGCTTGAATTTCCATTTGTGGAGCTCTTTGGTTGGACAATAAAAGCGAGAAAACCATCCACGTCATTCATCTCTTTAGATACAAATTTAGCAGCTATCGTATGACGACCTGAATATGGTGGTACCAATTTGATGGTTGTTGTTGCAAATCCACCGGGAGGAACATTCTAAAATTTAAATTTAATATATACTTATGAAATTATCAAAATGATTATGTATTTAATTTTATTAATATATAAAGTATTAAATATACTTCTTTCAATTTGATGACCAGTTGTTTTTCCAATCCACATCCCTCAATACGGAATTCACATTTCTTCATTGCAATCGGCAGTGGATTTTCTAACTTTATGGTTGCTTCAAATTCTTGACCGGTTGTTGGTTTCCCATGAATTGCTATTTTTATATCAGGTTTGCGAACTCTAAAGTCATCTTGGGCAAAATATTCAAAATCGGTATCTACCACCGTTGCTAAGCAAGCGATATTGAAAGCACACTAAAAATTTATTATAAAAAAGAATTGTTACAATGATTCATCAAATAAAAAAAATTAATTAAATGTTTTTACATACTTGGTCCACTAGTCGTCCATAATATTCGTCGAACGAAACTTCCATCATTATTTCTTCTTTGGACATTGGTTTAATGACTTTATTAAAGTCACTTTTTTTGACAGCTCCGGCAACTTTTCCCGTGTAAAGAACTGTATCCACTCTTAAATTTCCAGAAACTGTGTGATCTTTGTCTGTCGAATGATTCTCGACAATGACCACCTGAAAATTTAAAAATCATTCATATGTATACTTCAGAAATTTATTAATTAACATACAAAGCTATTTTGTGAAGTTTAGTTTTTTGTTTTTTAAATTTTTTTTATTATTACTAAACTATGTTCACAATACATCTTATATCTATTTTAATAGCTACTGATCTACTGATCATTTTCTATTTTACAATTTTAAATTAATTTTGTTAGTAATCATAGTATTATATTATTATAATGTTAATATGTACAGCGCAATAGGAAAAAGAGCTGAAAAACCTATTTACAATTCTTATAAATGCTCATAATACGTCTAATACATAATATTAATTAAAGACTCTCTAAAGTCGATGACCTAAAGCAGATTGTGTTTAGGTAATCTGTGTGTTATACCTGAAGGGTATAGACATTTTGTTGTAATCACCGAGACTCTTCACAAGTGTGTTAGTATGGTTATTAGTGATTCTGTCATAGAATCTACTGGTTAGTTTGTTAGTAATGTCTGTAACAAACGGAATACTATATATGGCATGCCGTTTTTTCAAGTTAGTATATATGGGTGTATTATAAATTATTTTTAGGGATTTATTTTGTATTACTTGGAGCTTGGAAAGGTTAGTATTCGAGGCGTTATTCCATACAGGAGAAGCATAGGTTAATATACAGTTTAGTTTGATTTTTTAGAACCAAAAACATTCTTAATCAATTTAAAAAAAAATTGTATATAATACTTACAACACTGAAATTCTGTCCAATTTTAATATCGTCCCGTAATGCAAAATCAAACCTAACGTCATTGAAATCTTCATTGAGATAATATCGTGAAAAAAGACTTTCTGACATTCTAAGAGCTTTCAGCATGGTAGCCCTCTCTTCCAAACTCTTTTCAGGATATTTATAATTTTCTGTTATGTCCTTTTATAAAACATAAACAGTACATAAATTAAACCTTGTCAATAAGAAAATACCTTTAAGAATTTAATCAATGACATATGTATTCTTACCTCTCTTTCCCATTTTCCCACAGCTTTGGTAGATATATCCTTTCCAACAGACACAACATCTTTGCGGAGTAATTTCAAAGGCTGTGTAGGTCCAGCGTATCTCCAGTACACCTATTTAAAAATTAAAAATATACTTAAACATTATTTATATCTTATTTGCATTTTAGTGAAAAAATTATTGACGAAGAATATTCACTGGTAATTGTACACGGTACCTTATTTTAAATTTAGTAAAAATGTAATTGGATAAATATGATGAGCTGACACTTACTTTATCTGCGTTTACTTCAGAGAACAAAAATCCATTGTCATAGGGCTTTTGCACATCTCCGAGTTTGATGGCAGCAACCGATGCTGGACCGCAACGGAAAACATTATCAGAAAGTTCTTGAGGTGTGGCGTCAATAACTTGCCAACCAGCATATTCTGAGCCAAGATCAGGTCGTTGCATCCAAACCTGTATTAAATTATATCCAATTTAAAAAACATGCGTTATTTTTGAACATCTTTTATTTTGAGCACAAAAATACTACCTCATTCCATACGTGATAATTCCAAATTGAATCTGAGTTGAGTTCTTCCATAACACCACCCTTTTCATCAACGAAATAATCAACTGTTAAACTATTCTGTGTATCGTGAGCTGAAGCATATGTTGTTACAACTCTAGAAGGCAAACCAACTGCTCGGCATACTAAAATAATTTAAAAACTTATTAATTCCACAAACATTTCATTGTAATTAACTTCTGATAATAAGGTATCATACTTGTAGTTAAAACTCCTGCGAATACCCAACATTGTCCATATTTGACAGGTTTTTTAGTTTTGAAGTATGTCTGCAATATTTCCATTGAGCCGACCCATTTAGTTGGGGGAGTTCCGCCACCAAAATCGTCAGTCCAATTACCCATGACTGCTCCATAATCATCCGGTGAGTTAACAGCTGCAGACATAGCTCGAGATATGCTAATAGGATCACCTCTGGAATTACCCTTTACCTGGCGATAACAATGAAATAATCAAACTTCCAATTTTAACAATACTAAAATATTTAACTGAATTTCACATACCTTTCCAATTTCAGAGATGAGATACAACGAGCAATCTAAAATATCTTTTTCGTACTGAGCATACTTCCATATTGACGGACGCAGTCGGTTATAAGATCCTCTCCAAATAAGACCAGTATCTAACAAGACATACTCTTCTCTAAGTTCTTCACCTGTAATAAACCGTAATATGTTTTATAAAGTTTACTAATTTTTCACTTGAACAACCATAATAATAAATAATGACTAAAAATTAATTAAAAAAAACCATTAAACTAACCTTCAATGAACACACTGTCCAAAGGACACCAAGGATTGAATAACAAATAGAAAGGAATTGGATGTGAATAACTGATAGCTCCATTGGCTTTCAATTTCGTGTCAACATCAATCTTCCATTTCGCAACAATGCTTTCAGGAGAGGTCATCACTTTGACAATTAAATGATTATCGTACTGCTTGTCGACTATAGCACTCCATGCAGACGTATTATCTTCTACAGTATCTAGAAGCGGTATCGCAACCAGAGTACCCTGACCATAATTAGGTTTCTCAGCATCTGAAATATTTAAAGCGTGAGCCATACACTACATAATTTATGTATATATTCAAAATAGACTACTGCAACTTACCAGCAACGTTGAATATAAACGATATGGCATCACTGCTAGGTGCATATGCTCTATTGAACGTTATGTCCAGTAAGAAAGATTGACCTCTTCTTACCACGAGACTGGGATCTTTTTCTTTCTTCATGACTTCAAATTTGTGTGTATGATGTGTAAATCCATTTTCAGTGATGCGATAATCTATTGATTGGACTGTGAGGACTTTCGATGATGTAGCCACTCCATCTGAAAAATAAGACATGACATTAATATTTTCCCAAGCTTTTTGTTATGAATCATTTATTTAGGCCTACTTATATCTAACATTATCTTGCAATATTAATAATATTCCGTTAGTCAAAGACATCACTAACAAACTAACCAATAGATTCTATCACAGAATCACTAATGACCATACTAACACACTTGTGAAGAGTATCGGTGATTACAACAAAATATCTATACCCTTCAGGTACAAACACAGATTACCTGAACACAATCTGATTTAGATCGTCGACTTTAGAGTCTTTAGTTAATATTATGTATAAGGTGTATTATGAGTATTTATAAGAATTGTAAATAGATTTTTGAGCTCTTTTTCCTATTATGCTGTAAATTAACAATAATACTATAATATAATACTATGATAACTAACAAAAATAAAATTGTAAAATAGAAAATTATCAGTAGATCGGTAGCTATTAAAATATATTTAGTAATAATAAAAAGTATTTAAAAAAAATCAAAATCAATCTTGCAATAGTAAAATCTAAGTACATTTATATCTCAACTATTAGTGCTTACACAAATTAATTTATGAAATATATAATTTGATGGAAACGCTGATACTAAAGCGTCCATTAATGTGAAAATTGCATTGTATGTAGGTGTTTTTAATCAGACAAGATGATGTAATGACGCCTTCTTTACGACCGAGTCTTAGACAATTGTACGCATTAGTGGAATACTAGAATTCTTGAATGGTAATTAGATGCTAAACATTCAGCATTTTCATTGAAGACATCCTTCTGTACTATGTATTTCCATACTTAACAGAAATCAACACGAAAAATGGACAATTTTTGTTCATATTGAAAACCTTTATAAAATAAGACTTTCTACACTTCTGACACGCAGCATTTATGAATTAAAAAACCAATCATACCTACATAAAAGGAAATGTATACTTGTGCAATAGATATACACTACTACTAATAAACATAAAAATCTAATAGCACCCAACTGCCCACGCAACTTCTTACGTATAAAATGGCACCAATTCTGCAACTTCGTCTATAAGGCAATCCTCCTCTGCACTTTGGAAACTTTTTAAAAACAAAATCAAATAAGAATGGCGTCCTTGCGGGAGCCAAATGTAGACAAGAAGTCTTCGAGCAAAAGTCGTTAATCCAAACCGTATTTTTCTCACAGTGCCAATAAACGAGAAATGCGCTGTAGAATGATTCCGATTTGATATTACAATTTTTTTACAGGAAATTTACGAAAAATGGTGACAATATGAATTTTTTGATAGCCTCAATGAACTTGTGGTTTTTCCCAAGAATACAAATCATAATGTACACGATATATTTACTTGAAAATATGTAATTGATCTTTCCTCAATCGGTATTGACCCGATTTGACTGTACATAGCTATGACTAACCAACATTTGACATAATTTAAAATTCAATATAAGCTACATATTTAGGACATTGAAAAAAAAAGTTTAATTTGTATGCTTTTTACACTACATACATATGTACATATATGTATACACCAAAATCAGTTCCGGAAACCTTGACATATTATCAATTAACATGGGACTTTTTTATAATGGAAGCTAAAGAATTCATATTTGTATCAACACTTTATTTATTTACTTATTTATTTTCAACTTTTTTTTTATCTCTTTAACAAGTTAATTTAATTTTACTTCTATATATCATCATACATACATATATATATAATAGCGCTATTCTGTGAGTCTGTGTGAGATAACGCTCGCCATACTAGATTCGACATGTGTAAAAACACTGCCAACAAAACGTACGAATATAATGTTTATTTTAAATGTTTAAATTTTTCTTATTTTTTACCTATATGCGAAAATTCTTAATGGTTTTGCTTAAAATAATTATGTTTTTATTATCAATCTATATAATTTAATAAACTGTCAATTTTCCAAATAAAATAAAATAAAATAATACGAACATAACAAAAGATCGACAAAAAACTTCTATATATACTATTTGCTCTGTAACTATAAGTCTCTGAGACTTGACTGAGTATTGAAAATTTATTAAATTAATTAATTTTTCTATTTGTGTTTTATATTGTTTATATGTAGGTAGTTTTACCGTCTTTTTTCATATAAATTAAATATATTTAAACGTGCGGAACGAACACAGGACCGAGACATTTATTTTCCTTTTTTTTATTAATTAATACCATAATATGCAATAATAGCATAACCCATGCAATGATATTTAATCGGGCACAACACTAGCTATTTAATAATAATATATAGGTATAGTGCCTTATATAAAATATTTTATATTACTATTTAATTAATATTTTATTTTAAATTTCTTCACTGTTTTAAAAATTCCAAAGACACGGTTGAATTCATTTCAGAATAGATATGTACATTTTTTTTTAACTTCTAATATATGTATTTTAAAATAATTTCCGTTCATAAACATGCACATTGTACATGTTTAT
Source organism: Arctopsyche grandis (assembly GCF_051622035.1). Classification (NCBI taxonomy): domain Eukaryota; kingdom Metazoa; phylum Arthropoda; class Insecta; order Trichoptera; family Hydropsychidae; genus Arctopsyche; species Arctopsyche grandis. The sequence continues at coordinate 11,487,493 of NC_135365.1, read as the reverse complement.
AAGAAATCATGTACAACTAATGCATAGTTGCATCAACATTGCAATATTGCCTGCTAGTTCTCATACACAAAAACATTTATGAAATTCACTTCACATTGTAATTATCGACTAACTTACGCGGCCTATAAGTAATTCGCCTCGGTTGTCTTCCTCCTCTAATTAGCACATCGTTCCACATTCGCGAAAATACGTCCATTATTATAATTATATATGTGTTCCAATTAAGAACGAGAGAGTAGTTGATCGTTTGGAAACCGACGCAGAACTGATTGAATGGATCGATCGTCCAACGTAGTCTTTCATTCTGAAGTTCTTCCGTGGACTATCGAAGCCCACACTACAACAAGACCAGCCTACGGACTGTGGAAACTTGACGTGTCGAAGGCCACAACATTTGATTCACGAAAGGATAATTCAGTTGGTTCTTTTACAAATGGTCAACTTGTATTGACTCGTCTAAATGATAAGCAAGTCTGACCATTTTTATGTATCAGAAATAAATTGTGTACACTTGCTCATTTCCTGTGCAAATATATGAATATTCTCATCCTGACTTCAATATTTGAACGCTGTTGCTCGTAAATAGTACTTGTGTGCTTACAAGGCGAGCTTGTGTGAGATGAATCGTTTTGTTACACATATGTACATAGTTTAGTCCATATTTGGTAGAATACAACTGTGGCTGCATATATGGTGCAGTGATCCAGAGGAAGATTGCAATACATATTACAATTGGCGATTGTGCATTACTCTCATATGTACTTGCGAATATGGAGCTGATAGATACAAAATTGGAATACATAAATGCCAATGAACAAAGTCATCAATGAGTAGGAAGTATGTAATATTGATTGGATGAGCTGGTATTTATTTTATTTTATACTAGTGTTTATCCGGCTTCGCTCGGTATTTGTAATATTAAACCGCTTAAACATGGCCAATCTAATAGTAAACGATTTATTAAATTTATTTGCATAGTTTTATTTTATTGAAATTGATTTGAATATTAATTTGCAAAAATAAATCTTTAAAATTTAACAAAATGTTTTTGCATAGTAATCATAGCTGTCAGTATGTAATACATATTTAATTTAATAATAACGAAAATAAGATCAGACTGGTTTGTTGAAACTTTGAAAGTCATGATTTTCAACAGAAATCTACATATATGTACAATACTCTTACAACGTATTAAAAAAAAGGTTGTGGCTATTTGCAGGTACTATATCTACGACAGGCGCAAAGCCTTCTGCGCATGCGCGTGAACTGTCACTGTCAGCGTGTTTACTGTTAAAGTTTTGTTTGAAACCTCTTAAAATTTAGTTTGAACTCGTAAAGTGACGTAGAGTAAAAAATATAATCCAAATTATTTAATATTATTAATTTTTAGAAAATAATTATCATATACAACGTAAAATACCTACATACAAGTACAAGCCGCGAACTAGCTAAATGATATAAATCTATTATAATAACGTGCGAAATTTATTTGCCTCATGTATAATGAACGATTGATTAAACAAGTCTAGCATACATTAAATGTAAGAAATTATAATCGGATTATAAGTTCTTCGCAGAAGGCTTTGCGCATGTCGCAGATATAGTACCTGCAAATAGCCAGCAATTCGCAGATATAGTACCTGCAAATAGCCATAACCTTAAAAAAATCCATAAAGTTTGAAGTATTTAGTGCATTATAACACATTTCTTTCTGTGAATAATAAAAGCCTGATATTTAAAAAAAAAACCACGCATATAAATTTGTATAGAAAAGTATCATTTTTAATCACATTTTTTTGGATTCACTGGATGTTCATAACCATATTTGAATTTTAATTTTGCCAAAAAAACAACCACTATTGGTGCTAAAAAAGTATTATCACTAATAAATCCTTGTAATAAACAGTTTACGATACAACTTAATTGAAATTCAATGTACCACAACGCCTCCATCGCAAATCATTAAATATTTCATAAATATTTATTACAATTTACTACTTGTCTAGAAAACACAATTAATCATACTATTGTTTTGATTTTTTCAATCGAAAAAAAAATTTCATCCATATGATTACCGATAAAAAAAGTTCTCTGTTTATCTATTATAAATTTACATACAAACACAAATACACATTTCAGTGGCACAGTACGTGACTCATCATAGCAAGCATGGAATTCATTTTCAGAAGTCGCAAACAATTACGCGCACACACGTTCGATAAATGCTCGTATCATTTATTTTTATTCAAAAACATTGCGAATCAAGGTATCGTTTTGCACGATCAATTAGACGAGTTGCAACGTTAAACACGCATATCCGGCGATCGAACCGCAAATATGACGACTTTTGTTCTTATAATATGTACATATGTATATCAAATTGATACGAAAAACGTCTCGCACTGAGGAATTTGATGATTGAGAAACGCGTTGACCATCATCGTCATCACACACTCGTATTCCACAATTGCATCTACTGTACATTGTATATTCAATCAATGCAAATTCCAATGCAGCAATGCGTTTGAAATATGTCTTATCTTTATACAAAACTCGGATCTTTAGTCACAGCCGACGTGTCACCTTCGAAAAATGTTCTATCTTGGACACTATGAAAACTCAAGTTCTAATACAGTCTAATACAGACTACATAATTAAGTACAAATATTACGTATATTTTTGTTTTGGATTTTGTCCTTGACAAATTATATTTAATTTTATATGACATTGTTAATATGAGCTATCTATAAACTACTTTAGTTGTTGAAAATTGGTACGTAATTACATATGTCTGTTTACTTCATATGTGGAGTTCGGTGCAAACATACATACATACATATGAGGCGAATTTAATTTAGTGATAATAATTGAAGACTGCAATTCATGAGACCCAATGCATATAATCAAAATAATATGATCTTGTTGATATGGAAGATATAGCATTGTTCAGACATTGATTATAATCACCAGAGCAAACAGGGCTAAGGGCTGTCAAAGTTTATTCGTGTGCAACAGATCATCACCATTCCCAGCCATTCGCCATCCACTGCTGGATGAAGGTCTCTCCAACACGCTTCCATTCGTCTCTGTTTGAGCAACTCTCATCCATCACATCCACAGTTTTCCAAGCATGCAGCCTTTCATACTTATATACGATGAGAGATGGGAAACGAAATAACCGGGTGAAAAAAATGACAAGGGTATATGATAGAGTGAAAAGAGTGAAGAGATAGACAGTGCTGGCAAGAGGGCGGGGGGGTAAAGTTCCAGGACCCGGACTACTCGAGGGGCCCAGTTCGACTGAGCGATATTTATATTTTATATTATTCTATATTTAATGATCCACGCATCCTTTGTGTCTATGTGAAATCGTACCTGTGATATCATTATTTCTTATTAAATTATTTTTAAAAATAACAACCAACATGTAGGTATTTTTCTAATAGTTCTGATAGATCAAAAATATATCGATAAGATCTATTTTTTAGTTTGTCGTAGGCCCAGGAATTCCTCTCGGCGGCTCTGGAGATAGATATGTCAATGAGCTAAAATAATGGACGAAAGCTGGACAAAAACATTGCTAAAATTATACCTGAGAGAATGTAGAAGGGTGAAAAGAAGGCCACATGGGAGATAGGTGGATGAAATTAGAAAAATGTGTGGGGTAAGATGGATGAGAGTTGCGCAAAACAGAGATGAATGGAAATGTGTTTTGAGAGGCCTTAGTCCAACAGTGGATGGTAAATAGCTGTATGTAAATGGTGATGATGATGATGAATCTGTTGCATTAACTGGGGCGTATTGGTTTTAAAAGTCTATTTTGAATTCTATTGCGTAGTATGAAAATGTTGATATTGCGGATGGTATGTTTCGTGAGTGCGTTATTTTATCCGGTTTAACTTTTGAATTCCAGCGTCTGCACATGTGTTTCTCTGTTGATTTTGGACTTGAAATATGTGTGTGTTTCGCTGGAGATACAACTAAAATATCTAAAGAAGAAACGAAGGTCAAAGTAAAGTGATTGCGAGGCAGTGTTACCCACACAAACGCACCATCTAATTTTTTCTTTGTATTAAAAGATCAGATGTGTTTTACACAGTGCTAATAATATAGTATCCAAGTTTATTTGAATTAAAAGTTTCCATACAAAGAATCACACGTCGACGTGAAATTTTAACGAATCGATAAAACTGACAAGTTTCGCAAACCAAACAGAAATATATTTTAGTCTTATAACGCTTAGTTGAACAGCTCTGAACTACATACACCTACTTATAATACATAATTCATCTGCATAATGATTAGATCACGTTTTGTTTTAGACTAATTGGGAAACGCAGATTGTCACTACGAAGCATCTGATTGGTAACCGGTTTATCGGCGTTCCAGCATCCAGACGAAAAGTTCAAGTAATGGGTTCAACAATCAAAATGGCAAAAAAAATGGTCTAACCTTTTGTGTATAGCAAAAGCAGAACACGCACACTTTACGGGGCCGAATTTGAACACGAATTCATATAATAATACAGAGCGTAATCAGAATGTTTCGTGCAAAGTATTTTAAAAAGTCAATAATATAAAAAGGAATATATATATATATATATATATATATATATATATATATATATATATATATATATATATATATATATATATATATATATATATATATATAAATAAAACAGGATAATCAATGTTTATTTTTTTGCATTTTTGTAAGGAGATTGTTTAAAATAAATATTATATCTAATCGAAGTCCATAAGAATGCAGGAGATTGCGTCGCAAATTCAGACAAGAACATGTATTATATATGTTTAAGTGCACTCATCACCTTGGAACGATCTGTAAAGGCGAGTGTTCATTTTCTATGAAATAAAATAAAATCAAAAAAAATGTAAATAATATTTACTTTCTATTCTGTCCTTATAAAAGGGGGAAACCAATGAAGAAATATTTTTTCATATACATTGTACATAAAAATGCTCATTTGTACACGGACGGCTGGGCGAGTAGCGGGGGTGGAAATAAAATTGAAAAATATTCATTTACCAGAATATACCAATAGTACATAAGAATGCATGGAGATCAAGCCCCGACCACTGACAAAGACATATTCATACATACATATACATGCTCTTTTATACGCGGACGGCTGGGCGAGTGTGCCATGTGAGAAATAGGGCGAAAACACGCTGAGTGGTATGGTACGTCACGTGTCCTTGGCTTCCCGCTGTGACCGTTAACAGTTTTTGTTCCCCAAACCAAATTCGGGTGTAGTTACACGTGCAGAATGCATATGTTTGGGAGGTCACACGAGTATGCATATCCATAAGTTTCTCCTACATTTCTTCAAATATGGGATTCACCATTATCGAGCAAGGATAAAATATCACCGAAAACACTCCAGGAAGTGATTTTTTCGATTGTGTACCAATGTATATGAGCTAGGAGTGCTACGTTTTTTTCGCACGTTTAAAAATATTAAAAAAAAACACGTGCCACGTACCACTCAGTGTATTCTTCGCCCATAGTCTGTTTACCGTTTATACTAGCATACCTCAAGCCAGCAACTGCACGTAAACAACAGTATGAAAAATATTAAACATTTATATATGTATATACACATTCATATTTTCCATGTTGTGTATATGACGTATCCGAACAATCGATCTGTTCATATCATACAGCAGTACATGTCACCAAAACCCATTAGATAGAACCAGTTTTTTTTTGGCCACTATGGAAATATTCACGCATGGAGTGACGTCATAGTGGCGAGCGCACCCGTACTAGTGTAAGTATTGCCATGTGCAGGTATATGTAAGCCAATTTTGCCTTGCACTAGTCCAAAACAAGCATGAACGTGCGAAAACGAGCGGTGCTGTATAGTATTGTTGCGTAGGGGTGGGTTGGGTATCCAAATGAAAGACCAAAGTCGCTTCACAGCATTTATTAGATGATTCAGGAGGTCCACGCGCAGCTAGCGCTCGTTCCAGAATGATCTGATATGGCCTAAGTCTCTCCTTATAAAGGGAAAATCGCTCACTACAGCTTCCCCGATCCGTATGTTTCTCCATTGACTAGGCACGAACAGTTTTACGTGAGTCTCACGCTCTCAGGGTTCTAGGAATTCTACCGACCACTTACAGTTCCGCTAGGCCAATTCTAGGCTTGGGGGTCTCCATTGTTAGCCCCAGAATGCACTTTAGGCGGCAACTAATCCCCATAATGTTCCCACGTTACAGTATGAACGGAACTAGTCTTTTCCGTGCAGTTCTGTGCTGTGTTGTGCTGAGTTGTTGACATGCAGTGCTGGATAATATACGTAGATAAACGGACCTTTAACGTTTCTTTTCTTAAAACGAGCATTTTATGATTTTTTAATTTATTTTAAAAATGCAGTGCGCCACAGATGATTTTTTTTCTTGAAAATCGAATGGGTATTTTTGTATAGGAAGTTGCAATGATTTTTGTAAATAAATATAGGTGTTGAGAGATTAGCATTCGAAATGTGTTCAAATTGATCATGAATATCGTATAAATGTCACCAAGGTCTATCGACAACAGTCACGGTCTTCTAGAATCAGTACGTGGGCTTATCATAACTTCATTATTTAATGTTGTAATTAAAAGAGTCGTATCAATTTAAGTGTAAGTAAACCAATATATATATACATATGTATATGTATTTTATATTTTCACTTATTTGCAATATAATGAACGTTCTTTTCAATATAATCTTATTCGACGATTCTATATTGGAACGTGAGTCAGTATTGCAAAAGTGTGTGCCATTGACATTTTTATCTTACCTACTTTTATCCATTACCAATTCATTACCATTTCCAACCGAGACTTGAAATCTACCGAGTGAATTATACAGAATGATCATTACAAATATATTTTAAGATTTATTCAAAAATGACATATCCGTATGCAAATTGAATCGCTGATAAACAAATCAGTCGTGGATTAAAAATCGATAAAAATAACCGAAAGCAAGATTCATTCATTCAGTTATAATTGGAAATGACTGATGAAAAAATAGACAAGAAATTCAATACGACAATGCCTAATGATTTCAAACGTAAGAGCATAATATTTTAACAACTGTTTGACAGACAGGTAAATAGTATCATGTATACTTTTGTCATATTTTCCGACAATATTACAGCTATTTAGATATCATATTGCCAGATGGTACGAAAATGACGGAACTTTAAACGTATAATTAATATTTAAAGCCTTGTACAAACAGACAATAAGTATCCACATTCATTTAACGATTAGAAAGAGATTCACATAGATATAGAAACACATATTTCATATTTACATAGCACAGTGCAAACAAAACCTCTTCTCATATACTCATATTAGTTAATCGGAAGCTTAGAATAAATTTCTAAAGGACTTAATTCTGCTAAAAGATCCAACTCATTTGAATAATATTTTGAAAGCATTTTTTATAATATAAAAAACAAAATCTAATAGACAAAAGTCTTTAACTTTTCTGTTACTTCGAACAAAATATAACTCATGTGGGTTGGATCTTTTTAGCAGAAATATATTTGGGCACCCATTTAATTGGTTCAGTTCCCATTTGATACAAAGGGTTAAAATTTGAGACCTTTCTAAGAGAGAGTAAATTAAGAATAGCCTTTTCTAAGACATTAAAAACCACTATATTATAACACTAATAAATAAAACGCATAATCTTTTCAATGATGCACTGATGATCTCATCAATAAGTTTTGACTTTCATATTATTTTAAATGCACTTATTCAGACACTGAAAACAGTGAAAACGCGATAAAAGGCACGTGTAAAGGTTATCAACAAACAAATGCTACATTTATGTATGTACCTGTGTCTGTGCAGTTGGGAGGTTTGGGCAGAGCTCCTTGAGATGCATCCTGCTCAGGTTTCCAGACCCTCCTGAAGAACCCACAGGAGCAGTTCTGCTTGCCAAAACAGCTGAACTTGTTACCCATGGTATAAAGTCAACAATAACAACAATATTAGATCACGGTCAAACAACAAAACACATGTTCGCATAACCGGTTCGAGATGCTGTACGACCCAGCCGGTAACACTTTCACTACTGTCGTCTCGAACCCAAAAACACAACGTCTTGTAGCGTTGTGTTTTCCCCCACTGCTCCATCCATCACCACCCACTGGTTGATTGTCGTTTTCAAAACCATACAAGCACCATCGGGATCCGTGGTGTGGGTCACGAGTGAGCAGTTGTGGGTCACGTCGATGACGCACCTCGGATACGAGGGGACTTCCTATCCGGGATTTTTGTGAAAAACCGTCAATTTGAGGAAATACTTAAATCGTTGGAATTGGGAGTTGTCCTTGTTTTATTCCATATGAATGTCGTGCGTAATTGTACAATATGTATGAGCACACAACTTTCTTTTTGATTTGTTTTGTATTTCTAATGGGTTTGGTGCAAACGATCGACAAGCGCCAGACAGACTGAATACATACATAATTTTGGAAATAAAATAATACATCGATTTCTAATAGATAATTTTGGAAAAAAATATATCTATAATAGTTATTCTTCGTATTTTCTTTAGTTAGTTAGTAACATAATAGTTATTCTTCGTATGTTTTTTCAAGATTTGGATGGAAATACGGATGGAAATTCTAGTTGTTAATATTCTTGGAGGACATGACACTTGAAGAAGAAGACTATTAAAGCAAATAAACTGCCACTTCCGGTTGATATATAACTTGATATTAAGCTTAAACTTCTAGATATGAAATTTCAGTTCAATATGCAGTAAGGTTTCCGAGAAAAATATAAAAAACCTCGACCCTCTAAAGTAAAAGCACTACTTCCGGTTGAGGTAAAATATTTTGATTCGGTTAGCGGTTTGGGAGATAATTGAATTCAAAAACTTAACAAGAGGATACCTACATACACCTTAAAATATAAGTCGTATCGATAAAAATTTCAGTAACCGATACTAAGTTTCAGTTCGATATGAATGACGGTGTTCAAAAAGTTCCCAAAATACACAGACACATACACATTTTTTCTAGACCATGAAAACGTGATCAGTGATCGATTCTGAGTTCGAATCAGTCAAAATCTCGAGTTTGAATTTTCGCATGATCACAAAGCCTCATTTATTGTTATCACGTACATGGATAAAGTAAAAAAGATCTACGACATAACATGAAGAAGAAAAGAATAGTTGTCAACGATGCTTTTTTGCACTCTTACTTTGTTAACTAGTGGAGTGGTTGTTATTTAAAGAGCACCAGACCAACGCCGAAGTCTTGTTGTAACTAGACTATGGATAATCATCAGGGCAAAATTCTTTTTCTATTGGTAACTTCGTAGAACATTTTTTATAAGTTTTTTTGCTTGTTATTTGTTATTTGGTAATGTCCTAATGGGTATTCTATGTATAGTTATTACTAAAGGGCGGATAGGGAGCGTGCTTTTTCCAGGAATCAGGGCATTTTGTGTCTATTTACAAAGCTAGAGTGCAAAAAAAAAAAGGTTCAGGGAACCTTTAACAAAGCACCGCAAAAAATTAACAATGAACGGCACGCTTCCGATCCGTCACTAGTTATTACCAGTGGTCGATGGATACTTTTCAAAAATAAAATAAAAAATCAAAAGATAAAGTATTGTTTCCATGAGAAATTTCAACCTTGGGGTTTTAAGTAATGTGCATCTACATAATATCTATCCCTGTTTTTTTTTCTAAAATCATATTTGTCACATCTATTGGTTTGGCAATAGGAAGAAAAAAATGCATGATTTCTACCGGTCAACTAAGATGCTCTAGCAAATAGTTCACAAATGCAAGTGGCTTATAACAAAAAATGTACATAGTATATATGTATATCGTCAACTCAAATGAAATGAAATGGGACATGGTACAAATAAAGATGAATGTATTATCTCATTGGTATGAAATTTACTCCTGAAAATCATCCCAATTCAAGACATTTTATAAAGTATACGACTAATTTATTGTTAAATTTGATGTAATTTTGAGATGGGACAGGAAAAGATGGAATGCTTGTCTTCAATATATGTACATACAGTGTATTAATGAAGCAATTATTGTTAAATTTATAATATGTACCCAGCTGCGTGCAACAACTGCAATCACGCAGAATACTACAGACACGTTGAGTCGTCGTCATCATATCCAGTCGGTTTTCTGCACTAGTCTTCCGATTTGAGGATAGAATCAGAGTGTACCGATCTGTGCCATGAGGACGATTTGATGAAACGAAACTTGGACTAGACTGCGGTTTCCAAGTATGCATATTTTATTGATTTTTCATGCTATGAGTACATGCCAAAATTAGGAGCATACAATTACACGGAATTATCATAATATTAGTTGAAGTGTGCTAATTTTGAGTTGGGCGTGCTTCGAATGATCAGCAAAGTGAGTTTCCATTACTTCAACACCTTGTTGTTGCATCTGCGTATGTGTAATTTAAAAATATCGTTCACCAATTTCTTCAATCAGTCATTCATATTTATTGTTCATTGTGATAGAACGCATCACGTTTATTTTCGGTTCGTTCGAAATATAATGCCAAGAAATGCCTGGTCAGTATTCGGATCACTCAATTATCGACGTGCTTCGAGTGATGCTCATTGATTCTTGACACAATTTAGCACGTGGCTAATTCAAATTTATAGCTAGAAGTCTTCCCTATAAATAATGCTTATTTTTAAAATCTCTCGTGCATATATTAGACGGTGGCACAGGTGGAGCCTAGAGCCCCCACCCCCCTCCAATTGGACAGGGGTTTCAATATTTTTTAAAACTAAATTTCTGATGGATTCGTTTTTCTATACCAATCCAATATGACATCATGAAAGATGACTCACTTTCTGAAGAAAAAAGCGTTCGTTTGATCAAAAACTCGTTATTTTACAAAAAGTATTACATTTCTGAAATACTTCATATTTACACTTATTGGTCAGAACTTATTTATAGCAGGAATTCCAGTATCCTCGCCTTAAGCTTGGTGTGCAAATAACGTTTTACTTTTATCGTTTTCTCAAAATATCACAAACGACAGTAAAAGTCAATGGGGGTGTTAATGCGCGCACGCACGTACGCATTTCCGGAAATGCATTAAGCATGGCTTTTGGTAGCCGACATAAAACTTTTGATCTGCGAACGATAGTGAGTAGCTTTCATCTTCTCGTGGTCTTCACCGAACAGATTTGTTGAAACAAATTGCTTATTTTAAGGTTTACTAACGTTTCTGACAAAGAGACGCTTTATCATATTTTATGCACGATATATAGTATGAATAAGACAATGCCTGAAGAAAAAGATCTTCGATCAATATATTTTGCCAATGATGACGTATGAATTTGAAACTTGGCCATTGAATGCCAAGATGCTACACAAAGTCCAATGCACTCAAAGAAGTATGGAACGCTGTATGCTTGGCATAACGAGGAAAGATAGGAAACGGAATACGTGACTGAGAAGTATGACAAGAGTAGTGGATTTATTATTTAAAGTGAAGAAATTGTAATGGCAATTAGAGGGCCACGTGGCTAGAATATTGGACAAAAGGTGGACAAAATAAATACTAGAATGGAACCCAAGAGAATGCAAAAGGGTAAAGAGAAGACCACTGGGAAGATGAGTAGACGAAATAAGGAAAATGTGTGGTATGAGATGGACGAGAGGTGCACAAAACAGAGGAGAGTGGAAGCATATTGGAGAGGCCTTCATCCAGCAGTGGATGGTGAGCGGCTGTAAATGATGATGATGTATGTACATATATAGGGAGACCCAGAAGTTATTAACGCCTCGGCTCCTAGGGAAGTAAAATCCGCTACTGATTTTATAATACCTATAGAATGCTGTTAATTGGATTTAAAGTTGTTGACAATTGTGTGGGACAATATAATAGAAGAATAATTGCAGATCAATTATAATAGCACATACAATGCCATAAAAAGCAATATCGTTCTTACAATTTATGCATTTTACATATGTACATATTTCAATTTTATTGTCCAATTAAAATTCATCGTCCAGTTTAATTGAAAATTGAAATTGAGAAACTTATTTTATTAATACCAAAAAAAAAAAAAATGAATCATCACCAATGTTATGTAATTAAATAAAATTATAAAAGCAGATGAAAATGAATCATCATCTGCTTTTACCATCGAATACATATTATGTTATACATTCATTAAAATCCCATACACTTTGTTATTTGTTTTGTTTTTCGCATATTTATACATAATTCTTCTTTTGTTTTATTCACCTTTTTCTTTTGATTTTTAAAAACTTTTTGCCATTTTTCAAATATATACATACATACAATCTTTCAAAATTTCACATCTATGTACATATAAATTCCATTTATGTACACTTATGTGCATCCAATAATATCCAAAAGTCTAAACCTAAAGTTAAATCATTGATCTGTGTATATTCTTCGATTATATAGTAATTTACTATGAGCGTACTTGACATACATATAAATTGATCGTAATTCAAGCCTATCATTTTTCTCAAGAAAAATGTATGTTTTAGCATAATAGTAGTTTAATATACGTGTTTTATTTTTATTTGTATAAATGTTAATAAGTATTGTTATACTTCAAGCAAACTTGAAAGATTATTTTCCATATGAATAAATAATACAAATGGAAGTCTATACAAATAATAACAGAAGCATTGTGCACGGTCTAATAACATTTCAATACGAATGCACTTTGCAGAGCGTTGTGAATTTGCACTGCTGCATTGTTTCACGCGGTCCCAGTTTCAACTTATCGGATCGTTAACTTTTCGAAGGATATGCGACTGCCGTACGAGCAGTTAAAAGGTTAAAATTAACTCGAGACTACGCATTTATTCATAAATAAATCGATGAACCCCAACGAAGCGCAACGACGCGAGCTGATTTATTTTGAACATGGAATTTTATATCCGTTCCGTTTTTAAAAGTCGATGGGGTGACCGTCCTTCCGCGGTAATAAAATCGTGAAACTTTACTGTCGGCCGTCAATGTGTTAACTTTTCAATTAGTCCTATGGAAACATCGTTTATTTATAGCGGCTCTACAACATAATACAATGCATACATAGAGAAGTTCAGCGCTTTTAAACATATTTTTCGAATATTCCAGCAACACTGGAAACTGATATATGCATCAGCTCGAGCTCGACGATGGTTACAAAACGAGAACAAAACGTCGTACGATTATTTATCGACCGTTGTATTCGGAATTCTTGGTACAACTCGAATTTAGATCAACACTTCATGCATGGTTGTTTATGAAACACTGCATTTTGAACAACAACAAACTTTATTTACAAGACAAATTAGTATAAAATAATAATTTTTAATTGCAGATATTAAAATTATGCCGTTTTCCTTATGATGTGTTGTCTTTGAATCCAAGTTCGTTGCACTCAATATATGTATGTACATATGTACATACAAATATTTTCTCAGTTTGATGCAATTTTGAATGTATGTAACTATGTACATACATATGTATAATACATCAGAGGCGTGCCGTCACTGGACTACAAGGACTCGGCTAGTCCCCTAAAATATTTTACCTAAAATTTAAAATATCAACAATTCAATTACAATTAATTCAAATTGTTGTCCATATTGTTCACTCAGACTAGCGAAGTTCGGAAACCAGAATCGATCCTATCTGGGGTAGTAGTGGTAGTGGTATGGTTCGCCGCGTCATTCGCTTGCACGGACTCACCGTCTCAATTCTGTTCCCTTCGCGGTACTGGCGAATTGTTATGTATATGTGTTCCGTGGAAGACAAAACATTTTTTTAATTAACTTGTCTCTTCAAGAATTTATAGAATTTTCACTAATAATATTCCGATTTGTGTCTATCAAACATCATTCTGAACCAGCAGCGTGGCCTAGTGGTTAGCATCTTATGCTTTCGTGCAGAGAGTCACGTGTTCGATTCCCACTAGAGTCCCGTTGTTGGCCAGACCTTTGTTTGTGACTCGAGGTCGATCGTTTCTTATTAGAGTTTGCCAATTTTTCTGATTTCCATTGAAACGGTTCCTGTAAAAATTGGCATTCCCTCCCGAATTTCTCTCGCAAACCTTGAGCTGTTCAGTGTCTCATGATTTGCCGATTGTATACAAATTTTCTCCATAGATATCTTTGTGGATGATTAATGTACAAAGATATTCGTACTGTATAAAATGCTTATTGATTGTATTATATAATTAAAAATTTTTGCAATACTTGACCATAGATGTCATCTGCAAAAATGTAAAAAGCATATAATGGTTATGTATTATATGTAATTTGTATTTTTTCTTGATCTGTATAGTACACTCACCGCTTTGGAAGCAATCTGTTAGACGAGTGTACATGATTAATTGAATAAATAAAAATAAAAATAAGTTTTAAATTAATATAGCAAATATTTACACATGACTTTTTGTGTAAAATTATGACAAGGGACTCGGCTCGCTAAACTATCCCCTCGGAAAAATTCAGTGCAGAGCGCTTGGAAACAAATAACGAGGCTTTGGAATGTTATTCTCGATCGATTGTTTGGCACATCATTCATAAGATTAAGTTTTGAGGACTTACAAGATTTTTTTTAAGAAAGGTAGGCTACTTAAGATATTTGTGTTAGCACAAAAAGGAAAAATAATACTCATCACTACAAGACAGATTAATATAATTCAAAAATTAAAAATATTTTTGTCCATATTAAAAGTTACGGTACGCCACTGTTATACGTATGTATATATGTATGTATGTACGATCTAGAAGAATTCATATACATATGTTTAATTTTCAACACGAAATATATTTAGATAGATCACTAAAAGCACTTGCAAATCAACTTTAATGCAAAACGGAAATTTCCCAATCAGATTGAGCTATTTTTATATTCGAGCTTTTGAAATATGAGACTGTTGTATTCGGAATCATCAACGTTGTATTATTTTTTTCATTTTCGACACTTGAAAATAGATGAGTTTCCTCGCCTACTGTCCAGTGGTTGCGCGTTCAAAACGTGATGATAACTCATACGATGCGAATTTAAAAATTCCTCATATCGCAAACAAAGCAAAACAGGGAAAATCCAGAACTTGCACAAGTTGCACTAGTCATAAGACTAATTCACTAGTATATACAAGTAAAAATTTCAAGGATTTTTCAATGCAATACATTATAATAATTACAACTGTGAGAACGCCCATAAATTTACCGGTCTGAGAAATCGGTCAAGAAGTGGTTTCGGAACTGACCTTGACTTAAATTAGATAATTTCGCGAATTAATATATGTATGTACTCAAAAAAAAGTGAGACGTCACTCATTCAAACACTTTCAATTTCTTTAGAATTCCATCATTGTGTCATTATTTATTTAAATCGAACACTTCTGAGGCATTCACCGAAATGTAAAATCAACGAGTAGGTAAACAGCCACTTCCGACAGTGTCAAAAGTTTCAGATCATCTCTAAATATTAATATTATGAACTGTTGGAAAGTCGTCATTCATGCAAGTTGTTAGAATCATTTCCAGATATAATATATTGCAGTGAGTATCGATTTATCAAGTGTTAAACTTAACACTCACTTGTCAGGAAATTATGAATTGTCAGCCATCTTTTCCTGATTAAATTAAATTCCTGATTTATTACCCATTGACCAATTCATACCAAATATGCTTATCAGAAGCACTACACCAGCAATTTCCCCAACCAGCTGTCGGGTTAAGGTCAATAGCCCAATCAAAGTGATTAAGGACAAGCGTGAATAATATATGCGGTTATTCTGCGTAATTGGTAATAGTCAGTGACCCTATTTTAAATCCTAGTATCAGTAAAAATCCCTATTGTATTTCACTATCAACTTAATGTTGAGACTTAATTATAATTAGCACTCAACAACATACATATATGTATGATCGAAAGTCATTAAAAGCCGTCATGTGGATCGAATCTAAATTTTCAGACTAATTACGATTTTCCTTGTGCAATGACATCATTGTCTGATGCAATTAAATGCATTCTCAGTACGTGCATTTGCATAAACTAGACATTTTGTTTGGGAAGGAACACCCACATCGTTTTGGATGGGAACCGTTCCATTAAATAATAATCGCATTAAATAAACTTTCGGTTTAGCATTTGAAATTTGCTTGTAAATAATGTAAGACATGTGTATATGTGAATTATGTGAGAATGTATAATTTTGAATTTATGTCAGTGGTCTTATGTATGTTTTGATTACATGTATAATGTAATAAAAATGAAACATCAAATGTAATTAGAAGTATTGTTTATTGTATTCAGGATCCCAAAAATAACACAAACACATAACCGGGTGCAAAATTACATTGCAGAAAATATAAATTACGGGACCAAATAAGACTTTAGGAAATTATCACAAAATAGAGTCAGCTAATCGTATATATAATAATTATATTAATAATAATGATCAAATAAAGCATACTTTTGCAACAAACGGTTATAAGATTTACGTAATATAGACAAATATGGCACGCATGAGTTCGCGAATTACAATTACTTATAATATATATATGTATATATATATATAAATTTTATAATATAAACTTATTAATAATACAACTTTGGTTTAACTTGCTGGCCGTTGCATAAAAGTGCATTTACATACTAGGTACATTTTTTTTTAATTTTTAAAATGCTGTGTGAATTTTTATAATATTATGATAGATATAAGTGTTTATAAAGAATATATACGTGCATTATTTAACGACGGTGGAAAATGATTTTTATTTGATTTAATTAACCGTCGTTTTAGATTTAAGATTTAAGAAGAAACGAAAGAGATCAGACAATTCACATGGCGGTTCAAATTTAAATTAGCCTGGGTCATATTCGATTTTGGTTCCGACTAAATTTGGTATTATTTTATTGCATTAACCACGCACATTGACGGTGGTCGATCCGTTGATTTCATCCAACTGCCTGGATGAAAACGAGGCCACAATCTTTCGCTCTCCATTGCGCCTTGGTAAGAATTTGTCGCTGTAAGTCACAAATTCTCCAGGTTTTACGTCCCTGTAGCGAATCTGAAACCCAAGAAACAGTATTTAAAACAAAGGTATCAGTGAATACAGCTGTTGGATAATCTTTACATTACCTGTCTCGGTCTCTGAAGACCAGGTCCTTCGAAAGTGAAGAAGCAATCAGTCAAAGCAGTTGTAAGAGGATTTTGGAAGCTAAAGGTAACGTGACACTCCTGGTTGATGCAAGGTTGTCCTCGAACCTGTCAATTTAAATAAGACGTTTAGAAACAAGAATTTAATTTCTAAAAATGTATGTGGAATTGGATTACGTTATTACCTGGACTTGCATCTTTGGTTTGTGCAGTGGGAAGTCATCTTCCTCGGACCACGACTGGCGCGTCTGCTTCACGAAAGCCATGGCGTAAATCTTGATGAAAGAATGATCTACCAGTTTGTCCATGTAATCTTGAGGAGTTATGTGCACTTTGAGCACCTCTCGTTGTCCTGCTCTGATGATGAAATCGCCTTGAACTCTCTTCAAACGAGATGCAATAGCTCCAGTGTAAAAGCAAGAGTTGGCCGTCAACACTGCACTGATGGTTCTCTCTTCGTGGGATTTGTTCTATAGAAAATTGAAATAAATGAATATGCGAATTGATATAATTGGCTTTTATCTGGAAGTATTACTTACGTGGATGTTGACAACGACGTCGAATGGTTGTCCGAATGGAACCATGTCGATATCGACCAGATCGAAGAACACGTCTTCCATCTCCCTATTGGGGAAGTCGTAGTATTGTTGAGCTCGCTGGAATCCTCGGCAAGCATTGAAAACAGAAAGTTTTTCAGCAGCTGAATTATCAGGGGTCTTGTATTCATGAGTGATCTCCAACATGTCACTATCGCCTTCATCGTCATCGCGAGTTGGGTTCTTGGTTACGATCTTGCGACCGACCCTGCAATAATAAGCCGCATTAAAGTAACAGTAAAGTAACATATAAACTCAATTCTACTCAAATTTAAAAGTTGATTAAAATCATTATGATATACAACATCATTAATCACGTACTGATATTGCTGCGTGGTCATCCTGGTGAATCCCCATTCGGAGAATTCATCTTCTTGGAAGTGGCACATGTCTGAATTGATCTCGGAATACACGAATGGAGTATCGTATTGGAATCCAACTTCTCCCCGTCGGACAGCTTCCAAACTTGCTGGTCCACATCGGTACACGCTCTCAGATTCCTCTTGAGGAGTTGCATCAATGATCTGCCATCCACCGTAACCTAATCAAAACACATTTTATACATTTCAATTCAGTTCTAACTGCGTATAGCAGAGTTTAAGTAAGCAATCTATCAAACCTTGAGGTAGATCAGGTCTGGTCATCCAAACGTCGTTCCACACGTGGAAGTTCCAGCAAGAATCGAAGCAGTCTTCATCAGGACCGTTGGGAACTTCGTTACCTTCTCTATCGAAGTATTTGTCGACTGTCATAGTGCGGTTGGTGTCATGAGCGGAAACGTAGTTCGTTACGGATCGGCATGGGATACCTTAATCGAATAGACAGTAGATAAAATACTTATTAACAATGTTGTATAATGTTTTTGGATATTAATTAGTACCCAACGCTCTGCAGATGGTGACCACGAGTGCTGAGAATACCCAACATTGACCATATTCGACAGGGCGACCTCCATCAGATAAATAGCGTTCCATGATTGCAACGGAGCCAGTCCAAGCGTGTGGTGCAACACCTTCTTTGTACTCGTTGTCCCAACGACCAATCATTAAACCGTCATCTTCATTGAAGTTGACCTATACAAAAATTAACGACTAATCAGAATTTCTTCAACTAGATTATATCATCTATAAGTATAATTTAAAATGCTTCATACAATAGCCGAGATCGCTCTGACAACTTGGACAGGATTGCCTCGTTCGGAATGAGCAAGACCACTGCGTTCCAATAGGTACATGCAAGCTGGAAGTACAACATCGTCGAACTGTCCGTAGACCCAGCGACGACCCTTAGGTTGCCTGTAGGAACCGTACCAAACTTTTCCGTAGTCGTTCATTACATACTCCTTGCGTTGAGGTTCATTGTCCATAAAGACGGAGTCCTCTCTGCACCATGGGTTGAACAAGATGTAGATGTCCTCTTCGCATTTGTAGTCGTAACGATTGTCGCGTTGTCCCTGTCTGTTGGTTTGTACCCAGCAGTGCCACAATCCCACAGGAGCCGTAGCAGGAACATGCACTTGGAATGTAACAGTATTGGAGTCTTGGCGTTGGATGCTGATCTCCCAACGGTCCATTTCATGAGCTAATGCGGCTAAGTTCTGCATGGAGCCATGACGAGAGCCATATCCTCGGTTCAATGTGCTATGTGGCACGCTGCTTATGCGATCTATGGGACCGTGAGGGCCATGAGGACCGTGCTGTGGCATGGTCTCATTGGAGAACGATCCTCGGCGCATGGTGTATCCAGTTTGAATGTTACTCTGTATTCCGGACATACTCTGCATACCTTGCATACCTTGTATGCCTGGCATACCTTGAATGTCCCTGCTATGCTGCGTAGTTCCATGCTGGCTGCTCCAGTTGACAGGGAGTACTACTCTAGTTCCCTTGGTGACGCATGGTTTTGGACCTTTAAGTAATAAAAAAATTAAGAAAACAAGATTCATATTAAATAATAAATTTAGAGTACGGTATAAATACCAAATCCAAAGACGAGTCTGATGATATCTTGTTGCTTGTCCCAAGTGCGGTCGAAGCGAACAGCAAAGAAGAAATTTTGACCTCTGCGGTAGACAGGCATTGGCATTACACTGTCGTTAACTACTTCATACAATTCAGTATGATGATCCTTGGAGTTATCGCGAGCGTAGAATTCGGTCAATTCCACCTTCAATGGTTGTTGGGAATAGTAGCTTTGAGGTTGCATCTCAAAGTTCTCCTGGCGACGTCGACGCTCATTATGATCAGCCATACGAGAGATCATATTATGAGTGTATTGGGTGTTAGGACTATTCCTGCTGGAATAGTTAAGACGGTGGCTATCACCACAGCTACGGGAACGTCCAGGACGACGTTGAGCAGTTGGTCCAGAGCGCTGGTTTGGAGGACGACGGCTGAGACCAGGACGATGTTGGAAGCTAGAGACGTTGTAAGATCCAGACATTCCAGGAGTGTAATTGGAAGCCATCCCGCCGATGTTCATGTTTTGCATCTCATTGCGAAGGCAACCCATGCTGGACATGCCGGACATGTTGCTCATCCCAGTCATTCCTCCCATGCCGCTTATACCGGTCATGCTGGAAGTCATGCTGGCAGACATACGATCGATTCTAGACGATGGTTGAGTCATTTTGGACCTGAAATCAATAGAAAGATTATGATAGTCTATAACTAGCTAAAATTATATAAATAAATTTTAAATGCAATTAATATATGAATATAGTTTTATTTTTTTATTAAACTAGTTTACTCACTAAATACATAAATAGTAATATTCGTTTAGAAGATTACAATTATATTTTATATCTACAGTAATCTAAAAGAAGTTAAAAAGAAGATAAATTAATTATGAGCATTTGGTTTAAGACTCACTTTCATAAGATGTCTCACTCTGAGATAAATAAAAAAAATTGTCTTAAAATATAGTACTATTGAAAATAGTTCTCTAGAAAAGAAATTCACTTAAGCAATTAAAACAATCTTCAATCTAATAAGATTGCTCAATCTTTTCTTATAATAAAATGGGCTATAGAATTAAACTTTTATGAAATGAAAACTTATGAATTTTATATATTGACTGCAACACAAATTTTTAATATTGAAAACAAATTAATATCCTTACGTAGACTTGTGCAAGTCGGTTGTTGTTTCAGTTAGAACAATTCCAAGTGAGGCTTCTTCCCCTTGGTGGTCCACACCGAGAACTGACTTTACCAGAGATTAGACCCCCTTATATACAGGACTAGGAAAGTCCACTTTTCAGGATACGAAGCAGAGAGAAAAGCGAGGATCATATAGCCAGGCTATTGTTTTTGTGCTAACCGAAACCTGACCCACGCTCTATGAACAAAGGAACTCAGCAGGTCGTTGAACACAACAATTCATTGCTTTTAGTTTGACTTTAAGTATACTAAATTTTAATATTATGAAGGAACATGGTGCATCTAGTTCAAAATAATGTATTATACAAATTTTTAGACTGATATTTCTATATGCTACGAATCAAACTAAAAATTAATGAATTCCAATATAAGGTAATTCAACAATTGAATCATCAGATCCTGGCTCAACAGCCCTAGACGGGCCATGGCCTTCTCCAGTTCCGTCTAGTTCTAGGATCCTGGAAATCTAACATCCTTGTTGACATCATACGACCAATGGATCTTTGATTTATCAACCCTAACTTGTTTACATTCTAATACTACATATTCAGATATTTTACTATAGGTACGGGATTCATACGCCATGTGTGGCAGTAAGTATGTACTACATACTAGGGATCCCAATGGAATATTCGAATATTCGAGTATTCGAATTATTCGTCTGATTTTTCGGCCATTCGTTATTCGAATGTTTCATCAACTATTCGAATATTATTCGTGTATATCATTTTTTTAAAACTAAATACACAAAATCAACATGAAAAGAGTGATGACGAAGAAGCCGACGATTATGAAGAAAATGCAATATATAATGGGGATAATTGTGATAAAAATGAAGATAATGAAGAAGATGAAATGTCGACATGTGAAGAAACAGATTTGTATTCATTAACCCTTAAATACGGAAATGTTTGAAACTTTCCGATCGATAATAATCTCTACGAAATTTTAGAAAACATCAGAAAAATAATACGAATATTTAAGAAGTCACCGGCGAAATATACATTTTTACAAGAAATCATAATGAATAAAGAAAATAAAAAATTGGTAAATTATTAAAACGAGGTGGAATTCATTGGCAATAAGACGGTTAATTCAAATTTATGCTTGGTACATATGTAATTACCTTTTTTTAATTTTCGAATATATTCGAATACCTCTTGATTTACTATTCGATATTCAAATAGTTGAAGTCGACGAATATTTGGGATCCCTAGTACATACATAGATACTAGCTAGTTATAGGTGAATCTCCAAACTAATTTGATAGCAAATTTCATATCTCAATTCGTTTATTCATTCAAATGATTTGAAACGTTACTCATTCAACCCACGTTTTTTTAAGTTTTATGATTTCCTGTATTTTAAAACTAATCATAAAAAAATGTGAGTCCTTCGTACGAAGTAGGTTCAACTAAATGATTAATATTTCAAAACGAACCAAATATAATATTGAATGAGTTATTGTGGTTAAAATACGATATAATAACAGACTTACTTTTATTAATATTAGTATAGGTATATAAATAGACCTGAATTAGTCAATACATTAATCATTTACTTATCAAGTTTCATTTAATACTTACTACTACTTATTCACCATCGACGACAACCTACCTGAGTTGAAATATCACTTACCTTTGTGTTCGTCCACAAAACACTGTTATATGATATGTGGAGCTAAAAATTTTACCCTCGACAATGTTTATCACAGTAGGCATTCGTTATAGTGTCCGCCTATTATAATCCCTTTAAGTTTTGGTGAACAGATTTGATTTCCTAAGTTGTATTAAAACCAGTCATAAAAGTTTACAAAAAAAAGAGTCATATTATATTGCAAACTATGGATGTTTTGTAGATTGAATTCTGCATATATAATAGTACAATATTCAGTAGAAGTTATGTATTTATTTGATTTTTAAATGCTTTTTATTATTACTAAATTATGTTTACAATGCATCTTATATATATTTTAATAGCTACTGATCTACTGATCATTTTCATAATTATAGTAGTAATGGTACTTAATTAAAAATCTTATAAATGCTCATAATACATCTTAATTAAAATTAACCAAAGACTCTCTAAAGTCGACAATCTAAAGCAGATTGTGTTTAGATAATCTGTGTGTTATACCTGAAGGGTATAGACATTTTGTTGTAATCACTGAGACTTTTCACAAGTGTGTTAGTATGGTTATTAGTGATTCTGTCATATAATCTACTGGTTAGTTTGTTAGTAATGTCTGTGACTAACGGAATATTATTTATGACTTCCATTTTTTTTCAGGTTAGTATAAATGGGTGTGTTATAAATTATTTTTAGGGATTTATTTTGTATGATTTGGAGCTTGGAAAGTTTAGTATTTTATTGTATGGTGATAAAGAACTATGGCCATTTAATATTGGGTATATGGAGGATATATGTATGTACATAAATATGTACCATGCATCGCCTTGCATTTCGACAAGTTACGTATGATAAATACTCTTTTTATGAATCACACAATTGACTGAATAATAAATACTATATTTATGAATCACACAATTTCTTTATTAAATGTATTTTTCCATCTTCGATATGGATTTCATATTTATACAAGCCTTTAATTTGATCAAATCGTTTCGCTACATTGCTGAGAATTTACTAGAAACACTACTAAAGTCCCTACAAAGTCTATGTAGACTACGGATTATATTATATTATATATACATATTTGAAGAACTAAAATTTTCCGTAAAAAGTGTAAAGCAATTTCTTTGTGTTTAATTCATAGTTAAGAAGGCTGTACACCCGAAACCTTAATTTTGTTGCCGTTCCTTTCTTCGATATATATATTGAGTGAATATATATATTGAGTGAATGCGACAATATATATATCAATATATATACATATATTGAGTGAATGCGACAGTTTCGCTTCGACCAGATAATACGTATTTTAAATCGACAAAATCGAGGTTTCGTATTCTCCTATTTTATCCTCCAAAACTGGACCAATTTTTAAAAAAATTTCATCATCGGTATGAGAAAGATATTTTCTGTGCAAATATGCGCGTATTTTTTTTTAAATCGACCGTTAAATAAGCACGCTGGACTCTTTTCGTGGGTGTAAAAAATATGCGATTTTATAGATGTTTGGCGGCTCCTAGCTCCTATAAAAAATAACGAATCAAAAAAATAAAACGATAGATGCATCCCAATAGTGGACATCCATAGCATATTAAAAAATAATTTCTCTAGTGCCATAATTGAGGAAGGGAGAAGTGTAATACGTTTGTATGGACAAGGCGCTGGTGTCCAGCCCTCTTAACTATGTAGCATTACAATTAATATATTTTATTGTCCATTTCATATTTTAAGCACCTGATATGATTACATAAATTACAAATAATCGTGATATTATGATTCTAAATTTCTCATAGACATTTATATAGCGCAATCGTGATGTATCATTGAAATTTGCCCCACTAAATATCATCATATAGCATTATAAAGATTACATATATCAATACTTTCATAACAAAAATTACCAACAAATCTTATATTTTAAGCTGAATAATTCGATTGTGACTATAGAAAATTGAGAGTTTCTGAATTGAATAAATACTGCAAATGATGCAGATTTCTTCAAATGGGCTTAGCAACCATTATTTTACATTTAAGTAATCTATAATGTACGAAAACAAATATATTTCAATCGATTTGGGTAACAGTCCCACAGTTATTCGCATGAGTTCACACAATACGGTCAGAGTAAAAGTAACATGGTGGTTGCTAAGCAACTTTATTTACAAACATTCGGTTTCGCTTACAGCTATCTGATTTGGCTAAATATTTCTTTTATAACAACAAATCTGGCGTTCTTTATACCGTAATGACACTTTACGAGCTCTACAATTGTAGTGTGTCAATCCAATATAAAAATACATTGTGTTCCAAAGCGACGTTCTTCGTATTGGTCACTACATTGATAGCTCTAATATTCCCATTATTTCTATCTTATCGTGCAAGAGGTACTGTTTATATTTACAAATGTATATATTTGATGTAATTAAAAAAAAAATCATTGATTCGTTTTACTTACAAAATTCAGGATTTTGGTTGAAGAATTATATATTTTACGAGCAACCAGATGTTCACTTCAAATATCAATATCTGTTCATTATTGAGACGGATGATCTTGAATACCTTATAAGTTGTGGAAATTTGCAAAATACTTCAAAGCTGTTGACTCTGAATGAAAATTGTTATTACTTCAAGGTAAACTTATGATACTAATGTTTAAATTGTGAATTGTTTATATTAGTTTGTGGTTGAGGTTGAAATTTTTATATGTGTTTCATTAGCCAGCAGTTTGGCTTAATGGTAGCGTATATATTTAGCACCTCTGAGGTCGAAGGTTCGATTCCTCGTCAAACTGCTGGTTAGGTTTGGGGGTTTTGTGACTCCAAATCGATCGTTTCTCTATCAGAGTTTGCCAATTGTATCTGATCATTGTTGAAACGGTTCCTGAAAATTGGTATTAGATCATTTCCTGTTGTCACAAAATCTGTGTGTATAATTTGTAAAAATTATGCACAGTATTCTGAAATCTATAGATATCTCTATAATTTCTTGTTTATTATATGTATAAAAATTGTAATAATAATTGTACACAAAAATCTAAAAATAATCCATAGATGTCTCTATGATTATTATTTCTGTACTGATTAATTGTTATATGCTATGTATTCTGATTGTATATGTATTATTGTACTTCTGACCGTTATCGTACACTCGTCGCATTGGAGCGATATGTAATGACGAGTGTATATTGATTGTAACAATAAAATAAATAAATAAATTAGTCAAAGAAAAAAATATCAGTATAAAAAATACTATATTATAATACGGATAACTTCAATATGTTCCAGGTTCGTGAAATTGATCATAACTTTGACAAAAAGATTGACGAGATTTATCTAGAACTTCATGTTAAAAATCCGCTTTTAAAAAATATACAGAATATTAAATTCATGTTAGTTTTGGATTACAAATTGGATGTAAGTTTGTTTTATTATATCAAATACATTCATAATTATGTATATGTTACAGTCCTAGCGTACATTTCGTTCGTTCATTATCATACTAGTTTATTCAAACACGAACCAATCTGGCCAGTTATAGTATACACAAAAGAACAAGTTGACAAACAGGCTAGTTTATTCTTTACACAAACTATTAGCATAAGTTGAAGTATTATTAATCGTTTGTCCCGTCCTCTATGCATGTATTCTTACCTTAGGTTGCAATATTTATAAATATTAGTGGAAATGAGAATTATAACAACGTTGTAATGTAAATTGTATATGATTTCCTCTTTAAATACTTGACGTTTTAACAGTTAAAAGTTTCATGCAACACCCAGTGAGTCTATTTGAAGATAGCTGTTGACTATTAGCACTCAATCCAAAGCCAACAGTTCGTATATGAACAGACTAGTACGTTCATGAACAAACTGGGGTGAATTCTTGGACTGTAACATATGTATAAGATAATCTTAATGTTGTTTATTGAATGTAATTAGGGAATATGTCCACTTCAAATGGAGAGTTTGATAGCGCACGAACAATCATTCGGATTGCCGATAGTTAAATATTTTGTGTCGGCAAATCTACATTGGATGCAAGTTACTCCACTTCCATGTCTGCATAATTACAAAGATGTGCGGTTCAATTACTCAATAGTTGCAGATAAAAATTATGAAGTGGACAATTTTTTAGAAAATGTTCTCTATACATACTCACGAAGGAATGGCAAGTTTATTAAATTTTCTTCGTGTTTAATTTCAATTCGTTTTATTTATTTTTGTGTTAATATTTCAGTATCTACAACACTGACAAATCAATACACATCTAAATTACATGGTAATGCACCTGTATTCAAAATGGAAGTGTCGATAGGAATCCCAGAACATCCCATCAGATATAAACCAGGAATTTGGCAAGAATTAAAATTCACTTGGCAACAATACCTATCGATTGCAGTAGTTTTTTATTTCATTTTATTCAAAATAAAGGGCTACGTATTCAATAATCGTCTATTACCAGTATGGAAAAACGATCCATTTAAAAAGAATTGTTAAATACATTCGTTTAAGATTGTTAGTAGTGTAATTCTTCAAATGATACATAAATAAATCAATACTGAACAAACAAATTTATTTACAGCCATATACATGTGTACATATATACATTGTTTGTTTAAATAGAGATATTAAATTGAAAACTACAATAACTTTATTAAAAAAAAAACTTAATAATTCGTCATTCTGATGTGATAAAAATGTTTCGGAATAGATTTCGTACAAAAAATAAATTAAAACACATCAGAATGTCTACACAAATGTCGTGACATAGATTTACATTAAGCTTGGTAAAGGTTGTAAATTGTCCAAGATATTCGATTTCTTATCGACAGTTGCACGGTTATCTTCTAAAACTATCACCTTGTGCGTATAATCATCCAATTGAACGAGTAAGTATCGGTATTCGAATTTTCCATCAACCTAAAAGAATACAAAAATATATAAAATACATGAAGGTTTTATTTAAGCAAGAAAAAAAAACATAAAAACAATACCTCTTTCATATCTAACTGCACGGTAGCTTTACATTTAGAGCCCCTTATGTAGAATTGCATCCTGATGCATTTTACACCATCTCGTTCATAAAACGCATGGCTTACTCGATTCCTTCGTCTACGGTTAGATTCTTCCCCATAAGCTTTGATCGGTGAACCGAGAGCATACGCTACGTCAAGATCCTTTTATGAAAAAAAAAGATATATTTTATTTATATGCAAGAATGGGAATTAAGTAATGTTGAATTCAATTCATGATACCTCTATGCACCTATCTAACGCAGCTGAATAAATACTGGTCGAACTACTGCTTGAAAATAGCTCTCTGAAGACATAGTAAAATATGACTCCGGTGACTCCGACGCCGAATAGTATGACGCCTGTATAAGAAACAGTCTTCGCTGCTTCTTTGACTTTTTCTCCTATCGGTCTAACATCAGTTGAAACATCGCTACCCGATTCGGCCTTCGATACTGCCGGCGATTTTTGACTGGAAAAGTTATTCTTAGTAATGTATCCAATGCAAATGTTCGGATTGATTAGATTCTTTTGTAAAACTATTCTTTGCTGACATCGTATTAATGGCAGTAATTTCGATATTAACATAATGTTGATGCTGCAAAAATGAAAGATAGATATTGTAATTTTTCATACATAAAATATTTTAGGTTAATTTTCACGATTTTTTTTTTGGGGTTAACGTGATTACACTTTTCATTCTAATAAATATAAATTATATAATAATGCAATGAAAAAATGTCGATAGATATGAATGCCTCAAGTGAGTTATTTCTATAGAAAGAAAAAAAAAGATCATGACCTGTCACACCGACCGGTTGACGTTTGTTGCGAAAACAACTTTTCGTTTAAAAGAATATTTGGTCTAAAAATAATGTTTCGAGTCTATGAATGACTGATGATTGCTCCGTTGATTCATTTGAGCTACATAGTTGTACGAGATGTGAACAATAAACTATTTCTACCCAAAGATACAGAAATAATAGAGTCCTTCCATATGAATTTTTCCATATGAAGCAAGGGGATTTGAGGGGTTCAGGGGGGGGGGGGTTCAAGTGTGTCATCCGATACTCTCACTACATTCAACGAACTATTTTTTTATACCTGGGTTTTCGAAGAGATTGGGAGACTTCTCATGGGTCCATGTCTGGTTCGTGAGGGCCCATCTACACCTGCTCATTAAATATCTATGACTTCTATCACCTCTACTGATTGCATCTTCCGCTCTGATTTGGAAACCCCTCTTCACATTCACGCAACCCTATTATTATATCGAATTTATCGATAGGGGACGCATCATCACTCAGTAAGGGAGTTCGTAGAAGGAGGAGCGATTGGATGCGTGACGTTATGCGATGTGAATTTAGCGCAATTGGTTGAATATGACTCATGAGTGGTTCGACGTTCAAGTATAACCTGCAAGGAGAAAGTAAGGAAGGGGGAAATTCCTGCCTTTACCTTGACAACGGCACGTTCGCACGTTCGGAGCGTGCATACAAAGCAAATAACATACATAAATACGCGTATTAAAAATATATTTTATCTGACTGCGTTAAAGTGAAATCAAATAAGGTGTGCATATATCAGTCTGTATCTTGGTTTGGATTTCGGCATAGTTAGCATTTAAAAGATCAGTATTTTATACATTTTGATCAGCTATATTTAATGAATTACCAGAATTTTATGCTAAATTGCCAGTATGTATTTATAAATAAGCAGTATCCAAGTGATCAATATTAAAGTGGTCGATTTATAATCAGTATAAAATATAAATAATCAGTACAATAACTAAAAGATCAGCATCGAATATAAGCAGTCAGTATTATAATACCAAAACATTGCGTGAAATATAAACGGTTCGATGATTATTCCGCAAAAAGTGATCTCACTCGGATCACTTTTCGGATCTTACGGAACATCTGGCACCCAAAAACTCCACCAATTTTTTTAGTGCCGCATGTGTAGGACTGGATACGGAAGCAAACATATTATAATATCTATTAATTCTTCGTTTAATCCAAATTCAAATACTTTAATGAGATGTTGAAACAATTGAAACGTTGTAAAAATATTATAAATAAGTGAAAGTTCCCTAAACTCATCATTAAATTACTTTAAATAATTTTTTTTAATAAAAAAAGAACTAACATTGATTTAATACGAAAATTAAAATATTTTTAAAAATAGGAAACCAAATATTCAAACGATTGTAGGCGGGGTAGCGATGTGTTGACCGTATCCCGGCCTAACGAAACACTGTTGTGTGGTTCAAAGATGGGGTCACCAATGTAGGCGGGGTAGCGATGTGTTGACAGCGCTGTTGGATGATCAGAAGGTTGCGTAGATCACGTCGGAGTAGTACCAATGTAGGCGGGTTACATGTGTGTTGACCGTATCCCGGCCTAACGAAACACTGTTGTGCTAGTTTTATAAAGTTTTATTGTTTGCCTATGGTTGTACAAAGGTATGGTATTTGTGGGCAAAAGTATGTCGTTCAGCGGTCTCTGGATATGGTAGAGTGTCGCTGGCTCAGCATTCAGCTATGTACGGAAGGTCTCTGGATACGGCAGTGTGTTGCTGGCTCGTCCGGCTGGTTGATCTTCCAAGTCCGCGTAGTGTAGTGGTGGCTGGTCAGGAGCTGTATGTTGACTGGTCTGCTGCTGTGTGTCGACGCTTGCTGCTCTGGGTCGACTGGCGTTGTTTGGGTTGTACCTCCTTTTATAGTGTTTTTGGAATGCTTGGTGGAAGTGGTTATTGACGCGTACGAGAGGAATTTTGTTTTCGTCGAGGCGTCGAATTTTCTGGAATGCTTGATGGAAGTGGTTATTGACGCGTACGAGAGGAATTTTGTTTTCGTCGAGGCGTCGAATTTTCTGGAATGCTTGGCGCCTTTCCGCTCGATGTATTTTAATGGTGGCGGCGTGTTTCGACCGTTTTGGTTCCACTCGACTGGTAGGGGCGTTCCGCCTGAGTTTAATATAACGACTACAGGTGCATGTCGTCTGGGTTTCGGGAATGTAGTTTGTTGTTGCGGAATATTCTCGAATGTTTCGATGACGATGACGACGACGAGATTCCTACATGGCTCTCCGGTGAGTGTTAGCGATGTGTGTGATTTTGTAGGAATCTTGCTGTGTTGGAGTCTATTGACTCGATGGCGTCGTTGTTTGTCCGGTTGTGCTGGAGAAAGTTGTCTCAACAGCGGGTCTTGTGTTGCATGCCGGTCCAAGTCTTGTTCTCTACCAGGTTGCTTATTTTGGGCGAGCTGCGTTGGTAGTGAAGGTTTGTGATGGCTTGGATGGTGCTGTTGTGCAGGCTGCTGTGTTCTGCGTGGAGTCATTCGCGTGACTGTTTTGCTGGTTGTGCTGGAGTTAGTTGTCTCGACAGCGGATCTTGCGTGAAGAACGTTGGTTGACGAAGTGCGTTGAGTGCTGGTCTTCGTTGGTTGTGCTGGAGTTAGTTGTCTTGACAGCGGATCTTGCGTGAAGAACGTTGGTTGACGAAGTGCGTTGAGTGCTGGTCTTCGTTGGTTGTGCTGGAGTTAGTTGTCTCGACAGCGGATCTTGCGTGAAGAACGTTGGTTGACGAAGTGCATTGAGTGCTGGTCTTCGTTGGTTGTGCTGGAGTTAGTTGTCTCGACAGCGGATCTTGCGTGAAGAACGTTGGTTGACGAAGTGCGTTGAGTGCTGGTCTTCGTTGGTTGTGCTGGAGTTAGTTGTCTCGACAGCGGATCTTGCGTGAAGAACGTTGGTTGACGAAGTGCGTTGAGTGCTGGTCTTCGTTGGTTGTGCTGGAGTTAGTTGTCTCGACAGCGGATCTTGCGTGAAGAACGTTGGTTGACGAAGTGCGTTGAGTGCTGGTCTTCGTTGGTTGTGCTGGAGTTAGTTGTCTCGACAGCGGATCTTGCTTTGCGTACCAGTCCGAGTTGTTCTTTTCTACCATGTTGCTTATTCTGTCTAGGCTACGTTGATAGTGAAGGTTGGTGGTCTGGACGATGTTGTTGTGCAGGCGTTGTGCTGATTGTGCTGGAGTTAGTTGTCACGACAGCGGCTGTGTTGTGTTGGAGCTAGTTGGCTCAGTGGCGATTTGTTTCGCCGGTTGTGCTGGAGTGGGTTGACTCAACAGCGGGTTGTGTTGGTAGCTGGTCCATATGTACTTTCACACCATGTTACTGT
This sequence comes from Arctopsyche grandis, assembly GCF_051622035.1. Taxonomy (NCBI): domain Eukaryota; kingdom Metazoa; phylum Arthropoda; class Insecta; order Trichoptera; family Hydropsychidae; genus Arctopsyche; species Arctopsyche grandis. The sequence continues at coordinate 11,455,733 of NC_135365.1, read as the reverse complement.
TGCGGTCGTTACAATGGTAGTGAAGGTTTGTGACGGTCTGGACGGTGCTGTTGTGCAGGCTGCGGCGTCCTGCATGGGCTCATCGAGGTGATGAATCATCGAAGGTGTGATGAGCGGTGCTGGCGGATCAACAGTAGTGGATCCATTTGGTTGTTGTCTCCGGGTTGCGTCTTGTTGTGGCGAAAGCTGCGGAGTTGTTTGACATGGTCACTAGTTGTGGGGACATGTAGCGGACTGCGTTTGAAGTCTGCGTTGAGGGTTGCGTTGTAGACTGCGTTGAAGGCTGCGGTTGCGTGAAGTCTGCGGTTGCTATGTAGGCTGCGATGTGGGCTGCTATGTAGGCTGCGATGTGGGCTGCTATGTAGGCTGCAATGTGGGCTGCTATGTGGGCTGCGATGTGGGCTGCTATGTAGGCTGCGATGTGGGCTGCTATGTAGGCTGCGATGTGGGCTGCTATGTAGGCTGCGATGTGGGCTGCTATGTAGGCTGCGATGTGGGCTGCTATGTAGGCTGCGATGTGGGCTGCTATGTAGGCTGCGATGTGGGCTGCTATGTAGGCTGCAATGTGGGCTGCTATGTGGGCTGCGATGTGGGCTGCTATGTAGGCTGCGATGTGGGCTGCTATGTAGGCTGCGATGTGGGCTGCTATGTAGGCTGCGATGTGGGCTGCTATGTAGGCTGCGCTGTGGGCTGCTATGTTGACTGCGCTGTTGACTGCTGTCGTGGCGGCTGTTGGTTGTTGTGGAGGCTGCACTGTGGGCTGCCGTGTTGACTGCGCTGTTGACTGCTATGAAGGCTGCGTAGTTCAAAGATGGGGTCACCAATGTAGGCGGGGTACGATGTGTTGACCGTATCCCGGCCTAACGAAACACTGTTGTGTGGTTCAAAGATGGGGTCACCAATGTAGGCGGGGTAGCGATGTGTTGACCGTATCCCGGCCTAACGAAACACTGTTGTGTGGTTCAAAGATGGGGTCACCAATGTAGGCGGGGTAGCGATGTGTTGACAGCGCTGTTGGATGATCAGAAGGTTGCGTAGATCACGTCGGAGTAGTACCAATGTAGGCGGGTTACATGTGTGTTGACCGTATCCCGGCCTAACGAAACACTGTTGTGCTAGTTTTATAAAGTTTTATTGTTTGCCTATGGTTGTACAAAGGTATGGTATTTGTGGGCAAAAGTATGTCGTTCAGCGGTCTCTGGATATGGTAGAGTGTCGCTGGCTCAGCATTCAGCTATGTACGGAAGGTCTCTGGATACGGCAGTGTGTTGCTGGCTCGTCCGGCTGGTTGATCTTCCAAGTCCGCGTAGTGTAGTGGTGGCTGGTCAGGAGCTGTATGTTGACTGGTCTGCTGCTGTGTGTCGACGCTTGCTGCTCTGGGTCGACTGGCGTTGTTTGGGTTGTACCTCCTTTTATAGTGTTTTTGGAATGCTTGGTGGAAGTGGTTATTGACGCGTACGAGAGGAATTTTGTTTTCGTCGAGGCGTCGAATTTTCTGGAATGCTTGATGGAAGTGGTTATTGACGCGTACGAGAGGAATTTTGTTTTCGTCGAGGCGTCGAATTTTCTGGAATGCTTGGCGCCTTTCCGCTCGATGTATTTTAATGGTGGCGGCGTGTTTCGACCGTTTTGGTTCCACTCGACTGGTAGGGGCGTTCCGCCTGAGTTTAATATAACGACTACAGGTGCATGTCGTCTGGGTTTCGGGAATGTAGTTTGTTGTTGCGGAATATTCTCGAATGTTTCGATGACGATGACGACGACGAGATTCCTACACGATATTGAATTTATACGACAACTGTTTACAACTTTCGACCGATTGCTTACAAAGTCGTATCGAGACTAGCTATGAAGAGATTAATTTTTGTCAGACATGTTTTTTGTTGTTTTCCAAGTAAAATATACCAATAGCAATAGCGGCACAGATTTCAAAAAAACCTTTTTTTTGCTAAAAGCCATAAATTATGAGAGTTTGTATAGCAATTACCAGGAAGGATACTCTTATCGTGTGCGCCTAGGCAAAGGGTCTTGTTGCAGTATGCAATAACTAGACTACGGATAGAGAGCGTGCTTTTTCCAGGAATCGGGGTGGTTTGGTTCTATTTACAAAGCTAGACTGCAAAAAAAGGTTCGGTGAACCTTTAACAAAGCATTTACAAAAATTGAACAATAAACGGCGCGCTTTGGGTTCGGAGTCTAGCAATAACAACGGAACTCTAACTCGGAACTAAAATATATTTGTAAAAATAGTGAATAACATATCATCCACGGTGGGTGCTATGGTACCCAGGGCACCCTCCTTGGATCCGCCAATGCTGTTGTGAAGTGTCGGATCGTTCGGTTGTCGTATAGTGCGGTCAGACCTTTATTGCGCAAATTGGACAATCGTTGCCCCAAAAGTCGCGAATACGGAATATCTGGCACTCGAGTGCTTGTTAGTACAATATTTCGCATGATTAATACACAGTATTTAAATTGATGGAGTTTTCGGGTAAAAATCATCGAACCCGAACCGAAAATGATTGATGTTCAGCGTAGTAGTTGGCGGTAGACGAGAGTGTTTGGACCGCCTTCGATACGAGGAGACGGGGAACAAATGGTAAATGTCAGTGTGGCGCTGGCCGGTGTCAGTGGAGTCGGTCGGCTGTCAGTCGTGGGATCGGTGGGTTGGATCGGGGGGCTCAGATGGTGGGGCGGAGGCGCGCGGTGAGCATGGAGCGCTCGAGGTGAAAGTAGGTCCGGTGAGAGTGCGAGAAGAGCAGTGCAAGAAGAGCAGTGAAAGAAGAGCAGTGAAAGAAGATGGAGTGGGTGCTGTCGGACGAGCTGGGGCTGCGCGCGTCGCTGGGCGCGGCGGTGTCGTGGGGCGCAGCCGTCGCCATGGTGGCGGGGGGCGCCGCGCCTTACATCCCGCAGTACCTCCACATCCGCCGCAACGCCGACCCCGACGGCTTCTCGCTCTACGTCTGTCTGGCGCTGCTGCTCGCCAACACCCTGCGCATCCTCTTCTGGTACACTCACTCACTCACTTACATTTCTGGTAAACACTAGCTGATTAAATAACATAACATTTACATTTAAACGTGTGAACATTTGTTTCATGTCATATTTGAATTCGCTGTGTATCAAACATGATACACAAACAAATTCAAGTGTTTCTGTCATTTTTCAGGTTCGGAAAGCGCTATGAAATGCCTTTGCTGATCCAAAGCATCATAATGAACATCACGATGTTCATCATGATCCACCTGTGCGTATCGGTCCAGAAAAAAAATCAAATAATCCAAGCCCGGGAACGCATCTTTACAGGTACGTCGTTCGCTTACATTTTTAATTCACATATACATTTATATACATATATATATAATATATTCTAACAGTAATGTATACATTTTTATCTTTTTACACGTTTTTATCGTATGTCCGACGATATATATATATATATATATATGAATACATAATTTATTTTGGTGGACAAATTTGCCGCTGTGTGATTTATATGTATCCGTTTTGTTGTGCATCCGTACGTCTCCAGCACAACAGTCCGAGGATGTGGCCCGATGGCTCAGCCAGAGGCCTGAAAATCCGGTGCAAAATGCGCACCGCTTCTACGGTGAGACAACCTACCTTGCTCAGTCGAAGCTCGGAGAGCATGTCTTCGTTTGCTATACAGATTTCAATCGATGTGTTTCGTTTGTTAAACCCCCTATCTCTCTCTGTATTCGCATATTATGTCTACACATCCCTGACAGTCACTTTCGCTTTGAATGCAATGTGTAAATAATTGTTTATTATATATTATATATTATAATTCCGACTTGTATCATATATCAAAATAAGTTTTGTTACATATGTATGTACTTTTTTTATTTATATATTGCACTTTATATATAGTATATACATAAAAGTATAATTTTGTTGCTGCTTTTATAAGAAATCGTTTTTATTATTTTATTTGTAGACTTTTATCGTGAAGTATATATTATTATATATAAGTAGATATTATTTAATGTAAATTTTCCTCATATTAATTTAGTTATTTGAATGATAGTAATTTTAAACTTGATAAAGTTACATATATTGAGATTTGTATTTTAAACGCTCATACAATTTAACCCTTAACATATGGTTACACGACAATTGATGCAAGTCCAAAAGGTTCAACGACAAAATGTTCACGCGACAAAAGGTTCAACGACAAAATGTTCACGCGACAAAATGTTCACGCGACAAAATGTCCACGGAAATAATGTTCAAGCGACAAAATGTCCACGGAAATAATGTTCAAGCGACAAAATCTTCAAAAATCCTAAATTTTCCTATTGTAATGGAAAAAGTAAATTATTCATTTGAAATAAAGAAAATTTCGGAGACGGTTGAGAAGCCCTGACATAAACTAATTCAATGTAATCTGCAGTTCATACGCTTAGAAAGTTTATTTTTTCAATTTAAATAAGTAAATATAGGATACGGCTAAGAACCCCTAACATTTAAACTAATTCAATGACATCTTAAAATGATATTCAATGAGTCACAATGACATTCGCTTAAAATGTAATTGTTCAATTTAAATAAGAATATATTGGTGCGGTTGAGAACATCTGTAATTTATACTAATTTAATAACATCCGCGATCTATACGATAAAAAATACCATATACATCGATAAATATAATACTATAAAAAGTTACTTTTTCCATTACAATAGGAAAATTAAGTATTTTTTAACATTTTATCGCTTGAACATTATTTCCGTGGACATTTTGTTGCGGGTACATTTTGTCAGTGCATTAATTTTCGGGTACATTTTGTCGTTGAACCTTTTGGACTTGCACCAATTGTCGCGTCCCCTTAACATATGTAAATGTACATTTTTCAACTACATGGTTATTGCTCATCCGCTTCGAAGGTTATTAAAAATGGTGCAGGCAAATTTGATTCCGCTTTGTAATTGATAATCGTCAATTTAATCATTGTTATAGAACTTACAACGCTTTTTTAAAGAATTGATTGACTTTCAAAGAGCATTTAATATGGAAATCTACAATAAAGCTTTAACAAATTTTCAGTCATAGCTATTCCGTAATTTAATATATAAAAATGCTTTTTTTTTTATGGTTTTATTCAGTGGTGGATTTAGGTCTCTAAAAGCCCGAGACTTAAAAATTTCTAGAAGCTTACATTTTTCTGTAAATGTACATATATACAAATATACTAGGCCAAGTTTCAAACTTACTCACCCCTCCCACTCCATAATTCATAACATATTTTCTAATTAGATATTTTTTACATTGTATATTTATATATTATATCATCATCATCATTCACAGCCATTCGCTATCAACGGGGACGCGACAATTGGTGCAAGTCCAAAAGGTTCAACGACAAAATGTACCCGAAAATTAATGCACTGACACAATGTACCCGCGACAAAATGTTCACGCGTCAAAATGTCCATGGAAATAATCTTCAAGCGACAAAATGTTCAAAAATCCTAAATTTTCTAATCGTCAGTGCACTAATTTTCGGGTACATTTTGTCGTTGAACCTTTTGGACTTGCACCAATTGTCGTGTAACCGCTATCAACTGCTGGATGAAGATCTCTCCAACATGCTTCCACCCGTCTCTGTTTTGGGCATTCTCATCCATCTCATCCCATACATTTTTCTGATTTCATCCACCCATCTACCCTGTGGTCTTCCTTGCACCATTTTATATTCTCTCGGATACCGTTCGAGCATTTCTTTCACTCATTCTTCTAACTACTGACCCGCCCACTACCATTACATTACAACGTATTTTATTTTCCATTACTTCTCGTTATGCCAAGCGTACAGCGTTCCATACCTATTTGGGTGCAATTGTGCATAAATATAATAAAGTTCATTGTTTTGTCAAAAAAACGTTAGTAAAAAAATTTTGCGACTTTGTATTAACTCTGTTCAATGAAAACCACGAGAAGGTGGAAGAATTTCCTATTTAGATTGATTTAAATAAAATATTTTCAACAGTTTGTGGACTAAAATTTTTTTTCGTGCTCAATGCATTTTCGGAAATGCATGCGTGCGCGCATAAACGCCCCCCACTGTCTTAATCGTCTGCGATATTTTGAGAGAAAAAATAAGTACAAAGTGAGGATTCTGAAATTCCTGCTATAAATTAGTTCTGACCAAATGTAAATATGGAATGACGAACTTTTTTTTTATTTTCTTCGAAAAGTGATTTAATTTTCATTGAACTGGTATATAAAAGTTTTAATAATTCCTCAAAAATTAATTTTTAAAAATGCTTATGTCGTATTACGTAGGGGGCCCGAGGCGAGCCCCCCCTCCCCCGCTTGTGCTTAAATCCACCACTGGTTTTATCAATTAAATAACACTAGTCGACAATTAATTAAGTCATCGAGTATGAAATAAAATCATTCAAACAATGTATAGATGTTCTAATTGAAGGAAAAACTGCTTGAATTAATTTTGACACTCACGGTTGTGTGTAAATTTATAATTATTTTATTTCCATTTAAAAAAAATGTAAAAAATTGTTGATTGGTGTTTTTTAAATGACCGCAATGTACTGGAAATATGTATGTAAATTTTTGCTATGTGTAATAGTCAATATTTTAAAATGCTTGTAGGTACATATAATACAATAGTTATGAAAATTAATTATTTTTACATTTACATTTCAGACATGGAAAGGAAATATTTTTGGGCTTGGACAGATTTCCAAAGCTATGTCGATTGTATGCTGGTCTTTTCAGTAATCGGTGCGACAATCACCTACTTTCTCATCGGCTTACCAATTTTCGTAGAGACGATAGGCTTTCTTGCGGTGTTCACCGAAGCGATGATAGGTGCACCGCAGATTTCCAAAAATCATCAAAATAAGAGTACCGAAGGGATGAGGTAGACCCTCACACTGTTTGATAACTCATCATTCTCAAGAACATATAACACTTACTTATATGTGAAATTCTTTATTTCAGCTTGAGTATGGTCATCATGTGGTTGTGTGGCGATGTCTTTAAGACTGTATATTTTCTTGTCAGAAGTGCTCCGCCTCAATTTTGGTTCTGCGGCAGCTTGCAAATATTACTAGACATCGTTATACTATTTCAGGTGATTGTTTACATCGCGATTGTGACTATCGGATCGATTTGATTGCAAGTGTGTGTTAATCTTTGGTCGATCGGTTGCAGGTGTGGTTATATCGACATAAGACGGCAGCTGCAAGAAGGGCTCGTCGTGGAGACTAGCAGTGGACTGAGACAGACTTATAGCAGATAACGTTCTATCCGAAACTTCCATATAATGACTTGCGTTTTGATTTTGTTTGTGTTAATTTGTTTTATGATTTCAATTTTAAGACGTTTGAGTCTAACTGGCTGTCTCATATGAAGTTCTTACTGTGATTGTCACACAAAATTTCCTCTTTATATGTATGTATTTCAGCCCCTACAGATTTATTTCTCGATAACACCCCGCAATGTTTTCCGTGTTTATAGTACGTAATCGATGACGTGAATATATAGTATTTAACCCTTTGCCTGTGGCAATAAATATAGCGAACAAGCCCTGTTTCGCGAATTTGGCAATGGGATTTCGACCTTAAATACAGATTTTAATATTTACTCAAGTAACCAGATATGTTAATTAACACATAAAGTATTATTTTAAACAATAAAATACATAATATATCTCGTAGATATGGATTAATTGTCAAATAATCATTCTTCATAATTGTATGAAGACGTGACGTCACATAGACGAGATTTCAGTATGGTTCCACAAAAAACTAATTTTTGACTGGTATATATTCATTTTAAGCAAATTGAATAGATGGCATTCAACTCTCAGTAATATATTGAACCAATTTTGAACCTTAAAACAGTTGAAATAGGCGCATATAAGGCTCAAAATCCCGTGCAAAGTTCAGAAATTCTATGGAAGACAGCCGCGCTACAGACTTGTCGCCCAAAGCTTCCATAGAAGACGGCCGCGGGCAAACGGTTAATACCGTCGAATTCTGTAAATTTATAATGTACGTATGAAATTATTAATGTGACAGTGTTGATATATATTTTTTCGTATTAGATTATATGCATACAGGTTCAAATACGGGTTGCTGTAAAACTATATTCATTTTATGTTGTGAATGTATCCATAGGATTTGTATCTGTAAAAAATTTTGCCGTAGCTACTGTGCACATTATTGATTTTATTCAGTATATCCCTTAAATATATATATAATATATATGTATTTATATTTAAAAAAATTGTCATAGTACGTATATTTATATGACATTACTTACTTGTATAATCCTTCCATTTGCGTGCTTAATTCGTTCCACAGGGATATTGTAAATGGAGTTTCTCACACTGAACATGTATGTATGTATGTACATCGTGGTGTATATTGGAGAATTGATAATATACAAAACTAATTTTTAATATGTACACTTTTAATGTGATTTTTATATCACTTTTTTTGGCTGAATACTGAATTTGGAGAATCTATTGCTGGCATATAATGGCCTAATGAGAAGGGGATGATGCCTCGGGCGCCATTTGTCACTAAATATCAAAAGGGTACGATTTAACTGCACATTGAGATAAATACTTTGTATTTTAAAAAAAATGTTTGTGCATTATTTTCAGTGCATTAAACAATCTCGTATTGTGCATCGAATAAAATATTTTGGCATTATAAAGTGACCATTAAAAAATATGAAATGATCATTCGAAAAAATAGATTAGAATAGTCGAAGCCAAGGTCGTCGGTGTCGAAGGTCGCAAGCTGAAGAGTAAAAAAGAAGGAATCCAGTAGAGAGAAGCGTTGATCGTTGTCGGTTCGTATTTTGTGTTCGTGAAATACACATTTACATAAGTAGCAAATATTTTTTTCAATGATCAATGTTTAAATTGTTCCCAATATCAAAATGTCATTATTTGTAGTAACTTAAGTTCATTTCGAAAAGTATAATGTGAGCGAATTCTTTTACAAAATTTGCCAAAAGCATTTAAGTTTATGAGTGTTCTTCGTAATCCGTCTGTCGAACATCCAGTCTTTTTTTGTATTGCTTGATTTGAGCAACGGATGTTGCATTTTGGACAATGCTTTCTATACACACATAAATATGCGTCTGAACACTTGGAAGAATACTACGAATGAATAAATTATAGCAATTTAATGTATTTTAAGTTATACAAACTTGAGTTTTATAAATCAAAATCATTACATTGTCTTCAGACAAGAGGACATCGTAAATGTATTTGTTTCATAGTAAATTTTATAAGTCGACAAATATGACAAAAAGAGGGATGTGTAAAAAAATTGCTTGCCCCGGGCGTCATTTACCCTCGCTACGCCACTGCTGGCATAGAAGTTTTGTGCTCTTCACTATCTGCATTGAAATGGTCAACTTTAACTGATCCACAGTTATTCTTATCCCATCTAGTCACTCGTAGGGAAATAAATTTGATGGATTACATACATAATTGTATACACTTATATATATAAACCAGAAACTCCTGATTTCTTATGAATTTTTGATATTATATTATATATAAAGTATGAAATAATCGAATGTGTAGACGTGAATGGAAGGATTATTTTAACACGCATTATGATCATTTATATCATTTGCGTGCATATGTATATTGTGAAAATAATTTGTAGTTTTTTTGGTTCGCCCTATTCAATGTGTATCTATCTAACTGTAATGATTCTATTAATTATTGCATCGTGTTGTACATAATTTTCATTTTGGGTGTTTTTTCAGCGATAATACTTTATATAAATATCTATATATATAAAATGTATATATATTTTTTTATAACTTGCTGTGACTAATTTGGAGTCTTGATTTATTTTGATAAATTTGCCATATTTTGAGTACATATAAAATGTTGCCATTTAGAATGGTTGTGGCTATTTGCAGGTACTATATCTGCGACAGGCGCAAAGCCTTCTGCGCATGCGTGTGAACTGTCACTGTCAGCGTGTTTACTGTTAAAATTTTGTTTTGCTTAAAATTTAGTTCGAACTCGCTAAGTCGCGAAATAGATAAATGATATAAATCTATTATAATAACGTGCGAAATTTATTTGCCTCATGTATAATGAACGATTGATTAAACAAGTCTAGCATACATTAAATGTAATAAATTACAATCGGATTAAAGTTCACGCGCATGCGCAGAAGGCTTTGTGCCTGTCACAGATATAGTACCTGCAAATAGCCACAACCATTTAGAATTTGTGTCTAGAGAGTGTTCAAATTGTAATAATTTAAAGAAAAATTGATTTTATTAACTACACACACTGTCAAATAAAATAGTAACTGCACTTAATTTAAATTTTATTATACAATAGCGAATTTTATTAAACTTTTTCGTTTGTCCGAGATATATCATCGTAGACTTTGTTAGCGAGTGATCTTACATATATAAATATGTATATTTTAAGTAGATCTGATTTCAATCAAAAGAGATTATTCTGTATATACATATATATATGTACTATAATATATAATGTGTGTGTAAATTGACAAATATATATATTAGATTTTGATAGCTTCGAATTGTTACTATTCTCGAAGTACAATTATTATTATATTGCAGTTTTGGTTAGCTCGTATTATCAATCATAGTTGTTATATTATACGTTTGTATAATATTTTTCATACGGTATTTTATACTGCAGTCATTCAACAAAAAGGATCCTTGAAAATCATGTTTTTTATATAAATATATAGATATTTGAAAAATGATATGAAAAAATGAATCTAATAATATATACACGTGTATAAATAAAAGTAGGTTAGAATTATTTGTAATGAATATTTAATTTATTCAAATGTACAAATGTTTATTTACATACAATGAATTTTAACGTATGTACAGTGGTATCCTTGTGTATCGAACTTATTCAAAATTTACAATCAAAATTAAATCCACTGGTTATACATATATTCTATTATACATATTTCAAATTGAATTCTGGGTTGTGTCAAGTCAATAAAATTCAATACGGAGAACAATACGATAAAACCATATCGGTCAGTTGGATGTGTGCATATCAAAATTTTAACTGGGACTAAAGCTTTTATAAATTTGATGAATATCTGGGTCGTTGGCATATGTATTCGCGTAAAGTGCATACACATGTGCATATTTATCGTGTATATTTTATTTTAATTAATGAATTTTTGTGTGAAATAATAGATTCAGAAATGCTCGGTCTGCTATTACGTATGCATATATATGTACATATGTGTTCTATTTCATTATAATTTCATATTATTATCTATTAGCAAAGCTAATCATAGTAATATATATTACACGTATTATTTAATTTTTTTACCACTCTTGTGTTATTTCATTCCAAATTTTATATATTTAAGAAATTATTTGGAAACACATTCCGAAATAACGAAAATTAATTCAAAATTTAACCTTGCTTGTTATTATTTGTTGTATTGTGATAATATTATATTTTAAATTTAAGATTTAATCTGCGACATCCACTTTGTAATGCTTATCGACAAACGATAGTAACATTTTTATTTAAGTTTTTAATAATTTATTTATTTATATGAATTTAATTTTTAAATATGCGACTAATTTTCCATCTCGATCAGTGTTTATTAAAGTTTTCGAACTGATACGCTAATAATACCATGTAATTGCTTTAATTGTATGAATGTATTTTGAGATAAGTTGAAGCGTGTTCCACACAAGAAACTTTTAGAAACACTGCTCTCTATTTAATGTGAAATAAATTAATTTAGTATATATGAAATATTCTTATAACCCATTTACAAATTTGTGTTTTAATGTATTGTAAGAAACCTGAGCTTCGTTACCATATTTTTTTCTATAAATAAACAATTTTCATTGTATTCCGTGATTGATTTTTACTTTTTGCCATATAAAATTATACACAGGTGTATTGTTTTTTTTTTTTAATATATATTTAAAACACTACATATTAAAATAATGTACAAAAAAAAATCACATCAAAATATAAATTGAAGTGTATACAAAAACTTATTTACACGTCTACGTAAATATTATATATACATTTGGTTTTAAAAAACATGGTAATTTATAAAATTATACGTATTATTAAAGTATAATAAAACAGTCTTAATCGGTGGGAACTGATGAGAGCGACAAGTCGCTCAAAGGTGGTGTTATTTCAACATTGTAATATACAGTCTTGTTCTTCATAAACGATGACGAATTGTCGAATATCACAGTATCTGAAAAAAAAACATACATAATACTAAAAACATCATCTCAAGATTTTCATTTAAAATTTCAACAAAGAGATGATTAATGCATACATGTTGCCGGTCCATTGACGGATATCAGACCCGTTTCTAAAGCGTTGCCAGATATTTTCTTAGGAGCTAAAGAGACGCTTTCTACACCTTCACCATCCAAACAATTGATTCCAAACTTGATATCGGCCTCTTCTACTCCAAACTCCCATCTATAATTACGAGCAGAATGTATACTCATTCCAAATAATTTATTTAAAGTTTTATCTAGGATGAACGTACTTTAAAAAGCAACCGGGTTCGGCACAGATTAGATCGACCGTATGCTTTTCTCCATTTTTGATCGTAACATTGTTGTAATTTGCCTTCTGCTCATCAGTCATCTGTTGGTTGTAGTAGTTTTTAGGTACTTTTCCACCAGGCTTGATCTACAATGTACACAATAAACAGAAAATTGTATTCCTACTTGTCACACCCATACGCAGAGAAATGTTATATTAATAGGCTTTAGGCGTCATATTGTTGTCAAGTGACGATTGTCCACAGACAATCCTAAATAATTTTAGCATCAGTCGTATTTGATGCTCGGTGCTCGACGTATGTCCGATAAAAACTTCTCTGTATGTTTATATTACTCGCAAGATGGGCAAGCATCGGTAAAAATTGCACAATGCATTCAAAAACACACAATAAACAACATGGGATACATTTTTGTAAGAAAATGTATCATATTTAAATTTATTTATTTATTTTTAATTTATACCAGGAAGGTATAACAGGTAACCCCAATGCGCCTTCCTGGCCAGAAATATTGTAAATTTTATACAAATACTATTAATATACAAAGTAAATACATATCAATTAACATCCATAGAGACATCTATGGTGAAATTTGTAAATTTTGCAGCAATTTTACAATTCGAGATTGCTGAAAATTCAAGATTTGCGAGAAAATGGGTAAGGTTGTCAATTTTTTGGAACCGTTTCAATGAAAATCAGATAAATTGGCAAACTCTGATAGGAAACGATCGACCTGGAGTCACAAATCTTAGGTCTGGCTAGCAGAAACCAGTGGGATTTTAACCCGTGACAACTTTATTCAAAGCATCTATCTATTTTGCTGGTTCATCATTTAAATTATCATCTTTCATTGTTTACAATACAATAGTATGAATGACATACCCGTGATGAACATTTAGGATCACCGTCTGGATCTACTTGTGTTCCGCCAAAGTGTTTCGGCAATTGATCAGGATCGATGGTTTCCAAGAGGACAGGTTGCCATTTTTTCGGATCGGCCTTATGAATCTTGATTTTGCTCATCGTGTACTCGTTGATGAACTTCTTCACGATTGCGAAAGCAAGGGAAAATACCTTAGGGGCTAAAAACGTGAACAAATCAATATTAGTGTTCATTAAAGTAAATTTAATACAACTCGTGCACTCACTATTGACTATGTGGCACATCTTTAAAATTTCAGGATAGTTAGCTTCGTACATTTGTAGCAGAGATATCACCAATTCACCGGCTGAAATGGAAACCATCAAATAAGATTGTATTATATACATATATAGTATCACTGTACTGATGCATACCTGGTCTCCAAGCATACTGTCGCATGGAAAACCCTTCCATATCCATAACACATACTAATTGCCTAGCATTAGGACCATTCTTTTCGCTTTGTTCCAATGCAAGCTTCAAATAATATTCCAGCACTTTGATGATCATGCGGATCATATCGCTTTTGGACACCGAATGCAACAAACCCCATAAATCCAAACCGGCAAATGGCACTATTATAACTACAACCAATCGAAACAATATATTATATTACATATATGTACATGTTAAAATATAAAATGAATTGTACACTACATACTTGGAGACCCGTCCTTATCAAAACCAGCCAATCCACTAGGAAAATGCTTTTTGATGACTTCTGGTGGTTCCCACGATGGTAGCATTGTTTCAATGGCCCACTTCTCTCTCCACGACATTGACTGAAATTAATTGTAACTATTGTTTAGTAAAAATGTAAAACGTGCAGTAAACAAATATCAAACGTATCAAACTAACATCTCTTAGCATTTTCTCGGCCGCTTCAGCATTCCAGGACCGAGCTGCAATGTTCAAAATCGGGTTTTGAATGTACTTACATTATTTAAAACAATAAATTGAATCAAATATGATGTTCAATTACCTCTAAGCCACCTGAGCAAAAAATAATCATTGTGTTCTGTCTTATTACAAACGTCGGACACACTGCGTCGAAACTGAAAACAGAAAAATAAACACATTACAGTAATAATTTTTAGTATTAAGTTCCCATTAACGATAGGTTTTTGAGCTCTTTTTCCTATTATGCTATACATTAACATTAGAATAATATAGTACTATGATTACTAACCAAATTAAATTAAATTGTAAAATAGAAAATGATCAGTAGATCAGTAGCTATTAAAATAGATATAAGATGTATTATGAACATAATTTCGTAATAATAAAAAATTAAACATCTTTTCATACAAAAGAAATTGATTGAAACCTCATCAATTGCAATGATATGCAAATGACTACATTCAAATAATGCGTTTTAAATTGAAATGTCAAGGCCAATATTTAGTTTCACGTTTACAACATTACAATTCTTAATGATGAACCGTACCTACTAAATATGGAGAAAGTGAAAGTGTCAAAATTTGAATAAGTAAGCAGTAATGATATCGATAAGCAATAAAAATAACAACTCAGGTCCTATTACTTTTGCATACACAATGAGTCGCTTGACTAGCAACGGTCGTCATTAGTAAACAACATTCAATTACAGACTATCAAAAATGTCGGTGACCAAACGCAGCGCGGTGAGTGTCATATCAGAATCTTACAATGACGGCCCCAGGATTGTCATGGTCTCCGAGGGTTCAGATGACAGCGACATGTCTTCAGCATCTGGCACGTCCTCGGACGAAGACCAGGCCGGCGACTCGCAGAAGACCACCAACTTCTCACCAGAGTATTGGAACATCCAGAAGCTTATCAAGTATATGAAAGCTGGCAACCAGACAGCCACAATGGTCTCCTTGTCTTGTCTGAAGGACCATGACCTGACGACAGAGATGAGTCAAATGGCCATTCAGGATGTTGGAGGTCTGGACGTGTTGGTCAACTTGCTCGAGACCAAGGATATGAAGTGCAAGATAGGAGCCCTGGCAGTCCTCAAGGAGATCACCTTCAACCCTGACATCAGGAAAAAAGTCACCGATCTGGGCACGGTGCCTCTGTTGGTGGTGATTTTATCAGATCCTACCAAAGAATTGCAGATTCTGGCTGCTGAGACTATAGCTAATCTCGGGAAAATAAAGAAAGCTAGAAAATTTGTTCGGAAAAATAACGGAATACCGAAACTTGTAGATCTATTGGATATATCTCTTAGGTATTATGTAATTATTGTAAGTATGATATATTCATTATGAATGGACCGGACCGGTGGGTTATTTCAGATTTTAACAGGGTATAAAATATCTGGTGGATTGGGGCTGATATGTTTAGGTTTGTTGGGCGATCAAGATCATTAAATTTGTTCTAGATTCTTACTGATTTCAAATTGCTTTAGTTAATGGCAAGATGTTAATTAATTGTGCCGCTTGTTGTTTCCTGATTACATCTAATTTACTCTTTTGCAATAGTTGAATATTTGCTTTTGAAATATTCATTGCAAAAAGTTGTCACTAACAACTTTTCTTTAGAATTACTTGAAGAAAAACGTCATGTTTATAAAATGTTGATTTATATGAGGCTTAAATTTTCGAAATTGATGAAACTTGAAGTTACATAAACAGCTAAGATTTAAATGCTAATTTATTAACTTTGCTAAAAGATTTCTGATTTTATCTAATTTATTTTGTTGAAAAATACATATCGATATAGAAAAAGCTGCCAAATATTCATATTATATGCTAAAAATAATTTTCTTCGTTTATTTCCCTCTTGAATAGATTGGTGGAAAGTATAGGTAAGTATTCAATTCAATTATTATTATAAGAAGTAATAGGGCAAAATCAAAAATGGTCTTTAGATAGAAAGTTAATACAAAAAAAGGCAATATTTATATCATTCCACGGCAGAGTATACATAGAATATATTTTATAATCAAGTTTAATCAGCACTCAAATGATATATGTATAATATTTGTACATATTAGTATCTATATGTAATTATAACGTTTGTTAACTTGTCAATCATATACTATTTACAGTTGTTTGACAACAAGTCGGTCCGAACTGGACGAGGAGGAGTGCATATCTTTGGATTTAGCCAGAGCTGGCACCAAAGCACTATGGTCTATGTCTTCTTCGTGTAAAAACAGGGATTACATGAGAAAGCATGGTACAGTGCCACTTTTTGCAAGACTGTTGAAAACGATCCACATCGATATTGCCATACCGACAATGGGTACTTTGCAACAGTGCGCCACTGAACCTGCCTTTCAATTGGCCATCCAAACCGAAGGGATGATTCCAGACATAGTGCATCACCTTTCAGGAGACAACAACGAGCTGAAGGTGCAGACCAGTATACTGGGTGTTGGATCCTCGGTGTGTCTAATTCAATAATAACGGTTTAATCTTTAGATGTATTGCAGTCTGGTGATTTACAAGTGTGCTGAAGATGAAGGTACCCGAGATGGGGTGCGAACTGCTGGAGGACTCGAGCCGTTGGTGAACGGAGCCGGGTCTGTGTTTCCTTCGGAAGGTGGAAACTCCGATGAGGACGGTCCGAGCGAAAGGGAACTGCTCACGGCTCTGACCGGAGCTTTGTGGAAATGTTCTGCTGGAATGGCCGGTGCCCGTTGCTTGGACTCACTAGCTGCAGTGGATGTCCTGGTTCGCTTGCTGGAGTATTCCAGCGATCAGGTCCTGACCAATGTGGTAGGAGCTCTGGCCGAATGCACCAAATGCCCACCCAACAGAGATAAACTCAGAGTAGCAGAAGGAATACCACTTTTAGGTTAACGCTATGTATTTTGAACACAACATAGTTACATATCCAAACATGATTTCTATATAATAATTTTGTTTTTAGTAAATAAATTGAAATATATGTATAATTCCACTTAGAATTTCAAAATTTTAAAAGTGGGACTAATTCTTGCGCATAGTTTGAATTTGTATTGTAGACACGTACATAATATACATTGTATGTATATTGAGTAAGACAATCTATTGCAGAATAAAGAGCAATAAAATTATTTATGCTTAGGATTTCACAATCATTTATTTTATCAATTGCTTCTTCAATTTTATGGAATTTTGATTTCTAAATAATTTTAATATACGTTTGATTACTAGCAAGCCTATTGCCTTCATATGTATTATTATATTCAGGGCAATTATAAAACTTGATTTTATGTGGATATTTATCATCATTATTTTGAAGCAGTAAGAATTTTCGTTGTAATTAAATACTGTTTTTGTTTCCCTGGAGAATTATACCTTCGTATATGTATTGTAGTAAAGAAGAAGAGACAAAGAAACTATTTAATTGCGTCTCTTTGTCTGAAGAAGAAAGTTTTTGATCTGTGAGTTTTGCCAGTATGACATATGGATGTGAAATTTGAACATTAAATGCCAAAATGTTGGGTTTGGTGCAAACGATCGACAAGCGCCAGACAGACTGAACCACAGATTAACTGGATGGCTGCTCTAAACGCAATTCTAGACTTCACGAATGATAGATTGCACATCAGATGACGAGTAACCTTTCGATGTGCACAGATGCAATTATTAAAATGGTAATTATTCAAATTTAATTGGATCTTTCTGCCGAGTTTAATAAGGCAAAATTCGGAACTAAAGTATCGGGAGCACAGAACGTATACAGGGTAGGTATGTCGGGACTGTCGTTAATCTGTGATTCAGTCTGTCTGGCGCTTGTCGATCGTTTGCACCGCATCGATTTTGCCAGTATGACACATGGATGCGAAATTTGGACATTAGATGCTAAAATGTTTCATGAAGGCTTAATGATAATGTACAATGTAGTCAGCAAAGTATGGAACATTATATTCTCGGTATTGTGTGTAAGATAAAAAACTAAACACAGATAAGAAATTGAAAACAAAACGGAGAGATTGAAATATCAGTCTTATTTCTAGAAAAAATAACAAAAAAAAGTAATCGAATGGTACATAATGGCCATAAGAATAACACATAAGCCAGCAGTATGGCTCGGTGGTTGCGTTTATATTTAGCACCGAGAGATTACTGGGTTCGACCCCGTGCTAATCTTTAATACTGCTAGTTAGACTTGGATATTTGTGACTACAAGTCGATGGTTTCTTATCAGAGTTTATCTGATTTATCTGATTTTCATTGTTGAAACGGTTCCTCGAATTGGCAAAAATCATCCTACCAGCCGTCACAAATATCTGATTTTGATTTATGTACAATATGTAAAAATGTATGTACAAGTCTAAATCTATTGGTGGCTCAATGTATTAATTAGTTAATTAATTGTTAATTTCGTGTTCTTCGGCCTCTAGAAATACAGTGATCTAAGTAACAAAAATGCTGCAGTGTTTGTAATTAATTAATTGATTGTCCACAGACAATCCTAAATAATTTTAGTATCAGTCGTATTTGATGCTTGGTGCTCGACGTATGTCCGATAAAAACTTCTCTGTTTGTTTATATTACTCGCAAGATGGACAAGCATTGGTAAAAATTGCACAATGCATTCAAAAACACACAATAAACAACATGCGATATAGTTTTATAAGTGAATTGATCCGATTGTATTCCGTGCGTTGTAGCGTATTTATAGAGACGTGCCGCGTAATATTGACAACAACTATTTATTCGTAAGGGCCCTTCTAATATTATTACATTTCTCTGGGTCTACCTGTTAGGCCTTCCTGGTATATATCTATGTAAAATAAATAAAATAAAATAAAAATTATAAAGTGTAAAATAGACCTTCATTCAGCATAGTAGATAATGAAGAACGAACGGTTTCAAATCAAAGTGATATAATATTACAAATTACATATGTACATGTACTTATTTAAGTTTTTGTTTTTTGTCCTATATACATATATAATGTTTCAATGTACTTTATATAAGTTACTTTTTAACTTTTTAGTTCAACATTTGAACAGCAGTCACAAGCCCCTTCTAGAGAACGTCACCCTAGTTCTGACGGAGTGTGCTAAAGACCCAGAAAGCATGTCTCAAATTGAACGGTTGGATGGTGTGCGTCTTATATGGTCTCTTTTGAAGAACGATTCGCCAAGAGTTAAAGCCAATGCTTGTTTGGCACTTTGTCCTTGTGTGGAAAATTCAAAAGTTAGTTATGTTCCTTTCCAGTTCTTACATGTAGATGGTTCTTTTTGATCATTTATTACAGCTCGGATCAAATTCGAATTGAATAAATTGAGATTCCGTTCATAAATTTGCATATTTTACGGATGTGGTATTTCCAAGGTTCATACGGTCGATTGCCTCTTTATATATGTAGTGTTACAATGAAGGGTGTCAGATAAAAAAAATCATCGTGCTGATTTTTGGAAGAGTTTTGTGCAGAGGATCGATACTTTTGGTTATTGCATAGATGTAGAATAACCTAGATATGCCATTACATACATTACAGATAAATTTATGTATATGTACATGCACTGAAGTTTTATTTTATTTATAACTTTATTTTATTGAACACTCCGCGTGACAGTAAACCAAACTAATAAAGCCATATTAAGAAAAAAATATTTAGCTATACACACTATATTAAACTACAAATGTATGTTACTATAATAAAACCATCATTAACTATTACAATATTTAAACATTAGTAGCTTCCACAAGGACAAATTTTAAAGCTGACACTTTAATATTTAGTTCATTGTTTGTAGTTTTAAACTTAATGTCGATTTCTGAATTTCCTTCCGTGTGCATGGTCCAACAGGGTGATCGGCTTAGAGCGTCATGGCGTATCTATGGTATTCTATATCTATGGGTTATTGTAAATACTATATTTTACTAGTGTTGTGCCCGTTGATAAAATACTAATACATATTTCTAAGCACAACATATGTATACTCCTGGCATTCTAAAATTTGTTTTTTTGAAATCTCCATACTGGTAGACGCGTTAGTCACATACCCACATACATACATCCGTTTTTATATATTTATTATTATAATGTGATTAAAAAGGAAACAATTTTAATTGTGTAATATCGTCAATAATTGCAAAAACATGAAACAATTTTTAATGTATTTCAAACACGATCATAATTGGCTTGCGATAAACCATTCACACATAATATACAGTATGCAATTATCGACGTACATAATTTGACTAATATATGTATGTATGTATAACTTAATTGTCAATATACAATATGTTTGATTTGATTCTGGCACAATCAGAATTTAAACATCTTATTGAACAAAATAGTCAATAGGTTGTACATATGTAAAATTTAAAGGATTCTGGAGTACAAGTGAGGAGTTTCGTCGGTGGCCTTGAGCTGATTGTCTCACTACTCCAATCTCCTGACAACACTGTATTGGCTGCTGTCTGTGCGGCCATAGCTACGATAGCCAAGGACAGGGAAAACCTAGCCATCATCTCAGACCACGGTGTGGTGGCCAAGCTTGCCGCTTTAGGTGAGTCATCAAAATTATACGCTTGATTTGTTTATTTCAGCATTAAATGAAGAGAAAAATAAATTACATATATGACATTGAGTTTTTCGCGACTTTTGTAGTATGGAAACGTCTTTCTTTACGTGATAATTGACGGGTGATTCTAAACAGCGATTTTTCCAAGTGCTAATAAGTACCATAAGATGACGACCGTGATCTCTGATACTTCTTTGTTATGTCGCTGAGGTAATTACTTGGTTGTTATTTTATTGTTTATCTCGATTGTATATAGTAGGTATACTATATTCACGATATTTGTATTTCATTCGTTATTTGTCTACGTAATCGTTTCGATACATACAATTTTAGTTATTCTAATGCACAAAACAAACAGTTCTCAAGTTGTGGTGGTGCCCTTTGGCCCTACCAGATAAAAGTATGAATACTTTTTTTTTTGTGCAGGTTCTGAATGAAGTACATACATGGTGTTTTAGTTGCTTAACCACTTAATCGCCACACGTTTGTAGAAACCGATTCGATTATTTTATTACATGTGTTTAGTGCCAATCCTCTTGAATATACTAGTTGAATATACAAACTAACGAAAAATATTGATATTTTTCAATTTCATTAGTATCACAGGATACTTTTAGATGTCGCTGTGAAGAAACTAAAATTAATTTCGAGCCATAGCCTTAAATACGAAGGAGCGCGCACCGGTGTTCTTATGGCGATGAAGTGGTTAAGACTATGGAACGGATGGTATTCGTAAAAAAGTATATTTGGATAATGCTTTTAATTGAATGTCGAGCAGATGTCGTTATAAATTTATGCATTGCGATCGAAAATAATCCATATTCATTATTGTTGGATCGACCAATATTCAAATTTTAGTCAAATGTCAACAAATATCACTTTCATCCGAGGTATTCATGCGTCTGATATTATTATAGGTATATAAAAGCCGTTTTTTTCCGCGCGTTTTCTCCGATCTATTAAATGCTGCGGATAAACGTTTCGGTCGACTTTCTAAAAGTGTAAAATGATATAAAAACAATTGCGTTTTCGGTTTCAGTGAACACTGTGGACGACGAATTGAGGCATACTTTGGCGAAGGCAATTGCTTACTGCTGCGAATGGTCCAGCAACCGAGAGGAGTTCGGAAAGTTGGGTGCCATCGAACCTCTCGTCGGGTATATGACTTCCAAGGACCTCAGGGTTCACAGATCGACGGCTCTGGCCCTGTATCATCTGTCGTATCACTCGATGAACTGCATCACCATGCACCAGGTCTTTGTGATTGTTTTTTTTTTTTCAATGTCGAGTGGATCTTAATTGGACTTCGAGGTTTATGCACGGCTGGAGTACAACCGAAGCAAGGTCGTTGAAAAGTGATTCGTTCGTACAAGTTGTAGGTACACTGCTGTGTACTTCACCTACCTTGACCGATAAAAGTTGAGAAACCGCTGACGAGTCAGCTGTTGCGAAACTTTTCCTTTCCATGGTGTTTGCACTGCAGTTGAGATGCATTCAATGCTATGATTTTTCTTGGAATTAAGGTTATTTTAGGAGATTTTGTAATTTTGGTCAGAATTGGTATGCACCTACTTCAAAATAAGGAAAATTTCTATAAAACTTTTCATGGACTCTTCATTAAAATTAGTAGTTTGGGTGATAATTGAATTCAAAAACTTAAAAAAAAGAGGACACCTATAAGGGGAAGTACCATTTCCAGTCAACTTAAAAATTTACGTCGTGTCGATAAGAATTTCAGTAACCGATACTAAGTTTCAGTTCGATAGGACTAACGGTGTTCAAAAAATCCCCAAAATACACACACTCGGACACATACACATTTTTTCTAGATCATAAAAACGTGATCAGTAATCGATTCTGAGTTCGAATCAGTCAAAATCTCGAGTTAGAATTTTCGCATGATCAAAAAACTTCATCTATTGTTACTACGTACATAGATAAAGTAAAAAAGAATATCACGATAATTTTTCTTAATTAATATTTAAATGATTTTTTTATTACATAAGCAGAATAGGCGAGTGGTTAGCATATAATGCTTTGAACAACGTGGTCACGGGTTCAAATCCCACTGGTTTCTGCTGGCCAGACCTTGGATTTGTGACTCCAGGTCGATCATTTCCTATCAGAGTTTGCCAATTTATCTGATTTTCATTGAAACGGTTCCAACAAATTGACAACCTTTCCTATTTTCTTGCAAATCTCGAGTTTTCAGCAATCTTGAATTTCGCAGAATTGTATAAAATGCTGAAAAATTTACAAATTTGACCATAAATATATCTGTGGATATTAATTGATATGTATTTACTGAATTTCGCTGAATTGTTTGAAAAAATGCTGTAAATTTACAAATTTGACCATAGGTCTCTGTGGGTGTTAATTGATGTAGAATTAATGGGTGACCGTAAAAAAGTCGACAGTGAAAAAGTCGAAAATGTTCGTTAACCATGCTTACATATGAAAAACGGTTAGTATATATGTATATCAGTGGCGTGCGGTAAAACTCTCTCTCCCCCCGTCGTACATCGTCACTTAATTTGCGCGAGCAGGATACAACAGGAACAAGAGGAACAGGCTTTTCCTCCCGTATCCTGCGCGCGCACATTAAACAAGGCTGTATGACAAAAATAGAGATAATTTCACCGCATGCCACTGATATACATATATATTATATATACATAGTACCGTTTACCATGCACCCTTTTTTTAATCTTTCGACTTAAGATCTTTCTATTTTCGATCTTTGCCTTCCGATATTTGTTTTTTCGACCTTTTCACTTTCGGTGTCGTGAGGTAGACCCAGAATTACTTTGTAGAATACAAATAATACTTGTATCAAATATGCAATGTTTCTGGGGAGGAAGGCGCATTGGGATTACCTTTTAGGCCTTCCTGCTATAAATTTAAAAGTAACAAAATTTTGCATAAAATATTTAAATTTTATAAAATATAAAATTAACCTAAAATGTTTTTACTAGCATAATTGCATGCGCATCTTCTTATTTATTAAATATCAATTAAACGCTTGATGATATCTTTTAATTTTCTTAAAACAAAATATAAACATGTTTCAAATGCACATTTATTATTAGCCTAATCGTGCGTGTCTGTTTATAAAATAAATCTAACTCGATTGCTTGTTGTTGTACAACATTCTGGTCTAAATTGCTAAAGGACTTAATAAGTGTGTTTATTGATCAATTTCAGGCTGGAGTAGTAAAATTTCTGTTGGAGACCGTCGGGTCGATGGATGAAGATCTCCAGGAAGCTTCAGCCGGGTGTTTGTGCAACATCAGAAGATTGGCTCTGGACGTGGACAAAGTCAAACTTTGTCTTTAAAAAATGGACTCTCGACAAAAAAGCATTTGTCTCAAATAAATATTGACAAGTTTATTGACACCGTTGAACTATGCATGAGACACAAAAAAATAAGATAATAGAAAATACCAAAATCGTTTATCGTGGCTTCAAATTTATTCAATATATTTTTCCTTATCGTTCACGGAATATAATTACATCAGAATTAAATGTCATGTGTCGCATTTGAAATTAATAAACATATTATGCAATATTTTTGATATCAAACTGTACCTTAATATATGTATGTACATAACTATCTAATCTATAATTTCAAAAGAGACTTTGTATGTATGTAAGTTTTAGTTCGTAGAATCCGTGACGTTAAATTTAATATAAAAACAATTTAATATTCGAATAAATTTAAATAAAATAAAACTATTCAAATAAAATGTTTCAGCGGTTTATATTACAAATACCGAGCGAAGCCGGGTAAGACCACTAGTATTTAATATTTTGTATTTTAATTAAAATTCTACCAACCACTTCGCGTCCGATCATTAAAATCAATGAATTCGTCCATTGAACTAAAACTGACAAAAAAGCATCAACAAATTAGCAAGTAGTCAATTTCGAGTGTTTCGCACGAGTGACTCAGATATATAAAAAAAACTTGCACGCTAATTTGATTGGGAAAATTGATCCTTTTTTTATCAAATCTATGCCCGTGATTTTGTTCGTTAGTTTCAATGATGCTAATTTGCCGCATGCAATCGAAATTCCGACCGTAAGCTTTCACTGGGATTCGTATGAAATTGTTCTGAATTATTTTGTGATAAACATTACAAATTTCATTCATACTGTAATTGAACGTTTACACATCAATATACGCAGTTACAATCATAACGTGCACGGTGCATTTAAAAACTTAAAAGAAGATGTGTCACGTTACAATGAAAGCGAAAGTATTTTCGGGGGAACCAGTCGTTTACCTTGATTTAATGTTGCTAGACCTGCTTTCGTATAGGGCGCAGGGCAACATTATTAATCGAAATCTTACTACATAAAAAAATTCGAGATAGAGAACCGACTGCACAATAACCAGTTCTTTCAACTTCGGTAAATATTTGGATCACTAGAAACATCATGCACACGATTAACATAACTGAATGCGCAAATCGTATATAAATATTCATTTAATTGTTTAGTGTACCGAAAAAATCGGTGCAGCCAACGTAATCTATATTTGCACATACATATATGGTACTTGTGAGCAAAATAACTGTCGTAGGGAAATTAGAAACCAGAAATGAAAAAAAAAATACCCTTTACTAGAAACTTCACTTTTTAGTTTTATGTAGTTGGGGACCAATTCAAACACATATCAATACGGAATATAAACAGTCAATCAAATCAATAATGTATCGTATGATTTTTTCAAATTAATTGCGTGTCATTTATAACTTCCTGACCGTACAAAAAAAAAATGTAAACGATCATAAGGGGGACTTTTACTCATAAATGCATCTTGATTCGATTCCGTGACCAGTCGACGCTTCGTACCGAGACAACCTTACTCCAATTCTTCATTGGAATTAATGAGTATCGCATGAAACGTTCTGTTTTAATTCGACACGATGTTTATTGTATATATCTTTGTATATTTTTAAGTGTGTTAGGTGCGTTGACTCGGATGTACGATTGGAAAGTGTAAAGAAACGATGCCGGTACCGTTTTAGAATCGCCTTCGAAATGGTACCTTTCACATGGTAAAAATAGTAGTAGAAATAAAAATGATACAGAGAAATTGCCGATGTTGTGCTCTAGAAATGTCAGTCGCACAGGTCATCTTACGACCAAAACGACCGACAGCGCCAACGGTCAAATTTTAAATTTTGGCGGCTCGCGAACGATGTTGAATTGCAGTAACAAATACTGTATGTTATCTATGTATCTATAATCGATTGATAATAATGTAGCCACAAATGTCTAATTTCAAAATCCTTATACATACATACATTCTGACGTTATTTTCACATGCATTTTGCAAATGTTTTTCCGTGAGAATTTGACGGTGCATTTTTCCCATATCCATATTTATGTACAGTCAATTAAGCAGACTCATTTGACCAAACTAGTTAATATTGCCATTGTGAAACATTTTGACAATTCTTATAGGTACATGTGTTAATACTTTTCCTTACAATGCATACATATGTATATATGTACATATGTTATTTCAAAACGAATCTAATATATAATTTCGAAAGAGACTCTGTATGTAAGGTTTGGGTGGTGAAATCTGTGACGTTAAATTTAATTTAAAAAAACAAATGAATATTCAAATAAATTTAAATAAAATAAAACTATTCAAATAAATTTAATAAAATGTTTACTATTAGATTAGCCATGTTTAGGCGGTTTATATTACAAATACCGAGCGAAGCCGGGTAAAAGTTGGACTATACTTTTGATTCCTTGCATTACAAATTTAGCATGCAATTGATTGCACGATTTATATTCAATTCTAAAAAATTTCCACTTCGATATTTTTAGTCAAGTATTTTTTGTGAATAAATTACTTATAATATTATGGAGAATAGTATTGAAAAAACTTACATCATACTTATTATTGATGAATATTTCATTAGACGATGAGTTTTCATACATATATTATGTACATAAAAATAATTTTAAATAAATCACTTAAATGTATTTTTTAAATATTTTTTTTGAAATTATCATAATCTCCAAAATGGTGATGATAGATTAGACAAGCTTCAATAACAGAGTAAGTCATAAATATTCATATACATATGCTTTGTTGTAATAATTATTACATAAAAAAACTTGTAAAATAGCAGTATTATGGAGCATATTTTACATATAATTATTATAATGAACCCATATATTCATTGTTATTGTTGTTTTTACACATCAATGTCAAAATTTACAGCAATTTTTTTCAACAATGTATGATATAAGTTATCGCATGAAAATATTTCTAAATAAATATCTGTCTCAAATTCGATAAGATAGAATTGAGATTAAAAAAATCAGAACAGTATCTTTTTATCAATCAAAATATATTAATTTATTGAATTTAATTTAATTTGATAATTATTATTGATATCCAAATATGTACGTTTTATTCCTCGTAAAGCCTTCAAATGGTAGAAATTACAATAAACGTATCGTAAGGTATGTCAGCATAAGAAGTTTCATATATAAAAGCGAAGGAAAAACAAGTTTATTTAATGTTGTTTATACCTATTTTTTTATTTTATTTATGACCTTAGTACTTTTTGCTTTATTAATACATGTAATAAACATACCTTCATTAATGCGAATCGCTGATCATCGTCCAGATTCATCCCGGGGTTGTTGACGGGAGCCATTTTCCGGAAAACTCGCTCGGAAAATCTACGATTAGGGAAAATACCTCGACGCACCGCAGGCCGTGTTCGACTGACAAATGTTGTGGTCCGGTGAACCTGCAACAGAACCGACAAGGTTGCTCGGCACACAACCACAGCTTCTCAAACTGTGGCCGTAGCCAACTACGTGAACCTCTTACTAAATGGCGAGTTTTAAAAAAAAACATTTTCGCGGATGTGTAGCGATTTCAGCAAATTGGCAATTTAGTCACGTACAATTGTAAGTATTTGTGCTGTTTTATCGACAAAAAATGTATACTAGGAAGTATAAAGACCATAAACAAAGTACAAATTTGTTGATTGCACACATTCATTGAGAACGTTTTTATTTTTGTCTCATGAGTCATATGAGTCATAAAAACTCACAAAAGAAACTACACAAAAGAAATTCGGCTTTATACTTGCAGTCATACAGATTAAAAAATGAAAAATTTCGAGCCGTCTATTTAGTGATTCGCAACTTGATTAATAAGTTTTAAATCGTTTTATAGGTACATATACATACATACATATATACCTATATTCCAGATAACAACAATAATGATATTGAAAATAATCGTAATGACTCCCCAGCAGTGGCGAAGCCATGAATTTCGGGACCTAAAGCAACATTTATTTAAGACCCCCCCCCCCCTTAATCTCACACTTAAAGTGATTTTAAAAATATGAAATGTAATAATTCAAACTGTATGTTGATTACATATTTACATAGGGTTATGACTACGATTTAACGGTGCATTAAAAATGCCTTTTATCCATAGAACGAATCATTTGAGCATTAGAATAAAAGAAATTGCGCATTAAATAAATATATATTTTTGTTAAATAAAAAATGTTACATTGAGCAATATTTTATTTTTAGTATGAAATAAAAAAATGTTTCGATCATTTAACAATTAAAAAGTGCGCACTTAAAGGTAGAATTGAAAAACTCCTATGATTTCAACTATGTACAGCAAATTTGCAGTTTAATTCGCAAATTCTTAGGTATTCTTGAGAAAACATTTTTACAAATTACTGGATGGTTTGGTGTGTGTAACAATCTTCAAATTATTGTAGAATTCGAAGTTAATTCAGAATGTTTCCAGCCAACTCATGTACATTATATGCCACAGTTTGTTCTCTTCTTCTGTGGCACATACCAATGTCACCTCTTGTAAGGGTAAACGGATTATTCTGCAAAAAGTGATCTTGCACACGTCACTAAGATCTCGATCACGAAACATCTGGCACTCAAGTTCTCGTTAGTACAATATTGCACCTGGGTGGCTTTCGATTGATGGATTTTTTGGGTGCCAGATGTTCCGTGGTCGAGATTTTAGTGACCTGCGCGAGATCGCTTTTTGCGGAATAATCACCGAACCGTTGTAAGAGGCATCAAACTCCTTAACCAGATTTCTGTTAGCGTGGATTCGTTTAATCTAAGATATTCTGATCTGGTAGAGGGATTGTTTAGTTTGAGATCATAAATGTGTTATAATATTTTATTTGTCTTTTATATTATCTTTATCTTTATTTCTTACCACATTTTGTTTTGGTTGTGGCTATTTGCAGGTACTATATCTGCGAATTATTGGCTATTTGCAGGTACTATATCTGCGAATTATTGGCTATTTGCAGGTACTATATCTGCGAATTATTGGCTATTTGCAGGTACTATATCTGCGACAGGCGCAAAGCCTTCTGCGCATGCGCATCCGATTATAATTTCTTACATTTAATGTATGCTAAACTTGTTTAATCAATTCATTATACATATATGAGGCAAATCAATTTCGCACGTTATTATAATATTATAGATTTATATCATTTAGCTAGTTCGCGGCTTGTACTTGTATGTAGGTATTATACGTTGTACATATATGTTAATAATTTTCTAACAATTAATAATATTAACTAATTTGGATTATATTTCTTACACTACGTCACTTTACGAGTTCGAACTAAATTTTAAGAGGTTTAAAACAAAATTTTAACAGTTAACACGCTGACAGTGAATTTGCAGATATAGTACCTGCAAATAGCCACAACCTTTTGTTTTTGTATCTTACATATGTATATTTATTCTTGTATCCTTTTTTATGCTTAGCTATTGTGACGAATTGGGGCAATCCTGTAATGTCACTATGGCAAAATTGTAAATAAAATAAAATAAATATTTTTAATATTATTATTATTAAATTTTTTTAATAAATATGAAACACTTATACTTGTACATGTCAATTTATACTTCACAGAAATGAAAACGTATCACATATCTAGAGAGATACTGTATTTATTATTATATTATGATTTGCTATGTCTGTATATTACCGCCACCGGTATTATGTGCGTGGGGTTGTTCAAACATGTTATCTCCAAAATTTATAGTCGATACTTTCGGCATACATATGTACCTACATACATATATGTACTATGCAGTTTAAGAATCGTTTTGTTCATTTATCATAATTTTTAATTTATTTTTCTTTTGTATGCTAGATAAAAAATCTCGACTGGGCTATAATATGAAACCAATGCATGCATGATTGATTGTATGTACTATGTACACAAACATAATAGATACAGATAGTATTATTAACATGTGTTCAAAGGTGATATAATCACAAAACATTATTTCATTGATTGTAAACAGATATTTCATTGATTGTACGCTTACGCCACACTTTTTAGTGAAAGTATTTTATTACTATGTTGAATTAATTTTGAATCTTGCAATACTACTGATGAAAAAGCCATGACATTTTATTACCATGATTTTAATGGCGTTCTAAATACTCATCAAGTCAACAGCGTGCAATCATACATAATATGGTGTCTCATACACGCACCATTTTTAAGTTAATGCATTTTATTTTTCTATATATGTACAGTAAATTGATTTAACGTTTTTTTTTATATACTAAGAAGCTAAAATAATGAATAAAAATAATCTTTGTATTGATTTTTTTAATCGATTATACATAACCAGCGGCGTAGACTAGTAGTAAGCATATTATGCTGTCGAGCAGAGTGGGCACGAGTTCGAATCCCACTAGAGTCCCGCTGCTGGCCCGACCTTGGTTTGTGACTCCAGGTCGATCGTTTCTTATCAGATTTTGAAAATTTTTCTGATGTTCATTAAAACGGTTTCTATAAGAATTGGCATCTCCTTCCCTATCTATCTTGCTAATCTCAAGTTATTCAACGTCTTGAGGTTCGACAATTTGATCACAAAATGCTGCAAAAATATCTTCATAGATGTTACTGTGGATATTTGTATGAATTCTCATTGTATAAAATGCTTATTTATATTAATTGTATTCTTCTTCTTCTACTTCTTTATAAGTGCACTCGTCGCTTTGAAGCGATCTGTAAAGGCGAGTGTTCATGTTCTATAAAATAAAAGATTTAACGATTTTATTTACGTATCTGATATTAAGCCTCTATTAAGTTTGTACGAAAACTGTATAACAAAATATTGTATACAGTCTAAATAAATGCATGTAATTTTTTATATACATAAATATTCGGATAATTGGTTTGCATTGAAACAAACTATACGTAAGTACATATGTATATATTTGTACGTAAAATATAGTTTGATGCATATAATAGGAGTCTGGTACACGGCATCGAAAGTTGAAAGATCGAAAAGTAAATATCGGAAAGCAAAGATCGAAAATCGAAAGATCTTAAGTGGAAAGATCAAAAAGAATGTATGCATGGTAAACGGTACTATGTATATATAATATATATCAGTGGCATGCGGTGAAATTCTCTCTCTTTTTGTCGTACAGCTTTGCTTAATGTGCGCGGGCAGGATAATGGAATAGATACAAAATATAAGAGGAACAGGAAATGCCTGTTCCTCTTGTATCTTGCTCGCGCAAATTAATTGAGGCTGTACGTCGAGGGGAGAGAGAGTTTTACCGTACGTCACTGATATCTATACTAACCGCTCTTCATATGTATGTATGGTAAATGAAAATTTTCGATTTTTCGACTTTCGCTGCGGTGACGGTCACCGATATAATAGCTAGTTGAAGTTAAATAATACGCCAAAATATTCTGATCGTAAAATAATTTACTTATATTAAATATTTAATAATGAATAGAAACATTATCACAGACACAAATATTCTTAATTTCACAGGGTCCTCAGCTTTTAAAACACATTAAAATCAGAGTGAGAGATTTGGCCAAAGGTACGAAAGCGATCTGTTACGACCAAGACTGTCAGATCAGTTTCGGCGTTAGCGCGGTTTGACGCATCGCTTTTTGTATTTGTTGTCAATATGAACGCACCGCCAACATTCGAATCGTTTCTTCTCTATGAGGGTGAAAGCAAGTAAGTTCTTGTTAAAAACTCGTTCGACGATATAAAATAATACATGGGCTTTTGATGATTTTAATCAAATGATGCATTTTCCAGAATCCAAAAAGAGGAAGATACAAAAGTACCCAATGCTGCCGTGTTTACAGTTAACAAGGAGGATCACACTCTAGGAAATATGATCAGAAAGTATGACGCGTTTCGATTTATACCAACTTAACATAAGACTATTCTATAAATCTTTTGAGGTTATGTCGAGTATGGTAAATAATATCATTTTCTTTTGCTCTAACGTAAGAATTTATAGATGAATATAAATTTTGACTCGAATGTTGTAATATAATTGAATAAAAAATATTGGTTTAATTTTATTTTTTGACATTCATTTGTTTAAATAAATTTTAATACATATTTAAACAGATGGAAGTACTGTCGCCATTTTAAACTCAAATGGTTTTGAAAACAACATTGTAAAATATGTGCATATCAATTTTTTTGTCCATTTTGTCTTTTTTTTACTTTATACTTTTTTTACTTTTTGTACGTAGTAACAATAGATGAAGTTTTGTGATCATGAGAATATTCGAACTCGAAATTATATCTGTTTTGAACTCAGAAATTTAAGCTTAATACCAAGTTATGTATAAAATTTGGTGATCATCCGCCAACCGGAATGCCAGTGTACTCTTGTTCGATTTTTCTTCCACTATTTTTTTCGAACCCTTAAACATGTGTGCTCTTCACGATAAAATTCAACTATAATCCTTTTATCAATGCCACGAAAATGAAAAAAATCATTAAATTTAATTGACCAGAAGTAGAGGATTTTTTCCTCTTAGAAAAGTCAAAAATCTTGTGACAGTACGATTTTTTCCACACCCCTAAACTTATCAAGCTGAAAATTTTTATTTGTATTCTTTATGTACAACTTAGAGTTGATACGGTTTTGATCATAATTCGTAAACCAGAAGTAGTAATTTTTTTTTAAAACAATATTTCATTATTTTATCTTGATCTTTTAAATTATTTTTATCTTCTTGATATTTAATATGTATAATATTGTTGCGTAAGGTTGGGTGGAAGATCCAAGTAAAAGGCCAAAGTCGTTTCACAGCATTTATTGTTGATTAAGGATATACACGCACTGTCAGTGCTCCGTCCAGAATGTCTTGATATCGCCTAAGTACCGCCTTATAACGGATCGGTCGCTCAGGACATCTTCGACGTCTGGTTACTTCCCTATTGTTTAGGCATGTACCCGGATATGTATTCCCACGGTATCGGTCACTTCTGAGAAGGGACCAATAGCGGCCAATTCGGTGGCCATTGTTTAGCCTACTTGCACTTAGTCTAGAGATAATCCTTGAAACTAATTATAACGGTCACATAGTTTCTGGGATGCTACTCGGCCTAATCCGATTGCACTTACTCGGCGGTGTACGTAACAATATATATAATGATTTTAATTAATAAAAAAAATCCGATCAAAATCTAACAACCGGAAGTAGAACTTTGGTCTTGTATAAGTTTCAATACATTTGCGCTCAATTTGTATCGAAAATGGTCTCATAGCCAGTATGTGTGAATGTGTATGTATGTTTAAATATTGAATTTAGTTTTGTAACCTTATTATATTGCTAGGTTATTCTCCAACCCCTTGTATTCTCGCTTGCTTATCAACTCGCTTGTTAGAAGTAAGCTAGAGTATAATGCGATTGTGTGGAATCCGCATGAATCAAACTACTCTCTTATTATCGAAAAAGTGCAAAAAGCATTTCTTCGTTTTCTTTATAAGAAAGAGTATGGGTACTACCCATATCTCTACCCTACTCCTTTCCTTTTGGGCATGCTTGGGTATAATTCCCTTGAACTTTGGAGAAACTTCTCGTTAATTCGTTTCGTTCTCCAGCTACTGCGTGGTAATACGTCATGCCCGTTGTTGCTGGAACAGTTGGGACTTTATGTCCCTAATAATTATGTGCGCGGTAGACATCATCATTTGATGGTTGTACCTCCTGCTCGCACAGTTCTTTTTCGAATGGCTCCTATACCAAGAGCTATTCGACTTCTCAATGAAATCGTTGCTGCCGTTCCTGAATGTGACATTTTCCACCTTGGTGAGCGTAGATTATCGGATATTATTTTAATATATTTATCTGGTAACCTGCGCTCATCATTATTTTCTTAATTATATGATGTATGTATGAGTGGAATCTTGATCTACTCTCTTCCATTTGGGCCTCGCCATGATTTTATTTTTATGTATATATTGTTTTATTTTATGTTACTTTTTCTTTTTATTTCTCCTTATGTACATTTTTATGTACTATATTTCTTTTGTTAATATGAAACTAAGAATATGATTTTTGGATTTCATTTTTGATTTTTACACTCTTGTACACTTATTCTTTTTATTTTATTTTTTTTTATTTTATCATGTTTTTTCTGCTTTTGCATTTTTGCTTTTTATTTTTTATTTTTCTGTTTTTCTTAATCAAATGTAGGCCATTGTGGCGCATTAGTTTCTTCCTGTAAAGCCACAATGGTCCAAAACTACTATAATTAATAAATATTACTCAAATACATAAAGTCGTGAGTTGGTCACATCCGAATTTTTTTTAATATATCACTGCATTTATAATTCATTTTCTGTTGCAGTCAACTATTGAAAGACCCTAAAGTTCTCTTCGCCGGATACAAAGTACCTCACCCTCTCGAACACAAATTCGTGATTAGAATACAGACCACATCAGACTATACTCCACAAGACGCCTTAACGAATGCAATCACCGATTTAATATCTGAATTATCTTTATTCGAGGAACGGTTTAAGGTATAAACTATTAACCGTGGAATAAATAAACAATTTCTGTAATATGTTGTGAATTAAAATATACAAATTTTGGTTTCAGGAAGCGGTCAAGGAAAAGAAGGACGGATTAGATTAAAATTGTAGTCTCTTTAAAAAAATAAATTATTATTTCATTGTAATTATAAACGTAATTAGAGTAATAGTATTTCATTGATATAAAACATACAAAACAGATGTATTAATGCTATAACTGTATGTAGTCCACCGATGTTCAAATTGGTACTTTAAGTATGCAGTCAAATAAACTAGTATCATATCATTTTTAACGCATTTGAAACAACATTAAACATAACATTAGGATTATCATAGAATGCTTGCTATAATAGCACTCTAATACATATAAATTGTATTATTATTATTTTTATAATGCAACAATAAAAAATATTTTTCCTAAAGCGTTTTCAAATTCAAAATTATTCATTAACAATTTAGAACAATTAACATTTCAATGTAACAATTACATAAATAATTACACTACACAAACAAGAACAATTGGTAATAGTTAAAAATTACGCAACAAGATTATAACTTGAATCATAATATTATAGAAACATCAACTGGAAAATGCACATAATAATTTGTTTACATCAAAATAGTAAAAAATGAGCGAACATAAAATTGAATACATAATTTGTATATTAATAATGGTTCCAACGTAAAATTTCAATTAACTGTGCTTAACATACAGATTTTATTAACATACATAACACTTGTTCATCACTAAAATTGCATCACAGCATAGCAATTATCAGACTTTTACAAAGGCTAGTTAAATACAAATAAATTTTCTAAACTAAATTGCCTATCAGAAATTGGAGAGCTTCAATATGTTTCTTCTTCGTCGCAATCTTCCGTCGCATGACCAAAAACTAAAAAGAAAAAACAATACAATATAGTTTGAAAACAAGTGGTACACAATGATACAATAACAATGTATACAACCTTCACAAATATTACAATACGCTCTAGGTGGTGGTGGTGACTTCTTTTTATCTCCTTGGCGGGGATCTACATCGTCATTCGTTTGTCTGGGACAATCTTCAGTCTCGTGGGCATCGAATATGTCGCATATATCGCAGAACATGCGAGGTGCTACCATCTTCGGCTTTAGACCGTTGCTGAAATCATAACACAGATTGAATGAGTGAATGCATATTATAAATTGAATACGTAACAATGACAATATGTACATACAAACTGAATTCTTCTACTTCTTGTGGAGAGACGCCCATCTCTAAAATTTCAACCCTCGCTTTGAGTTCCTCGTTCTTTCGTTGCATGTCGATGATGACGGAATTTAAAAAGTTAACCTGTCCTTCAACTTCCTCTTTTTCTTCCAGCAATCTGATTGAAATAATATATTTTATTTTAAAATTTTAGCCACAGTGACATTACAGAGTACTCTAACGCGTCATTGTGGCCAGATAAACAATCATAACACAAATAAAGGCAGTGATGTCGTATATTAGATAATTTACGACAATATAGTAATTACAGTTATTGTGTCACCCCAATTTCGGAACAAAGGGTTTCCAAAAATATAATGAAATATACATGTGTATATTATAACAAGATTAAAAAAAAAGTACCACTAGAATTTTTTCATCAAGACATGCCAATGTTAATAGAATTTATATTTATTTATTTATTTTTTTAAATATATACCAGGAAGGCCTTACAGGTAAACCCCAGTGCGCCTTCCTGGCCAATTACAAATTACAATTACAATGCAGCATTTTTTTTTTTTTTATATAAGTCACTGAATTACGAGACACTGAAAAACTCGCAAATCAATGAGACATCTATCAATTTGTACACAAACTTATTTATTGCACAATTAATTACAAATTATAGGTGACATATTGTATAGGAGGGGTTTTAGCCAATTTTTTCCGGGAACCGTTTCAACAATGAAATCAGAGAAAATTGGCAAACTCTGATAGGAAACGATCAACCTGAAGTCACAAATCCAGGTCTAACCAACAGCATTTTTCATTCGAGGCCCGGCCCTGGGATCGAACCCGGCGCTAAGCAGAAGCTTAACGACCGAGCTATGCTGCTGGCTATGAAATATGTAGATGAAAAATACCAAAAAATATGGATAAGTCAAAATAGAACAATATATTTTTATGGAATAAGCACATTAAGGGAATTTTTTCCCAGAAATATACTGATATTAATGTATTTTTCGTTTATTATTACCGAAATTTACTGAAAAGTGTTGCTCGGGGCGCCTGCTTTCAAGTTATATATTCATTGATTTTTAATATTTCTAAATTGAAGCATTTTTAATAAAAATTCCGGAAATTTTATAATCGGAAAAACGGGTTTCCGAAAACCCGTTTTTTAACAACGGGTTTCTGGAAACCCTCGGAAACCTACTGGGTGACCATACTGAATAAAGGTATATAAAACATCCGTGCTTGACGATATTTATCTAATCTTCTATCTAATCTATAATTTGGAAAGAGACTTTGTATGTATCCTTGGTCATCGTCGTCGTCGTCGTCGTCCGTAGATCGGTGACGTCATCGAACACGTGATTCGATTTTTTTTTTTTTTTCGATCCATGGGCGCCGATTTGTTTTTTTCGATTCAATGGATTCACCCCCGCGGGGGCGCAAGGCGAGTAGCTTCATGGGGTCCCGCCAGGGGCGCCACAAGGGGCGCAGCCCCGTGGGGCCCCAGCCTCATGGGGCGCAGCCCCATGGGGCTCAAAAGGGGGCGCCACAAGGGACGCAGCCCCGTGGGGCCCCGAAGGGGGCCCGGGGGGCCCAGCCTCATGGGGCGCAAGCCCTAATAGGCATTAACTAAGGGGGGCGAAGCCCTAGACGGCAATTAATCATGGGGGCGCGGAGGGGCGAAGCCCTAAAAGGCAACTGATCATGGGGGCGAAGCCTTAGACGGCATTTAATCATGGGGGCGCGGAGGGGCGAAGCCCTAAAAGGCATTAACTAAGGGGGGCGAAGCCCTAAACGGCAATTAATCTTGGGGGCGCGGGGGGCGAAGCCCTAAAAGGCATTAACTAGGGGGGGCGAAGCCCTAAAAGGCATTAACTAGGGGGGGCGAAGCCCTAGACGGCATTTAATCATGGGGGTGCGGAGGGGCGAAGCCCTAAAAGGCATTAACTAAGGGGGGCGAAGCCCTAGACGGCAATTAACCATGGGGACGTGGAGGGGCGAAGCCCTTATCGGCAACTGATCATGGGGGCGAAGCCCTAGACGGCATTTAATCATGGGGCGCGGAGGGGCGAAGCCCTAAAAGGCAACTGATCATGGGGGCGAAGCCCTAGACGGCAATTAACCATGGGGACCTGGAGGGGCGAAGCCCTTATTGGCAACTGATCATGGGGGCGAAGCCCTAGATGGCATTTAATCATGGGGGCGCGGAGGGGCGAAGCCCTAATAGGCATTTACTTAGGGGGGCGAAGCCCTAGACGGCATTAAATCATGGGGGCGCGGAGGGGCGAAGCCCTAAAAGGCATAAACTAAGGGGGGGCGAAGCCCTAGACGGCAATTAATCATGGAGGCGCGGAGGGGCGAAGCCCTTAAAGGCAACTTATCATGGGGGCGAAGCCCTAGACGGCATTTAATCATGGGGGCGCGGAGGGGCGAAGCCTTAATAGGCATTAACTAAGGGGGGCGAAGCCCTAGACGGCATTTAATCATGGGGGCGCGGAGGGGCGAAGCCCTAAAAGGCATTAACTAAGGGGGGCGAAGCCCTAAACGGCAATTAATCTTGGGGGCGCGGGGGGCGAAGCCCTAAAAGGCATTAACTAAGGGGGGGCGAAGCCCTAGACGGCATTTAATCATGGGGGCGCGGAGGGGCGAAGCCCTAAAAGGCAACTGATCATGGGGGCGAAGCCCTAAACGGCAATTGCTCATGGGGGCGTGGAGGGGCGAAGCCCTAGAAGGCAAAGGCTCAGGGGGGCGCTGAGGGCGAAGCCCTAGAAGGCAAAAAAAAATTTTGATTTTTATTTTTTTTGATTTTTTAAATTTTTTTTTTGATTTTTTTTTTGATTTTTTTTTTTTATTATTTTTTTTTAATTTTTTTTTTGATTTTTTTTTTAATTTTTAAATTTTTTTTTTTTAATTAAATGTTTACTATTAGCTTAGTCATGTTTAAGCGGTTTATTTTATAAACACTGAGCGAAGCCGGGTAATACAGCTAGTATATATATAATTTCGAACGATACTTTGTATGTAAGGTTTGGTTGGGAGCATCGAAAACAAATCAAAGTTACTATGACGATCGTTGAATATATATTTTTTTCGATTCAAATAAATTTAATAAAAAAAGCAAATGAATGTTTACTATTAGATTAACCATGTTTAAGCGGTTTATATTACAAATACCGAGCAAAGCCGGGTAAAACCACTAGTAATTGATAAAATCAACCACGGGCGTTGCTCCACAACCACTCAATAGGTGCTGTTTAATGCCACTCAATACATGCTATTTAATCATACGGATCGTATCAAGCGAAATTAAAACGTAAATGCATTTCCACTTACTTCTTTGCATCGACCCCAGATTTGTTATTGGCGATATCGGCGACTGGAGTTTTCTCCAGAGCAGGTTTTGATATGTGATTGTTGTTTTCAAAGACTTGTAATTTACTTTTTAGTAAAATCATGTCTTGTTTGTATTTCTGAAATTATATTGTTATAAAATATTAATGACAGTTAAACGTTTACAATGGTAAATGGATTATTCCGCAAATTGCAGTCGTTGCCACAAAAATCGCAAATTCGAAATATCTGGCACCCGAGTTCTCGTTAGTACAATATTTCGCGTGGTGTAGCTTTCGATTGATGTAGTTTTTGGGTGCCAGATGTTTTGAGATAGAGATTTTAGTGACGTGCGCGAGATCACTTTATGCAGAATAATCACGTGTATTTTACATTGCAAATATTCTTACTTCTAGTTCCTGAGTCAGTGCTAAAACTTGAAGATTATAATTGGTAGAATCACTGTTCTTTGATAGTAATTGTTCATTTAATTTATTAATTTCAGTTTTGAACGACTGCACTTCTTTTTCGTGTGACTTTTGTAGATTTTGAGTATCGAGGGTGTTTTTTTGTAATTCAGATTTTTCCTTATTACTATTTTCATCTAACGACACTTCCAAATGTTGCATTTGGTTTTGAAGTGTTTTTATTGTATTTTCATACGTTTCTGATTTAGATTCTATGTCTTTTCGTCTGTTCCTTTCTAATTCTATTTCTTTATTCTTAGTAGAGATTTGTGATTCAACGGTTTGCAGTTGTGTTTTCAAATGTTCATTTTCTTTTACACTGTTGGTTCTGAAGTTGTCGAATTCAGCCTGCAATTTTTTATTCAACTCTTCAAATTTCTTTTTCTCTTCATCACTCGTCGATTTTATCTTTTTCATATCAGCTTCGGATGCTTCTACAATAGACTTCAACTTTTCAGATTTTTCATTATTATCTTTCAACTCACTTACAATCTTTTGCGATTCGGCAAATTTCTTTTCTAACGTTAAATTAGTACTTTTGAGTGTTTCGATTTCTGTACACGAATTTCCTTTTAATGTTTCCATTTCACTTTCCAAAGTTGAATACTTATCCTTGAAGGCAAACATTTTTTCAATAATATCACAAAGCTTTGGCAACTCTACGTCCAATTTTTTAATATCACTGGCAGTTTCGGTAGGGTTTGCATCATCAATTTTATTACCTCGTGCTTCTATACGTTTCTTCAGTTCGAAAAGAGCTGTCTGTTGACTTGACATGATGCTCTCTTTTGCGAGTCGATCTTCGTCAATGCAATTTATTTTATGTTGAAGTTCTTCACATTCCGATATCTTGGAATTCAAATTTTTATCGAGAGTGTGCTTTTCTTCTAATATTGTCTTCATTTCGTCAGCAAATACGTTAATTTGTCTGTCTTTTTCCGATATTATATCAATGTTAGATTTGATTTCTAAATTCAATTCAGTCAATTTAGACTGTACTTCTTTCAAAGATGTTTCTTTTTCTGTTATATTCTTTTGAGCTACAGTATAATTTTCTTGTAACTTCTTCAATTCATCACTGAGATATTTTTCTTTATCTTGATTACCTTGACTAAGGGATTCGAGGGTTTCTTTCAATTTTGAACATTCATCTGATAAAGTCTTATTTTTATTCTCCAATTCATTGTGTGTTGATTGCGAAAGTTCCAGTTTGTGTAATAAATCATTCTGGCTTTTCTGACTATCTTCTTCAACTTTTGTTAAATTACTCTTTGATTCCTCAAACTTATTTTCAATGTCGTTCAATTTTGTTGTAAAATCGTCATGTTCTTTTTTAGAGGTTTGGATTTGATTTTCTATCTGGTTTTTCAAATTTTGCAACTCATTTTCTTTTATTTGTATTTGTTTGAGTAAATCTGTCTTTTCGTTGCCTTGTTTAGCTTCTAATTCAACAATGCTACTTTGAACAATGGAACTATTTTCTTGAAGTTCTGTCAATTTGCTATTAAGTATTTTAATTTCTTCTTCTTGTCGACTTTTAATTTCATTCGTGGATATAATTTCTTGTTCTAACGTTTCTTTTTCTTTGGTTGCTTGACTTTTTAATTGCTCCAACTGTTGATTTAATTCTTGTTCGGATCGCTCAAATTTACCAGTATTTTCACGGAGCATATTTTTCATATTTGAAATTTCATTTTCGGCTTCTCTTAATTTATTCGATAAGCTACTTAATTGTTCATTGGAATTACTAGAATTGCTCATCAAATCACCGATTTCCTTCTCTAATTTACTTTTGTGTTGTTGAATTTCGCCACATTTTTCTACTTCCATTTTTATCTGTCTTTCAAGATCGCCATTTTGAAGTTTGAGATTTGATAGAGCATCATTCGTTTCATTATTATTTTTAACCAATTCTTCAATCTTTGTTTGGGATTGACTCATTTGTGCTGTAATTGACTTAATTTCTTCAGTAAGTTTATTCTTTTCTGTGGAAAGCGCATGCATTTGTTCGTCCAAATTTTTAACAGCTACTGTTTGCTCCTCGGCTTGCTTTGTAAGTGAAATAATTTTAGAATCACGTTCTGACAATTGCTTTGCATGATCTTCTTGTAAAGTCGTATTTGATTTTGAAACTTCTTCTTTATAATTTACTATTTGTGTTTGTAAATTCGCAATTTCTTTCAAATTTTCACTAACTTGCTGTTTGTGTTCTTCTATTTGTTTTTCTAAAGTTGCTTGTTGAATTTTATATTCATCAACAGTTTTATTCAGTTCTAATTCTTTGATAGATAATTTTTCTTTCAATTGATTCATTTCATCTTGAATCACGTTAAATTCTTTTGAGGAATTATTTGCTACCGATTCTAATTCTGTCACCTTATTTGATAATTCTAATTTGACACCATCTAATTCAGATCGCATTGAGGTTATATTATCTTCTAAAAGTTTACTGCTTTCAGTAATTGTTTCAAAATCTAAATTTTTGGAACTCAACTGCATTTTTACTTTCTCTATTTCTTTTTTATAATTTAATTCAGTTTCCTTTGAAGCAGCAGTTACTGAAATAAAAATTAATGACGTTAAAAAAAAATCACAAATTTGATCAAATTTAATAAAAAAATATACATACATTGATTATATTCTTGAATTTTATTATCGAGTGCAATTTGTTTTTGCTCCAACTGACTTCTGATATCCCTAATAGTGTTTGTATGCTCCAAAGTAGACTTTTCAAGTTTTTCATTCAATAAGGCCAGTTTCTTTTCAGATTCTCCTAAACTATCATTCGAAGAAGTTATTTGGGTAGACAATTCTAATTCCGTTTCCATTAATTTCGTTTTCAATTCGTTAATGGTTTTTTCAGATTCGACCTTAATTTTACTCATTTCATCAAAATGATTTTTATTCACATTTTCTTTTTCGGTGTCCTTTTCTCTCAATAACGTATGAGCTTCGTCCAACAAACTTTGAAGCTCGGTAGAGAGATCTAACAATAATATATCATGGATTAATAAAACAATACATCATGGATAATAGCATAATGAAGAAAATTAATAAAATGAAAAACCTTGGGCAGCTTGCACTTCATCTTTGTGTTGTGCTGTTATTATATCGATTTCAGCCTTATGTTGAGAAGACATTAGCTCACTTTGCAATTGAAGTTCTTCCAATTGAGACGATATTTTAGATAGTTCTGCATTTAGATTACTGATAGTAACTGCCTGTTTTTCTTTCTCGCTCTGAAAGTTTAAATAAGCTTGTGTTTGATGCTAAACAAGACAATTTTAAGTTTAAAAATAGCATAGTAAAATACTTACAGTTAATTCATCTTTTAATTTCTAAAAATAAAATAAAAAAAAAGATAAAATTAATTACAAAATATATGTAAATACAAATATGCATATTTATATACATAATTCAAATAAAAACTAACACCAAAATCTTCTTTGTGAATATTGTCCTCTTCAGCGCGGAACATTAAATCATCTACTTTCTGTTTCTCATCTTCTAACTGCCTAGTTACACGTTCTCGTTCTGTTTTTAACTTTTCCATCTCTTCTAAATGCTAGTTATAAATAAAATGAAAATAGTCAAAGGCATACATAAATATGCATACATATGTATATAAATAAAAGATTTATTTTATACCTTCTCAATTTCTAGTTTGAGAGTAGCTGATTCTTTTTCAAAATGGTCTACCTTCAAACACATATTAGCCAATTCACCTTTTTCTGTTTCTTGTTCTTTTATCAATCGTTCGATATGCTGCTGCTTTTCTCTCAACAATTCCTGAAAATAATTCCATCGAAAATAAATATGTACAAAAATAATACTTAATAATCATTCTAACAATATTTATAGTAACATAATCTGTAATTCACAAACAATAAGACGCAAAATGTACTAGGAAAATATAATAGAGGAATATTATTATAGTAGACATCTTTATCCAAGGTCAAAGCTTGATAAGTATAAAAAACGAGACTCATGCTTGCACACATTTATCATCCATTTCACAATTGTGCTTGAATTGATTGATATATTGATGTTTTCATTATGAAATATATACGTATATGTATAAAAAGAAGCAATATATTCTAACTAATTATATAATTAGCACTTTTATTAAGCAG
Source organism: Arctopsyche grandis (assembly GCF_051622035.1). NCBI lineage: Eukaryota > Metazoa > Arthropoda > Insecta > Trichoptera > Hydropsychidae > Arctopsyche > Arctopsyche grandis. The sequence continues at coordinate 11,411,738 of NC_135365.1, read as the reverse complement.
TCGCAGGATTTTGGCCCTTGCTTTTACCTGATCAATTAGTGTACAGTTTCGAAAACTCATTTCTAACATGAGCCAAGAATATATTTGATATGATAATGATGACTATCTTAATAATATAAAAATTTCTTTATATAATTTAGCTGCATGAATAAGTAACCTGAAATTTGACCTAATCTAACCTATCATTTTCGACTACATAAAAAACTTGATCTGAGTGCAAAACTCAATCTTTATTTAAATTCAATTGCAATTGTTCAACACCAGACATTTCCTTTGTAATGAGAAGGCTATATGTAGTTTTATATAAGTTTACCTTGAGTATAATCATAGTTTGCTATGTAACAGGTAATTATAGTGCTGACTTTATCAATGTTCATAATGCAACCAATTAAATTCAATTTTCAATCCCTGAATACAATTTTGTCTTGCAATGAAAGTCTGAGACTTGAAACTTGTTCAATATTCCAATTACATATGTATGTAGGTCTACATGTATTTACAACTTAACCTAACATTACCTCTTTTTAAAAAGCTTCACAAGTTGAAAGAAAAATGTTTATTTTGTATTTACAACCTAACCTAACCTTACCTCTTTTTAAAAAGCTTCACAATTTGAAAGAAAAATGTTTCATTCTTATTTTTGATTTTTAAAGTTATATGAAATCAATCTGATTAGAGATATCTGAACCAAAAATAGCTTATCAGAGAAATCAGAACCAGTTTCACTTGAACATAATTTGAAATTAGTTTTCTTTTGTCATTTTAAAAACAAATATATTCATGAGTCGTATAAAATCGTAGTTTTTAGAATAAGATTTGATTTTTTTAAACACAAACACACATATGCACATCCACAAGATCTTATGTAAATTATTCAAGAAAAAATTTGAAAAATATGTCAATTTCTGACATTTTGCAGAGAGATGTAATAAGAATAGAGGGGCCCTTACGAATAAATAATTGCTGTCAATTTTACGCGGTACGTCTCTATAAATACGCTACAACGCACGGAATACAATTGGATCAATTTAATTATAAAAATGTATCCCATGTTGTTTATTGTGTGTTTTTGAATGGATTGTGCAATTTTTACCGATGCTTGCCCATCTTGCGAGTAATATAAACAAACAGAGAAGTTTTTATCGGACATACGTCGGGCACCAAGCGTCAAATACGACTGATGCTAAAATTATTTAGATCTGTCCGTGGACAGAATGTCACTTGACAACAAAAGAACACCTAAAGCCACTTCTATTAATATTACATTTCTTTGATATCTTGGGCTATTGTGACTATATCGCCATATCAAAGGGAGGGGGGAGGCAGAAGAGGTAGCTGCCATGGACCTCATAAATTTAGGGGCCTGGATTTCAGAAAAATACATAGCTTGTAGTTTATTCTTTAGGTATGTAGTATAGGCTTCAGCAAAGAGCAGCAAGATTTTCCTTCAGGAACGAAGTTATTATACTATACATTTATTTGATTGGGAATTTACTGTCAAAACAAACAAAAATCTACATATGTATATAATGCATTTGATATTATTAGATATTTATTATCGTTTTAATGATCTATTGAAATACAAAATCAAAAATAATAACCTAATCATTCTATTTGATTTTTTTGTACTAAGCTATATACTAAGGTGATCAATTTTTACAAATTGAAAACCAGGGCAATTTACCAACAAAAAAATATTGCTTTTCTAATTACTTCTATTATTAAAAACTAATATAAAGAATTATTTTTTTTTAATATACAGAACTATACAGAACTGGTTAAATTTTTTCTTATCGATTAGCAAACATTTTAAAGTTTTAACATTCAATATTGCGTTTTATCATTGGACCCATATTGTTCATCGAAGAAAAAAGTCCTTCGGCAGATGCATATGTAAGACAATATTTGACTAATTTGCCAATATTTTTGTAAGAGACATCATTTTCGCTGAAGGCTTTGTATATTTAAATTCATCTATTGGATAAAAAAAGTGTACTGGTTTTATCTCATCAAAATTACTCATAAAAAAGGGTACTTTTTTATCAGTGTATGGTTTATACTGGTTTATTACAGATACTTAAAAAACTAGTACTGTACTGGTAAAAACAGTACGAATGGTCACCTTACTATATGTATATACTGATATATTCACCTTACTATATACTGAGAAGACCTAGAAAATAATTCCGGGCCCTATGATGAACTAAAAATAAGATATTGTAGATATATTTTTAATGGGTGACCGTGAAAAAGTCGAAAATGTTCGTTTACCGTGCATACATATGAAAAACGGTTAGTATATATATCAGTGCCGTGCGGTAAAAGTCTCTCTCCCCCCGTCGTACATCCTCACTTAATTTGCGCGAGCAGGATACAAGAGGAACAGGCTTTTCCTCCCGTATCCTGCGCGCGCACATTAAACAAGGCTGTATGACAAAAAGAGAGATAATTTCACCGAGTGCCACTAATATATATTATATATACATAGTACCGTTTACCATGCATCCTTTTTTTTTGATCTTTCGATTTTCGATCTTTGCCTTCCGATATTTGCTTTTTCGACCATTTCACTTTCGGTCCCGTGAGATAGACCCATTTTTAATATGCGAAAAATCTATCAGAATTATTAACAAAATACATATTTGTTGATTGTTATTTTTAAAATAATTGAATAAGAATGTATGGTATAACCGGTACGATTTAACATGGACTCAAAGAATGTGCGGATCGAAAAATAATAAACAAAGCATTAAATAAATATATGTATTTTTATGTAGAATAATATGAAATATCAATATCGGTCAATCGAACGTCCCGATACGGGACCCCTCTAGTAGTCTGGGCCCCAGAACTTTTCCCCCAGCTTCCCCCCCCCCCTCTCTTCGGCCCTTGGATATATTTATTCATTTAATCGGCGTAATAGAAATTAGCAATATCAATTATATAGAAATCATTCGTTGAAAATAAACGAAATTTTTATAATAGTATGCAAATTATTAATGAAAATTTAGACTATGGATGTACGCCTACTTGAGAAAAAACTGAAAAAAAAAGGCTCAGAAAATATTTGGATATTCCAGGATAAATTAAGAAAGGCGACAGAAATCTTTTGACTTTCTCATTTTATGAAAATATTAATTTAGGCGAGTATTATACTAATTAAAAAATCAAATATCGACATTCTCTTCATACAATATTAATGTTTTTCAGAAATACTACTCAATTTTTATACGATTATTACGCTTGTTAATTAAAATTCAAATATGTTCTACAAATCATATTAATTCATGTGTTATTATTCATGCAAACAATATATTGTAGATACAGACAGGCACACACTCAAAAGTTGTTCATATACACATGTTATTATTCTGTATACTTTAAAGCTTTGACATTAGATAGGATGAAAGGAAGGGGATAGTAAATATAAATAAATATACATTATAAAGCATTTTTAAATTTATTTACAAAGTATAAATTAATAAAAATAACAATAACATACATAAGGCAAAATAATAGTATATATTATAGTATTATTAAAAAAAAAAACATCATACTGTTAAAAATTGTAAATTAATAATCGAGTTTGTGAATTACAGATTGTGTTTCGGTACCTTTATTTATTGATGATACAATATAATGATAATTGATTATAATAGTAAAAATACCGTGTTTCTTTTAACAATTACCTGTAATGTATTTTTGGCAGACATAGGCGTCGAACTCGCTCGAGGTCCAGACCCCCTCTATTTGAATATTGAAATATATTAATATAAATATTAATTTTGATTATGCTCTTATTTAATTTTCATATAATACACACAATCATATTAAATGCTTTTTTATAAGTTTCATTAATTCTTGGTTATTATCCAAATAAATTAAACGACAAAGTAAATCATACGACTAATATTATATTATGTAGTTAATTTTAATATATTTACGTATTATTTTATTGTAATTTTAAATTAAAAATATTTGATTGAATAATAATAATTTTACGGAGCCCAACTTTTTTATGTTAAAAATAGTTAACGAATAAAGGTCTGTTCATACCTATGCAGCACGACCCGAATCCTGCAAGTATCCTGCAAGTACGGACAGTATTCTTTAGTACATTCTATATGGACGCGCATGAATGCGTAAATGCGCATGCGCGAATGGTGTATGAATACGTCCATATAATGTACCAAAGAATACTATCCGCACTTGCATGACACCTGCAGGATACGGGTCGTGCTGGATAGGTATGAACAGACCTTAATAAGTAAATATTAAATGATGTTAATTTATATTTATGTTTAGTTTTTAAATTTTGAAACTACTTTTAATTATATATTGAAAAAAATGAAAGGAAACAGATTATACGTTATACGTTTAAAAATTATGTATGTTAAATAGTTATCATTTTATTTTATTATATAAACTATCATCATATAAAACTAATTATTCATTTTATTTCAGTTCAGTCTTACCACGACGCTAACGCCTCAACCGCCATGTTGGCCACCATGTTAATGTACTCAACGGTTCTACGCAAGTTACATTTTTTTGGATTCGTTTTCATTTTATAATACACCCACACGTAAATATGGCAAATAAAAATACAAACATTTACGCATGCATATTGTATTATATATGTATATAGGAATGTAAAAAGAGATCTCTAGCAGAATAATCATCAGACAAATCGTCCATTTAAAAAGCATGTGCATGCAGGGATTTAAAAGTGCACGAAATATATTTTTTTAAATAATAAATAAACGAAAAAATCCAAAGTCAATATGAAATATACATTATCAAATTGATAAGGCAAACTTCATACAAAGGTGTTATGATTAGTTAGAAAATGTTAAAAGTTATATATTCATATAGGTTATGATTAGCAAAGTGACAAACCTTTTTTACATTTGTGTAAATTAATACAGGTACCTTTGATTTTTAAGAGTCATCCATAAATAGATAAGAGTCCCTTTTGTCGAAACATGATTCCCCGAACTCGTACTATATCAGGGTTTATTTTAGTACAAAGTTACATATATACATATGAACTATCCTGTATATATTCTTTATACAGGTTATAATTAATGAACAGATACTCATTAGGGCGATCGTACAATACACGTTCCAACAATGATGAAAGCAAGATAGTCCTTTAGTTATCATATATAGTAAGTTTTTCTGCTACTCTGATACAGGGAGTCTCGGGGAAACACTATAGACCCCATAAATGACGTCACACGTCAATGGGAAGAAAGGTTTGATATAATATGATGATTTTTTGATGAAAGGGATAGGTGGAGGGGATTGAAAGTCATGTGACATAATTTATGGACGACCCTTAAGGGAGGATATAAATATAATATAATAATAAATAAATATAAAAAGTAAGATTTCAGCAGTTTTGTCAAACTGTTTCTTTATAAAGCTGTAATAGAAAGCAGCATTGATACAAATAAGGTAGTATACATGCAATCGGCACAAACCAAATAGGGAAATATCAAAACTTGCAGACTTTTTCATTTGTGATCATAATACACACACAAACATTACACAACAAAATGATAATGTTACAATTCCATCACAGAATGAATACAACCTTCAAATATTTACATTGATCAAAGTGAAAAAGTCGGCAATGTTGTACGACGGTTCGGCACGGTTGCCGGGCGCCGTTGTAAGAATCCAGAAAAACGTTTCGTGAAGCATTCAGTACATCGTGGTGATGATAATGGCCTTGTCGAACATGTCGGGAGAGACGTAGGCGGCGTGGTAGTGACGGGGTGGTGCCGCGAAAACCGCGGGGCACCAGGGGCTGGCGCGGACCGCCGGGACCGCCTAGCCTACCTGGCTACCCGCCAAAGCTGTCACGCCCAATCGTGGTCTTCCGATGCTGCTGCGGACTGAGGAAGCCAGTGAGTCCGGCGGGGATCCCCTTCCATGGACAGCGCACGTGCCGGGACGTCGGTTGGACGGGGAACGGGAGACTTTCGAAGCCGGCGCGAAGAGTCCGAACCTGGGTGCGCACTCGAAATACCTGTGGAAATTACTATTACCTTCAACTAATTGAAAATACAATACATATTCATATACTATTACAATTCATTTAATTTTGATACAAATTCAATCAGCTTTTATAATAGAAATGCCATGCATACATTTTCATACATATGTAGAGTTAAGATATTTATTTATATTTTAATATACAATGATGCCATTACAGGTTGTCCTTGAGCGACACGTATGGTTTTAAGCGTTTACATATATAAATATACAGATTATAAATTTTAAGCCTTTGAATGCTGACCAACGCCGTTCGGCGTTTTGCTGACAAGTCCATAGGTATAAAATACGCTGATAGGCGTTGTATTTTGAGCGTGTACAAAGTAAACAAGAATACTACCAGCTAAAAGCCTTTTCAGGTAGCATTGAAAACAAATGCATTGAACGTGGGTCGTGTAATCCGTGTCATTCATTTGTCAACACTTATAAAAATTCGTTTACACAGGAATTTCTGAACTTATAACCATAGCAGAATTACCCGATGGAAATCCCTAACTTCGGAGTATTTTAGATTGTGATTTGGCATTTAGATTGTGAGCATTGCATTTTAACAACAATGAAGAAGATGGAACTGGTTTTGGAAAAATGCATTCATTAATAGACTTCTTTTGTTTATTTTATATTGTGTAAAGATATATTAGAGAGTCAAAACCCGAAATGCTCGGCGGTAGTTATCTAGGGTTTGTTTGGATTACTTACAATATTTATACCTGCTTTCTATTGGATTTCTAAATAATTCTAGTTGGAAATGTTGGCGAAATTTTCAGCGTGGCGGGGTTTCAACATAAAAAACGTCAGCACTCAAAGGGTTAAATAGTGGGTAGGACGGTTTTGCCAATTTGACGAGGAACCGTTTCAACAATGAAATCAGATAAATTAGCAAACTCTGATGGGAAACGATTGACTTGAATACTCGGAATAAATTATTTTCAATCGAGGTCAACCCAGGTCTTGAGCCAGGGAACCTGGGTTAAGAAATAAACGAAAATCCTCATCGTTGAAAGATTCGAGTCTCTCATAAAGTTCAATGCTTTTGTAAGGGCTCTAAGACACGGTTGAGTTTGGGTCGCCTCCTGTGGGTTGGAACCGATTCGACCATGTTGGTGGCTGCCACTTTACTCCCTTCACATTTAACAGCCATGTTTACAATAATACCCGCCACACTTTAAAAGACTATGAGAAAGTCAAAGATTTTATTTAGCTAGGTATCTTGATCTCAAGAGAAGAAGGACGCCAATCAGAAATCTGCAGAAAAATAAGAATAGCGAAAACGGCGATGATCAGTTTGACAAAGATATGGAAAAACCGCTCTATAATGAGAAAATTAGACATCTGTCTGGTGCGATTTATGATAATCCCTATGGAATTGTATGGAGTCGAGACATGGAAGGTTAAAAAGAGAGAAAAGGACATGTTAGAAGCCATTGAAATGTGGTGTTGGAGGTGGACTGAACATTCCATGGACAGCAAGACGCATGAACATCTTCATCCTCAAAGAGCTGACAGTTTCAGAAAGACTAGAAAAGCTGTCAATCAACGGAACACTAGAGAGAAGGCAAGTGAGAAGACAGTCCCCCATAAGATGGTCGGATTAAATTAAATAACTGACGGGATCGTCTCTAAACGCTGCTTTCAACTTGGAACAGGACCGGGGATTAGTGGAAGCGGATTGTCCACCGGATTCCAGATGATATCAATGACCACGGTGATCAGCTTTGAGCAAATGAGGAAGAAGAAGAATAATTATATCGAAATATCCAAGGCAACCTGTTATTATATTAAAACCAAACTCATAAAAAATAATGATATGAAACAAAAATATTTAATTACCCATTGTTATTTAATTTATATAATAAGTTTGTTGTAAAGGATTCATTCAAATTGCATATGGACTATTGTAATGTAAAGTAGTTAGATTTTCGATGGATCAAAGAAATAAACAATGCATATGCAGATTTGAAATAGTGTTTTTTGCAACTGTATTATAAATGACTATAAATAAGTGGGCGGTTTTATGGCCTCCTAAACACATATGTATCTAAACTTGAAGTGCATATCATTTCGACGGCATTGATGTGAAAAAAACTGTATTATTAAATTAAATATCTGACATGGCAACTCTATCAAATTGCTATTATGAAACATTATGAACTAAATAACAAAATGACCTTTTGTTTTCGACGGATCCATCATTTTTACCAATCGGATCATCCAATTCAACTCCACACCACTGTCCGGGAGCGAATTCTGTTGTGCCCAAGTATTTCAATGTACCTGCTTTACTACCTTGACTACTAGATACGATAACTCGCTCTCCAATTTTCAATTCTCCCAGCGATATCGAAGAAGTACCTAAACAAGGAAAAATTTCCACATACAATAAGAGACTCAACGATATAATAAAATCCAATTTTCGCTCAGGTATTTGAATATACTCATTCTACTGCTGAAACTTTTCATGCTGCCATTAGGAGAGACAGAGCGTGGTAGTCTCGGCCGTGGCGTCGAAGCCACTGGTGCTGGTGACATCAGCTGTCGTGGTCCACCGTTGGCAATTGACGGTCTTTCGCTCAATATGCTTCCCTGATCGCTTGCCGGCGATGCGGGGGAAGGTAAGGATATGAGATCTCTCGTCAATCGTGTCAGACGAGAGAATACACCACGTTTGGGTTCGCATTGGAAGTATCTGATGCCGGCCACTGATCCGTCGTTCTTCCCTACAATGTTTCATGATTTCTTTCAGTTATATACAATACTGCGTGAATTTTTTTTTATTTGAATGTAACAAACTGACCGATCGGTTCGTCGAGTACGACTCCAGCCCATTCTCCTGGAGCGAATTGTGTGTCTCCTATATATGCGATCTGACCGGGTTTGCTTCCTCCGACATACACTCTATCGCCGATGATAAAACCATCAGTATCTTCCGTCAGCACAATGCTGTGGTCTGAATACCCAACACATTACAAAATTACTTTTTTTTTATGCAAATATTATATTAAGATACAAACAGACGCATGAAATTATAGATTGAAACTGCAATTAGACAGGTCTGTATCCACCTTAATACAAATTCGTATGGTAAAATCCCATTATAGTATGTAAGTAAGGTTATCTGTAACACATATGTATGTTACAGAATAATTACACTCACTCATAATAAGGGAATTTCACTCATTTTATTACAATGTATCATATTTTTTATTACATAGTATATTATAACATTATTAATACGATAATTGGATGTCATATTATTAAGTCAATTGGATAATGATGTGATGTTAATTATATTAATATTTAATTATAATATTATTTATATAAATAAATGAGACAAATGACTTTTCGATAAGGTGAGAATAAATGAATGAACTTAAAAATAAGTTTTTTTTTTTTAATATAAAGTTTACCTTACTTCGTTGATTATGCAGCAGACTTAATACGTCCAAACGGACAGCATTATAGCAAGATAATATAAAAATAATAAAGCCAAACCATATATGTATATGAAAATAAACAGCAAGCAAGCACACTAAGACAAAGCATTCCTCGAAACTATAGACTAAAGAAGAAGAAAAATTTGAATGTTATAAAAATTCAAATTGAAAGGCAGTATAAAACTGTTCGTATATATGTAGATAGAGAAAGGAAAAGTGGTGAATCGTGGGAAGCCAGTATACAAGGAAAGTATCGAGGGTGCAGCGGTGCTCACCTGAGGTTCTACGGAGGCCGGCCTCGCTCAAGCGACGGGGATGATGCTCCCAAAGTTGGTCCATGGAGGTGATACTGTACGTGCTGCAAGCTGCATGGGGCAACACAAAAAGCTCACACACACAAAAACCACAACGGTGCAGAGTAGCTTGCTACATATACCGAGCTGCACGGGTGGACTGAACGACTAATCCATATAGGAGTCGATGCAATAAATTACATATGTATTTTTTTTTTAAGTATATTTTAATCTGTCCACCCGAGCGGCTACCAGTCTACACGGGTGACATGTGAAACACAAACAAGTATAGGCGTATGGTTGACGCTTTTTGTGAAGAAAAGCGAACGTGTGGAATTACTAATGATATCATGGGGGCTCAGTTAATGCTGTGTTTCCTACGCTTTTGCATAATTCCGGATTTAACGGAGAATGTCAAGTCCACTTGTTGCAACATTGAGAAAACACCAGATGGACAGCTGAATCTAATCAATAGTATGTGTGGGTGATATGACCCTTTGCCTATGAGTTTTTTCACTTTCTTGATAGTACTTGTTGAATCAGTTAGACTACATACTCGTTGAACGTTGTTAGACTAAGGCCTGTAGCTTTAGAGCAGTAGATTTTTGTCTAGAGCTAGAGCAAAAGTAATGAAACGAAATATTTTACTCCATTGCTCCAACTCCTTCATTCAGTTTGGTTGGAATTCAAGTAAAAGCTTTTTTGGACTAAAGCCTGTAGCTCTAGGGCAGTAAATTTTTGTCTAGAGTTAGAGCAGAGTAATAAGATGAAAATTTTGACTTCATTGCTCCAACTTTGTTTGGAATTCAAGATTTTTTATGAGTTTTTTCACTTTCTTGGCAGTATTTATTGATTTATAATGTTGTGAGACTAAAGCTTGTAGCTCTAGAGTAGTAGATTTTTGTCTAGAGCAAGAGCAGAGTAATGAAATGGAAATTTTGACTACATTGCTCCAACTCCTTTCAGTTTCTTTCAGTAAAAGCTTTGTTATGAGTTTTTTTTTTACTTTCTCGATAGTCCTTGTTGAATCAGAGCATTTTTGGACTAAAGCCTGTAGCTTTAGAGCAGTGGGTTTTTGTCCTGAGCTAGAACAAAGTAATGAAAATTTTGACTCCATTACTCTTTCTTTCGGTTTGTTTGGAATTCGAATAAAAGCTTTGTTGTGATTTTAACAGTAATCATTGAATCAGAAGGTTGTTGGACTAAAACCTGTAGCTCTACATAGAGCAGTAGTTTTTGTCCAAAGCTAGAGCAGAGTAATAATATGAAATTTTTGACTCCAATGCTCCAACTACTTCATTCAATTTGTTTGGAATTCAAGTAAAAGATTTTGATACAAAATAATTTTTCGAATATAATGGTAGTCTGGCCTATTGATTAGAACTAAACATAAACTCATTACTATCTGTTAGTAAATATTTACCTGTGGAAATACAAGTATTCCACGAATGCTTAAAATTGGATGGAAAATAAAAAAATGAAGTATTATGAACTCAGTCGATTGCAGTAGTCTTTTCCTATGTATTAAATATTCTTATTTTAGTTCAAAATGATAAATTATCAAAAACAAATATCAAAAACAAAACTTGTATAATATGAATGAACTGCTTGAGCATTCTATGTATGGAATGCCTATTATTCCCCACCCAGATATAATGTGTATATTTAATCAAATATGATATGTAAAACAAATATGATGAGTGTAGATATCAATGAAACTTCCAATGCATTTAATCGATGACGATAGTGTATTTTAATAAATGATTGATTGAACACCGTGGGCTGAGCAGGTACGTAATGTTGTTGTATTGACTAACAACCGACTTTTCTATACAAATAACGTCATATATACGCAATGTTAAGTGACAAATATACACATAGCACATCTATAAAATGTAAATACAAAATTAATAAATAAATACACATGTATGTACATACAAAATTACCTTTGCTTACATTCACGAATAACCCACATGCATATATTACAATATTATAAAGCATTGACTAGTTTTCGCGAGGAAAACGCAATCAATGACGTTGTATTGATTTTCGTGAAAGAAGTAAAGTAAGTGATGAAATTACTTAAGCTGAGTTCGGATTTGGTCCGATCGTAAAGTGATGTGAACTCACTGGATGGCTTACGCTCTCTTGAGGGCGAAGTATCTGTGGAACTCTCTTGACCTCCATCGACCTCTTCATCAGCTTCTTGGACGTCTGGACGATCCACATGCAAATACCACAATAATGAAAAAAAGCCACACCAAAAAGAAAATTAATATACAAAAAACATGTACATAAAAGTGCATCGGTGCAAAGTCATTATGAAAATTTGTGCAATAGCAAAAATTTTAACGTGTATATACTTACAAAATTTTAGAGTGGGGCGAGGCAGGAAGATCTGATTTTCAAAATGAAAATTTTGTATCTTAAACTGCTATTTTATTGAGTGGAGGAACTTGCTTTTGCTTAAGAAATGTTTTTAAAGATGTTGTAATACAATATTTATGCTCACGTTGCTTGTTGGATCCATATTTTAAAAGTTCTCTGGCATTTTTACTGTTCACACATAACTGTATGGTTTTATCTTGTAACCACATCATGATTGAGTATCTAAGGTGTATGTTACAGTTTAAATGTTCACTCCGGTTCGATCATGTACTTACAAGTTTGTTCATACACGAACTAATTGGATTTAGTTAAAGTGCTAACAGTCACATGCTATCTTCAAACAGACTCACCAGGTGTCAAATGAAACTTTTAACTGTCAAAACGCCAGGTATTTAAAAGGAAAATCCTATGGAAGCACATTACAACGTTGCTATCATTTCCGTTTCCGCTAATATTGAAAATATTGGTGTAAGCATACATGCCTAGAGGATGGCAAAAACTATTGAGAATACTTAAACCTATGCCTAATAGTTTGTGCATGAACTAACTAGTATGTTCATGAACGAACTAAATGTACACTTGGACTGCAACATACATATATAAATTGAAGCGAGTATATAATAGAACTTAGTACAGCAAAAGCAAGATGCTTCACACTTAATATCAAAGGTAAATAAAGCTCCCATCTGTATGTAGATATTTATTACTGGTGGTAGTTATAACTTTTCTAATTGAAGCTACTGAATATGAAATAAAACAAGTAAAAAATTGATCGTTTTTCTGCGTGCAAGTACTTTAGGACCAAAGAATCTACATTATCTAATTGAAATGTTTTAATCTAAAGTTGATATGATTGAAACAGGGTGGTTTAATTTCATCTTTGAAAGAAAAAAACAAAAAAATTGTACAAACAAGCGTTTCAATATTGAAAATCTTAAGATTTTCCTACCTCGCCGTGTAATAGGCCGCTATTTAAATGCAAATTTATCAAATAAAGAAGGAAATTCCTTGGAAAAGTGTTGAAAATTGAGTGGGTGCAGCAATAATGATGATCTAATAACGACAAACGACACTCGGACACTGTCGAACCTCGAACGTAAAATGTAATGAATAGAGGCTTGGATCATCGCCAAGCTTTACAGTGATCATTTATCATGATAGACGTAGAAGAAGAAAAAAAAACAAATAAACGATCGGCACTTTTGAGACTTGAGACTTAATGAATACAAACAGCGTGCGATCAATCGCCGGTGCATAATTTAGACATATTGAAACAAATTTGGTCCATCCATCAAACGCGTCAGACAGTCCAAACAGAACGTCAACGCTTAGCCGAAGATATATTCGTCGGATTTGACCTCAGATGGCGTGACCTTTGCGGTCAAAGCCTTCTATGGTGGTAAAACTTCGGGTAAACACTAAGGACGAGATAGTTAGTCATTTGAAGAGATTGATATGCACACCGTTTTTCGTAAGTATGTATTATATTATAGACGATACCTTGACCGTACGTGCCACGGTCGTTAAGTGTTAATTTCGCGAGGTCAATAAGTGTACCTTACAATTATGCAAGGTGCGATAAAAATTGACAGTAATCAGTGTTAAAATTCGGATGCACGTTTAGATGGAGCGGTGGGTGGGGTAACTTTGATTGCAGACGAAGCTATATAAAGCATATCATATTTGAACGGGTTTGAAGAGTGAATTCCAAACAAATATGGTATTTTCAAATTAAAATTCTATATTAAGATAGTGTTTCTTTTATAGAAGAGTATCTTAGATAGTGTAAAAGTGCAGAGGTTTGAAATTATTAACTCCAGTTGAAGAAGTTGTTGTTGAAAAAACAAAATTTAGAAAGATATTGTAACGTGGAAACACGGGAGAGAGTATTCACTGCCTGTGCATTCGTGGGTGAATAATACATAGATAACTCATATTACGCTAACGGGACTCAATATGTACCCGAACAAAGGATACGCTGGGGTTCTCGTACAGAGCGGGGCGAGCGCGGGTAGACCCACGTGCCTAGACAATAGACACGCCAATGGATCGGGGATGCTATGCTGGGAAACTTGTTCTTTATAAGGAGGTACACACGGTGGATCAATTATTCTGGAGTGAGCGGTGGTTACGTGTGGACCTCCTGAATCGTTGAATAAATGGTGTAAAGCGACTTTGGTCTTTCATTTGGATCCTGAACAAACGCTTACGCACCAATATAAAGTTATACTGAATCATTTAGCTGTATCTTATTTTTGTTTTCTTTGAAGAGTTTTTCTAAGTAAAATAACGACGATTAATTATGTATCAAATTAAGAAAAATAACTGATTTCTGGGTCTTATCGAAAAATACTTGATCCTAGGATAGGGCTGCCATAATTGTCGAGATGCAGACCGGGAAATTTGGGAATTGAATGATAAATGGTAAAACTGAAACTCTGACCCATTGAAGATCTTAATAAACAAATTTGGATTATTTAAAGTTTACTGAATGATATATCAACTGATGCGGCGGTTATTGAAAAATTCTAAATACTGTCTACATCGTTTTTATAATTTGCTGTCAAATTAAATCTATCAATTTGCATTTACTATTTTACTTCAAAATTCGACATTTTGTCGAATTCATTTAGAAATTTTATTAAAAATTGAAATTTGTGATGAAGATTTTGGCACCCCTAGATTTTGAAGCCCGGGACCGTTGCTCTCTTTGTACGGCTCTGTGTATACGATTAAGTAATTGCAGGTCGCACGACGAAAAGGTCATACGGTGAAATGACCGTAAATCAAGCACAGGGGCGAGGTTAGCTCACGCTTGTCCTTAAACCTTCACTGCCCTTTCACCTTTCATTCTCACATTTACTTGTTTTTCTTTTGTAGTTTTTGTCTGACTAACCAGCTACATACATAGAATACCGGGACAGCTGATACGGATCTATAAACTGGGACATGTCCTAGTATACCGGGATATATGGCAGCCCTATCCTGGAATGTATTAATTGATTATATTAAGAATATATGCAAGTATATTATTTCCTCTCAAGAACATTACATACATATATGTAAATAGAAAGTGATGAACGATAATCATTGTAAAAAAATATTAAGAAAATGCTTAATGAGAGCACACATGGGTCAAACTAAGCGTAGCAGAACTTGACCTCTATCTCGATTATTTACCGAGTTAATCATCAGGATAAAAATACAATTCAGCACATTTATCATATGAGATAAAATTAAATATCAGCGCAGGAAAGTACATGCGGGTTATCGTTCCTCTCCGGAACGTTATAGAAAATGATAAACAATAGTGATTGTAAAAAAATGGAGGGCAAACAGGATATGGTTTAAAAGAGTTTCTATGTAAAAGAGCATCCCATTATTAAGAAAATGCTTAATGAGAACACACATGGGTCAAACAGAGCGTAGCAGAACTTGACCTCTATCTCGATCATTTACTAAGTTAATCAACAGGATGAAAATACAATTCAACAAATTAGCCATATGAGATAAAAACAAATTTAAAAGCAGGGGACTACGTGCGGGTTATCGTATAATGATGACCTCAAAATCGCACAAGAATACACAAAATCTTCCATAAGAAAAACAATGCTTTTAAAACTGATCTAAGGTACACTACGACACGGTCGAGTTTGGGTCGCTATCCTGTAAGTTGGGAACGATTCGACCATGTTGGTGACTACTACTTTACTTTCTTCCCGGCCGTTACCACACCGCAACGTCATAACGCAGCACCCCTAGCCCAGATACACGATTAACAGTCCCAAAAATCACCCCCTGGAGCGTTTTCGGTGATATTTTATCCTTACTTGACAGTGATCGATAAGGGTGAATCCCATATTTAAAGAAAAGTAAGAAATCCACGTGCAACTTTACCTGAATTCGGTTTAGGCAATACCCACTGTCACAGTGTGGAGCCTAGGGCGTGACGTTCCGTACTATTCAGTGTGTTTTCGCCCGTATTCGTGCCCTACATTGACGATCTTTACCATATAAAGTATGGAAATCACAACAGTATAAATCCAACTACCTCACTTTCGATAATAATAATTGATCAAATAATTCAATAGAGTGAAATCTGACAAGATAATCGCCGATAATCGTGAGAAGAAAGTGCGTGTTTAGATAGTAGGAGATAAAAGTGGACAGATTACAAATATCCGACAAGTCCAATGATTAATCAATCATCATTCAGGCCGAGATGCCGATCGCCTTTGAAGTTCGCATCCGACTGCATGCATAATTAAATGCATTTAATTACTACACCGGTGCAACAGAAGCTCAACCCACTCAACTACATATACCTGTGTTTGTATGTATGGATCTACGTGGTATATACAAAGTATGGTCTAAAATGAATAATAAATAAAACGATACAAACCTGCCAAGTGTTTTCTGGAATAATCGTCGCTGATCTTCCTCATCGTTTCTGACGTCGGATCGTCTGAAGTGAAAGCAAAGCAATGACAAAAACAACACCAAAAATGATTACACAAACACACGTAAGGAATAGCAGTCAAATCACAACACTTTTAAATAATCTTTTATAAACAATGATAGCGTTATGGCGTAATTTTTATTACAATACACGTTTCGTTTCACTATCTGTCGGAATGAAACCTTGAATGTTTTCAAATCGTTACTTTGTATGTAGGCCTATTATTTGTATGATCGGTTTTATTGCATCGATAATTTCCCACACATCTTTTGCTTATATCAATATTATTTTTGGGATGAATCATAAAAACAATAATAAATTTGTATGAGTAATATTTCACGTTTATAATAAATATTAAGCAATTCCAAGCGTACAGGTAAAGATAAAATATTTCTGGTTTAGAACATTATAAACATGGTTAAGTTTCTATAAGGAAAAATTGCAAGTATTTTATAAAAAAAATCTTGATTCAGTGAAGAATTGTAAAAGAAAATTATGTTCGAATGGCTGCTGACTAGCAATTTAAATGAGGATTATAAATACCTAATTAAGAAACATTTTCAAAGAATATCTGAATATAATAAACTGGAACAAAGTTTAATAGGGTGTGAAGCCAGTGGAGGAATAATAATAAATCGTTTCATTCTCCAAGCCATGAACTTTACGATTGACGGGCGCTATACCAGCCAGAATGCTGATTGATTGTAGTGCCAATAAGCAAGGAAAATCAAGCAGAAATGCAAATCAGTCAATTAATGTTTTACACACTGTTTGCACAACATAATGCGTCGAATGCGAAAAATTTATTATTTAAAAGGCCACGACATTTGGCAGACACACTACCTTAAAACGAAAAAGCCGCCCAATGATTAGAAACTAAATTACGGTTCAATAAAGATATAGGAAGTATGCGTCGAAGTCCAGTGTGTATGAGCGTATAATTCGACCGTTCGAATCAAATAAATTTTACATAATATATTACGAGTTGATTTATTACGATATTCTTCTAAATTTGAAGTGTGCTTCTTTTTTATGTGTTTTCGATAGAGGAAAATTTAGTAGTGGCGACTGTGGGCTTTTGCGCATCGCGCTTGACCTTCTTGGTGCAAAGTCGTGGGACTTCTTACGTTTTTGTCCGGCGACTAATGATGATCAAATAAGACACGAAAAAATCAGTGGAAACAATCAGCGAAACACCTCCGGATGTTCGAGAACAGGTGACACGAGGCGACATTAAAAAAAAGAAGCGCTTGAATTGTAATTGTAGAAACTACTTTTTGTGTGGAGTCAACAAAGCGTCACGAAACGGTTCTGGGAAGTAGTCACAATACTGTACATAGGAGAATCGAACCTGAAAATGCACTTTTTGTAATGGTTTTTTAAATGTAATATACAATTAAATGCAAATAAATAAACTGAGAATGGTTTACACGTTTTAGAAATTGACTCATCTTGAAAAACTAGCCCCATGTTCCACCAACTGAGCAAAAAGCGTAAGTTGCTAATTATAATGTAGACATTTTTACGTTTATTATTAACACTATGAGTGAAGTAAAAATATATATGAGAGATAATGAGAACCTATAATTTAAATTTTATAAGATATATTGTGAAAAAGAAAAAGTTATAGGCGTTTAAACAATTAAAATCTGACAAAACGAGAGGGTGGCAAAAATATATAAGTTTACTAACCATAAAACGTTAAGATATTCAAGATTTTAGTATTTTTTAAACGTGTCTATTACGATTATTTTTTACCATCGCATTGGCGGAATTGATTTGAATATTTATTGTTGACCAAACCGCGCAAAATAGTTTAAGTAAGTTTCAAAACGACCAGAAGAATGTATGTAAGATATAATATACTTATGTTGTCAGATCAATGAGGAAAGTTAAATATAGAAGAGGCTTGTAAAAATGGCAAAGTTTCAAAACGATCGTAAGAATGTAGGATATATTGTCAGAACAATGAGCGAAGTGAAATATATGTAGAAGAGCCTTGTAATAAAAATTAACTCAACTGAAGAGTTAAAGAAACGATTTACTTTTTACTTAACACGATAGTTTTACACATGTAAATAAAACGCTAGCACGTCTGATATATGCCAGATCAAAACAAGTACGTGGGCTCCAGCAGCTAGAGGCGTATCTTCATGCCATTATTAATTCGTAAGATCTTATTATTTCGACAAGTGTTTCCTACATTTATTCATATATAGGAGTAATCCGTTATCGATCACTGTTAATATGAGGAAAATATATCACCGAAAACACTCCAGAGGGTGAGTTTTGACCTGGAATAGATCAGGCGTGCTAGGTTTTTTACACGTGCAAAACTATGTAAGATAAACAAACACGTACCACTCTGTGTGTCTGCGCCCTAAAGTTATCATTTATCACATCTATCTTAAATACATATGTATGTTTGTATGTAAAAAACATAACTTTTCCAAATAAAAAGATTCAAAGATTCAAATGCAACTCTATTAAATATGAAAAGAGGTCATCATTATACAAACTACTGTCTTAATGATTCAAATTTAAAATTACAAAACCAAAAAAGGAAGTCTTATTAAATATGCAGTTATCGAAAATTACTTGCACACTCTACTCACTATGTATTAATATTATTATTATTGAAATCAATTTTATTTTTGCAAAATTATTAGATTAATATTTGAAATCATAGGTGGATAATATATCACACGCCACTATCTTATCATCAACTTTTTGAACAAAAACAAACAAATATTCGAGTATTAAACTTAAAAAAACAAAATCCAAAGCACACGGTACGAAGCTAAGCCCAGAACATAATCCGACACTTGCGAGATTAAATCTCAAGATAATAACAACCTTTCGAGCGAGACACAACAACAACGTCCGTTTACAATGATGCACTTTTCTGCACTACTGCAATGCCTCGACTCCCAACGATTGCACTCGACGATTGCGATTAGTGCAATCATCATTAAAAGCCAAGCCGACTCCACAACGCGAGACATCTTCACACAGAACGAATCGAAAACTGCCTACGACGAAAGAACGAGTCCCTCAAACCAAAACCCAACAACCAAAACAAGAAAAAAATAAATTAAAGCTGTGGGCAGTTTAACAACAGCCGGTGTTACAATGTCGATTTGATTGGTAAACCGTCGAAAACAATTTAATTGCACGTAGAACAATTGACAATGCAGAAAAATCGCAACTGGTACCATACATACATACATATGTAGGTTCGTGGAACACCCCCGCGGAAAAGGCGACTTTCCTCTATGGAAAACAATATAGGAAATGATTTACGAGCGTTATAATACGCATAATGTGTAAGTCTAGAAACATGATCGATCGACATTGTGATCGGTGTTATTTATCCAATGTTGAGTTATGTGATCTTCGTGGGAATGACAAATATCCGTATACGAGTATCTACATATATGCATATCGATGGAAATGGCGCATTGTATGCAACAGGGTTGTCCATAAGACACTTTTATATGTGTATGTATAATATTTCGGTCACCGAAGGGCGCAGATATACGCAGCACGTCTTTTTACAAGGCCTCTTCTTAGCTTCATTTTTTTTAAATAGTCCTGTACATGTAAAAAAAAACGATAGCACGCATAATCTATGCTACGGCACTCAGCCTTAAATTCTTGTATTGACATAGGTTTGACATAATTCCCATGTTCACTTGTCACAAAAATAGCCTATGCGGTTTTTTACAACGCGAAAGTACAAAAGTACTCATGCCGTTTGATTCAGTGTGTTTTCGCCCTAAGACGCGTTTCTTATTCCTCTCCTTGTATTTTTTTAGTTCCCTAGGTTTTTCAGTTTGTATGTATGTAGTAACAATAGATGAAGTTTTGAGATGCGAAAATTAATACATACATGCGAAAATTCGAACTCGAGATTTTGACGGATTCGAACTCAGATTCGACCACTGATCACGTTTTCATGATCTAGTTTTTTACTGCGATCGATTTATCATTATAGACATTTAAAGAGAGTGAGATTTCAGGTGACACAATGTCACGCCACTGATAATAAAAAAATATGCCGTTATATCTGCATTTCTCAACCGGGGTCTATTCGGTCCAAATGGAGCTCTATAGCATTTCAAGGGAGGCACAATTCTAAAATTTTTTTTAGGATTAACCAACTCTAGGGCAGAAGGAGAATAAAGTGATATATTGAAATAGATTTTAAATATGTATGTAAATAAAGAGGAGTACATTTCCACAGCATTGGGTGAGGGCATGTCTATATTTCATTCCATTTCCCACATCTTATATTGTCGAATATGGATTTATGCAAGTTATATGTACATATTATATATATGTGCATATGTATATCTCCTCTCAAAACCTCGTAACCATCGTGATATTGTCAGTAGAAGCAATTTTACTATCTATCACTGGCAACACCAGGCACACGAATCACACTATATGAAGTAAACTGTAAATTTATTACATATTTCGTTTTAAAAAAAGGGGGGGGGGGGAGGGTCACAGAAAAATAAGCTCAAAAGGCCCAAAAAGATTGAGAAACGCTGCTTTAGATTGTGGGTTTCCAACCTATGGGTCTCGACCCCAAATGTGGTCGCGAAGGTTTCAATGGGAACACTAAATGAATAAATTAACTAAAATATATATTGATAATGGTGCATCCGATGAGGATGACACTTATGAAAACGCATATGCTGTCCTCTTCACCACATTTCGACCAATGGCATTTCGCCTGTACAGTGTTCTACTGTCTGCACGAAATGTTATTGGTCGAGAGGCGGTGAGGGAGATAGCATGTACTTTTTTTCCTAAATCCCTTCCTTGAGTGAACCAAGTATAGTGTAATTTTCATTTCCAATCTATGTTTAGTTGTTTGAATAATATTTTATACATAAAATGTATTTTTCAAAAGTATTGAGGTTGCGGGGTTAGTTAAGTTGTAGCCAGAGACCTACCCTACCGGAGATAAATCAACCGACAAACTATACATGGTTTGAGAAATCAATGACTGGTCGTTGTTAAGACGGTTCTTTTATGTACCGGATACATGTATCTATGTACAATGTACCTAAAAAGATCACAATTTCCTTAATTATAAAGATATATTTGACAGGTGACCAATAAATGAAGATGTTAAAACCTCAACGCAATTTTAGTTTGAATATAGTATGCAATGATTGTGCCCGTTCGATGTTATCCTTAAGATTTGGCAGACAATTTAATCGATAGTGGACATCCCTGATGTACTGTACGCTTGACTAATACGAATTCCGATGCGAAAATGAATTTTCCGAATGGGGAATCTACGCCATTCAGATCGATCTGTCGACGATTTTAATTGACCAATTTAGAAATACTAGCGCTATTAGACGGCAATTTGAGTTATTCGAGTTGCGGCGAATTAGCCCTAGACAATAAATTGAGAAGATTAAAGAATTGGACACGTTAATTATAAATTGTACTGTTTTTTCCGAAGATCATAATCGAAATTATAGCGACAATATTTGTTATTCTGAGAAAAAAACCTGGTATGCGACATTTGAAATTGAATGGAGAATAAATTTACTCATTTTTTCCACGGAATAAATGATGCAGATAATTACATAAATAGCTCTACTAATTAGTACATACTAGGCTGATAACACTATTATTTTTTTATACAAAGCAGTATGAATACAAACGTGTTTTTTTTAAATCTCAACATACGGATGAATGTGTCGGAGGAAAAATTGATAACATCTAATCAAAAACCAAGCACATTGTTCAATAAAGTCGGCAACTGCACGTAAGTAGCAGTACGAAAAATATTATTTAGTACATTAATATGTTCCGTAATGTGCATGTGAGCGAAACAGCAGCAACCGACACGATCTATTCATATTATACAGCAATACATAATCACCGAAACATATCAAGCAGAATCTGTTTTCTTTGGAAATATTCACGCATGACATGACGTTATAGTGGCAAGTGCACCCGTACTAACGAAAGTGTTACTATATGCATATGAATATTTTCAGAAACGTCATATTGTGACAATTGACTCGACGATACGAGGCAAGCAATATTGCAGTATATCGTCGCGTCCTGTAATTCATATGTAGGTCGATTTTGCCTTATACTCGTCCAAAACAAGCACGGTGAAGTATAGTAGAGATTATACATATGTATGTATATACGGTGGAGTATAGTGGATGGATAAAATAAATCGTTGTACAGTAAAAACAGAACTAGTCTTTTTCGTGCAGTGATGTGCAGTGCTGGATAATAATTTGTTTTATTTCTTAGAACATGAACACTCGCCTTTACAGATCGCTACAAAACGACGAGTGCACTTAAACAGATATAATACGATCAATATATGTACAATGCGAATTCATACAAACATCCACAGTGACATCTATGGAAATCTTTGCAGCATTTTATAATCAAATTAGCGAACATCAAGACGCTAAATAGCTTGATATTAGCAAGAGAGATATAAAAGCAGATGCCAAGTTTACAGGAACCGATCAAACCGAGTCACAAACCAAGTTCTGGTCAGCAGCGGAACTCTAGTGGGACTCGAACCCGAGACAACTCTGCTCGAAAGCTTAATATGCTAACCACTAGTCTACGCCGATGGTTTAATGGTATAAGATTAAATATCGTTTAAAATGAGTGCATTCAAGATTCATTTTAGATTCATAAAGGCGAGAAAAATGTATTGTGCCATAGATAGTACGGAACAATACAAACAAAAACCGAGTCGCAAATATTTATCGTAGCAGTAAATTTCAGTCTGCATGGAAAATTTGCCTATTTTTTAAGGCAAGAGGAAGTTGACCTGGATTCGCTAATTACACGTTTACTTTATGAGACACAAAACACTCATTCAATCTCCTTTTACGTTTGCGAATCTCAGTACGGAAAACGCATTGAGAGTCATCGATCACGCAGGATAAACATCCAAGAGAAAAATGTGAGAACGTTCCATGTATAAATCAACGAAATAATTACATGTTATTGTACACATACTAGATGTAGTGCTAAACTTTACTAACCGTGTAGGCGTCTTTTCTATAATACACTAGATTGAAAAAAAAAAATGATTGGGTATGTTGACGTACGCCGAAAAAGCACTGACGATCACTCTTTCTCTCGAAGTACATAGTATGTATTGTATATATTCGTATTAAGTATTGGGAAATGGAACAATTTACGCACTATAGTGTAAAACTTCAATGCTCAAACGCAACGGAGAATAAATTACACGTCCCACACTCGAACGACTAATGACAAACTGTACAGTTTTAAACGGATACGATGCATTATCAAATCAGCACACATATGTACGTACCTATACACGAGCGTTCACACAAAATTGCAATATGCCGTTGATAATGAATGAATCAAAAGTATGAAAATTTAATGTTGCGATTGTCTGTTCAAACTACAAGAACAATGTACCTACTAAAAAAATATGAGATTTATAAATGCATTTATTCATGTCATGATCAGCTGGTCGTTTGAGTCCTATTGAAGATATGTGTTTGTGTTTGTATTTATTGTAAACTAGTGTTATATATAAAGGGCGGACCGGAAGCGTGCTTTTTCGAGGAATCAGGGCATTTTGGGTCTATTTACAAATCTAGAGTGCAAAAAAAAGGTTCTTCATAAAATTGAACAAAGCACAGCGAACAATTAACAATGAATGGCACGCTTCCGGTCCTACTTCTAATTATATCATCATAAATAGTGTTGTATCATATAATCGCATGGGTGTTGGCATATTAAGTTATTAAATAAAAAAAAAAAATTAAAAGAAATGTGTCGTCGGCCATGAGATCGATCCCCACGCGGTCGAATTTTTTTCGAATACCTTTTAAATATATTTACATTTAATTGTTTAATAAGAAAAAAAAGGTAAAAAGTACCTACATGTAAACAACATAATACACCAATAGAAAAATTAATTAATTAAATAAATTTTCAATAGACGGCGGTAAATTTTCAGCCAAGCGGAAATATTGGCATCGATTAGTATATATGGAAGTTTTTTTCTTTTGTTATTATATCTTCGTTTTCCGTTTTAGCAGTGACGTACATATGTATGTCGAATCGAAACGACTATTATAGTACGGCAAGCGTTATCTCAGACAGACAGACACACAAGACAGAATGGCGATATTATATATATTGTAAATTAGAATACCGTATGATTTTATAGGATTCATCCTTTCGTAGGTCATCATGATTTTGTTCGTTGTTTGACTATTACAAAAAAATGTTTTGATGATTTCATATACATATATATTATATTATACTATGACGACACCAATTTATTTATTTATAATATGACTTTGATTATTTTTTTATTAGATCTTTTGATTAATCGTGCGTAGGTATAATTATTATATACAAGCCAATTTTAGCCTAACATATGATAATAAAACTTATCATTAGATACGTCAATTGAATATCTAAATAAACAAAATTATATGAGATAGTGTGAACAAATGTTATTAAAATAAACTGTTATAATCTAGACTTAGGAGGCAAGGATGCTTTAACCCACAAAAAATAGTTCACTATTGTCAATTACTATTTTCAACCTTTTTTTGCTTTATTGCTTTGTAGGACAATAGTGAATAGTGTGTAGGCTAAAGCATCCTGGCCGTCTAAGTCTGGTTATAACCAGAGACCGACGGACAAGATGCTCGACAGTTAAAAATATGGTTCACTATTGTTAATTTCTATTGTCAACCATTTTTGTGCTCTCCTGCTTTTTTGGACAATGCAGAGGTCTATTGTTATTTTATGGCTGCAACTCAACCAAGTATGTAACGTGTGAAGGTGCGTGACAAGCCAGCTGTCATCACGTCGATCTAACGGACGAATCTGATGAAAATTTAATGATTATATTCCTTTAGCGTCATTTGCTTTCTCTATTAACAGTCAACCCCCGTATATATGTTGGTAAAATATCAAAGCGATCTGAAGAGTGGAAGTGGTTCAAAATCAGCTCACAAATATTGTCCAACGAACCAACATTTAATGAAACTAATAAAAATATGTAGAGACACGAATAAACAAAAATACTCTGATTTGAAAATATGTACGGTTGGTTTGTATAGAAAAAGGCCTACTTCTAAAATGTAGTAAAACACAGCGAACTACTTTCTTTTCATCATAAAATTTAGCGTAGGAGTTGACATACTAACTGTATTAAATCCACTTCCGTTTCATCACATAAATCAGTATGGTATTGGACACGTTAATTGATTGGCAACACGTCGAAAAGACAACCCGAGATTTAAGCCGTGTTAAAATTAATTAAGAAATACATACATGCCGTCGACTTGACAGCAATAATGCGAACGCACTATAGTTGCATAAGATATGCAACGAATGCAAGCAATTAATTCAGTCGCGTATGCAACACTCATGATGAATTAACTAAGCTAAGGATATCGAACAACCTATTCATTATTTCACGTGAATGGACGTGTTAACGTGTGAAATGTTTGGTCAATTACATGTAGATCCCATTGTATGTGTATTGAATTATTTTTTTGGAATCTAAATTATTGTGGTACATCTGTAGTAATACAATAATGACGTTGATGAAAATGATCGGAAAAAATATACAAGTGTCTGATTTTTCTTAATGTGTCATTATGAATCGGTGCAAAAAAAATGTAATGACAATCCTTTTGCAACTAAATTACTGTTAAATTGTCCATTACGAATCCTTAGAAACGTATTGATGATAAAAAATTGTTTTTGTAAGAATGTTGTTTCTCAGAATGTTCGATTCAAGGTGAAGAATTCTTGAAGTGTGTAAAAATATGTGGTTTAGTTTTTAGTTGAACATAAAAGGAACAATGATAAAATATCTACATATGTACATATGTATGTATGTTTAAAGGTATTTATGTACATATATACATATGTACATAGTTCTGAGAAAAAAGGTTAATAATTCGAATGGCGTTTTTATTCAAATGAGAAAATTCTGAAAATTATTTAATGAAGCGTCTTGCGTCTCCTCGTGTTTTCATTTCGAAAGGGATATAAAGAAACGGAGAAAACCAGTGATTTATTGTTTTTAATTTATGTAAAGTAGGAAGATTCTAATAACAACCATCACTAAAATAAATCTTACATGTAGTAGTCTTGGAAAAAGTTTTTTGGTTCAGAGGTTTTCCAATTCCATCTAGAGGGGGTGGAAATGAAGGGCCTGTTATTATTTGGTCAGTAAATAGATGATCAGTGAGTTATTATACCAGTCACTGACTGCTTGACTACTATTTGTCAATAAAAAAGGTAACGGTTATAGCCAGACTTAGGCGGGCAGGATGTTTTAACCCACAAAAAATGGTTCACTATTGTCAATTGTCAAATTTGCGAGAAACGGGAATGGGTTGCCAATTTGGCGGAACCGTTTCAAAAATAAAATCAGATAAATTGGCAAACTCTGATACGAATCGATCGACCTGGAGTCACATATATCTAAGGTCTGGCCAGCAACACCGGACCGGGGATTGAACCCAAGACTCCGTAGAAAGCATTACACACTAAGCACTGCGATATGTATATAAAAGTACACTATTATCACTAAAACTTACTGACCATTTATTTTAAGGTTTTTAATTCGTAAAAACTTTATTAAATGTATGTACGTACATGAATTCAATACCATTTAAACTACATATATACAAGTTTTTAAAAAGAAGATATATGTAAGTAACCTTGGATGATAAGAAAAAATGTTTTATCAATTTGCAAAAAACTTAGATTTATTGCATTCAAAACTTAGCAATTTCTGAATAATGTTGTGAACAATATTATACAAATATCTTGACATTTGAAATCGATTAAGTGTATGGAACCGAACCACATAAACATTTTAATTGCCGATAGTGAAGCGAACTTTTCGCAATTTCTATTCAAATTCAACAGAATAGCATTACAATATCCGGTGAAAGTGAGGAAAAAAGCTTCGAAAATCGACAACTATTCGAAAGTGGTCAAAAAAGGAAGAATTTTATAGCATTGACGCAACCCAAGTCACGAAGACGACCATAATTATGCACGGGCGGAAATAAAAGCGACCATAAAAGTAATAAAACGAATCGGGAATGTAATTCAGCGTAATGTGCTTAACATCCTCAGCTGAATATAGGAATACCTTTCAGTTGTGGAAATTATGCTTTCAAGACGCGAAGGCATCTTTTACCGGTCGAACGAAGCGTGTGTGTGTACTTTCTAACTAAGGAAGTGCAACGACGGTCAAAGCATCTGCATACAATCTATTTATAATACAACACAATAGACTTTCGCCAAATTTATTTTAAATTGGCAACGTTACTTTTGATTTCGTCAGAAGCAACCCGGCTGTTTTGAATGTGAGAATAATAATATTAAAAAAAATCCATGGGTCAAAACTACGCGGAGACGAGTATCGAAATTACGGTACGTTCGCGTAATTTGAATACCGGAATATATTAAATGCGACCTTCAAATATTTCAATGGATTTTCAAAAATATATTGGCATCGTTTTTGCGGATGTGAAAAACAAACACGATAGTACGTTTTCAAAGCCGTAATGTATGTATGGAGATGATGTTGCGTAACTAGTTGGTAGTTCTTCTCGAATCATTGATTGACTTAGACAAATATCTATTCGTAACAATGGCTTATAATATATCTTTCGTATAGAAATAATCGCACAAACAAGCATCTATCGACGTTATGTATAACTTTTTTAAATAGATCTGCGAACACATATGTACACAAGTCTTTCAACATCATTGGGCGTCGAATAGATTCGATGGCTTTCTGATGAGTTTTTCTTATATTTATATGATAATTCATGATTGTGTTGATAGGTAGATAGATGAAGATGATGAATATATATTTGCATTTACAAGTGCACTACGACGAACTAAAGGCGCGAACAGACTGTATCGAACGGCGCAGGCACGTTCTAGGCCTTCTGTGGTGAAAAATCGCATACTTATCTGTGTGTCTGCGCCCTAATCTCGATCAACCGCCTATGGCAACTTCACAGTTTAATTGGTGACACGTCACTTAATACTCAAAGCGTAGACACACTAAATCGTACGGCACGGTATACTTCGGTAGACACCATCTGTGAATGGGCGTGTATTATCATCATGTCATTGTTAATTCGTACGGTCTAAATATTTCAACAAGTTTTTCGGACATTTCTTCAAATGTGACAATCACCACTATCGATCACTGTCAAACCTATGTCAATAATGAAAATATATCACCGAAAACATTGCAGAGGATGAGTTTTGGCCTAGCATAGATCTAAAAGAAAGTGTGTGTCGGCATGTGTATGTGAGTCTGCGCCCTCACACGCATAGGCGCAAGAGAAAATTCTTTATTTAATTACGAAAAAATGAAAAGACAATTGTGCATTTAATAAGTATAACTACTCGACTGTTAATGGCGAATTTTGTCGACGAATTCGTCACCGCTGGGCAGACGGGAATTTGCAGGCTTCGCTTGCATCGCTTACCATTCGGACCAGGCCCTTGAAAGTAGCCGGCTCCCGAGAATTTTTACCATCTCCCCCCCCCCCCCCACCCACCTCTCCTCAATCCTGTTTATATGTATATATGTACATACATAAGGGCGAAAACACACTGGATAGTACGAGTTACGTATTTTTTAGATACTTTTAAACATGCGAAAAAAAGCAGCACCCCTAGCCCATATACATGGTAAACAGTCTCAAAAATCACCCCCTGGAGTGTTTTTGGTGATATTTTATCCTTGCTTGACACTAATCGATTACGGTGAATCCCATATTTGGAGAAATGTAGGAGAAACATTTGCACTCTGTAAGTGCAACTACACCCAAATTCGATTTGCGGAACATCCACTGTCACGGCTGGGAGCCACGGACATGACGTTCCGTACCACTCATTGTGTTTTCGCCCTGATTGTCTCAAGACACCCTCCATCATTCTTTCTTCACTGCCCATCCTCCTAAAACTATGCCATAATGATACTATGTACGAAGAATTTACTTATGTGTCCCATCTTCAAACTAGTGACATAAATCTAAACGAAACATTTCACGTCAAGGTAATTGCACCATAAAAAACCCATTGAAAAAAAATTGTATACATTAACTCGGCGGCACAGCAAGTTCAATGGGATATGTGTCGAATGGTTCGACACAGTAAGGCAGATTTACAGTGTGCTCCACGAACATTTCAAAGTCGCATACATATGTATGTATTTTATTTATTTAAATGCGTATTAAATAATCGATCACCTCTGGTTTCGACCATATTTGGTCGACCTCGTTTAGGTCCCCCCGACCCAAGGTTTCAAACGGTTCATATCTGTGTGTCTTGGGACAATGGCACTTGTATACACATATGTTTCAAATTAGCCACTTCTAAAACTGGACTAGTGAATATTCGAACGAAACTATATCCTTTTAGAGATGTGAAAGTTTGAGCTAATGATAATAGAGCACAATAGAGCAGAGATTATCATCGAAATGTAGTTTTAATACGATTTCGCGAAAGTTTGAAAGTCTCCTAATTGAATATGTATTTGTTTGGAAGTTTTATATAATATTTAAGAAAGATATAAACGAGCATTTGTAGCAAAATATTTTTTTTAATTTACTATGGTACCATTACGGATTTTGCCCCAAGTCGATACCTGTAGCCAAATTTGTACATGTGTACTTTATATAAATTTATAACATTATTATTTAAAGATAAGTTCAACCTGGAGTCACATATATCCAAGGTCTGGCTAGCAACGCCGGGCCAGGGATTGAACCCATGATTGCTCAGTTTATAAAATTATACGCTGACCATTGAGTTATGTTGCTAGTTACGAATGTGTCACCGAAATGAAGCGTCAAACAGTTACTTGCTCTACTTGTCTAGGTCTTTCTTAAGTGGCTCTTAAGTAGTCTTCAGCGTTAGCTGATTGCTCGTCAAATAACAATAGACCGCTACAAAGCAAGAGAGCAAAAAAGCATGGTTGACAATAGTGAACCAGTTTTTGTGCCAAAAGCATCATCCCACCGCCGATCTTTGCTACACACTTTGTATACACTCCTTCCTTAAGGTTTTTAGATAGTTTTGCACATGCATAAAAACGCTAGCACGCCTGATCTGTACTATGACACCCACGCCAAAAATCATCCCCTGGAATGTTTTCGGTGATATTTTATTATTGTATTGACATAAGTTTGACAGTGATCGATAATGGATATTCCAATATTTGAAGAAATGTAAAACAAGCTTGTAGAAATAAAAAGATCGTATGAATTAGCAATGCCCTAGGGAAACGCCCTTCATGACGGAAAACCACGAGCACGTGCATGGTGTACGATTCAGTGTGTTTGTGCTTTAAAATGTCGGTTATCAAAACTTCACACTTACATATATAAAATTTTTCAACCGCGGCGTATTTTTTTATCTACTCTTTTATGTTAACTTTTTGATAACATAGATATTATATATATATACAGGTACATATATATAGATTTCAAAACTTTATCTAATAAAATAATATTTCCAAAACCACTCAATAACATCGAATTCATAGTCGAATAGGTTCCACTGATGATCAAAAAGTATCATAATTTATTCATGTTGATGTTAAAATGACCAGGCGCCGTCTCATTGCCACTTTACTTTTGAAATTTACCGTTCAAAATTTATTAAGTTTAGGTTTGGAAGTTTGGTTTTACAGGAGTCCCTAATGCGCCACAATGGTCGAAAAAATACAGATAGATTAAATTAAAATATATACATAGAAAATAATACATTTATACATAATCCTAAAAAAGCAATAGCATTATAATAAGAGCCGATAAAGTAGAAATATAGTATTTGATTTCAGATTTGAATTTCGAATCTGATTTGAGCTTCAGATTTGAATCTCGAATGGAAAATTGATTCTAAAAAACAAATCATTACTAAATAGACCGTGAAATGTGGTTTATTAACAAAATATTTTCGACCTTCGAATACGTAGGAGCGATTCGAAATCAAACCACAACTTTTTCCCTGCGTTATAAAAGGTTGTAATCGTGACTAGAAGGTTCGGATTTCAAATTTCCAACCATTAAGTTCAAGATGATTATGACTTATGACACCACAGTGTTCCTTTCTCTTCAATTGTGCAATGAATATTATCCGAGTATTAATTTGATTTCCATAGCTATATTTTTCGTACGATTAACACCAACGTCATACAGGTGGAAATGATTAACGCTTTAGGACGTACATACATAATAAACACGCGATTTTCACAATGCAATGGTAACGAATGAACGCTAATGACAGTCATCAAGCCATGTCATAAGTCGGCACAGCAACGCCAAGTTAACTACACAGTTAAAACTGCGACATTCAAACGTCACAGAATCAACCAACCAGATATGTACTGACACAGAGCGCACAACAATAAAATGCAGTTATGTATAGTCGAGTAATAAACACGTGATGACATTTGCAAACGCACAATTTTTTTTTAGATAGTTATGCACATGCAGTTTTGCACCTTTGATTGAAAGATGAATCGAGAAAAAAAAAGATTAATCTAAATAGCATTACCATAAAGAGAACGACAACTATGACAGTACAGGTGAAATAACGTAGAACAATAGATCCCACGACAGATTTACTAATGTGCATAACTTATTTTAAGCATATAAAATGTTAAAAAAAAATACGGTTTTACCTTCAATATGTAATAAAAACTATTCATGAGCTTATTTATTTATCATATTTTTACCCAAACTATGTAAAAAATGAAATAGTAATAAGTTGAATTTTAATGAACAAGGATTAAAGCGTGAAATTGGAAAATTGTTATTTAAAAGTGTGCCAAATTTAACATTACGAAGCCCCTTTTTTAGTCAGTAATAATTCTAAATTAGTGGAGCACGAAAATAGTACACGTGACAAAAACCACAACAGCTCAAAGCCTTCTAAAAATAAAGTCTTATTTACATAATATGTACGTGTGCTTATATTATAGTATAAAAATAAAAATAATATTATTTTAACTAAACAAACACAATATATAGGAATTTAAATTATATGATCGTTTAGCGACTGGCGTTAAGCAGGTCACTTTAAAATGGCGTTTATATGCAAATATATTAAATGTACACATCGTCGATGAATGAATCTTTATGTAAATATTGACCGAGCGGATCTGCGACATTATAAATATGTAATATTATTTATGCGTACAGAATTCGCAATAAGGAATATTCGCGTGCGAAAACAATATGACCCACATCGACAGCTCGAAGTACCCACAACTTACCTATATGGAGGCGAAATGGTTTCTTACGTTACACGTGCAGAATTTTAATCTCAAACAGGCTTTGTCGGTCTCCGTTCACGTCCAGTTGTCAAAAAATGTAAAAAAAAGAAAGAGACAAGATGGCAGACGAGAAAAATTAAGATAAAGGAAAATAAGTTGTGGGTCGAAAAGACGGTGGCAGTGTGTCGCGATGATGCAACTAGATTTATGACCGCTTCACGATGCGCTTCAAATTTATTATGATGTCGCTGCCGGTGATGGTGATGATGATGATGATGATGACGTCCACATCTGGTTCAAGTTTATCCAAAGGCGATCGGAAAGACCAACTTTTTCACCGATCGAAAGCAGTGCATACATACGGAACGATCTTTATTGCGCATTGTTATGTTTTTTTAATACGAAAAGGTTACACAGTTCTGAAATAACAAGTGAGCGGACGTCGGAATGGTTGCATGTCGAGATTGAATTATCTCTCTCGGCAGAATTGTAAGAACGTGATCGTTACTACTTTTCGTTACTACTAGGTGTGACACACTTGTGTCAATACTTTAACCCAGAGTTCGGCACGAGTGGTTAAATGTAGGTACATATGTACATAGGTGAAGTCTTTAGAAATAGAAAATGGACGAGATAGATAGGTAATATATCATGAAAAAGTTGTGCAAGTATCAGTAAACCAACTCAGCTTATGTAGTAAACGCACGAAAATCAATAAGAAACTGTATAAAAACAATATTCCAAAGTTATATATATTTACATACTTGCATTAAATAATAAAGCATATCAAATTAATGGTAAAATACTATCATTTAGTTGAGACACTTCTTATATATATATATATATCAAAAGCAATCAATTTACGTTAAAGGCATAAACATATGTACATATATATAGAAGACGCATGAGAGAACTCCAATGGTAAGAATACATTCAAAAGTACGGCACAGGACGCTTAGGTAAACTTCAGCTGTGAGATGCGTGTCTTCATGTCATTATTAATTCGCACGATCTTATTATTTCGACAACTCTCTTACATTTCTTCAAATATAGCTCACTGGTTAAGACATTGTTTGATAGTAGAGTGGTAGTGGGTTTATATTCCAGCCGGTACGCTGCTGGTGAGATCTGGATTGCTATTTAATCCAAATCAGCCGTCTCCTGTTTGAGCTTACGATTTTTATCTAACTTAATTGTTGTGACGGATCCAATAAAAACAGCATCTCGCCCCCCCCCCTTCAGTTTCTCGCAAATTCGTTGCATCAAATTTTTTGATGTTTAAAGTATGTCTACATACATATGTAGGTATGTATGTTCATACAATTGTAGAATGTAAGATCATACATTCTGGAGTGAGCGATGGTTCTGTGTGGACCTCCTGAATCGTTGAATAAATATTGTGAAGCGACTATGACCTTTCATTTGGATCCTGAACTGACCTCTTACGCAGCAATACTTATGTTCAATATTTGACCATAGATGTCGTGTAAAATAAAATTGGGTATAGTATACCTGTATAAAAAAAATGGGAATCACCGTTATAGATCACCGTTATCAAACTTGTCAATACAGATAAAATATCGCTGAAAACAATCCAGGGGATGAGTTTTGCCAAGTATTGCGATGGGATGAGGGGATGAGTTTTGTCAGGTATTGCGTGTTGGCATTTTTTTTGCATGTGAAAAACTATCTAAAAAAAAACGTGCGACGTACCACTCTGTGTGTCTACACCTTAACTATGTAATCTTCACGTCATAGGTGGTCGACAGAATATGTAGATAAGGACACTATCCGAGTCGGTCAGAGTGCACACGTGTATGCAAAATATGGAACTAATGTTTAACCATCGATTTATTTAATGTAGACAAGCGAAGTCAATTTGAAAATGCTTATATCAAGAGTGAGCAAAGCCACAATATCAAAGAGGCAACAAAGGGTTATTTATAGAAATATGTAGTGGGTAAAATTGAAACAAATTCGCATGTAGGCATTTGGTTCTAATTAAAGTGATTGGGCATTGAATGATGCGGAAAGGCCTCAAATCACAGACAACAAAAGTTCGAAAAAAATAATCGAATCGAATCGATACAATGCCAAACAAAATTGAAACATCATCGTCATTAAAAAGAGGCAACAATCGCAAACTGAATGACATTCGAACGAATTGAATGCACATTGTAACGTACCGGGGAAAAAACCCAAATGAATCATCGATGATCCGAAGGTTGGATTAGATATTTTCGCAAAATCGAAACCGAAACAAAAATCTTCAAAACATTCATAATATAAAACGATGAATACAAACAGCCATGTAATAAAACAAAAGTTGAATAATTCATATGATTTGTACGATCTC
Source organism: Arctopsyche grandis (assembly GCF_051622035.1). NCBI lineage: Eukaryota > Metazoa > Arthropoda > Insecta > Trichoptera > Hydropsychidae > Arctopsyche > Arctopsyche grandis. Next base: position 11,376,406 of record NC_135365.1, on the reverse strand, counting down.
TATAGTGGGACATGTTGTTGGGACGAAATGTGAGATCACGTATCTGTAAATAACACGATCGATCAGCCACCGAGAGAATAATCAAGTGAATAAATGAATTTTGATGAACTTGGCGAGTGTATCATCGTCATTGATTCGAACGGACAGTGTCGAATAATTACGAAGAAAAAATTGGGAAAATATAAAAATTTCCTACTCGAAAGACATAAAGGACCTCTACAAAGCGAGCGAATATGGTCACTGTTTAATTTCGTCTTTGTATATTTTTTTCAAATGTTGAAGATGGACAAGCCTACGTTTAAATTAACATACCCAAAGTGTGCTTGGGTAGGCTTCCTTTTAGATAAACAGATGCTTGCGTGAAAAGGAGGTGTGAAAATATAATATGACAGGTATTAGAGCTGCCTACACAGTGACGTCAAAGTTCGTTTCGACTTGCAATTAAAATTTTAAATTGTAAATGATGATACAACTCTGAGAAAGAGCACCATTGTGGTGTTGGTATGTATCGAGATGCGCTGAAACTGGAATGCAGACGAAGTGCATTCCTGTTGAAATAAATGCAACGTATCCCATCGGATCGAAACGATAAAAATTTCAACGGTACTCACCATTTTAAAAGTTTAATTTAAATTACTTTCTACCACAACACATTCGAAACTTCCAGAAGGTATAAGTAGTTATTTCATACAACAATGATTTATTGACAAAATAGGTTGATTCCAGGTTGTCGCAATAACTTAATATAAACGAATTCAATTTGTGACTGCTAATAGCTTAGGGCCGAGCCGCACCGTGCAACTTTGTCGGCCAACTAGTTGCGCGACACGAAAAAATGTATGGAAATGTGTGCGACAAACAAGTTGACGGGTGTAGCATGTCCCGTCTACCTGCATGCATTGGTCTGGTCGCCCTCAACCAAGTCGCTTGCAAATCCCATGGTGCGGCCTGGCCCTTAAAGACAAGAAATTTTACGAGAAAATACTATCGAGCCGAACCATATACGAAGAAGAACCATGACGAGACTTTTGGTACGAGCACGGAATGCAAAAAACGGTACGCCAAATTTCTACCGTAGCGTCCCTCACCCCTGGAGTGTTTTCTGTGATATTTTATCCTTGTATTGACAGTACATAATTGATAACAGCCATATTTTTTAAGAAATATAGGAGAAACTTGTCGTAATGACACGATTACACGCCTATTACACATGTTGTCTACGTACGAATCCCGTGCCGCACTTTTGAGTATAACTGTCATAGCAATGGTCTCAGTTCAGCGATCATTCAATCTTCTCAAGAGCTTGTAACTACTGAAGAGAACGATCCTAGAATTTCTTATATTTTTTATCGAAAAGCAGTGAAGCATTAATTTGACATAAATTATTCATTTTAAAAGAATGACATCAACCACATCCGAAACATTCACAAGAAATTGAAATAGTATGATGTGAGTTAAGTACTATTTCCGTTAATGCAATTTCCTTCAACGGGAGACACCTTTCTACATTATGAAAGTGTTCAATACAACATTACATCCTTTTTAATGTGATAATACACTTTTTATTATACCGGATATACATATCCGGATACATGAGAAAAAATGTCGAACTAATAATATGTGAGTTCTGTGAATACGTTTTGTTAAACATATCATCTATGTATGAATGTATATATGTATGTATTTATGATTATTCAAACACAATCGTATCGAATTTCAGGATTGTTTCCAGTTCGCAATTGATACTCGATATATAAGTTTTTGCAATAGGATATTATACCTATGGAAAGAAGCCTTGCAAAGTTAAATTAAACGATACTTAATCTTACATTTGTAAGGTTACCTACATACATACACCGGCAGTCACATAAAACGGAACGCTTGTGAATTTTACGACTTCGAGGCCATTAAAGGATTATCCCTTTATGTGTAGGGTTTTTAACGACCAAATATTCTAAATATGATTGTTTTCTAAGATTTGAGTTCAGTTTAGTGTGGGTTTTCAAGGAGAAAGCATCAAATTCGAATTTTAACACGTCAACATGAAAAAACGAGCTCAGTTATCATTGCAGAAGAGTGTAAAAATCGCGACATTGGCGAGTTCAGGATTTTCCTTTCGGTCAATTTCCAAGAAAATGGGATGTTCTATATCGACTGTTTCGAGATTACTGGAAAAAAAAAAGAGAATCTGGAAGTTTTGATCGTAAGAAGGGGACCGGACTGAAAAGATGCACATCGGAGAGGCAAGACCGTGTAATAACCAGATTATCTTTACAGCAGCGATTCAAAACTGCTGTAGAATTAAGAACAGATGCATCTTCACAATTTTCCATGGAAATCAGCGACTCAACAGTAAGAAGGCGACTCAGAGAAGCTGGACTGTACGGTCGGAAAGCTGCAAAAAACCCATTACTAACCAAGAGAATGAAAAACAATCGATTGGAATGGGCGAAAGCACATGAAAATTGGAGTCCATCAGATTGCCAACGAGTGATACTTTCCGACGAATCAAAGTTTAACCTCTATAGTCCTGATGGTTTTCCGTATGTCCGAAGGAAAGTTGGCGAAAGGTATAATGAAAATTGTACCCTTAAAACTGTTAAGGATCTTCCAAGTCAAATGGTCTGGGGATGCTTTTCGTACCATAACATTGGACAATTGGAGTTTCTACAAGGTGCCATCGATGGAAAAAAATATAAAAAAATTTTAGAAGAAAGCTTTGTCCCATCGATGGAAAACCACCTTTCATATTCCGATGATATAATTTTTCAAGATGACTCTGCCCCTTGTCATCGAGCTAAATTGGTGAGTATTCATTTTATTTGATAGCATTGAATATAAATTATAAAATTTCAATCAAAAAACTGAATTTTTTTTTTTACTTTTTTTTAAGTTCGGGACTATTTACAAGAAATGGGTGTAAAGACACTACCATGACCTGGCAATAGTCCCGATTTAAATCCAATCGAAAATTTATGGATGTGTATCAAGAACAGGATAAGGAAGAACAATGTTTCTACTCTTAAATCGTTGAAAGAAATAATAGAAAAGATATGGTACGAAGACCTCCCAATCGAAAATTTAAAAACTTTAGTAGATTCTATGCCAAACCGAATAAAATAAGTTATAAAATCGAAAGGAGCCGCTACAAAATATTAATTTCTTTTTTATAAGTTGTAAATAATAATATGTGACTGTAATAAAATTAAAAATGTATATGTATAGTGCTATTTTCATTTCAAATTTCATTTAACCGTGAAGTCAACGCACGGTCGTAAAATCTGCCCTCCATTAAATTTCTCCCCAACTCATCTTTATCACCTTTTATTTTCACGTTTGGTGTTACACGAATGCACTATGATACAACCTATCATTTAAATGACTTTCAGTTTTGGTTTTATATAAGATTACCGAAATTTCACGCAAAAACATGTTTCGCTTAAGCGTTCCGTTTTATGTGACTGCTGCTGTACATCAAATTTATCGTTGACAAATACGACTTATATCTGATTTGAAACAATGCATCAATATAACAGTTATAATATGTACCTATGCCTGCGATAACGATAAGTCTGTTTATCACGTGAATAACAATCCGATATGGAAATGGGCTTTATTGTTAGTAAGTAAGCATTCTTGATACTTTGTACTTTGTGCCAACGCCACTTTCTAATGTCTGTAATACTTTATTCAAGTACTATGGAATTAAGCTTAGACCACACTGAAGCAATACTTTTCGAAAATGATGATTGTCTAAATCAAATAAAAAATAATATTATATATGTATGTATAATATATTCAAAAATTTATACTATCCATTATTTATTTGATGAATATAAACAGCTGCATTATATTTGGATAAAATTATGCAATAAATAAAAGTATAGAAGTAAAAGATTCGTCTGATCTCTCGTAGAGATTCTGGCTACAACATTTTCCACAAATAGTTACGCTACGACAGAACCTTCAGATGACATTGAGAGGCTAACCTCTTGACTTAAATTCTTATCTAAACTTGGGCAAAAATTATTATAGGTACTTAACTATGTAGAATCATTCAAACGAATGTTTTGAATCTATACCACATTGTCCCTTCGCGAACCACACCCTCTGGAGTGGTTTCGGTAATATTTTATCTTGTATTGACATAGGTTTAGAAGAGATCGACAACGGTAATTTCCACATTCAAATAAATGTAGGACAAACTTGTCGAAATAATATCGTACGAATTAATAATGAGATGAAGATACGCCTCTCACCACTGGAGTTCGCGTACGCGTCCCGTGCCACACATTTGAGTGTGTTCTTACCATCATCATCATCATTTACCATCCACTGCATGATGAAGACCTCTCCAACACGCTTCCACTCATATATGTTTTGCGCAACTCTCATCCATCTCACCCCACACATTTTCCTCATTTCATCTACCCATCTTCTTTTTACCCCTTTACATTCTCTTATTCGAGCACTTCTTTTGTCAATCTGTCGTTAAGTCTTTTAGCTACGCGACCCGCCCATTTTTATTTCAATCTCTTTACTCTCTTCACTATATCCATTGCCATACTTCTCACTCACGTATTCCGCTGCCTGTCTTCCCTTATCATGCCAAGCATACAGCATTCCATTGAGTGCATTGCACTTTATGTAGAATCTTGGCGTTCAATGTCCAAGTTTAACATCCATACGTCATCACTGGCACAAAACACGTGGATCGAATATCTTTTTCTTCAGGCAAAGTGGCATTTTTGATTTAAAAACGGCATTCATTCATCCTAATAAAAAGTACATTTATATCTATACAGCAAATGTCTGCAATATATTTGGTGCATTGTCTATGGGAGTGTCTATATGTGTATATAATGAACCCATAGAAAAAGCACTAAAGATATTTAACCGTCATATTTACATGTGGATATAAATGGACCTTAAGATAGGAAATTAATACGAAACTAGTAATAAAATAAACTGCAACTAACCGTATGCGAGTGAGTGTTCCTGGATTGGCTAAGTATGGAAAGGTATGAACATTCTCAACGGCATGCATTGCCGGGTGCATCGTGAGAGACCAAAGTGCATCCACAGCAACCCATGTAATAATATATGGAATCGTCACGATGCACGTGAGCTACGAATACCAACAAAATCGCATCGCCATGAATCACGTGAGCAAAAATGAGACGCGGAAAACAATTGTTGAATTGGTCGCGTGGGCGATCCGTGGATAATAATTGACGACGACTTCGTAGTCGTTGTGCAATAATAAAAATGTAAGAGGAGTCCGCACAATTATTGTCGCGGGCAAGCATCCGCAGCTGCGGACGGAAGTCGCATTGGTTTGCGTAAATATCTACTAATATGCGGACCGGCGGAGAAATAGTCTCGATGAGGTAATAATGCTCACAAACGAGCGAAACAGTTCAAATTTGCACAGTTATTTAGCCGTTTGAGAATCCGGTCTGGGCGGGTAAATGCACTTTGTCTAAAATTTCTGTGAATAGAAATATCATCTGTCGTGTGACTGTCAAGTTTATTGTCAAGGATGAGAAGAAATAACCGTTGAATTTTGCACGCACATAAATATTAATAGTAATTCATAGCTATTTCAAAAAAAAAAAAATACCAATATATGTATGTACATATGTAGATAAAAACTGCATGTATGTATGTACATATGTACGTACAAGGTGTGTAAATTAAGTAATGAGATATGATTACACATTGTCCCCTTTTTTTCCAAGGGAATTACTTTGAAGGGGACAATGTTCAATTGTAATGTTATTGGAATAAAACAGGTAAAAACAAAACAGCCTCATTACTTAATTTAAACACCTCGTATACAGACAAAAAATGATCCAAAAATACATGCAGTACAAGTAGATGTATTTACATTTATTATTAAAACTGAGTAGACTCTTAACCCTATTTTCTAATTTGGGCCCACTGATAAAATTTGATAAATAAAAATACCCAAAAACTGTTTTTAAAATAAACACTAAAAGTTTGTGTGATATTTGATTATATCAAAACTGTGATATAATCTACTTATATAAAAACAAATTTTTGTATGTGCATATGTATAGGTATGTTTGTGTGGGTAAACGTATTATTTCGCACGTTGCGATCGCGCACACGACAAACGCGAATACGGAATATCTGGCACTCGAGTTCTTTTAAGTATGATAGTTCGCGTGGTAGCTCTCGAACGATAGAATTTTCGGGTGCCAGATGTTCCGTAAACGAGATTTTAGTGACGTGGGCAAATTCGCTTTGTGCGGAATAATCACGTACCGTTTTTGGGCTGTGAAAATCCACAGTTTTCAATTTAAGACCATCAAATTGATTATACATTATTCAAAGGCATCCATAACCTCAAGCCCATAGACGGGTTTTGGAAGATGTCCGAATCCTTTTCAATCCAAAAACGTTCAAAAACGGTTGGATCCATCTGTAGCCACAATGCGAGTAACATCCAAGCTACTTGAATGGTGTCAACCCGGTATAAAGGTGTTTTTCCGAGCAATACCAACTAATCTCATTACAAGATTTTTCTAAATTTTTAACATTATTCGACTATTTTACAAATTTACACCTGTCATTTGTATACAACATATTTTCCGAACAGACATCATACATATTTTAGTTTCGATGACTCCTATGTCGATTTATTTATTGTTTATTTATGGCGATAATAATGACATCCATTCGTATTTTTTTATTATTTAAAGTTAATTAAATATGCATAGATGCGTATTTATTGTTGTTTGGTTGGTTGCACGTGAATATCAGAGGCTAGTGTGTACTAATAAATAAACAAGTTTTGTATCGCTACCGTTTTCAGACACACACATGTATAGACATGCCTGGGTTTTTATAATATTGTTATTATAATTATGTAGCGGTACAAAAAGTCGAAACGAGGTGACGTCAGTCATTAAGTTAACTTTTAAAACAAACGTCATTTGCCACGCGTCTAACTAACAAACTAACTGCAAATAGAACACATTAAGCGCGTGGTACCGCAAGGAACGAAACAGTTAGATTAGAGAATCGTAAAATCAATAGCGGAAAATAAGAGTGAAGAAATGGATATCAAAGGAGCGAAGCCAACAAACTGCGACGGAGTGAAAATGTTGCGTAAAAGACGAGTTCAAATCGATTCAAGTTCAAGAACGAACCGAGTGACGAATCCGTCGATTGGCAAACACTTGGTTTGGCTGACAAATGTGGGATCAATTTTAAGTGCCCGGCTTCGACCGAGAAATTTTTCAGGATTATTTATCGGAATCTGAGGCTTTAAGGGGAAGTATAACTTTTTTAAGTAAATCAACAATAGTAATAATTTAAGGTAATAAAAAAAATAAAATAAAAATAAAATAAAAATAAATAAAATATAACACAACACAGCAGCTCACATAAACGACAGTTTCTGTTTATACTATATAGCAGTGCACGTTTCGGCACGTTCAAACAAATTTTGGCCGGAGCAAGACAAAATCGGCTTACATATACATTACAGAAGCAATATTGCTTGCGTCATATCGTCAATATTGTCACAATATGACGTTTCCGAAAATATTGCGCACTTTCGATAGTACGCGTACACTTGCTACTATGACATCACGTCATGTATGAATTTTCTAAATAAAATCGGTTTTGGTTGATACCTAACGGTGACATGTACTGCCGTATAGTATGAGTAGATTTTGTCGGTTACTGCTATTACTTGCTGTTATGTCTACGCCAAGTTCGACATGAACGTGTCCTAATAAAATGTACCAAATAATACATTTTGTACTGCTGGTTACGCGCAGTTTTGAGTAAGGGACGGATGTTAATTAGGGCAATGACAAATAAGAATACACTTTCCAACAATGCTGAAAGCAAGAGAGCAATAAAAATAAGAAAATAAATAAAGTAACGGAAAAAAGCATATTGCCCTCATCAATCTTTCCTCTCTACAAATGAATCCCAGTGGTGACCCCTTCCAGCTGTTTTGAAAAGTTTGACAGCTTGCGTTTGGTCTCCTTTTGGTCACCTTTGTTTACACTTTTGTCGACCGTCAACTTCTACACACTATAAAATCTGACATTTCAAGAAAAATTTGACTTTAATTAGTAATAAAAAGGACAGAAATATAGGTAACCCTAACATCAAAAATATATTACATATAAGTTTTTTAAAAAATAAATATGAGATGAAAAATGAATGCTAAATTAAAATCGAAATACTTGATTTATTGTCAGTTTATTTTTACAAAATACCAAACGCCATAGTAAAAATGTATTTAAAAAAACACAAGGTACATATAAACCTCGTTAATCCGATCACCCACGAAGTCAGAATAAAAAGTCGAAACACAAAAGATTTTAATTAAATCTTACTTATGTTATATTACTTTTTTACAATCATTTAAAATAAGTCACGTTTTGATGTTATAAAAAAAAGCAATAAACTTTTTTTAAGTTGAATAATATGAATGTAATACAGAAACGTTAATTTTTGATAGTACATACATATGTATTGTATATCAGGGCTTCTAATTGAAAAAAAATCAAATCACAACGCATAAAAACACTAAATAGATCAAGGAAATCTAATTATCATTAATTTGAAGTATCAAATAGAAGCATGTACCTATTTTTATATGTATAAGGATTTTCCTTCCTCTGTATTTGACGTCGTTTTACATAAAACATAAACAAACAGACTGACAATTAAATTTCGAACCTTCAATAAATCATATTTGTCTCGCTTTAATAACATATTGCATCGCAATTAAGGTCGAACAAACAACACCTACAACGGTGATCACATTAGGCACAAAACACACAAACCGATCAGATAAACGATAAGAAAATCCGCATAAAAACATACATAATATCTAATGTATTTTAATGATATTCGAGTTTCGTCCCAGTTGATAATTTCGCTCGTTTCGAACGTGAGAAGAATTTTCAGCGAATGAACGCTAACCAATTTAGCACGAACTCAATAATTTCACAGTTTACACACATACGAGTTATAATATTGTAAATATAAATAAAAAAATATATAAGACCGCCATTAAAATGAAAATCGCACAGGCGTAAGATTAAGCAATCGATCTGTATAAATCGATAAAATATTATTAGGCGCGTTTATATCAATTAGCAGATTCGTGTAAGGCTTTGCGGAGAGAGGATATAAACAAAATCGAAAATTAATAAACATAATTTAGACAAGGTGATTTAATGTGTGCGAATGTGTGGGTGGGGTTGTGCCTTATCTGTGTCAAACGATGGACCATTGGAATATCTAATAAAAATGTGAGCGTGGGTCGAACCCACTAACGATACATTGTACAAATTATACGGCAAATGGGAGATAAACAATAATATTATTTCTTTTTTTTTACGACCGCGAAATTATGACAGTCACGAACTGGGCAGCCATCTTTAGTGATTTTCCGGTAAAAATTTATTTTTTTAATCAGTCGTCTATTTTGTCATGTCAAACGTACATACAAATTTGTCATGCTGTTGCTGTGTAAATATTTATTTTATTATTGGTGATTTCTATGCGATAGTGAGAAGTGATATGATTTTAATGTGATATGTGGTTTTTGCACCGAACCGCGAAGCCATATTTATGGTAACACATTGGTTTTTATTAAATTTACGTATTTTATATTCGTTTAAATACAACTACCCGTTGAAATATCAACAGGCAAAATACTAGTCACTTATATTTAAACTATTTTGTTGAATTGTTTATTTACTCGATGTTTTTTATGAATTTAACTTAGTTTACTATACATCTAAGTGAAGCGTATTTGACAAAGATAAAATCAAAAGAAACAGTTTTTGTCAAATTATTTCAATTCATATATTATACATATTAAAGAACCTATCATTCTACATGTTTAGAAACAATCGTAACGCTTAATTATTATGTATACATACATAAGTATAAAAAAATGCAGAATTATAATTTTAAAATGAAATACTAAAATGAAGAGCTTCCAAAAATTAGACCGACAGTGTACAGTTTACAATTTTAGTCAAAACTAGACAGCGGAGGTTGATTAGGGCAATATGCTTTTGAGAAGTTATGGCTATTGTTAACTTCGTAGAAAGTCTTTTTTTGCTCTCTTGTATTTAGCACTGTTGGAACGTGTATTGTGATTTGCCACCCGCCCTATATTTATAACTAGACTGCGGATGGAGAGCGTGCTTTTTCCAGGAATCGGGGCGGTTTGGCTCTATTTACAAAGCTAGAGTGCAAAAAAAAAAGATTCGGCAAACCTTTAACAAAGCATTTACAACAAGTGAACAATGAACGGCGCGCTTTGGGTCCGCACTCTAGTTATAACTATACATCGAATTTCGACATGGGCATTATTCTTTTAGGGTTATTATGTTAATTTTATAAATTTTAATAATTCCCTGAAAAATATAAAGTAATTGCCCAATTCGGTCTGTGAAGTGACCATTTTTTTTAATCATCCCCTAATTAAAAAAAAAGTTTTTTCGAGAGATATTTACAAAGACAAAAGGTGATTAATTCATTTAATTCAAATAAAAATATACACACGTAATATATAAAACACTCAAAAACAGTAAGTCCTAATTAATTATGTATGTAAATTGAAGACATAAAATATTGTAATCAACCAAGTGTGAGTGCTCATTTAAATTTTCAACACGATTTCACAATACATTAATTTTACAAAATAACGGGTTCAATTCACTCAAAGTCATCAAAACCAATCGAACTGTTTATATTAGATATAACGGTTACAAATCGATCCGTATAACGAAGCGTGAAGATTCATTCATTCAAAAGTTATCACTCGCATAGAAACAAATTTAAAAATTCAAATAAAATATACATATGCATATCACTGTGAAAAAACACGTGTGTAACTTGGCAACACTTATTATTTACACTTAATATATTCAATGAAAGGCAATACCGTGCAAAATCATACTATTACGATGCATATGTATGTATATTGCTTACGAAATGGGGTTATAAAACTCACATATATACATATGTGTATGCATATAAATATTCAAAGGACTATGAGTGTTTGACTTGCACTGCTATCGTTATCGTATTTACGACCAATACTGTTAAAATAAATAAAAAAAAATCAGATCGGAAATGATTTGAAAAGTGACTGAAAACAACAAGGCGATAAAATCGCTACTTTACATTAGAAATGTTGAAGTACTTATGTCCAAAAAAAAATAAATAATCCAAAATTGTATCGATCGATGAAAAGACAATTGAAATTGTATCGAATTTCGCATTTTCATTCAAGCGAATACGAAAAATGGGAAAAAATCGCTAAAATTCGATTACAAGTAACGCTACATAATCGTCGATCTGTAAAAAAAGTGCGATTACCGATTGAAATCCATTAACTTTTATATAAATCGAATTTTACCGAATCGAATAACGAACGCTAACTGTTTATTGCAAATTTAGCGAATTCCGCTATATTCGCAGGTGTGAAAATTCTGCTAATTTGAAGTGATTTTTGTATAAGAATTCTGGTATGTTCGACAATTTTTCACGAAATGTCGAAATTTACACCTAAAACCTACTTATTTACTGCGCATAATGCGAAAATTTCAACAATGATTCACATACTGTTTAAATGAATCTACGTAGTTTTGCACAATAGAACCAAACCACACGATTAAGAGTTTAACAACTTAAACTTATTTGGACAAAGTATGTAAAAAGAAATTTATATATAGAAAGACAAAACGTAAAAGTGGTTTGGTTTCATTAAACAAAATTTAACTATAACCTTAAAAATATAATATAGACAATAAAAAAATAATATAATCCTATAATAATTACGTAGATTGTTTGGACTATTTTCAAACTTAAGTTCGAGTGTGTATTTTAAAATATATACATACACAGTCTATCGAATTCTCTTCACAGTATCTTTCATTATCTATCGAGTTTTAAACACAGTCTCTTTCATTATCTAATCTATAATTTGGAAAGAGACTTTGTATGTATCCTTGGTCGTCGTTTTCGTCGTTTTCGTCGTCGTCGTCGTCGTCGTCCGTAGATCGGTGACGTCATCGAACACGTGATTCGATTTTTTTTTTTTTTTCGATCCATGGGCGCCGATTTGTTTTTTTCGTTTCAATGGATTCACCCCCGCGGGGGCGCAAGGCGAGTAGCTTCATGGGGCCCCGCCAGGGGCGCCACAAGGGGCGCAGCCCCGTGGGGCCCCAGCCTCATGGGGCGCAGCCCCATGGGGCTCAAAAGGGGGCGCCACAAGGGGCGCAGCCCCGTGGGGCCCCGTGGGGCCCCGTGGGGCCCCGAAGGGGGCCCGGGGGGCCCAGCCTCATGGGGCGCAGCCCCATGGGGCTCAAAAGGGGGCGCCACAAGGGACGCAGCCCCGTGGGGCCCCGAAGGGGGCCCGGGGGGCCCAGCCTCATGGGGCGCAGCCCCATGGGGCTCAAAAGGGGGCGCCACAAGGGGCGCAGCCCCGTGGGGCCCCAGGGGGGCCCAGCCTCATGGGGCGCAGCCCCATGGGGCTCAAAAGGGGGCGCCACATGGGGCTCAAAAGGGGGCGCCACAAGGGGCGCAGCCCCGTGGGGCCCCGAAGAAGGCCCGGGGGGCCCAGCCTCATGGGGCGCAAGCCCTAATAGGCATTAACTAAGGGGGGCGAAGCCCTAGACGGCAATTAATCATGGGGGCGCGGAGGGGCGAAGCCCTAAAAGGCAACTGATCATGGGGGCGAAGCCTTAGACGGCATTTAATCATGGGGGCGCGGAGGGGCGAAGCCCTAAAAGGCATTAACTAAGGGGGGCGAAGCCCTAAACGGCAATTAATCTTGGGGGCGCGGGGGGCGAAGCCCTAAAAGGCATTAACTAGGGGGGGCGAAGCCCTAGACGGCATTTAATCATGGGGGTGCGGAGGGGCGAAGCCCTAAAAGGCATTAACTAAGGGGGGCGAAGCCCGAAACGGCAATTAATCTTGGGGGCGCGGGGGGCGAAGCCCTAAAAGGCATTAACTAAGGGGGGCGAAGCCCTAGACGGCTTTGAATCATGGGGGCGCGGAGGGGCGAAGCCCTAAAAGGCAACTGATCATGGGGGCGAAGCCCTAAACGGCAATTGCTCATGGGGCGTGGAGGGGCGAAGCCCTAGAAGGCAAAGGCTCAGGGGGGTGCCGAGGGCGAAGCCCTAGAAGGCAAAAAAAAAAATTTGATTTTTTTAAATTTTTTTTTGATTTTTTTTTTGATTTTTTTTTTATTTTTTTTTATTTTTTTTTTTATTTTTTTTTTAAATTTTTAAATTTTTTTTTTTTTTTTAATTAAATTAGCTTAGTCATGTTTAAGCGGTTTATATTATAAACACTGAGCGAAGCCGGGTATTACAGCTAGTGCATTATATATTGGAAATTCCTTATAGTAAAACCATGTAATTTTTTTGCAACAGATATTTTTTGAACTCGAATAATTACAAATGAAATCGAAAAAAATAAGCTCTTCCCAAAACCAAAACCCGAAATAATTAAACGCACAAAACGAAACTAAAAAAAAAATCCGACTCACTTTTCACGTATCCATCAAATTTGACCTAACGACACTTTTTTGCCTTATATACTACATATATTTTATAAAATCACCTGGATAAGATCCACGAGTTAGGGCTACGGCCGGCATGTTGAAGGGTTTTGTTGGCGTTTAAGCCTTTGTCGATTCGTGAAAGTCGTTCAGTGGGCCAACCCCTAGGTCGGCTTTCGTGTGGTCAAGGGTCAGACTACAGTCGAAGAGTTCAGGGGTGTCCGTGGTTCGACCAGTCTCGTTCGTGGACGGAACGCCACTGAACAACAACACTGGCCCAACGTGGCGCCTTGGAAAGAGGGGCATCACCGGTCTCGTGCCGGCAATCTGATAACAGTGGCGTACTGACACATTGATCCAATCGATGTAATTACACCACGTACCTTCACTGTCCTTTAACTGTCTAAAACTACATACATACATATGTATGTATCTCTGTCTACATGTTCGTGAAGGTACATATTAGCAGAAGTCAGATAGCAAATCCGAGATCATCTCTAGCATAACAGTGTATCCAGGACTATGGAATAGGAATTTCAAACATTACAAATACAATCATATTTATGCAACATAATAGAAACATCTATGAACAAATTAGATATACTACAGCAAATTTTTACGAGAAATACACACATTTTTACGGGGAAAGATTTTTAAATAGGTGGAACCATTTCAACAATGAAATCAGATGAATTGGCAAACTCTGATAGGAACCGATCGTCACATACATATATCCAATATATGGCCAGCAACAACGGGCCAGGGAATGAGTCCATTACGTCTCAGTTGAAAGCATTATACCACTAAGCTATGATACCGGTCAATATAATACAAATAATTAGTAGACCCGTTAACTTACAGGCAGTCCGCAGTATTGGTTTGAATTTATGCAAATGCTTACAAATTAATTTTTTTATATTTATTTATTTATTTTTTATCATATGTTGCCTCAAAGCGACACCTATAGCTAAACTTGTACACAAATACGAAACAATTTTCAAAACCAAACAATTAATTTAGATAAAATGGAAAACTCTAACAGGATACGGTCGATTTGGATTTAAAAACCATCTAGATCTTCTAAGCAGCGTATATTAATTCAATAATTAGGGCGAAAACACACTGAGTGGTACGTGGTGCGTGTTTTTTTTTTTGTTACTTTTAAACATGCGAAAAAAACGCAGCACCCCTAGCTGAACTATTCATGGTAAACAGTCCAAAAATCACCCCCTGTAGTGTTTTCAGTGATATTTTATCCTTGCTTGACAGTGATCGATAACGATGAATCCTATATTCGTTTAATTGTAGGAGAAAATTGTCGGTTGCATGTGGATATGCATACACGTGCGACCTCCCAAACATATGCATTCTGCACGTGCACAGCGGGAAGCCAAAGACACGTGGCGTCCCATACCAATCAGTGTGTTTTCGGGATTTGAACCCTCGGCCCTTTGACTTTTAAACAATGACTTAACCGGTGAGATGTGTTGTGGCCGTATTGTACAAGAAACGATGAAATGAACAAACCTTTGCAAAACAGCAACTTTGGTATTATAAACTTTGTGAGTTACGTAAGTCATACGTTTAAAGAAGACAATATGAAGTAAGTTATTTGAAACGCCATTCGTACGAAATTGAACGATTATGCGATATCCTTAAGGAATGTAACTATGTATGTATGTATAGTAACCGAAAAAAATGGACCGATGACGTGAGCTAATATCATTCTGTACAGTCATAGTTGCTTAGTTGAACCACTTTCATTAGTAGGTATAAGTATTTAAGAGTAGACCTTTTCATTTCTACATAGTTTACTTTAATAAAATACTCAATCTTAATTTAAACACTCATACCAAAAGCTGGACAGTAGCGTTCATGTTATATTACGTTACTACATAAGGTAGTATAACTGTTTCTGATCGTACGACATGTTTTTGCAGTGTTCATGATATAAGAATCGTATTCCAGAGGATGTTGCTCCAAAACGATGAAATTGTTAGAGAATCATTAATTGTATGCTATTGTTAAAATGCACATGTATACCGGTTTTAATACTAATGAATGAAAGTATTGTATGTACAATACATATGAAAGTTGTATGTATTACGATCAAATAAATTATTGATATATTCATGGAGTTGAAACAATACTAAATATTATATATTATATATTGTCACACATAATCGAGGCGTACGAAGATAATATGATGTGATTATATTTTCGTGGGAAAACACGAAAGTAAAACCGTGCGAACGAATTAAATCAGATGTGTGAATTGTGGTCGAACAAACGCAACTAATTTATGCATTGCAAATCCGACCGAAAAGAGGTGTTTCATGCACTCTTCAATGCACTTTCGAAACAATGCTATCAAAAATAACAATGAAAACAACTTACGCAATATTTAAATTCGACAACAGCAATTCTCGAGTCAACCCAGACTGCTGGGTCACACGTAATTGATTATTATTATACAAAAAAAATATATCAAGGAGTTGAATAGTCATTCAATCAAAATAATACGAGTTAATGCCATAAATTCTACCAACTACATAAGTATATAATCTTCTATGAACATAGTAACTAAAATAATATGTAACAGTACGCCGTCATTTCTGACAAGGAAAAACCCATTGAAAGTACAATAAGAGTATTACTCAACATATTTATTTTAGTTTTAGTTCATCATCTTCGTGAAAAAAATTACTTATTTATAAATATACATCATTCTAAAAATGGACAAATCCTTACTCAGATTATAATATTTCACGGTGTGAAAAAATAAAATAAATATAAACGCGTGACAGATCAAAGCATTCAGAAGAAAAATAATCCATATCTGGGGCGCAGCTCGGAGCTGTAGTAAAGTTGAATTTTCATGTCAAATGCTTTCAATGTAATACAATTTTTCTTTATTATTACTGTATAATTCAGGGTTTCCTAAACGATGTTCCGCGGAACACTAGTGTTCCGCTGAAACTGAATAGGTGTTTAATAGGGCAATTTGGAAAGGTTCTATATGTACATTGCAACACATTTAAAGATCTTCTACATCATATTGAAAGTAGAGTGATGATCAATCTGACGTTTGTGACGTCAAGTAGGTACATGGAAGAAATGGGGTATATTTTTTTACCTGACCGGCTAAGATTGTATTTTGCATAGGCAAGCACTGGTGACTAAAAATTTTCCACAAATTTAAAAAATGTTATGGATGAACCACTCCAATCCAAGTTATTTAAAGTTTTGTGCGATAAAATGGGTAGTGGACACAAAGCTCTTTTATTACCTATTGAAGTGAGATGGCTATCCAGAGGAAAAGCAGTATCAAGACTTTATGAACTTCGAAGTGAGAGTCTTTTTGAAGGCACAAAGTAATTCAGCACATTTTGTTGAAGTTTTAACGAATCCTTCATGGTTAATAAAACTTGCATATCTGGCAGATATTTTTACCAAGTGCAATGAAGTTAACTTATCAAGGAAAAAGTATTACAATTTTAATACAAGACATAAAATTGCATCTTTTGATAAAAAAAATACAATTATGCAACGAAGTCAAAGTGCAGGAACAGGCTCGACGCCACAACAGATATTAGAATGCAACTTACCAATATTGTGCCTGATATCAAAAAGAAATGCAATTCAAGGACTCAAAATCATCAAAGTCATTAAGTGCTGGATTTATTCATATTTTTATGTGTATATTATATTAAAGTTTCATATTAAAAAATAATTACTAAATAAATGTGTTTTAATAAAAAAACACATTTATTTAGTAATTATTAAAAAAATTATCCAACCTAAAAAATAATTGTTCCATTAAAATTTCTGGGTATGCGAAGTGTTCCATTGCAGAAAAAGTTTTGGAAAAAATAATATAATAAGGACAATCAACCCTTGGGTCGTAGCAAATAAAAAATATTATTTATTAAGATAGAATAATTACACGCTGCGAACAGATATATGAGAAACTTAACTTACATAAACTTACAGAAGAGAGTATTGAACTTACAACTTACAGAAAGAAGCATTGAACATATATACATATTCATAAAATACAAAATATTGTATTGAAAATAGATATTTGTATGATTTTATGATAATATCATAATTTAACGATCATAATATGTATAAATTAAAAAATATATCAAATGTACACATATGTATGTATGTAGCCAAAATCAAGACGATAAACTTCACGTGCAAAACATTGCAAAACGTGCAAAAATACGTACATACGCTTCCAAACTACCGCGACTAAATATCCACTTACGTCCTACACTCGCAATACAAAAAACAAGTTTAACGAATAATTTGACTATGTACACACACACGAGTAGCTAATATAATTAAAATATTCAATTATCGAACATCCATAAAAGTCATGCGGGACATATCGATGACCTACTGCCATTTTAAGTGCAAATATCATCAACGTTTTTTCCCTGCAGATGCGCGCGAATGTCGTTTCATGCACGATTTCAAAATAAAAATCTCCCCGGGGAAAAATTTAACCTTTTCACGCCCCGAGCGTGGAAATTGCCTTTCCACGGATCGCAGGCGATCGTAAATGGACCGTTCGAGGGTTGAATTTAAATCGGATTCATCGACTATTGAGGATGACCGGTTCACGGTCGGTTTGGCCTGTCACGTGCGATTTGCAAATGCAACGAAGGAAAAAAATCGCAAAAAAACATTTTGTTTTCAATGCGCGTTCGAGGCTTGTTAAATTGTGCATAATAGTCAAATACGATACATAAAAAAATAAAAAGAATAATACGTGCAAATTATTTAATGAGCGCCGTGTTACGAAATGAAGGTCAACCCATATTGAATCAATCGTAAGATTATAAATGTATTTATTTCTCAATTTTATAATACTATAGTAATTAAATGCGGTTTATACGACAAAATGGTCAACTTTGTGTCTTCGTTCTCGACTTGTTTGTTGTGTTTGCCTTGCGTCCGAGCTAATCGAACAGAGAGCTCGCAAACACGGCGAACACTGAGGAAAAAAGCGAACATGACGAACAAGGCGAACACGACGAACACGATGAACAAGGCAAACCCGACGAACAACATTGCATTGTTCGCCTAAGTGTGTTCGTTGTGTTCGCCTTATTCGTAATGCGTGTTCTCTAATTTAAACTGTGCTTAAGTGGTTATATACATACATTTAGTGCATAACTTTTTCATTCTGTTATTCTAGACAGTCATCTATCTGTCTCATATTATTTTTGATTAAAATAGTTAGGCAGAAAGCGTCACATACACATGTTCGTTATAATAAACATGAAACTAGCATAATCGAGGAATTCAAATCAAGTTGGAAGTTTTTTGATAGATCTGAGTAGGTCCTTCTAAAAACTTTGAAGATATTTTATTATATACATGCACACATATGTGCCATGATAGGAATTATTCCAAGGCGAAACATGATTACATTATTTTTGTACATCAGCATGTCGACCGGGTCGATCGTTTCTTATCAGACCAATTTTTCTGATTCCTGGAACCGGTTCCTGTAAAATTGGCTTCTTTCTATCTCTCTTGCAAATCTCAAGTTATTCAGCGTCTTGAGGTTCACCAATTTGATTTTAAAATGCTGCAAAAATTTCTCAGTAGATGTCACTGTGGATGTTTGCAATGAATTCGCATTGTACATATAAAAATTGTATTGATTGATTGTATTATATATGTTTAAGTGCACTCATCGCTGTGTTCATTTTCTATGAAATAAAATAAATCAAAAAAATTGTAAATAATATTTACTTTCTATTCTTTCCTTCTAAAAGGGGAAAACCAATGATGAAATATTTTTTCATATACATATGTATACTTTTATTACATACATACTATAATATGTAATATAAACCGCTTAAAAAACGCTAATCTAATAGTAAACCTTTTATTAAATTTATTTGAATAGTTTTATATTATTTAAATTTATTTGAATATTCTTTTTTTTATTAAATTTAATGTCGCGGATTCTACGAACTAAAGATAGTTACATAAAAAGTCTCTTTCGAAATTATATATTAGATGATTTCAATAATTACAATATTAATAATACATGCGACTAGAGAGTGCAAGTCATTTTCGATAACTGCATATTTAATAAGATTCACTTTTTTGGTTTTATAATTTTAAATTTGAATCATTAAGACAGTAATTTGCATAATGATGACCTCTTTTCATATTTAAAAGAGTTGCACTTGAATCTTTGAATCTTTATATTTGACTGGAAAAGTTATGTTTTTTACATACAAACATACATATGTATTTAAGATAGATGCGATAAATGATAACTTTAGGGTACAGATACACACGTGTGGTACTTGTTTTTTTTTATTAGATTAAATTAAATAGTAAACAAGTTTTCAAGGAAAAAGTTACCCTTCAAATGGAATATACATACATACATACATTAAATATTATGAGTTATTAGCGTCTTTAACAAATTTATGACTTCCATTATTGTATACTAGTGGTTTTACCCGGCTTCGCTCGGTATTTGTAATATAAACCGCTTAAACATGACTAATCTAATAGTAAACATTTTATTAAATTTATTTGAATAGTTTTATTTTATATAAATTTATTTGTTTTTTTTTTTTTATTAAATTGACTGTCACGAACAAACAAACATATGCATATACTAAATATATTTCGAAATCATATGTATACCAGAATACAGCGGCCCTCCCGGCGCCTTCGCCCCCGGGGACTTCGAACCCTTTGAATCGAAAAAAATCGAATCGCCGCCTATGAATCGAAAAAAAATAAATCGAATGTATTCTCTACGAACCAAAGAACGAAGGTTACATATATATGTATGTGCATACATACATGCAGTCTTTTTCGAAATTATATATTAGATAGAGAACAAATCAAACCATTGTACATATCTACAATATTGTATTCCATTCACAGCATACATATGGATGGAATTTTTAGATTAATAAAATCCCTATCCAAGAACTTCTATAGAAACTTTTTGAAATCAAATAAAGAATAAAAACCCCCAAGAGCATAAAACTGCTGCATATTTAGTTATTTCAATCTCGACCCAAAAAGCCCCATATATAACTGCAGCATACTAAACTTGTTGATATACAACCTATCAAAAAACCGGTATAAATCTTTTATTTTTCTTTGACAACGCCGTGCATATACAAAAATTTGACATTTGCGCCGTGACATCAAGGAAAATTTTTCGAGAAGAATCTTTTCCAACAAAAAAAACCATTACAATGTGGGCAGCCTGACACGTATGGACATTAGTGTCAGACAAGTATGATATCACTATCCACAGACGCGTACAAAAATCTCGAAAGATACTCTTCCGAATGGAATAAATAATACGATCCTGAATCCTTCCAAGCATTGATGATCGTGCGGGGGCGCTAATTACGCCACTTTTTATAGCCATACGTAATCCGAGATGTGATAATGTACATACCTATATAATACATATGTACATGTGTAACCACGAAGTAAACAAAAATTACAGGTGATTTTCAAAGTCAAAGTCACTTTGTTATTTCACGATACGCGCACACACACACACACACATCTATGTGATAATTACTGTCGAGAAATTTAGTTCTCGATACAATATGTTGTAGCAGTATTATAAATTGTTACGGATAAACGTCACCGTTCCGCTTCAGAACGTCTGTTTTTAGTGCGATGACGAGCAAAAAAATAATATTTGCACCGACAACAACGCCATCGAATGGTGAAAACGTGGAAAAAATATAGACAAAGCGTGTCAAACAGTCGCCGAAACATCGATGAAATCTTCGAACATCTCGTTTCAAAGTTCCACTGTGTGCATGTTTGCATACAAGTATCGGTGGTATAGTTGATGATTTTTTTAAAAATGATTTTCCTCTGTGAGCATCGGTTCGTATTGTTTTGATCTCACGGTGCTTAAATACATACATACATATGTATGTTAAACAATACCGAGGTTGCAAACATTGGGTGATATTTGCAGTTTGTTTCACATTGACTACTTTTATGTCAGCCAGCTGTATGACTCGGTGGTTGCGTTTATATTTAGCACCGAGAGGTTACCGGGTTCGATCCCGTGCTAATCTTTGATGCTGCAGGTCAGACTTAGTTATTTGTGACTCAAAGTCGATCGTTCCCTATCAGAGTTTGCCAATTTCTCTAATTTCACTGTTGAAACGGTTCCTCCATTAAATTGGCAAAAAACATCCTACTCGATATGTCACAAATATCTGAATTTGATTTATGTACAATTATGTAAAAATGTTTGTTCCAGTCTAAATCCGTAGATGTCTCTGTGGATCAATTCATTAATTAATTGTTAGTTTCGTGTACTTCACCCTCTCGAAATACAGTGATTTATGTAATAAAAAATGCTGCGATTTTTGTAATTATATAATTGTCTAGGAAGGCGCATTGGGGTTTACCGGTTAGGCATTCCTGGTATATACATATATAAGTAAAAATAAAATAAAATATATAGTAAAGATGAAGAAGCATAGGAATGCTGCCTGAGGACGGTAAAAAATCAACCGTGTATTTTAAACTAGACTATAGAAGTGAAACTTTCTTATGTATGTAAAATCACAACAGGTAAGAGAAGGGTTAGGGTTAAAGGGAGAAGGGACATTATGCAATCAGTTGTCAATTCCAGAGTTGAGGCATCATTCATATTCATACCTTAATACGTAAACAAAAGTAAACACTTTTGACAGTTGACAGTTGTCAACAGCGGAAGACTGCAACGTTGCGACTTTTTGTATCTATTCTAATGCTAAAATCTATTTTTTCGAATGATCGTTTCATATTTTTAATGGTCAATTTATAATGCCAAAATATTTTATTCGATGCACAGTACGAGATTGTTTAATGCACCGAAAATAATGCAAATTTTTAATGCACAAACATTTTTTTTAAGATGCTTAGTATTTTTTCTCAATGTACAGTGAAATCGCTCCCATTACAAATTACATAGTCATTTTACAAATTACAATCTGAAGATAATTTTTCTCTATCTACATTCGCTATCTACATTGTACGTATGTAGACAGCGGCATAATAAACATTCAAGTAAAATTACATATATCATATCAAATCGCAACTATTAATATAAACCATATCTGGCTCGAAATTGTTCAAATACACCGATAGTAAAACACAAATTACCGAGAAAACACTGATAAAATCTCAAACTTTATATACCAAACCGTTTTGGAAAATGTTAAGAACATAGAAATGTAATCTATGAAGATATTGATTTTCCTTTTAAAGCACTACATACATACATAAATATAACATAAAGTTTAACAAACAGGATGTATCGTTTGTACGCAGTGTCCTATGAATATGCAGCTCGCCTTGTAAACACATTCATATAAATTATTAAGTCACGAAACGTCAAAAAATAAATGCCTCACCATTCAAAAACCTTCGATTATATCAGAACACACCAGTCATAGATTCGGGATTAGCGACATACATACATACAAACCAAAAGAATTTTCACTAATGACACGCTCGCTTTTGACAGCACAATACAAACAGGCAATATTAAAATCCTATCTGCATACAAAACACACTCACTAATAGCGTATTGACGAATAATTGATTTACCACGGTTGAAAAAACTGTTTTTTGAACTACGACGAAAAAAAAACGGTCCGAATTTATGTAGGTATCGCTCTGCAATGATCCATTGTGTATTTTTTTTTTCCCATTTGGTATTATCGAACGATTATAATATGTATATTCGCGGACCACTGGTTAGGCGCCACACGTTTGTTGATGACGATTACAATCATAGTCGGCGACAAGGTCTAATGTCAAAACTGAATACAAAATGTATTTTTTTCAATGTCAATATCACTATTACGACAATCGATGCAAACGTATTTGCGAAAGTTTGCAGGATAATAGGCAGAATTAAATTATCACCAGTTCGCACAGTATTATTGATATTGCGTTTTGTCATAAATAAAAAAAATATGAAATATTTATGGAAGTCATCTGTAGGTATATATGTATTTATGAATAAATATGCATACAAAGAGGAATAATTGTCGGTATATTTATTTTTATATCTATGTAAAACGCGAATTATGGATTTTCATCGATGGACCTAGTGAAAAACTTGCATCGTATCGAGAAAACGTTAAATAAAAAGAATCATCGATTTTAAATAATGTCCTGTGCCTCCAATCAATCCATTTATCTCGACGAAAAAGTAAAAAAAGTGTTTGTTTTTTTGAAACTGTCTTTTTTGAGAATAGTTTTGATTTTACACCGCTGTGTGTACGTAACAATACTGTTCGTAACAGTATTGTTACGTACACCGCCGAGTAATTGCAATCGGATTAGGCCGAGTAGCATCCCAGAGACTGTGTGACCGTTATAATTGGTTTCAAGGATTATCTCTAGACTCTAAGTGCATGTAGGCTAAACAATGGCCACCGAAGTGGCCGCTATTTGGTCCCTTCGCAGAAGTGACCGATACCGTGGGACTGGGTGTCGTGGGAATACATATCCGGGTACATGCCTAAACAATAGGGAAGTAACCGGACGTTGAAGATGCCTTGAGCAACCGACCCGTTATAAGGCGGTACTTAGGCGATATCAAGACATTCTGGACGGAGCACTGCCAGTGTGTGTATCTCCTTAATCACCAATAAATGCTGTGAAACGACATTGGCCTTAGACTTGGATTCTCCACCAACCCCTACGCAACAGTATTTAAAAAAAATAGTTTCAGTTTAAATCAGTCATTCAAGAGTAAGTCATTTATTTCAGTTTAAATCAGTCATTCATGAGTACTCTAAGTCACCGTTTTACTAAAAACTCGCATACAAAGCACGCCAAGCTCAGAACGGTTATTTTATATGGCGGAAGCGTTCTTTTCAGAAAATCGTCATTTTTTTCATGTTCCCGTCATTATTTTGAAACTTAAAGGCGTTTAAGGCTTCCTTGGGTGCATACATACATACATACACCTTTAATTTGAACAGAAAAAATGTGGAAAAAAGTCATACTTTGACTCAAAATATCATGTTTTCCATCGATGGAAATCCAAAATTTGTGTTTTCGCTCCGGCCCAATATATAATATGGACATGTGTATATTAGTGTAAGCGAAAAATCTGCTTAGTAAACCTTTGTAGTATTAATTACATATTATATTTTCGGTATAATTTAAATCACACATTGAGCAACGAAACCCAATGAGAAATTGACTATACGTTCTGTCAAAAAGATGTCAACCTAGTATTTTTTATTTATTTATTATTTTAGAATTGGGTACTTTTAAGTATTCTCTATATATTATTTACATATAAGTATTCAATGCTATCAAATAAATCGTTTTGAAAAAACTACTCGAGGTTAATTTTTCCTATTACACTCTTGCTGAAGTAAGATATTTTGAAAATTAGCTAATACCAACTATATGCAGTGCATTTTTATATTTTCCGACGTAAATATACACATATATATATATATATATATATATATATATATATATATATATATATATATATATATATATATATATATATATATATATATATATATATATATATATATATATATATCTACTCACCAGACTTAAAACGTGAATCGACAAGGCAGCTGAAGATCCTGACTTCTTCCTTCTAAGGACTTCTAGAGATGTTTTGAACAATGAAAACGGATATGGGACAAGTGTATTGCTATTTTGAATGGGTGATGATAAATTTTGTAAAATAAAGTATTTACGAAAACAGTTCGCGTATTTTATTGGACGGACTACTTATGTAGATCCGATCAGTTTATAGAGAAAATCGATACTGATCAATTAACGCACCGAATCAACTATTGAATTATAAAATCCATAACTCACTAAACACACAAATAACAAATTGATCGTAAAAATACATTTGTATACATATTATATAGGTATGACCGTAACACTTGTGTTCACAGTTGGCGAGCTTGTCATGTCTTATTCGAAACGTCAATTTTTCTGACGTTTAATGCCATTTTAACACCTCAATACGTGCATAGCGGGCAATAAAAAGTATATGTATTATTATTTCCGAAGAAAAACAGTGTGTGGGCTGGTGACAGAAAGCGTCCTCCTAACATACATCCTCTCTGGACCGCTGCTTTGATTTGTAACGGAGAAATGCAGTGCGCAAAAGGTTATTTATCATATATGGTCAACAACTGAGTGCCATTAGTATCGCAAAAAAATCATTTTTCTTTCTTTTAATTGATTCGTACTTGTGAACATGTCAATACTTCTCAATGTCAATACATACATTATATGAATGTTGGAGAATGCAATTACATATACGATTTTTGAACGTTATGAGTAGAGTACGGACCCAAAGCGCGCCGCTCATTGTTCAATTGTTGTAAATGCTTTGTAAAAAAGGTTCGGCAAACCTTTAACAATGCATTTACAACATTTGAACAATGAACTGCACCCTGGTTATCCGGGCTATAGTTATGAGTGTGTGGCTAGCGAGAGTGCATAAAGAAGAGCGTGTATGGGCAGATTGTTTGGGAACTAGCTAACCGTGTATAGGGTACTTTGGCAGGACTTATAAATTATAAGTCTCAAATTTATAAGTTATAATAAACACTGTTAGGTCTAATTCACATGCATCTTTGAGAATATTTAGCATCATGATCCAACATATGTATGTATCTTGTATTTCAAGAACTACACAATGATCTTTTCCATAATAGCACACAGACGATTTGGACCTAGAGTACCATTGGAGGCACCTTATTTTACCTAATATGATGCGATTACGAGTTTTACGCCTGAGCGACATGGTATTAAACATGTACATTGGATGTATATAAATTTGAAATCATATTCAAATACCGGTGAAATATTGGTTTTTGCCAATTTGCAGAGGATCTGTTTCAACAATGAAATCAGATAAATTGGCAAACTTTGATTTGGAGTCACAAATATCCATGTCTGATCAGCAGCACTGCAGAAAAACTTCAAAAAATATATCTGGAGGTCAACCCAGAGTTTGAACTTGGGAGCCTCTCGGTGGTAAGCATTAAGGCAACCACCGAGCTATACTGCTGGCGAGCTGTTTATTAGTTGGAATATTTTTTAGTATCTACAATATTTATTGGACAGGATATGGTCCAATATATGAAGAAAAAAAACGGATGTTCAAAAAGGTCTTCTTCTGAAGCTTCGAGTGGAAAGGAATGACTAAAAAAAGAAAAGAAGAATATTTGAATTCTGTTTTATGTTATCCTTTTAAAACATATCCAGAACTTTACGAACTATATATGCATTTAGACGAATGAATGTTGTTTTTAAATAAAAAAACGCCACTTTGCCTGAAGTCAAAGATCTTCGATCGATATGTTATTCCGGTGATGACTAGAGACCGGAATCTGAAGGGGCTGTTTATTGTTCAAAGATTGTAAATGCATTGTTAAAGGTTTGCCGAACCTTTTTTACAAAGGATTTACAACAATGGAACAATAGGCGGCACGTTTCCGGCCCCTTCAGATTCCGACCTCTAGTGATGACGTATGGATGTGAAACTTGGACATTGAACGCTTAGTTGCTTCACAAAGTCCAATGTACTCAAAGCAGTATGGAACGCTGTATGATCAGCATAACGAGGAAAGGCAGGAAGCGGAGGACGTGGGTAAGAAGTATGACAAGGGTAATGGATATAGTGGATAGATTGAAGATATAGAAATGGCAATGGGCGCGACACGTGGCTAGAAGAATGGACGAAAGGTGGACAAAAGAAATGCTAGAATGGTACCCGAGAGAATTCAAAGGGATAATGTAAGAGGGTAGACGAAATTAGGAAAAACTTTGTGGTGACATGAGAGTTGCGCAAAACTCTCATGATGACGATATGTATGTAAGTATGTTACGGATAGCAAATTACTTCACAAGTTTTTGACACCTCTCTACTTCTCGAGACAATCGCAGAATGATGACAATCAGGTTTTTGAACATCGTCTAAAATTATCAATGGTCAATTCTAGTGGGTGTCCGTCTGCAACAACAACCGATTGTTCGAATTGCGTATTTTGCATTGAATAAAAAATTAGGTATAATCATTTCTAAATGCGCAACAGTGACACCTACGTGTAAATCGATCGAATTCAATGGAACAGTTGTTTCCACCGGTCGATGTTTACCTGTGAATTTTTTTCATTAATGAAATTCATACTTCGTATGGATTCACGCACGTGTACGTATTCTCGTGTTGAATACGGATGCATTTGAAATAACAACTTTTGGCGTGTGAAAATGATGGGGCTGTGTTGAAAAATGACATGCACGTGTAGATATCTTCGAGATATGAAAATATGCTTGTAAATCGAAACATTCTATATTTGCAGTTAACTTTGGAAAAGTCGTATCGTGACGGTGCATTTCAAAAAGAAAATAACGACCACGAACGTTCGTGTTTCGCATGCTAATTAATTATGTTGACGAATTAACATTCGCAACCGGGTCGACATAAGGATCACCAATAAGGAAAGCACGCTCGAGATCAACGAACGACATGTGAATACACCACGCCAAAAAGCGTGACTTTTATTACAGTGAAAGGTTAGTTTGAGAAGAACGTGGAAAACATCATACATATATAATAGATACATATATTCCAAACAGCATGAAAGATGCATAAGATTTGGGAAATACCAAAGTTCAACCCACTCAAAATGATCTTTCATTCCCATTTTGCAAGAATACAGCAGGAAATGAACGTCATAAAAAATAAACAGAACGTACTCATTATTAATAGATTGGAGGCAGCGATATGGTACTCTCAAAATTATTTCTAAAAAACTGCAGAATAGAAAAATGCTGCGTAAGATACAATGTAGCCAGAGATAAATGAAGCGTAGTACGCTTGGTATAAATAGATAAGCAGATAACGATTTGACAAAAATGCTTCGATGGACCCAGAAGGCAGCAAGACGTATGTTTAGATAATATCAGCATCTAACTCGCTTCCATTCGTCTCTATTTTTACTCATTCTCATCCATCTTATCTCACACATTTTATGATTTTATCCACTCCTATCTACCCTGCGGCCTTCCTGCACCTTTTTACATACATTCCCTCTAGTACTATTTGAGCAAAGAAATTATTTTTCTAAGAAATTAAAAACATTGAACCATTTTGTGGGCCAAAAGCAACTGCCCTTAGCCTAAGTCTGATCATAATTTATTGGTAAGACAAATTTATCCAAGATCTACTTCTTCAGTCAGTGGCATTTTATATTTGAAAACGGCATTCATTCGCCCAAATACACTCCATCCTATTTTCATACGACACTTTATAAAAGGACAGAAGTTCATGAGAATGAAGATCTGCGCCGGGAGCACTGACAAGAATACACATTTAAACATGCTCATTTATACTTTGACGGTCGGCAGAGTCATGGGAGTATATAATAATTCAGGAAATCGCTCCGTGATCACTGATAAAGAAACATAATCATACTCAATTGTACGTAGACGGCTGGATGAGCGTGCGGAGATGGACCGCAGGGGCTTTACATGCTGAAACCGCTAGCGACAATAGCCTAGGGTAATGGTCGCCACGCGAGCTATATTTGGGCGTCGTTCATTTTTCCAGATTTATCCTATTAGTCTATTTTTTTTCTATTGATGCACTTGACAGGGGTTTTCAATATAAAATATAATATTTATTTTAATAAAATAAATAAAAAGTACTTAATATTGTAAAAAAATAAATCAATAACAATGTAAATATTTTCGTGTTAAATATTTTAGATAGGATCTGTCGTTTTGTTTTTCTCTGCGCTGGGGAGTTTTACACCTAGATACTTTTGTATTAAGGCTTGCACTTACATACATACATTCAACGACATCCGTCTGTCAGTTCGCAATAAACATTATTTCCTGTTTTTAACCATTCAGCTCCTTTGAGGGAATTATTTTTAAATAGAATGAACATCCCTGCTGAAGATAAATAATTTCTCATTTGGAGAAAAAAGTATTTAGTTAATAATAAGCCTGAGGGGGCCGTGTATTGTTCAAAGGTTGTAAATGCATTGTTAAAGGTTTGCCGAACAATGGATAGCACTGTGACTATCCTACCTCTAATAATAAGTTAATACAAAAATAGCCTCAATAAACGGGCACAGCGGGTATTAAAATACCATAAGTATTCATTGCAGCTATTTCCTTTCAAAATATGCGAGAACAATATGAATTTCTTGATTAGTATTCGGCCTTTATTAGTTAGGTTAAAGCATCAATTGCTTTCCAAAATCATCCGTTGAAACGTCAATGAGCAGAATGCTAGTATGCAATGAGAACATATGCATTCTGCGCAGTACAAGAAAATATAATCGATTTTATATGTACAAGAACAACGAACAAACGAAACGGGATCTTAATCCAATACGTTTTCTTGCTGTTTGCAAAAGAAAATTGTCAATTTTCCAAGTGGCGTGACAAACCACACGGTCGAAAGCAAATATGTGCTACGCAGTTTATCACAACATTCAGCCTACACGAGTAAGGTCGTCAACCCAAATCTTGTATACAAAACACAATGATATATGTATAATATATCTAATAATAATACGTACGCGTGCAATTTGCCCACGTTTTAAATATAATTGTATCCTAACGATCGCTAAAAAACAAAACCAAACAGTTTTCCTGTCGACGCTAATTAAGCTGTGCCTATTTTAAATCACTTTCATTCATAACCGTGGAAAATTCTCCCAAAAATATCATCGTGCGAAAATCGACGCCAAGTTACAAAGCTTTTGCAACTCACTCAATAAAAAAAAATCCATAGTACTATGCTTTATATCGAGATTATTATGCAATCGAAACGTTCTCACGAATCAACATCTCGATGCTGTTTGCATTTAGTTACACTCCTCTCCGAGACTGAATTTGAAGGTGACACAATTCGCACAGGTATTGTACGAATGAATGATTTTCAATGCAATTAAATTGATGAAAAACTATATAGTTTGTCTACTTCGAATAGAGGCACTGCATGTTTGTATAGCAAAGACAGCTATGTAATTATTTCCAAACTAAACTGGAGAATAAATAACAATAAAATAATATTAAATAATGAAATATTTTTTAATATGCACTGTATTAGAGGTGAAAAAATATTTTAAAAAATGATTCGTCATATATGTACTTGTACATATTTATTCAACGACAAATAGTGGGCGTCTAGTTACAATATAAATTATTCAAACAGGTGAGTGAAGATGGACATGTAGAAAAACAAGGTTGTTGTCATACGTGTAGCGACATCTGAACAAGGCGTAGGATATCAATCTGTGACAACTTTTATTGACGATCTATAAAGAAAAACTTGATAAAATAGTACATTGTCGTATATATTTATTTAAATTTTATCAAATTGATTAAACAAACGCGAACTATTATCTTACAAAATATATGATGGAAATCAGGTCATCGTATGACGTATGTAAATCAACTACTCTAATAAGTTTTGTATTATTTTGAAGTATTCGGCCAGAAAAGAATGAAATGATATCAAATACTTTTGGAAACATACATATCATCATTTACAGCCATTCGACATCCACTGCAAGATGACGAACTCTCTAACACGTTTCCATTCATTTAATATTTCTAATTTCGTCCACACATCTTACTTGTGGTCTTCCTTGCACCCATTATCTGGGTATTATTATTAAAGGGCGGATTGGAAGAGTGCTTTTTCCAGGAATCAGGACATTTTGGGTCTATTTACAAAGCTAGAGTGCAAAAAAAAGGTTCTTCATAAAATTGAACAAAGCACAGCGAACAATTAACTATACTGAATTATACACTAGTTGTTTTACCCGGCTTCGCTCAGTATTTGTAATATAAACAGCGTAAATATGGCGAATCTAATAGTAAATATTCATTCGTTTTTTTATTAAATTTATTTGAATCGAAAAAAAAAATAGAATCATCGTCATAGAAATTTTGACTATTTTACGATTCCCAACCAAAGTTACTTATAAACATATATATTTACATACAAAGTCTCTTTCATATAAAGTCAACAGTATAACTTGGTGGTTGCGTTAATAATAACCACTAATAGGTTCCCGAGTTCAAGCTCTGGGTTGACCTCGATTGGTGACAATTCATTCCGAGTATTTCTGCAGTGCTGCTAGTCAGACTTTGATATTTGTGACTCCAAGTCGATCGTTTCCTATCAGAGTTTGCCAATGTATCTGATTTCATTGTTGAAACGGTTCCTCATCAAATTGACAAATTTATATACTCATGTACAAGTTTAATACCAAAGGTGTCGCTTAGTAAAACCCGTATAGCATAATGGTAAAATATATATACATAAATTTAAAAAATGCTCTTTTGAAAGTCTCTTAAATTCATTTTTGATTAAAAATTTTATGATACTTTTTAGAAATATTCGAAATCCACTTAATTATAAAATTTGTAATAATGAAGTCAAAGAGCTATAAAAATGATACAAAATAAAGGCCAATAACTGTTTTCGTTCTGCTTGAACCAAATATAAATTTGAATTTATGAGGCTAACATGTTAGTGTAACGATACATTTTACGCAATAATAATATTGTCCAGTTCTGTTATTTATAACATCATATTTACCTCAGCGTGACATCATATTACAAATTGCGCAATAGTTTATCTCAAAAAGTGGCAGTTCAGGGGCGTGCACTCCAATATATATTATATAAGATATTTACGAGAGCATATTACTTAGAATTAAACACTAATGCAAACAAACCGACCACCTGACGATGTCACACGGAAAATAAGCAATCTATGCATATGATTATTTTATTAATCAAGAATTATTTTTGTAACTTTTACTGTGGTGAATCAGCTCTCTTTACTTAATTTTAGTTTCGTATGAGTATTTGAGCTTAATTGTGGGGTTTTATGGAGACCTTACCATGTCCTAGGAAGCAGATTGCCCTACCCAAATTAAGCAATCAAACCAGGTTGCAGACGCGACGGAAGAGAGAAACAATCAACCTATATAAAAATAATTCACCGTTACGTTTGACGGGTACACTTGCACAACAAATTGGTAATAAATCGTGCGCCGCTGATCTTCAACTTATTTCTGGACGGATGCAGTAATTTAGATCTGATGATGCACAACACAGCAGCCGGTTTTGACGACGGGGAACTATTTTCGTTCGAAACACTGACCCACAATTCAAAATTAGTATATTATGTATATGCGTTTCATTCACGATGATTTGAATACATTCAAGGTATCCACGTTCCGAGTCGTTGTTTTCGACCGAACGCTTTTCCAATATGAAAAAAAAAGGGACACAAAATACAAACTTTGCTATTTCAGCGCTTAACTATTATCAAAAAAGCATGCTTTGCTATAAATATTCGTAATACAAACTTACCTTCGTGTGAGAAGCGTATCAAAGGATACGTAAAATCATACTAAATTATGTACATGTCTACTTCGAACTGAAGTGAATCAGACGTTGCGGTCTAAAACAGGGTCAAGTTCCCGGTAATCGACTTTCCAAACGATGACGATTTAATCTAGGGATCAAAAAGAGATCACAAAGGCGAAAAGAATCCGACTCGAAGAAAACCATCCGGAGACGGAAACGAGGTCGGGTCTTTCAAAAATTTTCAACGCGATACCGTTAAATCATTGTCTTCTAAAAAGTCGAGATTCGATTCGCTTCAATTAAAGCGATGTCATCCGATGTCGACATCGTCGCAACACCTATACGTTAAAAAAGACAAAGATGTGTCGGAGCGTTAAGTGTTAACGTTAATTGTTAAGTGTTAATACAATCGAGGCGGACTGGCACGAGAGATGCGCCGATCTCCCCGCGCCGAACGCGCATAGATGCGTCAAACATTAAAAATAGTAAGTAAATATGAAAAAAAACTCACTCGACTTCGGCGATAGGGGAATAGCTGGTTTGGGGGGTCCCGCTGAACATAATCTTCCGATTTTCGATGGTGGTTTTATTCCTGATGGCTTCGGCGGTGGCTTTTCGGCGACACTTGGGGCGTTTTCACTCATGATTAATAAATTATATATTTAACACTTTCACAAATTGATTTTAAACACAATTTATTATTTCACTGGTGTGCGAAGTGGTCTTCGCCCAAATACAAAACTGTGAACAAAAATAATATTTAAATAAATTAATAACTTTTTTTGTGCAGCAACAGAATTTAGCACGGCAGAGGAAACGTGAAACAATATAATTTTTTGTGTTCAATATACATACATATTATTAGAAACTTGTTTCACGTGAAACCCAAATACTACGATTAACAAGTTAAAATTTGATAACCAATACATACAAGCACAAATACTGTTAGGGCTTTTAAAGTGTCAACATTTTTTTTTAAATGTCAAAGTAAAATACATAAGGTCCATTCACATATATATATACATATGTTAATATACGAAATTAGGATAATGAACGGGGTGATATGAATGATATAGCGAAAAGTATATATGGTTAGTACATTGTCTATAACCGTGTTCACATATAACTTTTTATATGAATGCACTGCACCTATAGGAAATGTACTAACGATATTTCCACGAGGCCTGTTCTGCAAACATTTCCCTATAGACACATATAAATGGACCTTAAAACGTACAATATGATGGAAAAATTGAAAGTACATAAATCTGTATTTCACAGTGGGATGTTTTTTATCATATTTTTATTTCATAGGACATAAACACTCGCCTTTACAGATCGCTCCAAAGCGACGAGTGCACTTTAAACAGATACAATACTACTAATATAAGTATAAGCTTCTTTTTTCACAGTGACATCTATAGAGATATTTCTGCAGCATTTTATAATCAAATTGGCAAACCTCAATACGAGATTAGCAAGAGAGATAGATAAAGAGATGAAAGGAAATGCCAAGTTTATAGGAACCGTTTCAATGAAAATCAGAAAAATTGGCCAATTATGATAACAAACGATCGGCCTGGAGTCACAAACCAAGGTCTGGCCAACAGCGGGACACTCTGCTCGAAAGCATACTATGCTAACCACTAGTCCACGCCGCTTTTTTGATATTGACAGAAGACTTTTGAAACAATATGGTAGTTTTTATTTAAATATTTGATCATGTATGGACATGTGTATGTATTTCTACCTGAAATAAGTATGACATATGTATGTACATATGTAGTAAGTAAAACAGCAACATAATGCTTTATGATCATCATAAAAATTTTGAATCTATTTTTATGTCATACAAAATATTTTTTTGACGGGTATAAATTTCACTAAACTGACAGAGTGAAGCTAATAAAAAGCTAGTAAAAATAATTATGACATTGCTGAAGTCATAAAGTTCACATATGGGTAAGTTTCTCTATGCAACGCTACGTTAATTTTACAAACTTTATTTGTGACGACTGATATTAAGAAATAAAATATAAAAAAACTGCAATTTCGGTACAAATTCTAATTGAAAATTATAAAAAACCAACAATGTTTCAATAATAAAGTCGACAAAACATGAAAAAATCATACAGCGTCAAGAAATTCGAGGTCAATTGCTTCGAAAACTCGCCTCAATAAAATATTTTGAATTTTCCAGTGGTGGAGTAAAATTGATCGCAACTTATAAGTCAGTGTCTCATCCGGACAACAATACGGAACAATAATCGAAAATTCATTACTGGTAATTAATCGTTGCATGTTAAAATTACGGAATACACCAACGCTCGGTTATTATGATAATAACGAGATATTCAAAGACAATGGCAAAGTTAATAAATTACATAGTTGCATTTGTGATTATAAGGTTTGAAATCGATCACGCTCTATCCAAAATCAATTCGCACATAATTCAAGGCTTAAAAAAAATAGCGTTCACTTAAAAGTAAAATGAAAATAAAAAAAAATAGGAAATTTAATTAAATACGAAACGTTAAAATTTACCATTAATTAAGTTGTTGACATGCGTTCATATTTGTTTTCTTTTAATTTGATTTTTTTATTATATTTCCGATGTGAGCGAACCTTGAATGTGTTATTTATGACGTGGATTCAAAATGCCATTCCTACATAGAATTGGCGTTAACATCGTTTTAACTTTCAATGTTGCATTTTATCATTTAGTTTCCTGAATATGATCAAAATTAATCCCGGAAAATTGATTAGCAACCAATGTGCAAAATATTAAAATAATCCATGTATTTATAATTCACTTAACTTTGGTACAACACTTCTGCCGACTGCTTAGGACGATTAGCGTCATTTTAGTTTGCATATGTAACGTGGCAACATGAGAGAGAGTATCCACTGTCTAAGTACATTCGTGGGTGAACAATAGAGACCCCGGATTAAGCGAACGGGACTCAGTGAGTGCCCGAACAAAGGATACGCTGGAGTTCTCACAGAACAATAGACTCACCACGGTAGACCTTTACGTGCCTAGACAATAGATACATAAATGGACCGGGAAGCTGTAGTGGGAAACTTGTCCTTTATAAGGAGGGACACACAGTAGATCAGATTATTCTGGAGTGAGCAGTGGTTACGTTTGGATCTCTTGAATCGTTGAATAAGTCCTGTGAAGCAACTTTGGCCTTTCATTTGGAACCTGAACCCACCCCTACGCAACACATACGTATGTTAGTCCAAGTGTTCACTCCGGTTCGTATATGAACATACTAGTTTGTTCATACTCAAAATATTGGTTTTAGTTTAAATGCTAACAGTCATAAGCTATCTTCAAAAAGAGTCATCAGGTGTCGCATGAAACTTTTAGCTGTCAAAGCTTTTGATCTGTCAAAACCTTTGAGATGTCAAAACGCCAAGTATATAAAAAATAAATCCTATGAAAAAGACATCACAGCGTTGCTATAATTTATGTTTTCGCTTATATTTATAATATTGTATCCCAGGGTAAGCATACACACATAGACTATAGAGGATGGGACAAACGATTGAGAATACTAAAACCTAATAGTTTGTGCATGGACAAACTAAACTATTTCGTTTGTCAATTTATTCTTTTGTGTGAAATATAACTGTCCAGATTGATTCACGTATGAACAA
Organism: Arctopsyche grandis; assembly: GCF_051622035.1. Taxonomy (NCBI): domain Eukaryota; kingdom Metazoa; phylum Arthropoda; class Insecta; order Trichoptera; family Hydropsychidae; genus Arctopsyche; species Arctopsyche grandis. The sequence goes on along the minus strand of NC_135365.1, from coordinate 11,339,724 downwards.
ACTAGTATGTTCATGAACGAACGAAATGTATACTTGGACTGTAAATCGGTATGCGATAAAACTACCGAATATTCGAACATCGAATAGTAAGCTTTAAAATATTTAGATAATGTTTTAGAAAGGGTCGAAATGTTATTGAAATTAAATTGAATCGATTACGGCAATAATAAGTTCGTCTAAAAAATATTCGAATCCATAAAGGCATTCCCAAAATTGAAAGGCTTGGTCGTCTTTGATATACGGAAATACTGTCGAAAGTTGACTATGAATATTCCATACTAGTTATAAATACTCGGAACACAGTGAAATGTCAAGGTAAGTTAGGTTAGTATTAGGATTATTAAAAAATGTTGAACAAAAGATTGAACTTTCCATATTTTGATCAAAAAGAAAACAAAATGTGTAGTCTCTACGAAGAACTATCAAAATTTATCTAAATGCTTTGAATAAAGAGAAGCGACAAAAAGAAACTTAGAAGCGATGACTACATCGATGACCAAGATAACGAACAAGTTGAATGGCAATGAGCAGGACATGCATCTAAACATCTAAGTTGAAAGTGGACTCAAATGGTAGCCTTAAGGTAGAAATTGCAAAAATTTGTAAGATATGTATGTATTGTATATAGATGAATAATAGCACATTGGAAAAATTTTCAACTATTAGCCACCAATTAATACGCCGCGGGCCAAATTTTTTAATGGGAAACGTAAGGACGCAGACAGTGTGGTACACGGCACGTGTTTTTTCCCCGATAGTTTTAACCTTGTATAATAACGCTAGCACGCCTGATCTATGACAGGACAAAACTCCAAACTTGGAAAACACATTTTCTTTTTATTGACATAGGTTTGACAGTGATGGATAACTGGGATTCCCATATTTAAAGAAATGTAGGGAAAATCGTCGAAATAATAAGATCGTTCGAATTGACAATGACATAAGATACGCCCATTCACAGTTGGAGGCTACCTAGGCACCCCGTGTCGTATGATTCTGTGTCTGCGCCTTAACTCTTTTTACTGTAATTTTCACTGTACTTTTTTAGCGAATTTTTAAATCTAGTTTTCGACCATTAATTTATTTTGTAATATTTATTCAAGTGATCAAATATGTGAATTGATCCCTGAAATATATTGTGACGTGGGAACATCAGAGAGAGTATCTACTATCTAAGTGCACTCGTGGGTGAACAATATATACCCCGGATTAAGCTAACAACGGAACAAAGGATACGCTGGAGTTTTCACAAAACACTAGATTCACCACGTGCGCACCTTTTCGTACCTAGACAATAGATACATAAATGGATCGGGGAAGCTGTGTTGTGCAACTTGTCCTTTATAAGGAGGTACACATGGTAGATCAAATTATTTCTGGAGTGAGCGGTGGATCCGCGTGGACCTTTTGAATCGTTGAATAAATGCTGTGAAGCGACTTTGACCTTTCATTTGGATCCTGAACCCACTCCTACGCAACAACATTTTTAAAATAGTCAATCACGCCTGAAGTTTTTTGTTTACACGGTGAATCACGCCACCCGCACTACTGCCAATTTATGCATGACGCCTATAGCGGTCATCGGCGAAGAAAGTATTGATCCTACAGATGATCGTAGATGCGCATCAAAATAGTTTGACCAATCTCTTATCAATACATTCAAGTGAATATTCTAAATTGTGACATTTCTATATTTTCTCCATTCTATGTATATATTGAAATTCGGTTTTTTGGATGCCTCCCAGTTGTATAGCACGACTCTTCCTCGTAACGTCTATCACCCCGATTACAAATTACATACATACGTACATGAACGATTGCGATGCAGCTCAGATGAGACTTCCGATTTAGAAGGGGCCAAGATTTAGATCACACTAGTTTACTATTCACCCGGCATACTGCAGTACGTACGTATGCACAATAATAATACCAAAGGCGAAACGGTACAGCGCGCGCACGCAATAACTTATCGGGGCAAATGTTGCGCATTTCCTACACGGTCATACGCTGCAACAACTTTGCATTTAAAATGCAATATGCACACATAACATACGCTCGTATATATAATATTATTTATAAATAAAAATAAAAGCGAGCGAGCGGTTCGTAGTGAGTCGCATTGACAACTGAAACGGTTTATTTTCAGTGAACGATCGGGCGAGCAAGTGCCCCAACTGGGAGCTGGCCAAATCGTTGCCGCGAACTTTCGCCGTTGTTGTAATCGCGTCACAACTTCAAATATTTCCCAATTTGCGTCTGAAACAGCTGTGGGTCGCGTTTTCAGCATACATCGATCGACATGTGTGAACTCGGTCGTATTCGTCAATCAAATTTACTATGTTGTATGTGGAGCTAGGTTCATTTATAAAGGCTCACCCCCACTCCTCGGAAAAGGTGTGCAGAAGAGGCGGCCAGTACACAATCGAAGCTTGCGCATCATTTCCGTGAAGTGGGAGTAGGTCTTTGTAAATGGAACAACCTCCAAGTGTGTACGAGATAACTGTACTGATCATTTACGACTGCTAAGTTCGATTTCGTCTGAATGTCTGCAGGGCCAGTACAAATGTGTGCAACTCACACAGGCGCCCAAAATATAAAGGCGACCGAAAGAAATGAGGGTCGAAAAAATCATGTTCCTTAAAAAACACGAAACACCAAATTGTACTTCTTAAAATGCATTGAGGTTGTCTTATTGTATACTTGTGGATTGCTGTTGCAAGTTACAATATGTAACACACCCGAGCTATAAGGGCCGGGCCGCACCGTGCAACTTTGTCGGCCGACTTGTTGCGCAACACGAAAAAATGTATGGAAATTTGAACGACAAGAAAAGTTGACGAGTGTGGCATGTCCCATCTACCTTCATGCTGGTCTGGTCGCCCTCAACCAAGTTGCTCGCCAGTTGAGCGGTGCTGCCCGGCCCTAATTCGGGGAAATAGCGCAATAGCAGGCATAGCTTCGGTCCGCATAGAGCTAGATATTTTATGTTCTATTATCTTTGCGATTGATCATCGAAAGAACAGTGTCCTAGATGTGGGATTTGGAGTAAAAACGCTATATTTTCATGAATGAACTTGAAAACGTTCAGTCTCTCTTGTCGTCTGGTCCTGTTCAGAAATAAACTTTTTGGTTTTCTGGCTGATTTTCTTTTTAATTTTTATTGTGACTAAAATTTTCAACACTATACCCCGAATTAATATGATTTATAGAAATAGCGGCCAATTTAATCAAAAAAAATCCACTTTGCCTAAAGAAAAAGATCTTCGATCAATGCGATTTGCCAGTGATGACGTATGGATGCGAAACTTGGACATTGAACGCCAAGATGCTACATAAAGTTCAATGCACTCAAAGAAGTATGGAACGCTGTATGCTCAGCATAACGAGGAAAGACAGGAAGCGGAACACGTCGGTAAGAAGTATGGCAAGGGTAGTGGACATAGTGGATAGAGTAAAGAGATTAAAATGGCAATGGGCGGGCCACGTGGCTAGAAGAATGGACGAAAGGTGTCAAAATAAGTGCTTGAATGATACCCAAGAAAATGCAAAATGGTAAAAGGAAGAACGCGGGGAAGATGGATAGACGAAATTAGGAAAATGTGTAGGGTGAGAGGGATGAGAGTTACGTAAAACAGAGACGACTGGAAGCGTGTTGGAGAGACTTTCATCCAGCAGTGGATGATTATATAGGTATGTGATGATGATTATATAGGTACATACACACATATATATATTAGTTTCACCTTACAAACAAAATTTTCGCGTACAAATTTGAATTTAAATACAACTAAAAAATATTTCTTAAATTTAGAAAAATAGGAGCCTGAAAATTTAGAAATCAATAGACATTTAATACGTTTGTGAATATTGAATATCGCTGAGATACGTTTTTGGTAAAATTGGCGCAGTTCCTACAGTTTCTAGTTTGGCTGGCAAATAACTATTAATTTTACGCAATTGGCACACTAGGACCCTTTTCCAGACACCTCTTCTAAATTTTTACAAAGAGCTAAGTTCAAATACCGATTTCAATGGAACCAAAGACGTTTGAGCACGCAAACTGTAAAATAAATTCCACTCGCTTAGGTTTTCAGGAAGCAATTATTATGAAGGAATGCTTCTGAAAAGATACGATACATGTAAACATATCGATATAATAAGTAATCAAATCATCGATTTAAATACTTAGTAAATATACCTATATATTACGAGTTGACTTTATTTGGATAAATTAATACATATTATCAGTTGAAACCAGATTTCCACTGCTCCACATTGATAAGGGGAACAAACATACACATTCGTTCGTTCACAGAAAAATAGGCTAACATTCACATATACGAAACTTTAATCGGGCTAATTGAGGAATTCGATCGAGGAAGAACATACCCGCGTATGGAATAAAAACGAGTTGCATAAATTATGCAATTTTTTATCACATAAACAAACGAAACCACGCCCATATATTGCGCAATCTGTTTTAAATTCGCCTGAGGGGAAATGTGGCATATCGGATCGTGACGACCTTTCAATACCGAAATTAAATACCCGGTGTAAAAAAATGTAAATGCAATAACTGGTGTCCTTGTCGTATAATGACGACAAATAGTTGTGCGTGGAGAATTGGCTCTCGAGGGTGGTTCAACGAGTTTATAGGTGAACTGTTGAGATTCTAAACCGGTTGCTTAAAAAATTGAACGTAGAAAAGTAGACGAATTTATATGTAAATGCGAATTATTCTACGGTGAATTAATGGATCGTCGCGAAATGCGATCGAAAGTACCGTTGTTCAGTTTACATCGCGGTCAAAATTTTCAGCTTAGAACGATTTAGGCCAAAATCGAGAGACCCTCGTTTTGCATCATTTGGGCCAAATATTCAAATTAACGCTTGCATTTCGTAACGAATAGTCGTGCAGTAAAATCACGATGATATCATCGAATGTTTACGATAACATTTATTTAAAAACGTGACACTATATAGTAAAAAAAATGCACTCTCTCGAACTTTCAAAATCATCAATAAAAATAAAGCAAAGAATTCAAAAATACAAGATGAAAAAATCCTCAATAATTCGTACATAATGATTCGTAATATAAAAAATAAAACAAATGAAGCAAGGTTGATCGATTTTGAATATATAAACAAATCGCTTACCAATGTGACATACGTCAAATGATGTTGATACGTTGACGTTTTAACGGAAACGTGTCGGTGGGGTCGAGGTGGTCCCCCGGGGGCGCAGCACCACCCCACAACGGAGAGAGGGACGGGGCGGGGGCCACGTAGGGCTTCGCCCTCTCGCGATATCCGTCGAGCGAGAGCCGCACCGCTCCGTGACCGCCACCACCGTTCAAAAACACACCAAATATGGCAGAAAGCAACGGCGACAGATTCGCGAACGCGCACGCGCTCCCGACCCTCGACACTCACAATTCTAATTTTCGCATTTCAGAACGAATGCTGCTATTCAAAAATACAATGTCATTTTTTAAATTGACAATATAGTCTTGTTTATTCATTCAGGATAGTTATTTTATAAAATTCGTAAAAGAAATGATGATTAATATAAAATGCCGGCTATCAGTATATTTTAAGCGCCGCATTAAAAATGAATTCAGTGAAAGTCCGTCTGATCTATTTATATGCACAAAGTTAACAATAGAAATATCAATCGGGTCAAATTCTTGTAAATTGGAACACACCATTTAATTATTAATAGCATTATATCAAGTATCAAAATTGTCCATCTGCTTTTCATAATCAGCTTATTAAACAGCCCGTAGAATAAACATTCAATAAATGTATCAACCTGACGCAAATATAAACTATGTCTAGCTATGAAATTTTATTATGCAGTCGTTCTCCCGATAAGTTTCTGCAACTTTTATTTTATTTCCTTCATCTTTAAAGTGACCAAATATTTTTCATTGGTCTAAAAAAACGAGATGCAACACAAATAGTTCCATCTTTTAAAGAGTTATATTATTCATAGCGCCATGCCATATATGTACATAAGAAAGGGGAATCAACAAATTTATGTTTCTGCATCATGTTGAAAAATTTACGCATCCAAATGCGGAACACTTTTCGGGACGATGTTTAATGCGGAACGAACAGCTCAAATATGGGACAGTCCCGCACAATCCAGCACGTCTGGTCACTTTATTTATGTTAGATGACTTTGCTTAAAATGTTCGTTTATGAAAAGTAAAATAAAATACCAACCACGAGGAAAAAATTGTATAACTCTTTACTATATTTTTTAATACATAAAATTAACTAAAATAGTTATTTTAATTCAAAAATTCAGCTCAAAATCGAAATTTTGTGTTCGGAAAATATTTGATAAGTGCAATGATGACACACGGTGCACATGTTGGAGAAACGGTTGTCTATGGCGTATATTGGTAAGATGTGTTTGTGCGTGTGTGCAGTATGGATTACACGTTGCGGCAGCTGTCAGATGCGAGACAGTGGCAGTGGCAGTGACAGTGGCAGCGGCTGTCAACGTAATCCGCATCTCACCATGTATTCCCTGCGCGCTCGTTGCTTTTGAGACTTCTTGACATGAAGCTGGTGCACCGCTATCTCGACAAAGATGGAGTCGGGTCCGTATCGTTCACGCTCCTTACTCCACAACCCTCACATAACCTTTTCACATAAGGATCTCATTACAATTTTGGGAAAACTTGCATCTATTCTTACGAGCTTCTTATTATTACGTTATGTAATGTTATTATATCCACTTGATCTTCCTCGTTAAGATTGTATAATAATATCTTGAGACATTGACCATGACACTATTCCATCCATTTTTAATGACTATCACGACACACTGATATTTCACAAACAGTTTTATATACGAACATTGGCGGACTAAACCTGTGTATGTACATTAGCACTGGATTAAATCATCTCAGTATGCTGTTTTTTTTAATAATCTATATAATAAGTATAGACACGTATTTTGGCCACTTTGCTATTAATGCTTAATTGATGCTAAAATTCGGAATAGATGCTAAATTCGTAAAATATGCGATTTTTTTTTTGATTTTTAAATGCTTTTTATTATTACGAAATTATGTTCACAATACATCTTATATCTATTTTAATAGCTACTGATCTACTGATCATTTTCTATTTTACAATTTAATTTAATTTGGTTATTAATCACAGTATTATATTATTCTAATGTTAATCTAAAGCATAATAGGAAAAAGAGCTCAAAAACCTATTTACAATCCTTATAAATGTTCATAATACATCTAATACATAATATTAATTAAAGACTCTCTAAAGTCGATGACCTAAAGCAGATTGTGTTTAGGTAATCTGTGTGTTATACCTGAAGGGTATAGACATTTTGTTGTAATCACCGAGACTCTTCACAAGTGTGTTAGTATGGTTATTAGTGATTCTGTCATAGAATCTACTGGTTAGTTTGTTAGTAATGTCTGTAACAAACGGAATATTATATATGGCATGCAGTTTTTTCAGGTTAGTATATATGGGTGTATTATAAATTATTTTTAGGGATTTATTTTGTATTACTTGGAGCTTGGAAAGGTTAGTATTCGAGGCGTTATTCCATACAGATGAAGCATAGGTTAATAATGGTAATATGAGCGCGCGATATAATTTTATTTTATTTAGCGTTGATAAAGAATAAATATGTGAATAGATGCTAAAATAACAAACAAAAGTGAAATATGCATAAAATTTATAAAATTAATAGACAATTTAGAAGGGTCTTCCTATCCCTTTGCCCATTTATTATGTGAAGAAATTGAGGGGATAAAACAGAGCTTGCAGTTTACCATAGACGGTGTTGTTCCTGTCGAAACCAAGCAGCCGCTTTTGTTTACTACTGTAAACAAAAGAAGACTGTTGGAACTGTGTATCCAAAAGGCTGCTCAAAAAAGCATCTTAAAACTAGACTCGCACTCAAGACTAAATGAGACAAATGAATTCCTCCAAACATTGAGTAAACTATTCAATCCATCTGTGGCGGGTACAAAATCTAATATTAATGTTAATGAAACTGTTTTGTTTTTTCGAAACCTGCCATTTTTTAATGTATTAACAGAGGCTCAATGCTTGGAAGGATATCAGCACTTTTTAGACAAGTAATAAAGAATATAAAAAGTGAATCCACGCCGTATATATTGCTATTATTGATGGCAACAAAAATTATATATGAAGAGTTTGATTGTGCTGCTCTGAAAACTATTTGGTGTCCCGTCAATAGTGTGGACGCTGAAAGGTATTTTAGTAAATACAATATATGTATTTGTTACCGATCGTCGCACAAATCTCAAAAAAGAATCTATAGAAATATGCTCCATGTTGAGTTTTAATAAATTTTAATTGGTATTATATTTTTGGGTCTACCTCACGGGCCGGAATGTAAAATTACCGAAAATGCAAATATCGGAAGGCAAAGATCTTAAGTCGAAAGATCAAAAAAAAAGGTGCAGGAACAAGAGGAACAGGCTTTTCCTCCCGTATTCTGCGCGCGCACATTAATACGGGAGGAAAAGCCTGTTCCTCTTGTTCCTGTTGTATCCTGCTCGCGCAAATTAAGTGAGTATGTACCGTTTACCATGCACCCTTTTTTTTTGATCTTTCAACTTAAGATCTTTCGATCTTTGCCTTCCGATATTTGCGTTTTCGGTAATTTCACATTCCGGCTCGTCACGGAGACCGAAATTTTATATACGTATGTATATAAATTTTATTAAAATTCATCAAAATTGTATTACTATTCAAAATTAAACTGTTCATAAAAATAGATGCTAAAATTGAACATTTTTAATGCCCTAAAACGCTAAAATTGACAAAAATAGATGCCCAAAATACGTGTCTCTAATAATAAGTTATCACAGTTTCTTGAAATAATGGCAGTGAGTTATGTATGTATAAGAATTGGAATTGTATCTAATTATTTCGAAATTTTAGGAGTATATCTCTCATTCCTGAAGAGTCGGAAGATATGTGGCATGCATATAACTTGATAGCCGAAGGAGACATTGTCACCAGTTCGACATTCAGAAAAGTCCAAAATGAGTCAGCCACTGGATCATCTACGAGTAGCCGAGTCCGAACGATTCTTACCATCAAAGTTGAAAACATCGATTTCGACACTCAAGCGTGCGCTCTCAGATTGAAAGGCAGAAACGTACAAGACAACCAGTACGTTAAAGTTAGTCACATTGCATTATGTTTAGTGTGTGTTTATAAAACTCTGATCAAATGAAATGTACATAATAATTTGTCTGGTTTTTCAGATGGGGGCGTATCACACGTTGCATTTAGAATTGAATCGCAAATTTACACTGCAAAAACAATTATGGGATTCGGTGTCTTTGGAACGTATCGATATGGCCGTCGACGTCGCTCAGAATGCTGATGTAGCCGCTGTGGTGATGCAGGAAGGCTTGGCTTTCGTCTGTTTGATAACGAATTCGATGACACTTGTTAGATCGAAAATCGACGTGACCATTCCGCGCAAACGAAAAGGACTCGTGCAAGATCATGAAAAGGTTTTTACACGTTGTTAAGGATTTTCATCCTCTTATATGTTTATTTATTTGATGTGTATTTTTGTAGGGACTGGGAAAATTTTACGAAGCTGTTATGCAGGCTATTTTGCGCCACATTAACTTCCAAGTTGTCAAGTGTATTTTGATCGCATCTCCTGGATTTGTCAAAGACCAATTTGTTGAATATATGTTTCAGCAGGCTGTAAAAACTGATAATAAACTATTGCTTGAAAATAAAAATAAATTTATGGTAATACATTCGTCCTCTGGTTTTAAACATGCGCTTAAAGGTTTGTAATTTTTTATAAAATTTTAAATGAGTCAACTTTTTACTTTATCTATGTATGTCATATGTAACAATAGATGAAGTTTTGTGACTATGCGCAAATTTGAACTCGAGATTTGGAGTGAATCGATCAGTGATTATGTTTTCATGATCTAGAAAAAATGTGTCTGTGTGTATGTTAGTATGTGTTTGTGTATTTTGGGGATTTTTTGAACACCGTTAGTCCTATCGAACTGAAACTTAGTATCGGTTACTGAAATTCTTATCGATATGATGTAAATTTTGTTCAAATTTTTAAGTTGACCAGAAATGGTACCTCCCTTTATAGGTGTCCTCTTTTTTAAGTTTTTAAATTCAATTACCTCCCAAAGAGCTAACCGAATCTGACTGAATTTTTTTTATATGTAATAGAAATTATAAATTTTATACCTTAATATTTTTTAAATATTTTCACCTCAACCGGAAGTAGTACTTTTACTCTAGAGGGTCAAGGTTTTTGATATTTTGCTTAGAAACCTTCCAGCGTATTGAACTGAGACTTGTTATCTAGAAGTTTAAGCTTAATATCAAGTTATATATATAATTTGGTGAGCACCCATCAATTGGAAGTGGCAGTTTACTCTTGTTCGATTTTTCTTCCACTATTTTTTTGTGTGCTCTTCACGCAAAAATTTAGATATAATCCTTGTATCAATGTGGTGAAAATACAAAAATAAATCATTAAATTCAATAAACCGGTAGTGGAATTTATTCCTCTTATGCTGCGTACGGACCAAACCAACGACGATTTTGGTCCAACGATTTAACCATCAGGATAAAACCAGTAGCGTACAAAATATCGAAATAAAAATTAAATTTAAAAATTGAAATTAAATATCAAAATTAAAAATATTATTATTATATTAAAATTAAATTCAAATATCAAAATAAAATTATAATCAATATATTAAAATTAAAATAAAATATTGAAATTTAAAACAGAACATGCCCAATTTAAATAAATTTTCGAGATTGACCTAAAATTAGATCATCAACAATCGCATACAGATAATCCTCGACTTTTGTTTGTCGAAGATGTTTTGACTTACGTAGATACGCACTAAGATCGAAAAAAAAATCAAAGAATTATTATTTTTACTTCCCCGTAATGCGCAGTTACTGAGCATATATCATGTGTAAGTATGGGTGACCGAGTGATGGCTTCAACCCGAGACGTTGTCGGTTTTATCAAAGGAAATTTTTTTGTCTTCAATTGTTTCTCTCGTCGAAATAAATCAATTAATTAAATCATTTCAGAGGTAAATTTTATCGGATAATGTCTTCAATTGTTTCTCTCGTCGAAATAAATCAAATAATTAAATCCATCTCAGAGGTAAAATTTATCGGATAATGTGTGATTATTAATTTTATTTCGACGAAAGAAAAAAAAACCCTTTGACAAATCACCGACATTTTTTTTGTTAAATATTTCATCGACGGCGAAACACATTGGTGTATCGTGACGACTTATAAGAAACAATAACAAGGTTTTTTTCGCTCGTAATTATAATATTTCTCTGGTTGTAATGCATAATATAAGCATTTTCTATCAAAATGTACGAGGCCTTAAATCTAAACTAGATGAATTAGGTTCTAACTCGGCTATTCAATGTGCTGACATCCTGGTACTAACGGAAACCTGGCTTGACGACTCTGTGCATGATTCTTTTTAATTTACATTAATGACATCTCAAAAATAATTAAGTATTCAGACTATCTTTTATTCGCCGATGACCTTAAGCTTTTTAAGACAGTTAAGTCTCATAGTGACGCAGCCCTTCTCCAATTGGACTTAGATGCGCTGTCAAGTTGGTCTGTCGATAATAAATTATTTTTTAGCATTCAAAAATGCTGTGTTCTCAATGTGACAAGATCTTCAAATCGCTTGATTTATCCATATCGCCTAAGTGGTGTTGAATTAAAGTTTGTAGATGAATATTGTGATTTGGGGGTCTTGTTCTCGAATAATTTTCAATTTAAACGACACATAGACAATATTTGTTTGCGTGCAACAAAAATGCTGGGATTCTTACTAAGAGTTAGCAAACCTTTCCAGAGTACGTTGGTGCTTAAAATTCTTTATGAATCTTTAGTACGTAGTATTCTAGAATTTTCTTCTATTATATGGAATCCTACCCATATAACTCATTCATTGAAGATTGAGAGAATCCAAAAACGGTTTCTCAGATATCTTTATTTGAAACAGTGTGGTTATTATCCTTGGCTATATCCTAGTGCATTCCTATTAGGGGCGTTAGGTTTCAACTCATTGGAGTCTCGTCGGAATATGTTACTGGGAAGACACTTTTTTAAGCTGTTGAATGGGATAATACACAATCGTCAGGTTCTAAAGGAATTTAGGTTTAATGCACCTTGTAAATTCAGGGACTTGAGAAATCGTGATTTGTTTGTTCCTCCTGTGGCTCGCACAAATATGTTGTCAACGGCTCCTATATCTAGAGCGATATATCTGCTTAACAGGATTTCTGGTGAAATTGACCTCTTCAATATAAAATATACTAATCTGGTTGAGTGGTTGTTGAGGAATGCCAGTGGTTGATTTTGCCTATTATAAATATTAATGATTGTTATTACTTTATCTATGTTTTTTCTTTTTTTTATGATTTTAATGATGTTGTGTTAATATTGTTATTATTATAAGTTATTATTACTGTTATCATGTTATTATTACTGAATGACCGGCCACAGCGACGCGTTGGAGATCTCTGTAATGTCACTGTGGCTAATATGTTAAATAAATAAATAAAAAATAAAAAAAATATCGTCGTAATTCAAAACATTGTTGTAATTCAAAACATCAACGATGATCTAATATTAGCTCAATCTCGCTCGTTAGCTTAATTTTGATATTTAATTTCAATTTTTTTATTTCATTTTTATTTCGATATTTTGTACGCTACTGGTTTTAAAAGTTGGCCCAAAATCTTCGTTGGTTAAATATTTCCGAAGGGGGGAAACACAGTAGTGTATCGTGACGACTTATAAGAAACAATAACAAGGTTTTTTTCGCACGTAATTATAATATTTCTCTGGTTGTAATGCGTTTTGTCGTAATTCAAAACATTGTTGTAATTCAAAACATCAACGATGATCTAATTTTAGCTCAATCTCGCTCGTTAGCTTAATTTTGATATTTAATTTCAATTTTTTTATTTCGATATTTTGTACGCTACTGGTTTTAAAAGTTGGCCCAAAATCGTCGTTGGTTTGGTGCGTACGGACCATTAGATAAGTCAAAAATGTTGTGACCAGACGATTTTTTTCACACCTCTGAACGTATCAAGCTGATAATTTACATTTGTATTCTTTATGTACTGCTTAGAGTTGATAAGGTTTTGATCGGAATTCGTAAACCGAAAATAGTAATTTTTTTAAAACACTTTCATTATTTTATTTTGACCTTTTAAATTATTTTTACATACCTCTTTTACGTTTTTATCTTGATTTTAATTTGTATAATATTTATATAGTGATTTTAATTAATAAAAAAATTTGCATAAAATCTGACAACCGGAAGTAGAACTGTTGTCTAGTGTAAGTTTCCCTGCATTTGTGCTCAATTTGTATCGAAAATACTCTTATAGCCGGTATATGTGAACGTGTATGTATGTTTAATTATCGAATTTGGTTTATTATCCTTTTTATATTCCTCAAATACAAAGATAAAGTCTTGAGTTGGTCACATACGAATTTTTATCATTTGTTTAATTGATTTTTATGTTTGAATTTTAGAAGTACTACAGGATCCTGCCGTAGTAGCTAGAATTTCAGATACAAAAGCTGCAGGAGAGGTTCGAGCTATAGAAGCGTTCTATACCATTCTGCAAACCGAACCTTCTAAAGCATTTTATGGAAAAAAACATGTCGAGAGTGCCAAGGAAGCACAAGCAATAGAAACACTTTTGATATCTGATAAATTATTCAGGTACTTATTATATTATAAAACATACTATATCGATTTATTTATTGAGTTTATATATTTTATATCGAATTTTATAGATGTCAAGATGTCGCCCTTAGAAAAGAATATGTCTCTTTAGTGGATTCTGTAAAAGAATATGGCGGAGAAGTGAAAATTTTTTCCAGTATGCACATATCAGGAGAACGTACGTCTTTTCAATTCTAAATCAACATTTACACATATATTACAGTCCAAGTGTACATTTCATTCGTTCATGAACATACTAGCCTTTATTCTTTACTTTTTAATTTGTTCATGCCTTTATTCTTTACTTTTTAATTTGTTTTCCTTATATTTATCTTTTTCATTTTTGTAAAAATCTATTATTGGACTCGGGTGTTACATATATTATTTATTTACTTTTTGTGTTTTTTATACCTATCTCTGTACATCCTGTCTGTTGATTTTTCAATTAATAAAATAAAATAAAATAAAAATAAAATACTAGTTTGTTCATATACGAACCAATCTGGCTAGTTTAAATGTTACATACATTAAAGAATAAATTGACAAACCAACTATATACATATGTAGATTACACAAACTACATATTAGGCATAAGTTTAAGTATTCTTTATGTATATATGTTTACCCTGGGTTGCAATATTTTTGATATTAGCAAAAACGGTAATTATGGCGACATTGTAATGTGATTCATCTTTTAAATACTTGCTGTTTTGACATATTAAAGATTTTGACAGCTGGTCAGTTTATCTTCTTGATATTTAATATGTATAATATTGTTGCGTAGGGGTGGGTGGAGGATCCAAGCAAAAGGCCAAAGTCGTTTCACAGCATTTATTGGTGATTAAGGAGATACATGCACTGGCAGTGCTCCGTCCAGAATATCTTGATATCGCCTATGTACCGCCTTATCTTCGACGTCCGGTTACTTCCCTATTGTTTAGGCATGTACCCGGATATGTATTCCCACGGTATTGGTCACTTCTGAGAAGGGACCAATAGCGGCCAATTCGGTGGCCATTGTTTAGCCTACATGCACTTAGTCTAGAGATAATCCTTGAAACCAATTATAACGGTCACACAGTCTCTGGGATGCTACTCGGCCTAATCCGATTGCACTTACTCGGCGGTGTACGTAACAATAGTTTTTGAACTAAAACCAATAATTCGTCTATGACCAAACTAGTATGTTCATGAACGAACTGGTGTAAGTACTTGGACTGTAAAATATCAAATATACGAATCTATATATGCTTCTCAAAATTTCAGAACTGGATCAATTGACCGGAGTCGCGGCAATATTAAGGTTTCCTATGCCAGAGTTGGAAGACAGCGATCAAGAAGACCAGGACGATTCCGACTGATATTGATTTAAACTAAATAACTGCATTATCAATTTTCTGTATTACAATTATATTTATCATCGATTAGAACAATTTGTACCACCGATTTTGGTGACATTTATATTAGCCAATGCTTGTGTTGTGGTAGATCTTTATTCTCTGCAATATAATATATGTATATATTATAGCTAAAATGTATTCCATTTTGTAATTACTTCGTAAAACCCTGGGACTAATTTTAAACACTTATGAATATACAATATGATAATGGATATAAATTATCAACACATGACAATTGTGAAGACTATTTTTGAACGTAATTGTAATAATTTTTTAAACGTAAATTTGCTATAAAGTGTCACGTATTTGCCTTTCTCATACATTATGAAAATATGTTTTATTTCATGGATAGTTTAGAAAACAAATTAGTTTCATTTTTGGTCCAAATGATTCAATCCAGTAATATTTCAGTTTTGGCCGCTGAGTGATCTGAACACCATGTAAAATTTATAATGCTCAAATATTTTAGACAAATTGGTTTTATAATTTATTATTGATATTGTTATTTATGATTTTGTGTAAAACATCACACTTTCATTGTAAATATTTCGATTAAAAAACTGGAATTTATCTGCAGTTTTCACTTACATATGTAATTGGTTGTGCGATAAAAAAAAAAACAAACTTGTTCACTATATTTTCTTTATTTATATACAAAAAAATACAGTGTTGACAATAATATGTTTTTAATTTAAATAACACTCAAGCGACTGGTACGGATTTCTTCCCCTTTAGCTTACTTTTGATTTCTTTCTTTTCTTCTTTTTCTTTTTCGTCATGAAGGCGACGTTTCTTCCTTAGTAACCAAATTTCTTTCATTCGTTTTTTACGACCTTCCATCATACTCTTGTATAAACGCTTGTGTTTTTTCTTTATCATTTTTTCTCTCAGTTGAAATTCGTGCTTTTCCTGCTTAGCCTTTTCATATGGGATCTCTTTTTCCAACTGTCCTTGTACTACCGCCATTCCCTTTTTCTGCAAAAACAATTCAAGAGTAAATATTTGATTCAGAGTATTTATATACGTGTTCTTTTTTAAATATTATATAACAAACCTTTTCTTTCTTTTGTTTCACATCGCCTTCATCCGAGTCTACATCAGATTCGCCGATGGAATCAGAATCACCTTCAATTTCCTCATTATAAGCCTTCTCCAATATTTCAGCTTCGTCCAGCTCTCTCGTCTCATTCAAGTCATTATCTTCTTCATCAGTAGCCAGTTCTACATCTTCTTCAGATTCATCATCCTTTTTATCTGTAAAATATTTAAAATAATATGCAGGGTGACTGGAAAAATGCACTCGAGATGTTTAAACTTTCAAAGATGCTCAAAAAGTAAAGCAATAGAATTCCACAAAAAAAGGCCAAGGGGTATTTGTATTTTATCCGAGGGTGCTCACCGTGTTTTGAGGAATTCTATTGCGTAAGTTCTTTTTGAACACATTTGAAAATAAGGACTTCTCGAAACTGCGCCACTATTCAGTGCATTTTATGGGAACCAATATGCAGGTGTATATAACAAAACAATCCAATTTTATTTACCTGTTTCCTCCACAACTCCTGCATTGATTGCCCTAGCTTCAGGTGGAATATATATTTGATCTTTTTCTTTATCTATAAACGGAGACAAATGAGGTGGCAGAGTAGCTCCCATCAAATATTTATTTATCGGTAAAAGTGTCCTCATATTGACGCTATCAAATATCCACTGAGGCTGTATGTAATATCTAGAGATATATTGCTTATCCATGCTCGGTCTGTCGACAATATGATGAGTAATTGTTTCGTCATTTTCATCATACGTCGCTCCGACGAACAACAATTTGTCCCAAGAAACTTCGCCACCGAATGATTTTATCAAGAAAACCATAGATTCTCTAGGCACTTCTCTATTTATGAAGAATTTCAAACCGTTGAACATCGTTTTTAAATGTTTAACTTTATCCGCTTCCTTTTTCGCCTCTTCTAATTTTTGCGGATCGTCGTCTGTCGGAAAATGATCTATCGACATCTCTTCTTCTGTTGCGGCACTATCGACGCTCATCAAAGGAATATTCATTGCGGCCACTCTTTCCGAAACGTAAATGCCCTCATCCATCAAAGTCTTATCGGAATCTGTAACACTTTCGTTCAACGCGGGAGGATATTGCAGATTCAAAGAATGATACAGCCTGAAGTTTACGAATCCCAACATGACAGTGTAAAATTCAATAAAGGTGGCCATCAGTTTGAAATCTACTTCTTCTTTTGTATGAGGCTGAAGATTAAAAGATAAAATTCAAATTAGGAAATCATCGGTTATAATATTACATTGTCAAATTATAAACAACAATTACTTGGAATGCGAAATGGTGAGGTACGATCCAGTTGATGATTTGACCTTTAATTTCAGCCTGGTAGTAGTAGCCTTTAATGGATACGAATACTTTTCGTATAGCTTTCGCTTGCATGACTGCATGCATAAATTCCACCGTCAATCGTCTACACATTGTTGAATGCTCACGTGGCACGTGTTTGATCGAAGGGAATGTGCTGAACAGGAAACACAATGTTAAGCAGTCATCTAAATCTCTAAGGGCGTCGATGAATGTGGGATATCTTTCTTTCACAATGTGATCAATCTTAATGGCGGGATAATTTTTCAGATAGTTCTTGACAGCTCTCTTATCTCTGATACCCCTGGCTCTTTGTATTTTCCTGAAATATACCTGCGGACCAAAAGCTCAATTATATAATCTAATTAAAAAGGTATTTCAGTCCCGACATCAATATGAAGGAGTAACCTGAATTGCATCAATAAGGTGAGAATCGAAACTAAATGCGTAGTAGGAAGATGCGTCAACCAAAATATGAACAAACCTTGACATCACGTAGCTTCCATATGATGGGCTCGTGCATGAGGAATTGGATATCCTTGGTGTGATACAGGGTCTTGATACCACCGGCTCCTTTTTGCGCCCTCTTTCGGTTCCTCGGTTCCCTGGGGTATATACCTTTTAGTATACATAATCGACGGAAGTCTTTAATGGAAAGTTGTAGACGTTTGAGGGCTGCTTTTCTTGACATAAACTGCGCTCCCTCCCCGGATGTATACTAACGGATTAAAATACATTACAAATTAAAGTATCAAATAATTGTAATTGTAATTTCACAGCAATGCATGGTTCCACACGTGTTTGACACATAACCTTAAAAACTTTCGGATGACCAAATTACAGAAATATGACAATATACTATTAAAACAACTCACCTTCTTCTTCCTTTTAGCCACCATTTTATATTAAATCAATTAAATCAATTGATAAATAAGAATAGTCAGTAAAACGAATAATTCATGGACCGGACAAAATGCATAAACAAGTTGTCAAAGCGGCCATGTGGAGAGAGATTTTGGCCGTAGGATGCTGATGAATTACCATGACATTTGTATTCAATATAAATTTATTGTATTTTGATATTTGGAATTCTTTCTTAGTAAAGTCATTATTGAAATTATATTTCATTTAACAAATTAAAAATATAAAATATACCGTTTTTATTTTACTTTGATTTGCAGTATATCAAATTTTCCCTTTGAGGGGTTTGTTCTCTATAAAAATCAAGACTTCATATGACTCAATTTTCGAAATAAAATTATCGCCATTTTTAAATCATCGAAAAAAAGGGTTCTAAGCCTTCGTAAGCCATTTTTTTATTTTATCCAAGCATATACGAAATACCGATTAAATATCGTCTTATTTTTCAAAGTGTTACTACTATAATCTTATAATAATAATCTGAATATATAAGATTTTAAAAATTAAAAGATAAATTTGTGATAACATAATAGTTTTGGGTTTATAAACAGAATGTTGTAAATTGTCGGAAATAAATTATTTGTGTGATTTTTTTTTATTATGAATACTAAAAATTTTATTAAAATATTTCATTTCGACTTTTTCAACAATTTTATTTTTTGAAAATGAATGTCTATGTATGTATGTATATATTTGTGTAGACCGCGCTGTAATATGTAAATACACTGATTTTATCTCACGAAGGTATATTTTTTTGTCATGATTCTAGTATATAAAATATAAATTCCAATTTCGATTCTGATTCCTGATTCCAATTTCAGTTCCAATTCCCGATTCAGATTTTAGATCTGATTCTAGATTCTTATTTCAGTTCCTATTCCCAGTTCTGATTTCTATTCCGATTTTCATTCCGGTTTCGGTTCCAAATTAAATTCCTATTCCGAGTCAGATCCTGATCCTGATTAATTTGATAAGTATCCTTCGTTTGTGAGCCATTCCAGTCACTCGGATTTTTATCGACGATATTACGACGTGTGACTGAACACGATTTTCCACAGCGTTGACCCGCGTAAGGGCGAAAACACACAGCAAGGAACGTGGCACGTGGAACGTTGACAAGCTCTCCTATATTTCTTCAAATATGGGATACACCGTTATCGATTACTGTCAAGCAAAGATAAATTTACAAGGATACAATTGTACCGAAAACGCTCCAGAGGGTAATTTTGGAACGGTGCGTGCTGGGTGTGCCACGAATCTGTGCAAGGCATGCCACATTTTTTTCGCGCGTTTAAAACTATCTAAAAAAAACCATGGGCCACGTTAATCGCTGTGTTTTCGTCGGGTTTGGTGCATCCGCTCTAAAATCGGCAGATTAACAGAATGGCAGCTTTAAACGTAATTCTCGTTTTCTCGAATGATAGATTGCACATCAGATGACGAGTAACCTTTCGGTAATTGGACTATTCGTCACATTGGGGTGGTCACAAAGACAATTTTTGCCATAAAAATCGCGAATACACAATATTTGGCAATCAAGTTCTCGTTACTATGATAGTTATCGTTAGTATGATGGACTTTTCGGCTGCCAGATGTTCCGTTATAGAGATTTTAGTGACTTTGTGACGAGTAATTTGTGACCAGTAATCACCGAACCTAACCTTTCGATGTGCACAGATGCAATTTTTAAAATTGAGTTGGATCTTTCTGGCGAGTTTAATAAGGCAAGATTCGGAACTTATCGAATCTTGCGTTATTAAACTCGCCTGAAAGATCCAACTCAATTTTAATAATTTGCATCTGTGAACATCGAAAGGTTACCCGTCATCTGATGTGCAATCTATCATTCGAGAAGACGAGAATTGCATTTAAAGCAGCCGTCCGTTAATTTGTCTGACGATTTTAGAGCGGATGCACCGCATCCGTTTTCGCCCTAATTCTTATTATGGATCCACGACGAAACATCCCTGGACATAATATACAACGTCGAACGATACAATGTCCTCAATAAAATGAAAACGCGACATAATATGACATTCACATGTTCAGCAACGAAATGTTTAACGAAAAAAACGTACAATAATTCAATAATATTTGTGATGACGAAGATCTATACACATTCTTTGACATATGAGATAAGTCAGTCTAATCGAAATTTAATCATAAATAATAAACTCTATCATAAGAACTTTCAAATTCTTCATACTAAAAAGCAAACAATGATTTTTTCACTTTCTTTATTGTTAACCTTTAGTGGGCTAATTTTCTTTCTTCTATTGAGTACACTAAATTAAAAGTGTTTTTCGTTATAATCATTGTTTTTTACACCGTCAATTGTAAATGCTTTTCATCGTCAACAGAATTACATAATATGAAACTGTTTTCAATGTACATTGTATTCATCATTTAAGACTTAGTTTTTTTTAATATAATTAGATTTTGAAATATGTAATCAACGTTACTGATAAGTAAATAAGATAATGAGTAAATTACCTTTAAATTTTATTATTAGACTCTCAAATTGTTACTCACACGCTATTTGAATAATGTACAATAATTATATGAAAATAAATGTTTTAATGGATTTTGATCGAATTTCAATCACGTGCAGGGAAACCACATTGTTTTTTCAAGGAATCCAATATGCTTTTATATTTATATTGACAGTTTCGAGAACTTTGAATTTTTATACCATATATTTTTTATATCATACATACATATAAGAGATTCCAATAATATCGACGCACTCCGCCAAAGTCCATATTTTTATTTTTTATTTTATACACATACATATGTATGTACCAGGAAGGCCTAACAGGTAAACCACATTGCGTTTTCCTGGGCAATTACAAAAATCGATAAACAATTATGTTTATACAGTATCATAGAAACATCTATGGACAAATTCAGTGATATTTATTTATATTTCGAGAAACACATACATACATTTTACAGAATGGATAGCATTTTATAATATCAGCAAATTGGAGATTCTATAAAATTAATTTTATACGAAAAAACAAATGACAATGATTAATCGTTTTTCCTCGTGAGTTTCCATCATATACATATGTATATGCATATGAATTTTTATTTAACCCTTTGAATGCTGAAAAATGCCGATCGGCGTTTAGCCAACAAGTGGCCTGAAAAACGCCGATAGGCCTTGTATTTTGAGCATGTACAAAGTAAAAAACGTGTCTATTACGATTATTGTTCACATGGTAATGGCGGACTTGATTTCCACATATATTGATGACCAAAAATATCCGAGCAAAATGGCAAAGTTTTAAAACGATCGAAAGAGTGTGGAAAGGAACCCAAATTTCTTCCGACTACAAATCGTAAGTGAAAGTAAGAAGAGGCTTGTAAAAAGAATACTACCCGCGAAGCCTTTCCAGGTAGCATCGAAAAATCCCCAAAATACACAGACACACACATTTTTTCTAGATCATGAAAACGTGATTAATGATCGATTCTGAGTTCGAATCAGTCAAAATCTCGAGTTCGAATTTTCGCATGATCACAAAACTTCATCTATTGTTACTACGTACATAGATAAAGTAAAAATTCATTAAACATGGGTCGTGTAATCCGTCTTATTCAATTATCAACGTTAATTAAGACTGGTTTACATCGGAATTTTTGAATTTATAGCCATAGCAGAATTTCTCGATGGCAATCTCTAACTGCTGATTATTTTAGATTGTGGCTTGGCATTTAAATTGTGAGCATTACATTTTAAAAACAACGAAGAAGATGGAACTAATTTTCGAAAAATACATAGACTTTTTT
Source organism: Arctopsyche grandis (assembly GCF_051622035.1). Classification (NCBI taxonomy): domain Eukaryota; kingdom Metazoa; phylum Arthropoda; class Insecta; order Trichoptera; family Hydropsychidae; genus Arctopsyche; species Arctopsyche grandis. The sequence continues at coordinate 11,317,415 of NC_135365.1, read as the reverse complement.
GTTTATTTTATATTGTTGCAAGATATATTAGAGAGTCTAAACACACCTTTACAAAGCTCAAAATCCTCGGCGTTAGTTATCTAGGGTTTGTTTGGATTAGCTATAAATTTAATACCTACTTTCTATCGGATTTCTAAATAATTCTAGTTGGAAATGTTGGCGAAATTTTCAACGTCTTTCAACAGAAAAGACGTCAGAACTCAAAGGGCTAATTAACTACCCTCGTACTTCGAGAGGAGTGCGTCGCCTTTTAATCATAAGAAATACGATTCATTTCAATTATTACACATCAATAGTTCAATTTATAATAAGCGAATGCTAACTATGTGACGTTTTGGATTCCATTATAATAGCAATATATGTACATATATATTTCCAAATCATCTCTCCCTGCCCTGTTTCAAATCCATGTGTGATTTAATATAAAATGCGACAACTTTGTAATATTATGAAAATTTCAAGAATAACCAGGGACATTATACAACAAATTATACATACATATTATATATGTACGTATATAGTTATGTCATAAGTTCTATTACACATATACATACCTATATTTTATCATGGAAAAAAAGCTAAAAGACACATTTACACGAAACTAATCTTATTTACAACATATACATATCATATTAAGCTTAAAATTGTTCTAAATGTCCACCTCTATTTTCCCTAGACCAACGAGCCGGTTAACAAATTATGGTATGGTATTAGAGCATGCTATTGAAATTTCAAATGTTCATGATTGAATAGGCTTGCGTTGAGGGGCTTTATAGCGTTTTAGCCGTTTTTTGCAAAAGTGCAGTCTTTTCATCCCTTCGAAGGACATCCCCCACCAAAGAGAGGTATGTCACTGCTGTAGATAGTTCGGTCGACTATCTGAGAATCTTCTAAGATAGTCGAAAAATAGTCGACCTTCTCAGATAGTCGAGAAAACTGTAAGATCAAAGATAATTATTTTTCGAAAGCCGGGTGCTTAAAAAAACTATTATAAATGTATATAGCGTTAATTTGTCAGTCAAAAGGTACACCAAATATATGTATGTACATACATATGCATACTAATCATATTTTATATGTTATGCAATACAAATATAAAAATGTCGTCTTTTAAATTTCATCAATTCGATAAATGACACACATAATATATTTTGATGATTTGACGATTGAATATGAAATGGAATTACTTATTGCGAATTAATCAAAATTTATATGTTATTCTTACTGCATGATTTAAAATGTTAAATAAATGTTCTATTATTGAGTTGGTAACAATATTTACTTATTGAAAATTACACTACGTATCAATAATAGTACATTTGGATTTAAAATGAGTTGCAAAATTTATATATTTATTTACACATATGTATATATGTACATTATATATGCATATACACAATTCTTTAAGTTGTATGTTTTGCAATTAAATTGTAAATAATTAGTTTGATCTTCTTCAAAGATCATGTTTTCGAACAAGTTTTATTACGATCAATAGTTCAATCTTATCAGCAATTTAAATCGTGGATGAGTCAAATAAAGAAAAACATCATACAATTAATTGATCTAATTAAATAAATGATAACCTCATTTATAGAAATAGTGATACACATTTGTCATAAAAATGCATTTCTCAAACAGGAAATTAAAAATAACACATCAACAACAACAAACAAATATTAGGAAGTAAATGTCACGGTTCAGATAAACATACACAAAAATACTATAAATAGTAAATGAGCATTATTTTTGGCATTCATTACGAGTCATATTCAGTACCATACAAGATTGAAGTTCAACATTGACAACATGAAAACTTGTTTAATATACATCGTTTTCTTCCTCGTCCAAGAGTCTATTTGCGGTGTGCGATTCTTCCAACGACTGCCAGATTTTCAAGTGTCGTTTGATCCAGAAATTGAGCTTCCACAAGATGGAGAAGCATCTCCGTCTAACCAATACATGCAGTTGAGTGATTTTTCTCATCAAAATATAGAAAACCCACTTAGCAATAATATAAAGAACCACTGGAATCAGAAGTCTTCGGAGGAGGAGCAGGAGTTTGTGCTAGCATTTGCACCAGTGAAAGTACCTGTGAAATCGTTTCAATATGTCCAGTCGTTGAATTTGGATGATGTCATTAATCCATCCCTAAAATATCCTTCTATTCTAAGTCAATTCGATGCCTTAAATGAAAACATCCGCTCATCCGAATTCAATCATCCGCTAGTTAAAGGATATAAAGGTATCAAGATCACCGAAAAACTATTGGAAGAAGAGAAAGAAACTTCTGGGGAAGTCAAATTGTCGATAAGCATAGAAGAAGTCGAAGATGTAACAGATGAACCAATTTCGACAACTGAAGAAAGCGTAATAAGTGTTGGAATTATGTAAAACATGAAATACATATACATAATATGTAGATATAATATATTTATTTGTACATTTTTATTTTTTTACTCGAATAAATTTCACGATAAAACTGTTTTTATTGTAATTGAATTGTAATCGATATAAAATTATGAATGTCAGCGTAATTTTGATTGCATTGTATTATTCATGAAATGCTTACTATCATAATTGGGAAATACGCGAGTAAGTGGAAGTACATACACATGTATGTATGTACATATGTATATACATACATAATTATCAAATTTTCAAGAGTTTGCTTGTTTAAATATTTTACAAATAACACTTTTTATACATAGATAAATGCTCTCTTATGTATATGAAGCAATTGAGATCATTTTTTTTTAAACTTAGGCTAAGATTTCTTTAAACACTATTGATTTGATTGCATTACATATTCATAAAAATTATCTTTCAATTTAGAAAAATGTTCTTTTAATACATATATGAAGATTTTGATAATGTTTAAAAAATTAATTCATAGTCACAGGTCTTTGGAAAAGTTCTTACATTAGAATTGTGCCAAGTATAATAAATATTGAGAAATCTATAATTCTTTTAAAATAATTTAGCTTTTAAATGAATAATGCACATGCAACAAAAAGTCGACATAGTTGTTTCATATAATAAATTTTAGAATATATTTGTACAAATATCTATAGCTCAGATAAACTAAAATAATTAATTAGTTGCTTATTATACGTACACGTGTTTAAAAAATATTGTTTAATTGCATTATGCGGTGTATCTATGTACCTACGTCAAATTGCGAAAGTGAATTTTGCATACGCTTTTACATTCGACATAATGATTTGTTTACTATTTCGACACATTGAACTTTGAAATGTCGACCTTCTTAAATTTATCATGTTATTTTCTATATTATTATAAATTATGCATTTATTTAATTTAATTGTTTGAATTCTTAATTTGAATTTATTTTAATTGTTTGAATTCAGGGCTCGAATGTGCGCTTGGAAGCATTGCTCCCTTTCGTGAAATCCTGGAATCTCGTGAAAAATCCAAAATTCAAAATTTTTGATTATAATGTGTATTTATGGAATTTTATATATTTTTGACGTATATTTAAGCATATTTTAATATGATACTAAAAGGTTATGTTGAGCAAATTTTAATCAAATTAATTAATTTATGTGCGCCAAATTCATTGATTCTTTGTTAAATTAGTATTAAAAATTATATTGTACATATACAAATGTATATATAATCAATTTTGCCAACTTTGTGAAATATGATATGTATGTGTATGAAAATATAACGTGATTTCATAATTTCATACGACATCTGAGCTGAATAATCAAAATATTTCTATAAAAACTGCGAGCACAAATGGAATATGCATCAGTTGCAGCTAGTAATCAAACGCTTCAGTATGCGTTTTCAAATAATACTGCTGGCTGTTGCCTGCATATACGCAGCAACTGCGGAAGAAGCCCCAATCAAAGTAGCAACTGATCTAGAGGAAATCAAATCAACATCAGATAAACCGTCAACAACCGTCACTACCAACACAGAAGAAAAAGTTGAAGATGAATTAGACTCGGATGAAGACACCAAAGAAGAGACCGAAGAGAATGATGCCAATAGAACGAAGAAATCGACTTATCCAAGTGCTAGAGTGTGCGTAGATGTCCAATCTACCGATCCAGGCAAAGGAACTTACACTGTCTGCCGAGAAGAAAGCTCTGGAGGATATGGTGGAGCAGCCGGAGGTGGATATGGCGGAGCTGCTGCCGGACACGGTGGCGCTGGATACGGTTCTGGAGCTGGTGGCTATGGATCCGGACCTGCTGGACACGGTGCTGCAGCTGGATACGGTTCTGGAGCTGGTGGCTATGGATCCGGACCTGCTGGACACGGTGCTGCAGCTGGATACGGTTCTGGAGCCGGTGGATACGGATCCGGAGGTGCTGGTGGACACGGTGCTGCAGGCGGATACGGATCTGGAGCTGGTGGACATGGATCTGGAATAGGTGGATATGGAGCTGCTGGTGGACACGGTGCTGCAGCTGGATATGGATCTGGATCTGGTGGATATGGAGCCGGAGGCGCTGGTGGACATGGTTCTGCAGCTGGATACGGATCTGGATCTGGTGGATACGGAGCTGGAGCTGCTGCTGGACACGGCGCAGCTGGTGGATATGGAGTCGGAGGCGCTGGTGGACACGGTTCTGCAGCTGGATACGGATCTGGATCTGGTGGATACGGAGCTGGAGCTGCTGCTGGACACGGTGCAGCTGGTGGATATGGAGCCGGAGGCGCTGGTGGACACGGTTCTGCAGCTGGATACGGATCTGGAGCCGGTGGATACGGAGCTGGAGGCGCTGGTGGAAAGGGTGGGTATGGAGGAGCTGCTGCTGGTGGATATGGATCATCCAAAGGAGGTTACGGAGGTGGCGGTGCTGGATTCGGATCTGCAGGAAGTGGCGGTGAATATGGAGCTGGAGCAGGTCATGCCGCTGCAGCTTCAGCAGCGTATGGATCTGCATCAGCTTATTCAGCTGCAGGTAAAGCAGGACCAGCAGGAGGCTACTCAGCTGGTCATAGCTCTGGACCCCATTACCGTTCAGCTGACACCGATGAGGAATTATTAGGAATGGCTCTAGATGACCAGGGTCTATCGGCTCGCGCTGCATACGAGGAACCTTCATATCCAGCCCTACCGTCAGTACCTAACATGCTGCCGTCCAGTTACGGATATGGTTCATACAAATCAAAGTATCCCGCCTCAGCCAAATCTTATGGCAGTGTGAAACCTGCATCAGCTTATTATGGACCTGCCCCATCTCATTATGGACCTGCTCCAGCTCATTATGGACCTGCCCCAGCTCATTATGCACCCGGAGCAGTATATCCACACAAGCCAACATATACTCAGAGTCCTTCTGGTTGTGGAATCCCACTTTTGTTTAGCTGCCAACCAAGTATATACAAGGGTAGTCTTCCAGACCCTCACAGTGCTCCAGCACCAGTTAGTGGACCACCGTCTTACCATGTACCATCCTCCCCAGCTTCATATGCTACTTTTGGTTCGGAATCACATGGTGCTTCAGCACAGTCCTACGGTGCCCCTGTTGCGGCTTACAGCGCACCAGCTCCAGCATACGCTGCTCCAGGTTATGGCGCATCAGGATCGGCTAAATCAGGACCAACATATGGACCAGGACCATCTTACGGAGCACCAGCACCATCATATGGACCATCCAAGTCAGGACCAGCATATGGAGCGGCACCATCTTACGATCCTTCTAAAGGAGCCTCAGCCTACGGAGCCCCAGCGTTATCTTATGACCCTTCTAAAGCGGGCCCAGCTTACGGAGCCTCGGCATCATCTTATGATCCTTCTAAAGGAGCCCCAGTCTACGGAGCACCGGCATCATCTCACGGAGCCCCAGCGTCATCCTATGACCCTTCTAAAGGAGCTCAAGCACCATCTTATGGTTCATCAGCATCTTCACACGGAGCACCAGCGCCATCATACGATCCTTCTAAAGGGGCCCCCGCCTACGGAGCTCCCGCACCATCTTACGGACCATCAGCACCATCACATGGAGCACCATCTTATGACCCATCTAAATCCGCTCCAGCATACGGGGCATCAGCACCATCATATGACCCACCCAAAGGAGTACCATCGCATTCTTATGAAGCTTCCAAATACGGATCCGCCTCATCTTATGGTGCACCTGCTGCCCCATCTTACGGTGCTCCTGCTGCTTCTTATGGACATGGTGGTCCATCAGCACCGTCTAAAAGCTACGACTCATCATCCGCAGGGTACGGAAGCGCTCCATCCAGCTATGGAGCCTCTGAATCGAAAGGCAGCTCCGGGGGCTACAGTGGCCCAGCTTATGCAAGCCCATCAGCACCAGCTTACAGAAGCTCTGACGTAAATAGCAAAAGCTTAGAAAGTCACAAGGCCGAAGAAAAAGCAAAAGCCGGTGATTCAACCAAAACTCATGCCGAGCACCACTCGTAAAAATCGACAATACGAGAAATAATTTAATATAGGACCATTTTTATTTATTCGAATCGTACCATACCTCTAATTATGACCTAATCGATTTATTACTCGACCATAATCCGCCCAAGGAATATAAAACCAATTGAACAAATGTATATTTTTATAGATGTTTATGTATGTTTTTTTACATTTTTTTATATTTTTGTAACATTTTTTTATGAAAGCAAGATTACAAATACGTTGAATACGTAAAAATATTTATTTTCTTTTATTTAACACACACACTTATACAGCTATTATACATATTAATATTATTATTTACACCACACACTAGAGATCTTATCAGTAAAGATATACATACATACATAACTTGTGAGCTATGCAATGATTATGAATAAAGTGCTGACACGTTTCCAAGATTTGACTAACAATAAATCAATTCAATAATGTAAAAATATTTTAATCTGGAATATTTTCACCTGAAAAGTAAGCTAACAGCCTACTCTTAGTTATTTTGTTTCCTTTTCATGTACATATGTAAGTTATAAAAGAATACTTTTATATCGCTAATATATAAAAAATGGTTTTCTTTAATATATACATAAAAGTTAAATATTTAATCGATGTATAAGTAAGCTTGTTAACGGGCCATACTTTTTATAGGCAAAAGATTAAAAAAATGAGCCGTATTAAATCAAAATTTATTTAATTTTTTCACATTTAATAAAATGACAGTTCAATAGAATTGTCATTATCATTTTCTCCAAATTTCTCTACATACACCATTGTAGTCTAATTTAGATCCATCAGGACATATCCTCCCAGGTGGCATATAAACACGGTCATGAAACAGGCTCGGTATGACTATATTGTCCATTTCCTGTAATTTAAAAACAATCTGAAATTAATTATTTGTTTGAATTTTTCGCGTGAACTCTTTTATCGAATCAAAATTTAGAACAACGTCACTGACGATTTCTAGAAACGATAATGAATTATAAGCACGATAACGTATCATATTATGATTGAATTAATATAAACCACTATACTTTGCCATATTTAAAAAATAGCGAGATTGAAAATTACATTCACACGGACCAAGTACATAGACCGAAAAGGTAATATTTCACATCCGATCGCATTTCTATTTTGATTTTATGTATTTTTTTAGTGCTAACTTTTACATTTTGTGTGATGTGCTATTTCCTTGAAAATTTTAATATAACTAAAATTTAATCGGAGTCGAATTACGAAAGATTGCGATAAATTTGAAATTGTCTATTCAGATTTTGCGCAATATAGATATTTTTAATAAAAAATAAATATAGATATTTTTTTAAAGTAAGCATATTCCACACAAAATTAAATAACGTACATATATTCAATTAATAGTTAAAAAAATATATAAATAAAATATTTCCTATGGAAGTATGTAATATGTACTTTCCCAAATAGAGCCATTTCTATTTATTTAATATTTAATTCATATGATTCAACCGACTTGATAATTAATTTTTTAAGAATCGCACCATACATGATGAATTTATGAAATTGCACAGATCAATATTTTACTGTGTTTATTATTCAATCTTTTTTTCTTCGAACAATAATATATATGTACATTAAAATGGCCAAGCAAAACGAATTTTAGCAGTTATTGCATAGTAATAAAATGAATTATTTTTTAAACAAACAATTGTACGTATATATGTATATACGTATATATATATATATATATATATATATATATATATATATATATATATATATATATATATATATGTATATATATATATATATATAAATTTTTTACCGTTGAATCAAGTGGTCTGTTGGTGCTAGTTTCACCATGTTCTCCGGTTGCTGTGATCGGATGCTTCAAACGCAACCATCTCTTGGAAGAAACTTCTCCAAAGTTGATCATCAGTAAAGAGGTCACCAACAGCATCACCAAAGCCCATTTAGTCATCTTTCAGGCGGTCTTCCGACAAACAAAGTCGATAGGAGCGATAGCTATCCAGCTAGTTCTCAAACGATTAGTGTTTGAAGATTCGTCAAGTTCGTCCTACTTATACTGAACAATTCTCACCGCACACGCATTTAAAGGAAACGAAATACGTAAAAACACTAAGAAATGACGCAAAATCCGCTCGTTATCGCATATCCAATCCAATTCGCATATGTACATCTGCGAACGGGCAATAACGACCGTTTGTGGGTTTTGAATCATTCATGCTTTCCTTATCTATGTACACACGTACACACGTACCTGTATATATGTATATGGTATTTATCAGAAATGTGGGTATTTTGGTCTTTTATTTATGGTCGTCTGCGTTTGACGTATTGAAACCGCATACAAGATTAAAAATATGAAAGGATGCATTTGAAAATATGTACATAGGTATATTGACTAAAAAAGATTACACTATGTACATATTTTCAAATGCATCCTTTCACATTTTGCAGCTGCATCCTCGACATTGACACCTTATGTATGATAATTTTTTGTAGCTACACATATCTGCCGATATAACTATAAAAAGTTGATCATTTATCTCAAATGCTTCATTCTCATATTTAAAGTGTCTCCGATTAGTGGTCTCATTTACAATACACCTTGCTGTTTAGTGAGAATCTTATTTTAATTAATTTTAAAATTTGTTGAGGGATTTGTGCAATTTTTACACCAGTGGTGTAACTAGAAAAATTGGGCCAGCATACAAATGTTAGCAAAAGAGTACCCTTTTTTATTTAAATTAAATTGATAATTAACTCTCATAATGTTCTTTTTCCTCACCTTCAAAGTCGCAAATTCTGCAATTACATCTTTCAAATATATTTTAGAAGCTTCTCCATGTTCAATCGAAATTGAAATTGAGTTGACTCATCGAAATTCTTTTATAGTCTTTTATTAATTTTATCACGCGTTCCAATTTAACCAGCAACATACATACATATGTATTTAGATAAAAATAAAAATGCTGCATTATTTTTAATTAGCCAGGAAGGCGCATTGGGGTTTATCTGTTAGGCCTTCCTGGTACATATGAATTTAATAAAAATAATGATCAGTGGTTAGCATGTAATGCTTTCGATTGTGTGGTCACGGGCTCTATTCCTGGTTTTGTAGCTGGTCAGAACTTGGATATGTGACTCCAAAGTCGATCGTTGCCAATGTAAATGGAAACGGTTCCAAAAAATTGGCAATTCTATCTTATTTCTTGCAAATTTTGAGTGTACAATATTTCAAAATTTGTTGATATTTAAAAATGCTGCAAAAATTTGTCCATTGCTGTCTCTATGATGATTGTACAAAATGTTTGATGATCGATGTTTGAAATTGGCTTTGAATAATACTTATGTATAATGTTGACCATAGATGTCGTATTAATAAAATAAAAACGGCTGTATAAATATTAAAAAAAATCTACATATAATCTTTATATATTGGATGAATCTATCATAAGCAAAGGAAATAATGTATAGTATTTTAAAAATCAATTGTGATTGATTGTTTCAGATATTTTCAATATGGCAGATACAAAATATCAAAATGGCGCCAAAATAAATTGTCAAAATGAAAGAGTCGGATGTACGAAAGTCGCATGTCCCAATGAAGAAAAGATTCGCACACCTTCAGATGAATTTGATGTAGAAATTCTCGAAGGACCTTTACCTCCTATGGGTAAACTGTCAAGGATAATAATAGAAGCTCCAGTACAACCGTGTCCTCCAAATCATGCTAGAGATGTGGACGGCGTATGTAGACCAGTGTTTAATTAATTTTATAAAGAGGAAATAACTTGTAATATTGAATATAATTTAAAATAGTTTTGTACTTAAATTTAAGTTAATACATTAATTTTTATAAATATGTTGTATTTTATTATTTTCTTCGTGTGTATGATGAATTTACATAGATAAATTGAATTATCAAAATATTGTATTAGATGATTGCATAAGTTCATGCCCGATTTTTAAAAATGAGTCCGAGCAATAAACGGGCACGAAATTTTGCAATCATCTACTATTGTATTATAGATTGGCCGGTGAAAGACAGTCCAAGTTTATGTCATTTAAAACATGCTATAAACTGTTAAGTTACTGTGACAACTTTTATAATAATGATAAACAACAGAGTTATATTGTACAAGATCAATGAAGTACAGAAAATGAATTATTCAGCCAAGTTCACCTAGCTCATTTTTTTTATAAAATACTAGCTGAACCCGTCATGCGTTGCAATGCCACAATAACGCATGCAATTCCCGTTCCCGTTACCGTTCTCGTTCCCGTTCTCGTTCCCGTTCCCGTTGCCGTTCTCGTTCTCGTTCTCGTTCCCATTTGTCGGAAAAACGCAACACATTTGAAATAATTCAATTGTTTGAACAACGCAGGTTAATCAACGCAACCCTAACAACAGAACAATGCCTTGCAATGACACTCATTCCCGTTTTTGGGCGATTTTTTTTTCACAATGATCTTCCCGGACATGCATACAACAAATCATGAAAGTTTCATCGTAATCGGTTCAGTGGTTTAGGAACCTTTTCGAGACAGACTTACAAAAATTGATTTTTATATATGTACTAGCTGTATTACCCGGCTTCGCTCAGTGTTTATAATATAAACCGCTTAAACATGACTAAGCTAATTTAATTAAAAAAAAAAAAATTTTAAAATTTAAAAAAAAAATTTAAAAAAAAAATAAAAAATAAATAAAAAATAAATAAAAAAAAATCAAAAAAAAAATAAAAAAAAAAATTTAAAAAAATCAAAAAAAAAAAATCTTTTTTTTTTTGCCTTCTAGGGCTTCGCCCTCGGCACCCCCCTGAGCCTTTGCCTTCTAGGGCTTCGCCCCTCCACGCCCCATGAGCAATTGCCGTTTAGGGCTTCACCCCCATGATCAGTTGCCTTTTAGGGCTTCGCCCCTCCGCGCCCCCATGATTCAAAGCCGTCTAGGGCTTCGCCCCCTTTAGTTAATGCCTTTTAGGGCTTCGCCCCCCGCGCCCCCAAGATTAATTGCCGTTTAGGGCTTCGCCCCCCTTAGTTAATGCCTTTTAGGGCTTCGCCCCTCCGCACCCCCATGATTAAATGCCGTCTAGGGCTTCGCCCCCCTTAGTTAATGCCTATTAGGGCTTCGCCCCTCCGCGCCCCCATGATTAAATGCCGTCTAGGGCTTCGCCCCCCTTAGTAAATGCCTATCAGGGCTTCGCCCCTCCGCGCCCCCATGATTAAATGCCATCTAGGGCTTCGCCCCCATGATCAGTTTCCGATAAGGGCTTCGCCCCTCCACGTCCCCATGATTAATTGCCGTCTAGGGCTTCGCCCCCATTATCAGTTGCCTTTTAGGGCTTCGCCCCTCCGCGCCCCCATTATTAAATGCCGTCTAGGGCTTCGCCCCCATGATCAGTTGCCTTTTAGGGCTTCGCCCCTCCACGTCCCCATGGTTAATTGCCGTCTAGGGCTTCGCCCCCCTTAGTAAATGCCTATCAGGGCTTCGCCCCTCCGCGCCCCCATGATTAAATGCCATCTAGGGCTTCGCCCCCATGATCAGTTGCCGATAAGGGCTTCGCCCCTCCACGTCCCCATGATTAATTGCCGTCTAGGGCTTCGCCCCCATTATCAGTTGCCTTTAAGGGCTTCGCCCCTCCGCGCCCCCATGATTAAATGCCGTCTAGGGCTTCGCCCCCCTTAGTTAATGCCTTTTAGGGCTTCGCCCCTCCGCGCATCCATGATTAAATGCCGTCTAGGGCTTCGCCCCAATGATTAAATGCCATCTAGGGCTTCGCCCCCATGATCAGTTGCCGTTTAGGGCTTCGCCGAAGGGGGCTTCGCCCCATGAGGCTGCGCCCCCTTCGGAGCCCCATGGGGCTGCGCCCCATGAGGCTGCGCCCCCTTGCGCCCCCTTCGGGGCTCCATGCGGCTAAGCTCCATAAGGCGGCGCCCCATAAGGCGGCGCCCCATAAGGCGGCGCCCCATAAGGCGGCGCCCCATAAGGCGGCGCCCCATAAGGCGGCGCCCCATAAGGCAGCGCCCCATAAGACTGCGCCCCATAAGGCTACGCCCCATAAGGCTACGCCCCATGAGGCTGCACCCCCTGCGCCCCCTTCGGGGCCCAATGGGGCTGTGCCCCATGAGGCTGCGCCCCCTTTGGGGCCCAATGAGGCTGCGCCCCCCTGCGACCCCTTCGGGGCCCCATGGGGCTACGCCCCATGAGGCTGCGCCCCCTTTTGAGCCCCAAGGGGCTGCGCCCCATGAGGCTGCGCCCTCCGGGCCCCCTTCGGGGCCCCACGGGGCTGCGCCCCTTGTGGCGCCCCTGGCGGGGCCCCATGAAACTACTCGCTTTGCGCCCCCGCGGGGGTGAATCCATTGAAACGAAAAAAACAAATCGGCGCCCATGGATCGAAAAAAAAAAAATCGAATCACGTGTTCGATGACGTCACCGATCTACGGACGAAGACGACGAAGACGACGACGACGACCAAGGATATTTACATACAAAGTCTCTTTCCAAATTATAGATTAGATACATAGATTATCAATAGATATTATCTCTACTACAGTAATATTTTTCTCGGCATTTGGACTCCTTAGAAGATTTCATAAATTTTTACGACTAAAGAAATAATAATTTTATTTTTTAGTTTTTAAAAATTATAAAATTGTTCTTTTTTCTAAATACCTATTCCTAAGGCGTATTTTTACAAGAGATCAAAATAAGGAAAGTAAAATAAATCTACAATTATGTCGAATCCGACGATTTTCGACGGTGGAGAAATTTATAAAATAATGATACAATTAAAATAAATTCATTTTAATTAAAAACATTTTAGGACTTATTATATTATACGGCTCAGTTATTTAAGGTAATTACAAATAAAAGAAAAATATTTTGCTTAGTAACATTCATTTGTTATTTATTTTATTAAATTTATTTGAATATTTAACGACACACACACACACAACGAACGGTCCTTGTTTTATATACATAAGATCAGTGGCGTAACTAGAAAAATTTGTCCCGCATTTACAAATTTTAAATGTCCTTCTTAGTACATACATATGTATGTAAATTTAAAAATTCTGCAATCATATATTTTAGACATTTTATGAACTTCTTCATGCTAATATTGCAAGTTCGTAGAACAAGTATATTTTTTTATAAATACTTCTACCTGTTTTCAATTAAGGTGAATCGATTTTCCCATAATTTTTATTTATATATTATGTTTGAATGCATTGACCGTACCAACCCTAGCGACGCCACTCATATATCATTTAAAATTGGCTTTAATTTTCATCATCTTTTGTTGAACATCAACCTTATATGAAATTTTGGTTTTCCCGAAGGAGGTATGCAGTCACCTTTCTTCATTCGTCTCCAACCAAAAGGACAAAATCTTGTATTTTCCGAATTTCGTCTAGGTTTTCGGAAAGATTTAGCAGAATTGACCTCGCCTCTTGTTTTTACATCGGAAACTCCATTAAAAGGTTTGTGTCCAGGTGGACGCAGCATGGTATTTCTTAAGGCTTCTTTAACTTGAACGAGTTCTTGTCTATGAGCTAAGCTGTCATACAAACTTATGAACAGACAGAAAATTAGCACCAAAAGTGTCTTACTCGACATTGCGATAACTAGTTTTAATATTGTTTGATCCAGAATGTGATGTAACGTCAGTGGTTGTTCTCGAGTTTATCAAAGTATTATATCGTCTCAGTTTATATAATAATTCCAAGTCAATTTAAAATAGGGTTACCTTACCTCAGACGTATTCACTCTGGAAGTAAGCACTTGTTGAAATAAAAGCATAAACAAACATGTGACGTAAATTCAAAGAATATTAAATTGTCAATCTGAATGTAAAAACATATTGGAATCCTTGATAAAAATATGCAATGTGACGACCCTCGTAGAAATTCAATTATGATCAAATTTAACCGGTAAATTTAAAAATTAATTTTAATTAAAATAATGTTTTATAGTATACGTATTTTCGCTTCTTACTGAAAAATCATTTGAATTTAGTTTTTAATTTCAATAAAATACTCCAATATTTCACGCTAAATAAAATCGAGTTAAGTTAACAATTCTACTATTTGCTCCAGAATTTTAACTCGAATTTTATTATAATTTTCCTTTATAGTAGCAATGCAGATGTGTGGCTAGAGTATTTTGCACTCGGGGTCGAACGGTATTTTACAATTTTAAAATATACAGGTTGTTATGAAGCTAAGTGTTGATGGCTCATATAATTTCAAACATTTTGAGCCACAGATGATACCTCAGTATAAAGTCTTAAAGGTTTTTTTAAAAATCTTACGGTTAATTGCTAATACTGCCCAAGTTAAAAGTAGTATTGTTAGTCAATAATTACATATTTTTTTAGTTATTCCAATGTGTATTCAATCAAATAAAAAAATAAAACCGTCCCTTTCAACAGAAAAAAAATTAGAGGTACAATAAATTTTCAAAAATTTGTCAAATAAGAAAAACCTGATATTTAAAATAAAAACTAAATTTAACTTAAGAGGTCAAACCTCTTCCAAACATTGAGCCTCTGTTAATACATTAATGATTAAACAATGGTAGGTTTCTAAAAAACAAGACTTTGTACCTGCCACAGATGGATTGAATAGATTTTAGAACACTGAAGTTCTGTAACTATTATAAAAAATCTTACAAATGTAGCAAACTGGTCAGTTACGTCATTAAAATTGGTTTTTTCTAAGATTTATATAAAATCCGGTTATCAATTTCTGATATTTCCTGAAACCCGGTTTTCGAAGTTTTACAAAAATGGAAAATTCAATTAAAATAACGAAAAAGAATTTTTTCAAACTTGTATATTTTTTGAAATATTGGAATTTTATTCAAAAATTATTATAAGACAAAATACCCTCTATAATTAAGTAATTGATTAACTCTACATATATAAAATTGATTGATAACTAAAACAAAATTCAGTTAAATTTTATTCGGTGATCCATTTGAGGAAAAATGTTTTTAGAAAACACAAAATATCCACTGATCAATCACCTTAATTTTGATGACTTTTGGTTTTGATTTTGGTTTCAAAATTTTCTGAAATAGAAAATACTTTTTCGCTGGGTATGTACATATGTAGGTTGTATAGTTTTAAAGGCATCAAATAGAACATTCGACCTTTAGTTTTTTTTGCGGTTCCTTAAGAGACCTGTTTATGGATTCCTTTAAAGCGAAAACACACTGAATACAACGGCACAGGCGCGTTATTGGCCTATTGTAGTGAAAAATCCGCAGGGGCTGTTTTTTTTCGATAAATTTCTCCTACATTTTTCGATCGTTATCGATCACTATTAAACCTACATCAATAGAAGGATTTTAGGCCTGGGTGCCATAGCATAGATTATGCGTACTAGCGTTTTTAACATGTGCAAAATTATCTAAAAAAAAAATCACGGGCCGCGTGCCTCTGTGTGTCTTTGCCCTCATGGTTCTTTGAAGAATAACACTCTAATTATCTTTGGTTCTGTTTGTATACAGATATTCGGCTATATTCTGGATAATACGTTTAAACCTAATATCACTTTTTTAAAGTTTGTGTTTATTTTTGTATGCGACCTAAATTTAAAGATGACATCAATTCCCAGCTACGTTTCTGCAGCAGTGATAATTATTATATTAAATTAATATTCGTACCATGGTGCAATTATAGGTTGCCCCAAAACCACACCAATGGTTTTAAACTTGTATTGTATTTAAATATATACATTTTTTATCGATCATAGATTTGAAATCATATTCAAATAGTGGTGACAAATCGTAGGTAGGTAATTTAGGTGAGGAACTGTTTGAATCATGAAATCAGGTAAATTGGCAAACTTAGATAGGAAACAATCGACATGGGGTCACAAATAACCAGGTCTAATGAGCAGCACTGCAGAAATAGTCAATCGAGGTCAAATCAGGGCTTGAACCCGGAATACCTCGGTGGTTGGCATTAACGTAATCACCGAGCTATACTACTGGTATATATGTACATATAAATAATTACAGTACAAATATTCAAATTTATGTATATTTTCACCATATTTTGATAATTCATTTCAGAAAAAAATATTTTTGTTCAAACTACATACATAGCAAGACAATAACATTACATGTAGAACGTTTACATAAAATACCCATAAATTGGTTTATATACATATTATAATTATACAAGGCAACAAATTTTTTGGTCAGTCCTAAATAATTTTCTAACAATATTTCATGTATTATTTTTATAGGAATGTTCAAATCGTTCATTGATTTGATTTCTGTTTTCATGTTTTCCGTCATCGAAATGTATGTATGTAGATACATACATACATGTGAATGTCCTTCTTTTGAATTACTGACTATTTAATGTCAATACTAGCACTTTTATGTAAATTATTGGATATCAAAAATTAATTACAGACCATAAAATTTAATAACTGACCACAAAAATACTGACCATTGGACATAGACTATTTATAAATATACCTGACCACCTAAATACAGAGACCCAAGTCCAAACAACCTTGGGTCTCTCGTGGAATATCCGGTTGTCTTGGTATATGGTACTGGATTCCAACCAATTGATTGGCTTTGAGGAGGTATGCAGCCACCATACCCTAGTGTCCACCCTTCTGGACAAAACATGGTGTTTCTAGGCGTAACACAATATCCGTTATTTCCAACTACACACATGGTACTGCATTTATCATCACTCGGGTAATAACTACCAAGAACTAAACTGTCATGCAAACATACGGATAGACAGAGAAATAACACATACGATGCTTTACTCGACATAATGATAAATAATCAGAATAGTCCTGAATGTATAATATGTAGTATAACGTGTGTGGTTATTCTCGAGATTTTCATAATATTACAAAGTTGTGGCATTTTATATTAAATCACATGCGGATTTAAAATAGGGCTGCCAAAACTATTTGAGACATGATTTGGATATATGTATGTACATATGTATATTACTATTCTAATACCGGGTTGACAGGATGCGAATAGTTTGGACTAAGTAGCTTGGACGAGTAACTTCAACATCCAAAAAGTAAAAAAAAAAATGGTTGGATCACCTACAGCGGCGTAACTAGAAAAATTGTTCCCGCACGCAAAATGTTTGCAAAAGGCCTCTATTTAGTTTTTTATTTTTTTAAAATTAAATTGATAATTAACTCACATATGTAATTTAAAATAATGTTCTTTTTGCTCGCCTTCAAAGTTACAAATTCTGCAATTACATCTTACAAATAAATTTTAGAAGGTTCTTCATGTTCAATCTACAATATAGCTAATTCATTGAGCCTGGTTTGACTCGTCGAATTTATTTTGTATTTTTTTATTAATTAAGTTCAAATCAAAAGTCAAAAGTACGTATTTTCACTTTAGATTTTTTTCCACTGTTAATACTATTTTATATTCAGTATTTTATATTGAAACATGTTTATTGGGATAATGTTCTGGCCACAATTTTTTTTTGTTTAAAATGGTTAATTGGAAGTGTGCTGAATTTTAAATCGGTAAAATTGAGAGTTAAAAGCTCGTACTAGTATTTACTCGTATTTACACGAATCTGAATTGAATTAATAGGAATTATTTATTAAATTGTCTTTATATGAGAATTAAATAAAATTCCACTTCATATTTCGACCGTTCTTGTGGATTAATAACAAAAATTCGTTTATTTTTATCGAGGTAAGCCAGTTATCGAACAGTGTTACTATTACTGAACAATAACGGAAAACCAATAAATGTCGTGAGAAGGAGTACAAAATCGTGAAAATTCGAAATGTAATTTGTAAATAATTTTAAGAAGATTTTTACGACTTTTATTTGAAAAATGTGTAGGATTTTAATTTAAAATCCTTTGGGCCCCTAAATCTAAAAAGCTCGCATGCACCGCATGCCCGTGTGACATAGTATTTACGCGCCTGAATTCACTTGTTGCCACGCTGCGAGTAGCGTCCAAGTTAAGTTATGTTATGTAAATTCAAATGGTTCGAAATTGTCAAAAAAAATCTACTAACATGTTGGAATCCTTGAAAACACAATGTGGTTACCCTGCATGCGACTAAAATCCAATCAAAATCAATTTAACCAGAAAATTTATGAATTAATTTTAAGAAAAACAAATTTTTATAGTCACACGTACGAAATTGTTTGTTTTGTTTCAACGTAAAGTCTATTTCACACATAGTAAAACTCAATTTTAAAAAACATCTTTACCGTTTTGTTCAGAATTTTACTTTTCATTTTATCATAAATTTGTTATGATTTCTCTCAATTTTTTCTAAATCATTCTTAATTTTTTTCTTTTAACTTCAATTGATTTTTAAGTCAATTATTGTTTCCACATGAACTACATACATAAACTTAAAGCTTAATATCAACATTTAAAATATAAAAAAAAAACATAGATAAAGTAAAAATTATAGCCACACAATGAATTTATTGAATTTTTCAATAAAAAAAAATCGTCATCTGATTTAACCTGCCTCCCCCTTATTGACTAATGAGTCATTTACCTTCTGTAGTTAATTTATGAGTTATCAAAGATTGGTCTACATTTTCCAGATTTTTAATCTATATAACAATTTTACTCAGTGGTGTCATCCAATTTTAGCAACAATGGCTTTCCATAAAAAAAAATCATTAAAACTGTAGTCAAACATATTTTTATTTTACCAGGAAGGCGTGACAGGAAGACCCCAATGCGCCTTCCCCAATACGCCTTCCTGGACAATTAATTACAAATAATGCAGTATTTTATTACTACATACATCACTGTATTTCCAGAAGCTGAAGAACTCGAAATAACAATTATTTAATTAATTACAAAATTAATCCATTGAGACATCTATGGATTTAAATTTTGTATATAATTTTTACAAATTGTACATACAATAAACAGAAGATTTGTCACAACAGTAAAGATGATTTTTTATGATATGTATGTACATACATACATAGTTACAATACTGTAACGTAGAGATTAGGTGGGTGGCGCTCGTGGACCGATGGCTTACGAGCGCTAATCATCTGATCTCTCTTTCGCGCTAAAATGTCCTCGCTGAATGAATAAGCCGTATGTAAAGGCCAATTGGATCGCCTCACTCATCGACCAATAGTTGATTACATGTGAATGTATGTGTGTTGTGCCCAACGGGTATAAATATGGGGCGCTCTCGGCCTGGAAACCATTCCGACTTGGAGCGCCGACGAGAGCAGACCAATAAACGACTTCTACAGGCCTCCTGCGTCTTTCTCTCCGATCTACGCAACAATACCATAAAAACCACATGCAACTATTTGTATCTACATACATACACAAATTTGTAAAACACGGAAATCCAATGTTGGTCTTCATGTTATCTTTCAGAACAATTTTAAATTCCCCAAAAAATATACGAATATACGAAAATTTACGGCACTATTAAATTATTTAAAAATAAAAATGTTTCAAATTTATTTTTATACGAAAAAACAAAAACAAATGACAACGCTTAATTGTTTTTCCCACTGAATTTTCGAAGCCAAATTTAAACACATTACAATTAAAGATGTCTCATTTTATTGTAAATTAAGCACACTGTTAATATATTTACTTTTGTAAATATTCGTCTCGAATATTTCCGGTTTACGATTTTTAACCAAAACTTTATCAACTCCAAATCAGTACATAAAGAATACGAATATTTTTAGATTGATACGTTCAGTGGTGTGGAAAAAATCGTGCGGTCACAACTATATTGGCTTTTCTATGAGGAAAAAGTCCCACTTCCGGTTTACTAAATTTAATGTTTTTTTTTTATTTTCATCACATTGATTCAAGAATTATACTTGAATTTTTTCGAGAAGAGCACATACATATATTTAAAAGATCGAAAAATTAGTGCAAGAAAAATCGAACAAGAGTAAACTGCCAATTTCTGATGATGGGTGTTCACCAAATTTTATATACAACTTGGTATTAAACTTCTAGATATAAAATTTAAGTTCGATACACCAAAAATTTTCTGAAAAAAACCTAAAAAGCCTCGATTCTCTAGAGTTAAAGTACTACTTCCTTGAGGTTGAGGTAAAAATATTTAAAAAATATGTGTTTAAAATTTATACTTTCTATTACATGTAAAAAAATTCTGTCTGATTCGTTGAGTGATTTAAGAGATAATTGAATCGAAAAACTTTAATATAATCTATTTTATTTATTTATTTAAAGTTTGGACCGTTGTAGCATTACAGGAATTCCTAATGCGCCACAATGGTCAAAAATATAACAGAAAAGACAAGAAACAAAATAATAAATTAGACATAACAAAAACAAAACATATATATACACAAACAACTAAAAATAATAATTATTATTATTATATATCGTTTATCGTCTTGAATTCATTCTATGTTTACAAGGTTTTTGTATTTCGTAATATTCTTTCTCGATTATGATTTTCAAGTTATGAATTCCATAAGTCCTCACCAGATAGAGTTTCAAAATTTGTCATCCGGACTGACCGAAACCAATCAAGACAAGCAAATAATACACCACCACCACGTCGATCTACTCTATCGGGACGATGCACCCTCCAGGAAGAATCAAAAAGTTCAGCATCAAAAAATGATGAAGTCAACCATGTTTCCGTTAGTGCTACCATATCATCACAAATAGTAGAAACGGCTGAATTAAACGCAGCCAGCTTTGTCCTGAGACCTCGTACATTTTGGTAATAAATTACCAATTTTCGGTCTCCCAGTTTGGCGCGTGACTTTCTTTGAGACAAGAAATGGCAGTTTTGATTGAGCCAACGGAGGTTGAGCCAATGGAGACGAAACGGAAGAGGAAGCAGAAGAAGAAGCCAACACAGTCACAACAGAATCACGACTATCAGGACCATTTGAGCAGGCAGATGTAGGAGAAGAGGCAAACATCGACGTCACTGCGACCGTTTCCATAGAAGATTCACTAATACTTGCAGACGTAGTTTTAATATCAGGCTTCAAACATCTAGCAGCTCCCGTACAAACATCAGCAAATGAAACACTTGGGCGCAGCTCTAATGATGAAACAACGTCAGTGGCAGACATAGAAGTAGTATTAGTATTAGATTTTATATTCTTAATGCTCATTCCCCAATCTTTAAATCTACCAAAATGAACACCAGCAGGCCAAGAACCAGCAGAAAATAACAGGCCAGCGACAGAAGCAGGAACAGATACCTTAAAGGATGTATAAGATCCTCGTGCATTAAGAGGGGAAACCACAATGCCATCCTTTAATCCACAGATGGCACTAACGTGAGTCAAAACCTCGTCACACGAAGTGTCCAATGAGAGCTTCCATATATGTATATTGACATTCCTTTTGACGGAAACAATAATAATAATAATAATAATATGTAATAAGAGATATAAAAAAAACTTCTTAATGTGAAACGTAAAGGAGGTTTGTAAAAAGACGAAACCTATAACGGGAGGTACCACTTATTTTTTTGTCATTTCAGTCAAAACGTCGAATTCGAATTAGTGCATGATCACAAAACTTCATCTATTGTTACTAAATACATAAATAAAGTAAAAATAGATGTTCAGATAATACATAATACAGATTTGGGAGATAATATATGGGACTAACTTAACAGCTCTAAGTTAGTCCCATAGCTCCCACTTTCGGCTAATTAAATTTAATGATTTATTTTTTATATTCATCAAATTGATTCAAGAATTATACGTGAATTTTCTCGTGAGCTCGGAGCACACACATTTAAATGGTCGAAAAAGTAGTTGACGAAAAATCGAACAAGAGAAAACTTTCACTATCTTTTGACGGGTGTTCACCACATTTTAAAAATATCCAAAAAATAAAAGTGTATAAATTTATAATTTCTATTACATGTATAAATATTTCAGTTCAGCGATTTGGGACATAATATTCGAAAAACATAAAAAAGAGGATACCTATAAGGGAAGGTAAAACTTTAAAATTTGAAAAAAAATTACGTCGTATCGATAGGCATTTCTGTAACCGATACCAATTATTCAAAACTCCGAGTTCGAATTTTCGCATGATGACCAAACTTTATCTATTGTTACTAAATACATAAATAAATTAAAAATAAATGTTCAAATAAAAAAAATTGTATTTATCAAACAAACATAAAACAAAATAATGCGTGAACAGCGATTAAAAAAACTACCCTTGAAATGGTTACTACATACATATTATATTATATCAAAATGCTCCTGATAACCTGTTTTTATTTTTTTTACGGATGATGCTCGTCTATTTTTCGATGCTTGGTTTGTCGACTGATATGCTCTAGTAAGCATGGCACCAATTATTTGATGGCTCTGGCTCTTCGCCTGGATCACATATTGGTGGTGGACGGACCATATCATTTAGTTTTCTGGTCAAAAGTATTGTACAATCTCCATAAAGACTAACTGTACACAAATGCGAACATATATCACGGGGAAGAATTTCATCCCCATGAACTAAACTGGCACGCTTTACACAATATCCGTTATTTCCAACTGTACAATCGGTATGACATACATCCCCACTAACTAAACTGTCAAGCCAACATACGGACAGACACAGAAATAACGCATACAATGCCTTACTCGACATATTGATAAATACTCGGAATGATCCTGAACGTATAATATGTAGTATAGCGTCTGTAGTTGTTCTTCGAATTTTCAGAATATTACAATGTTGTCGCATTTTATATACATATATCACATATAGATTTCAAATAGGGCTGCCAAAACTATCTGTCAGTATGATATTTCAAAATCTACAGCCCAAACTGCGAGTTAATGAAGACCCGAAAAAATATATATACCTACTGGGCAGAAAAAATACCTACTGAAACTAGTACTTGTAGTGACAAATGTTGGTATTTTTGGAATCCCTAATATGTATGTTATAAAATGTAGGTGATGCACACATACATAAATTTAAATGCTATGCAAATTTAAAGAGTTCGAAACCATGTTTCAATATAATTCTAAGAAGATTTTGGAATCATTGAAAAATAACGTGGTTACCCTGCATGTGATTGTAATTCAATCAAAATACATTAATTTTTTTATAGTGACCTATATTTATATAATTATTATACATTATTTATGTTGCACACATAAATAATGTACATATGTATGTATGATGTACATATGTAGTTTTCTTCTCTTTTGTTTACTCAAAACCAATCATTTTTGAATCGTTGTTAAAATCAATAAAATTGTTCAACGTTTCACAGTTATTAAAATCTAATTTAGAAAACAATCTTTTTGTTTATCTTAATACACGTGACCCTCAATTTACTTGGTATTACAAAATGGACATACATATTTTCTAAAATTCGACTTGCGATAAACATAAGTGTTCCAGGGATTTGGGATGAATTCGCAGGTTAAATTCGACCTTCGGACCTATATACAAACATATGTAGAATTATAAAAAAAAATATGACTGGTAATCAGAAAATTTTAAGCATTTTGTCTAATTTTATGATTATAACAAAGCTTTTTTTGGACTAATCATAGATTTAATTGTAGTACCCTTATTTATAGGGCATGCATTACCGGTAATTATGGCCAAATTCCATTACCGATTTACCGGTAAAGGATTTTGGAACTTAATGTAATATGCAATATTTTTTATAGTATTTATGTATGTAAATACGTAGTTATAATTTAATCATAGCTTATCATTTGGAAGCAGTTTTCCCATATGCAGTGTCCACCACCAGTAGGTATGTATCCGGGAGGACATTGCCCAGGTATGTCAAGAATATTATCATATTTATAATATATGTACTATAATACTCCAGTATAATATTTTTATAATACTCCGGTATAACGTTGTTATCATACTTTGTTCTGCAAGTCCCACTGTGATCACTGATCAGTAGTTCTCCTTTTCCTCGGTAGCTGTCCGATAATGTTCATTATCAAAGGGGTTTGAAATCAAATTGTTTAAGGTTTGGGGAAGCACTGCGTAAAAGACGATTTCAGCCCTATTAAATATTCAATTATTTTTTCACGTATATCCTGAGACATATGACTCTTGTTTTCAGATAAGAAATTATGTAAAGTTTCAAATACTTCAGTTTGATCATGTTTGATACATAAATTCCAAAAATCTAATTTTCTAATCATATGTACTTTCAATTTTATCTGCAACATTAAAGATTATTATCGAACTGTTCTCAAGTGTCAAATTCAAAATTATTTATTTATTGGAGCGTGAATGCGGTAAATTTAAAAATGCACTCTAAAATCCATGCCGGATCTGAGGAAAACGTATCGATTGCCAGATTTTCGATCATCGACTGTACACATTGACGTCGACGATGACTAATTAAGATAATGTTTATTAATTACTAGTTGTTTTACTCGGCTTCGCTCAGTGTTTGTAATATAAACAACTTAAACATGGCGAATCTAATAGTAAATATTCATTTGTTTTTTTATTAAATTTATTTAAATCGAAAAAAATATAATATTCAACCAATTGAATTGTCGTCAAGGAAATTGTATTTTGAAGACCCGAAAAAATATGACTTGATTTGGAACTACTATGATGATACTATTATGATGGAATCCAAAACGTCACATCGTAAGCATTCGTTCATAAAAAAATGAACTATTGATGAGGAGTTAAAATAATGGCCAAAATCCTTATTGACAGCTATGGAATAATTGAGATTAAATGTATTATGTGTCTGCATAAGTTCGGGTCAATTTACCGTTGAATAACGTTTTATTATGTACATATTGTATATGCAATATTTTAATATTTTTCACGATTGAAAGGCGACGCACTCACAAAGTACATATGTATGTATGTATGTACTGAGCATTCCAATACCAGTACTACTGAAACCGGCTCTAGCGGGTTTTGGTCAAAATACGACCTTCGGTACTACCGGAATTACCGAAGTATAATAATTTTACTTGTATGTTATTTGAACTGTTTTGAATTTAAAAGAAAAAAATTGTCGGTTAATTTATATGGATTAGTTGGTGAATGAGTCAACACTCAACATATCAATGACCTGCTATTCAAAGAAGCGAATGAGTGTATTATAAATTTAAAATCAAATACATTTTGAGCATATCGTATTTATACCTGAAAATATCTTCGAATACATACTCATCACGTTATTTTGTAATTTATTATTGTAATTGATTAAAATAAATAATAATTCACTGACAGTTCACCTGCAATAAATTAATTTATATTATACTAGTTTTACCCGGCTTCGCTCAGTATTTATTGTAATATAAACAGAGTAAACATGGCGAATTTAATGGTAAATATTAATTTGTTTTTTTACTAAATTTATTTGAAGTCATAGAAATTGGACTTGTTACGATTCCCAACCAAAGTTATGTACTTATAAACATATATTTACATACAGTCTCTTTTGAAATTATATATTAGATTGGAAATTAATTAAATATGATTTGATATACCTATACATGTATAATACATATATTATTTTATTTTCATCTTAATGTATACTTTTTTCTTTTTTTGTTTAGACATTGTGACCACTTGGAACTATTCTGTAATGTTATGATGCCAAAATTGTCATAAATAAGTAAATACAATATGTTATGTACATACATACATATATTAATTTATAACTGACTGTGAACAATAAGAAACCTTGTCACCTTCTGATTTTTTCAGAAACTTATTTTTTTCACTTGACAATTATTTTAATTCATAAATAATAAGCAATATCATTTTAAAAATATTTAAAAAACAACGTGGTTACCCCGTATGTGATTGGAAGTAAATTAAAATCCATTAGATTTCTTAAAGTGACCTATATTCATATAACTATTATATATTATTTATGTACATGCTCTTTTTCCTATTATGCTGTACATTAACATTAGAATAATATAAAACTATGATTACTAACCAAATTAAATTAAATTGTAAAATAGAAAATGATCAGTAGATCAGTAGCTATAAAAATAGATATAAGATGTATTGTGAACATAATTTCATAATAATAAAAAGTATTTAAAAATAAAAAAAATGATGTACATATGTGGTTTTTTCTCTTTTTTTACATTAAACCAATCACTTTTGTATGGTTGTTAAAGTAAATAAAATTGTTCAACATTTCACAGTTATTAAAATCGAATTTAGAAAACAATCTTCCTGTTTATCTTTTTACAAGTGACCCTAAATTTAATTTTCTAAAATTCATAAATGTCCCAGGGATTGATTTGGGATGAATAAGCAGGTTGAATTCGACCTTCGGACTTATATTGTATGTATGTATGTATGTATAAACATACATATGTACATACATACATATGTAGAATTGTATAAAAAAAACTTCATTATTTCAGCATTTTCCCTAATTTTATGATTAGAAAAACATTTTTTTTTATAAACAAGAGACAAATCATAGATATAATTCCAGTAGAAATACCCAACCCTTATGTACCATTCTCGCGTTGTCAAAATGTGTATGTGTGTGTGTGTTTCAGTGTGACAACGCCTCAATTCATAATAACGGGAATGAGAGGTATTGCAACGCAATAATTTCAAATATTGTCGCGTTGCCACCCGGGCTGTTAGGGTAAAATAAATAGCAATTGAATAATTTCAAACGTATTCACCCCCTGAGTTTTCCCGACAAATAGAAACAGGAACAGGAATGGGAACGGGAACGGGAAAGAAAATCACCCATAAACGTGAAGAGGAACGGGAATTTCATGCGTTATGTGGCATTGCAACGCATGCCGGGGTAATCTAGTATCTAAATAAATTAAAGTATATGTATATTTGGACTGTCAAAAATAAATATATTTATTTAGGTACATATATTCAAGTGTATTTACACGATTAAATAAAAAAAAAACAATGAATATATTTATAAAAACCGTTTACAACAGTAAACTTTATCTTACACTCATTTTTACAGATATTCGCTACTACCTCAAAAATATGATAACTGTGAAGTAGCTATAAAATTGATATATGTATTGAACAATTATTTCGATATGTACATATTATTAATATAATACATATCGAATTTCATTAAAATGCCTATTTATGTATAAATATGCAATAATTTTTATTTATGTATAAATATGCAATAATATGTATAAATATGCAATAATATGTATTTAAATACGTAATTATAATTTCGTTATAGCTTATCATTTGGCAGCAGTTTTACCATATGCAGGCATGCAATAACCACCAGCAGGTATGTATCCGGGAGGACATTGCCCAGGTATGCCAAAAATATTATCATATTTTACTTCGCAATATCCATCAAAAGTAGGTGTATAGCCGGGCGGACATCTGTTAACGTTTCCGAAATTCCAATCTCGATCCTTTCTGCACATTCCATGATGATCAGGAAAGTGGCCCGGTGGACATCTATTCATACCATTCTTTGGCGGCTGCTTTACGCATTTTCCAAACGTATCAAGAATTTCACCTGGTGGACAATGCTTTACCCCGATTTTGAAATTCCCATTCCATTCTGTTACGCAGTTCCCAAAACCATCCAAAATTTCACCTGGTGCACAATTCCTGTATGCATTCATAGAATTTATAATCGGTACACAGTTTCCCAAAATATCCGGAATTTGGTCTGGTGGACAGGCTTGACCACTGCCTGGTATACAGTTTCCTCGACCATCAGGAACTTGACCTGGTGGACACTCCCCTTGTCTACTATGCGCCTTGTCTGGTACGCATACTTTTTGAATATCGAGTTTATAACCGGGTGGACATGCTCGAGACGCGGTCATACCATTTATATCCCAATCTATTAGGCAGTTTCCAAATGCATTCGGAATTTGACCCGGCGGACATCGCTCTGGGACTAGACCTATAATCCCACCCCAATTTGGAGCACAGTATCCATATGCGTCTGGCCTTTCACCGTTTGGACATAGAGGGGAGCAGTTTCCATAATAATCGGGTCTTGAACCATCTGGACACATTATCGTAATCGGAAATTGACCGAGTTTTTCTTTTGGGGGTGTGCATTTATTATTCACAAGTATCCACCCAGGTGGACAGGCAGACAGGTTTCTTCGGAAGCGTTTAAGTGAAGGTACCCTGACTTTTGGATTTTCTAGAGGAGATATACAGTTTCCATTCAAAGATTTAAGCCCTGGTGGACACAAAGTGTCTCCTTTCAAGTCTCCATTAGCTTGGGCAAGTTCTTGTCCACGAGCTGAGTTGTCGTACAAACTTGTGGATATACAGAAAAATAGTACAAAAAACGCCTTACTCGACATTACGATCAACGTAATCAAGCCAGATTAGTCCTGAATGTGGGATAACGTCTGTGGTTGCTCTTAAGTTTGCTCTAATATTACAATGCTGTGGCGTTTTATATAGTATCACATCACGATCTAAGATAGGGCTACCATAACTCTCTGGGATATTATACTACTTGTTAATATTTATGCTATGTTTATTATCGCAAGGATTTGTTCATAAGAAGTTGAACGATTGGTGAGGATTTTAAATGCCTGTACAAATTATAGTTTAAATTTTTGGAATATTATTTGGGACTATGCGTATTCCCAAAATTGAAACACGAGACATTCACTCTCAAAGGAAGCACCTATGTAATTACATACATATGAATATAATTTGTCTCATTGTCTATTTGTCACATTCCTATACCATTCAACCGATTGCGATGAAACTTACAGGAGTTATTATGTGTATGTCCGCGATGGTTTCTGTAGAAAAAATCGCACAAAAATGGGAGCAGGAACGGGAAAAACGGGAATGAGTGGCATTGCAACAAAATAATTTCAAATATGTTCGCCGCCAACGTCTTTCCACAAATGGGAACAGGAACGGGAACGGGAACGGGAATTGCATGCGTTATTGTGGCAATGCAACGCATGCCGGGTTCAGCTAGTATCTATATAAATTAAAGTATATGTATACGTGGACTGTCTAAAATGCAAATATTTATTTAGTTACATATATTCAAACTTATTTATATGATTAAATAAAAAACAATGAATTTATGTATAAAAACTTTTTACAACAGTAAACTTTATATTACTCATTTTTTTACAGATATTCGCTACTACCCCAAAAATATGATAACTGTGAAGTAGCTATAAAATTGATATATGTATTGTACAATTATTTATGTAATATAAAACATATCGAATTTCATTAAACGCCTATTTATGTATAAATATGCAATAATTTTTATAGTATGTATGTTAATACGTAATTATAATTTCATCATAACTTATAATTTGGCAGCAGTTTTACCATATGCAGGCATGCAGTAACCACCAGCAGGTATGTATCCGGGAGGACATTGCCCAGGTATGCCAAAACTATTATCATATTTTACTTCGCAATATCCATCAAAAGTAGGTGTATAGCCGGGCGGACATCTGTTAACGTTTCCAAAATTCCAATCTCGATCCTTACTGCACATTCCATGATGATCAGGAAAGTGGCCCGGTGGACATCTATTCATACCATTCTTTGGCGGCTGCTTTACGCATTTTCCAGACGTATCAAGAATTTCACCTGGTGGACAATGCTTTACTCCAGTTTTGAAATTCCCATTCCATTCTGTTACGCAGTTCCCAAAACCATCCATAACTTCACCTGGTGCACAATGCCAGTATGGGTTCATAGAATTTGTAATCGGTACACAGTTTCCTAAAATATCCGGAATTTGGTCTGGTGGACAATGCAACTTTGCGGCCGTAGAAATCATACCCCGTTCTCCTATGCAGCGTTCAACACCATCATGCATTTGACCTCGTGGACAATAACTGAATGTGTTTCTATATGGAATTTGACCTGGAACGCAGATAAAACCATCGGGTATAGATGTTGGACAGCGCATTTGTGCGGCTTGGCCATTGCCTGGTATACAGTTTCCTTGACCATCAGGAACTTGACCCGTTGGACACTCCCCTTGTCTACTATGCGCCTTGTCTGGTACGCATACTTTTTGAATATCAAGTTTATAACCGGGTGGACATGCTCGAGACGCGGGCATACCATTTCTATCCCAATCTATTAGGCAGTTTCCAAATGCATCAGGAATTTGACCGGGCGGACATCGCTCTGGCACTATACCTATAATCCCACCCCAATTTGGAGCACAGTATCCATATGCGTCTGGCTTTTCACCGTTTGGACATAGAGGGGAGCAGTTTCCATAATAATCGGGTCTTGAACCATCTGGACACATTATCGTAATCGGAAATTGACCGAGTTTTTCTTTTGGAGGTGTACATTTATTATTCACAAGTATCCACCCAGGTGGACAGGCAGGTGGGTTTCTTCGGAAGCGTTTAAGTGAAGGTACCCTGACTTTTGGATTTTCTAGAGGAGATATACAGTTTCCATTCAAATATTTAAGCCCTGGTGGACACAAAGTATCTCCTTTCACGTCTTCTTTAGCTCGGGCAAGTTCTTGTCCACGAGCTGAGTTGTTGTACAAACTTGTGGAGATACAGAAAAATAGTACAAAAAACGCCTTACTCGACATTACGATCAACGTAATCAAGCCAGATTAGTCCTGAATAAGGGATAACGTCTGTGGTTGCTCTTGAGTTTGCTCTAATATTACAATGCTGTGGCATTTTATATAATATCCCATCTCGATCTTAGATAGGGCTACCATAACTCTCTGGGATATGATATTACATACTTGGCAATGTATAATGTTGTTTTTATTATCGCAAGGATTTGTTCATAAGAAGCTGAACGATTGGTGAGGATTTTAAATGCCTCTACAAATTATAGTTTAAATTTTTGGAATATTCTTTGGGACTATGCGTATTCCCAAAATTGAAAGACGAGGCATTCACTCTCAAAGGAAGCAACCAATTACATAAATATGAATATATATTATACCACCGTATGTATTTCATTGGGCATGAAATTGTATGAAAATCTGGTAACCCTGAATGTCAATGAAATTCAATCACAATCAATTTTACTGGAAAATTAAAAAAAAACATAATTTTAATGAAAATCAATATTTATAGTCGTATAAATATTATATGTACATATAGTATAATATACAAGAGGGGTTCCCCGTTGATATATTGATCTGATCTCATATTATAGAGGAAAAGATAATATCAGATTTACAAAGTTCCATCTCAAAAGAACACAATTATGCTCTTACTTACTTTCTCAGTTGTCGAATGTGCAGTTTTATATATGTACTTCTTTCATTATCATACAGTTCTTAACCACAATTTAACTATACTTATAAAAAGATTATGAAATTTGGGACTTAATAAAAAGGATTCGGATGTGAAAAGCCCATGACTTTATCTATCTATGTATTTGAGGAATATAAGAAGTATAAAAATCATAATTCGATAATGAAACATATGTAGATTTACACAATCGTTCTCCCACTTAATTTCTCGGAATGTCGTGCAATTTTAGTTCTTCTTTCATTATTATGCAGTTACTATATCTATAAAAAGAGTATGAAAATCGAAAATAATTCGGATGTGACCAGACCATGACTTTATCTATGTATTTGAGGAATATAGGAAATATAAAAAACATGATTCGATAATGAAAAACATCGTTCTATCACTTACTTTCTCACGGGTCACGGGTTTTAAAATTTATATAAATTAAACAAAATATGATAAATTTATTTATAACATCACTTTACAATAATTATTTTACTTATTTTATTTTATCTAAAAACATATTTACACATTACACAGTCAAATGTTTACTTACTAAACTAACATACACATATATTATCTAATATATAATTTCAAAAGAGACTTTGTATGCAACTATTGTTGGTTCTTAGAAAAACAAATGAATATTCAAATAAATTTAAACAAAATAAAATTATTCAAATGAATTTAATAAAATGTTTACCATTAGATAGGTCATATTTAATTGGTGGTATATTTGTTACAAATACCGAGCAAAACCAGGCAAAGACACTAGTATATTATATTATAGCTATAGGCATTTTAAATTCGCAAAGAAGCATAAATATATAAATTTACACAGGTTTGCACTTTCCTTGAACACTGAGTAACTGACCTTCTGGACACTTTTGAACAAGTGCTTCCATTATATTAAAGATTGGTTTACATATTCCATTAACATCGGGCTTTTGACCATTTGGACATTGCACGGGAGCTTCTATGACAGTCCTTCCCCACACTGGTCTACAATTTCCACTGCCATCGGGTTTTTGACCATCTGGACATTGCACAGGAGCTTCTATAACAGTTCTACCCCATACTGGTCTGCAGTTTCCATTGTAATCTGGTTTTTGACCATCTGGACACTGCACAGGAGCTTCTATGACAGTCCTACCCCATACTGGTCTGCAGTTTCCATAAGAATCTGGTTTTTGACCATCTGGGCATTGCACAGGAGCTTCAATTACGGTTCTGGTCCATACTGTACCGCAGTTTCCATTAGCATCAGGGTTTCCTCCTCCGGGACATATTATTCCCGAATTCGCGTATGTAACTACGGAGAGACCGAGAACAATCTTCAAAAACAACATCGCGGTCAGTTTTATTATCAAGAATGATCCAGATAGTAGGAGGTTTACAATAAATATAGTCGAGCTTCTCTTGACACCTTATATTTATAATATGCTATTAAGCTAAACAATAAATTTTAAATGTTGTAAAATTGTGTGAAGCGAGATAATTTTTGTTTTTAATTAGATTTTCAACTGAGATTACGGTGTTTTTTTTTTTTTTTTCATCTTATATTTTGATTTATTTTTGCTTTTTTAGCGCAATGCAGTAGTTGAATACACGTAACGGCTATATATGTAAATATTTATGCATATTTTTTAATTGCTTTATTTTTTTAAAGCGGAAAGCTGTAAAATAAATTTGCTGTAAAGCAAGTTAGAATCTTATACATATAATTTCAATAGTAAATACATATATAGGTATTGAAATATCAACCACATATGTATGTATATGTATATAAAATGTTATATATACATATGTATATGTCGTCAAACTCGTCAAACTGATTGTTCGTAAAGACTTTAAACTTATAATGCGCATGCGCAGTCTGTCAACCGAGTTTTTTTTTCTCTTTTTTATCACTTTTTATCGAGTGCACGAATGAGTACACCTGGATACTAGTAAATACCTAAACATATAATACATATCGATGGCTTTGTGCACAGATGTTTTATGTCCATTTTCGAATTTGTATCGATTTTCAGTTTTTAGATGCTGGAACAATTCAGGTTTTTCTTTTCAAGGTAATTTATGGGGTATACATAAATTATATTGAAATGAAAAACCTTAACTATTCCAGTATCTATAAACTTAAAATTCGATACAAATTCAAAAATGGACATACAATACGTTTATATTAGTGTTTAATGTCAATTTGCTTCATTGTACTATAATATACATACATATATAAAATCGTTTCTGCCGTGCCTGAATGTGATATTTTCCATCTCATTGAGCGTGGTTTATCGGCGATTATTTTAACTTATTTGTCTGATTATCACCTATCACCATTATTTTCATAATCGGCTATGATGTAATATGAGTGGAATTTTGATCTTCTCTCTTCTATTTGGCCTCGCATAATATATTATATTTGTCTGGTAGCCTGCGCTCATCATTATTTTCATCGTTGAATGTTATGTATGTGTGAGTGGAGCTTTGAACTTCTCTCTTCCATTTGGGCCTCACCGGGATTTTTTTTGTATTTACGGCTGTTTCTTATACATCAGTGCTGGCTGTGGATGCAAGACATACTATGTATTCTATTAATTTGATTTTTTTTATTTTTTTCTTATGTTCTTTTTTTACATACCTCCTTTACGTTTCACTTACGATTACAATTCAGGAAAAAGTTTGCCTCTTATCCGATCGTTTTCATACTTTGCTCATTTTGGTCATGAATATAAGTAAGTGGATCCTCCGCCATTACGATGGTGCAAAAATATCGTGTAAGACGCGTTTTAAATCTGCCCGGTGATATAGTCGTTGAAGTCTATCCTCCGTTTGTTTATTAGTTTTAAACATAGATGGCGGTAGTAAAATAAAATTATTAGTATTTTTATTCACAATAATAATTTTATATAGGTACAAATTATAGAAGAGGTATGTTTTTAAAAAACTTTTTTTACAGATATTTTTATTTTTTATTTTGTTTTTTTTAATCATATATGTATTTCTGCTTTTGTTTTTTTATTTTTATTCTGAAAATTGCGAAAAAGCACAATCATGCCTTCGTTGGAAATTAAAATTGCATCAAGATAAATAAAAAATGTTGTCATATGCAATATTTTATTAAATATGACATACATATACATATGCGTATAAATACATATATTGTATTATATAAAAACCTACATAAATTTTCAGCAAATACTAATATATTATAATATTTTTTTCGTTTAATATCGAATACTGGTGAAGAATTTTATTAAACTAAAAAAAAAATTATACTTTGGTTGACATTTGCCACCAGTGTCCATTGTTTGTCCAGTTGGACAAAGTGGTATATTTAGCTCGCAATTTCCGTTCGCATCAGGCAATTTTCCTTCGGGACATATGATTGATTCTTTCACTTCTGTTTCTCCCCAAACATTTCTACATTGTCCATGCGTGTCTGGTTTTTGTCCTTCGCGGCATTGGACTGGAGCTTCTATGACTGTCCTTCCATCCACTATTGTCAAATAGAAACTCAAGTATGCCACAATAGATAAGTTTAAATCCATTATTGGACAAGTGTACCCAGAGACGGTAAGAACGATTAATTTCGATCAGCAGGCAAATAGTTACCAAGTGATTATGGAAAATATAAGACGTATCTTCTCTGGTCTTCTTCGTCTGATGAAACACGACTGAAAATTATTTCTGAAGACGCACGTCTCGTAAAAAATGTATGTTGAAGGATTTAGACGTCCATCATGCCGGTTGGCGTTAAACATTCGTTATCATAAAGCAAAGTGATTTTGTCTTCTAAGAACGTTCAAATATTTATTTGTCGAGACTATGACGAAAACGTTAACACAATACCGATAGCATATGTATGTATGTATCATTTTAATGCGTCATTGAGGAGGTGCTATACAATATAATATACAAATACATTATCCACTGAGGTGCAAGATATTGTGAATAATTTCAAACACGGTATTTTACATTTAAAATATCTCTAAATCTTGATATCGAGCTGTGTAAATTATTTCGATAATTTTATAATGAAGGTCATTATAATGTATAAAAAAACTATTTTATCATTTTTTTCTAAAATTTAAGATAAGAAGCTAGATAAAATCTATACATTTAGTTAATTTTTTAAAATTTAATTAAAAACTTTGCAGTTTTTAGTGACATCTATGTATAAAATAAATAATGTATTATTTAAAAAAAAACCACGTATAAAAATTGGTAATCGATTTTATTAAATATTTAAAATGTGAGATCGATTACCACCCATAATAAACTTTACGAAAGCTTCAAAGCTTAAATTAGCACTTTAAATATATAATTAATTTAATAAATCTAATAAATAATACCATCTATCGGCACTTTATTATATTTATTTCCGAAAACATCAAACATGTAATGATAAAGTTACAAATTTATTTCATCTATTTCAAATTCTAATTCCTTCAAATTAATAATAAATACGTTTCGACTAATAATTTCAATGGTTGAATTTTATTTAAACAATTGCAATTATATTTATTAAAAAATATCGATCTTAGTTTAATCCCACTCTAACAATCTTATACAGGTTTGTCATTCCAAATCGACCCTTTTTCATTTCGAATCAAACCTTTTTCATTTCACATTGACCCCTTTTCAATGTCAATTTGAAATGAAAAAGCATAGTAAAAAGGGTGAATTTGAAATGAAAAAGGGTGAATTTGGAATGAAAAACCAATATTATACATTCTTATTATTATTATCAAGCAATGATTACAATATTTAAATATCGATAAAACACTAAGTAACATAATATATTTTAAATTATAGGCAGATAGATACACTTGAGGTTTGCAACATTGTAAAAGAGCGATTAAAATGATTTGTATGACCAAGTTTATTACTTAATTTATTTATTTGACAATTGTACAAAGAACGGCATTACACCAGTTCTACAAATCATTTATAAATAATTATCATGTAAAAAATAAACATTCATAAATAATTATTAAATGTGTAATATCACATTTCCTTTGTGTATAACACATATGTATGAGTATATAAACTATGGAAATTTTATATGCAAATAATATGAATAGTTACAGCATGTGTCGATGACAAAGTTGTACTTTAACCACAGGGATATAATCACCATTCAATGATACGAAAAAAAACTCATCTGCATTTATCACAAGTCGATCAAAAAACCATTGTTTTTCATTACATTTTTTTTGGGTGTCTACGTGTATGTACATTCATATACCTTTTCATAATTTAATTCAAAAAATTCCTTCTAATAAATCATATCGTCGACGTTAATATAATTAAGTTAATGAAAATGTGACCTATGTAGATACATATGCAGATGTGTGCGTGTGTGTGTGTGTGCGTCACTAAATTGTATTTTTCGACTATAATTAAAGTGTATTTTAATAAAATAGAGTGATATTTCGGGAAACTTTGTATCGTTACTATGAAACTGTGTCCATTGTGAATAAAAATCATCAATACTTCCAATTGTAAAAATGTGGAATTGAGAATATCAAAATGTAGAAAATTTTGTGTTTATTTGTATCTGTGAATTAGGACAGAATTCAATTGTTGTCACATTTCCTCAACATAATCTTTGAGGTAGATTGTATTTCTGCTCAAAGTTATCCTCAAACTTTTGGGTAGTTTGAAGTCGATGAAATGTTTATAACATGTTCACTTTCTCCGTCAAATATCACTTTCCTGCGGATTATTATTAGACGTTATTAGCAATTACTGCGAGTAACGTCCTAGTTACTCGGTCCAAGCTACTCGCGTCGTCTCAACTCGGTTTAAATCATTATAAATTTTGAAATTCATTTTTTTTATAATATAATATTAATAGAAGTGGCTTTAGATGTTATATTGTTGTCAAGTGACATTCTGTCCACGAACAGATCTAAATAATTTTAGCATCAGTCGTATTTGACGCTTGGTGCTCGACGTATGTCCGATAAAAACTTCTCTGTTTGTTTATATTACTCGCAAGATGGGCAAGCATCGGTAAAAATTGCACAATATATTCAAAAACACACAATTAACAACATGGGATACATTTTTATAAGTAAATTGATCCGATTGTATTACGTGCGATGTAGCGTATTTATAGAGACGTACCACGTAAAATTGACAACAATTATTTATTCGTAAGGGCCCTTCTATTATTATTACATCTCTCTGGTCTGCGTATTATGTATGCGCATTCTTTCTGCTATTCTGCGTGCGCACATTAATACGGGAGGAAAAGCCTGTTCCTCTTGTTCCTGTTGTATCCTGCTCGCGAAAATTAAGTGAGTATGTACGTGAGTATGTACCGTTTACCATGCACCCTTTTTTTTGATCTTTCGACTTAAGATCTTTCGATTTTCGATCTTTGCCTTCCGATATTTGCGTTTTCGGGCGTTTCACATTCGGGCCCGTGACGGAGACCGGAAATATATGTACATAGGTACATATTCAAAAATGACACGACAGGGACTAATTTTCTAATTAGTGTATGGATAAAAAATATAATTTGTCTTTCAACAACAACTAATTCACCAGCTGATGGTTGACTCTTCGGTTGGATCTCCAGTGAGCGATAAATGGGTACCTATCTGATAAGCTTTAGTCGGAATTGCAAAAAAAAAAAACAAAAATTACAGAAAAATAACACAATAGTTTCTACGAAACATTATAATCCAAATTACAATCTAAATCCAAATTACTTGGTCCAAGCCACTCGCATAATCTCAACTCGGTTTAAATTCAATTTTTACTTTATTTTTATATTCATTCATGAAGTCTGCGTCATTTTATCGTGTTGAAATTTAAGTGCACATGTCATTTTAAATTAAGCCGCATATATGAATAATAATAGTGATTTAAACCATGAAATATGTACATATATGTATGTATGTATAGCTCTCGGCTTAATTCCCATTAAAAACAAATGTTGTCGCCGAACGATCACGCTCTCGTAATTTTCATACGAAAATGACGACAACGACCTGAGGTCGCGGACGCTTTTCCGGAAAATTTGTTACCCCACACTTTCCCACCTGACGCTCGTCTAGGCCGCTACGTGGTATATGGACCAATTATGCGAAATTTTCATTAGCTAAAACTCTCCAAAACGTTGCGAAGGTTTTTCTGGTGATTGATGGCGAAGGCTCGAATTACGGCACGTCGTAATCGTATGGACTTTTAACGTGACAAGAGTCGGGAATGCGATACCGTGACGTCACACATTGAAATTAAGCGACAGTTGAACTAAGCAGAATAATTAAAATTAGTGTACATACATATGTATAATGAATTGTAAATAAATCCACATCTTTGAAGGGCAGAAAAAATGTATTATTATAATTTCCAGCAATGAAAAGCATTGCGGGCCTTTTAGATTTAGGTTTTTAAATAAAAATACTAGACATTTTTAAAATCAAAGTCTTGGAAGTCAAGTTATAACTTTGTTAAGAAGTTATCTTAATGCAACAATGTCTGGATGGTACAAACGATTGTGAAACTATGCCTTATAGTCTGTGCATTGATTTTGATTTTTAAATGCTTTTTATTATTACGAAATTATGTTCACAATACATCTTATATTTATTTTAATAGCTACTGATCTACTGATCATTTTCTATTTTACATTTTTAATTTAATTTTTTTAGTAATCACAGTATTATATTATTCTAATGTTACAGCATAATAGGAAAAAGAGCTCAAAAACCTTTTTAAAATTCTTATAAATGCTCATAGTACATCTAATACATAATATTAATTAAAGACTCTCTATAGTCGATAGTTTGTGCATGAAAAATCTAGTTCGTTTGTTAATTTGTTTTTTTTTTGTGTTCAATGGTCCATGTATGAACAAACTAACAAGTTCACGATCGAAATGTACACTTGGACTGTCACATATACCTACGAATATATAATACAATATACTTACATATATTGAAATTCCTTTTTGAAATCTCTACGGACACAATTCAAATATATATTATATGTATGTATTACATTTTAAAACTCGATTTAAAAATTGTATTTAGTAACTGCATTAGTTTACTGATAAATCGAATACGATAGCCATATATGGAATGATGGTTAAGGAAACTTATGTACACACATATGTATGTATGTATGTATGTATACGACAGCTATAGGTTCATGATAAGGTTTCAAAAGAAAAACGCAATACCAATTCCTTTTATGTATTTAAGTTAGGGGCAGATACAATTTATAGAAGTGGACTGCCAAGGGTACGCAATCTTAAAAACAGGTTGGGAGCCACCTCAGCATAAGGCATACATACATACATACATATATTCATGTATGTAGTTGGCAGTATCAAATAACATATGTACGTCTATATACTCGGTTAACACGAAGCGTATCTTTATACTACGTAATAGTAAATATACGTACTTCGAAATGCGTATCGAAAATTTCGATTATGAGAATTCTCGTCTAGACGTCTAATACATATATGTATGTATGTAAGTATTTATATTTGTTTATCAATCGGTTTCACCGAAATCGATGACGTCACGACTTGTTAACGGTGAAGGTCAACCGGGTATTCTTTGGAATGCTTCTAGAATGCATTTTGATACTTGTTGCATATTAATTGTATTGGTAAGTATGTACATCTATTTATATGTAAGTATGAATGTATGTTCATATGTAATTGTATGCACAAATGCAACTATGTATGTATTTCGAAACAAAAAAATTTCATATGCATTATAAATATAAATATATAAATATAGTGCTTTTACCCGGCATATAAATATATATAGTGTTTTTACCCGGCTTCGCTCGGTATTTGTAATATAAACCGCTTAAACATGGCCAATCTAATAGTAAACATTATATTAAATTCATTTGAATAGTTTTATTTTATTTAAATTTATTTGAATATTCATTTGTTCGATGACGTAACGGATTTACGAACCAACAATACTTGGATACTTACGAAGTCTCTTTCGAAATTATATATTAGATTAAAAGGGCTTAAATGGGGGGGGGGGGGGAGGGTTTAAATATGTTCAAAAATTGTGTAAAATTTGTGTACATATGTGAAAGTGAACTATTTTTTTAAACATTTATTTTATTTATATATTTTCATCAGTAAGATTAAAAAAATTAAACTGTAAAAAGATTTAAAAATACATTATTACTAAACAAAAAAATCATTTGAAAATACTGTACATATCGTGGAATTGTAGAGTGGTTTCAGAGATCGTAGTGAAAGATGCAGCTAGTGTGGTAAAATTATTTTTTTTAAAAGATTGCAATGTTCTAAATGCTTTATAATTTTTAATTTCTGTTGGCTAAACTTTTGTAACGAATAATCGATTTCTTTAAAATTCATAATATTTCTTCAAACTACATTAATATTCCCGAGTCTCCTCCCCAGATCAAGACGAAATAGTATATTGGAATTGGAAGCCCATTTAAGTTGGCTTGGACACGTTTTGCGGAAGAACTTATTTGAAGACTATTACATATGTTGCGTAGGTGTGGGTTCAGGATCCAAATGAAAGGCCAAAGTCGATTCAAAGCATGTATTCAACGATTCAGAAGGTCCACACGAGATCACCACTCACTCCAGAACACTTGATCTACCGTGTGTACCTCCTTATAAAGGACAAGTTGCCCAGTATGGCATCCCCGATCCGTTGTCGTGGCTATTGTGTGGCACATGGGTCTACCCACACTCACCCCATTCTAGTCCCGTTAGCCTAATCCGGGGTTTGTATTGTTCACCCACGAATGCACTTAGACAGTGGATACTCTCTTCCATGCTCCCACGTAACACATATGTATGTAAATAATAAAAAAAATATATATGTAAATAGAATTGCCAAAAAGGACGTAATGAAAAAAATGTGTAGATTCTAACGGAGAAATTGAAAATAAATTAATTGAGGTAAAGTTATAGTGAATGGATTTCTCTCAATAATATTTTATTTTTATGCCCTGTGTTGTTTGTCGTTGTTTATTAAGTGATCGTTAATTTGGTGTACAAAGAGTCGTATATTGGGCACTCCCATATTTTCCCATTTATTTATTTTTATTACCACGTTTGATTTAATTGATGTCCAATCAACGGCAAACTCGTCACCCAATTTATTACTATACACGCAAATCGATGTCACATCATCCATATCACAAATAAAAATAATTTCATTTAGCGTGTTGGCGCCAAGATTTAGTGTCGCATCGAATCCTTGGCAAATCTTCAAGAATTCGTCGAATATAATTGAACGTTTATTTCCAACGTCGGAACTGGAGGTCGGACGTTTCATCTTTATCTGAATTTCAATTTTCCGACCAATTTGAAAACAATATTCTCTGTCCAATTGAGAGAATGATTTACAGTAAAATATTCATTTTTTTTTTATTTAACTTCAGACAGATGACAGAATATACAATTTACAAAAAATATATACCTACACATATGACCATTTGAAAATAGCACATGTACACACATAGACCCAGGGCTGCGCCTACCATATGTATAAATGTGTGCAACGTGCACAGGCGGCCGAAAGATTTGTATTCCTTAAAAATAAGAAACAAGACATCATACTTTTTAAAATGCATTTAGCTGTCTTGTTGTATACTTGTGGATTGCTGTTGCAAGTGACAGCTTGTTACACACCCGAACTATAATTCGGGGAAATAACGAGATAGCAGGTATAGCTTCAGTCTATTATCTTTGCAATTGCAATTTGAGTATTGGTTGGTCATCGAAAGAAAAATGTCCTAGATGTGGTATGGGGGTAAAAACACCATATTTTCTTGAATGAACTTGAAAACTTTTAGTATCTCTTGTCTTCTGATCCTGTTCAGAACTAAACATTTTGGTTTTCTGTATGTTTGCCTGGTTAATTTCTATTGTGATTAAAATTTTCAATACTATATTTCTCACACAATATTTATCACAAAGTAAGATTTTTGCACTACTCGTATGCAATAATTTTTTTATTTATTCATATGATTTATACAAATGCTGATAAAATTGAAGAGCGGCTGAACTCCTAGGCGCGGCCCTGTATAGACCAGACTAATCAGGACTTATGTATGTACATATGTATAGTCAGTTTGCCACCCACAATAAAGTCCTCCTGCGAACATCCTGCCTTGGCCGAGTCATATTGAGCATTTTAGTAATTGGTATTTTATTGTTATAAACAAGATCTACATAAGGGGTCCACAGACATCTTCAAGTGGATGATTCTTTCATTATAATAAGTCTGG
This sequence comes from Arctopsyche grandis, assembly GCF_051622035.1. Classification (NCBI taxonomy): domain Eukaryota; kingdom Metazoa; phylum Arthropoda; class Insecta; order Trichoptera; family Hydropsychidae; genus Arctopsyche; species Arctopsyche grandis. The sequence goes on along the minus strand of NC_135365.1, from coordinate 11,274,513 downwards.
TCTTTTGAATAGATCAATGATTGAAACAACGCAGTATATAATATATGTCAATTTATATAAGATTATGTATTACATATTATATTAAATTGAAACGTATAAAGAAGAAAGTACATGTATTATTTATATGTCGGATGATTGAATAAGTACGAGCCCGATTAGCAATTACATATTTAAAAATGTTATGTTAAGAGAATACATGATAGTGAAAGCATTATTAAATGGTTTTATATAACCTGACTATGCTGTATGTGGACAAGGATTCTTACGATCTCACTTACAACGAGCTTATTTTTTGGAAATTTTGCAAACATACATATTTCCATAGATAGGGATTCCAATATCGGTATTACTGAAACCGGTTTTACTGGTGTTTGGTCGAAATTTGACTTTCGGTACTACCGGTAGTACAAAATATACTACTGGTGGTACTGAAATATTATAATTACAATTTATGTTATTTATGTTAGTCAAATTGTTTGGAATTTTGACGAACACGTTGTATCGACTAGTTTGTATGGATTAGTCGAAGAATAAATTAACACCATACATTTTTTGAACTCCTATTCGAAGTAGCCGCCAAATGTTTAATCATAATTATCATAAATCATAAATTTAAATTCAAAGAAAAAGTATGCCGAAAATATCGTTCTTACATATATCTGAATACATTTTACATATATTGATTTACATAGAACTGAATCGTCAGCTTCTGAAGTTTTTGGTTTGACAATTATTTGAATACATATATGTATGTACATATAATTTAAAAGATAACACCATTCACAAAATCTTAACGCAAAAAAAATTGACATTCGCTGATCGGCTATTTTCGCGATATATGATAGAAGGACATAAGTCAGTATTCTGTAATTAATTAAGTAACTGATTAAAATAATATTTTTTTTGTTGGTAATTGATTGAATTTGATTGCACAAAATTACTTAAATAAATCAATACCGATACTACCGATAGTGCCATTTTAGTAGATACCAGTACTACCGACGGTGGTATTTTCTGTAGATACCAACATTACTTAAAATTCCATTTAATACCGGTAGTGAAAAATATCGGTATTTTTGGAATCCCTGATTAGTACCTACTCATAAACAGAATGCCATATTGAAAACTTCATATAAATTTCAATTTCATGCTATTCTGTAATGTTCCAAATTGGTGATTTTAATAAACAGCTGTCGGTTCTTTTCGGGCCCTATCACATTTTTTCTTCAGAATTTCACTATTATCAGGAAAGATATTTTTTTTGCTGCTGCATTAATCGCAAAAAATGTTCATAGTTGAATCATGACTATGACAAATGCTGCATTTCATTTGTGTTTGAATATAAAAGTGAATATTTAAACACCATAAAAACGACCAACAAGTCGGCAAGTTTTATATTAATAATGTATATTAGTTGTACACTCATCAGTAGAGGTAGGACAGTCACAGTGCTATCCATTGCTCGGCAAACCTTTAACAATGCATTTACAACCTTTGAACAATACACAGCCCCCTCTGGCTCCGGTGACTACTCATCAGTCATCACTAAAGCCCGGACACAGAAGGTGCCGCGTATTGTTCAAATGTTGTAAATGCATTGTTAAAGGTTTGCCGAACCTTTTTTACAAAATATTTACAACAATGGAACAATAGATAGCACTGTGACTATCCTACCTCTAGTCATCACAATCGATCAAGCTTTCAGTTCTTATTCGGAAGATACTCTCATCCATCTACATATAATATACTAATTACATTCTAAAGCTCAATTGGACGGCTTCACTTAGCCTTCGATTGTTTGAAACTTGCGTCTGCCATTGAATTTTTGGTTTATTATGATCGACTTGTTGACATTTCATTTTATGTGTGTATGTTGAAGAGGAAAAGTTATTTAAGTTCGTTATCATGCGGAATATAATGATATCATTTGAAAACCGCTGATTTCCTGTACTCATGAAGCAAAAACAAAACCTTGAGTGATTTATAATTTTCACTAAAACAAAATTTTATTTTTTCAAATGTTTTTAAATTTGAAAGTAAAGACGTATACTGTAATCACATCAGAGAACTAAGATACGTCATTTGTAAATACACGAAATGTTTATAGTTCAAAACCCAAATAGCTCACTATTGTAAACCATACCAATTAGTCTCTCCCCCTATTAATTTACATATACATACAATAAAATGTATGATATATAATACATATATATTATACTGGCATTTATTTTAATATATATACATATACACTTACAAGTGGTAATGGACGCGTTTCCCCTTCGACAACACACCCCATACAGGGTGTGTCTGGTGAAATTTAATTAGTTAATTAGCCCTGTCAGTTACTTTTTTGGATTACTTCAAGGATTCTTCGAATCGCTGGTAGCGTGTGGTACTATTAAACGAAAGTGAAAGTCGAGACGAGAAGATCAGTCAATGAACCAAAACTACGTCACCAGTTCCGCACCAGAGGCTTCAATAATGACCCACCTGTGTCCGTTTTCTGATGACTCATTGATTACGAGAAGTCGAACGATGTTATTTCAGAGGTCTTGCATAAGTTAAGTGCCATGATTTCAAAATCAAAAATGGTTATAAATCCCAGATTTCTTTAATAACAATTAAAGGTCTATGTACCTACATATATTTATAGTAGCACAGCGCGTGCCGTCAACTGCACGTAACCAGCAGTACGAAAAGTATTATTTGGTACATTTTATATGGACACATTGGCGTAGATGTAACAGCAAGCAGCAGCAGTAGCCGACAAAATCTATTCATACTATGCAGCAGTACATGTCACCGTAACGCATCGAGCAAGCCCGGTTTTCTTTGGCCAATGTGGATATATTTACGCACGACGTGACGTCATAGTAGCGAGTGCACGCGTACTAACGTGAGTGCGCATGCGCATATGAATATTTTCGGAACGTCATATTGTGACAATATTAATTCGATGATTGCGCCGTAATGTATACGTAAGCTGATTTTGCCTTGCACTCGGCCAAAACTTGTCTGAACGTGGCAAAACGTACGTTGCTGTATAGTATAAATAGAAACTGTCGTTTACGTGAACTGTTATGCTATACTGTGGCCGTGAACTGCTGGATAGTATGAATTAGTGGCGGCTCGTGACTTTAAAAACAGGTGAGGCACTATGAAGCTACAGCCGCCCCCCACTTCATATTTTTTTCTCCAAAAAATCGAACTTATTAAATATTTTAGTAACATTTTATCAACTTCGGATAAGGCACTAGAAGAAGAAGGAGAAATTTGTCGAAATAATACGAACGTGTTAATTAATAATGAGGTGAAGAAACGCCTCTCGCAGCTGGAGTCCACGTACACATCCCGTTCTGCACTTTTGAATGTGTTCTTATGAATAGTCAGTCAGCAAGTTATGAAGTACATATTTATATTTCCACAAATAATCCTTGTGAGGTTGCTCTACGTTTACATACAGCGAGTGAATCCACTTTGCCTTCGTTATATTTTTTATGCAATTTATCAGAATCGACAAAATGAACCCTTTGCGGAATTTTCGGAGAAAAATGAAATCTCTCTTCAGTAGTTCACTTCCGGTCTTGGAATATCCGTCTGAAATATTCGATAATTTTATCACCGTATCAGAACTATATACATATACATATACTATCAGGCATTGCTGGAATTGTCGAGGGGATTTCCAGTTCGTTGCAACGACTATCGGGTTAAATGTCAATCATGTGCTAAACATCTCAAATATCTCTTTGTAAATGTTGGTGATGATTGATGAGTCGCGTGGATAACATTAAGACTATTTTCGATTGTCAGTATTTAATTTAATTTCAACATAATTGTCTGAAATGTCTAATTATATTTCAATTATACTATTTGTCGAACCTTTCTGGCCATTTTTAAATGTAACGTAATACAAACATGCCTGATAAAATGTATGAGTGCATTATATCTGTTTACGTTTAGTAAACTGTTCGGTTTCTAATGAAGTAATCTGGATGGAATGTCAACTTCAAAACCATATAAACAGTTGGTCAGTTAAAAGTAGAACGTACGCATTTGTGTGCACAAAGGCAGATAAGGACTTTAACTAACAAACAGATATAATGATAGTGGCGGAAGTAGCGGTTAAACCGTCGCTTTTTTAATGTCATTGTCGTTTTTGTTTTTTTCAACAATTTTCTTTTTAATACTATTATATCTATTATTTTAACCAAACAAACACTATTGGGTAGGTATTTACAATAGTACATGTGAGTGCCATCAATAGTTTGAGTTTAACTTGTTACTAAACACGATGATATCAGTGCTTATTATCAGTTTCTGATAAAGTTCGTACATGTTGAGAAAATAATGTCTTGTCGATAAAATGTAACTATGAACGTATCTATAGTAAACGTATGCCAGAGGAAATATTATATTTCGGATGTAAATAATACGCTACTGGTCTAGATAATTGTTCCAACTGTTGCAGTTAATGTTTGTCATTCGTTTCATCATGTGTCAAGACAAAAACAGCTATTATTTGTAGGATGCGACAATTCAATCATATTTAAAATGTTTCTATATTCCTTTTGAACGTAACATATCAAATTACAATTTATTATATTTGAAATAGTGTAACAGCCTAGGGTTGTCACAAAAACATAATAAAACACAACACTTCATCGCCGCACGTTTTTGTAGACACGTCTATCGAAATATAGATGTTTTCAAGTTTGTTATTTTTTAAAACGATTCATGTATGTGTTTGTAAACAGAAATTAATTGAGCTTCATTTTAGGTGTAACAGCTCACGGGTGGGCGTGTGTTGATTTCGTACCTAGCTCAAGCGCCCACCGGTGGTCGCACGGCGATGAATTAGTTGATTTCATTATATGGTAACTGGAAACGTCCGAAGTGGTTATAAAAATCTAAATTTGCTTTAACAACTTCGTTTAATATTATACAATATTGACGGAAAAATTTGGCCCGCATGAAAAGGCTACCAAGAGATCTCCTGTGTTGTTTTTATTAAATAAATAAACTAGCAAATTTTAAATGTCCTTCCTAGTCTATTTGTAAATTCTCTAAATCTTCAATCAAATATTTTAAAAACATTTTCTGAACTTCTTCAGATTTTTTACTTTATCTATATATGTACGAAGTAGCAAATAAATGAATTTTAAGATCATTTGAAAATTTGAACTCACGATATTGACTGATTCGAACTTAGAATCGATCACTGATCACGTTTTAATGATTAGAAAAAATTAGTGTTTTTTGTTAAATTTTTCAAGCTAAGCGGAAATTGTACCTTATATGTGTCCTTTTTTTAAGTTATTGGATTCAATTATCTCCCAAGCCGCTCAACAAATCAGACTGATTTTTTTTACATGTAATAGAAATTATTAATTTTATACACTGATATTACTTTTGACTGTTTTCAGTTAAAGTGAAATGATTTTTATTGATAACTTTTTTTTAAATATTCCACTGGCCATAATGGTTCCGTTACATTTCCACTTATTCGTCATCGAAGATGTCTCTGCCTATCTTGAATCTCATTTTACGAATGGATAAAAAAAAATATTGTTTTTTACACTTTTTGCCACCATCACCATCACAAGAATCGCGGTCAATGTCGCTTACGAATGTCATCGTGATGGCTTAAATGGTTAAATTATGGCTTGTGTAAACAATAGCTAACAGTACTTCCACAAATCGTTCAATCAAACTCATCAATCAAATTTTGAAAGTTGCCAGAATCTTCAAGGCGATCATGATTAGTATTGTAATCTTTAAATAATTATGTACAATTTCGTAAATATAATTTGAACGTGCGAAACGAAAACACTTCGAACTCAAAATAAACAATTTTAACACGGAACAGATAAATTCCAGAACAGTATGTTCGATGGATTGAAATAGAATTGTTTGAAATTTTTACCGGAGTTGCAGAAAGAAAATGTTCACGAACAAATTGCGCAAAATTTGAATTTAAATATATAATACATACATATATTTATATAAATAATTTACTCTTGTACAATCCCAAAATCGTCGGATTTCCCAAAAGCATTCACTCATGACGCACTATGTATATGATTTCGGGACTTTCTGTATTGCATAATGTGTCGCTTTTGTAAATATTCCTCACTTGTGTATTTGAAATAATGTGAAAAATAACACCAATGTAAAATGGATGGTAATTGGTAACACTTGGCACGTCTTTTGACACTGGCACTTGTAACATTATTCGAATGCTTATTAATTTACTCACAAGTGTAAACAAAACGAATGAATCTTCACCTTCATGGTGCAAAGAGATCGCAAACATTTTTCCATTCAAGTGACGTCTGAAATGTTTGCGATCCCAATCTCTTTCCTAGCATGAAAATTTTGATATAGACTTACTGTTATATCTCAATAACCGGTGGTTTTTTTTAACTGTTAGTATTGCCAACTAAGGTAAGTTTAAGCAAACGAGATAATTACTATCAGCGTTTGCCGTGTTTCAGGCTATAGTGATAAATTTACCAGTATATAAAAGCATACCATAATGTCGATCGCGATAAGTCTTATATCATCATGATGGATTTACTATATCAAACAATAGTATAAATATTTAAAGTCTCTGTACCTTTACCTATTATTATAAACCAGTCGTAAAATTGATATCATCAATATATATGCCCTACTGACCTATTTCAATCAGCACATGGCAAAAATGTATATAAAAATATAATAATCTATTAGTGAATTAAAAAAATGTATATGATACATTATAAAAGCAGCGTGGCTCGGTCGTTAAGCTTCTTTTTAACACTGAGAGGCGCCGAGTTCGATCCCTTGAGCTGACCTCGATTGAAAAAGAATTTTTCTGAGTATATCTGTAATGCTGCTGGTCAGACCAGGATTTGTGACTCCTGGTTGATCGTTTCCTATCAGAGTTTGCCAATTTTCTCTGATTTCATTGTTGAAACGATTCCCGATTAAAAATTGGCTAAAAATCCTTCCTACCTACTATGTCACCACTATTTGAGTATGATTAATGTAAATATTACAATAAAAATGTATGTACAATTCATAGATGTCTCGTTAATTGTCGAGTTTGTCAGTGTCTCGTAATTTAGCGACTTATGTAAATAATAAAAAATGCTGTATTGTTTGTAATTTGGCCAGGAAGGCACATTGGGGTTTACCTGTAATGCCTTCCTGGTATGAAATAAAATAATAAAAAAAAAAAAAATAAAAGCTTGTAATATTAAGTGTATATGAGATGATAGTAAAAAAAGTAGCTTTAACAATGTTTTAACGAGTTGCAACGAGGTGGTAGGAAGAGGCGTATTGATAGCTATCTGTCAACGCTCCGATCCGATACAAGATTTCGATGTAAATTTTAATAACTTCATTAATGATTAAACTCCCCTAGCTTCATGTCAGCAACATTAGCTTACTTCAATGTTAGCTAAACGTCGTATGTTAGTAAGTTATCAAAGCGACCAGAAGAGTGGAAGTGGTTCAAAATTAGATCACAAATTTTTGACGGGCAGGAATGTTACTTAACTTACAGAGTGAAGCTAATAAAAAGCTTGAAAAACAACTCAACTGTTGTTCGTGTAAAAGTTTTGTGTTTCTTAACATTATTGAACTATCAATCGTTCAATGAAGAAATTGTGTACCTTTCCGAGCGGATTGGGAAACGCGTATGTAACATATGAACGCAATATTGAATATTGCATTTGATTAATATATGTAGAAGCAGTACTGTCATCGTGACATCCAGATACATGAAATGTCACAGAAGTAGCAAGATGAGAAGACAGTGTGTAAAGTTAGATTATTAGAATAAAACCCACTGTAGGAAAGATGTACGGAAGGGGTCTACCTCACGGGACCGAATGTGAAAAGCCCGAAAACGCAAATATAGAAAGGCAAAGATCGAAAATCGAAAGATCTTAAGTCGAAAGATCAAAAAAAAAGGGGTGCATGGTAAACAGTACTATGTATGTATGTATATATAATATATATGAGTGGCATGCGGTGAAATTATCTCTCTTTTTGTCATACAGCCTTGTTTAATGTGCGCGCGCAGGATTCGGGAGGAAAAGCCTGCGCGCTATAAAATTATTTTCGATCTGTCTTAATTTTATAGTTTGTAAAATTATTTTAATTTTTACTATTTTCCGATGTCGTTCACTATGTCGTTAAATTGGATGTTCGGCAAAATTTGGTACATTTTTCAGTACGATATAACAATATACAATGATTACACGACAGGGACTATTATTCTAATAAATTAGTATATGGAAAAATAATTTGTCTTTCAACAAAAACTAATTCCCCAGCTGACGGTTGACTCTTCGTTTGCATCTCCAGTGAGCGATGATTGGGTATCTCATAAGCTTAAGTCTGAATTGCAAAAATCAAAACTACGAAATATTATAATCCTTTATAGCTGGGACGTACCTACTTCACAGTTATGTACCCGAATATCTTGTATTTGAATGTTTGGCCTTTTTTCAACAAACATCTCGAAACATGCAAGCGGTGCTCGGGATATAGGAAGCAATTTTTTTTATTATTAATAATTGCTTCCTTTTTTACAAATATACCAGGAAGGCTTAACAGGTAAACCCCAAATGCGCCTTCCTGGTCCACATAATTATTACATAGATACAATATCTGACATCTATGGTCAGTATATATATATTACAAAAATCGTATTAATACGATAAATAACGATGAATAACTTTCATGTAACAATACGAACAACCACAGAGACATCTATGGTGAGCAATATGGCGAAACCTAAGATATAACAATAACTAAAGGTTCGCAACAGAAAATTGGGAAGGAAACGCCAATTTTACAGGAATCGTTTTAATGAAAATCAGGAAAATTGGCAAATTCTGATAAGAAACGATCGACCTAGACAAATCAAGGTCTGGCCAGCAGCGAGACTTAGCGGGGAATCGAACTCGTAACATCAAGTACGAAATAATTCAACATTCACCACTAGACCACGCTACTGGTTATATCCCGGTATTCTTCTTTATTTATTTCGATAATACCATAATCGGAAATTCTGGTATTTTTGCAATCCCAGTCCCTGTACCATGTACATATTTACATGCATACATAGTATATTATAGTCTACTATTGGTTTTACCCAGTTTCGCTAGGTATTTGTAATATAAACCGCTTAAACATGGCCAATCTAATAGTAAACATTTTAAATTTATTTGAATAGTTTTATTTTATTTAAATTTATTTGAATATTCATTTGTTGGATGACGTCACGGATTTACGAGCCAACAATACTTACATACATACAAACAAAGTCTCTTTCGAAAATATATATTAGATTAAAAAATATATACAAAAATTTTCAGTCTATTAAAAAAATATTTTTTGAACGCATTTAAAAGAAGAGTAGTAGTTAATTATTTACTAAAGAAGAAAAGTTTCGTTTATTAATTAGTATTTGAATCGATGCAGGTATTAAGTAGATGTTCCGCGACTTTGTACTGGTTCTAAAAGGGATTTAAGAAGGGGAAAAAGTTTAAAAACCGCCGATCAACTGATTTTAGACCATATTTAAAGCTCGAGAGTAGAATGTTTACAATCCCTGGATCAAGTTGTGCTACTAAATATTCGAAGCAGTTCAGTCAGTCTTTTGCAGCACGGCGAGTCGGTACGTCGCGTGGCGACAAGCAAGCACCTAATTGCAAGTGAAAGTATAAAAACACGTCAGAATTTTCCTCCGACAGGAGGAAATCGTTGTAATTTCTTCGTGGATTAAAATAAAAATTGTGTTTTCCTTAAATCGTCTAAAACCATCGATCCAAAGTGTGTTTAGTTTCATATAAAAAAAAAATCTTTTTATTAAACGGCTTCTCGAAATCCGAAGGACCTACGCATATGTATGGGAAGAGTAAACAAAAGTTTTAAAATTTTCCCCTAAACAAACAGAAACGCAGTTATCATAACCCTGCAATACATACATATATCAATATTTGATAAGTGCGGTCGTATCGCTTCGACATTTCCGCTCGTCGGGTTCAAAAAAAAGTTTAAAACGGAAAATACAAACATTTCGGGATAATGTTCGCAAGTGTGGATAACACAATATCAACGCAATAAGCAACGACAGGGGAAAACTAGACGCGAGATGGAAAACTTCAGGGTTTTTCTCGCGTTCGCCGTCATCATCACCTTGGCGTCAGTGTGCGTCACCAAGCAAGGTGAGACTTAATCTTCTGTCGACTGATTTTGCTATGGAATACTGTTAATTTTGATTGCTCTTTTCGGAAATTGATAAGCTTGATATTTTCGCTGATTTAATTGACTTACATTTCATATGCGCCGTGTAGGCGTAGAACAATGCTACATCTGTTTCTTTGCTTGTTTGCTCAATGGAAAAATAAATGCACTGAAATGATTTCTATTAATACGCATGTGTGAAACCTTGGTAAATATTAGGAAGCATGTAAATACATTTTTTTTATATTATACATATGTATGCACGTAAGTGCTGAATTACAAAATATGCACAAACAACTGGTATGTCAGTCATGCGGCTTGTAAACCGTGTGCTGTCTATCAAGGTGATAAATGCGAAATATTATAAGCGATATATCAGCTCAGGATAGATTTTCAGTCAATTTTGAAATAAAATATGATACAGGAGTGTCTTGACTTCGGAATAACCGATTAAAAATGTCAAAAATATCATGGCAATAAAAGATACTTTTATTGATTATTCACACAAGAGGTATTCTAATATGTATACAAGTAGTCTTGTTTAAGTACAGAACGACAGGTTCTATATACATGATGATGATGATGATCTATATACATACGTATATTTCTTTGGACTTTCAAATGTAACTGCTTTGATTTAAATTCAAAACAAACATACCGATTTCAAAGCCAAAGAATAAATCAATAAAATAATATACATTATTTTGCACTTCATATCGGAGTTTATAATAGAAATCGGTTCTGTTTTCTCAAAACGAGTTTGACATACCTGATCTAGACAGCATGTCAAACTCGTTTTGATATTACATATATGATATATGGATTGTACATGTATACATAGGTACATATACACTAGATATATGTATGCAATCATATTTATTTAGGTACGTACTAAAGATGGTATAAGATTATGCATATGCGTATACAAATTTAATCATTTTCACTGTTAAGATCATCATGACGTCATAGTATATGACGTCATACGACAGCATAATATTACTTTGAAGTTGTTCTAAATTTCACAGAAATAAATAAATAAATTTCATAGATATCTTAGAAAACATCTTAGCACAATGTTGATCAAGATTAAATAAGTTCATAGATCTTATACATAAATGTATTTAAAAAAAAATAAAAAGATACGTATAATTATTTGTGTAATCAAATTATTGTCATTACATAGAAATAAAGTCTGTAAATGAAATTTAGATCTAAGAATTTATTTCAAACAGATATGTTAATATATAATACACATATGTAATTGTACATAGTATATTATATATGTATGTATGTATGTACAAACATTATAGCTATCATGATGATGAAACATTATAGCTATAGTACTTTTAATACAATATATGACTTGTATGTATGTACCTACATATGTACATGTGTGTAGTTACAGCTTTTTAATAAGAATATATCGTAATGCTCTATCAATGGTATATGAATTGAAACCAAACATGATTAATGTCTATAAAATTAAATAATTCATTTACTACACACGTACTTGTTAAATAGATTTTTATTAGCTCAATTGGAAAATAGGGATTCCAAAATTACCATGATGAATCAGTATATATATTTTTACTTTATCTACGTACGTAGTTTTATTATACATTCATATATATCATAATTTTCACGTACGTATTGAGCTTTAATATAAAAACAAAAAACAATTATGTTATTTCAGAGAATTTTATTTACATTTATGTAAAAAATAATCTGTAAGGTTTTGTATCTTTTCCATGTTGGTATACATTTTGTATTCATCTAATTATACTATGGAGGTTTTCCACCTGAGGTTTTATTCGGAAAAAAAAGAGTTCGACGAAGTTTGACCATGAGAAAATTAATTCCGCAATATTGGTCATTTTATCATTACAATTGTTCTGTAGAATTATTTTGAATTTTACTATTTGCGGTTTACCATTATATCCTTTATAAGAAGTCACTTACACTATTACTCGGTGATGTAAGTTTAATATTGTTTTAACAGTCATATATGTATGTACATGTTTATATACACAGGGCCGGTGCGTCATATTTTTCTAAACAAAATTCCGTTTTTAACAAAAAAAAATCATATTTTGAAAACTCAATAAAAACGAACAAAAACATTCGATCTAAATCGGATGAATAAACAAGCCATGTTCTATCCACTAATTCACCCCTTTTGCTGTTCTTCGTTGGAAATATATTTGGTTGTGGCTATTTGCAGGTACTATATCTGCAAATTATTGGCTATTTGCAGGTACTATATCTGCGAATTATTGACTATTTGCAGGTACTATATCTGCGCATTATTGGCTATTTGCAGGTACTATATCTGCGACAAGCGCAAAGCCTTCTGCGCATGCACGTGAACTGTCACTGTCAGCGTGTTTACTGTTAAAAATTTGGTTTAAGCCTCTTAAAATTTAGTTAGAACTCGTAATGTGACTTAGAGTAAAAAATATAATCCAAATTAGTTCATATTATTAATTGTTAGAAAATTATTATCATATACATCGTATAATACCTACATACATACAAGTACAAGCCGCGAACTAGCTAAATGATATAAATCTATTATAATAACGTGCGAAATTTATTTGCCTCATGTATAATAAACGATTGCTTAACAAGTCTAGCATACATTAAATGTAAGAATTTATAATCGGATTATAATTTCACGAACGTGCGCAGAAGGATTTGCGCCTGTCGCAGATATAGTACTTGCAAATAGCCAATAATTCGCAGATACAGTACCTGCAAATAGCCAATAATTCGCAGATACAGTACCTGCAAATATCCAAACCAATATATTTTGTTAATAGATCACCCTACAGTGTCTTTTGGGTAATAATGAATTAAAACTCGTATTGGTTCTTTCACAACTATAGTTTCAATTTGATTATTGTGTAGTTTTTCCGACCAATTCGTTATATTATCAAAATCATATTTGTATTCACTTTCAGACGTATCATCCTGTTCAGTTACACTTTCGTAACTGAATGTATAATTTAATATAGAATTTTTTGAGCTAGTTTGGGGCCTTTTTGGTCTCGGGCCTCTGTGCCAAACACTGCCCTGTATATGTATACATATATATGACATGCAATATACAAAAATATAAATAAAATACGTGGGTCATATTATGGTATATAAACGATTTTGCTGTTGGATTTTATTGTGTATTGTGAAAAGAATCAATAAAATTCCAAAATAAGCCGTTCTTGAAAATATGTTATCGCTATGTGCACATACCAACATATGTATGCACATACATATGTATATAGAATAAGTATACAATTTACACATTTTATTGGTGTTTCTTATCTGATTGATTTCAAATTTCGTTTATTCTTTATACATACGTACTTAAAATATTTCATAATTTTAGAGGCTGACTTTAAGAACTACCGAAACTTCCTTGGTTTAATAAGCCAGAACTGTTTATAATATGGAAAAACCTGTTTTCATGTTTAGAAAGGGCGTAGTAAATTGCAATTACCAAATATATATTTAAAGCAGTTTATGTTCACGTGTAAATTTATCATTGCAATCTCATTATCCTTTTGTTTATTAAACCGTTACTGGTCACCACAATTTTATAATGAAACCACATTTTGGAGGAATACGGAGAAACTTATCAATTTTCTGTGTATAGACATACATATACATATGTATACTATACTTAACAATTAAAAACATACTGCAATTGTTAAATTTTTGACTATAATTCTGAAGAAATAACACAGGAAAATGTATTCAAATTTCAATAATTCCTTCTTTACCTAATTTTTCGTATTAATTAATGTATAGCGTGGTTTTTGGCGTACACCAATATTCATTAAGAATCGTTTTATTATTACGCACGTTCATTCATATAAATTCATGACATGATATACTGATGTCGACACAAATTGTCGTCCACCGAGAAATTGACTTACGTAAGAAATCATGTCAAGCCGCAATTTGCAATGGTAATGGCAAAACAGGTGAATTCAAAGAAATTACAATATAAAATATGCTAAATACATATGTACATACATATATGTATATTTTCAGCAATTATTTATTTAATTTTTTGAGAATGACAAGCAAATACTTTATGTTATTTGAACCTCTCTATTTCACCTAATATATAAGGTTGTGGCTATTTGCAGGTACTATATCTGCGAATTATTGGCTATTTGCAGGTACTATGTCTTCTGCGCATGCGCGTGAACTTATAATCCGATTAAAATTTCTTACATTTAATGTATGCTAGACTTGTTTAATCAATCGTTCATTATACATGAGGCAAATAAATTTCGCACGTTATTATAATAAATTTATATCATTTAGCTAGTTCGCAGCTTGTACTTGTATGTAGGTATTATACGTTGTATATGATAATAATTTTCTAACAATTAATAATATTAACTAATTTGGATTATATTTTTTACTCTACGTCACTTTACGAGTTCGAACTAAATTTTAAGAGGTTTAAAACAAAATTTTAACAGTAAACACGCTGACAGTGACAGTTCACGCGCATGCGCAGAAGGCTTTGCGCCTGTCGCAGATATAGTACCTGCAAATAGCCAATAATTAGCAGGTATAGTACCTGCAAATAGCCAATAATTCACATATACATATAGTACCTGCAAATAGCCAATAATTTTCAGATATGTATAGTACCTGCAAATAGCCACAACCAATATATAATACAATTTAAAAATCATTATATAAAAACTCAAGTAAATTATTACATGTACAAATGTATGTATATACACAAATATAAACGAGATTTTCCATCACATATTAATACAGTGCATATTCATGAACGCTATATTTATTTTTTTTGTATATGACGATTCATTGTCACAAATGTAAAACAACATGTATTCATATTTAGATATTGATTGTTCGTTGTTCTTTATTTACATATTTTTATAATACATTATATTTTGCTGAGTAATATCAGGTATGACTAAGACTACCAAAATTCAAAAGAGTTGAAAATCAAATTGAATATAACACGACTCCACGACTCCACGACTCTGAATCCCCAGCCTTAATTCATTGGTCAGACATTGGTTGACTCATATGTACATAACTCTTTTGTTTGACCTAATTTTAAACAACATTATTTCTATGTACGATACGCTCAATATGTATTTGATATTAAACTATGTAATAAAAAAACTTTACTATGTCAGATATTTATATCTCATAAAAGAGATACATATTAATTATTTGAGTATGTATTTATATACATATATACAAAAATATTGTTTACAATTTAAACAACATATGTATCATATTTTAATGTGTTTGTATATTAGAAGTTCCCCTCTTAAATTTTAAAAACATGACACATTCAAAATAAAATATATTAGAATAATAATTTTAAAAGGCAGTAAAGTGCGTTTTACTGGGAGAAACGTGTACATATGCATTCATAACAAAATGAAATTGAGTTGAAGTAACAGTATTTTATGCAAAGTATACAAAGTGTTAACAGTTTGTCTGTACATAAAATTAGTCATTTTTGTTTGCGAATATGAGCGTTTTCACAGGAACAACCACTGCGCTATTTAAATTTATTGTAAAATTAATTTGTGTTTCTTTAAATATTTTACTTGTGATTAAAAAGCAATAAATATCATTTATATTCCAATATAATTTAAAAAAAAGCAGTTATTGATTTGAATATCGATGTACATTTGATATTATTATATAATTTAGACTTTTCCAACAGCTGCAAATGCTTAATACAAACGATGATATCATTTTGACAACAGACAGTGTGTGTGAACACATATGCATATTACGTTTATAGGTCAAACATTTGGGTACATATGTACATATAATATATAGAATATGTACCATTACATATGTACATACATTCGATTTTTAAAAGCTTTTTATTTCGTATATAATAATTACAATATATTTCAATTCTATGTCTGCAATTATATAAACAGAATAATATACTTACATAGTTTGATATTGAAATGAGGATACGTCTGAAAAAGTGCTATATGTAATATACTTTTTCTCATATTTATGTTTTGCAATAATATCTAAAGTAAAAAGAAGACTTAAATATTAGTCACTGCTCTGTGAATCATCGTACTTACAGTTCATCTTACACGTGATTGATTTTCAAGTGTGTATTGTGAAACAAAATCCATAAACGTAGTATAAAGTACGCATAAATATATAAATATACCACTTTTACTACTTTTAATTATACTAAAATTTTATACAAGTTTTGGTAATACAATATACATCAAATATTAATAAGGAGTATCATATTTGAAATGTGCATCATTATAATTCCTAAGAATTATCAATAATTTTTATAAGCGATTCCAAATCTGAGATTTTATTTTATTTGTGTACATACTAATATACATACTGAGTTTTGGTGCAGTTTTTTGGTATAAATTTAAACTTTATTTTAGTATCACTTAACAAAATAAACATGACAGTAAACTTCATTTCAATCGGTATGGATATTTTGGGTTTGGTGCAAACGATCGACAAGCGCCAGGCTGACTGAACCACAGATTAACGACACGTGTACCTTATGCGTGCGCACTGCTCGCACTTACACTAAGCGAAATCTACCCGAAGTCCCTACATACCTACCCTGTATGCTTCTGATAATTTAGTTCCGAATTTTGCCTTATTAAACTCGCCAGAAAGATCCAACTCAATTTTATTAATTGCATCTGTGCACATCGAAAGGTTACTCGTCATCTGATGTGCAATCTATCATTCGTGAAGTCGAGAATTGCGTTTAAAGCAGCCATCCAGTTAATCTGTGGTTCAGTCTGTCTGGCGCTTGTCGATCGTTTGCACCACATCGGGATATTTTAATAAAAAATATATTTTATTTAATGATTTCAAGTGCATTTACTTTTTCATGCATCGTATTACATATATTATATTGGAATTACATCGAAACCATCACACTAATAAAAGTTGAAATTTTAAATTTTCTAGTTGAAATTGCATTTTTATATATGTACATATGTATTTACATACTCTAATATACAGCACCAATTATTTTCAGTCGTGGACGCTCATGATCCACCGATAATATTAGGAAACGAAAGGGAACGAGTTGTAACTGTAGGACATAATATTACTTTACAATGTGTGGGCAAAAAACCACTTACTTGGGACTTGCCACAAAACTGGGAAGGTGAACCTGCCATAAGTATCATAAGTACGTCAGAAAGTGCCGATGATAATTACCCATACGGATTGCTATTGGAATTATTCAGCTTATCAGCAGTAGATGTTGGAAATTATACTTGTCTGTTCAACGAGACCAATGGAGACTACAGTTTGGAAGAGCGCGAAGAAAAGGGAGATGCGGTGAAAGTTTATATTTATGTTGACGGTAAGTTACCTCAGTAAATGTATATCAATTTTTATATTTGTCATCGCAGCAATGCTTGGTTATTATACAAATTAATTATGTTTATTTTTTTTTTAAATATTATTTGAATTTTGTTTTTCGGCATGATTTTTGATAGAATTTGCTTTTTTTGTGCATAGATCCAAATACACTTTTAGTGCCGATGGAGGCAATAATCAGTGGAATCCAATATATGCCATTAACAATACCTTGTAGACCGACAGCTCCGAATGTTCAAGTGAAGTTGTATTATGGCGAAACTGAGGTATATTATAATGTTAAAAAATGTTTGATATTGAAATTGTATTCAATGTTTAACCTGAAGAGGCATGGAAATAATTGAACGTATCTTTTCAGTAGTAGAAATTTATTAGAATTTACAAATAACCAAATATATATATTTGACTGATTTTAATACGCAAAAATTTTTCTTTCCATAATTGGATTAGCATCGCCTGTAAAAATATCATAAACAAATTCTTACAGGTACTTCCTAATAAAATGAATCAAGATAGATTTATAAAGTATGAGAAGCACTCGGGCTTTATCATCCCGGCTGTTGAAATTTCTGATTCAAGTCATGCATTCAATTGCACTGCTTTTCGAGATGGGATTAGTAACTCGGCAGTTTTCTGGCCTTCTATAATACGTATGTTTAACACCTGACTGTCAACATTATTTAGATAACCCTTTACCACACAATGTTGATGAAAAGATAGACGCTAAAAAGTCTTAATATAAACACAAAACGACAGTTGAAACATCGTCAATAGGATAGCGGGGAGGGGGTTCATAAAAATAGTAACTATGTAAAAATATTTAAAATTACAGATTACTTCTGATGTAAAATATGATCCGCAAAACGGGTTTACTATTGTAGTGAATAGTATAGCTGATAATACATACAAGTGTGTATTCATACGTGATACAGAACAAATCGAACATCATATAATAGTGCAATTAGCCTGTAAGTAAGTAAAATGAGTAATGTAACCTTGAATCCAGCTTTGGGTTTCGGATTTCGTATCTTCAAAACTATTCCTGTGCTACATAACATTATTTTTTGTTACCCATTTTGTTTTGTTCTTTTTCTTATTTTCTTGTCTATGTCTTTTTAAATGCATGTGTGGTGTTGTGGTTTACTTAGTGATTACTGCTTATATTTCAAATGTCTTGCTTTTGCTATATGTTTTACCCGCTTTACTAACTAATAATTAAATAGTAGTATTAGACATTGTGTTCAATTACCTTTACCCTTGGAAATTTTATAATCAAAGGAATATAATTACATTATTTATTCAAAAACAACTAAGGTTTATTTTATTAATGGGTTATTAGTGGGTTATTTTATTAATGGGTAGTGTATAATTA
This sequence comes from Arctopsyche grandis, assembly GCF_051622035.1. Taxonomy (NCBI): domain Eukaryota; kingdom Metazoa; phylum Arthropoda; class Insecta; order Trichoptera; family Hydropsychidae; genus Arctopsyche; species Arctopsyche grandis. The sequence goes on along the minus strand of NC_135365.1, from coordinate 11,255,492 downwards.
AATAATATTTTTTTTACAATTAAAATACAGGAGGGTCATTCGTTTATCAGCGTGTATTTCGTTTTCATTTCAAAATTAATTAAATAAAAAAAATGTACACATCTGTAGAAACAGCCACTGTGTTTCAATTATTCCAATTATCAAATAAAAATATATGTACTGTCAAATCTTGATCAATCCTGACTAACTTATCTTCATGTTTGTATTAATATAATATCAAATTTTTCGCGTATTTATTGCGTTTCAAATATTACATATGTATATCATCAAAATGTATTGTAAGTATTTTATTTAATACCTGTCCATATTTTAGACTATACGAATAGTGTTCATAAACCAAGTGTGAGTGATTCTTTCAATGGGAAAACAGCCGTTGACGGTAACATATCGTTGAATTGTAGGATCATTTTGGATAAAGGAATACCATTTCAACTTATATGGAAATATCCAGAAAGCGTATCGGTAAATTAGACACAAAATTTTATTGATAGTAGTATTTAAAGAATTTATTGAATATTTCAATGGCTTGAATTTTAGGCAAAGAGAGTTTTCATTACTAACACAACTAGTAAATACGTTGATGGTCAAAACAATCTACCTCAGATAATGGGAGAAAGTAATTTGACAGTAATTAACGTAACTAGTGGTGATGAAGGTCGTTACACATGTAAAATATTAGACGCAAATAAGCATAAGAGTGAGGAATCAAAAGATATAAAAGTTTTAGGTAATGAGCTACTTACATTCTCATATTTATTTTTAGAATTTTATTTTTCAATAATAAAAATATGAAACATATATTTTATTTACAGAAAAAGGATCATCACATCTTCATTTGGAAGAACGGGCAGGCCACTATAATCCAACAATCCGTGTTGGCAAGATCGCAAAGATGATAGTAAAAATTGATGCATATCCCACACCAGAAATATTTTGGTAAGATTTTAAATAATTTCGTTTTTCATCTATTTTAGTGATTATATGAATGGGAAAGTTAATAAAAAGATACACATGTAATCATCTTCACTTGTTGGAAAAAGTACACTTTATATATCAACGGTACTCCAATTTCCCTGGAGAGTATCGAAGTAAAAGCGGCATAGTCTCATTTTATTTTATCTTTAGGACATACTTATTTATGTATGTACACTTTTAAACGATATAAAATTGAAAAGAATGAGCCCTTCCACTTTAGAGATGAGAAGAATACAATATTATATGTATATAACCATTGTCCAATGATTCTGAGAAGTCATACTCTCAGTTTCCAAGGAGATATTTACTACAAAATAGTTAGAGAATCCTTCTTTTCAAATGGAATGGGAAAAATTTGGAATAGTCCACCAAATATTTCTCTTCTTTATAATATAGTATATTCTTTACTTTTTATAATTGTTTATTTTTTATTTTATTTTTCTCGATTTTGAGTTTTTTTTGCTTTATACTTCATTTCAATTTTTCTTTTTTATCTAATTTGAATTCGTATTTTTATATTATAAATTTTTGTGCAACAAACCTCTCGAGTCCATCGGCTACATATAAATAAAAGAAAACAGGTTCAGTACTTATTACTCTACAATTATAAACATAAAAACGTTTAATAAGTACAGAAACAAACAATTTAATTTAGATGAAATTTTGTCGTTTTAAAAATTGTACAAATGTAAATGCGGAGATATTAGGCAGACATCATCATTATTAACCAGCATATTATTGGTTAGCATATTATGGTTTCGAGCAGAGTGGTATGTTTTCGAGCTGATTTTCCTATCTCTGTCACGGTTTTCAAGTTGTATAATAAAAATACTTCAAAAATTTCTCCATATATGTCTCATAATTCGCATTGTATAATGGCTTGTATTAATCGTATTGTATAATCGGTTGCAATGTTTGATAATGTCGTGTATAATGAAAAATATATAATAATAATTATGTATTTATATATAATTTGCTGTTTCTTGAATTGTATTAGTACATTCGTCGCTTTGGAACGATCTATAAGAATGTAAATATTCAATTGAGTAAAATAAAATAAAAATACGTATGTACATATAATATGTACGCAAGTAAAATATAATATGTATCTTCTTCTTCATGTGCCATGTCCTTCTAGAACGTCGGCAACTAGATGTCCCATTCTTATTTTGTCCATTGCTGCTCGGAATAGTGCTCGGGTGCTGAGGCCGTACCACTGCCGAAGATTCTTTAGCCATGATGTTTTCCGCCTGCTCCGACTGTGTTGGCCTACGATTTTCTCCTGGATTATTAGGCGCAGGAGATCGTATTTTTCGTTCCGCATCACATGGACGAAGTACTCCAATTTACGCCTTTTCCCACTTTTGAGCACCTCGGCATTGGTACGACGCGCCATCCATGAGATTCTCAGCATCCTTCTGTATTTCCACATCTCAAATGCCTCTAGTTTCTTGCATGTGGCATCCGTCGGGGTCCATGCTTCTTTCCCATACAGAAGGATGCTGAAAACGTAGCATCGTAGAAGTCTCAGTTGGAGTGCTATACTGAGATCACGTGTGGTTAGGACTTCAATTTCAAGAATGTAGCTCTTGCTTGCTCCACTCTAACGCGAATTTCCTTTCCACTTTCACACGTTTCACCCAGATAGCACCCAAGATATCTAAAACCATCCACTCTCTCCACCACGCTGTAAATGAGAGCTGACCGTATTGTGCGCCGACTTGCTGAATATCATCCATTTGGTATTTTTTGTATTCAGTTTCAACCCCGCCCTAGAGATATGCACAACAACTGCATCCAGTGTTGCCTGTAAGTCGTTGAAGTTCGTGGTCAGTAGTACTGTATCATCCGCGTACCGAATGTTATTAATTACTGTGACATTTATTGTAATTCTGGAATCCTTCCAAGGCTTCAGCAATAATATTTTCTGAATATAAATTAAACAGTAGCGGTGATAGTACACATCCTTGCCGAACTCCCTTCATTATTCTTACGCTCTCTGTTGTATCAAGTTCGACGCTTACTACGGCCGTCTGATTCCAGTAGAGATTACTAATTAGCCGAATATCTCTTTTGTCTAACCCTATCTGCGATAGTATTTCAATTAGTTTATTGTGTCGTACATTATCAAATGCCATTTCGTAGTCTATGAAACAGGCATATATGTACATCGACGTTCATATCCAGACATCGCTGCGTTAGCACCTGTATACTAAATAATGCTTCTCTTGTACCGAAACCGTTTTTAAAACCAAATTGAGTGTTAGCCATTCTTTCCTCACATTTAATATGTATGTATATACATAAATTGAGCAATTTGATTTTCAGGACCAATAATCAAAATAAACCAATTGCAACAGATAGTCACTCTGGAAAATATTCAGTAAACATCAGTGATTATACGACTGCGTTGCATATAAGAAATATAACACTCGAGGATAGAGGCGTATACCGAGTAGTTGGTAATAGCATAAACATAACCAAAACATTGAACTTCACATTGACTGTCGAATGTACGTTTTTCATATAATACTAATTTGCAGCAATTATGCATATGTGTGTTCAATAATTTGCAACATTTTATTTAATAGCACCTCCAGTAGTAAATCTTGATGCTAAAAAGTTTTACATGCAAGGAACTATAGCAAGCATTCCATGTACCGTGAGAGGCTTTCCTATATCTACGATAAAATGGTATTATCAAGAATGTGTTAACACAGATTCGCAGTGTAAATCTTCCATAACCGAAATTGTAAGTCAATATAATTACATTGCTTTTATCTTAAGACAGCATATTTTATCTCATAATTTACTCTACCAAAAAAGTCAAATAGAAATATCGTCTTTATTGGTAACTAATACAGTTTCAATGTAGAAATATTTTCTTCCTATATGTATATATTTAAAATGAATATTACAAATTTTTTATAATGTTTTATTATGTTCGCAATATATAAGAATTATTACATAAAATTTTAAAAGAAGTTCATGTTTCAAATAGGTGTAAGAATATTATAAAATTGTGTTGTTCTTCAAATTTATATGTGTGTGTTTATATATTTGTTATGTAGAAAAATCAAAATTATACCAACTTCAAAGAAGATGATGTAACAGTGAAAACGATTTTGGGAATGTACATCGATAAACCTGGCACATTGACTTGTTCTGGATATAATAAAATTGGTGAAGCTATTAATGCCAGTTCCGTTGTTTATGCGGCGGAGATAGAAAATGGTTTTGGTATTACAATATCACATACAAATTTGATAGCTGATGGTGACAATGTCTCACTTACATGCATAGCTTCAATATTCACATATCCGAATACAACTCTGAAATGGTATAGAATGCCAGGGAATCAAAAAATCGGTCCAGACATATCAAATGGTAACAGAGATTTAAATTTCATACACATACATTTACAAAGTTTAGTAATAATTATTTCAAAATAAGATTTTTTTAACAAATAAATAAATATATTCACTGATTTGCCGCTTTTTACATATTTACATATATACATATGTATATGCATAAAGATTGTAATTTGAAAATGAGTTTTACCACACTTTGTATTTTTAAATTTTTAAGAATAATCATAATATTTTGCATAAAAATATTTTTTCTATATATATATTTTATTTTTATTTTTTTTAGTATATAATACCAAAAGATATTCCACAAAATATTCAAATAAACTGGTGCTATTAATACCCAATATTTCTAAAAATGAAAGTGGAACATATCAATGCAGAATTGAATCAAATGATACGGAAACGCAAAATGATGTTGAAAAAGATACGATTAAAATAAATGTTAAAGGTAGTAAAAAAAAAATCCGATTTAATGTTAAAATTATTACTTACATTTATTGCTGATGTTTGTCTCACATGCGTATCTATTATAGACCTTGAAAAACCAAATATTGATGTGACAAATATGAACGACAGTGTAGTTCAATTTGCATTGGGTCAACCAAATGTACAATTTGAATGTAAGGCAAGAGGAATTCCGGTGCCTGAAATGGAATGGTATAAGGTAATTTATTATAAGAAAAAATTACATTACAAAAAAACTCACGAACGTTATAAAAGTAATGACATTAACAATATATATATTTTGTAGGATGAAAAACAAATAGTTGAAAGCAATCAAAGAATAAATTTGACTAAAAATGGCACACTATTAGTATTCACACACATTAAAGAAGAGGATGAAGGAAAATATAAATGTGTCGCTAAAAATAGAATAGGATTTTCAGAAAAATACATTCAACTCTCCATAGAACGTAAGTCTGGTTAAAAAAGAAAACCTTATTTTAAAATATTTCTTCACAAAATTTACAATTACATAAAACTTTATTGTAGATGGAAAATTCAAGCTCATGTATCTTATTGTAATTTTGATATTACTTGGGGTTTTCGTTATCCTAATAACTGTTTTACTTTATAAAATAAAGAAAGAAAAAGAAATACGAAATGAACTTCGTAAAATGGGTCTCACGCATTTTGAAGGAGGAGCAACTGAATGTTTAAATCCTGATCTAGGTGTGGATGATCAAGCTGAGCTTTTACCATACGATAAAAAATGGGAATTTCCACGAGAAAAACTGAAATTAGGTATTTAAATAACATATTAAATTCGTATAATAATATTTTTATATAACACATAACAGATGGAAGTCATTTATGGAATATATTGTAATGCATATTATTAGCAATCTGACAATTATATTATTTAGGTAAACAATTGGGCTCCGGTGCTTTTGGAGTTGTAATGAAAGCCACTGCACATGGAATCCTTGTTGAGGAAGAGGCAACAACAGTTGCTGTAAAAATGGTGAAACGTACAGCTGACCACACATTTATCAAAGCTCTGGCTTCAGAATTAAAAATTATGGTCCACCTTGGAAAACATGTAAACGTAGTCAATCTACTCGGAGCTTGTACTAAAAATGTAACAAAACGTAAGAATTTTTTTTTCTACTTACCTTGCTTTCTTATTAGCAATGTATTGATATTAAAGCAATTATTCTTCAATACTGAACATCAAATGTATGTTTTTGTAGTCAAAAAAATGTTAACATATGTACATTTTCACATATTATATTACCACTAAATATATGTATTTATATAAAAAAAAACTTTTACAGGTGAACTACTTGTAATTGTGGAGTATTGCCGTTATGGTAATTTGCACAACTATCTAATACGACATAGAGGAAACTTTATAGATCAAATCGATCCACACTCAGGCAACATTGATTCAAATATTGGCAGTGATGTAATAAATAGAGCTTACTCTGTAAGCAGTAACAAAAGCAGGTATACTGTACTTGTCAGTTTATTAATACATATACATACATACATACGTATGCTTGCTTATTAATTTTAAAGGCTAAATAAATTGCACAAATGCTAGAGTTATGTACTTTACAAAATATTGTGCACTTTTAAGTAATAACTGCAGATTTATCACGGTGCTTTTTATTTATTTGTATCTAACAAAAATCAAATGTTTTGGTGCTGGTTCCTTCTGAAAATTTGGATATAAAAGTGGACTAAAATCGGTGATGCAACCTCTATTATCCAGAAGCAGCTACTCGAGAGAAGATAGCATAATGGACAGTGGTGCTTTGGACACTGCTAATACGGCTATATCGATGGTTCCCACAGGTAAATAAAAGTTTCTATAATATATATAGTGTATATAATTACAAAGTCATATAAAAATAATGATTTTCACTAAATTTATAGGCTATGATGGTATGGTAACGAGTTCAGGAAGTGTACAACCGGAATGGAGATCCAATTACAGAGGAGACTATAACTACAACAAGGACGTTCGACCTATTTCAACACAAGATTTACTTGGATGGTCATTTCAAGTGGCGAGAGGCATGGAATATCTTGCTAACAGAAAAGTATTGCACGGTGATCTAGCTGCTAGGAATATTTTACTAGCTGATAACAATGTTGTGAAGATTTGTGATTTTGGATTGGCGAAAAATATGTATAAAACCGATAATTACAAAAAAAAAGGCGATGTACGTATCATATCTCTACGTAACATACATACATAAAAAAAAAAACAAATATTACATTCAGTTTGTTAACTTAAATTTTCAAAATACTTTAGGGTCCTTTTCCTGTTAAATGGATGGCAGTAGAATCCATAAGAGATAGAATTTTTTCCACTCAATCAGATGTCTGGTCTTACGGTATAGTACTTTGGGAATTGTTTTCATTAGCAAGCACACCATACCCAGGAATGGAACCCGATGAAAAGTTTTATAATAAATTGGTCGAAGGGTATGTATCAAGAGATAAGAAAACCCATATTTACAAATATAATCAATTCAATTGTATTGTATATCATTTTTACTTTTTTAATTTAATTTTTAGATATAGAATGGAAAAACCGAATTATTCAAATAAAAGAATTTATAGCATTATGTTAGAATGTTGGCGTGCTAGGCCAATTCAAAGACCTTCATTTACACAGCTAGCAGAAAAACTAGGAGATTTATTAGAAGATGGAGTGCGTAAGGTATGAAATCGTACCGATATTATCTAAAATGAAACCATAGGGGGGGCTAAGAGGGCTAAGAGGGCTAAGAGGGCTGTACACCCGAAACCTTAATTTTGTTGCCGTTCCTTTCTTCGATATATATATTGAGTGAATGCGACAATATATATCAATATACATATATAGTGAGTGAATGCGACAATATATATTAATATATATATTGAGTGAATGCGACAATATACATATATTTTATTTATTTTTTATTTTTATTTTATTAATTGAAAAATCAACAGACAGGATGTACATAGATATGTATAAAAAAACAAATAGTAAATAAATAATATATGTAACATCCGAGTCCAATAATAGATTTTTACAAAAATGAAAAAGATAAATATAAGGAAAACAAATTAAAAAGTAAAGAATAAAGGCATGACAAAATATGTAGAACATTGCATAATTAAACTATAGTATTAAAATATTTGGAAAAGGTTATAAAATAGAATATAAGAAGAAATTGAAATTTACAAATATAAAACAAATGAAAAAGGTAAATACAAAATAAACAAGTGAAAAGGAAAAGAAGGAAAGCTATAATATGACTAAATAGCACATTACATAACTAAACTAAAGTATAAAAATATTGGAAATAATGGAAAAATAGAATAGGAGAAGAAATGAATCAATCGGTCAAGATTCTCTTGATGTTAGACCTGAATTGATGTAGGGAAATACCAAATAGATCAACCTCATTCAGCTCTCCGTTAAACATACGATAAACGCGCTGCAGATAAAAATATTTTTGGGAATTAGTATTGAAAGGATCAAGTGAAAAGAGTGCAACGCGACTAGAGTACCGAACTGGGATTCTGAAATTAACCTTATTCAATATATCAATATATATATATTGAGTGAATGCGACAATATATATCAATATATATATTGAGTGAACGCGACAGTTGCGCTTCGACCAGATAAAACGTATTTTAAATCGAGAAAATCGAGGTTTCGTATTCTCCTATTTTCTCCTCCGTAACTTTTTTTTTAAAGCGAATGTCAAATAAGCACGCTGGACTCTTTTCGTGGGTGTAAAAAAGAGGCGATTTTATAGATGTTTGGCGGCTCCTAGCTCCTATAAAAAATAGCTAACCAAAAAAATGAAACAGTAGATGCATCCCAATGGTGGATATCTATAGCATATTAAAAAATAATTTCTCTAGTGCCATAATTGAGGAAGGGAGAAGTGTAATACGTTTGTATGGACAAGGCGCTGGTTGTCCAGCCCTCTTAATAGTGTAGCGGCTGCAAATTAATATGTATACAGTAAAATATATACTAAAAATAGTAAAAACTGTCATGATCTGAGGATATAAAGATACATATAAAGGTTTGGCTCCTTTCGCAGCATCCATCAACTATTCGCCGCTGCATGATAAAATTTCCCTAATTCCCAGATTATTTTTATTCATTACATTATATGTAGATATTCATAAATAGTTGTGTATTATTTCGAGTCAATATTATCATATATTAAGTTGTGCAAAAAATAGTCAAGGAACGAGGAAAGAATAATGGTTCGACTTCACGTGGTTGCTGATAGTGGAAACCAGAACTTTATAGACAATCTTATATGTATGTATATTTGTATTTTGGTATTAAAATTTATATTTTTCCGTTTTGCAGCATTATATAGACTTGAATGATCCATACGTGGACATGAATAATAGATGGTTGGCTGAAAGTGGACAAAATGATTTCCTTTCCATGATGTGTGCACCGGATTATGGAAATTTGACATCAGCAAATCAAAAGCACGACTATGTGAACGAGCCTTTTGGAGGACCTACTAGTGTTAATCCCATGTCACCAGATGATACTGGTGAGATATAAATACATATTGCAGATTTATATTTGTATAATTTTAATTTATATTCACATGTGATACATTTTAGATGCTGAAGGATATTTGTGCATGAGTCCAGCAAAAAACGGTGTAGTCAGCAAGGAATCGCAAATATTTAATTTCTCACAAATCAATAGTGAGTCAGATAACCAAAATAACGAGTGGGTTCCTATGCTCACGAACGAAAATCAGATTCAGAGGCCTAGATCAGATTCCGGTATTGTATCAAAGCCTGGATCGCCAAACGTAGATGGAAACAGTGAAGAATTAGGCGAAACTAGTTTTTCAAATCCCACGTACAAGCCAACTTTGAAATCGATTGATAAAAAATATCCTGACGATTTGCTGATAGTGAATGACAATTACATTGACATGTCTCATAAAGATAGTGGTTTTTGCGACAATGTTGTGATCGACGAAAATATAAGTGCATTTTCCAATCCGTCATACGTTACTATGAATACAAATTGTGAAAAGCCGTTTACAAATATTTTTAACAATGTTGATGTTGTAACATAAATTAAAATCTGATATATATTTATATTTATGATTCGTACTTCAACAAATTCTCAAATAATCATATATATATATATATATATATATATATATATATATATATATATATATATATATATATATATATATATATATATATATATATATATATATATATATATATATATATATATAATAATATATAGTAAAATTATCTTGCATTTAAACAATAAGGATACTCGAAATACTACGTTATTCAATTATAATAAGGTTTTTAATACTTCTTCCTTTTTATTAAAATATTGAGAAATGTTCAAATTAATTTTATGATTTTACTTTTTTTGCTTAATATATTTAAATGAACTTATATAATAATATTATAAAAAAATTACATATATATGTATGTACATATATAAGATAAAGATATGACTAGTATAAAATATATTACAGAATTTACTGAAAAAGTGATTACGAACAGTCTAATTAGTTTAATTTATATTCAATTATAAAATTTAGTTACATATAGTACTATAATTGTTTTATATAATATTCTAAAGCTTTATTTACCTCTGACAAGTACTTGTACAATTTAAACAAAAATTGCCGTGCATTTTCTAGTGTTGTGACGAGTGAAACGGACCACCGGAAAATAGACGAATCGTTGAAGTACTTGTAAATGTTTGTTCAGTCAATGTTGGTGTTTAGCCGAATAGCAAAACGAGTTGCTCGACCAAATACTCGCCAGGTGTAAATAGGGCTTTAATGTGCCATAATGTACAATGTATGTATGTATTGATACTTAGTAATTAAAAACTGCAAATAAAACTTTTTTTATTAAACACAAAATATTATAGGTTAAAATAAAATAAGAATATTATCTTATTGAATCATGTATTTGAACATTTTTGTGTTGTCTTTGAAAATGTACTGCAAATATTTTACTTTTGTATCACCACTAATATGTAAGATGAATTAAAGTTGCTTCTTTCAATGTTTATAAAATTGATCTCATTTACTATTGTTTGTTGAAGTATAACTTTGAAGAAAAAACAAATCGCAAATGATTAAAACATAATACAAATTGTGCAAAGTTATTGCATGTAAATACATACATGTATATTATACAGTATACATGCATACAAACATGTATATTGCATTGAGAAAATAATAAATATAATTTGAACTTTTTTGTATAAATGATACTGGAATACACTGGTGATATTTATGTAATTCAATTGCATATTGTTTTATTTATTTTTACTTTACTTTAAATTATTATTATATTTAAATTTGAATAAAATATACAATTATGTTTTATTTATAGCAGACCAGAACAGTTGAATTATTATAAAAGGCATTTATTCATTTTGATAGAATATGGAACATCATGAATTGTGGTATAGTTTTTCGCTTTTTTGTGTTCCACAATTTTTTTGACAATTTCTTTTTTATATTTCTCCCAAGATCTATTCTTTTGAAATCTTTCGTGAGCTCCTTCAGTTGTAGGATTTTTTTTTTCTAAAAAATGTTTCACTCTTCCCCAAATATTTGAATAATTTTTTTGCCATAATAAATATTTAGGTAAGAGCATGCACATAACTTTGTTTACAGCAATTATTCTTCTATTGTTTGCTAATTGCTCTAAATTAAAACATCCCCCGTGTTTATCAAACATATTTGCATGAAATGAGTTTTAACAGCAGATGATTCTTGATAATTATCTCCAGCAACTTTTACAATATCTGAGCTCTTAATTGAAGCATTGCAAATGTTACTTTTCTGATAGTAGTACAAAATTCACATAGTTACATACAAAGTATATGTTATATTGGGTTTGAATTTCATTTTCATTTATTAACTTCAAATGATAAAATTGTAATAGACACCTTTCTGTCTGTTAAACTTATCGTCTCTATTAGGCAACATTGTCTAGAAAGGACAAAATAAGCGAAATTGAAAAGTCCTATACCGTCTCCCAAAATTGTTTCATGTGGTGTATATATTTTTATTTTTCCTTTGGAACATCCTTCTTTTATCTCAGCCTTAATAGTGATAACAATTATTTAATGTGTGTTTATTAGAAATGCCATTTACGTATATTGCCTACCTACCAAGTTTAATTTTGAAAAATAAGTATAATTAATCAAGCCTCATTTTAGATTGTCATATTCATTTTGAATAGTTAAATTTATAATAATAGTTTCTGTGAGAAATTTACCGAAGAAAAAATTGATCAATCAATGTAAATTTGGTTGCTACAACACAAGTTCTGTTTACTGTATGTTTGCCAGATGAAAAATATACATATGTTACAATAAATTGGTTATAATAGTCAAAATAAGAAATATCATAGTAAATATTATAATCTGAATTATATATTATTAATAATAGCCGCACTTCGATAGTAAATCTGTTAAATTTAAACTCGTAACGGATATTGTGTTTGGGGTCGGTCCAGGGAGATTCTCACATATGTAGGAATGTATGTATGTACGTACATATGCATACCAGTGGTGTGCGGTGGAAACGTGTTTTTATCGTACACTGAGTGGTATGGGACATCATGTACCCTTGGCTTCCCGCTGTGCACAAGCAGAATGAATATTTTTGGGAAGTCGCACGTGTACGCATATCCATATGCAACCGAACCAATATGCAAAGTTTCTCCTACATTTCTTCAAGTATGGGATTCACCGTTATCGATCACTGTCAAGCAAGGATAAAATATCACTGAAAACACTCCAGGGGGTGATTTTTGAGACTGTGTGCCATGAATATGGGCTAGGGATGCTATGTTTTTTTCACACGTTTAAAATTATTGTTACGTACACCGCATAAGTGCAATTGGATTAGGCCGAGTAGCATCCCAGAGACTGTGTGACCGTTATAATTGGTTTCGAGGATTATCTCCAGGCTTAACAATGAGATACCCCCGAATGCACTTAGGGGGGTAGCGGTAACTCGGGCGCATTCCGGTAGAGTTCTCAGAGCCGACAGCGGTAGCGTGGGACCGACTTGCGTGGCACATCTAGTAGGTGAACATAACAATAGGTAAACAAACCGGACGTGTAAGATGTCCTGAGAGACCTATCCGTTATAAGGCGGTACTTAGGCGATTTCAAGACATTCTGGACGGAGCACTGCCAGTGCGTGTATCTCCTTAATCACCAATAAATGCTGTGACATGACTTTGGCCTTTTACTCGGATCCTCCACCCACCCCTACGCAACAGTATCTAAAAAAACACGTACCACGTCTCACTAAGTGTGATTTCGTCCTTCGGTGTGCGATAGAAACAAATAAATTTCCACCGCACGTCAATGATGCATACATACATATATGCACTGCTTTATCATTTTATTAAATAAAATACTATTCAAATATCATTTGAATCAAATTTAAAGCAGATTTCTTATGCCACGCAGCACATGACAAATTAAACATAATTTATCTTAATTTAAAAATAAAAACTGATGCTAAAACGCCATTCCAATACGTCAGTACTGCTTATATCTAAACTTGCGTCTTGTCATTCATGAACAATCAGAATAGTTTCAAACGCTGCAAAAATCTCAATGTTTTTTTTATGTATTTCGCATTTATCACAAAAAATTATTCATGGTTGAATCGAGACTGCGTAAAATATGGTGTTTTATTTCCATTTGAATATACATACACAACTGTGATGATTCTAAAAACACAAAAATATTCAACAAGTCTGTAAGCTTTATTAGTTTTAGAATCATATATTTATCTTATACATACATATGTACTACCACTAACATCTCTCTTCTCTTATTATCTTCGAATCGGGATCCAAATACTAACACCCATCTTATTAAGAACTCTTCTCCCTTAAAGTTTCGTTGGACCACTTCACCAATCTTTTATCTATAGACCTTTTATACATATATTCTACCCAGGGCTGTCGAGAGGGGAGGGAAGTTGGGGTTAAAGTTCTAGGGCCCGGACTACTTGAGGGGCCCCGTTTTGGAACGTTCGACTGATCGACATTGATATTTTAAATTATTCTACATAAAAATACATATATTTCTTTAATGATAAATGTTTATTATTTTTCGATCCGCGCATTCTTTGTGTAAATGTGAAATCGTACCTGTCATATCATACTTTCTTATTCGATTATTTCAAAATATAGCATTTTTCTAATAGTTCTGATGGAGTTTTCGCGTATAATAAATATATATCTATAAGATTTTTTTTGGTTTGTCATAAAGTATGCAATTATTTTTCCAGAGCCCGGGATTCCTCTCGGCGGCCCTGATTCTACCCAATTGTCTCTGAATGCAGAGACTAACGTCTGCTATTGATACTTTTCGTCAAAATTAAACGCTTGTTTTGTCAAAATTTGAAGAGGAAAATTGATTTAAACTTCTGTTATCATACGAAATTTAATAATAGTAATAATAATGTAAACCACTCATATCCGGTACTGATTACAAAAACTGGCTAACACGTTAATCTTTCAATTTAAAGTGAAAAAGGGTCAATTTTAAATAAAAAACGATCAATTTGAAATAAAAAGGGTCAATTTGGAATGAAAAACATGCGATTATCTACATAAGAAAATAGCGTATAATCGCAAGGACTGTGTATCGTGACACAATAGTACTAGATTATACAATCAATTTGTTGCATTTAAAATATATTAAAAAGAGAATTACAATCTCCAAATTGGAATGAAAAAAATAGCTGTAGAAAAATGGGTAGCTAAATTTTCACAAATAAAAATTTCCCGAACAATATAAAGATTCATATCGCATGTGCGAGTATATTTTTCCATACTCGTTAATGGACTTTCAATGAACTGTTGAAAGAAATAGACTTTCTATAGATATAGTTGAAAGTACTTGCATTGAAAACTATGATTTCAATTGTTGCCAAATGTATGATTATGTACATAAAAATAAATTAGTCTTTCAGAAGGCCAAATCTAATGAAAAATATACAAATTGATGTTTAAAATTGTTTTTAGTTTATTTTTGACAGTTGCCTATATTTTCGTTTATTTTTGACTGTTCTTGTTCCAATTAATGTTAAAATTTGTTGATTTTATTTTCATATTTAATATATAATTTTGAAAGAGACTTTGTAATGGTTACAGCGATGGTTTGTCTTTTTCTATTTTTCTAAATTACTAAATTAATGCAATTAGATTGTGTAATTTCAACTAATGATTATAATCAATTTATTCTAGAAATAAGATGGGAAATGACCTGTGCTTTTCTGACTATTATGACACATGGAGCACTCATCTATGCAGCTCTTAAGGTTTAATTCAATTTTGTATTATATTTATTATTAAAATTTTACAAAATATTGTTATTGTAATAATTTTGAAATGTTCTTTTCTATTTCAGAATTCAAAGCTAATGTTGGTTCCATGGCTGCTATCGGTTGGATTGGGATCACACAAAGTTTCTATGATGACATGGGAATGGGGGACGGGGGGGGGGGGGTTTGGTAGGCCGCCGGATTCTGGTTATATATAATTTCGAAAGAGACTTTGTATGTAAGAAACATTGGTTGGGAACTTCGTAAACAAGTCAAAGAAAAAAACAAATGAATATTTACTATTAGATTCGCCATGTTTAAGCTGTTTATATTATAAATACTGAGCGAAGCCGGGTAAAACAACTAGTTTAATATAAATTAAAATCAAGTAGAAGCTATGTATGTATGTACATGGCAGCCCAAGCGAGCCAAAATCTCGGGGAGAGGAATAAACTAAGTGGTCTATGAATATTGTTGATTTTTTTTCGGGTAGGGGGGGGGGTCGCGGTTTGACTTGGAAAAAATCTGGCAACCCTAGCTATGTAGTATTTCCCGAAATGACAACAGAAATACAGGAAACTTTCCCACAAACAAACAGAAACACGCTGTTATCACAGTTCTGCAATTCATATGTACTCCAACACTTGACAAGTACGGTCGAATCACTTCAACGGTTCCGATCGTCGGGTTTAAAGATGTCAAAAACGGAAAATATGAACATTTGGGAATGTTTGAAAATGTGGATAGCACAATATCAACTCAATAGGCAACGACAAGGGAAAACTCGACGCGAGATGGAAAACTTCAGGGTTTTTCTCGCGTTCCCCCTCGTCATCAGTTTGGCGTCGGTGTGTGTCGCCAAGCAAGGTGAGATTCAATATTTTGTCTACTGATTTTGCTATGGAATACTTTTAATTTTGATTGCTCTTTTCAGAAATTGACAAGCTTGATATATTCACTACATGTGCTTGATATTTTCACTATATGTATACACTAACATTTTAGCCCTCTTTAGATAAATACATACATATGTACATAGTAATAGCGCTCGTTTTACGCGCGTCATGTGAACTTTCTATTAGTCAGACATTGGTTGACTCATATGTATCTCTGAATTTTAAACAAGATTATTATTTACAATCAATTTATTAGTTTCACTCAGAGGTGGGTCGTGACATTAAAAAAACAGTTGGGACACGAAGAGGCTACAGTCGCCCCTTGTTATATTTATTTTAACATTTTATGCAAAGAAAATGACTTTTTTAACAAATTACACTGAGCAACAAAAAATCACTTTTTTGAGTTACCAGAGCAGAGAATAACCAATCTTTACTAAGTTTGAGTCTCCTTTACGAGATATGAGCGTTTAAAAAAATGCGCACTTTTTACAGATTTTTGGCTTTTGCGGTCTTTAATTCAAAATTTAGTATTGCTGTGCTCAAAATGAGTATTGGAATCAATAGTCAGATGTTTTTTCTATTGATTGTGATTTTTTATTGTTTTAAAATACTTATAATTAATTTTCTAGTGAATTTTAAAAGTCAAAAATATATTTATTTTTACAGATTTTTTCTCTGTGCTATTTTGCATTTGTTTGGTAAGTTTTTTATTTCACCACATTTATAAGGATTGGTTTTCTATCTCCATATTTTTATTTTTATCAAAGCGTACTAACTCGAGCGGTAATTTCTAAGAAAGACTTTCGTTCAGTTTCCGTGAGCATACACCAGAATCGTTGGTGCAAGCGGGACGGCAAGCGAGAGTCCGCCACTTACGCGCGTAAGTGGGGGACTTGCCATCTCGCTTGAGAGACCCAAACAATAAAAATCATTATCATATTCGAATTCAGTAAGTCAAATTAGTAAAGATTGGTTAGTCTCCGTTCTGGTAATTTTTTTTGTTGTTCAGTGTTATGGACTTCGTTCTTAAGTTTTCTATAAAACCAAAAATTTGATTAACCCTTTTTAGTGCTGACGTCTTTTCTGTTGAAAGCCCACCACTCTGAAAATTTCGCCAACATTTCTAATTAGAATTATGTAGAAATCCAATAGAAAGCAGGTATAAAAATTGTAGCTAATCCAAACAAACCCTAGATAACTACCGCCGAGGATTTCGAGTTTTGTTAAGGTGTGTTTAGACCAGAGAAATGTTATTATATTAATAGAAGTGGCTTTAGGCGTCATATTGTTGTCAAGTGACGATTGTCCACAGACAATCCTAAATAATTTTAGCATCAGTCGTATGTGATGCTTGGTGCCCGACGTATGTCCGATAAAAACTTCTCTGTTTGCTTATATTACTCGCAAGATGGGCAAGCATCGGTAAAAATTGCACAATGCATTCAAAAACATACAATAAACCAAATGGGATACATTTTTATAAGTAAATTGATTCGATTGTATTCGGTGCGTTGTAGCGTATTTATAGAGATGTACCGCGTAATATTGACAACAATTATTTATTCGTAAGGGCCCTTCTATTATTATTAGATTTCTCTGGCTTAGACTCTCTAATATATCTTGCAACAATATAAAATAAACAAAAAAAGTCTATTAATGAAAATTCGCATGGAAACCTTCTTCGCTTTCAAATACGCACCAATCAAAGTTTTTTTTCGGCGGAAATATCCCTGCAGCGACCAATTTCTGAAGAATCGATATTGTTAATTTAAAAATTCAATATTAAATCCATCAATTTTATAAAATAAAAACTATTAAACCTCTTTTCTTTTCGATGTTTGAAAGCATTTGACGCACAATGAACAAAGGCGTACCCTTAGCAGGTATATTACGGGTTGTTTGTACCTAAGTCTGTTTTATTTTCAATATATACAAGATAACTGTATTTTGTACATAGTTTAAAAGAATTACGTTTTTTTACCAATATGCAGAAGAAATAACTAAGATAAAGTTACAAATAACGAAGTGATGATTAGAACAAACACGTATGTCGCAAAATTCACAAGCGTTCCGTTTTATGTGACTGCTGGTGTATGATAAGTTGATTTATATAACAGTAAACTTAATGTCAATCATTATGAATATTTGCATAAAACGTAGTAATCAAGTCATTTCAAGTGCATTCATCTTCTCATACATCGTATTAACCATAATCTTAAATCACACTCATAAGAGTTGACATTGTTAATTTTGTATTATTTTTAATACACACATGTGTATGTATACTAATATATAGCATCAAATTATTTTCAGTCGTGGTCACTCTCGATCCACCAATAATATTAGCAAATGAAAGTGAACAAGTTGTAATCGTGGGACATAATATTACTCTACAATGCGTGGGGAAAAAACCAATTACTTGGGTCTTGCCACAAAACAAGAAAAGCGACCCCGCTATAAATATCATACGTACTACAGAAAGTGTCAATGATAATTACCGATACGGATTGATATTGGAATTGTTTAACCTATCAGCAGTAGATGTTGGAAATTATACTTGTCTGTTCAACGAGACCAATGGAGACTACAGTTTGGAAGAGCGCGAAGAAAAGGGAGATGCGGTGAAAGTTTATATTTATGTTGACGGTAAGTTACCTCAGTAAATTTATATCAATTTTTATATTTGTCATCGCAGCAATGCTTGGTTATTATACAAATTAATTATGTTTATTTTTTTTTTTAAATATTATTTGAATTTTGTTTTTCGGCATGATTTTTGATAGAATTTGCTTTTTTTGTGCATAGATCCAAATACACTTTTAGTGCCGATGGAGGCATTAATCATTGGAATCCAATATATGCCATTAACAATACCTTGTAGACCGACGGCTCCAAATGTTCAAGTGAGGCTATACAATTACAGCACAGAGGTATATTGTATTGTTAAAAAATATTTCATATTGAAATCGTATACACGGCAACTTAAGAGCGAAAACACACAGCGATGAACAGCACATTGTGTGCATGACAGCCCACTGTGGGTGGTCTCCTACATTTCTTCAAATATGGGATACACCGTTATCGATCACTGTAAAGCAAGGATAAATACAAGAATACAAATTTACCGAAAATACCCCATTTTTTACGTGCCACGTGCACCGCTGTGTGTTTTCACCCTAAAGAAGCATGGCATATTAGTACTTATTAGCAGGGGCGGCTCGTGACTTTAAAACAGTTGGGGCACGAGGAAGATAAAGCCCCCCTTACATATTTATTTTTTTCCAAAAAAATTAACTTATTATATGTTTAGTAAAATTTAATGCAAGGAAATTGGCTTTTTTCAACAAATAATCGGCTTTGTTCATTGTGTGTTCTGAATAAGCAAAAATGTGATTAATAAAAAATATTTAATGATAAAATTGTCATATTGTGATTGACAATTTACGCATACTTTGCAAAATTTAGTTGAAATGTCGATAAACGTTGACGGAGTCGTGTATTTTTCGAATCGTATAGAGCAGTGGTTTCCAACCTTTTTTGATTCAGTACCACTTGGTGGTAGATAGCGCTAAATTGTACCACCATATAAAAATGATTGTATTTCATGAAATTTGTTTTTGCAAGTTTAATAATTATATATAGTATTTGCATGGTAAGGAATGTGAAGACAGGATACACGCAATATGTAGATCTGTTTTGGTAAGAAACTTTGTGGAAAAAATGTTATTTGCGGAGTCACAATTATAATATGCTCAAAGTTTAATATATTTATCTATTTTGTCATACTTCTATTATTGATAAATGGTTTTAATAAAAACCATTTATCGCTAATAAGCTGTATTTCAGAAATCTGTTCATATTCTTCACTAATACCTAGCCAAAAATTAATAACCTTAATTATTTCGAATTTAGTTTTTAAATGCTATAATTTGAAAGTTCAATCAAGTTCTCCTTTTCCTTGGTAGCTGTCCGAAAATTTTCATTATCAAAGGGGTTTGAAATCCAATTGTTTGCTTCTTAAGGTTTGGGGAAGCATTGCGTAAAAGACGATTTTATCCCTTTTAAATGTTCAATTATTTTTTCACGTATATCCCGAGACTATTCTTGTTTTCAGATAAGAAATTATGTAAAGTTTCAAATACTTCAGTTAGATCATTTTCGATACATATGTAGACTCTAAAATCAAAATTTTCTAATCATACTTTCAATTTTATCTGAAACATTAAAGATCATTATCGAGTTGTTTTCAAGTGTCAAATTCAAGTAATTTATTTATTGGAGCGCTAACGCGGTAAATTTAAAAATGCACTCCAAAATCCATGCCGGATCTCAGGAAAACGTATCGATTGCCAGATTTTCGATCATCAACTGTACATTTTGACGTTGACGATGACTAACTAAGAAAATGTTTATTAATTATATAAAAAATATTTCAATTTTATGAAGTCCTGCAAGTCCGCCATTACTGATTTTTTTTCGCATACCACCAACCATCAACTGCGTACCACAGGTTGGGAACCGCTGGTATAGAGAATATAGACGACCGGGGCTGGCGTATTCTGCACCAAAGAGACTTTTATGCAGCCAATTAAAAGCGACGTTCTGTATGTATGTATGTATGTATATGGTAATATAGATTTTTTTTCTTTGCTTCGACTGTCTGTCTACACTCCACACACGGTACCACAGGTGCCAGAGTACCAGGTAAGCTGAAGCTGACGAACACGGGACCACGGCTAATGAGCGACTGTCCCGAACTGAATTATGAACCGGTTCTGCTCACCGCGTGGTCAGCAGAATAAACAAACATTTTGTTGACTCTTAAAGAGACACCAATAATATACAAAATTTATTTTCTTTTTTGGTTAGGAGAAATGTATGTGGGGTAGTGCCCCGGTTGCCCTTAAATACGAGCCGCCACTGTTTATTAGTATTCACACACGTTGAAAGACAATCATGACAATAAATATTTATATTTTTGATTGATTATAATATGAATACATTTTCTTGGCGTAATTGGATTAGCATCGCCTGTCAAAAAGTTATGAAAAATTCTTATAGATACTTCCTAATGACAAGAGTCAAGATAGATTTATAAAATATGAGAAGCACTCGGGCTTTATCATCCCGGCTATTGAAATGTCTGATGCAAATGATATATTCAATTGTACTGCTTTTCGAGATGGGATTAGTAGCAGTACTGATTTCTGGCTCTCTATATCATGTACGTATGGTTACCACATGACTTTCAACACTATTCTGTTAACCCTTTATCACACAATGTTGATGAAATGGTATGCGTTAATGATTTTTTTATATAAATACATAACCATAATTGAAATATCGTAAAATGAAAGTGAGGGGGGGGAGACGTTCATAAAAAAATAGTGATAATGTAAAAATATTTAATATTACAGATTACTTCTGATGTAAAATATGACCCGCAAAAAGGGTTTACTATTGTAGTGAATAGTATCTGAATATGTGAGTATGTGAATACACACTCAATTCTCATGTTTACGCTGTTTTCTGATCCTTTGGCTCGCACAAATATGTTGGCAACGTTTCCAATATCTAGAGCGATATACTGCTCAATCGGGTTGCTGGTGAAATTGACATGTAAGCTGCGCTGAACTGGTTGAGTGGTCGTGGAGCAACGTCCGTGGTTGATACTATCAATTATAAATGTCAAACACGGATGTTTTATATGCCATTATTTGTGTTATGATCGTGTGATTGGCCACAGTGACGCGGTAGAATACTCTATAATGTCACTGTGGATAATATTGTTACGTATACTAAAAAGAGCCGCCGAGTAATTGCGATCGGATTAGGCCGGGTAGCGTCCTGAGAGATCGTGAGACCGGTGTAAGTGGTTTTAAGGATTAGCGATAAGCTAAGTGCATGTAGGCTAAACAATGGCGACCGAGTTGGCTGGTATTGGTCCTTTCGCAGAATTGACCTGTACCGTGGGAGCGAATGTCGGGGGAAGACATATCCGTACGTGACCATAACAATAGGTAAACAAATTAGACGTCGAAGATGTCATTCTGGACTGAGCAGTGACAGTGTATCTCCTTAAACATCAATAAATGCTGTGAAACGACTGTTGGCCTTTTACTTGGATCCTCCACCCACCCTTACGCAACAATATGTTTAAAATTAAATAAAATTCATATCGAGCAACTAACTTGTAATTGTGCAATTAATTTGTAAGTAAATAAAATGAGTAATGTAACCTTGAATATATCTTCAGGTTTCTAAACTATATATTACTATTTCCGTGCTATATAATATTATTTGTTTTGTTTTCTTTTTATTTTTATTATTATATACCTCTTCTTAGCTTGCAAACGATTTGGTCGTGTGACAAAGTTTGGGTTTTTATCCGATCGTTTTCAAACTTTGCCATTTTGCTCAGTTTCGTCATCAATATATGTAAGTGGAAGTGTAATCCGCCATTACGATGGTGAAATAATCGTAATAGACACGTTTGAAAATACTGCATCGTTTTACACGGTGAAGTTTATCTGTCACATTCATCATTGACATCGGTAGTTTCATTACTTTTCGCCCTGCCATATCACTGTCAGATTTTAATTGTTTAAACGCCTATAACATGCATACATATAGCATCGAAATCAATCTATTGTACGTATTTAATACCTGTGTATAATACTTTTAGATTATACTAAAAGTGTTCATAAACCAAGTGTAAGTGATTCTTTCAATGGGAAAACAGCCATTGACGGTAAAATATCACTGAATTGTAGGGTCATTGTGGACAAAAGAATAGCATATCAACTTGTATGGAAATATCCAGAAAACGTATTGGTAAAATAGACAACAATTTCAATGATCAAAGTATTTAAAGATTTACTTAGATATTTTAATGGCTTGAATTTTAGGCAAACAGAATTTTCATTACTAACACAACTAGTAAATACGATGATCTACCCCGGATTACGGGAGAAAGTAATTTGACAGTAATTAATGTAACTCGTGGTGATGAAGGTCGTTACACATGTAAAATGTTAGACGCAAATAATCGTAATAGTGAAGAATCAAAATATATAAAAGTTTTAGGTAATGAACTACATTCCCGTATTTATTTTTAGATTATTTTTTTTCAATAACAAAAATATAAAACATATATTTTATTTACAGAAAAAGGGTCATCATATCTCCATTTAGAAGAACGGGCAGGCCACTATAATCCAACAATTCGTGTTGGTGGAATGGCAAAGATGATAGTAAAAATTGATGCCTATCCCATACCAAAAATATTTTGGTAAGATTTTAAATAATTACATTTTTCTTCTATTTTAGTGATTATATGAATGGTTAATGTTGTAAGGCAGGGAAGGTATGTTGACCGTATTCCGGCCTAACGAAACACATGCTGTGTAGTTAGTAAGAGGATCGTTTATTTTTGTTCAATTGTTACAATTGTTATTGTATGTACGAAGAGGTTGAGTTTCGGAGAAGTGAGCTGGTTGAACTCCAGAGGTTCACTCTGGTATTTGGAGCTGGTGCGTCGCTTTATATACGTTCTGGCTTGAAGCGTGCCGTGTGCAGATGCTTTGTCTTCTTCTTCAAGACACGTGTTTTCGAGGCACGTGTCTTCGGTACACGTGTGGTTTATAGCTATGGGGTCAGCGCCAGGACGTCGTTCGTTTGAGAATGGGGTCGTGTGCCACGCGTAAACGCTTGACACGTGTTTACGGTTGCCTGATGACATCACTGTTGGGTTTCGTACGTTTTACGATCGAGTGATGAACTTTTTCTTCTGGAATGGTCGAAGGGGTCGTTGCCCTCGAGTTATGCATGTTTATACAGGATCGATGATGAGATCACTGGTTTTGATTCGTAATAGCACAAGTCGTGCTATATTCCTACAATGTAATAAAAAGATTCACATGTACATTATAATTACCTTCACTTAAAAATAAAGTATTTTTTGAATATTCCAATAGAGTTCCAATTGGTCCTCCGAGTGTCCAAGAATCCTCTCCGATTATAAAAACGAAAATTTTTAATAAATAAAATAGCACACGATATGCGGTAAATGAAATTTTATTGTACATATTAAACAAATTGATTTTCACAATACAGGACCAATAATCAAAATAGACGAATTGCAACCGATATTCACTCTGGAAAGTATTCAATAAACATCAGTGATTATACGACTGCTTTGCATATAAGAAATATAACACTCGAAGATAGAGGCGTATACCAAGTAGTTGGTAATAGCCTAAAAATAGCAAAAACATTGAACTTCACATTGACTGTCGAATGTACGTTTTTCATATTAAACTAATTGCAGCAATTATGCATACATATTTGTGTTCAATAATTTGCAAAATTTTATTTAACAGCACCACCAGTAGTAAACCTTGATGCAAAAAAGTTTTACATGCAAGGAACTATAGCAAGCATTGCATGTACCGTGAGAGGCTTTCCTATATCTACGATAAAATGGTATTATCAAGAATGTGTTAACACAGATTCGCAGTGTAAATCTTCCATAACCGAAATTGTAAGTCAATATAATTACATTGCTTTTATCTTAAGACAGCATATTTTATCTCATCATTTACTCTACCAAAAAAGTCAAATAGAAATATCGTCTTTATTGGTAACTAATACAATTTCAATGTAGAAATATTTTCTTCCTATATGAATATATTTAAAATGAATATTACAAAATTGTTATAATGTTTTATTATGTTCGTAATATATAAGAATTATTACATAAAATTTTAAAAGAAGTTCATGTTTCAAATAGGTGTAAGAATATTATAAAATTGTGTTCTTCAAATTTATATTTGTTATGTAGAAAAATCAAAATTATACCAACTTCAAAGAAGATGATGTAACAGTGAAAACGATTTTGGGAATGTACATCGATAAACCCGGCACATTGACTTGTTCTGGATATAATAAAATCGGTGAAGCTATTAATGCCAGTTCCATTGTTTATGCGGCCGAGATAGAAAATGGTTTTGGCATTACAATATCACATAAAAAATTGATAGTTGATGGTGACAATGTCTCACTTACATGCATAGCTTCAATATTCATATATCCGAATACAACTCTGAAATGGTATAGAATGCCAGGAAATCAACAAATCGGTCCAGACATATCAAATGGTAACCGTGATCTAAATTCCAAACATGTAGTACATACATATACAAAGTTTAGTAATGATTATTTTAAAAAAAAAAGGTTTTTTAACAAATAAATAAATATATTCACTGATTTGGTGCTTTTTACATATTTATATACCCGTAAAGATTGCAATTTGAAAATCAGTTTTACCACACTTTGTATTTTTAAATTTTTAAGAATAATCACAATATTTTGCATAAAAACATTTTAATTTTAATTTATTTTTTAGTATATAACACCAATCGATATTCCACAAAATATTCAAATAAACTGGTGTTATTAATACCCAATATTTCTAAAAATGAAAGTGTAACATATCAATGCAGAATTGAATCAAATGATACAGAAACGAAAAATGATGTTGAAAAAGATACGATTACAATAAATGTTAAAGGTAGGAAAAAAAATTTCATTTTTTCAGATTTATTGTTAAAGGTATTACTTATACATTTATTTCTGTTGTTTGTCTCACTTACGTGTCTATTATAGACCTTGAAAAACCAAACATTGATGTGACAAATATGAACGACAGCGTAGTTCAATTTGCATTGGGTCAACCAAATGTACATTTTGAATGTAAAGCAAGAGGAATTCCGGTGCCTGAAATGGAATGGTATAAGGTAATTTATTATAAGAAAAAAATCCATTATAAAAACTCACGAACGTTATAAAAGTAATGACATTTTGGTCACCAATTTAGTATGCGGGACAGATGTGTTGACCGTGTCCCGGTCTAAGAAAACACCGTTTGTGTTTGTAAGAGGATCATTTATTTTTGTTCAATTTTTACAATGGTTATTGTATGTACGAAGAGGTTGAGCTTCGGAGAAGTGATATGGTTGAACTCCAGAGGTTCACTCTGGTGTTGGGAGCCGGTGCATCGCTTTATATACGTTCTGGCTTGAAGCGTGCTGCGTGTAAATGCTTTGTCTTCGTTTCCAGGACACGTACGTTAGAGACACGTGTTGACCTATTTTCGAGGCACGTGCTCGGTACACGTGTGGTTTATAGCTATGGAGTCACCGCCAGGACGTCGTTCATTTATATATATATATATATATATATATATATATATATATATATATATATATATATATATATATATATATATATATCATGATGAGATCACTGGTTTTGATTCGTAATAGCACAAGTAGTGCTATATTCCTACAACATTATTAATATATATATATATATATATATATATATATATATATATATATATATATATATATATATTGTAGGATGAAAAACAAATAGTTGAAAGCAATCAAAGAATAAATTTGACTAAAAATGGCACACTATTAGTATTCACACACATTAAAGAAGAAGATGAAGGAAAATTTAAATGTGTCGCTAAAAATAGAATAGGATTTTCAGAAAAATACATTCAACTCTCCATAGAACGTAAGTCTGGTTAAAAAAAACCTAATTTTAAAATATTTGTACACAAAATTTACAATTAAATAAATCTTTATTGTAGATGGAAAATCCAAGCTCATATATATTATTGCAATTTTAATATTACTTGGGGTTTTCGTTATCCTAATAACTGTTTTACTTTATAAAATAAAGAAAGAAAAAGAAATACGAAGTGAACTTCGTAAAATGGGTCTCACGCATTTTGAAGGAGGAGCAACTGAATGTTTAAATCCTGATCTAGGTGTGGATGATCAAGCTGAGCTTTTACCATACGATAAAAAATGGGAATTTCCACGAGAAAAACTGAAATTAGGTATTTAAATAACATATTAAATTCGTATAATAATATTTTTATATATCACATAACAAATGGAAGTCATTTATGGAATTTATTGTAATGCATATTATTAGCAATCTGACAAGTATATTATTTAGGTAAACAGTTAGGCTCCGGTGCTTTTGGAGTTGTAATGAAAGCCACTGCACATGGAATCCTTGTTGAGGAAGAAGCAACAACAGTTGCTGTAAAAATGGTGAAACGTACAGCTGACCACACATTTATCAAAGCTCTGGCTTCAGAATTAAAAATTATGGTCCACCTTGGAAAACATGTAAACGTAGTCAATCTACTCGGTGCTTGTACTAAAAATGTAACAAAACGTAAGAATTTTTTTCTATATACTTTGCTTTCTTATTAGAAATGTATTTATATTATAAAGCAATTATTCTTCAATACTGAACATCAAATATATATTTTTGTAGGTAACAAAATGTTAACATATATACATTTACATATTATATTACCATTAAATATATGTATTTATATAAAAAAAATACTTTTACAGGTGAACTACTTGTAATTGTGGAGTATTGCCGTTATGGTAATTTGCACAACTATCTAATACGACATAGAGAAAACTTTATAGATCAAATCAATCTACATTATGGCAACATTGATTCTAATATTGGCAATAATGTAGTAAATAAGGCTTACTCTCAACACAGTAACCAAAGCAGGTATGTTGTAATCTTCAGTTTATTAATATTGTTGGGTAGAGGTGAGTTCAGGATCCAAATGAAAGGCCAAAGTCATTTCATACTATTTCTTCAACGATTCAGGATGTCCACACGGAACTGCTGCTCACTCCAGAATAACTGGTCTACCGTGTGTACCTCCTTATAAAGGACTTTTTGCACAGCATTGCCTATCTGATCCGTGTTTCTATTGTCTAGGCACGTAAAAGTCTACCCTGACACATCTATTTTGTACGCAAGAATTCGCCCAGGTCTATGAGAACTCCAGCGTATCCTTTGTTCGGGCACTTATTGAGACTAAGCCGGGATGGGATATCTATTGTACACCAACGAATCATATTTGACTGGATATTATCTCTCGTATTCTCATATTACAATATATTATATACATATATACTAGATACAATGGCCGTAACCAGGATTTTTTTAGGGGGATAGAAACACAGGCACCAATCCCTCCCCCTCCCTCCAAGCGTTTATAAAAAAATGAAACTTTTTATAAGCTTGTAAGGCAGGGAAGGTATGTTGACCGTATCCCGGCCTAACGAAACACATGTTGTGTAGTTTGTAAGAGGATCGTTTATTTTTGTTCAATTGTTACAATGGTTATTGTATGTACGAAGAGGTTGAGCTTCGGAGCAGTGAGCTGGTTGAGCTCCAGAGGTTCACTCTGGTGTTGGGAGCTGGTGCGTCGCTTTATATACGTTCTGGCTTGAAGCGTGCCGTGGGCAGATGCTTTGTCTTCGTTTTCAGGACACGTGTCTTAGGGACACGTGTTGACCTGTTTTCGAGGCGCGTGTTTGATAGCTATGGGGTCAGTGCCAGGACGTCGTTCATTTGAGAATGTGGTCGTGTGTCACGTGTAAACGCTTGCCACGTATTTACGTGTGCCACGTGTTATGTCTTTCAAGCATGTGTTGCGGTGGCCTGATGACATCACTGTTGGGTTTCGTTCGTTTTACGATCGAGCGATGAACTCTTTCTTCTGGAATGGTCGAAGGGGACGTTGCCCTTGAGTTATGCATGTTTGTACAGGATCGATGATGAGATCACTGGTTTTAATTCGTAATAGCACAAGTCGTGCTATATTCCTAAAGGCTTTTTTTTCATTCAGACGTGTGTATTTAATATGTTCTTCAACATGTAACTTTTATAAAATTTAGCAGAAAGAAAACTGAAGCTTCTTTGGGATTTAAAAACGAAAACAATAAAATTTACCGAAAATATAATATTCTTTATATTTTGCATGACTCATTTGAGTTCGAAAATTACAAGAACTTTATTCTATATTTTTAAGCGAATGAACCATTCATACCCTTAGTTAGTTCTCATAAATAAATTGTATAATTTTTAACTACGGCCGCGATACATATGTTCATATGCTTGCTTATTAACTTTAAAACTCTAAATTTAAAATAAATTGCAGTTAGACATTGAGTGTTAGAGCATGACCAATA
Source organism: Arctopsyche grandis (assembly GCF_051622035.1). Taxonomy (NCBI): domain Eukaryota; kingdom Metazoa; phylum Arthropoda; class Insecta; order Trichoptera; family Hydropsychidae; genus Arctopsyche; species Arctopsyche grandis. The sequence goes on along the minus strand of NC_135365.1, from coordinate 11,226,309 downwards.
AAAAATATTGTGCAGATTTAAATTACAGCCACAGTCTTATCACTGCTATTTTATTTATTTGTATCTAACAATAGTCAAATGTTTTGGTGCTGGTTCCTTCTAAAAATTTGGATATAAAAGTGGACTAAAATCAGTGGTGCAACCTTTACTACCCAGAAACAGCTTCTTAAGAGAAGATAGCAAAATGGACAGTGCTACTTTGAACATTGCTAATACGGCCATAGCGATGGTCCCCACAGGTAATGAAATCTTTCTATATATGTATATCATATATATATATATATATATATATATATATATATATATATATATATATATATATATATATATATATTGTAAATAATTAAAAAAGCCATAATTAGAGGTCGGAATCTGAAGGGGCCGGAAACGTGCCGCCTATTGTTCCATTGTTGTAAATCCTCTGTAAAAAAGGTTCGGAAAACCTTTAACAATGCATTTACAATCTTTGAACAATAAACAGCCCCTTCAGATTCCGGGCTCTAATCATAATAATGATTTTTACCAATTTCTTAGGTTATTATGGCATGATAAAGAGTTCGGGAAGTGTACAATTGGAATGTAGATCCAATTACAGCGGAGACTATAACTACAACAAAGACGTTCTACCTATTTCAACACAAGATTTACTCGAATGGTCGTTTCAAGTGGCGAGAGGCATGGAATATCTTGCTAAAAGAAAAGTATTGCACGGTGATCTAGCTGCTAGGAATATTTTACTAGCTGATAACAATGTTGTGAAGATATGTGACTTTGGATTGGCGAAAAATATGTATAAAACTGATCATTATAAAAAAAAAGGCAAAGTACGTATCATATTTCTATGTAGCATGTACATAAAACAAAAACAAATACATATCACATTAGGTTTGTAAATCTCCGAAATACTTTAGAGTCTTCTTCCGGTTAAATGGATGGCAGTAGAATCAATAAGAGATGGAATATTTTCCACTCAATCAGATGTCTGGTCTTACGGCATAGTACTTTGGGAATTGTTTTCATTAGCAATCACACCATATCCAGGAATGGAACCAGATGAAAAGTTTTATAATAAACTGTTCGAAGGGTATGTATCAAAAAATTAGACAACTCATATTTACAAATATAATCAATTCAATTATACTGAATAAAATTTTTCTTTTATTTTTTTAGATATAGAATGGAAAAACCGAATTATTCAAATAAAAGAATTTATAGCATTATGTTAGAGTGTTGGCGTGCTAGACCAATTCAAAGACCTTCATTTACACAGCTAGTAGAAAAATTAGGAGATTTATTAGAAGATGGAGTGCGTAAGGTATTAAATCGTAACATATGTATGATATGAAACTATATGTGACATATGAAACTATATGTAACATATGAAACTATATATAACATATGAAACTATATGTAACATATGAAATTATATGTAACATATGAAACTATATGTAACATATGAAACTATATGTAACATATGAAACTATATGTAACATATGAAACTATAATGTATGGAGTAGTATCATTTTTATTAAACTGTCATGCTGCAAGGAAGATAAATAGGTCTGGTTCATTTTGAAGAGCCAATTTATTGGTCACCGCCATAGATATAAAATACCATAGATACGCCCTTACACTCTAAGCCGATCACCCTGTTGGACCATACACACACAAAAAAAAGTAGAGATCATGCACACTCTCTCTCAGTAGCTAGTTAGCTTCTAAGTAGCAAGCTCGATTGACATTTTTCGAAAATGCCAACGTGTTCAGTGAAATTGTGTTACAATTACTCAAGAAAACATAAAAAGGCGGATGGCATCACATATCATAAGTAAGAATTCGTATATAATGTCTTCAATTATAGTATTATTTTAACACATAATGAAATATCGGCGTGATGTATGTACTGATGGAACAGCGGTCGACAACCTGGGTGTCACTAAATGCATGCGTATATCTTGTTGGCACTGAAGGAAATTCAGAAATCGACATTAAGTTTAAAACTACAAACAATGAACTAAATATTAAAGTGTCAGCTTTAAGATTGATCCTTGTGGAAGTTACTAATGTTTAGATATTGTAATAGTTAATGATGGTTTTATTATAGTAACATACATTTGTAGTTTAATATAGTGTGTATAGCTAAATATTTTTTTCTTAATATGGCTTTATTAGTTTGGTTTACTGTCACGCGGAGTGTCCAATAAAATAAAGCTATAAATAAAATAAAACTTCAGTGCATGTACATAAACTGGTTGCTGACCACTGCCGACCGCTGCGTCGACCTTTTTTTTCACCACTTCCCCGCTAGTTAAACCCCCGCACCCCTCAGTTAGTGGCGACAAGATCTCCAACGAAATTTGTATGTAATGGCATATCTAGGTTATTCTACATCTATGGTCACCGCTATATAATACAATTTCCCTCATTCCGAGATCGTTTTTTACATAGGTATGGTATTTCAGGTCAATATTATAGTATACATATTAAGTTTTGCAAGAAAAAGTCAAGGAAGAGGAAAGATTTACAGTGCGTTGATTTATATTTATTTATACTGGTTGTTGAAAGTGGAAACCAGAACTTTATATACATATGTACCATTATATGTACATACAGATATGTATATTTGCATTTTGCAGCATTTTATAGACTTGAATGATACGTACGTGGACATGAACAAAAAATGGTTGGCTGAAAGTGGACAAAATGATTTCCTTTCCATGATGTGTGCACCGGATTATGGAAATTTGACTTCAGCAAATCAAAAACGCAACTATTTAAATGAACCTTTTGGAGTACTTGCTAGAATAAATCCCATGTCAACAGATGATACCGGTGAGATATAAATGCGAAAATTAAAAACACATACATTTGTGGATTTATATTTGCATAACTATTTTAGATGCGGAAGGATATTTGTGCCTGAGCCCAGAGGAAACCATCAACAAGGGATCTCAAATATTTAACTTCTCACAAATAAATAATAAGTCTGATAATGATAGTGAGTGGGTTTCTATGTCTATGAACCGAAATCAGATTCAGAGACTTAGATCAGATTCCGGTATTGTATCAGGGTCCAGATCACCAAATTTGGATGGAAATATTGACGAATTAGGCGAAACTACTACCAGTGCGATATGAATACAAAAATTATAAATACATATGTATTTGCAGATTTATAATTACATAATTCTAATTTGTATTCGTCTATAATACATTTTAGATGCTGAAGAATATTTGTGCAAGAGTCCATCGAAAAACGGTGTCATCAACAAGAGATCTCAAATATTTAATTTCTCACAAATCAACAGTGAGTCTGGTGACCATTATAACGAGTGGATTCCTATGCTTACGAACCAAAATCAGATTCAGAGGCCTAGATCAGATTCTGGTACTGTATCAAAGTCCGGATTGCCAAACGTGGATGGAAATAGTGATAAATTATGCGAAACTAGTTTTTCAAATCCCACTTAAAAGCTAATAGAACAGTACAGTACTCGTCCTAGTGTTAGGACGAGTGAAATGATTTGAAATATATCAGGTAGATAGATAGATAGTACATACATAGGAGTACTGTACTCGCTGATATACTAGATACATATGTATATCTGAATGGGCAACCTGGTGCAAGTGCAAATTCAGTTTGTGTTCACCAGATGTAAATAGGACTATAATGTACAAATATGTATGTATTTTTCTACACACACATATATATATATATATATATATATATATATATATATATATATATATATATATATATATATATACATTTGTCTTCGGTACACGTGTGGTTAATAGCTATGGGGTCAGCGCCAGGACGTCGTTCATTTGAGAATGGGGTCATATCCCACGCGTAAACGACTTTTTAGGACAAGTGTTAAAGTTTCCTGATGACATCACTGTTAGGTTTCGTTCGTTTTACGATCGAGCGATGAACTCTTTCTTCTGGAATGGTCGAAGGGGACGTTGCCCTTGAGTTATGCATGTTTTTACGGGAGCGACGATGATTGGTGTGATATGTATGAGATCACAGGTTTTGATTCGTAATAGCACAATTTGTACTAGATTCCTACAAATGTATATAAATTAAAGTTGCTTATTTCAATGTTTATAAAATTGATCTCATTTACTATTGTTTGTTAAAGTATAACATTGAAAAAAAAGAAATCGCAAATGATTACAACATAATACAAATTATGCAAAGTACATATGTACATATAACATACATACATATATGTATGTATATTGCAATGAAAAATTAAATATAACTTGTAATTTGTTTGTGTAAATGATACTGGAATACACTGGTGATATTTATGTAATTCAATTGCATATTGTTTTATTTGTTTTTACTTTACTTTAAATTATTATTTTATTTAAATTTGAATAAAATATACAATTATGTTTTATTTATAGCAGACCAGAACAGTTGAATTATTATAAAAGGCATTTATTCATTTTGATAGAATATGGAACATCATGAATTGAGGTATAGTTTTTCGCTTTTTTGTGTTCCACAATTTTTTTGACAATTTCTTTTTTATATTTCTCCCAAGATCTATTCTTTTGAAATCTTTCGCGAGCTTCTTCAGTTGTAGGAATTTTTTTCTCTAAAAAATGTTTCACTCTTCCCCAAATATTTGAATAATTCTTTTGCCATAACCAATATTTAGGTAAGAGCATACACATAACTTTGTCCACAGCAATTATTATTCTATTGTCTGCTAATTGTTCTAAATTAAAACATCCGCCTGTGTTTATCAAACATATTTGCATGAAATGAGTTTTAACAGCAGATGATTCTTGATAATTATCTCCAGCAACTTTTACAATATCTGAGCTCTTAATTGAAGCATTGCAAATGATAGTTTTCTGAAAGTAGTACAAAATTCACATAGTTACATATGTATATGTTATATTGGGTTTGAATTTCATTTTCATATATTAACTTCAAATGATAAAATTGTAATAGACACCTTTCTGTCTGTTAAATGTATCGTCTCTATCAGGCAACATTGTCCAGAAAGGACAAAATAAGCGAAATTGAAAAGTCCTATACCGTCTCCCAAAATTGTTTCATGTGGTGTATAAACTTTTATTTTTCCTATGGAACATCCTTCTTTTATCTCAGCCTTAATAGTTATAGAAATTATTCAATGTGTGTTTATTAGAAATGCCATTTATGTTTATTTGCCTACCTACCTCATTTAATTTTGCAAAGTAAGTAAAATTAATTAAGCCACTTTTTAGATTGTCATATTCATTTTGCATAGTAAAATTTATAATTAAAATGTCTGAGAAATTCACCGAAGAAAAAATTGATCAATCAACGTAAATTTGGTTGCTACAACACAATTTTTGTTTACTGTATGTTTGCCAGATGAAAAATATACATATGTTACAGTTGTATTAAATTGGTTATTATAATAATCAAAATAACAAAAATATATCTGAATCAATTACATATTATTAATAATAGCCGCACTTCGATAGTAAATCTGTTAAATGTAACCATTAGAAAAAATTGAAAAATCATTAGAAAAAATTAAAGCACTGCAGAAATCACTATATGCCAAACAAAATATTCATGGTTGAATCATGACTAGCAAACGTGGTGTTTTATTTACGTTTGAAAATATACAATCAGGGTTTTTAAAAAAAAGCGATAGAACTCACTTCTTGTTAGGGTTGCCACCCCTATAGTTCTTTTCTTTCTTTCACTTTTTGTTAGAACAATTAAATTATTTTTTAGGGTGATCACTTCCAAGATATTAACCGTTAGCCCACGGCCGTCTTCTATGGAAGCTTTGGGCGACAAGTCTGTAGCGTGGCTGTCTTTCATAGAATTTCTGAACTTTGCACAGGATTTTGAGGCTTATATGCGCCTATTTCAACTGTTTTAAGGTTCAAAATTGGTTGAATATATTACTGAGTTGAATGCCATCTATTCAATTTGCTTAAAATGAATATATACCAGTCAAAAATTTGTTTTTTATGGAACCATACTGAAACCTCGTTTATGTGACGTCACGTCTTCATACAATTATGAAGAATGATTATTTGACAATTAATCCAAAACTACGAGATATATTATGTATTTTATTGTTTAAAATAATACTTTGTGTTAATTAACATATCTGGTTGCTTGAGTAAATATTAAAATCTGTATTTAAGGTCGAAAACTCGATTGCCAAATTCGCGAAAAAGGTGCCGCGTACAGGGCTTGTTCGCTATATTTGTTGCCGCGGGCAAAGGGTTAATCCAAATAAAGAATAAAACACTAGTTTTATATTTGTAAATCCTTTCATTTTCAGGAGACTCGGACCCGACGATAAAATCACCATCATAAAAAATCTTAATTTTTTTTAATAATTGATATAATAGTTTTTCGATTGAGATAATTATTTTTTAGTCAGATTCTCTTAAAGTAAAAAAAACCCCTATATAAAAAATTTAATAAAAAAATAAATAATTGTAAGCAATAATCCATAATAACTTGTTGTAAGTGATGACTTGTGAAATAAAAAGGCATGTTACAAACATGCGAAATTTATAGTGAGTTAAAATTTTTTTATAAAATTATCACCATATATTATCATGATGTTTACATAAATATATAAAATACAATAAAAATTAATTAACAATTATATTTTTATGATTACAGTTACGTATAGTCCAATAGAAAGTCAATGACTGTTTCTATATTTTTTCAACAATGTCATGACGTCCATTCGAAAATTGAATTTGTCATCATCAGACAGTTTCCGAATGAACGGAAGAATAGAATAAAAGAAAGATTCTTCTTCGTCTCGTGAATTTCCACCATTTTCTATCGGCACTTCATATACATTGGATTTTACGTTCGCTTGGCAATCTTCTGGCAGCTTTTCTTCGGACACACTACAATTTTCAATTTTACTCGCATCTTCACTTATAGAATGTTCACTCGATTTAACATCGCACGAGTCGTCCGAGTCTGCTATCATCTAAAAAATTTCTGTGTCTTCATCTAAAAACGGGCTAACTTTGAGCTTTTTTTCCGGTATTTGCTCGAGTGTATCGTCATTATTGTCCAGATGTGGGGCATCGATAGCCTTAACATCACTCTTTAACAAAAATTTTAAATGATCGTAGTATACATAGGGACGTCTTGTCGGTGGGCCGTGTTTAACAGTTCTCATGAAACTTGCTCTAATGTAATTCCATTTTGTCATTATACATTCACCTATAACATAAGATTAAAATATGTATACTGGATGAAGTATCGTATCTGGGGTCGGGTATTTGCGATAAAATTTTGCTCATACCTATTTCTTTTTGATCTAGTCGGTTCATCTTGTCAAAATTTGGTTCAAAGTGGGTATAAATAGCCTTCCAGTCATGTTCTCTGGCCTCTTTATTTCTATATTCGTGAGCTGATCTATTCCAGAGATTCGGTTTGCTTTCAATCTGCTTGAACAATTCTTTTACATCGTATGGAAAAAACTCCATTTTCTCATCACGACATCTCTGAATTACAACAGAACTGAACAGGTCTATGCGATCTTGACGATCATCAATACGAATTATGAAATGATCAGACACAGATTTCAGTCTGGTTAGAAAACTCGAAGGACAATCTGCTCGAAAAGTTACGTCAAAGAAGGCCAGACAATAACATAATAAACAGACATGACGTGACCTCAGACCTGCATTTGATTACTCTTAGATATAGCCCAAAGATTCATATACACGACCAGGTATTTGGTTTTCCCATATTCGAATGTTGATCAATAAAACTTATCTCCGGTCTACAATTTCACAAAATAGACTTTCCAGTTTTGAAACTCTATCTACTGAAAATGATATCGTTGAAAATCTTGATTTTTCAGCTTTAATTATAGATTTTGTTGAAAGAATGGTTTGAAAAGTTCACTTCTGAATTATCATTTTATTTATTTATTTTTAACTCCACCTGGGGTTGAGAAATCTTGTTAACTACTTTCCTGCCGGTCCCAAGTCCGGAAAAAGAGGATAGTAACCCATTTTTTTTAAAAAATTCTAGGGGCGCTTAGAAAAAATTGCCCTGCGCTGCAAACGATTGTAAACCAAGCGGGCGCATACTCATTTCGCTGCATGATCATTTCATAGTTTTGTCTCGGTTTTTGCCATTTTAAACTTGCCAGAAAGATCCAACTCAATTTTAAGTATTGCCAATCATCAATGTACATCGAAATGTCATCTGCGCAACCCCATGAATATCTCTTGTTTCGTACATGCTGAAATTCAAACAGTTAAAATGCAATCGAAATCAGCATGCAGCCGGGTGGTTTGTAATCATTTGCAGCAAACCTAAAAATTGCCCAAGGGCGCCATAGGCTATGTTTACACTACCGATATCTACACCCGATCCACCCGATATTTAGGAATTTTTCCATAACCAGTTCCTAAATAGCAACCACGGGTTGCAACATGGGAACTGGATATGGAAAATTCCTAAATATTGGGTGGATCGGGTGTAGATATCGGTAGTGTTAACGATGCCATATGGTGTAAGGGGGTCTACCTCACGAGACCGAAAGTGAAACGCCCGAAAACGCAAATATCGGAAGGCAAAGATCAAAAATCGAAAGATCTTAAGTCGAAAGATAAAAAAAAGGGTGCATTGTAAACGGTACTATGTATATAGAATGCGGTGGCCATTATATATACATAAAGTGTATATATAAAGGTGGCCATTATATATGTATAAAGTGGCCACTATATATGTAAATATACATAAAGGTGGCCATTATATAATATATGTGTAAATTGGCATGCGGTGAAATTATCTCTCTTTTTGTCATACAGCCTTGTTTAATGTGCGCGCGCAGAATACGGGAGGAAAAGTCTGTTCCTCTTGTTCCTGTTGTATCCTGCTCGCGCAAATTAAGTGAGGATGTACGACGGGGGGAGAGACCCTTTTTTATCTTTCGACTTAAGATCTTTCGATTTTCGATCTTTGCCTTCCGGTATTTGCGTTTTCGGGCGTTTCACATTCGGGCCCGTGAGGTAGACCCGGTGTAAGGCTGGCACTGTCTTCAAGCGTGAGCCGGGTTCGTAGGAACGCACCGAACATGCTTTTCTCTGGCCCTGCCTTATTTGATCATTCATTCTCATCATGCATATTATATTTGTGATTAAATTTTTACCTCAAATATTTGATTTTTGTAGTGTCATACTGCATTAATTTAAATTTATAATAACTTAAAATCGAAAATGAATAATTGTTTTGCATATTTTATTAGGACGTACTGAGAGACGTTACGGCCAAACGCAAAGAGCGGTGTCACTGTCGCTTGTCGTTTATCGTCCGCTACTCTTCGCTCCAGCGCTGTCATTCTCGTCTAAAATGGTTCGTCTTTTAATATATATATATCGATTTAACATTAAATACGCGTGTTAACTAACGTGATGCGTTTTCTTCAGGATATGGAACCGTCTCTGAAGTCGAACTCGGAGCAGATCAGCGGCGAGTTGGAGTTGCCTGACCGCATGACTTACGGCATCCCTTCTAATAAGCACAAATTGTCTCACGCTCACCCGCTAGAAGCTTCCGAATCGAACGTAAGCCAACCGACACTTTTTCAATATTTATAACTTCTAATTAACTATGGAACGGGCAACGGCAGTAATAGTATACCAAGTCAGACCGCACTGAAGTTGAGATACCTGGAACACTCGAATGAGTGGTCAAAACTCTTAGTATCAAAAGTAAATACTGTATACTCCATCCGGATCCTTGATCCCGATCCCATACAATACTTTTTGATTTAGTTATTATATCGTACTAATGATATTCAGAAGGTGTAGTTATCAATCAAAGTAGTCATGATGTTAGGTTCCAGTCTGTATAATCTGTAGATTTATTTTGATTATTTTTCCAGTACATGAAAAGTCAACAGCAGTTGAATTTCCACATGCTTCAGAGAGTCCAAGGAATTCATGCTCCTTTAAAATTGAAAATGGAACAAAAAATCGTTAAAAAGGTGACAGAAGACTTGTTTTTAAGATTTTTTTTTAAATTTAATTTCATTTCCATGATCGAATTGAATTACATTTTTTTTTCGCAGATTGGAAGGTTGCCGTTTTTGGAAAGTTCAAATGCTCTCTTTGATTCTCTAACTGGCAGAGACTTGGATATTGGATTCGAAGACATTTACAATACGATGGAGTTCAGAGAGCACTTGTATCAGCCTCATGCAGTTATGGAAAAATCCCTCGGATTATTGTAATCAATATAAGATCCATAAAATATCTCTAATTTTAACATACATTATTCATTAATAATAATAATAAAAAGTCTTTTGTAAACGATGTTTTATTTATTTATAGTAGTTTTGGACCATTGTGGCTTTACAGGAAGAACCTAATGCGCCACAATGGCCTACATTTGATTTAGAAAAACAGAAAAATAAAATACATAAAATAAAAAGCAAAAATGCAAAAGCAGAAAAACATGATAAAATGAAAAAATAAAAAAAAAAACAGAAAACAAGAAAAATAATAAATGTAAAAATCAAAAATGAAATCCAAAAATCACATTCTTAGTTTCATATTAACAAAAGAAATATAGTAAATAAAAATGTACATTAGGAGAAATAAAAAGAAAAAGTAACATAAAAAAAACAATATATAAATAAAAATAAAATCATAGTGAGGCCCAAATAATTTATATTATTTATTAAGAGATTACTATGCTTAAAATTCTCAAACGGCATATCTTTTTCACCTCGTTGATTCCGGTGACCGCTTCTTCATCGATGGAGTTGTTCAATCTTTTCGACAATTGTTCGGCTATTGTACTCGCCGTATTCTCACGTGCACATATTATAAAAGGAAAACCAAACTTGTCAACGTACCTGAAATTCAAATTTTAATCAACACTCGTTCATGATTTATATGCAAACCATTTAAAAACGCTCACCGTGCGTTGAGAGTATTGAATTCTCCTTTTGTGCTTTCGTCTAATGCATTGAGTTTTGCCGCTTTCTGCTCTTCGGTAGATTCTTTGGTCAGTTCACCTTTATCGGCTTGTTTACCGGCCAGAATTGGATGTAGACGTAGCACTTTCAACTTATCTGTAATTAGAGTAATTCATCTTCAAAACTTGTTGATGTTGATTAATTTTTGCATCATCATTGGGGACGAAAAACTGCATGATTTTTAATACCGGACGGTATCAAATCTTGATAACTAAGATACATATATTAGATATTATTACACTACACTGACCTTCGATGGAGATGTTTTCCAAATGATCGCTAAATGCTTTACATAGTGTTTCCACGTCTTTAAAAGGTCTGCTTGAAAAGACTGCCTTGGCTGCATCGTTGTACGACTCGACTACGTTGCTGAAGATGTTGACGAAATTTTCAATGTCGATTGTATTTACTTCATCAATGTTCAATTTGGCCATGACGATTTTTTCCTGATTGCTGTTTGCACAAAATAAATTACTAATGTAATGAAGTAAGACAAAGACACTTGTAGAATACGTATTTGTATACATAGGTTATCAAATGTTAGATAAAGTGTGCAGTGTTGACAACAATAAAAATTATTATCGGATGAATAGTGTTTTTATAAAAAAAAAAATTGTCTAGATTGTAATTGTAGATCTGATCAAGCTCGAGACATTATTAATAATATCCTTACAGGACAGTTAGCATGCCCGATACAGATGCCCTTTTTGAATTGAGCTCTTCACAATAACTGTTTTAGATTTATTAATTGTGATCTTACACTTCAAGAGTATTATAATAAATATATTACTTGGTTTAGTTGAACTTTTAACCGGTTGACAGCAGTCAATTTGAGTGTACTCAATAACATTCACAACAGGTTTGTTAGTTTGTACCAATCGTTTTATATTTATTCGATATTGCGCAATATACAACAGATATAATATGTACTTTTTATTATGTATATTAAAATATTCGCTTAGTATAAAGTTGAATATTATTATTTTTTAGAAATATATGGAAACAAGTAGAGAGTTTTGGTATTATCACATAAATATAAATAAACAATTTACTGCTGAGAAATTTTGTTGGCGCTTTGAGATATTAATTTTATAATGTTTATAAAAATATACAATAGTATTTGTATTAGATATTATTTAAATATTACATTTTTTTTTTTACATATGAAATATTGTGCAATAAATTTAGTTGCATTCATATTATCAATAGATGGCAGTAAATATTATATTTTAGTATACAAAAAGTTTTAATATATTTTTTTTATTTTTCAATAGATGTCTCGCATACAAATATCAAATCAAAATTTTAATAAACAATTGAAGCCGATTTAATTCATATAATTTTATTATCGGCTATTTATTTTAATTAACTTCGATCAACTAACTTTATCATGCATTTAACTCGTTTTGGATCAATTGTATCATTTTTAATTTTGATTACTTAAAATTTATATTTAGTGATATCACACCATGAAGAATAGTATATACCCTTTACATATACATATATTTAGATTACTAGATTAATCATTTATCTACATACATTTATGTTCGAAACGAAGCAACTAATAAAAGTTTCAATCGCTAAATTATCACTGAATATAAATTTATGATTTCGAAAGTGAAACAATTATCGTAGACCGTTGACGTCTAAATTGTTTATTAAATTTTTGACTGCGGTAAACCACTGCAGTATAAAATAACACATTTTTTTAAACACACCTACCACTACAGAAACATATACTTGGTTATTAACAAATTAATTTGCACATACAAATGTATAATAGAAGCGTACTGCCAGAAACTGGACGATAGATATGTTAATCATTCAAAACATTATCTAATACTGGATGGACTCCTATTCAGTTATTATTTATTCCTACGTATCCTATGAGTCCTTAGGTTAATCATCCAAAGTCTATTTGGATTTCCTCGTTTTTCTATAAGTATCTCTTTTATGAGTGCCATTTAAGCACTTGCCTTTTCCATGCATCTTTAATATTATTGCTGTGTTTATGATCCTCTCTAATTATTCCAGATATATATGAGCCATTATATTTGAAAGTGGCGGTAATCCAATTTTCAATTCCAAAAACACTATTTATGTTTGACTACACAAATTGTTATCATTTCTTTTAATTAGATAACTACAGAATCTCGGAAAAGCAGAATAAACGTATTAAAGGCTACCAGTATTTTTAAATATTGTTAAACGTAAAACATCATATTTAATGTTTTGTGAGATATTTTTCGAAGTGAAGAAAGTGGATTCATGCCACTTTCAATTATTACGGCTTATATAATATTTCGAATAATGAGAGATGTCTAAATTCTAACATTATGGTAAATAGGATTTTGAGCTCTTTTTCCTATTATGCTGTACATTAACATTAGAATAATATAATACTATGATTACTAACCAAATAAAATAAAATTGTAAAATAGAAAATGATCAGTAGATCAGTAGCTATTACAATAGATATAAGATGTATCGTGAACATAATTTCGTAATAATAAAAAGCATTTAAAAATCAAAATTCTAACATTCGATGTCCAAGTTGGTAAAACGCATATATTTGAAGCTTTCTTCCTTTAATAACCAATATTTGATTGAAAACTATGTACATATGTATGTACATATGAATTTTCATATAGATTTATACACTTTAGTTTCCGGAAATGTATCATCTTCTACCGTGGTGTATTATTGCATTATGAAGAAGACATATTGGAATATGGAAACGGAAATGATTTGTGTCTATTTGCAATTTGATGATGCTTATATATATTGTTCGAAACTGTCTCAATTAAGAGGAAAACTAGTTTCAGAGAAAATCGGATACAGTTTTTCGACTTTTAACATAGTTTGAGCTTGCAATCACGCTTTACTATAGATTTATCATTAGGTCATCGACTTTAGATAGTCTTTGATTAATATTATGTATTAGATGTATTATGAGCATTTATAAGAATTGTAAATAGGTTTTTGAGCTCTTTTTCCTATTATGCTGTAGATTAACATTAGAATAATATAATACTATGATTACTAACCAAATTAAATTAAATTGTAAAATAGAAAATGATCAGTAGATCAGTAGCTATTAAAATAGATATAAGATGTATTGTGAACATAATTTCGTAATAATAAAAAGCATTTAAAAATGAAAATCAAACTATAGATTTATCGTACTGCCTGTTTAGTAATATAGTTTAGACAAATGATATAAGCAAAAACGTCGGCAGAAGTTTTATTACAACTAGAATTCAACAAAGGGATCGATGGTATACCTAATCTCAAAGTGGTAGGTATACCGGGCGAAAATAAGTACCGAAACACCCGCCAAAGGGAAGACCAAAACGACCCGTCCCAAAAATAATGGAAAGATCAAAAAAACAATACAAAAGATATATTTTAAAGCCGGTCAAGACCATGAGAGTGGTGCTGTAAAGATGTACAAGAAACGTGTCCAAACTAGGAGGGGTGTTTTTAATGAGGGGCGGCCGTTCGAAACTCCTTCTTGGAAACATTATATACGAGTTTCCAACATTACTGGGTATAGTCGGCGTCACTTTGTTATCTCCGGTGTTGGGCCGAAAAAAAAACATACATATATAACTTGGTAGATGGACGGTCAGTAAATTGAAGATTTTATTATTGGGCAACACACACACACGATCTGAGCTGGCCAATCGACAGCGTTTCGGCCAATCTCGCCGAACCAGTATTCATCACATTTTTTTTCTAAATCTACCTGCTCCGATTTTATGTATACAAGTATCGTATGATACAAATCGGGGCGTATTATTTGACGTCTCAATTCCTTATTGGGTCGACTTCGAATACGATTTCCTCACTAGTTCTATTGTATCCAACACGTATAAGGTACAATGTGTGCCCAAAAATACAGTCAACGTATGTAGGTACAAACCAGAGAAATGTAATATTGATTGAAGTGGCTTTAGATGTTCTTTTGTTGTCAAGTGACATTCTGTCCACGGACAGATCTAAATAATTTTAGCATCAGTCGTATTTGACGCTTGGTGCTCGACGTATGTCCGATAAAAACTTCTCTGTTTGTTTATATTACTCGCAAGATGGCCAAGCATCGGTAAAAATTGCACAATACATTCAAAAACACACAATTAACAACATGGGATACATTTTTATAAGTAAATTGATCCGATTGTATTCCGTGCGATGTAGCGTATTTATAGAGACGTACCGCGTAAAATTGACAACAACTATTTATTCGCAAGGGCCCCTCTATTCTTATTACTAAAGCCTGGACCCAGAAGGTGCCGCGTATTGTTCAAATGTTGTAAATGGTTGCATTTTTAAAGGTTTTCCAAACCTTTTTTACAAATGATTTACAACAATGGAACAATGAGCGGCCTCTTGGCTATCCTACCTCTACTTATTACTAAACCCCGGACCCTGAGGGGGCTGTATATTGTTCAAATGTTGTAAATGCATTGTTAAAGGTTTGCCGAACCTTTTTTACAAAGGATTTACAACAATTTAACAATAAACAGCATGCTTCCTTTCCTACCTCTACTTATTAGTCATTACATCTCTCTGGGTACAACACTAATATCCTTCTTTATAAGGTTGACAAATATCAATACGATTGGTTCATACGATTCATCGAAATCAGCGACGGATTCAAGCGATGGGCCAAATGTTATAGTAGATGTTGATGAGTCTATAGACTTTTTATTAATGAAACAATTTCAATGATATCATATACAATGAATATCCAACGTATGGAGATTTGTTTCGCTTGGGATAAAATATCACATCTTTTAAATAAGGTCTCGTTGCCACTTTCCAAAGCGTGACTCTTTCGATTACATTTTTCATAACATTAGTTAGTTTTTAAGTTCCTAACGTTTGAATTTGTGTACAAATTTTCGCTTAGAGCTGCTCAATGACAACATAAATATACCTGTTCTTTCAAATATCCTCACAAGAACAAATTGGAAGATGAAAGATCGAGAAAACGTGTAGGGATCTTAAAGTTATCCGAAATTTCATTCCCATACATGGGTAGGGAAGATGATTATTTTTTTGATTTTACAAAGCTAAATAAATTTGGAAACCAAAAATATTGATTTTGCGATCCTTTCCACAACTCGTGTATTCATTCGGTGATATTGTAAACATAGGTTTGACAGTGATCGATAAGGGTGACTCCCATTGAAGAAATGTAGGAGAAACTTGTCGAATATTACTAATAAGATCGTACGAATTAATAATGACATAAAGACACGCCTACCACAACTGGCGTCTACATAGGCGTGTCGTGGTGTACTTTCGAGTGTGTTCTTACTATAACATGATTTTTATATACATAACCAGCTGCGTGGTCTAGTCGTTAACATATTATGCTTTTGAGCAGAGTGGTCACGGGTTCGAGTCCCACTGTTGACCAGATCCAAGTTTGTGACTCCAGGTCTATCGTTTATTTTATCAGAGTTTGCCATTTTTTATGATTCTCATTGAAACGGTTCCTGTAAAATTGGCATTTCCTTCCTGTCTCTCTTGCTCGTCTCAAGTTGTTCAGCGTCTTGAGGTTCGCCAATTTGATTATAAAATACTGCAAAATTTTTTTCACAGATGTCACTGTGCATATTTGTATGAATTCGCATTGTATAAAATGCTTATAATATTTGATTGATTGTATTGTATCTGTATAAGTGCACTAGTCGCTTTGGAGCATGTTCTATGAAATAAAATAAGCTTTTATTGCACCGCATATTCAATGTATTTTTGATTATATTATGTTCTTATATGATATATCTACATTTAATTTATTAATTTATTCAAATTTTGATGTAGATTTGTATTTTATTAACTAGTGTTTTTACCCGGCTTCGCTCGGTATTTGTAATATAAACCGCTTAAACATGGCCAATCTAATAGTAAACATTTTATTAAATTTATTTGAATAGTTCTATTTTATTTAAATTTATTTGAATATTCATTTGTTCGATGACATCACGGATTTACGAACCAACAATAGTTGCACACATACATACATACAAGGTCTCTTTCAAAATTATATATTACTAGCTGTATTACCCGGCTTCGCTCAGTGTTTATAAAATAAACCGCTTAAACATGACTAAGCTAATAGTAAACATTTAATTAAAAAAAAAAAATTTAAAAATTTAAAAAAAAAATCAAAAAAAAAAAATTAAAAAAAAAATCAAAAAAAAAATTTAAAAAATCAAAAAAAAAAAAATCAAATTTTTTTTTTGCCTTCTAGGGCTTCGCCCTCGGCGCCCCCCTGAGCCTTTGCCTTCTAGGGCTTCGCCCCTCCACGCCCCCATGAGCAATTGCCGTTTAGGGCTTCGCCCCCATGATCAGTTGCCTTTTAGGGCTTCGCCCCTCCGCGCCCCCATGATTAAATGCCGTCTAGGGCTTCGCCCCCCTTAGTTAATGCCTTTTAGGGCTTCGCCCCCCGCGCCCCCAAGATTAATTGCCGTTTAGGGCTTCGCCCCCCTTAGTTAATGCCTTTTAGGGCTTCGCCCCTCCGCGCCCCCATGATTAAATGCCGTCTAGGGCTTCGCCCCCCTTAGTTAATGCCTATTAGGGCTTCGCCCCTCCGCGCCCCCATGATTAAATGCCGTCTAGGGCTTCGCCCCCCTTAGTAAATGCCTATCAGGGCTTCGCCCCTCCACGCCCCCATGATTAAATGCCATCTAGGGCTTCGCCCCCATGATCAGTTGCCGATAAGGGCTTCACCCCTCCACGTCCCCATGATTAATTGCCGTCTAGGGCTTCGCCCCCATTATCAGTTGCCTTTTAGGGCTTCGCCCCTCCGCGCCCCCATTATTAAATGCCGTTTAGGGCTTCGCCCCCCTTAGCTAATGCCTTTTGGGGCTTCGCCCCTCCGCGCCCCCATGATTAAATGCCGTCTAGGGCTTCGCTCCCCTTAGTAAATGCCTATCAGGGCTTCGCCCCTCCGCGCCCCCATGATTAAATGCCATCTAGGGCTTCGCCCCCATGATCAGTTGCCGATAAGGGCTTCGCCCCTCCACGTCCCCATGATTAATTGCCGTCTAGGGCTTCGCCCCCATTATCAGTTGCCTTTTAGGGCTTCGCCCCTCCGCGCCCCCATGATTAAATGCCGTCTAGGGCTTCGCCCCCGTGATCAGTTGCCTTTTGGGGCTTCGCCCCTCCGCGTCCCCATGATAAATTGCCGTCTAGGGCTTCGCCCCCCTTAGTTAATGCCTTTTAGGGCTTCGCCCCTCCGCGCATCCATGATTAAATGCCGTCTAGGGCTTCGCCCCAATGATTAAATGCCATCTAGGGCTTCGCCCCCATGATCAATTGCCGTTTAGGGCTTCGCCGAAGGGGGCTTCGCCCCATGAGGCTGCGCCCCCTTCGGAGCCCCATGGGGCTGCGCCCCATGAGGCTGCGACCCCCTGCGCCCCCTTCGGGGCCCCATGCGGCTAAGCTCCATAAGGCGGCGCCCCATAAGGCGGCGCCCCATAAGGCGGCGCCCCATAAGGCAGCGCCCCATAAGACTGCGCCCCATAAGGCTACGCCCCATAAGGCTACGCCCCATGAGGCTGCACCCCCTGCGCCCCCTTCGGGGCCCCATGAGGCTGCGCCCCCTTTGGGGCCCAATGAGGCTGCGACCCCCTGCGACCCCTTCGGGGCCCCATGGGGCTACGCCCCATGAGGCTGCGCCCCCTTCGGGGCACCATGGGGCTCAAAAGGGGGCGCAGCTTTATGGGGCACAGCCTTATCGGCCGCAGCCTTATGGGGCGCAACCTTATGGGGCGCAGCCTTATGGGGCGCTGTCTTATGGGGCGCAGCCTTAGGGGCGCAGCCTTATGGGGCGCCGCCTTATGGGGCGCCGCCTTATGGAGCTTAGCTACATGGGGCCCCGAAGGGGGCGCAAGGGGGCGCAGCTTCATGGGGCGCAGCCCCATGGGGCCCCAAAGGGGGCGCAGCCTCATGGGGCGCCGCCTTATGGAGCTTAGCCGCATGGGGCCCCGAAGGGGGCGCAAGGGGGCGCAGCCCCATGGGGCCCCGAAGGGGGCGCAGCCTCATGGGGCGAAGCCCCATGGGGCGCAGCCTTATGAGGCGAAGCCCTAAACGGCAACTGATCATGGGGGCGAAGCCCTTGACGGCATTTAATCATGGGGGCGCGGAGGGGCGAAGCCCTAATAGGCATTAACTAAGGGGGGCGAAGCCCTAGGCGGCATTTAATCATGAGGGTGCGGAGGGGCGAAGCCCCAAAAGGCATTAGTTAAGGGGGGCGAAGCCCTAAACGGCATTTAATAATGGGGGCGCGGAGGGGCGAAGCCCTAAAAGGCAACTGATAATGGGGGCGAAGCCCTAGACGGCAATTAACCATGGGGACGTGGAGGGGCGAAGCCCTTATCGGCAACTGATCATGGGGGCGAAGCCCTAGACGGCATTTAATCATGAGGGTGCGGAGGGGCGAAGCCCCAAAAGGCATTAGTTAAGGGGGGCGAAGCCCTAAACGGCAGTTAATCATGGGGGCGCGGAGGGGCGAAGCCCTAAAAGGCATTATCTAAGGGGGGCGAAGCCCTAAACGGCAATTAATCTTGGGGGCGCGGGGGGCGAAGCCCTAAAAAGCATTAACTAGGGGGGGCGAAGCCCTAGACGGCATTTAATCATGGGGGTGCGGAGGGGCGAAGCCCTAAAAGGCATTAACTAAGGGGGGCGAAGCCCTAAACGGCAATTAATCTTGGGGGCGTGGGGGGCGAAGCCCTAAAAGGCATTAACTTAGGGGGGCGAAGCCCTAGACGGCTTTGAATCATGGGGGCGCGGAGGGGCGAAGCCCTAAAAGGCAACTGATCATGGGGGCGAAGCCCTAAACGGCAATTGCTCATGGGGCGTGGAGGGGCGAAGCCCTAGAAGGCAAAGGCTCAGGGGGGTGCCGAGGGCGAAGCCCTAGAAGGCAAAAAAAAAATTTGATTTTTTTTTTTTGATTTTTTTAAATTTTTTTTTTATTTTTTTTTTGATTTATTTTTTTATTTTTTTTTTTATTTTTTTTTAAATTTTTTTTTAAAATTTTTTTTTTAATTTTTAAATTTTTTTTTTTTTTAAATTAAATTAGCTTAGTCATGTTTAAGCGGTTTATATTATAAACACTGAGCGAAGCCGGGTAATACAGCTAGTATGTAATATAATATAAACCGCTTAAACATGGCCAATCCACATAGTAGTAAACATTTTATTAAATTTTTTTGAATATTAATTTGTTCGATGACGTCACGGATTTATGAACCAACAATACTTACATACATGCTTACAAAGTCTCTTTTGAAATTATATATATAATGCATACAATTGTAGCGTATATGATTTTCTTTTTAATAATTTTTACGATCGCAACAAGGCTCCGTTGCACTTTGAGCCGCTCCTCGCTGGGAGATAAGCTAATGAATTTTTCAGTTTAATCTCGAAAAGGATACGTGCACATCATACAAACCTATACATTGTATATTCTCATACGTGTGTATGTTGTGTAAGCTTTTGAATGTTATCAGGGCCGGCGGCAGTGTTATCTGCGGGCCTCTCGTAAACGTTCTTCGGCGTGGCCCGCAATAAAAGTCGCCGGTATAAATAAATTCAAAAAGTAAAATTGATAGTTTGAAACTTTTAGTAGTTCTGGCCGGATTTATGTGACAAGTTGATTTATAAAACAAACATTAAATAAATGAATCGGGACTGGAGAGGAGGACGACGCGCTCTATAACTTACTATCTATCTTATATATGGTTAGACTTATGGGTTCTCGAGTTTTGTGTTGTTCGGCGAACGAAAACTTCTTTTGAAAATACGTACTAGGAAAAGTTTCTAAAACAGTTTCGCTCATTTTATTCATTTGAAGCGGTGTAATTACGAGTCAATTTTGTGATACTTATCGATGCACTAGTATTAATTATCCTAGTGCAGTTCGAACAAAAATACCCCATTCCAATTGATCAGCTAATATATGTACAAACGGTAATTGGACTATTCGTCACATTGGGGTGGTCACAAAGACAATTTTTGCCATGAAAATCGCGAAAACACAATATTTGGCACTCAAGTTCTCGTTGCTATGATAGTTATCGTTAGTATGATGGACTTTTCGGCTGCCAGATGTTCCGTTTAGTGACTTTGTGACGAGTAATTTGTGACCAGTAATCACCGAACCGTACAAAAATATGTATATGAATTTTCTGATCAATAGGAATTGTGTATCTTCGATCAAAAAGAACTGAGATTTTTTCAGTTTGTTAACTACTAACCGAGCTATAGTCTAGTGGTCGGTAGCATTTTATTTTATTTTTATTTATTATTTATTTAATCTATACCAGGAAGGCCTAACATGCCTAACCCCAATGCACCTTCCTGGCCAGAAACATTTGATACAAGTATTATACAAAGTAAATACAACTCAATTAACACCCACATAGACATCTATAGTCCAACTTGTAAATTTGCAGCATTTTATACAATTCAGCGAAATTCAGCGAGATTGCTGAAAACTCGAAATTTGCGAGAAAATGGTAAGGTTGCCAATTTCTTGGAACCGTTTCAATGAAAATCTGATAAATTGGTAAACTCTGATAGGAAACGGTTGACCTGAAGTCACAAAGGTCACAAGATCTGGCCAGCAGAAACCAGAGGGATTTGAACCAAAGCATTATATACTAACCTCTAGTCTATACTGCGGGTTATTTGTATCATCAATGATGATCATCATCATTTACAGCAATTCGCTATCGATAAGTCTACGTATTTTGGGCAACTCTCATCTATCTCACCCCACACATTTTTCCAATTTCATCCATCTATCTCCTCTGTGACCTTTATTGCATCCGTTTACATTCTCTCGGGTATCATTCGAACACTTCTTTCATCCATCTATCGTCCGTTCTACCAGCTACGTAGCCTGCCCATTGCCATTTCAATCTCTTTACTCTCTCCCATTATATCAACTATGTACATACATACATATGTATCATATATGTATATACATATATACATACAAATACATATACAATATATCTATAAACATATGTATATATGGATGCAGAGTAGAGGTTCTTAAAGTTTTTTAAAAAAAAAATTATTTATGTTGATTTACATGTAGCTTTTCTTTTAAAGATGAAAAAATTAAAGAAGGCCACCTTAAAGATGTATGCTGAATTTTAACAGATACGTACCTAGATTATATGCTACCCTTAGGCGTAGATAAAAATGACGCCCCGTTTATAAATATCATACAAATGGTTATTCATAAATGAAAACCATGATAGGTTTTGTAAACTACATTTTAATATGGTATATTTATTTCGAAGTACAATTATCTTGAAATGTATTTGAAAACACATATATGTACATATTTTAATGAATTAAATTCATTTATGTACATTAACGTAGATAAGTTAGGGGTTGACAGTCTATTTTTAATGATTAATTTTTTTAATAATATATAATAATTACAATTTTTTCTTCTTCGGAATGTGCCGCCCTTGGGCGTCGCCTTACTTGTCTATGCCCACGGGACGTCACTGAATTTCAAGCCGAAATATAGTGCGGTATATTCGCGACGGTTTGAAAGAGAAATCATATTTTGAAATTAATTATGGTATGTATGTATATTCTTGAACTGGTATAAAAACATGCGATTTTGAATCAAATCACGCATTCGAATGTGCTATTTCAAAATCATTTATTGCACATTGAATGCGAAACGTTGTGTTTCAGTCGCTTTTATAAATATTTTACGACTGAAAATAATATATTTTTACGGAGAAAATGAAAAATAAGCACTTTCGTTGGCATATAACAATATTAAAATCGACCTTTTTTTGGTTCGTGATTTGAAGAAATGTCAGTTTTCACCTTTGCGTGTTATTTATTTTATGGCGATTCGTACTCCGTACCAGGACCATTGGTCATGAAACGGAAAAACGTCATATCTGCATAAAAAAATTAAAATTTTAACGATGGTTTTACAACTAACTATACCCACACGATACGTGCATGTACCTACAGAATGACGGCAATTCGGACATACTAAATTAAATATATAACTTATGAAATTAATTATAAATATACATATTTCTCAGATCGGAACACCAATATATGCATATATACATCAAATATAAAATATATAACATATGTATCGATCGGGGTATATTCAAATTGAATGATCAGACATATGAAGTTCTAAATGTGCATAATGAAATATTTTTTCAAACCAAAAATACTAATAAGTGATTTATAAATTTCATAGAATGAAAATTTTCTAACAAAATTCGAATAGTTGTTGACATTTAATTTAAAAGTTATCGACCAACTATGATAATATGCAGAAATTGTTCTAAAATCAGTGCGATATTTTGTTAAATAAATTAATAAATGCAATAAAAACCTTCTATATATTATCATGATTGGTCAAATGTCGTAGTAGATGTTTAAAAGTCAATAGCTTTTTTAATAATAAAATAATAAATATCGAATAAGGGATTCCAAAAATATTGAAATTTGTTACTATCAGTAGTATCGAAAAAAAAACTAGCAGTAGTACCGGTATCTACCGGTATTGATTTATTAAGGTAATTATTGTAATACAATTTTATTAATTACTAATGAAATATTGATAAATTAATTGCTGGTTAATCATTAATTTATTTTATTAATAAGTTAATTTTAATATATAATTTATTTTATTTTTATATAATACAATTTTAATTTAAATAATATAATTTTATTTTATATTTTATTTTTATATAATATAATTTATTTTATCAATAAGTTTTTCCTTTATGATACACTTAGCGGCTCCTTTGAATGGCGGGTCAAAAAGGATATTTTTCGGCTAATCCATACAAACTATCCGATACAACGTTTTCTCCTGAACTCAAAACAATTATAATAACAAAATTTAAATTATTATTGTTCGAGAGTACCTACCGAAGGCGAACTTTGAAAAAATTAACCGGAAGAGCTAGTCTCGGTAGTACCGGTATTGGTATACAAGATAAAAAAAGTCCATTTATCGTTACTACTTCCAAAAGCGACTCTTAACACTATTTTTTAAAGTTTGAATCTCAGTACAAATTTTCTTTTAGAGTTTCTCAACGAGTACAAGCATATATGTATGTATGCCATAGGGATTGCATTACCGGTATACCGGTTTAACAATTTATTTGATTAATTCACTGTCAACATACACCAACCAAATATTGATAAATATAAGCAGACGGTTGTTTCAATTATATATAATCAAAACTTTCAAAGGGTCCAAACCTAAAAAATAAAATTGATTAAAATATAATTTACTATAATGAATTTTTTTAATTTTTTTTTTTACACTATATACCAGGAAGGCTTTACAGATGCACCCAATGCGCCTTCCTGGCCAATTACAAATTACAATTACAATTACAATGCAGCAAGTCGTTGAATTACGAGACAATGAAAAACTCGCAAATTAACGAAACATCTATGAATTGTACATAAATTTTATTGTACATTAATCATACTTCAAATAGTGGTGACATAGTAGGTAGGAAGGATTTATAGCCAATTTTTAAACGGGAACCGTTTCAACAATGAAATCAGAGAAAATTGGCAAACTCTGCTGGGAAACGATCGACCTGGAGTCACAATATCCAAGTCTGACCAGCAGCACTACAGATGTACTCAGAAAAATTCTTTTCTAATCGAGGCCAACTCATATGATCGAACTCGGCGCCTCTCAGTGCTAAGCAGAAGCTTAACGACCGAGCTATGCTGTTGGCTTTATATTTATATGACATTATTCACCTGATATTTATTTTTAATTATTTATGATTAAATCTATAGGTAGGTTTAAGTTTTTAAGAAAAGTAGCCTAATACGCTATGTAATAGGAAAAATCATTTACTGTTTACCGGTTTATGAAATTTGACGGTAAATTGGAATCCCTAACCCGCTCCTTTAGATATCCTCACAGGAACAAATCGGAAGCTGAAAAATCGAGAAAAAGGAAAAAGGTAAATTTGGGATCCTCTTAAAATCATTCAAAATTTCATTTCCACACATGTGGGGGGGGGGGGTATTTCCCTCCCCCAGGCCCGTCCTTGATTAAACTTAATAAATAACTAAAAATCAGTTGTCAAAGTAATGGGTATGCCACTGGATTCATCAAAAAGGAAAATTGTTCATAAATGAATAACAAACTCACATTGAAGAAAAGATTGAATGAAAATTGAAAAACATATTACATTACATAATTAAAAATTCATTCAATATATTTAAAATCGCATTTAATATTCACAGTGTGCGTATAATTGTACACGTTTATTGTTATATATATATATAGTATTAATAAAAAAATAAATGAAAAAAACATATACAATTAACATATTGAGTTGATTCGAGTTTTATATCGACGATTATGTTTAAAAGGCGGTATCTGCTTGATTTTAAAAATTTTTAACGACGTCAATGGGTGCGTGTATTTTGATGATTTTCGCATTTTTTATATCATATTTCATTTTATTTTCATACATAAATCTACATATTTATTATGGCGCGCATACGAGCATAGATAAAACCCGTATTATATTGCGGCGGCCATCATTAAAAAGCTCTCTTTTTTTTTTCTCTCCTATAAACAAAATGCCTCCATTTTATGTTAGATAGCCAGGTATAGGCGGTATAAACCACTATATACGTATCTACCTACATACATACATACATATGTATATGTGGGTTATTTTACGGGTAAGTTGACCGAGGAATGTAGCTCGTTGGGTTTTAATCAGAGATCGTAAACATTTGAATTTCAAAGTATTCGAACACGCTTATAATTCGTATGAATATTTATAATCGGGGGCTCATTATAATTTCCGCATAAAATAGCTCGGTAATTAAACGAGTTTGCTTATTAAACGTATTCAAACTCTTCATTATTTTTGTTTAAAGTAAATTTTTAACGCCAATTAATTCAATTTTCACGCGTTTGAAAAAAAACGTGCACGGTTCAAAAGATTTGTTCGTTCAGAATCAAATAAACCGATTTAAGTTTCTCAAAAAAAAAAACAAACTGGCATATTTATTATTTTATTATACTCGTTTATTTTAATTTTAGTTTGAACGTTGACATTACTTTTAGATGAAATAAAGTAAACAACACTAATAAGTATTGTGCTAAGATTAAAATAATTATATTTTAATTTTTATTTTAATTTAAAACATTTATAAAAATTTATTATTATCATTAGAAATACTGTTGCTGTTAAATGTATGTTTGTACATTAGGCTACATTAAAAACAATGAATTTTGGAGTTTGGAAACAGATATAGTTGGGGAAGACGTTCTGTATCATCAAAATATGAAAATTTAAAAAAAAAAATAGCAATTTTCTCAAAAATTTAAGCAGTTTAATCGCTTTAGAAAAATATAAAACTGGCCCAATGGATACATAAAGTTATACACTTTGACTTATAAATTCGCTAGAATAGCTATTTATACGTACTTTAAAGCATTAAAAAATTACAATACATAGAACAAACTTCTAACCACTGATTTGAATACTTAATTTTGGAACAGCAATATTAGATTTTGAATAAAAAGCTGCAAAAGCTAAAAATCTGTAAAAATTGCGCACTTTTTTAAACGCTTTTATCTCGCAAACGAGACGAAACCAACAAAAATAATTGTGATATTCAAATTTAGTGAGCTAAATTTAGTAATTTATTAAAAAGCATAATTTTTTTGTAACTCGGTGTTATAATTGTGCCTTAAACATTGAATTTTACGTCTACTTTTTATTACATATAATATTATTTTCAAACAATTGAGAATTTTGATCGTTTTTTTTTAAATAATTAATAAAAAAAATTTAAAGAAAAATAATTTTTTAAAATTAATTTCATCGTCATAGGTAATTCCATACGTTCGAATTGATATGGCATAGTTACTTTTCAATCATTTTATCATAATCTAGTGGTTTTACCCGGCTTCGCTCGGTATTTGTAATATAAACTGATTAAACATGGCCAATCTAATATTAAATATGTTATTAAATTTATTTGAATAGTTTTATTTCATTTGAATATTGATTTGTTTTTTTTTATCAACTGAACGTCACGAATTAAACGAACCAACAATAGTTATAAACAAAGCCTCTTTCGAAATTATATATTAGATTTGATACTTTTATTCAATAGTATAGTAAAGGTTTATGTTTTGGTTGCTGAAAGTGAACTAGTCCTTTAGCAATGTCAATATGTACGTATCAGTAAAGCAGTATGAAGTGAAATTTTAATATTAAAATTCCTTCGATTTATTTAATTGAAATTTTATTGATCGGGCAATATTAAATTGCATCGAATAGTTGCAAACATCTGCCCCGTCGATGCTGTGTGTTGCATATATGCAGGTGTATAGTGCAGCTGGGACCGCCTTTCCCGAACACGTAGCTTCCTCTCACCCCCACAACTTCGATTTTCCAACATTTATATATTTATACAAAAAAAAAACCACCCACCATTGTTGCCACACGTGAAAAAAATAAACGTCTAAACAAAGGGAACTTCTTTTAATTTATGACGCGCTCTAAAATGCGCAAACAATTAACCGGGCATGTCGCAAAACGTAATATAATATAAACAGATCAATTTACTTCGAGTAATATTGTATTTAATCATTTCATTGAATTTTGTGGGTTACATATCTGATGATGAAATTTTTAGAGCAACGCATGCCAATTTAAGACCCCTATGAATAGAAATCGGAACTCGTGCGTTTCAAAATCGTTTTTATCATAATTTATTGTTATATTTTTGCAGTTTTGCATAAAGGAATTCACCCACATTACGAAAATTTTTATCCGATATTGATTATAGCAAATTTTATGCGAAAATATATTGAAATGGCAATGGGCGGGTCACGTAGCTAGAAAAACGTACGATTGACAGATGAAAGAAGTGCTCGAATGGTGCCCAAGAGAATGTAAACGGGTGCAAGGAAAGCCACAGAGGAGTTGGATGGATGAAATTAGAAAAATGTGTGGGATGAGATGGATGAGAGTTGCTCAAAAAAGAGACTTTGAAAAAGCAGTTGATGGCGAATAATGATAAAGCCAGTATTTTTACATGCCTAGTAAGTTTTTTCAGAAATTCAGAAATAGCGGTGTATATGTTTCAGTCCACATGTGCACATTGTTCCTTCATAAATATAATAATTTATTCATACACGAACTGATCTGGCCAGTTATAGTGTACGCAAAATAACAAATTGATAAAGGAACTAGTTTGTTCATGCACTATTAGAATTTTTAGCCACTATTTGCTATGTATATTTGCTTACCTTTGGTTGGAATAAAAATAGCGCAAACGGTTATTATACCAACGTTATACTGTGGTTTCAATAGGATTTCCCTTTTAAATACTTGGCGTTTTGACATCTCAAAGGTAAAAGTTTCATGCGACACCTGGGGAGTTTATTTGAAGATAGCTTTGAATGACAGCACTTAAACTAAAATCAATAGTTCGTGTATGAATAAACTAGTATGTTCATGTACGAACCGGAGTAAACACAGACTATAACATACATATATACATAATAGAAAAGGAAAGTAAGCTTTTATTTTCGGATAGTTTTTTTTTAATACTAGATTGGGAAGTACATAAGTGTCCATAAATTTACTGATAAAATCATGCGAAGTTACTGACTAATTAAATACAAACCTTTTAAAAAAATTTATGAGATTGTATTATTCATTTATTATTTTTAATACAAGCTTTCAACAATTGATTATACTTTCACATTAATTTTAATTAGTATTGTTTACAATTGAATTAAAATACACGTATATATTATACACGTGTTTTATAAACTCGTGTAGGTATACGACTATCTATTTATAATAATATTTTATAATAAAATCGACAAAATGGTTTATGGTAGTATTACATTTTGGTAATATAACATCGCAATATAAAGTGTGAATCAAATAATTAAACGGTTATAATTGCTACTGTAAACACATTGTAAATGTGAATTGTTTCTAAATAGGTACATACATAGTACGCTTGAATTCGGCAGGAAATTGCTATATTGACAGACCACTGACGAAAGTGAACCAAGACCCTTCGAAACTGATATTTTTATCATTTTTAATACATACATATGTGGTGCTAGTATCCGTTTTGTTCAATCAATAGTCACTTTTGATAGTCGTCTAAGTGAATTGTGCCATAAAATGAAATGTTACGCATCGAGTACCGTGTAAGTATAATATATTGTATATGTAAAGTTATGTTAAGTGTATTTTCATTGGACAATCGAAATTCGGCAGTATATAAATAACTGCAATGACACTTTTACTCTCGTCATTATTGGCACATATAAAATAATAAATTCCGATTCGGACAAACTAATCGACTACCAAAATAGAGTGTAAAATCTCATTTGGCCGTTTAGAATTACAATTTATGCCGTTTCATAAACCCGAGCGAGTTCATAAACCCCCCCAATCTTTTTTTCCATTGTAAACTCGCCGGTGATTTTATACACTGCGCCATTATAAAATCATAAGACAATAAAATTTTATTTGTATTACCTATTAGTAGGCAAACTTGGCTATTTGCTCCGACAACATGAGAGCTCGCGACGTGGAGGAAGAAGAGGCCGCGTGTTTTACAAAAGGAGACGAAATATATGTACAAATAGATATACACACACAGCTGAGATGTAATATAACAGGTAGGTGGCCAAAAGTGTGTGTCAACCGTGTATAATGAATGATACTAAACTGTTTTATTATTTCGGGGATTTCGTGGTCACTTTTACGCACACAATAAACATTCTGTCTTGTACATTATCGTCTGTTTGTGGGCCCCCGAAGAGGGAGGGTAGGAAAAGGCTATTTCTGAGATTTCTCCCCTCTGAATTTTCAGAATCTCTGTGAGGATTTCTCAAGCGAAGGGATGTGTGTATTTAAATTAATTAAAAAGTATTTTATTTTTAGCCTAGATTCTGATAAAATTGACTTCAACATGGACATATGTACGTTTATACATATATCGAATGAATGAGCGCT
Source organism: Arctopsyche grandis (assembly GCF_051622035.1). Lineage (NCBI taxonomy): Eukaryota > Metazoa > Arthropoda > Insecta > Trichoptera > Hydropsychidae > Arctopsyche > Arctopsyche grandis. The sequence continues at coordinate 11,196,230 of NC_135365.1, read as the reverse complement.
CGTTTTATGATTTCATATGATTTCCTTTGAATTCGTATGAAAATTTCTACATATCTAATATAAAACAACGAGCTAAGCCCATCTTTTTAGTATTAATATTAACATATATATATATATTGCATATATATATTGCATATTTTCAAAAACGATGCCTCCGTCGGAAATGACATAAATCATGTCGACAATCTTTGAGAATACATTCATGCTTCATGATAGAGATTTCTGGAGTTTTTTTAAAGCTTAGATCTTAAACTGAGGTTTATTTTAATGTTTAAGAATAAATGAACATATTTATAAATTTATAAATTCAATAAATCAAAAACAAAGCAAAAAAAAATATAAGGTTCATTTGTATTAGGGCATTACAATTTTTAGCTCAAGAACGGCAAGCCGATTTAAACACACTTTTCTCCAGCATCTTGAATTTTCGATGTAATAATGTGCATTTCAAGTAATATATCTTAATATATATTGTGATATATTTATTATACATTTAAAACTCATAAGAATATTACAACTTGAAAAATATGGTACGTGTGTGAACTTTTTAACAATTCGCAACTATTCCGAAATCGTATATTTATTGATGTATTGTCTTTCTGATTTTATGTATATTATTTTATTAATATTCAGTGGCTTTCAAACTTACAATGTTTTAATATAGACGTGTCTTCAATTTTGATAAAAATTAGGATATAGGGGGGCTATACATATAACATATATGTAAAATTTCGCCTAAAATTTCTCAGAATTCCCCTCAGTGAATTTGGATTTAAAAATTACATACACACGTAGGGTATAGTGTTAACTTTGAATTTTCATTAAGTGGCCGTGACGTTTATGAATGTATCGCATTATTCAAACTGGGGATCGGTGGCGAAGATGGGTTTTAACAAGCGTTTAACTGGAATAGTCGGGGATGAGAAACAAGTCCCCGGGGTGACGTGATGATTGTTGGGGACGTCGCAGGCCCCATCCTAGGGGGGTTGGGAGGGATGTTTCGAGGGGAAAATGGAATGGGGATGTTCCCGGGGGTGTCGTGAAGCCACAGCCAACTTTGTGGCTTTTTTATTCGCACTTAGTCGGTGGTAAGTAAAGCAACTTGAAACTTTATCGCCAGTGCCGAGATTCCCGGACACACAATTTCTTACGTACACATTCCGGACATATTTCGCAAATAAACAAGTCGGGATAGTCGTTGGAAGTAATGCGAATGTGTACGTTGGCATCTGAGTGTATTTTGTTACTTATTAAATCTCGAATGTATCCGCGTGTGTGTTTTTTATGTATCTCTTTTCGGGTGAGTGGGTGTGTTTGTAAATCAACGCGGTCGCCTTTGAAACGTATTTCAATATAAAATCTTTACGAAATGATAATTTTGGAAGGGTGGTTGATTTATGGGGTGGTCGTCGATGATGAAGAAAAAAAATAGAATCGAGATGGCCATTGGTAGGATGGAGTTCAGGGGCATGGTCCCCGTGATCAATAAACATGTTACCTTTAGATACAATAAAAACCCACGTTTGGACGATGAGTATCTACTTGGCGTCGCCCAAATCAAAGATTTTCAAAAAATTAATACTACCTAATATTTAAATTAAATACACATTTTGTTTAAACAACAACTTGATTAAAGATTATTGACTAATCCGATAGTATATGTACATATGTACGTATATTAGCAAAAATTAAATACTCTACGGAGACAGGTAGAGATAGCTGTTTACAATATTTATATTGTAGTTTGTGATTTTACTACGTATGTCAAATCGTTCAGAATTGATTAGGTATTTTTTTCGAATGCAATTTTGAAATCATATTAAAGAAAAGACAGTCATCAGTCTAGTCACCGGAGCCTGAGGGGGCCGTGTATTGTTCAAAGGTTGTAAATGCGTTGTTAAAGGTTTGCCGAACAATGGATAGCACTGTGACTAACCTACCTCTAGTCATCACCAAAGATCGGCGGACAAATTGCTTTTGCCCACAAGAAATGGTTCACTATTGCCAAAGCAAGAGAGCAAAAAAAAATTTTGACAATATTGAACTATTTGGTCTCTGGTCATCACGTGTCAATCTATCATGAGCAATATCTGTACATATGAAGACTTTTGAAAATACTCTTCTTCGAACAGTGGCCCATTAAGCTTATAAATATCAGAAAAAAATTCGCATGCTTTTTTATCAGACATATTGAATAAGGATATTTTTTTCTGATTCAAATCTTAATAATTTTGACCCATATTATAGACATTATAATATTTTTTAAGTATTAATTGATTTATCACCCGCCATACCCCTCTTAAAATTAAAATTAGACCCTCCCTTAATCCTTTGCCCGCGTTAACTTTTGTGGTACCTTTTTAGTGAAGTTGTAAGTTGAGCTTTCGACCATGAATATACATACGTTGTGATTTTGATTTTTAAATGCTTTTTATTATTACGAAATTATGAATGTTCACAATACATCTTATATCTATTTTAATAGCTACTGATCTACTGATCATTTTCTATTTTACAATTTAATTTAATTTGGTTAGTAATAATTAAAGCCCGGACCCATAAGGTGCCGCGTATTGTTCAAATGTTGTAAATGCATTGTTAAAGGTTTGCCGAACCTTTTTTACAAAGGATTATAACAATGGAACAATGAGCGGCCCCTTGGCTATCCTACCTCTAGTAATCATAGTATAATATTATTCTAATGTTAATGTACAACATACATTAACATTAGAATAATAATTAATAATAGCTCAAAAACCAATATTGTGACATTTATTCAAGCGACCAAAAATAGTACAAAATATAAATAGTGAATCATGTCTGAAGTATGTTGGGTACATAGTAAATCACAAATAGTTCTGAGCAGGACCAGACGACAAGAGATACTATGTATAGTGAAAAGTATCATGAAAATATAGTGTCTTTCTTTCGATGACCAACCACTACTCAACATCCTTGAAGAAATACATCTGGAATTAAGCAAGGAATATAATTTATTCGACTCTCATTTCTTTCGGCCGCCTTTATATTTCAGCCGCCTGTGTCCGTTGCACACATTTGTACATATGATAGGCGCGGCCTTGGGTATGTGTAATATATTATTTTTGCTTAAGATTATACTGATCGAAAACAAAACTAAAAACTACATACATACATGTATGTTCCTCAGCTTACTAATTTTCTAGTCCCGGCCCGGCGACATTCTTATCAATTAGATATATGTAAGAATCGATGTCTTTGACTTTTAGTTCAATGACATTCTAAAGTCGCCATTGTTCTGTATTATATTATTATCATTGAACTTTGACGTCAAATAATGCACATCGTTATTATTGCGTTTGAAAAAGTGTTACATTTGCGCATTTTTCTTACACAGAATCCATTCCCATCTTTGATTCTTAGCTTTGTCTTTATTCATCAACATTAAAAACTTGTGATTTCGACATATGTACATATGTACATATGTATAAAAAACGTCTGCATCCATTTTAATCTCTTAATCAAATATTTACATTGGAATTTCTTGCTGGTTTGTAGCTTTTTCCTACCCACAATAACTTGAAAGCTTCTACAATACGTTTTGCCCTGTTCTACTTCCATTCTATTCAGATTTCCTTCATACTTATCTCAAAAATTTCAAGTCATTGATCAGTCAGCATAAGCAACACGTATGTAGGTAAAGACTCCATCGCACGATTACAATTTAATAAAACGCAAATCCCCAATAATGCCGATCGTGGGCGCGTTTATAAATCCGCAATTCTAATCATAGTACTAATCCGTCGCTATAAATATTATACGCTTCGGCGTGTAAAATTTCATGACGAAAGGTGTTTTTTGTCATGACCTATCATTAAACTCACTTATCGCACGCGTCATATCGCACTTGTTTACGATTTTCGTCAATAAAGTACAATTCGAAGGCGCGTCCAGAAAAGCTGACCCTCGCGCGGACTAAGACGCCGACGAAAGATCGACCCGAAATTCAAACCGGGCCATCGCTTCTCGATCGGACTGTACAATAAAAGCGTCGTAAAAATAATACCGAGGGCACTAATTTCGTTGATAATAATTTTGAATCGTTCGGCCCATTTGACATTCTCTTTATCGAAGCGAAGATATCGCGCGATGCTGATAAATTATATACAAACATTTTTGGCCGTTCAGATTACATCATAATCCCGACATGGACTATCATCTGGAATGGATTAAGTGGGATGATCGCGGCAATTAATTAGACGAAAAGCCGTCTCAAAATGATATATATTTGTGCGCTAGGCTCATATATTACCCGGCCGTTCAACATCTTTCATTGAATATGAAAATAAATGTCAGATTTATTTCTCCGATTCGCGAATCGATTATTGCGTATTGTAAATAATCGATTCGCTTAGTTATGGATTGCCGAAACTCATTCATTATTATTAATATTTACAAAATGTATTACAATTTGATTGATCAACGATTGAATGATACTATAAACAGATTGTTTTTTACTATTCATTTTCACTTATGGTATTGTTGCGTAAGGGTAGGTTCGGGATCCAAATAAAAGTCCAAAGCTACTTCACAGCATTTATTCAATGATTCAAGAGGTCCACATGGATCCACCGCTCACTACAGAATAATCTGATCTACCGTGTGTACCTCCTTATAAAGAACAAGCTGCTCACCACAGCTTTCCCGATCCATTTATGTATATATCTATTACTTAGGCAATTAATATGTACATAAACGGATAATGAACATAAGAAACTCTACCGCGGTAAGTCTATTGTTTTGTGAGAACTCCAGCGTATCCTTTGTTCGGGAACGAGTCAAAAAATTACAAAAAAAGCTGATTACAAAAAAGCTTGTAAAAAAAGGATTTTCTACGAAGCTAACAATAGGAAGAGAATTTTTCCCCGATGATTATCCGTAGTCTGATTATGTATGAGTATGGGCTAGATGTTAATTATAGCATTGATAAAAAAGGTCAGTTCAGAGGCCGTACTGGGCAATTGTTTTATATTATAATTTATAAAATTAAAATGATATTTTAAACAAGAATGGAAAGATATACATATTAATTTTAATTATTGAAAACAAATCAATGGATACCTAATATTGGCATTGAATATTTTTTAATGTACATATGTCAATAGTGCATGTGCCAAAGATATGTTGAGGTTGACAGTGACAGTAAAGGACGTTGTTTGTCATATTTTCGCTGGCTTTAAGATATAATTTAATTTATATTTGTTACCAATTCGTGACCCTTGGAAACTTGCCCCGCGCCAAAAGGATACTGCTCTTTCAAAATCCGAGGTCTTATTATGAGGATAAAAATAGCTAGATAAAAATAGTGAAGGATAAAATACGATATTTCAGCGAATTTTGAAAGAATACATATATGTACATATAATGATTATGTATTATACGGTAATTGGATTATAAGTCACACCACGATCGCCCAAAAGACAATTTTTACCATGAAAATCGCGAATACGGAATATTTAGCACTCGAGTTGTCGTTAGTATAATAGTTATCGTAAGTATTATGGAATTTTCGGCTGCCAGATGTTCCGTTATAGAGATTTTCAGGCGAGCGCTTTGTGACCAATAATCACCGAACCGTATTATACGAATATAATTTCAATGATTTCAATGAATATAAAAATAATCATACGTATATAGATATGATGTCAATCAAGTTTAGGAAAAATCTCTATTTATGTAATTCGTAGTTAAAACTCTAAAAACTAAAACTGAAAAAAATTTTGACATCGGGTAATTTTAATATAATTACAAGAAAGTGTGCGTAAAATAGCTATTTCTGCATTGAATAAAAATACAGTATTCATTAACAATTCATATTAATTATAAAAAAATAAATAAAAAGTTTTCATTGCATTATTTTATTATGAAACTCGTAAGATTTCTCTGCCTCATCCTATATTTTGTTTGTTGTACAATACCAAATCCAAATACGAATAAAATAACAATGGATCTTGGAGACGCCTGAAGTCGTTAAATTTGCAACAAGTAAAATTAAATCTACTCTTGTTTGTTAATGTATATTTTTTATTTTTTTGTATCGCATCTCGTTATTGTGCACCAATGGGTGAATGTGACCCCCCGCTGTCAAATTTACCTCATTGTAGTCTTCTTCATTTTTACGATCATATAATTCAATGTCGAAGACCAAAAAATGCTTAAAAATTTAATAGGTCTAACCCTTTTTTTTACACGTTGAGTTCTTCAACCTTGTATTTCAGCATCCATAATTTAGAATACGTATGCGATAAAAATACGTACATGCACTTGCAAAAATCTTGCATTTTTACATACAATCAAATGTTTCTGATTCAGAAAAAAAAGGTTTTATAAATACATTCTGTCTTAAAATTGAATATCATTCAATTCTAACGATATTTTATTTTGATAGTGAATTTATTATAAAAGCCAGTTCATTATGAATAGCTAAACTATGATGCAAGTATATTTTTAATATAATAGAAAAAAATAATAATGAATATTTTAATATATGATTTCTTAAATTGAATGCAATTAACGAATAAATCACTCATTATCATTTTTCTTTTTACGATATATTTATATTTAACATATTTTATGATATAAATAAATTATTATTAATAAGAGTTTTATGTAACAGTTTTTTTTCATTGACTGCTTTTAAGCTTTGATTAATGGAAGTTTTCAAAAACTAGTGCTCACATTTGATTCAAATACATATTAACAATTTGAATATAATATAATATGATAAAAATAATCAAAGCATGTGGTTATTTATATTTGGATCGATTTTATACATATGTATGTATATACTTACCTGGCAATAATTTAAATATAATAATTTAAGCGGTAGAAAAAATATAGATATCGCACATTATATAGCATGTATGTATATTTTTATGAAATATACATATATAATATATCTATATTTGCATATAATACGTACATACGTACAATTTTAGATATATTTTTTTTTATTTAAATATGTCTATACCCGTTGTCGATTATTTATTCCAGATCAACTGTCTCTTTACCGATTTTATTCGACAATAATTGTTGAGGCGGTTTTTGTACAAAATCAAAACCATCAAAAATCAAACTTACCTTTTGATTAATATTTTTACTTATATCTGCTTTCTAGAAAGCAAACGGGAAACGATTGAAGATAAAAATCATACCGAAGATACCTCAATTCAATATAAATACATATTAAAATGTTTGACATGGTGAAATCCACAAAGCTCGAAACCGATTATCATTAAGAAAATAATAATAAAATCATTCGTGAGATAAATATAATGTACAAACACTCTTCTAACCTCATAAAGGTGTATTTTCAAATTTCTCTTTGGCAGATTTAAAATCTATAAGATGCACATACATTCACATGAAAATGTATTGTTTATTTAATTTTAAAAATATACTTGGGAGAGGTGACATGAACCCAAAGGTTTGTCAATAATAATAATAATAAATAAAAAAAAATTAAAACACAAGAATCAAAATAAAATAAAAACAAAAACTAGGAAAAATAAACAAAACAACAATAAGAATATAAGAAAGGAATAGAAAAAATATAGGAAAGAAATCCATTTTTTTTTTCTATAGGTTTTTGTGCATTTTATTTATCTATTATGCTGTACATTAACATTAGAATAATGTAATAATTGAAAAAAATAAAATAAAATTGTAAAATAGAAAATGATCAGTAGATCAGTAGCTATTAAAATTTATATAAGATGCACTGTGAACATAATTTGGTAATAATAAAAAGCATTTAAAAATCAAAAAAAAAGTTTATTTTAAAATAAAAGTTTGGAAGTTACTAATTAATTCGATAGAATTTTCCTATATTTAATCACTCTATTTGAAAAGAAGACATCTCTAATTTTTTGTAAGAAAAATATTTTGGGAGTCTCATAGAGGTAGGATAGTCACAGTGCTATCCATTGTTCGGCAAACCTTTAACAATGCATTTACAACCTTTGAACAATACATGGCCCCCTCAGGCTCCGGTGACTACAGTCATAGTATGACCTCTCAGATGAGTATTTTTGTTAACTGTAAGGAGGTAAATCATAAAACTACTAGTTGTTTAACCGGCTTCGCTCAGTATTTGTAATATAAACAGCGTAAAAATGGCGAATCTAACAGTAAGTATAAATTTGTTTTTTATTATATTTATTTGAATCGAAAAAAAAACGAATCGTCGTCATTGAAACTTTGTTTTGTTTTCGATATTCGATATTTCGATATTTCGATTTCGTATAAAAATACTTACCAACAAACAAAGTCTCTTTCGAAATTATATATTAGATTAAAGTGATGATTTATAAATTTTGTAACTTGCAATTAGATCCACTCTCATTCTTTTTGTCTCTGGGGAGGAGAAATTCATTATTTTCCAAGGCTGTAGAGTCGGATCAAAATTCACCGACTCCGGCTTTATTTTATGATTCGACTCTGACTCCGACTCCGATTCCAAACTCAGACTCCAACTTGAACGATTTTAATAAGATGGACTTTTCTTGTCAACGCTTACAACTAATAATAAGTCATAAAAATAATAGGGATTTTCAAAATATAAAAAATTAAACAAATTAAAAATATCACTAAAAAATGACATGTACATAAATTAAAAATTAGTATATCGGTTACATAAATCGGTTTTGTCCAGAACACATCAAACAATGTGCAATTTTATTTGTAATGTAATTTAAATTTATGATTTTTATAAATAAATTATTAAATTTAAATTGATTAGTCGATTTACATCAATAAAATTAGAGACTACATCATATAAATAGTTGACACATACCGTAATACTACATTAAAAATAATATTTAGAATTAAACATATAAAAGCCTTGTAAAAAGGGGCTCGGTGATTATTGGTCACAAAGCGCTCGCCCTAAAGTCAAATCTCTATAACGGAACATCTGGCAGCTGAAAAGTCCATCATACTAACGATAACTACATATAAATACTAACGAGAACTCGAGTGCCAAATATTCTTTGGGCGATCGTGATGTGACTAATAATCCAACTACCGTAAAAAGGAGTCAGTGTCCGTTGATTTTTTACGACTCCAACTCTGATTGAAATGCTCCGACTCCACGACTCCAGCTCCAACCCCGACTCCACAGCCCTGTTATTTTCAATTTCAAATCGTATGTAAGTGGATTCAAGCTAAGAAGGCTAACTATTTTTTTGTAACTTTCTCATGCATATATTGAGAGCACTTACGTATTTACCAACCTTCTTTACACGCCTTCGTGAGTCAAAAACAGTGTACAATACAAATGATATGTATGTAGGTATTTTGGCCGAGGCGCCACGCGCGATCCGGCCATGAACGAATCGGGCACGAATCACCTACTGAGTAGTCCTACTCGTATTATAATTATAATTGCATCGCTCGGCCATAATTGTTTTATTGCAACGTTGCCGCGGCCATTGTCGGCAGAAATTGCCTTTATATTTGAGCTCGATCCGGTCGACGGCGGACGCCATAAGTGTGCGCGCGTGGGGACGAGAGACGCCATTAAATGATCGACGTGCGTGAGTCCGCCATTTGCGCAAATACCGCGGGAACATTCCAGTTTTGTTATTGCGCATGCGCACCGACCAATTCCGCACCGTTACATAACTCAAAATTATCGGTGTTGAATTTTTTTTATTTAATAAATAAATGACGAAGAAAGCTACCCGCTGTCGCGTCACAAAATCTCGGTCGTTTGTATAATAATAATTGAATATATGTGTAGGCGTGTATGTACATACATGCATATATGGCACTGAATTGAATGTTGTAAAACCGATGTTGTGTAATTGAATTATTGATGCAAATTGGGGAGTTGAGTTGGAAAAGGATGGTAGTGTGGTAATATATGTATATTGTTGAAATTAAAATAATCCTTTCAAATATATGTTGGTGAAATGCTGGAGTGAAAAACGCGATTTTTTGATTTTTTCGATGGAGAAGAAAACAATGTCCTGTCAATCAATCGATTTATCTCAACAAAAATTTTAAAAAAGTAGGTTTTTATAAATACATCTTTCCTGGGAATAATTTGGATTTCCAAAGTATTTAAAAAAAATAAAAGCCCAATATTCATCTATTGCAGCTCAATTGATAATATATGTATTTTGACTGATTAAGAGGGCTGGAGGACCCCAGCGTCATGTCCATACAAACGTATTAGACTTCCTCAATTATGGCACTAGAGGAATTATTTTTTAATGTGCTATTTATATCCACCATAGGCATTGTTCTGTTTTTTTTTTTTTGATTAATCAAAAAATCAAAAATCAATTAATCAAAAAAAAATAAAAAATAGAATAGATATCCATAGCATATTAAAAAATAATTTCTCTAGTGCCATAATAATTGTGAGGTGTCATAATCTCTAGTGCCATAATTGGTATGAACAAGGCGTTGGGGTCCAGCCCTCTAAATGAGAGTTCTAAGTCACAGTTTCGCTCGAAAGTCTCTATACAAAGCAAAGCCACGTTCGCAATCTTTCTTTTCAGACAATCATGATTTTTTTCATATATCCGTGAATATTTTAAAAATAAAAGTCAATTAGAGCTACCCTGGGTGTATAGATTTAATTTGTGTACAAAAAATATCCAAAAATAGTATAAACTGATATGAAATATAAGTAGGCTAAAATGACTTATTTTAAAGCAAAATATCATGTTTTACAAACAGGTCATTTTGGCCTCCCTACATTTCTTAAAATTCATATTTTTTTGTATTCAGATTAAAGGCATATACTTAAGGAAGCTCTCAATGTCTTTTGTTTTCAAAATAATTACTGGAACATGAAAAAAATTAAGACGATTTTCTGAAAATGACGCTTCCTCCATACAAACACTCATAGCGAGCGCGGTGAGCTTTGTATGGACACTTTCAAGTGAATCGACGACTTTGAATTCTCATCAATCAGCTAATACTTATTAATAGTAAGTTATTAATGTTATTATATTCGACTCAAACCAACTCCAAATTTTGAATATTGAGTGTTTATTAGATATTTATTTTTTTAAATACTTTAAAAATTAAAACTATTATCGAAAAAGAGATATATGCGAAAAACCCACTTTTTAGATAGATTTGTCGAGATAAATTGATTCCTTGGAGGCACAAGACATTGTATAAAATCTATGAAATTTTTTATTTAACGTTTCCTTGACACGATGCAAGTTTTTCACTGGGTCCATCGATCAAAATCCAAAACTCGCATTTTTCGCTTTGGCCTAATGTTCATACTATGTATAGTATTTTATTATGAAAGTCGCTAGAATTTGCAAGCGTTTGGGATGAAATTAAAAAAATAATAAATGATACAATGAGTTATAATACATATATATTTTATTTGTATAAGTATATATGAACAAAATACACGTAAAATTCTTCACTGGAAATATTAATAATTGTGTTCGAAAAACGCAATACATAATGTAAGCAGTTGGGTATTTAAGTTCAACAAAAATACACGAACAAGTAATCGTTATTAATTTAATTAATATAATAATATGTATGTACAAATTAATTCATTAACAATATTGATTATATTATATTATCTAACCACTAATCATATTCACCAATTTTTTTTTTGCTACTATCAAGGCAACATTTATTTCACTCTGTATTTCGGTATACATATTATGTTATCATTAATCATCATAATAATAAGACGTATACTTTTGATCTGTATTTAGTATTACACTATATTTATATCGTATCGGAAAGATATTGACGTGTTATTCAAGTATAGCAAAAATTAATACTGCTATTATACATATCATATGTCAAAAGTAAGCATTTTTAAGTACAGTTATTAAAGCGAGTGTCGCGTTGATTTACAAAAACAAACAAAAAAACTCATCATTAACATTATTTCTATTATTAATTTAAACATTTAAATAATCGAAAGGCACACGAGAATTTTTACGATTTTTTTTAATAGTACAACAATACCCGGCAACATTACATTAAACATTGGAACAATAGACTGAATTATTACAAACTAAAATACATACATGCCACATCTATTTAGCAAATAAATATAAATGTTAAAAAAATATATATATTTACTACAATCGAGGCCAATTTACAATACATAAGAAGTTCGCAAATTTTTCTAGGAATGTGAAGTGAACGAAAAAAATTAACTAAAACATTATTTATTACATCTAATAGGTGCTGAAGTGTATTATTAGCAATTCTAATCACATTAGGCCAAATCGTAATAAATTTTTGGATTCACGTAAAATTATAACTGAGATTACTATTTTTCAAAAGATGTTTATGGAAAATCTCGAATTTGGTAGGTAATAAATCTTACAATTAATACACATTGAATCAATAAAAGTCAAATATCAATTAATAAAACAACACATACATATATCTGACATAATCTCGTTTCTTATTTACACCACTTTACTTTACTTTAAAAAGCATCAATATATTTATAGTATATATATTTATAATACATGTATATATATAATATATAATAATTCTAACAAACGCACGTGTATCTAAAAATTAGGGACGGATACTTCATATAATACATACATATATATAATTTTTATTTTTTATCATATTTATAGTAGTTCAAAATTCCGTCAAGTTTGTTTTATAATATTATATTTAGGCACGCACAGACTAGCGTAATTAGCTTGTAATATTATTTTCAAGTCAATAACACACCGTTAAATAGGTCCGTACGTGGTTTTTTGCAAAATAATATTTACACATGGGTGTGTAAATATTACTGTGTATAAATGTATTTAAAAATAATAATTTAAAATCATCAATTTAATCAGTAGTGTTGTGTAATACGTAATTTTTACACGCAGGCTTCGAACCATCGAATTGTATGCGAAATTATAATGAAATAAATTACGTTCGCAAAATTTTGATGTGGATAAATTATTAGAAATACATACATATATAGACACGCTAAGCTTTTAATTTCCATTTTTAAAATTTAGATGCCGTATTTGAAAGTCAATCTTTTGAATCTGAATGAATTATATGAAGAAATTTTTTGCATATATAAAATGCTATTTTATTTGAGTTCAAAATTAATATCCGTCGTTGCTTCGGATTAGTATAAAAATCTACCCAAGTTTGGTTGATTTCTTAAGATCTCCCGGTATTTTAGGTATACGAAAATTTCGATTTATCTGTATTGAAAGTAAAGATCGTCAAATTGAAACAATATATGTTAATAAAATTAGTTTGTATGAAATTTCAATTTGAAACGTATCAGGATAAAATTTAATAATATTCTGTACTGTTAACCCTCTTATGGAATTCAGCACTGCACGGAAAAGACTACTTATGTTCATACTGTACAGCACTGCCCGTTTCTGACACGTTCATATTAGATTTGGACGAGTGCAAGGCAAAATCGGCTCACATATACATTACAGAGCGCGACGATATGGCGCAATACTGCTTGCGTCGTATCGTCGAGTCAATGTTGTCACAATATAACGTTTCCGAAAATATTCATACGTGACAGCACTTTTGTCAGTACGGGTGCACTCCCCACTATGACAAAAACACGCCAAAGAAAACCGGTTATTTGATATTTTTCGGTGACGTTTACTGAACGTGTTGATAACTGCCGTTTCGGATACGCCATGTACACATTACGGAACGTATGAATGTGTCTATATACATATGTATAATATTTTTCGTACTGCTGTTTATGCACAATTGCCGGCTTGAGCTGTACTGGTATAAGCGAACATTTATACATAGGAGGATTGACTGTACTATTGTCGCACTTTTGCACATAAGATAAATAGTGATTTAAACTTTACAAAACATGAAATTTAGTATGGAATTTTTTTCCTAATACACAAAATAATAAATACTTTCGATTCGGCACCATTACGGTTACATAAAAAAACGTCAAAAATAAAATAAAAAGCAACAATAATAATATTTAAATCAAACTTTGCAGTAAATCATGTTCTAAGTAAGCAAGTACCCATTTTTCGATGTATCAGTCTCAAGTTTTGCGTACAACTTTACAGACATTCGATAAAATGAAAACAGGTTCTTCTTTCACACGAACATACATGCATAGATTTTTGTCGTTCGTCGCCATATATAGGTAACAATTTCGAAGTTAAACCTAATCCTTTCTTGTTTTATTGCACCCTCGAGGGCGTGTGATTAATTTACGACTCCGGGTCGTCTATCTATCACAATGCATCCAATACCTACGAGATAACGTCGTCCATTGTAACACACACAACACGCAAAAAGTCGACACTGCCAGTTGAAATCGATACATATATGTAATATATATATTAGAGAAGAGATATCACAATGTTTTTATGTATTATATAGGTTTGGAACAGCACTGTCGTTTGGCGCACTTACGGCAAGAGGTCAGTGTACGATGACTGGTGTATGACTTCGTCCTGATCGAACCACGTCATGGACTTGACGTCGGCTGAAGGACGATCCTGTCAGATCAGCTGGACCGGTGGCACGCCGTGGAGAGTCTGGTGCGAGGCCAGACCCTGATGGTGCAGACCCTGGTGCGTCATGCCTTGATGGGAGAGGCCCTGATGAGGCATCGATTGGTGCGCCAGTCCTGGGTGTCCGAGGCCCTGGTGAGCCAGAGCACTCTGGTGGATCATGGTGGCTGTTTGTTGGTGGTGGTGCAACGCGCTCGAGTGCTGGTGCAGCTGCTGCAGCGAAGGATGGCCGTCGAGGAGTTTGTCCTTGTTGGTGACCTCCTCGCGCTTCTTCACCTGCTTCCGCTCCTTGGCTCGCCGGTTCTGGAACCATATCTTCACCTGTCGCTCCGACAGGCCCAAGTTGGCCGCCAGCTCTGCTTTGCGTCTGATCGTTATGTAGCGGCTGTAGTGGAACTCCTTCTCCAGCTCCAGCCTCTGGTGGTCCGTGTACACCACGCGGTACTTGTCCTTCGTTCGCGTTTTACCTGCAAAATTCAAGCGTTTAGTACGAGTGCTCAAACGAATATTGTTTTTGAAATATGTATATCAGAGATGTCTTGTCAATATAAGTATAAAACAAATCTTTCGTAGTTTTTGGTCAATGGGATTTTATTAAGCACTAGCTGAACCCGGCATGCGTTGCAATGCCACAATAACGCATGCGATTCCCGTTCCCTCTTCTAGATGTGTCTCGATAAGTGAATGTTTCAGTTTCAAATTAATACTTAATAATAAAATCAAATTACAGTAAAGTAAACGCAGGCGGCCAACACAATGGAAATTATTCAATTTTTTACTTATTTTACCCTAACAACGCAGGTGGCGACGCGAACACATTTGAAATTATTGCGTTGCAATGCCACTAATTCCTATTTTCCCGTTCTCGTTCCCATTTTTGGACGATTTTTTTTACAGAAACCATCACAGGCATGCATAAAATAACTCCATTAATACAGCCAAATAACTGGATATATGACGTCTTATCTGCAGAATAATTTAATAATTTATGTACACTTTTGTAATGATTTTGTTAATCCTAAAAGGAACGCGTTTCACTGAGACAAATATTTCATAGTATTTAGTCGCGTTGTTTGTCGTAACTATAGTCTTTAAATGAAAAAACCCTGGAGAATTTTTTTAAACAAAAGGATACACATGTATATATTTTAAAATAAAAAAAACTTCGTATACATGTTTCGCTACATAAATAAAATAAAACTCATTGCTCAAAAATATTATGATGTGAAATTCATTATATAATAATATTGAGATCCACTAATTATTTAATAATTATGTAGGATCTCATTGCTTTAAGTTTAACCTTTGTCAGACAGTATGCTGGTTTTTGAAAACTATGACAAATTGTTAGACATGTTTGACTGTCTGTTTGATCTGGAGACAAATCTCATTATTACACTATTGTAGTGATTGTGCCAATGCTAAAAGGAATGGGTGCCTCTAGAACTGAATATCATCACAAATAAATAAATATCATAGTTTTCCAAATTGAATAAAACTTCCCACAAGGTAGGTCATGAAAATGGTTGATTTATATTTTTTGCGACAGTTCATCAAGAAATTCCCAGATTCATTATGCTTCAATCATTCTAATAGAATTCAACTAGAAGATGTGATCTAATCTGATTTTTTAATGTTATCCATACAAACTAATTTTTCAATGCCAGTGATGATGGATGAAAAACTTGGACATTGAACGCCATAATGCTTCAAAAGATATAATGCTTTCAAAAAAGTATGGAACGCTGTATGCTTGTAACGAGGAGAACGCTGTAACGAGGGAGATAGAAAACGAAATACGTAGGTTATATTTATATGTGTGACTGATGCAGACAGAAGTGCTCGAATGGTACTCGAGAGAATTTAAAAGGATGCAAGCAAGGCCACAAGGGAGGTTGATGGATGAAATTAGAATAGGAAGAGGCTAGTAAAAAGGTGTGGGATGAGGTGGTTGAGAGTTGCCCAAAATAGAGACAAATTGAACCGGGTTAGATGAGACCTTCATCCAGCAGTCGATGTCGATTAGCTGTGAATGATGATGATTTTCCGTACAAAGAAACACATTGGGTGATTTGCCAATTTTTTCAAATATCAAACCACACACTTAAAAAGCTCAAATAAAATAATAAAAATAATTCATATATTTCAATCAGTGCAGTTAGTACGGAAACGAAGAACGCATAAAGCAATAATTTTTATGGTACTTTTCCTTTACATACCTAAATAAAAGATACGAGTTGAGTAAAAGTTTGAGCCGGTATAAACGAAACGATTCATTACGCCTTTGTACATACGTACATAGCTAAAGCTCTTTTACAACGCTTTCAGCGTACTAATAAGCTATTATTTACGAATAATTTACAAATCAACAATTTTCATTACTGCAATTTATTGAAATGATCATATTTAAACGGAAAATTGTACCTCAGCAAGCTTTTCGTATTTGTCTACAAACAAAACGAGGTGTTCCCGACTCGCACGGCAAACAATGGAGGAGCACATATCATTATCTTCTCATGGGGAATTATCGCGATTGAGACGTGTAAACACCCCAGGATACTGTTATCTACACTTTCATGAACCAGTACATTGTAAAAAAAATATACCACAAACATTACGAAGACTATGAGAACCGTCAGACCTACACACAATAGTGTAGAACCTAGAGACGACACATAGTCTGATTTCAATAGTATATGTACCTTTAGATAATAGTAACATAGGTAAAGTCAGCTTTTGAGAGGTACACCATCATTAAACGATTTTGTCATTTTTTCCCAGATTCAAATGATAAATATCCAATTTTCGGCCTGCTAAGCGTAAGAGCTATATTTAAATATCTTCATTGGAGAACGTTACAAGAATATCTATTCTTTTCCGTTACAAATTTATACCAAATCAAAATGTATCGTATCATACGAGGAGATAATTAATTATCTAATATAATATTTACGCGTCTGTAATACAATATTAACAGACCGAGGTGGGATACATGTATTGATTAGAATTATATACATATGTATGTATGTACATATATGCATGTGTGAACAATCGAAGGGGTTCGTTAGAACCGGTTGACAAATTTGGCAGCCTCGTACAAAACCAGTTGACGATTGTAGCAAATTAAAAATACAACAGAGATAACGGTTGACATTTTTGCAGCCATACCGATTATTCAATATATCATATAAACCATTTTATTTTATAATATTACTGAAGGGTACATAAAGCCTTTAGGGGAATCCACATTGATGTTAAAATTTGTATTAGAAAACTTGTGAGGCTTATGAACATTATGTTAATAGACATATCGATTCAGTTTGTGATTTTGCGAAGCTAGTCACAAAATCCGGTAATAAATCGAGGTATTACTCAACGAGAATTTTCTAAATTTATTGATAAATTGTATTTATCTTTCAATCTAAAATTAATATCATTAAAGTGCTTGTTGTATTCCATTGTTTTTATGTTTATGTAATGTATTTTTGAAGCTTTTCAACTGAACGCTAAATATTAAACAGATATTATTACGGCAATTTGCTTATAAAAACATTTTTATACTCTCTCGCATTCAATACTATTACCACTAGTATTATTATTTGCCATTCCTCTAATGAACATCCGAGGTCTAATTATAATATTATGTATGTACGTATATACATATGCAGAATTAGACCCCGATTCTGGAGAAAATCATTAAAAAAACCTAATTTAAAATCCATCGCAAATAATGAACCTACACTCGCCAGGCATCCTACATTAAATTTCATATAATTCTAGAAAGATTTTTAATTCAAAATATGAACCATTTGAAAAAAATCTTATTAAGCCTTTGCCCGTTGACGCAACTTCCATATTCTAACCCTTTTCCCGAAGATGGCCGCTATAGACGCCATGCTTAAAATGCCAATAGCTAGAATGGCGTGACTCATTATGTAAACAAAATACTTAGTAATTCTCTAATTGATATATTTGATCACTTACAATATATTTCTGGTCGAAAACTCGATTTACAAATTCATTAAATAAGTACTGCGAAAGCTACCGCGAGCAGGGGTTAGGATTGTGTTGATTTTGACATTATAAAACGTACATTAAATGTATTCAATTTTTTTTAAATGATTTTTCTTTCGTAATTTTATTTATCACGTCAAAAAAAAGAACATTTAATTTAAAAAATTTAAAATTAGTACCTTAACTCATAAAAAAATGTCTGGAATTATTGTTTATTCTAATTATATCTATGTATGTTGCATACAGTTCAAGTGTCACGGTTCATTCATGAACATAATAGTTTTTTCATTCATGAACTATGTATGTATAATAGGATTTACATATGTAGTTCAAGTGACAAAACATGCACCAGGTGTCGCATGGAACTTTAAGCTATCAACGCGTTCAAAAAAATATTAGAATTGGGTAATATTACGAAAACCGCATTGCAACGTTGCGATAATTCCCATTTCCGGTAGTTTTTAAAATTTTGCAACCCGGGGTAAGCATGTATACATATGTATGTATATGGATGATGGGACAAACTATTTAAAATACTCTGCCTAATATTTTGTGCATTAGCAAACTATTTAGTTCTATTCTTTTGTGTACAATACAATACAACTTGACAGATTGGTTCGTGCATGAAAAAATTAGTATATTCATGAGCGAATGAAATTTACACTTATACAGTAACATATACATACACTTTGTAATATATAAAAGCCGTTTATATAGTCAATGAAGTCATTCAATAAAACCCTCAAAACATGAGACCACTACTAATACAATAGTCTGATAGAAAAGTTGTCCTATTTATACGACCGGCTCGTTTCAGATACCTATGTATTATATGAAAGTCATTGACTTTAGAGAGTCTTTAATTAATATTATGTGTAAGATGTATTATGAGCATTTATAAGAATTGTAAATAGGTTTTTGAGCTCTTTTTCCTATTATGCTGTAGATCAACATTAGAATAATATAATACTATGATTACTAACCAAATTAAATTAAATTGTAAAATAGAAAATGATCAGTAGATCAGTAGCTATTAAAATAGATATAAGATGTATTGTGAACATAATTTCGTAATAATAAAAAGCATTTAAAAATCAAAATCAAATTAAAATTGTAAAATAGAAAATGATCAGTAGATCAGTAGCTATTAAAATAGATAAAATATGTGGAAAAGACTTCGATAATGGTTTGATGTAGTTTATTGAAATGTAAAATTTGCACGTGGTGGGCCAGCGGAGCGTACGGAACACAAGCTGTCCGTACGCCGTCTACTCGAACTCTGTCGACCGTCGCGTATTTCCGCTTGGGCCGACACTAATGCCAACTCGTCAATAATGCCAATCGACAATCAGTTAATAAGACTGTTTGCCACACGTCATTACAAAAGTCGGAACATAGTCCCACATAGGAAAACTGTTGAACAATACAGTTATTCTACAGAGTTACAGCATTACTGACGAGTCGTTTACAATAAATCATAGCTCTTAAAATAATTAAATAGAGGGTGAATAATGAAACCTTTGCCTCATCCAGTGTGAGGATAAAATCAATTTATTGGTTCAGTAATATTTCAACTTATAGGTATACCTCTGGTGAATGTTGTTTCTATTTACATTAAAATTTTTGAAATCTCCTTTGAAGCTGTGAATAAGCATTACAAGATAAGTTTACTTTAAAGAAGAGAGAGTGGACTGTATATGGTTTAAAACTTAAGCATTCCTCATCTTGATGTTAACTTAGACAATACAATGTTGACACTGTTACAGTTGTCAAGACAGATCAGCTATTACCGATCAACTAAACTTGATTAGTGAGTGTAATGCTCCTAAGTTAACTTGATTTCATCAACAAGTAGCACAAACATTGCTAAATTACAAGTAAATTGGAAAGTCATTCATTCATTCCTACAAGCAGGAAATGAAGGCGAACTATGATTATAGATGTCTCTACGTTAAACATCGAAATGTTCAGTATTATAATATTTACTTATTCTATGATTCACATAAATACTATAAACAGTAAGAGTTAACTTACGTTTTCATAACAAGAAACATAAGACCTGCGGATGACTCCCGGCAGGTTATAATTAAGTAGACATGAAATAATTTAAGATGCTCCATTAAGTGTGGCTTGGAGACTAACATTAACAAATCATGAATCTAATTTTAACTGTCAAATTTAAACAGTTTATTTTAAACTCGGATATAATCCTTCCGAGTGATGACATGAGACAAGTCTTATATTATAAAGACAAAATGATTAGATTAAATTCGGAGATATATACTGCCGAATGTTAAAATGAAAATAGCTTAAATTATACACACAACACAATTAAAGTGAATTACGGAGTACTACTATTAACATTGAATGATTTAAACTCATGATTACATCTAATAAGTAATATGAGTTGGGGGTAGTGTCTTCGGGTTAAACTAAGCTACCGAAGTTGACGGAATTGAAGCTGCTGTTTCTCCTCCCTCTTGCTGATCTTCCTTCCTGTCAAGTGGTCCTTGTGGTAGAATCGGCAATGGCGCCACTAGATGACTGGACCGACGAAACTCTCCGCTGGCAGTAAAGACGTCGACGACTCGAACTCTGCCATCTGGTCCGGGATACAATTTAGTGACTCGACCCAAGACCCATCGGGTTGGCAGCATGTGTTCCTCCTTTAACAGGACCATTTGACCCACACTCAGATTGTTGCTCGAGTCCTTCTTCCATTTGTGTCGTAACTGCAAAGAATGTAAATATTCCGCCGACCAACGTTTCCAAAATGCTGCTGTGGTCAATTGTATCTGAAGCAGATTGGCATGGACATTAGTGTTATATTTAACCTCCATTGGAAGAGCGAGTAAGGATCTGCCAATTAAGAAATGTCCAGGTGTGAGGGGTAAAAGGTCTAGTGGATCCGAAGACAAGGGACTAAGAGGACGGGAATTCATGCAAGCTTCTATTTGAGTCAATACCGTACAAAATGATTCGAAATTTAAGGTGGTGGCCTTTAACACCTTGTTTAAATGAATCTTCATGGATTTAACCGCTGCTTCCCACAGCCCTCCCATGTGAGGCGCCCTTGGCGGGTTAAACTTCCAACGAATCCCTTCGGAGGCTACATACCGTAGTAGCTTCTCCTCATGAGGACGTTCGTAAATTAATTTTACTAAATTAACGAGTTCACGACTTGCACCGACAAAATTAGTAGCATTGTCGGAATATATCGTATTGGGCCTGCCACGTCTGGCTACGAATCTTCTTAAACAATTTAAGAAATTTGAACTCGTTAAGTCTCCGACAAGTTCCAAGTGAACTGCCTTACTGGAAAAACACACAAAGACACAAACGTAACCCTTAATTATCTTAGAATTCTTATTGCAACCACTCTTCACAGGAAAAGGTCCTGCGAAGTCTATCCCCACATGACTGAAAGGAAAATTCGCAGTGGTACGTTCAAGCGGGAGTAATCCCATTAATCTATTGTGTGACAGTGGTTTATTTCTGAAACAAATGACACATGAACGCACCACTCCTTTGACAGTATTATGTCCGGCCAATGGCCAATAGGTCTGCCGCAATAACGACAGTAAGGCTTGAGTACCCAAGTGAATATATTTCAAGTGCGCATCTCGGACAATCATGTGTGTAAGTTTATGCTTATTTGACAAGATAATGGGTGACGTTGATAGAGTTGTTCCCAGAGGAAGTCTACTTCCAACACAAATTAAATTCTCGTGGAATAGAGGGGACAATTTAGCTAATTTACTGCTACTGGGAATTGGATGTCCCTTGCTCAGCAAACGATATTCCAATGGAAATGATTCCATTTGCGATAACCTTATCAAATTATTTAAAGCATCTTTTAATTCTAAAGCGGACGGTTCGTTATTTTCTTTAACGTTTAATTGTTTATTCCTTAGTGGCCGACGAACATATGATAAAACTCGAAGGAGTCTTGGAAGATGAGAATGTTTATCTATCCAATTATTTTCCCTCACAAGGGTAGCGTTAGTGACTACCCTTCTCTCTGGAAGATCTATTGTGATCTCAGGAGGTCTTCGAGGCCATCGTGATTCGTCTAATTTCAACCAACTAGGGCCGTCCCACCATAACGAATTATGATTTAATTCTGATGGTTGAGTCCCTCGAGAAATTAAATCTGCTGGATTGTCTGTAGAGGAGACATGGTACCACTCAATGGGTTGAGATATTGATTGGATTTCGGCCACTCGATTGGCAACGAAGGTGGTCCATTTACATGACTCTCCTCTAATCCAATGCAATGCGACGGTTGAATCCGTCCAATAATATTTTTCATTAATATGAATTGTTAATTGGTCTATTGTTGACTTCATTAACTTTGATAATAACATAGCGGAGCACAGCTCTAAACGCGGAATAGTTACAAAACTGAGCGGAGCGATATTGTAATTGCATCGTACTCTTCGTCTATTTTGGCCGCTTTCGGTATGTCTGTAAGGTTATCTAAATACTCGTAATGGAGTTTTCGGACATAATCGTATGCTTCTTTAATGGTTTGATACTGTCCTTCATCTAATTCGGAGGATTTATCTATTTTTCCTTTTAGTCTTTGTACCGCGCCTGAATACCTTAATTCTATTGACGTCATTATGACTTCTACTTTATTTTCCTTCGCTAATATTTCTATCGATTGAGTCTGACTTCGAGTCTGATGTATTCTAGAGCTTGACCTGTCTCTAATAGGTTCTACGTCCCTAGTTGGATTTCGACCTTTATGCGACTTGGAAGTCGAAGCTTCTATTTCCTCGTTTTCAGCACTTGACATTTGTTTCAGAAAGTTGCACTATTTCGTCTCATAAATACAGTTGTTCTCTACTATAGCTGTCAATTGAACTATTCGTAGAGATAAGGTAATAATATTCAATGATTAACCGTGAATCTTAATATTCTACTTTAACTATTATCACCAGAATCTATCCAACATATTTTGGAAGAAATTACAACCCTAAATTGGTGGGTGCTTGATTTAAACCACTTTGGGGCTACAAGTCTTGTGATTTATTTTAAATCACCACTGTTTCATCACACATTATGAAACAAAGAGATCTACCGATGTATGAATATGCCGGTATGTACTTGATTTAATCCACTTTGGGGCTACAAGTGTAATTCCACATTTATCGTGGAAGGGGGGGGGGGGGAGGGTGTTTCTACACACATTAAGAAACAAAGATCTACCGATGTATGAATATGCCGGTATGTACTTGATTTAATCCACTTTGGGGCTACAAGTGTAATTCCACATTTATCGTGGAAGGGGGGGGGGGGGAGGGTGTTTCTACACACATTAAGAAACAAAGATCTACCGATATGAATATACCGGTATGTACTTGGTTTAAGCCACTTTGGGGCTACAAGTATAATTCCACATTTATCGTGGAAGGGGGGGGGGGGAGGGTGTTTCTACACACATTAAGAAACAAAGATCTACCGATATGAATATACCGGTATGTACTTGATTTAATCCACTTTGGGGCTACAAGTATAATTCTCCACGTGCTTTGCTAATTTTACACTACATCTGATTTTACACTTTTAATACGAAATTCGATGCGACCGATGAAACATTCCTTCGTAGCGCGATATTATTTTATACAATCGCGTTAATTAATTGTTATACTTTAAAACATATTTTAAAACTGACCTACCCACATGATTGCCTTTTGAACAGATTGCCTGAGATTGAATACATTCACTTACTTGAATATCCTTTACGATGTTTATGTGATCGTTCCGATAATTTTGGATTACCTCTGTGTCCCATGCGTCTTTGTAGGTTATGTTTTTATTTATATATTTTCTGCGTCAATCACGCGGTCATGTACCTCTGTACATCAATCAATATATTGCTGAAATAGAAGCAAACATGTTATTAGTATTGGAAAGGTATGGATAGTAACAAAGGAACGATACCGATTTCTTAATTGACATCCATTTTTTCTCGACCACGTTTTTTCCTATTGGTTTGTCCGTTTGGTGTTGTGGCCTAGGTTACTGGTGTCCGGTTCGAAGTGACCATCATGGAAAAGACTTCGATAATGGTTTGATGTAGTTTATTGAAATGTAAAATTTGCACGTGGTGGTTCAGCGGAGCGTACGGAACACAAGTTGTCCGTACGCCGTCTGCTCGAACTCTGTCGACCGTCGCGTATTTCCGCTTGGGCCGACACTAATGCCAACTCGTCAATAATGCCAATCGACAATCAGTTAATAAGACTGTTTGCCACACGTCATTACAAAAGTCGGAACAATATGTATTGTGAACATAATTTATTAATAAAAAGCATTTAAAAATCGATTCTGAACTAAGAAGAGGTTAGTAAAAATCAAATATTCCCGAGTGTTGTTTGGGAAACCATACAGGAATTTCAATCCCAACTTGGTTCACTCACACGTGGCGCATTTCCCAGCAGCAATTGATGGATGAAATGTGGTGGGGGCGTGTTTCGGCGAAACGTAACCCCATCAAAGGGTGATCCGTCAAAATTGTCCCGCAAAAAATGAATTTACAATCGTTATCGCAGTCGGCGGCTTCCCATTGAAAAGCCATAAATAAGGTGTTCCCTTTGATCGCACCTCTCACCAAATCCGATAGCACTAATCCCAAAGCTATTGTCGGTTATCGCCAACGAAACACAAATGTGCCGACTTCTTATCTACAATAGTCGACATACACACACATATGTATGTACACATGTATATACACATATGCCCGACAGCTCGCGTGCCGACGCTTACTGACTCATGCTAACGTCGTTCCGGCCCTGGGATTTCATATTCTTCGAATTCCACGTACCTACGCTTTAAGTACTTATTCTTCTTGGAAATGGTGCTTAAAAGCAACGAAGGATATTTGGAAATGTCATACGCAGTTTGATTCGAGAAAATCGCAGTATTAATCGTTCTAATGATACTATTCTAGAGTACTAATTTCAATATTTAAAAAATTGAATGACTTTTGGACATGCTTAGGGGCGAAAACACACCGAGTGGTATGGGACGTCACGGATCTTTGGCTTCCCGCTGTGTGTGTTCCCCGAACCAAATTCGGGTGTACTTGAACGTGCAAAATACATATGTTTTGGAGGTCGCACGTTTATGCGTATCCATATGCAACCGACAAGTTTCTTACATTTCTTCAAATATGGGATTCACCGTTATCGATCACTGTCAAGCACGGATAAATACAAGTATTAAATATGTATAACCGAAAACAGTCCAGGGTATGATTTTTGGAACTGTGTACCATGTACATATATATGTACCACGTACCCCTCAATATGGTTTTGCCCTAATAGTCTAATATACCCATCTCAAGCTATTAAACTCGAGTCTAATTTTCAGAATAAATATTTATCAGGACTTAAATTCTCATATACCAATGGAATGCCTCAATAAAAATCATGAAACTGATCAATCAGCAGCTATATTAGTGGTTAGCGTGTATTGCTTTCAAACAGAGTGGTCCCGGGTTCAATCCATGTCAAGCGCTGCTGGCCACACCTTGACATGTGATCGATTATTTCCCAACAGATTTTGCCAATCTATCTGATTTTCATTGAAACGGTTCCAACAAAGCGGCAGCCTTGACCTATTTCTGGAAAATTTCATGTTTTTCAGCATCTCGATTTCACTGATTTATAAAAATGCATTTTATTAATTTATTGAATTTCATAAATTTAGCCATAGACGTCATACAATGCTTTGTAATAATTACTATATTTATATATGTATATGTTTATCGATGTTTATAATTAGCCAGGAAGGCGCATTGGCATTAACTTGTTATATATGTATGTAAATAATAGAAATAAAAATAAAAACACGCCTAATATGACTGAAAACTTTGCTTTGCGTAGTTTCAAATGCATATATGTATTTGATTGGGTATATATTATAGTCTGATCAACGTTTGAGATTATATTTTGATATGTTTAAGCAGTAAATTTCATATATCTTACAATAACTACTAAAGTATCTATAATTTTGTAAGAATCAATTGAAAAAAAAATCAAATTTGAATTATATTACGAGTAAGTAGGTATAATATAAAATGCATCTAGGTATAATTTCCATTGTCATTGTCAAATTAAAGCATTGTGAAGGCTAATAGAAATAATTGTTTTGTTACATATTATGACTAATTTATTGAATGTTTAAGTGTTTAAATGAAATGAAATAAAGCAAGAAAAATGTCGCAAAAATATATATCGAATACCGTTTGAAGGTTAAGAAAATACTGAATACTATAAGAATTGCAAAAATACAATGTAGTAATACTTTGAATTAGGCGTTGAACTTTCTTAGAAAAGTCGTATAAAATAATCGTCGGTTTGTCTAAAGTTTGAATATCTTATCGTGTTTTGTATCAGTGTTAGTCCGTAAACATTCTTTATTACAACACAAATATTTAAGTAATGTTAACGATGAAGTATTACTTGTAATATGCGCTATTTTTACTTACTAAACATTGAAAATACCATTTAGGACGAACTAATTAAAATTTAGCGATTTTTAGAAATAGAAGCGATAGCGGAACGAACGAAAGACGTCAATGCAAAATATCTGGATTTATTTCGGCGAAAGATAAAATTAAACTGACAACAAACAGCCGAGTAATTGAAATCAAATATAGACACAGGTATCTATGATTCACTGGTGAATTACATGTTGTTTGTTTTTCAATCAAAATTACAACCGTTACTAAAAATAAAATCGTAAATTTAAATACGAAATAAAAATTGCGGTTTTCATTTTAATTGAATAATCAAACCCGATTCAAAGTCATGGCAACTGAGAATTTCCACATCACAATTACTTTGTTCTGTCAATGCTCACAAAGGCCATGACCCAGTTGGTTGATTCAAGTCACGGTTTCCTTTCCTTGTCACACATGATTCTACATAATATTTAGTACATATATTATGGAAGACATATCTTTAAAATTTGAAACCCAAAAATTAAAAAAGTCTTAAATAGTTATTAAATATTATACACTACTACTATTTATATATGAATCTAAATATATGAACCTAAAAATAATCAATTTAATGTATTTTTTTTTATTTAACCTTTCGTAAGTTTTAAAATATGTGAAGAATTAATAAATTAATGACTTAACCTTTCATTGCACTCAAAGAAGTATGGAAAATTGTATGCTAGGCATAACGCGGAAAGGCGGAAAGCGGAATACATGGGTGACATAGATAGTGGATAGAGTAAAGAGATTGGGTAGTACATAGATAGTGGATAGAGTAAAGAGATTGAAATGGCAATGGGCGGGATACGTGGCTAGAAGAATAAATTAAAGAAGTGCTAGGTAAAAAAAAGACTGCGGGGAAGATGGGTAGATGAAATTAGGAAAATGTGTGGTGCGAGATAGATGATAGTTGCACAGCACAGAGACGAGTGGAAGTGTGTTGGAAAGGCTTTCATCCAGCAGTGGATGGAGAAAGGCTGTAGATATATGATGATATATTTTAAAATTCGCCGTATATAAACTTGAATCCAAATATTTCATTAAAAACCTATCATAAAATGGAAATTATTTAATTTTCATTATTAATCGAAGAAGATTATAAAAAATATCAAGTGTACTTTTTATATATTGTAAAATTTTGTAAAATATTTTTATTATATTATTTTAATTTAATTATATTATTAATATTTTTATAATATTATGGTTTCAAATTTTATAAAAATTAGCACATGCATATTCATTTGAGAAGGGTTTTGGAATGAAATAATCCACAAACATCAACTATCATATGTATATCATTGAAAACGCATTGATAGAACTCGACTATCCTTCCTATTCCTTCCATCCTTCATACTTGTCACAACACTCCAAACATTCGAGCACATTGTACCAACATATAATACATACATAAACAGATCAAGAGAGAAATGGTATACAATGGCGGCTCCTTTGCACAAGGAGAAAAAAACCACGTAAAAGAAAATATTTCAAGAGGAAAAGATGTGTCGAATAAATCCAGAGCCAATAACAACGCGTCAACCAATTTGTCGCCTACGTCACTTTAGCTGTCAGCTTTACAAATATTTACCTTTTCCCTTGTCATCGCTCGCACCAACGGATACGAATATGTATGTATGTATGTTTATGCACGTACGTGTCGCATCAGATGACAAGAGTGACAAATGTGAACCCCATTTGCTGAAAAAACAACCCCACAACGTCGGGGGTGGCTACTCGTTTATTCACGCGTCGACACTCCCATCGGTACCATCCCCAGACAAGGGATCTCAGCGGGAGATTACACGCTCTCCGCGACGAAAGCAACAACAACAAAAAAAAATCGACTCGAAGCAGAACAAGTCGTGAGTGAAAATAATTATCGGAAAAATGGACCTTTTCGTCCGTGAAATCGCTTCCATTTCGGGCATTGAAAGGTGTCCATTGTATTCTACAGGTGAATACGTTGTATAACAAGCGCTCGGACAATTATCGTTAACGCTTTAAAAAGCTCATCTGTTTGTCCGATGAGAGATGCGGTCCAGATTAGGGCTTACCTGCAAATTGGCTATGGAAATACCACCGATTGTTTTAAGACTGAGTCAGAATTTATCTTCTTCCTTATGACGAATGTTTGATAAGTTAGACGCCATATTTCCAGCAATCAATTCAACAGTCAGGTTTTTTTTAACATTATCTATGCACGTAGTACAAATATATGAAGTTTTGTGATTATTTGAACTCGAGATTTTGACTGATTCCAACTCAGAATCGATCACTGATCACGTTTATATGATGTAGTTTTAAATTAGATTTATGATAATTTGGACGTAAAATACTATTAAAATTTTCGTTGTGCCGAATGATTTTTTCAATATCGTAAATAAGTTGAATCTAAGTCATCAAATAAATGATTACAATCTATCATACTACCACATTATAATAACAACACAAGGAAATAATACTAGTTGAATCATAAGAGGCATCTCTTTTGTGAATCAAATACATGTTTACGGAACATATGTATTTACATGCGCTAATATTTAAGTTTAATATATGTAATTATAGATATAAAAATGTTTTTTGATTGTCTGAAATCTGTAATTTGCAATGGCGTTAAAGTCAATAGTTTTCAAATTGTGTGCAATAATAATAAAAAATCAAGATAATAAAAGCCCACAATGGCAATACGAGTGACAGGTAGATATGTAGATACATCTACGTATATATTTCATTTAATATAATATAATTAAAAAATATTTTTATTGCGCATATGAAAAAAATCTCACATGCTCGACACTTTTATGAATGAATTGTAAAAACAACGGGTTTTTCATGATAGTACGGAAAATTTTTACCCGTACAATGCTTTTTTATGATTCATCTGAACCGATACGATCTAAATTGCACCTATCATCCACTGATATCAACGCGGAAAAGGCGATTTTTTTGATGTCACGAAAATTACAAATATTTATATTAAAAAAACAGCAGTTGACTTAACGCGAGATATTTCTCACCAATCGAAGGGCAAAACTCGGTACAAAAAATGCGCATTGAACTATAATTGACCTTCAAACAAAAAAATAAATAAACGACTACGAGCTTTTATGCAACCGACCTTTGAATATTGCGGTGGTTCTAAATTCAATTCGATTCAAAAATCAATTCTGGAGCATGCACGATTTAAATTGATAATACAAATCCTATGTCGACTTCAAAATTAAAAGCTCATTTTTTCACTACACTTAATATAAACGCAGTACAACATTTCCAAGGAAATATCATGAAAATGTACCGCAATCGTATTACTTATAGAATATCATTAAAACATATCTATATAAAGGTACGAGTATGCCGGTAAAAACAATTACGTGCTTACAAATCGTTTTAGAAGAAAAAACTGATACATTTCAGGATTTTTTACATCTCAAAAAGGTGTTGAGATTTAATTGGAAATATTTTTAAATCATTCTTGTTTTTATGTATGTACAATAAGACTGTTTGGAAATAAATATTTTAAATTGATCATAATATAAACGGAACACTTATTTATGCTATAATTGTAGTAAATACGAATAAACGTAAAATATGTCTAATAATATTTTAAAAAATTCAATTGTGAAGTGACACAGGTACATACAAGCTTTAATTTATTTATAGGTATGAAGCATTGTTTTGGGAAAATTTTACGATAATATATGCGATTATCTTTTATAGAATAAAGAATGCCGAGATAAAACTTCCAAATAAATGTACACCAAATTCGATATAAAAGCGTTTAAATGAGAACCACTATGGACTCGTCGAAAATTTAGCTTAATAATAATACGTCACAATATACCGAATAGATAATATCAAGCGATCAATGGGGGTTTTAGGATCAAGGAAAACCACATGAGAATGCGTATACGACGGCGTGCTTTCTAAAATTTAAGAATTTTGATTATTGTAGAATGCGCATCAAAAATACAAGCAATTCAGCAACCGTTGCAACAAATCATTTAATAATCACGTAATTACAGGAAATAAGTAATTCAAATGCTTTATTTTCTTCTGCGGGATATATTGTCTAAATTAACTGAAGCCTAGGTATACATAAATGTTGATATGTATAACAATAAAAGTGTTCAATTCGGTTCATACATGAACTATTGATATTAGTTTAAGTCTCCTTTAGTTAAGTTTATTCAAAAAGTATCTTCTAATACTTTCGAAGTCATTTTAAACTGTCAAGTCCGCATTAATATATACGTTCCTATAATTCCTGTTTCCGTTAGTATTAACATTTTTGCAACTCAGGGTATTTATAGGATGGCACAAACGATTGAGAATATTTAAACTTATGCCTAATAGTTTGTGCATGGACAAACAATAATAGTTCGTTTGTCGATTTGTTATTTTGTGTACACTATTACTGGCTAGATTGGTTCGTTTATGAACAAACAAGAATATTTACGAAAGAACGAAATGTAAACTTGGATACATACAAATATACAAGTTTTTGTTCATTCTGCTGATGTTAGTTATAGCGCTAATATTTCCACAAATGGCAGTACTATGACCTCCTGAACCATATGCTCACTTTTATGATTAGTTCTAATTTTAGTAATTATTATAAAAATAGCATTTTAAAAGAATTTATATTAAAAAACATGCTTATTTTTCATTCAACTTATTTTAGGATTTCTTCAAATGAAAAATATTTATTCAATTAATTTTTGTTCGAAGCAACATTCACCTTCCATTTTTTTTTTACTATACACACTTGTGGCATTCCATCCACCTTTTTACAATCTCAAAGACATTATTCTAGCACTTCTCTCATCCGCCTTTCGTTTAAGGCGCAATCACAAAGAATCGTACGACACGGTATGCCTAGGTTCCAGCTGGGATGGGCGTATCCTCATGTCATTATTAATTCGCAAGTTTCTCCTGCATTTCTTCAAATATGCGAATCACCGTTATTGATCACTGTCAATACAAGTATAATTTATTACTGAAAACTCTGGGGAGTGAGTTTTGGCCTGAAATAGATTGAGCGTGTTGGCGTTTTTTACGTGTCCAAAACTATTTAAAAAAAATACATGTGTGTCTGCGTCTTTTTTCTTCTTTCAAGATGATCGCTCATTACCATTTTAATCTTTTCATTCTTTAATCGTTCCACTACGTCAATTACACACCTTTTACTCGTATATTTCGATTCCGGTTTTTTCCCGTCATACCGGGAAATTTGGCATTCAATGCCTAAATTTCGCAAATTTCTTCAGACAAAGCATCATTTTTTTAGTTCAAAAACAACATTCATATCTTCTTCTTTACATCCAGACATACTAATAACTAGAGGTAGGATAGTCACAGTGCTATCCATTGTTCGGCAAACCTTTAACAATGAATTTACAACCTTTGAACAATACACGGCCCCCTCAGGTTCCGGTGACTACTAATAACTCAACATTCAATTACCTATGTTGGCTTCATTGATGTATAATACACTAGATGGGCCCAGACGTGTTATTTTGGTCGGAGATCTTGTCTTCACTAACTGAGGGGTGCGGGGGTTTAACTACCGGGGAAGTTGGGTTTTTTTCCCTACGACGCAGCGGTACCTACCTACCTACTAAGAGAAACTGTGCATGCGCCATGTATTTTGCATGCGCCAAAAGGGAGACAAGTATAACACGTGAGGGCGGATCTAGTATTTTATACATCAATGGTTGGCTTATTATCTATTAGTACATAAAAAGCCTTCCAGCTAACTGTAACCAAACTAGCACAGCCTAGTATAATGCATATCTCGCAAATGGGACCTAGAATAGAGTCTAGGATGGGTGGGACTAGTCTGAAAAAGTGTTCCAATGGATGTTGAGACGTGGTGTCGAGCGTTTACTACGGTCGCGCGCAAAATGGCCATAACAATAAACGTCTAAATAGACATAAACAAGGCGTTACTCCGCGGCGAGGGGCGGCCGTAAAGGGCGGCGCTTTATGGCGGTGGCTAGGGGGGGCGGCGGACCCGCCCAGGCTCCCCCCTGAACCCCCTACCTCGTTTTGCCGCCCCCGTGGCTCCGGTCGATAAGCGAGCCTGAGCGTGCGCCACTTCCTAATGATACAATCACAATAAAACGCTAAAATGACCCCGGCCAGCACGACACTTTTAAATTCGATTTTAATTATTTACTGTGTACACGTGCCGTTAGTGCCTAAATTATATTATAAAAATTATTTTATGCCACTTCCGAATTTTTCTATTTTTAAATCAGATTGTATATGTAAGATCATATTCTTACTATTGCGGCATGTTTTAAATTTGTGAAAAAAGTATACTTTTGGCTTTTAATATTCGCTAGGTAATTAATCAAAGCAATGAAAAATCACAATCAATAATAAAAATATACTTCTGGCATAGCAATACTAGATTTTGAGTTAAAGATTGCAAAAACCAAAAATATTTATTAATCAGTGTCATATTTGAATTTAGTGAGTCAAATTTATAAATAGTCTCAAAACAAATAAATCTCCACTCCGGTATTTTGTGTTGTTCAGTGCTATTAATGAAACGGCATTATTCATATTAAGAAAATTTCACCTACAGTTTCAAAGTTTGAATCAATGATTAATATTCAAGACATGATGAAGACTAAACATTCTGTATTTTTATTGTTGATTCAAAATATAAAAAATGTATACTACAAGTAATTATTCTTGGTTTCTAACTCCGTTTTTCGAAGAAAGAGCAAAAAAAATCTCCTTTTGAATAAAATTCAGTGCATGACTCATTAAAACGGTTAAAAAATTTCACATATACAAATTTGTTTTAATTCAGGTTAAATAATTCCACAGGATATTTATAGCATAGTAACTTTTTAAACATTAAAATAAATATAACTAAAAAATGAACCTGCGATAATTTCAATTAACAGATAATGTTCAACCTTTTCAAGATAACTACACATTTTAAGTGGACTCTTAAGTACGAGATAACTATTAGATATGTAGATTAAAATATACACGCAGAGCTAGAATAAAACGGAAACGTCGTACACAAATATGCAATTATAAATTTAAATATGATTTATAGACTTTGGAACGAAAAGAACACAAACGAGCTACATATATATGTACATATCTACCCACTCAAAATAATAGTAAAATCATAAATTAAACATTGCCAATACATACATAAGAGTCTAAAAATAGCAAAATGCAATAGAAATAATAGATCAGACGAATGCGAATTGACCGTTTCCGTGAAATTACATCCCATTCACAATTATTAAATCCCAGGCGAGCGTTCGCTCTGTATAATACATACATAAACATGTCAATGAAGAACTCGCGCGCAGACAGTGTTCAAACTTTTACGCGAATTTAATATTTATTATCATGGTATATCCGTCCAGAGGTATCTAGCAGGTATGTATGTACATACATACATACATACAATCGAAACTTCGAGGTCGGAGATATACGCTAAAAATATAAATCATGAATAAATCTCTATGTATCTACATACACTCTACCAGAGTATTCTGGCTAGAAAATGAAAATGTACGAGTTTACTATCCGTTAGAGTTTATGGCAGATTACGTCAGAGTGTCGGAAATCGACTGGTTCCTACACATTCAATTAATTAATTTAATCAAGAGCTTAAAAATATCTAATCAGTTGCGTGTCGTCGAATCGTTGCAAGAACCGAAATTGACCCTTTTTTTCAAATTTCAAAATTCATTTAAACGTACTAATTTTGAACTTATCAAGATTAATAAGACCTAAACGCGTTAAACATAACCGAAGAAAAGTTTTTATCCAAACACATGCATGTGTGAACGTAAATTTAAAGTATTTAACTGATTTTAATACTCTTGTGATCCAACGATTTGAATGATTTTAACCTTGTAATGAAATATAGGTATCCAACCTATATTTCATTACAAGGTTTTTATTAGTTTCACTTCGGCAGTTAGTTTTGACATATTTTTAAAATTATGCTGCTTCTATTAATATACCAGCTTTAAAATGAAATACTATAAATAATAATAATTCGTAACCCTACATACATTATTTCACATCAATCCCTATTCTACCAACCATTTATGTAATTCCTTTTTTATATATGTATGTATATCTTGCTCTTCTTTTGACAATTCTTTGCTTTAAATTTCTATTGCACGATCATTTTCTTAGTATCACATAGCAATGTACCAATGTTGTATATCTAATATTAAATTTAAATTAGCTTGATAGCTAAAATATATATAAATAAATAAATAAAATAATATATGCTACTATTCAATGCGTTTCTTTGATGTTTTAATTTTATTTCATTATTGGTATAAAAATTTAGAAACTTACTTGGTCTTAATGTTATATACATACATAATTTGTAGTATTGTTTGTTTCTATTATTAAATAAATAAATAAATAATCACTGGATCAGTAGCAATTCGTATAGACTTAAGATGTACATATTGTGAACATCCTGTACCTATCCTGTACATTTACATATGTACATCCTGTACATTACTATCAAAAAGTAAAATAGCACATCTTTTTTCTACTCTCAAAGGATCACCGTATCAATAATGTACGATGTTAATTAATACTTTTAAGGTTTGAGAAGTGCTGGTGGTTGGTCCCTGAGTAAATCAAGGCCTAACAAGTCCCAATTCGCAATTTTTGAGATGATATGCCCCTAGGGACGCAAAGCGCCGTTATCACACATTAAGCTGCCACCGACCGACATCACATTTCCATCCCCCTCTGTACACATACACTGTAGCCGGCTGCTGTACGTTTTATTCAAAGAGAAATATATACATATAAAAAAACACATTGCATTTATAAATTAACAAGGATGTACAGATAAGAGGAAAAAATCCATTAAACGCATTTTAACTTCCTTCGCTAATTTTGGGCGCATTGAAATAGACGGTTGATTTTTTCGTCAAAGGATGCCATTCACATCATTCCGAAGGCTTTGAAACAAATCCGAGGCGCATTCAAATAGAGAGGCTTTCCGGCGTCGATTTCGGGATAATGGACGGAGTTCGTGAAAAAATTCGGAGATTAGGACGTCACAAATGAGTAACCGTTCTGGGAGTCAAAGCAAACAAGATTATTTCAAATAAATCTGTTAAAATGTTTTTAAGATGACAACGACTTGCCATAAACATAATTCAAGACCGTCAGAGTTCTATACAAATCGGAACCGCTCAAAGGAAAGACCGTTCTGTCCATTGAAAGCCCATAATTTTGTACCGTTAACATTGCCATTGGCAAATGAGTGAATGTTTTCCGACAAAATGGACATTTTCAACGATGTAAACAACTTTTGATGAATCAATTTGAATTGTCGTACAAAAACATAATCTCGAATCATACAGAGAACAGTACTACATATAATGTTAACGACGTTTTTATGTATAAAATAAACTTTATCCATTCAAGCTGAATCGAAACATCGCTATTGCAATAAAATCAAGTGACTTGACTTTAATTATTAAAGAAATTGTACATATATCATTTTCATTACACATAAAAATGGTATTGCCACTCAGCTTCTAATCTAATAATAATAGGAAAAAGCATAAAATTTAAACTCAGGTATAAATTCGGGAAAAACCACATGTTGTTCAAACAAGTCACCAGTGTGCAGAGCACATGTATAAAAAAACGTGTAACTTCAAGTTCTGAAATTTTGTACCACATTTTCAAAGATGGGTTTGCCTCTAGGTAGATTAGGGATCGGTGAGCAAAAAATACACAGATTGACCGTCAATTGTACACGAAGTTTTTCCGTTGAAATTAACGAAACTGGGATTAACAAAGGCCGGTCATAAAAGTGCGGCAAGTTTTATTTGAGGGGAGCATAGGCATAGGCCCATTTCGCTGCAAAATATTTTGAAGCTTTTAACCCAAAAATCTTAACAAATAAACCGTGACAAAAAATACTGGACCGACATTCGTGTTTGTGCGCTTGTAGGTACCCACCCCAAAATAAATACTCCACATTGATTGAAATTATTATTAAATAGACACGGTTTTATATTGTTAATATGTATATCTACACAACGATCTCATCAAAAACGACACTTTCAAATATCAACTCTATTAATTGAGATTAAATTATTTAGCTCTGTGTATCACAGGCTCCTGAAGAAGAATGTTTAATTATTTTGGAAGATTTAAATATTCTTTGCTGATTTGCTGACAGCAACATATTTGCTGATTCACAATGAAGTAAGGTTATTGCATGAAATATTACGAGAGCTATTGCATGAAATAAGGACATTTTTGATTGAGAGAAAGAATAATAATGTGACGTATTATCAGAAAGGAATGACTTTTTAAACAATAAATATTGAATCACTTTTATAAGAAGTTAACTGACTTTAACGAGCTTAATAAAATTTGTAGTTTCTTATCATATTTGAAATATGAATGAAAATAATGTTCAATGTCTATAAAAAACCATCGCAATGATTTTTCCAATGTATGTGAGAAATTTTGAATAACAGTTGATTGTATTGCAAAATTAAACGATAAATGGAGTGTATTGAATTCAGAAAAATTCAAATTTCAAATTTAACGAACGTTTTATTGACATGTGAGCCGTAATATGTATTTGAAAGTGGCGGAAGTCAAATTTTCTGTTCCAAACACAATATTTCCGTTTGACTTAATTCACAAACCGTTAATGCTTTTTTTAATTCGATATTTCCAGAAATTCAGAAAAGCAGAATAAACGTATTACAAGCTAAACGAAAACATTGGACGTGTGGTACTTTTATTTATAACGGCTCATATGTAAAAAAATTACGATAATTTAAAAATAATTGATATTTTGCCTTTTAAAATGAATATTTTTAACTTTTAAGAACTAAGATTAGAAGAAGATCCTCGTTACAAATCGATCGTCATGAAAATTTTAGAAGAAAAGTAGCTCCCAACCTAATTAAGGTTGGCTATCTTTGGTCTATAATATTGAGTCTATAATATATAATAAATTAATAAGCAATCTTCTAAAGAGGCTTGCATTTGTATTATATGTATATATATACACATACATATATTTGCATCGTCCCTTAAACCTTGACGTATCAAAAGAAGGAAGCTCACTTTTCCTAATTTCCTTCAATAAAATTCACATTATACAACCGGCAAAAAATAAGCACAAAAACCCAAAGAACAAAATTAAGTATTTTTGTATCGTAAAATAAATTATTTATAGGACGTGTATCTCGATAAGGAAAACACCTCTAAAGCTCGAATGCGTAATTAAATATCGACACACATACACACACATATACACACCGTTTTCATTATAATGTCGTATAAAGAATCGAAGCAGAAAATAAACTAAACCCTTAAATTAAAAAGCCGGCACGAAATCTCGATTCAAAGACGAGATACGCATACATATGTACATACATACGTATAGAAACGACAGAAATAAAATAAAAACCCCAACGTATGTACATACGTAAAAAATAATACCGTCGCCCGAATGTTCGTATGCAAATGCCCGGTGCGGGGGACGTGCGTGAGCGCGTTTAAAATGGCCGCCGATCGAATTAAAAATGGCCGCTAATGACGGGTGCGTGACTGCGCCGCGGCTTTATTGTGCTCGCGTCATTTTATAAGCCTTAATAACACCCGTTGCATCGTTTCGAGCGTGCACGTGTGCGTGCATGTGTCCGCATGCACTCGTCGAATGCAATGAGGAACTATGGCTGCAGTGGCGGGCGCCATTGTCGACGGGGGCTAATCGTAATGGCGACGCCCGATATAATGGCCGCCGCCGCGGCTGCGAATCGTATATACGGTGAATAATCGCGTACCCGTAATAAGCCGCAATAAATTCTTGCACGATTTTATATAGAATTTATGCACGTAAAAGATATTACGAGAGATTCTGCACTTTCGTACTAACGACTGTGTGTATGCACGTATTGATGTGCAATAAACGGGCTTACTCTCTCAAACGGTATATAAAACATGCCATTTATACAATTAATTCGAATTTAAACGTTATTACAATCCCATGAAATTATTATTCAGTATTTCCGGCTTTATTCAAGTGTAAAAAAAACAGGATCATGATGAGCAAACTTTTGCGGCCAAGTTTGCATGCAAGAGAGCAAAAAAAAAAATGGTTTGCAACAGTAATTGATAGACACCGGATAGTCACAGTGCTATCCATTGTTCCATTGCAAACCTTTAACAATGCATTTACATCCTTTGAACAATACGCGGCACCTTCCGGGTCCGGTGTCTAGTAATTGACAATTGTGAACCATTTTTTGTGCATAAAAGCATCATCGCCGCCCATCTCTTTGAACTCATTTTGCACTCATCTCTTTGAAGCATAGATGTATCGAAAATGACCCATCTTTTTTTTTATCTTTTGCTGCATGGTGGGATGTAATTTATACCACTTCGAAAAATTAAAACTATTTGAAGCACAAAGGTTTATATTATGTCCCACTAACTAACAAAAAAACAATTTTTTTTCTGTGCAACACGTGACTTTTTTTGTTTCAAATCTCGTGCCGCAAAGAGCTATCTTTGTAAATAGAGCCAAACCGCCCCGATTCCTGGAAAAAGCATGCTCTCTATCCGCTGTCTAATTATGAGTCAGGATACAAACACACAAGAATAGTGCACGTGTAAAAAAAGGCCAGTACGTCTGAACTATGCTGTGGCCATCCAGTCCAAAACTCACCCCCTCGAGTGTTTTTTGTGATATATTATTCCCATATTTGAAAAGATGCAGGCAAAACTTGTCTAAATTATCAGGTCGTACGAATTAATAATGGCATGAGGATTCGCCCATCCCAGCTGGAGTCTATCTAGACATGGCGTGCCGTACAATTCAGTGTGCTTGCACAAATAATATAAGGTGCAATTATAGCAGACCAAAAAACATGGATCTTTATATTGGAGAAAATGTCTGCAGACAACAGTAAAAAATCCCAATATCGGCATTAATTTTGGCCCATTGATGATGAAAACGATCCCACCGTACAAAAATTAAATCTGTAAATGTGCCCAAATTTAGAGAAAACTTATCGATACAGATTTGTCTGTCGTACGGGTTTTTAAACCAAGAATTTTTTAACATGTAGAGCTTCGTTCAAAACGTAGTTATTCAACATTTTATATTAATCAATAAATGCAATCTCAAAATTGCATCTCACACCTATAAGAATTCATTCGACAAAAAAATAGTTGACTAAAGAGTTGACTATTGTGTGATCTTCAGATGTAAACAAATGTCGTAGCTAGAAGGCGTATAGTTTTACAGATATAAAAAAACCTCTAGCACGCCTGATCTATGCTATGGCAAAAATCATCATTGGAGTGTATTCGGTGATATTTTATCGATGAGTCCCATATTTGAAGAAATGTAGGAGAAACTTGTCTAATTTACAATGATCTGAAGAACGTCCTACCCAACTAGAAACCATGAGCACGTGCATGGCGTACGATTCATTGTGTTTGCGTCTTATAGTACCAGAGAAAAATCTGCCAACAGATCCTTGCATTTACGGATACCTTATAAATTATAAGGATACCTTATAAATTATAAAGTTATAATGGAATATATTCCGGAAAAAATTAACATTGCACTTTCATATTATTAACTCTGAATAACAATGATGCAACTCTCTAGCTTAAACCTTAAAATCTTTATAATTCAGACTCGCTATAAAAGCAAATTGAAGCACGAAACTGTGAGCCTTTCTTAGGTTGAATCCGAAATATTGACAAACACCAAAATAATATACACACCATAAATCATAAATGTGTCATAGAATACGAAATAACAAAAGCACAAAAATATAAAAATGCAATCCTACGATTGTTCATGCTTGGAAGAAATTGTAGCGTAGCGTAAAATTATATATCATAATAAGGATATTAATATCATAACAAATTACGTAGTCATCGACGACGAATCGTACATTTAAATATTATGATAATAAACATGCAAACAATACAATATTTTTATACAGGAAGAAATACAAGTGTACATACATAGGTATAGTTTATACAAATAGTAGAAAAAACGATTTCAGTGTTCGATTGTTGTTACCGTAATACAGCGAATGCGATTATATAACGTTCATTACTAGCATATACTTATATGTATATTTATATAAACGAAGAATAAGGACCATTAAAACAGTACATGCTGAATAAAAGCAGAAATGCAAATGACCATCCATCGAATTAAATGCAGAAATAATACAAAATAATAAAAAAAAAACTACTATTGATATATTATATACTCGAGAATACACGCAAGCACATTCCATCCATTGGATAGACGGAATAAAATAAATGACGAAAAAATGCAGTTATTCAACCGCTGTGAATAAAACGTCATGAAAATATTCACATGCACATGAAACTTCCTATTTAAACGGTATCCAGCGTCATGCTCATTAGCGCATTGTTCAACTCATAAATTGAAAATTGAAATTAAAAACCAGCAATAACAAATAACACATTGTTCTGATTCATACCGGTTGGATCCACTTGTGTAAAGTCTAGCAGTGAAGGGGAAGACGTTAGTGCAGAAACTAGAACAAAGATCACAAACAAAAACCATGTAGAGACAGATAGACAGATATTTTAACGATATGCTACAAATATTCGCACTTTTGCTCAACAAAGAATAACATTTATGTATGAAAATAAATAAAATAAAAATGGCCGACTAACCGGTATTAAACGCGAATCGGAAACCTGACAATGAATATAAAAAATATATCCATCTTTTAGCTGTGCATAATATAAACGATCTCAACATCGCACAATTAAACATTAGCAAGGTTATTATTATTTAAAGAAAAGTAAAGATAGATAAGATAGAGT
This sequence comes from Arctopsyche grandis, assembly GCF_051622035.1. NCBI lineage: Eukaryota > Metazoa > Arthropoda > Insecta > Trichoptera > Hydropsychidae > Arctopsyche > Arctopsyche grandis. Next base: position 11,154,293 of record NC_135365.1, on the reverse strand, counting down.
CAATACAAAGAAGGAACAGTAATTTTCGATTCTGTATACTTTGGTAGATATTCGTCTGTACTTATTCCATGCATAATTAGAATAGGTACAAACATTCATACAAATATATTTAGGTATAAATAGATATTTTGGCACGATTTGACGATTGGGCAGGTAAGATGGATTCCTACCAGCGCCGATGCAACGTCACGTGCAATACATGCATTATTGGAATGTTCAATCGATATACCTGTTGATATCGATCTAGCCTTAGATCTTTTCTTTGGGACTTGACAATTTTGTTGTTCACTTCCGTCGTACGTGTCATTGCGCTGCAGGAATTGCAACCATTGCACTAGAGCTATAAGTAAGAAAGTAGGGAAAAGAAAATAAATAAGAAGAAAATAATAGGAGAAAACCAAAAAGAAAACTACAGTCTACAAGAACGGTTAGTACTACATAAAGTCGATACTATGATCTACTACATTAATTTCTATCGTACAGTTTGGTAAGAGGAACTCAATAATACATATATTCCACTGTTCTCTCAATCAAAACTAGAAGCTTTGACATACATATGTACATACATTAAAATAAGAGTAGAGCTTTATTATACCACTTCGCACATTGAACCTTTATAATATTCGATCGTTACACCAACTACCACAACACTACAAGAATTTCATCGCTAGTCTATAAATGTTCTAAAATTATTTTCAGTATTCAAACAATACCAATCCAGAGCTCATGGGAACGCCGCTCCCTTTCATGAAATCCAGAAATATAGCGCTCCCTCTCGTGAAAAATCCAATATTCCCATACACTATCGTAAATTTAAAAATCGTTCAGTCTCTCTGATGAGAAAACTTGGATTTAGCTTGAACTAGATCGCATCAAGTAAATTAGTTATGATTAATTTGAGAAACCATGACTCATCAAAATGTCAATGTATTATGAATATATACATATACATAATATACATATGAAGACTTTTGAAGATACAATTCTTCGAACAGTGTCTTCTTCATCGAGCTCATATTCTTCTCCCGGGCATATTCTTCTTCGAAAAAAATGATAAGTTCAAATGGCGCATGCTTTTGAACATATTGAATAAATTGTATCTGTGATTAAGAAATACTAAATAATAAAATTAGATAGTATCGTAAATTTTTCCTTTTACCTCAAGCGACAAAATTTCTAGTAATTAAATTAGGTACAATAAAAAAAATCGAAATCTTGTTTTGAAAATTATCGAGTTATTCCCATTCGTGAAAAAATCAATTTCGAGCCCTGTAACAATCTAAACAGGAATACCAGCTGAAATTTGTCACGAAATAACTGAAATTTCATTGACATATCCTTGCTAAGTTAAACTGAAACATTGGAAAATTCACCGGACTCATCGATGCTCGAATCTTCAAGTGAACTAAAGTATATTAGATGCCACACTTTGTTCTTTTCTCCTGTGGCATGTACCAATTTGATGGTTTCGTCACCTGTTGCAAAAGGCATCAAGCTCCTCAATCAGATTTATGTTAACCTTATAAGCTGATCTGCTAGAGGCATTGTTTGATTTGAGATCGTAACGTGTTCTTCTATTATATTTATTTTGTTTTTTATTATGTTTTATTTTCTTATTATTGTACCCTTTGTCTTTTTTTATTTAGCTATTGTTACGACTTGGAACTAAATAGTCTGTAGTGTCACTATGGTAAAATTGTAAAATAAATAAATATGTTCATACATGAGCCGTTATATTTGAAAGTGGCGAAAGTCCAATTTTCAGTTCCAAAAGCACTAGTTTCATTTTGACTTCATTCACAGATTGTTATCATTTCTTTTGATTCGTTATATCCGGAATCTTGAAATAGCAGAATAAACTTATTACAGGCCACCAGTATTTTTACATATTGTAAAACGCAAAACATTATATTTAATGTTTTGCAAAACATCACGATGAAATAAAGTGGACTTTGGTCAATTTCAAATATAACGATTCATATGTTGATCTGAAACTCAATGTAAGAAGTGTTCCTCATTTGGTCACTTGATGAAAAATACAGCATTATTATATTGACTATGTATTATATATATTATAAAACCTATGTATTATATATACCTACCTATAAATATGTATATCTCATTTGTTTTTACATTTACATTATGGTAAATTTCAAATAAATACCATTACTAACATGGTTTGAATTTGTCTAATTTTAGCATAGGCACTTCTTACATTTAAGATATAGATTCTTTTAATTCCAGATTATTTTTAATTTTCCAGAATCACGATAGATCCTGTAAAATCCCAAGACACTGCCGACACTATTTTACTAGCTAGCTTCGAATTACTAACTTGTTCGCAATTAATGAACGATATATATAAAAAGCTATATTTAAAATATGATGTATGCGAATTCGAAATATTTCATATGTACGTGATGAAATACACTTCACAATTGCACATTTCTTAATTATGTATTTACAAAAAGAATCGCTTTGCCGTATAATTGACTTTGACTATTGATATTATTCGTATAACATACATAAGTCGAGACCAAATATTTGTACGTCTCACATTGTGACGTTAATTGCACCGTAATTATTATCTTGACAGGTGTAATATATACAATATTTTGCTAAGAGCGGTTCACTGTAGCCATAAGTAACTCTCTCATAGACGTTTTAATTCAAAACTGTCATGTATATGTATAGTATGTGTATCTAGAAATCGTTATAAATAGTAAAAAAAAAAAGCTGGCGAGCCGTGTTGCAATTCCCCAGAGTCTCACTACAAATAAAATGGGATCTCGAGACGAGGAGACCAGATAAAGTCACTCACTCGCAAGAGATATTCCATTTAAATGTGAGATGAAGATTTCTCGGAGATTTGAATGTTTAATTATCAAATATTGTTATCAAATTGTACCGGCACAGTGTAAATAGTACATACTTACGTGCGGCAAAAATATATCAAACATCCGCGATGAGCGCGTGTTTTACGAATGAATGTACATATGTATATTGTTTTGAAAATATCTACCTATAAAAATTTCAATATAAAATAAAACAGTTTTTCGTAAATCTAATTTTAAAAATGAAATACTATATGATTATCCCGTTTTTTAAAAAAAATTAGTCATAATGAACATTTCGCCATGAAAATTTATAGCCTTTGAATGTGCTCGACGAATGTTTGGTTTCTCTGCACTTTGGTGTTGTTTAAAGAGTTTTACAACTGTTTATACCTGATAAGGATATCTTCAAAGCACATCTGTTGAGGATTACATTCAAAAATCTGCTCAGCTAATGGTAAATAGTTTTTATACGTTGTAAGTCTCGCTGTAAGTTTAAAATTTTATACCAAATCTTTCATCTGCTTCACGGTATAATCATTTCATTAAAGGAAATAATATGTATATACAGAATGAAGCTAATTTCGAACTACTAAAAAATTGTGTTTTTTTTTATTAATTTAAAGACATATTATCAATACTATTAAAATCTGCAACGATATTTTGATTATAATTTGAAACACCAAACAATTTACATTTTCATCGCTTTCAGAAGGTAACAAAATAATAATGAAATTCCTAACTAAATTACATTCAAGTTCAGTGCATCGATTATAGGTATATGTTTTTGAAAGGTAAACTTTGAAAATTAAAATTAGAAAATTAAGAAAAAGAAAAGTCGACGTACCTAGTACGTGAAGAAATGCAAATAGGTACAAAGAGTGGAAATAAATGTGAAAATAACCGTTTGCTAATTAAGTTAATTCGAAACAGATTGCATCAAATGCAATTTAAATAAACCTTCCGAGCTTTGATGCATATTATATAATGTTATTATTAGTCGCAATAAAACCGCACACATCTCGCAAAGATACCCGTCACAAAAGGCGTAGTAGTGTCTAATGAAGTCCATAAAAGTAAGCAGAGGAGAGATACGCTGAAAAATATGAACTCTGCGAATTAAAGCAATAGTACACATCTCTCTGTCGACGATTTGACGAGAGAGTTTATTCGGCGAGAGAAATAAATATACGACAAAGGTATGTGTGTGTGTGTGCAGCGGGTGCGACGATAAGCTCCGTCGTGTCACTCGTGGTGGTTTTATTGGCCGCAATAACCATCAAAGGCTGGCTAGCGCTGGGCCAGAGACTCTCAAATAAGGGGTCGAGAATATTAGTCTTTCATTTACTGAATTACTGAATTCCGAACGGGGGAAGACACACCTCGCAGATGACGGAGACAACAACGTGACGGCCACTTTTGGCCGCAATGCGATGAGTTTACGGACATTCCTATATATTGCGACAAAAAATCAAAATAAAATAACTTCAATATACTATTTATCACATATATTATTGCACGTGAAAAAGTTTCAGCCCAATCCGTCGAGTGGTTTAGGAGATAATTGAATGTAAAAAAAGACCTACATACTATCAGCTTTGACTGTAATAAACTTTTATATAGATCATGCTTTTCCAATGGATCAATATTCCCCCTCATATTGATCCATTTTGCTGTGCATTTTCATCACATTTGTATGTACCTACTTACATACATACATATATCCCATATCTACCATTATTCAATGCTTTTCTTCTTTGTTTTTTACTTTATCTATGTACTTAGTTACCAGAGATCGACGTCGAGGATGATTTTATGCACAAAAAAATGGTTCACCGTTGTCCTACAAAGCAAGAGAGCAAAAAAAGGTTACAAACGTTAACCATGTTTGTGCAAAAAAGCATCCTCGACGCCAATTTCTGTTAGTAACAATGGCAGTTTTCTGATCAATGAGTGATCATGCGAAAATTCGAACTCGAGATTTTGACTGATTCGAATTCAGAATCGATCACTGCTCACGTTTTTATCATTTAGTTTTTAATTGTTATTATTTTTTAGAAACTTTTTTGGTGTCAAAGTTACATACATACATATATACGTTGTAATGCAGTTTGTTTCGGTTTTTAAAATAAATAAAGGATCATACCAATTCCAGTAAATCTTATTTCAATGACTGAGTTTGACAAAATTGGCGGTTTTCAAAATTATCTCCAAATCACGGATAGAATTTTCGCATGGTTACAAAACTTCATCTATTGTTACTACGTAAAGTCATTTATAAAGCCAGATATACTTTTATATGAACATATTTAGGTTCTGACGTAGACTAGAACCCTTGCTTAACGTCAAGTTGAGAAAAAGTGAGTAGTGTCGAATTCAATGATCATTGATCACCATTGTACATATGTACGCCAAATCAGTGGCTTATGAACTTTTGTGTAAAGTAAAATAAATAGCCGCAAAAAATCCAATGACGTTCACAAAGTAAATTAACATACAAGACAATGGCGACATGCATTTTGTGTAATATAATATAATAGCAATAAGAAATCATCAACTAGAGCGTATATAGTTTGCTGTTTAAATACAATAGGGTATCTATTGTATATATGTCAACTAAGGGGGTGCTCGACGTGTTAAACTTTGACGTTCTCCGTTGCGAATGTTTGATATGTGAATTATTGCGCAGAAGAGCGTTAATCACGTCGCGTTTTACACACTCTTCTCACAATGATAACGCATGAGAAGATTTTAAATTACATATATATTTATATTTAAATACAAATCACGTTTACGAGGGACACCTATTCGATTCGTTGAAAAATATCTCGTATATGTGAAAAATGGCAAGTAATCGATAGGCTTTTGATGCATCAGACACATTCACGAAAGGTTTCAGAGGACTATTTTATGCCTATACAATTAGAATGTATTTACGATTTTATATCACGGTTTGTACCATTAAAAAAAGAGCATATATTCTTCACTTATACAGATTCAATACACAGAATTTGTTTACCATGCTTTAAAAACCTGCCAAATAGAAAAATACGCCTTATCGAGGTGAAAAATTTGTATTTAAAAAAATATATATATATTTTTATTTAGCTGTACATATGTACATCAGTAGATAACTATAAGTACAATATAAACATCGGCAACTTTAACCTAAATTGTGTAGATAGGTATATATGTACATATATTTGTCTTGTCAATGATCTTATAGCATGTTTGAAATAAATGATTTTGAAATTATTCATTAAGAAGCATTTTGTGTGACTGACAAAAGCGGATGGTATATGTTTCATTAATTTTATGACTTCCTTTCGTCTTTAGAATTATTTTGAAATAAAATATACCTACAAATGTTGTGATAGTAATTACTTCAAATTACTATGATAAATTTGGTTAAAAACTCAATTTATATAAAACAGGTTGGAAAATCTCTATGCATAAATATTATAAATGAAATTCATAATAGTAATAAAAACCTCATTACTAATTACTAATAAATACGTAATGTAAGAATGACATTACGTGTAAAGTACAGTTCATAACGCATTGAAGTGGGTGCATCGTTAAAATAATATTTATAATTACTTATACAGCTAATAAATTTCAATAAAACATACACCATAATTTCAACAAGTTTATAAACAGAATAGAAGCTAATTTTAAATACTATATGTACATATATAAAAATAGAAAATTCAATCTTTCAATTAGAAAACGTTCGAAAAAACGATCTATTTTTATTTTTTGGCTACATATTTTTACCTTCTTAGCTTTTAGTGTTTTTTTTTTTGGTTAAACGTTAAGATGTTTGAATAAAAACCCTTTCTCGGAAGGATTTCGGCTTCAGGCACCATTAGGCGAAGATAATGTTGAAAACACATTGATATTTTATGGATCGTTTATCTACCTGGTTTTCAGACCATATTTTGTCTAGACGACGTTTCACTTTACCGATCGGCATTTGAAGATAATCTAAGTCGTATTGGACTGACATAATTAACTATGCAAATTGTCATGCAAAAATAATCATAACAATGCTCTTTTAACGTACCAATCGGTTTATGCGATTTAGAAACCATACTAACATACAAACATTAGTATACATATAGTGTTAGTTTGTCATACATAGTAATGTATTAAAACGTAATTATTTTTATATTAAATAATTCATCAAATTTTACCTAGATTTTCAATCAAAAAAATGCTACATAAAAAATACAAATATATTTTTATAATTTATTAATGTCAATTACTAGGTTTAACTATATCGTTGAAAGGTTAAGTATAAACAGTTGTTTTTAAGAGACTGATTCAATACAGATAACATACATAAATGCCTACAACACAACAAAAAGCATACCAATCAATGGAAACATTTTAATTGAAATATTCAAGAATTTAATCCAAAATAAAATAAATCCATGATTTTAAATGTCTGATAAAAATAAAGAAATTGAGAAAAAATACGTACTCATTAGTTTGTGGTGGATGAGAAAAACAAATCCTTTTATATAATATTATAGGAATGGAAAACTAAACTACATATGTTTGTATATAACAGTATTTCTCTCATCCATCAAATTCAAATAAACACTATTCCTCAGACGCAATTTTTCATTTCTCTAAGTCAACTTTCTACTACTTACATATTATATATACCATTAAAAATACAAATAAAGACAAATAAATCATGCAATACATCGACAAACGAATCCGTTTCAACAGTACCTACTATGACTTGAACAGCGACGGCCACTGCAGATGCACTTTTCCGAATTTTTAACAATTGCAAACCCACAATGAACACCTGCAGTCATAACTAGAGACCGGACCCACTTTGCGCCGTTCATTGTTCATTTGCTCTCTAGCTTTTTAGTACAAAGCTAGAGAGCAATATAAAAAGGTTCATCATAAAAATTAACAATGCACGGTGAACAATTAACAATGAACGGCGCAAATTGGGTCCAGTCTCTAGTCATAACTAGAGGTATCCTACCTTGGTTATCCTACCTTTAGTAATAACTAAGGATAGAAACCGAGCGCCCATCCTTAGTAATAAGTTATTACTAATAACTAAGGTTCAGTGCAACCCAGTGCTATTTGTACAAAAAATGGGTTCATCATTGTTTTGTTTGCTTTCTAGTTTTGTATTTCACTGTAAAAGACAATGGTGAACCCATTTTTTGTTCAAATAGCACTAGGTCGCGCTGATCTCTAGTCCATAACTGCAGATCGGCGCCAGAGTGCCAAAAATAGGATCACCATTGTCAATTTCTATTGTGAACCCTTTCTTTGCTTTCTAGCTGTGTAGGTTGACAATAGGCAAACCCTCTTCCTTGTAAAATAGTACTCTAGCGCTTATCCTTAGTCATAACCGGTATTTTATATAAAAGGTATCTATGTATATATTGTACAAATAAAAACTTTCGTATCGATCATGCGGTATAAAAACTACATAGAGCGACGGCAAACTTTTCGGAACCCTCCGCTAAAGTCTACCTATAATATTATATACATATAGCCCGCTGCAGTGGTGTCACCCTAATGGTTTCCATGGGCTTCCAGAAACCTTTAGTTAGATAATTTTTGTTAAAAATTGAATTGAAAAATATTGAATTCAAATTTAACAGATAGTCGATTTATAAAAATAATCATTTGATATATTACAACATTTAAGTTATATATATGAAAAAAAATCATCCAAAAATTTTTTACATAATAGTACCTTGGGCGAAAAAACAAAGCAATATATGTATATCTTCTAATCTAATACATAATTTCGAAAGAGACTTTGTATGTAAGTATGTACACTATACATATACATATGTATGTAAATATCTTTGGTCTGGAACTTCGTAAACAAAACAAAGTTTCTACGACGACAATTCAATTAGTTGAATGTTATATATATTTTTCGATTCAAATAATTTAATAAAAAACAAATGAATATTAACTATTAGATTCACCATGTTTACGCTGTTTTGTATTACAAATACTGAGCGAAACAACTAGTAATATATAATTTCGAAAGAGGCTTTCTACATATGTATGTAACTAACGTTGATTCGTACAATTCGTGACGTTAAATTTAATAAAAAAACAAATGAATATTCAAATAAATTAAATAAAATGTTCACTACTAGATTCTAGAGCCATGTTTAAGCGGTTTATATTACGAACACCGAGCAAAATCACTAGTGTATATATACGTATATATAAATTGAATAAAAATAGGAAACCCGTCGTTTTAAAATTGGGGTGACACCACTGCCGGATATATGTATTGTAGGTACAATGAACATCCACCAAGCCGAGAGGAGAGAAAAGTCCACGGTACCTGGATTGGGCTGGCTCTGGTAGCTGGGCTTCTTCATCCACTCGTAGGGACTCCTGGAGGGTGGCGGCGGGGGGGCGCGCGGTCCGGGCGAGGAGCGGGGCGCCGGCGAGGCGGAGGCGCTGGGGGCGCGGGGCGGAGGCGCCCACTCGCCGCCCTGCCACGGCGCCGGCGGCCCCCAGCCCACCCCCTCCTCCAGCAGGGGCGGCTGATACCAACCCCCGTGGCCGCAAGCCGCGCCGCCGCCCTTCTGGTACATACCCAGCGGATTGTAATACGACACCATACTCTCGTCTCGCACACTCGTCCTGTGACCGTTCCGTTCCGTTTCGCTTCCGCTTCGTTCACACTACCATTAGCACCGCATACCAGTCCAACCGATACTCGCGACTTGCTATTATATATATATATATGTATATCAAGTACGACGTTTGCAGAATGACTTCGCACACGTTTTGCCGTCGATTTTGTCACGGCATAATGCGCGTACTGACTAGAGCGCGGCGGCGACAGCACTGCGATGTGACAGCGAGGGGCGGGAGAGAGGAGAGCCGACGACGAAGGGCGGCCGACTCTTATCGAGGGCGACTCCTACTAGGCGGGGTTGCGGACATCATGGCCTCGCCGCACCAATCACAAGCCGAGTTTGCCCCCCCCCACCTCTCCGGCCGCCTCTCCGAAGCGTTCCGTTGCCCCCATTATAATTCAACTAAAGTTACGCGCGGCATATTATGGCCAAATTAAAACGACCATTGGAATAATTTACGATTAAACCGGATAGAGAGCGGAGGCGGACGATATAAATAATTACGGCGATCGCTTATACATATCTATGCATACAAACGTAAGTTTATGTATGTAGGTACTAGGGTTTCTGTATTCCCGGACTTTTTCAATTCCCGGGACACGGACGGACCCGGGGGATAGTTCCCGGGATCTCGGGACACATGTAAAAAAAACATTTCTTTTTTCAATTAAATATATTTTTTATTAATTAAAAAAAATATATATATTTATTTACAAAATATAAAAAAAGGTAAACAATACATAATATATCTATGAACTGGTAAAAATGTAATTATAAAAGTAAAATTATTTAAAGTAGCTTCTTAAGAATACTGAAATATTTAAATGAGAATCCGAAAGCCTATTTCTAGATTTGGTACAAAAGTTTCCAGCAATGGAATAAACTCTTTCAGTTTCGGTCGAAGTTGAGAATGTTTTACGATTCTTTGTGTATTTGATTTATTATTTCCCTTCGTGCAGTCTTGAATATGTTGTATATTTTCAAGATTTTTTTAAATCCAATTCCCGGGATTCGAGATAAGGGGACTTTTTGTTGTCCCGGGACACGGGACAACAAAAAATCCATGAATTCCCGGGAATGTTAGTCCCGGGTCAGAAACCCTAGTAGGTACCTACATATATACGCATGTGTGGGGATATTTTATTTATTTGTTCAAATTTTGGATGCATTTACAACATTTGAACAATAAACGGCACCTTGGTTATCCGGCCTCTGCTGGTAACTAGAGATCGGCGTTCAGTTTCTATTTGGACAAAAATATGTGTTCACCATTGTCAGTTGCTATTGTCCTATAAAGCTAGAGAGCAAAACAAAATGTTGACGATAGAAAACTCATTTTTTTATCCAAATATAAACCGAGCGCCGATCTGTAATGATAATTAACCAGAGATCGGCGGCCAAGTTGCTTTTACTTACAAAAAATGGCTTATTACTTTTTGTTTTATTTTACTTCATTTATTATTAATTTACTTAATTTGAATTATAATTATTATTATAATTGTAATCTACATAGGTTATAATTATTATTACAGGTAGGACCGGAAGCGTGCTTTTTCCAGGAAATAGGGCATTTTGGGTCTATTTTCCAGGAAATACAGCAAACTACAAAGCTAGAGTGCAAAAAAAAGGTTCATCATAAAAATGAACAATACAAGGCGAACAATAAACAAAAAAAAAACAAAAAACGGCACGCTTCCGGTCCTACCTCTAATTATTATAAATATTATTTTTTACTACTATAATTGGTACTACAGTAAAAATACTTTTCTGTTGTTATTTTTTAATAATCACATTTTATTTTCGTTTGTAATTAATTAAACCGTAAATTAAAAAAATATTTTCTTAAAATAAATAAATAAATAACCAGATATCGGCGTCGTAGTTGCTTTCATGGACTAAAAATGGTTCACTATTGTCAATTACTATTGTTAACTTTTTTTTGCTCTCTTGTTTTTTTGAACCATTTTTTAAACCATTTTTAAACCATTTGTGAGCCATTTTTTGTGCATGAAAGCAACCGATCTCTGCTGATAACTAGACATCGGCAATCTATGATCTGTGGGTCACCAAGTGACCTACATATTTGACAAATTCAAGTGAGCTACTTGCATATCTTAAAATTAAAAATTTATATTTAGAAATGATTGATTTCAAAAGTTTCAAAAACGCTGCAGACAGATAAATGCAAGAAATTGAGGGAAGATCTAGAAAAATAATCATCTAGGAAAATAATCATCCTCTCATCAGCGTGTTGGACAATGTTTTTATCTTTGAAAAAAATAGGCGTTACCATTTTATCCACGTTCGATTCTACACAGGACTAGATCCAGGGGGCCGAAGGGCTCTTTCACGTCTTGTACTTGTACTTGTAATGCTAAACTTCTTTTCTTGAACTAAGAGCAGTGGTGTCACCCTAATGGTTTCCATGGGTTTCCGGAAACCCGTTGTTAAAAATCAAAAGTTTCCGGAAACCCGTTATTTAATCTAAAATGTCATATAATTTTTATCAAAAATTATGCAAATCTTGAAAATTCAGTGAACTTTCGTATAATAGTGCCTTAGACGTAAAAAAAATGAATGCATACATATATATATTTTCAAAATAATTTTATTGAAAAAAAATTCGGAAACCCGTTGTTCCGAAATTGGGGTGACAACACTGACTAAGACAATATCTAAGCCGTCATTTTCAAAACAAATACCATTGTAGAAGATATAGAAAAATGTATGTCCACATATGTAAGAATTTTTAATTGTTACTGACGTTAGCTGAAAATACACAATCGTACGAAAAGAATGGCTTTTATTTATTCTTTTCCAGTACATGAAATATGTATAGGTATATCTTTTTATATTTCAGAAGTTCGTTTGGGTAAAATGGTTGAAAGCCACTGTGTTTATTCTTTAAAAAAGGAAAAATATCTATTGAGAGAGAGATGATAAATTATAAGAATAGAAGAAAAATTATAAGAATAGAAGAAAAATTATAAGAATAGACAAGAATTGCCTTAGAAGAACATATACCTTATTGAGGTAGATGAATGTCTTTTTTATTGTACATATGTATATGAGAAAATGAAGAGGCGATTTGATAAACTTAAAAAAAAAAAATATATATATAGGGATTTTTTTTAATAGTAGTCAAATATTCAATTATAGGGATAAGAATTAATACTTTTCAAAAACGACCTCCAATTAAATGCATTCCTTCTATGCGTATTTTCATCATCGATTTAATGTATATATTTTGAATTTAACCTTTCGTCGTTTATATTTAGTTTATTCATCTATATTTAGGCGACAAATCTCTTAGGTCTATGGTTGTGCGTCGCTAAAAAAAAATTAAATAATTTAAGAAGAATCTCTGAAAAAATAAGATGTTATTTCCGATATGTGAATGATTCCAATATTTTTAATATTTTCATTTCATTGTGGTTGTTCTAATTATCTGTAGCTTTTCGATTATATTTTTCTAGCGATCTATATTGTAACAAACGGCAGATGAAACAATATTTTTTTATGCATTATCTTATGATTCAATACTTTATTTTGTCACCGATGATGATTACGAATAGTGAACCATACGTAATCATCATCATCATTAATAATTTAATGTAATTATTTCTACAAAAAAAAAAGTATGAAGAAATTTCTCACCACTAAGCATATCTAGGTATGCATATTTATTTTTAATAGACGATGTATTTTATTACAATCAGAAAGACCAATAATAATATGTATATACGTAGATATATGTATTATAAAAAAATGAATCATTTTCACATTCTGGTCTGATAGAACATATGTAAATTTTCAAGTACCTAATCAATCATTGACATATGTACATACATACATAGATTGTAGATCGATATTGTTAAAACACATTTTTATTTATTAATTTGGTTTGATTAATTTAAATTGACACCCCAATTGATTGATTAGTACCTATTACTACTGAATTATTGATATAAACTTACGTTGCGTCAACTTTTACCATATTATGATAAATTAATCGACATTAAATACGCATTTGATTAATGATGAAAGGAATTAAACGTTTTTCATAGAGGCCTTACCCTAGAGGTCACGTCAAATATCGAATGAATATTTGGACTATTAAGTACTTAGTATAAGTAGACATTATACTTAATACGTATGCTTTGTACACATTTCAAATTATTATTTATTTATTTAGATATTAGCCACAGTGTCATTACAGATTATTCTAACGCGTCAATGTAACCAGACATATAGATATAAGCATAATACAAATACTAGACATGAGAAAATTAGTGAGACATCTATGTTATAAATAGAGTACGGATAGCCAAAGTGCCGCTCATTGTTCAATTGTTGTAAATGCTTTGTAAAAAAGGTTCGGCAAACCTTTAACAATGCATTTACAACATTTGAACAATAAACGGCACCTTGGTTATCCGGCCTCTAGTTATAAATAATAAATTTTTGAAATCATATTCACATAGTGGTGACATAGTGGGTAGGATGGTTTTGCCAATTTGATGGAACAATGAAATTTGATAAATTGGCAAACTCTGATAGGAAACGATCGAGTCACAAATATCCAAGTCTGACCAGCAGCATTAAAGATTATTCTTTTCAATCGCAGTCTGCTCTGCAGTCTTCAATCGCAGTCTCGATCAAATTATTTTTGATCGAGGCCAACTCACGGGATCGAACCCGTCGACCTCTCGGTGCTTAGTATCAACGCAACCACCGATCCATGCTGCTGGATAATCAAGTAATCAATCTAATTATGTAATCAAGTTAGTTAATTTTAAAATGATTTTATTCCGAATCCTCGTCATAAATAGTTATGTATGTAATTTAATTAGTTTCTATACACGTTTACATATCCTGTGAAATTTAATCGATTGATTATTTACAAAGGGTATTTCAAATTGACCGAGACAACACACCTCACGAAATAAAATCTCACGCAACGGTAAACTAACCCAGAAGGAAAATATTCCATCGAATTGAATAATAAACATTATAAACAGCCTTCAAATGAATTTCAAACACGAGGACAATGCGAACGAACCCGCAGGATTTGATATTGACATTAAACATTAGAAGAAACGCTCTAATGTCAAACATCACGGCACAAACACGGCGGCACCTTTGAATACACATAAAAAATATCAATATCAAATACAGGGTATCTCAATTTGGTCACGCTACACCTATCCGCCATTTTAGAATCGATATATCGGCATCCAATACACATTTGTTGCATTTTTACACACTCGATTATATTATAATTGTATTTGAGTACGCATAACAAACTTATATCCCACCAAATGCACATTTTATAAATTGGTTCATTTTTTAATATAATATATGTACATATCATCGTGTTCAAGCTTTGGTGCATGTTTGAAGGCGTGGTGCAAATTTGTCGTTTTCTGCGCAAAAGTGCGGAAACAATGAAAAATATTTAGCTTCCAAACGACATAATAATAAATTTAAATATATGACTTTACGACGTAATGGCTCAACTATAAAGTTTAACAATTTATCAAACACCGAAGGTCATAAATCACGCGACGCCGCATAAATCTGGACGCTTTCAGAGAAACGTATCGATTTCGGTCTGACAAATAAATTACACACGGTATATTGAAAGGGATTGTAATAAAGTAAAAGACATACATATTAATTACATGTAAAAGTATTTAAAAAAAAAAACTAAAAACAAATTTATCAATTGAAAAATTATATCCTCTTTTATCTTAATAGATATGTACATACATGGGTTGATGCATTATGTTCTGAATAGGAAAATTTTCGATCAATGTGTTTTGCCATTGATGACGTATGGATGTTTGATTTTTAAAAGCTTTTTATTATTACGAAATTATGTTCAAAATATATCTTATATCTATTTTAATAGCTACTGATCTACTGATCATTTTCTATTTTAAAATTTAATTTAATTTGGTTAGTAATCATAATATTATATTATTCTAATGTTAATCTACAGCATAATAGGAAAAAGAGCTCAAAAACCTATTTACAATCCTTACGTATGGATGTGAAACTTGAACATTGTATGCCAAAATGTTAAGCAAAGTCCAATGCACTTAAAGAAGTATAGAACGCTGTATGCTCAGCATAACGAGGAGAGAAAGGAAACGGAATATGTGAGTGAGAAATATGACAAGGGTAGTTGATATAGTGCAGAGAGTAAAGAGATTGAAATGGCAATAAGTGGGTCACGTAGATGGACGAAAGGTGAATAAAGCAAGTGCAGGAATGGCACTCAAGAGAGTGTAAAAGGGTGAAAGGAAGGCCGCAAGGAAGATGGGTTGATCAAATTAGAACAATATGAGGGATGAGATGGATGAGAGTTGCGTAAAACAGAAACGAATGGAAGCTTGTTGAATATGTCTTTATACAGCATTGGATGGTGAATGGCTTTAAATGATGATTATGTATATATAACCCCAAAAACTATCGTAGTAGAGGTTGCGTAACTTTTGCATCATATTAAAAGTTTTTTATATAGTTTATAACTATGAAAAAAATTTGTCCTGTTAAAGGATTTCTCCGTTTTCCTTCTATATAAAATATAAACAAGAAATGATTGATGATTACAATTTATACATACTTGGATTTATAAATAAAGTGTGTATGTAGGTTCTAATGTATGATTCTAATTTTTGTTTCAAGTTATATTAATAACTACGAGTTCATTTTTAATATTGGCACGTTTGACATGAGATTTGTTGACCAATTTGCATTTAATAATATACAAATCTTACAACCAGATAAGTCTAAGTGAGAAAATCAGAATTGGAACCTTCTCAAAGTGTATCCGTTATCGACCAAGTAATTGCTGCGGCCTAATTGAACTACATAAATATTGTATGGGTAGGTACCAATTACATGGGAAAATATTTTTTCGCATTTTCAGAAAAAATAATTTAAGCCGTTTTTTTCGAAATATCCTTATCTACAGAACTAAACTAAATGCTCCTTTTTTATACCTGCATTTGTTGAATTTTGTATTTAAAACTTCTCTGCCAAATGCCGACGTATTGTTCTGTTTCTGGCAGTCATTTTCCCAGAAGGTTCTTTTGAAGTAGATATCTACCGATCAATTAAAAAAAAATGTATATTTCCAAACAAATTATTCATAAACAGATAGGATACCCTTTTATTTTACTTACGCATTTTAGTATTTATCTAGAATTTTATTCTATGTATTTTGGTTTAAAACAATGAATAATGCAAAACATACATGTGTATAAAGAAACTACGTTGTATATTTTATTGAAAACAATTGAATTTTTGTTTTTTTCAATATTTTTTTATTTAAAAATACAAACTTGAACATGTATATTATACATACATATGTTACAGTAAGAGTGTAAAGCTCGATACTCTGACTCGTAAGTCTATGTATCATCAAAATCACCCAGTAACAGGATACACGGGAGAATGAATGACCACGTTTACTAGTAAATTCATACACTAGTTATCCGTACGCAGTATTTGTTTACGAAAGTTGACAATCTTAACAAGTATATAGTCGTCCTAAGACGGATTAAACTAAAAACTGAAATGTCGAAGAACATATTATTGAATGAACAAAATAAAATCATAGGTAATACGGATGTATGCAATTGTAAAACTTCTACAGTGGATTCGATTATTGTCTATTTCGTATCAATTCAACAATAAATGAATTATTTGAACACAACCAGTTATAATCTTGAGCATAAAATTCATTGGAAGAGCAACGTCAAACCAGTTAAATTTCATTCGTTAGCAGATTTGCTAGTGCACAGCAGTGCATGAATTTGCGTATCAGTGTATACTCTTACGACTCGTAAACTTTAGCTAAAAACCAAAGATAGTGTACAAACTAGTCAGTGTATACTGTATACTAATTAGAGATTTGACACTCTTACTGTAACATATATAATGAAAAAGAAACTAAAAAAAAAATAGAATTTACCTGAAATAAATTCAGATGAAAAGATATTGATCAAATTGAAAATTGGAAAGTCATAAATATTTTTTAAATAAACAATCAATAACGCAAAACATACATATATAAAGAAACTACTCGTATATTTTGCGTGAAAACAAAAAAAAGCAATTGAATTTTCATTCGTTTCAATATTTTTTTATTTAAATATACCTACATACATACAAACCTGATTATGTATATAATTAAAAATAATCTAAATATAACGTTTGCCTGAAATAAATTCAGATAAAAAAGGCTTTAGTATTGATCGAATTGAAAATTAAATAATTTTTAAGTAAACAATCAATAATGCAAAACACACATATCTATAAAGAAACTACATTTAATATTTTGTTGAAAACAATTAAATTTTCATTTGTTTCGATAATTTTTATTTAAATATACATATAAACTTGAACATGTATATATGTAATGAAAAATAATCTAAAAATAACGTTTGCCTGAAATAAATTCAGATAAAAAGGCTTTAGTACTATTGATCGAATTGAAAATCGAAAAGTCATAAATAATTTTTATTGATATTAATTCGCACTCCATTATGTATTATCTGTACATTTCACGTCGATCATCAAACAAGCACAGCCATTTCTTTAATATTTTATTATTCAATGCGGCTTACGAGATTCTTACAGTTCCATATTGAAAGATTGATAATAAATTTTCCACGGAATAGCGTTGCCTAATATTATTTCAAATAATATGTAGATATCATCGAGTGTCTCCGTTCATTCTTTCGCATCTGGATTATCGTACACGTACATACATACATACATAATTGGAGCAGTAAATGTAATTGTTGGCCGTTAAAGCTATCAAACGTTCGATATATAATTAAATCGAGGGAGTGAAGGAGACCACCTCTTGCAACAATGTTTATTTCACCATTGAATTTTTATAGTGTAACGCCGCCGAAATACATTTGGGCCGTAAGTTATGGGTCCCTAAGGTTCAGTTAACAGGCCGCGGCGCGGTTTCGCCGCTTGATTTACGGCCCACCCTCTACATTCAAATATTAAATTGCCTCGACATTTGATTAGGGAAACTGCTCGCTCCCTTCTGCCAACCCACTCCGATTCACAGCGTAACTTTCATTTGCGAACATTTTCACAAATTTGAGTTTATGTGACATTATTTCCTAGCTGGGTGTGCCATTCGAGATGTTTGTTTCACTGGGGAGGAACACACTTTAAAAAATAAATTTGTTGTTTTATTAGATACCTACTATCAGAGAAATGTCATATTAATAGAAGTGGCTTTAGGTGTTATATTTTTGTCAAGTGACACTCTGTCCACGGACAGATCTAAATAATTTTAGCATCAGTCGTATTTTGACGCTTGGTGCTCCACGTATGTCCGATAAAAACTTCTCTGTTTGTTTATATTACTCGCAAGATGGGCAAGCATCGGTAAAAATTGCACAATACATTCAAAAACACAAAATAAACAACATGGGATACATTTTTATAAGTAAATTGATCCGATTGTATTCCGTGCGATGTAGCGTATTTATAAAGACGTACCGCGTAAAATTTACAACAATTATTTATTCGTAAAGGCCCCTCTATTCTTATAACATCTCTCTGACCTGGAAGGTCTAACAGGTAGACCCCAAAGCGGCTTCCTAGACAACTATTTACAAACATTGCAGCATTTTCATTACATAAATCGCTGTATTTTGGGAGACTGATGAACACAAAATTAACAATAAATTAATTAATGAATTAATCCATAGAGACATCTATGGATTTAGAGTTGTGCATACATTTTTACATATTGTACATAAATATTATTCGTAACTTATTTATTCGTTAGGGCCCCTCTATCCTTATTACTAGTTGCCGGACCCAGAAGGTGCCGCGTATTGTTCAAAGGTTGTAAATGCATTGTTAAAGGTTTGCTGAACCTTTTTTACAAAGGATTTACAACAATGGAACAATGGATAGCACTGTGACTATCCGGTGTCTACTTATTACTAGTCACCGGAGCCTGAGGGGGCCGTGTATTGTTCAAAGGTTGTAAATGCATTGTTAAAGGTTTGCCGAACAATGAATAGCACTGTGACTATCTTACCTCTACTTATTACATCTCTCTGCCTACTATGTATACATGATTCATATATATATTTTTATTTTTTTACATATGCATACATATACCAGGAAGGCCTTTCAGGTAATCCCAATGCGCCTTCCTGGCCAATTACAAACAATGCAGCATTTTTTTATACAAGTCGCTGAATTGCGAGACACTGAAAAACTCGCAAATTAACGAGACATCTATGAATTGTACATAAATTTTATTGTACATTAATCATACTCAAATAGTGGTGACATAGTAGGTTAGGAAGGATTTTAGCCAATTTTAATCGGGAACCGTTTCAACAATGAAATCGGAAAAACTGGAAAACTCTGATAGGAAACGATTAAAAGTCCCAGTTTTCAAATTTTTCTGTTATGCATACTTTTTAAGCAATTTTAAAGGGACAAATTGATGCATTTCATAAAGAAGTAGCAAAGTTTTATGAAACATTGGCAGATTATTTGAAACAATGGACAATACCATTAAAATGACCAAACCGCGCAAAATGTTAAAGTTTCAAAACGATTTGAAGACTGTAGGAATTTTAGCTCAATCTTTTGCGAAAACAAAATAATAAGAGGGTTGTAAAAATATTCTGTGTTTTCCTGGATGAGCTCGGAAAAAATACCAGAATGGCTAGATATTGAAAAAACAGTTGAAATTTTAAATACGAAATATACATTTTTTAATAAATGACCTACATTTGTATAATCAATTTGTTGCATTAAAAATTTATTAAAAAGAGAATTACAATCTCGAAATTCGAATGGAAAAATAGCCGTAGAAAAATGGGTAGCTAAATCTTCACAAATAAAAATGGGGTTTCCCGAACAATATAAAGATTTATATCGCATGTGCAAGTATATTTTCTCCATACCAGGGCATAATGGTAATGCGGAGAGAATATTCTCGTTAATGGAGATTTAATGAACTAATGAAAGAAGTAGACTTTCTATAGATGTAGTTATATTCTACAGTGCATTGAAGTCTATCATTTCAATTTTTTCCAAATGTATTTATTTTAAAAAACTAAGTGGTCTAATATTGTTGATTTTGTCGGCCGGGGGGGGGGGGGAGGGTTTGATTTAGAATAAATCTGGCAACCCTACTAATACTAGCCCAGGATAGGGCGTGACTGTGTACTTCTATCTGTCTGCACATTTACATAAAAAAATTATACAGGATATTTATAAAATAATTATGTGATCTTTGTTTGTTAAAGACCTTGCATTGAATTATATTGTAATAATATTATATTGCAGTTGAATATGAAATAATTAAAAAAAATAAAGAAATTAATTCGTCATCCTTACAATGTTACAACACATTGCACGAATGCGACAGTATGCTCGGTTCTCCTAAGTCTCAGGGCGAAATCACACGGAAAGGCACACGGCACTTGGTTTTTTTTAGATACTTTTAAACATGCGGAAAAGATGCAGCACGCCTAGCACATTTTCATGGCACACAGTTCCAAAAATTACCCCCTGGAGTGTTTTGGGTAATATTTTGTCCTTGTATTGATATAAACATGACAGTGATTGATAACGACCAACCCCATATTTGAAGAAATGTAGAAGAAACTTGTCGAAATAATAAGATAGTATGAATTAACAATGAACTGGGAACGCCCTTTCTTGACTCGAAACTAAGACCGCGTGCCGTGCCGTTCATCTCTGTGTTTTCGCCCTCACGCTCATCGGATCGACTGTAGTCAACTTTTACTCCCCTCTGGGAAACGCTAAAATGACGTCCTTGAACTTATCGTAATGATAAATTAATATATTTAACTTGAACATTTTGAAATTTTGAAAATTATTACACAAACGAACCAGAAAAACTCCTTTAAAATCTGAATATACTATAGGGGTGGGTGATAGGTAGTCACCGGACCCAGAAGGTGCCGCGTATTGTTCAAAGGTTGTAAATGCATTGTTAAAGGTTTGCCGAACCTTTTTTTACAAAGGATTTACAACAATGGAACAATGGATAGTACTGTGACTATCCTACCTCTAGTGATAGGGTATAGGGTTTTGACCATTTCCCGGCAAACTATGGAAACTCGGTTGGGTTTTGAATAAAATCTTTATTGTATAGTTAATACAAGTGTTTAACAAGTACTACAAGTGTAATTGCAGCGAAGAAGGCTAGTTGCTTGTCTTCGATGGAAGGTCTGACTGAACTGTGTTGTTCTGCTCATGGTGGCGTGGCTGGATGAAGAGTCCACTGTGGGGGGTCAACTATTCACTGGCTGTTGAGTTCACTGTGGGGGGTTTATATAGTCTAAATGTCCTTGTCTGGTGGTCGCGTCCTACAGCTGGTTAGGGGTTGACTTGTCCTTCTCTGTAGGTCGCGTCCTGTACCTGTTTAGTGGTCAACTTGATTTTCTCTGGAGATCACCAGACTTTCTCTTTCTCTAGCCAGCAGTATGGCTTAATGGAAGCGTATATGTTTAGCACTAAGTGATCAGTGGGTTCGATCCGCCATACTGCTGATAGGATTTGGGGGTATTTGTGACTCCAAATCGATCGTTTCTTATCAGTTTGGCAATTTTATCTGATCATTGTTGAAACGGTTCCTCAAAATTGGCAAAAAATCATCTTTCCTGTTGTCAAAAATCTTCTGTATTTATTGTGTGTACAATTTGTAAAAATTATGTACAAAATCTAAATCCATAGATGTCTCAATGGATTAATTTTGTAAATAATTAATTAATTGTTTTTTCTTGTTCTTCAGCTTCTGGAAATATAGTGATTTATGTAATAATAATAATGCTGCATTGTTTGTAATTAATTGTCCAGAAAGGCGCATTGGGGTCTTCCTGTCAAGACTTCCTGGTATATATTTATGTAAAAAAATAAAATAAAAGTCCTGCAGTTGTGTTTAGAGGTCGATTTGTATTTCTCTAGAGGTCGCGTCCTGTAGCTGTGTTTAGAGGTAGACTTATCCTCGGTGCGTAGGTTGACAATGTATTTGATAATGACCATGTACAGAGAAATGTAATATTAATAGTTGGCTTTAGGTGTTCTTTTGTTGTCAAGTGACATTCTGTCCACGGACAGATCTAAATAATTTTAGCATTAGTCGTATTTGACGCTTGGTGCTCGACGTATGTCCGATAAAAACTTCTCTGTTTGTTTATATTACTCGCAAGATAGACAAGCATCGATAAAAATTTCACAATACATTAAAAAACACACAATTAACAACATGGGATACATTTTTATAAGTAAATTGATCCGATTGTATTCCGTGCGATGTAGCGTATTTATAGAGACGTACCGCGTAAAATTTACAACAATTATTTATTCGTAAGGGCCCCTCTATCCTTATTACTAGTTGCCGGACCCAGAAGGTGCCGCGTATTGTTCAAAGGTTGTAAATGCATTGTTAAAGGTTTGCCGAACCTTTTTTACAAAGGATTTACAACAATAGAACAATGGATAGCACTGTGACTATCTTACCTCTACTTATTACATCTCTCTGCCTACTATGTATACATGATTCATATATATATTTTTATTTTTTTACATATGCATACATATACCAGGAAGGCCTTTCAGGTAATCCCAATGCGCCTTCCTGGCCAATTACAAACAATGCAGCATTTTTATTATACAAGTCGCTGAATTGCGAGACACTGAAAAACTCGCAAATTAACGAGACATCTATGAATTGTATATAAATTTTATTGTACATTAATCAATAATCATACTCAAATAGTGGTGACACAGTAGGTAGGAAGGATTTTAGCCAATTTTAATCGGGAACCGTTTCAACAATGAAATCAGAAAAATTGAAAAAATTGATCCGATTGTATTCCGTGCGATGTAGCGTATTTATAGAGACGTACCGCGTAAAATTGACAGCAATTATTTATTCGTAAGGGCCCCTCTATTCTTATTAATAGAGGTAGGATAGTCACAGTGCTATCCATTGTTCCATTGTTGTAAATCCTTTGTAAAAAAGGTTCGGCAAACCTTTAACAATGCATTTACAACCTTTGAACAATACGCGTCACCTTCTGGGTCCGGTGACTACTTATTACATCTCTCCGACCATGTATTCCTACAATACATTGGTTTATTCATATTTTATTTTATTGTCACAAATCAATACACACTCGCCATTACAGATTTGCTCCAATGCGACGGGTGTACGTTAATGAAATACATAAACAATCAGAAATCAGAAATACAGTAATACATACATATACAATCAGAATATATAGAATATAACAATTAATCAGAAATAATAATCATAGTGACATGTATGGATTTCAGATTACTGTGTATAATTAATACAAATTATACACAGGCAGATTTTTGTGACAACAGGATTAGATTTTTTAATACCAATTTTCAGGAACCGTTTCAGCAATGATAAAATAAAATTGGCAAACTCTGATAGAGAAACGATCGATTTGGAGTCACAAAACCCCCAAATCTAACCAGCAGTGGCGAGGACACGAACTTATGACCTCAGTGATGCTAAATATATACGCTATCACTAAGCCAAACTGCTGGCTATATGCAGTTTGGCTTAGTGCAATGTCAAAGCAATACAAATTTACTCGAGCATGAGAAAAATGGCTAAATAGCAAACAAGTATTCAAAAGCATATAAAACATTAGTAAAAATACATATTACACAAACAGACCCGAAAAAATCATTTAAATGCCCCAATTTCCCCAAAGTAAAAACGCGAGCGATGATCACGAACACGCGTTCGTGAAGACTCGTTCGCGATCACTCAAGCTCTAAATGCCAAAGTGACAGCGGCTCAGTCAGAGATACGCGTTCTCTTGTGAGGTTATGAGAGCCGTCGCCCCCGCAGCCGAGATTTCCCCCTCCTCGCTCTAAAGTCCCTCCAGAGAGCTTCAAAGCCCCCTTCGAGCTCTCAACCCCCACCCCAGCCCCAGCCCCAGCCCTTCAACCCCCGAAAACCCTCGACATGACCAGCGAAGAGGATCTGGTCGACTTGCGATCTCGCATGAAGCTGATAGCCGATGCGGATCCCTCCCAATACCACAACGAGTTCTCCCTGAAGCGCTACCTGAGAGCCTTCAAGGACGTCGACAAGGCTTTTCAGGTAATTTCAGACCTATATACAAATACAGTTACCATATGCAACGATATTTCGTGCACATTTGACCTTTGTCTCCACTTATCATACTTCGACCTGTTGAATTGTTTAGTTAATTCGATTTATATTGTATTAATAAATATCATATGGAGCGTTATCTATCGAACTTGTTCACCATATGGTTCGTAATGTTTGCTCAATGCTACTAATGTTTATTTTAACTATTGATTTTGTCTATATATGTATGGTTTGTAGACAAAGTATCATTTTTTGGGAGAATATGCTATGGTTGAAAGGCGTTGAATGTAAACAAAGTTTTTATGTAAGATGGCAATTGAAGTGGTATATGTTCATGTATAGTTTCAGATTTTCTTGTATGTGACGTGTATCGTCTCACTTTCACACAGTTTAACACACTTTCTCCGTTTTATGTTTATGTACTCTTTTGCATATATAATAACACTGTTCGGCACGAAAAATGTTTCAGAGACGAGATATGACTTTTCTTATAGGTCTATGCCCAGTGAACACGAATCTGGTAATAAAAAGTGTTGATTGGCTCGAGATTCGGAGATATATGTGTTTTTTAAATCGCGCGATTTTTCTATATCTTGGTGTTGTTCGGTCGATTTCTCAAAATCTGTTAATTTTCTGTTCAAAATGAATATTGGAATCTACAGTCGGGTATTTTATCTTTCATTTGTAGTACTTTTCAGCTTTCAAATCTCTCTAAGTAGTCGTCCAGTTCAAATCAAAAGTCAAAATTACGTTTTTTCACTTGAGATTTTTTCCCACTGTTAATACTATATTATATTGAGTATTTTCTATTGAAACATGTTTATTAGGATAGTGTTCTGACCACACTATTTTTTGTTTTCGTTTAAAAGGGTTAACTGGAAGTATGCTAAACTTTAAATCGGTAAAATTGCGAGCAAAAATTCGTTTATTTTATCGAGGTAAGCCAGTTATCAATAGAATTTTTGTTATTAATCCACAAGAATAGTCGAAATATGATTTTTCTAAGTGGAATTTTATTTAATTCTCATATAAAGATAATTCGATATATTATCCCTATTAATTCAATTCAGATTCGTGTAAATACGAGTAAACACTAGTACGAACTTTTTGCTCGCAATTTTACCGATTTAAAGTTCAGCATACTTCCAGTTAACCCTTTTAAACGAAAACAAAAAATAGTGTGGTCAGAACACTATCCTAATAAACATGTTTCAATAGAAAATACTCAATATAATATAGTATTAACAGTGGGAAAAAATCTCAAGTGAAAATACGTAATTTTGTCTTTTGATTTGAACTGGACGACTACTTAGAGAGATTTGAAAGCTGAAAAGTACTACAAATGAAAGATAGAATACCCGACTGTAGATTCCAATATTCATTTTGAACAGAAAATTAACAGATTTTGAGAAATCGACCGAACAACACCAAGATATAGAAAAATCGCGCGATTTAAAAAACACATATATCTCCGAATCTCGAGCCAATCAACACTTTTTATTACCAGATTCGTGTTCACTGGGCATAGACCTATAAGAAAAGTCATATCCCGTCTCTGAAACATTTTAAAAGTCGTCATTTGTCGAATAGTGTAATTATTGAATAATATTTTCTATACTTTCTATGTTCAAAAATATTCAATTGACAATATATTTGCGTAAGTTCAGATGTAGAAATGTAATACTGATATTTCTAATTCCAGGCGATATTGAAAACTAACAAATGGCGGCAAGAATACGGAGTCGCCAACCTGACTAAGGATTCCGAGGAGGTTAAAAAGCATCTATTGGGCAATAAAGGCAGAGTACTAAGACATAGAGACATGAACGGCAGACCCGTCATTTACATTCCGGCGAAGAATCACAACGCCAGCGAACGCAGCATCGACGAACTCACCAAATTCATCGTCTATTGCTTGGTATGTGCAAATTTACATACATAGAATGCAAAATATTGTATTGTATTGATAAATTTTAGTTGTGTTTATAGGAAGAGGCTTGTAAAAAATGTTTCGAAGAAGTGATAGACAATCTGTGCATCATATTCGACCTCGCCAACTTCAGTATGAACTGCATGGACTATCAGGTGATTAAGAATTTGATATGGTTGCTCAGTCGTCACTATCCGGAAAGACTTGGAATCTGCCTCATTATCAATTCGCCTACAATATTTTCCGGTTGTTGGACCGTTATCAAAGCCTGGTAAGCTTACGCGTCTCAATCATACGAATATTACGACACATTTAATGCTATATGATACATGTAAATGCTGGGATGTTTCAGGTTGGATGAAAACACGTCGAGTAAGGTTACGTTTGTCAACTCGGAGATGGAATTGTGTGCTCACCTGATACCTGATATATTGCCTATAGATATGTAGGTCATAATGTAATTTTTATTCTTTTATTTTGTATGTACTTATCCGAATTCAGTCTGTATAGATTTTAGTAGATAGAAACATTTCGAATATTGCCACTAATCTCAGTGAAATGTAAAACAGCATTACTGAAAGTTTGAAGCGTTTGAAATGCGTCGAAAATTGTGTACAAATTATATCAATGAATGGCTTTAACCGAGACCGTTGTCAGTTATGAGCCATATTGGAAAACATGTTGCAAGTCGGATTCAAAATATGCTGAGAGATGAGAGGCGATGATTACTTCTAGCACATCGGACAGTTTGAGCCAATGACGGATCCAGAAATTTTTCAATGAACGGGAGATTTTTTTTTTGATAAAATGAATTAAATGCTATACAAACTTTATATATTTACATGATGGGACAAATATCATAGTACATAAATGCTAACCGTTTGCCCGCGGCTGTCTTCCATAGAATTTCTAAACTTGGCATGGGATTTTGAGTCTTATATGTGCCTATTTCAACTGTTTTAAGGTTCAAAATTGGTTGAATATATTACTTAGAGTTGAATGCCATCTATTCAATTTGCTTAAAATGAATATATACCAGTCAAAATTAGTTTTTTGTGGAACCATACTGAACATTATGTGACGTCACGTCTGTTGAACAATGGTGACGATACGTCTCAATTGTATGAAGAATAATTATTTGACAATTAAGCCAAAACTACGAGATATATTATGTATTTTATTGTTTAAAATAATACTTAATTAACATATCTGGTTACTTGAGTAAATATTAAAATCTGTATTTAAGGTCGAAAACTCGATTGCCAAATTCGCGAAAAAGGTGCAGGGCTTGTTCGCTATATTTACTGCCGCGGGCAAAGGGTTAAGGAATCAATGACTTTTTTTTATTAATAAAATAATTTCCATGTTATATAATATATATGTTATAGTCCAAGTGTTCACTCCAATTTGTTCATACACGGACTATTGGTTTTAGTATAAGTGCAAACAGTCAAAAGCTATGTTCAAATATACACATTGCTATAATTACCGTTTGCGCTAATTTTTTAAATACTGCAACCCAAGGAAAGCAAACATACATACATAGAAGATGGGACAAGTGGCTATGAATACTTATAGTGCATGAGCAAACTAGTTCGTTTGTCAATTTGTTCTTTTGTATACATTATAACTGGCCAGTTTAGTTCTATTAAGTTCATGAACAAACGAAATGTACACTTAGACTGTAACATATACAATAAATATCGAACGTAAGGAGATTTGTTTCATCAGGTAGAAAACGATATCTATATATTAAATAAGGTACATTTCCAAATCCATGATTTTTCATAACAATATTTAATTTTTGAGGCCCCAACGTTTGAATTTCTCTTTGAGCTACTCGATGAGAATATACATATACCTGCTCTTTCTGATATCCTCACAGGAATAAATCATAAGCTGAAAGATCAATAAAACATGGAGGTAAATTTGGAAGCTTCTTATAATTATCCACTCGTTGAAATTTAATTCCCATACATGGGGGATCCGTCCTCAGTTTGAGTCCGATTTAACACAAGATTTGGCAGAAAAGGAGAGCAACGGTCTCATTATTATGTGGATACCAGTGCTGCTGTGGCATTTTTGTATTTAAAAAGTCGTTTATTTATTTGGACAGCTAAATTTTATGAGACTATGTGAGGCTGTACGTCCACATAAGAGTATCAGAATCTTCAACAGGAATATATCTAATCTTAAACTAAATATAATGCATTAATTATTTAATTGGAGAAACTATGACTGCGGTGGGCGAGTTGTTCCAAAGTGATTCTGTGCGTAATTCAACATTTTGTAAACGAAATTTTCTTCAAAACTAATATATTATATGTATGTAATCAGAGCACCTTTCTCATAGTTACGGAGTACAAGTCGGGAAACGCCGTGAAGAATATTTTAATTTGTATGTTAAATGTATTTAAGATTCTGTTATTGTCAATTTGTAAAGTATGCTTTAGTCATTGGATCATCGTCGATGATGAAATTGTATTGTGAATGATTTAGAAAATGGCTAACGCGTCTGTATCCGTGTTCTAATTTTTTAAGTTGTGAGCGAGCTCCGTTTTAATGTACCATATTGTAGTGTTATTCAAGAGATTAATTTAAAATAAAACAGATGAACATTGTTTTTATTTACAAGCCTCTTCTATGTTTTTTTTTATATATATATTTGGCTGAAAATAAAACAAATGAACATTGTTTTTTAAAATATTTGGCATTTAAAATGAAGAACATTGTTTTTATTTACAAGCCTCTTCTATGTTTTTTTTTATATATATATATTTGGCTGAAAATAAAACAAATGAACATTGTTTTTTAAAATATTTGGCATTTAAAATGAAGAACATTGTTTTTATTTACAAGCCTCTTCTATGTTTTTTTTATATATATATTTGGCTGAAAATAAAACAAATGAACATTGTTTTTTAAAATATTTGGCATTTAAAATGAAGCTTGTAGTGTAAAATATTCCTGAATTGTTTTGTTATTCACATAAATACAAATCAAAGTCATATTATGCATTGTACAAATAAAGTAGTTTTAAGATGATAATGCAATTATAATATTATACATTCCTTATTTTATCTTATGCACATTTTTTTGTCGAATAAAACGTCTTTAGTTTTGGTCATAGAATAATTTAATGAGCACCTCGTTTCTTATGAAGACGTATAGTAAAGTACACTTTTAAAAATATATTTTTAACACTATTAATATTGTGAAGCAATAAAAGACGCGTTTAAGTGACTATACAAAAGCTTTATTAACAACATTGAATTTATTTTTATTTATTATTAAAAAAAATGTGCCTGTTTCACCGGAATAACCAAATCTGAGTATTGTATGTATGTACATATGTATTCATAGTAAAAAAAAAAACAACCAGTTGTATGTTTGTATTGTTATTTTATTTGAAAGTTTATATTTATTCTTGTCACAATAAATGCTAAAACTTATTGATTCAAAAAGTGGTTAACTTTTATATCTTTAATTACGAAAATATTTAAATAGCGAATACAAAACCAAATCAACGTACACCGACCAGGCTAGTATGAGTTGTTTCCACATTATCAGATTTCAAATGCGACGAAAAGCACCATTTTATAAATATGCATGGTTTATTATATGTATAATAATAATAATGTAATTATTATTGTAAATATGGAATAGTAACAATTAACAATATAGATACATATACAGTGGAAAATTTCCAGGAATCGTACAAACTATAATATAATAAATGTTTATAAAGTAACAATTTCATAATAATCATAATACACAGAATAATAGAAATCCTCATAGAAAATTTACAAACTAAATCACAATATGCGCATTTTTTATTTTTATAATATATATATATATATATATATATATATATATATATATATATATATATATATATATATATATATATATATATATATATATATATATATATATATGGTTTTATATAATTTTTTTAATATTCACGGCCATATTCTAATAATTCCTTTTCTATTCTCGCATCTGTGCGAGATATACAAACGTAACTAACAGATCGTTCCATACGAAATCTACATACTTTGCAACGTTAAAAATCCTTTTGTTAGTATTGTATAAGCACTTATCTACGTTTATTTAGCTATTATAATACTAGACATACAACATATGAGAGTTTTACTTATATTCTTCCGAGTATTATCAAAGTGAAAATTCAATTCCAAAAACATATATCATACAAAAACCAACATCATCGTTTTTTATACGTATTTCAATATAAACTATAAAATGTCTTATAATCGCCAAACGATATGTGCATATTGCACGTTTAAAACTAAAGGATTCCACAATTATTTTTCAACGCACACTAACTAATATTAGCTATTTAAATGGCTGTTTACATACTTTATACAGATTGAATTACATATTTATATAAAATTAAAATTAAAAAGAGACGTTTACGTTTAAAAAGATTTCAGCATACAAGCGTTAAATTGATAATTGCGGCAAATTTTACATTTAAGTAGTAACTCGTATAAAATAATAAATTAATTTAAACAGGATCACTCAAAATCGCTTAATATCCATTATTACCCTGTCCAATCTTAATTGTATCAAAACAAGAAACAATAGAAAATTAGATACCCTAACCTTAAACACTATTCGTATCCGGTTTAAAAAAATCACAAACGATAACATACAAAAGAGTCAGGGGGGGGGTGTCAGTCGTTAAAATGCGAAATTATTTTTGTTAATTTTTATGTAGACAAAGCGTTCATAAATACCACTGTGTTCCGATAAAAATTGTGGTCTCAAAATTGTTATATCTTATTACGATTCAATTGCACGTAAAGATTAAAACATCATCACCGGGCATTCAAATACCCCTCATTTTGTTTTTATTGAATGATCACATTTATTTTACATAATATAAAGGTTGTGGCTATTTGCAGGTACTATATCTGCAAATTATTGGCTATTTGTAGGTACTATATCTGCGAATTATTGGCTATTTGCAGGTACTATATCTGCGACAGGCGCAAAGCCTTCTGCGCATGCGCGTGAACTGTCACTGTCAGCGTGTTTACGGTTAAAATTTTGTTTTAAGCCTCTTAGAATTTAGTTCGAACTCGTAAAGTTACGTAGACTAAAAAATATAATCCAAATTAGTTGATATTATTAATTGTTAGAAAATTATTATCATATACAACGTATAATAACTACATACAAGTCTTACAAGCCGCGAACTAGCTAAATGATATAAATCTATTATAATAACGTGCAAAGTTTATTTGCCTCATGTATAATGAAAACGATTGATTTAACAAGTCTAGCATACATTAAATGTAAGAAATTATAATCGGATTATAAGTTCACGCGCATGCGCAGAAGGCTTTGCGCCTGTCGCAGATATAGTACCTGCAAATAGCCACAACCTAATATAAAAGGAATAAAAACTAAAAAGAATAAAAATGTATTGAAAAGAGATTTCACTAAAATTGCTAGGGACAATGTCTAATTATCATACATATCTTTACAAGAATCAAAGTAGATAATACTATTATTTTGGAATCATATATGTATAGGTGTAAAAAAAAAAAAACAATCGAAAAACGCCAAATTTAAACCTAAGAACAAATGAAAAGTAAAATTAATTAGGAATGAAAATACCAATGAATCACATAAATATATTACACACACAGCTATCTTATTAATCAATACGTACGCAATGGAGAGTGTTAGACGAGTGGTGTAACACTCGCACTGCACGGCATTACATAAGAAATCAAACTATTTTAAAACATTTAAATGACTTATGATAGGTATCATTTCTTTTTGGCATTTTCTGCTATTAGTTTACATATATCGATAAGCCACGGCGGCTGACGGGACGACGATATACAAACATCGCACGAATCCTTCGCCACGTTGGAATTTTTCTTGGTCCTGGGCAGAGTGGTGCGCGGCGGCGACTGCGATTGCGGAATGCTGGGACTGTCGATAATCTTACTGCTAGCCGGCGACTGACCAGATTGATTCACCTTACTGCCATTGCTTTTCTCCGAAAGGCAATGTGTGACTAGTTCTCTGAGCAACACAGATTCGTTAGAATACTGCTTCAGCAGACGGAGCAACGTCTCCCTATGGCTTCTGGAGAGCGTGTCGAGCGTTTGGCAATCGTCTTTGTATTTCAATTCCTTTGAATTCGTCTGAATCATGTTGAGCAAGTGGGTGTCTTCCTTGTGCTTCGGCGGTTGATGTTTCGAATTCGGCAACAGGGTGTCGTGAGAGTAACTCTCTTCTTTCAATTTTTGCATTGTTTGCTTCGAGTGCGATACTAAAGTATCTTGCGAATGACTTTCTTCTTTATGCTTGAGCAAAGGTTGTTTGGAATTCACGCTTGGAATGTCGTGCGAATGTATTTCTTCTCTGTATTTGGATGTTGTTTCTCTAACGGGGGTGTTATCGTGGGAGGAAGCTGAGTTACGCGTAGCTGGTAGTCAGTCAGCGAGCAAACCCTGAGAGATGGTTAACAATTGTTCTTTAAGAACCCTAAACGACGGTCTTTCTTCTGGACTGTGCGACCAGCATTTTCTCATAACCTATAAATTGAACCACGTTAAACAATATACCAAAAAGTCTTAGCAATAATACGTTTACTATAAGGTGACCATTCGTACCGTTTTTATCAGAACAGTACTGGTTTTTTGAGTATCTGTCCTGGTAAGTCGTGAGATAAAACTAATACACCTTTTTATCTAATAGATGAATTTAAATATACAAAGCATTCAGCGAAAATGATGTCTCTTACGAAAATATTGGCAAATCAGTCAAATATTGTCTTTATTTACCAGGAACATATGCATCTGCCAAAGGACTTTTTTCTTCCATGAACAATATGTGGTCCAGTGATAAAACCAACAACTGCCATTATTAAAAACTAAGATAAATAATTTTATAAGAGAATTAATTCTTTATCTTTGTTTTTAATAATGGCAGTATATAGAATTTTTGATAAAATGTCCTGGTTTTCAATCTAATATATAATTTCGAAAGAGATTTTGTATGTATGTTTGTTTGTTTGTTTGGGTGGTAGAATCCGTGACGTTCAATTTAATAAAAAAACAAATGAATATTCAAATAAATCTAAATAAAATAAAACTATTCAAATAAATTTAATAAAATGTAGATTGGCCATGTTTAAGCGGGTTATATTACGAATACCGAGCAAAGCCAGGTAAAACAGTAGTTTGAAATAAATGGTCACCTTAGTTTGCTATAACATGACAAACCTCATATGCTTCTTTAAAACACCACTTGGGCTTTTCAAGTACTATTCCTCTTTGGACTCGGTCGACAACTTCAGTATTTTTCAATCTACCATACGGCATTTTTCCACACGTAAATACTTCCCACATTAGAACACCTACAAAAAGTATAAAAATAAAAAACTTTCTAAAACATCAATACTTCGATGAATATAAATCCGACTCACCGTAAGCCCATATGTCAGATTTCGAAGAAAATAGAGTATAGTTGAGTACTTCCGGAGGAGCCCATTTAATAGGAAACTTGGTACCACCAGAGCTTGTGTACTGGTCGTCTAACACGTATCTAGCTAAGCCGAAATCGGCAACTTTAACTACATTCTCCCAACCGACAAGACAATTTCGAGCTGCCAAATCCCTATGAATATAATTATGCCTTTCCAAATAAGCCATCCCCTTGCAAACCTGCAACAGACACAACAATAAATAACATTCCTTGAAATAATCAAAACAAACAATGTAATGAACGATGCATGAAAACATAATATGATACCTGGATACACATATCTAAAAGCATTCCCACATTCCCGGAAAGAGTATTTTCATGCCTTCTAAGGTAATTCAATAAAGAGCCGTGTTTCATATATTCAGTGACGATGAATATTGGGCGATGTTTACTACAGACTCCGTACAATTGGACCAAATTTTGATGTTGAAGTTTCCTTGAATAGAAATAATACTCTTGTTAATTTTCTCATACAGTTTCCGAACAGGAAAGAAAAGAATCAATTTTAGATATTGTAGATTATGGATTGACGGATTGAGCACACGCTAATCGCATTAGTTCACTTACGTCATTACTTTGGCTTCTTCTATGAAGTCGTCTTCAGACATGGTACCCTCTTTCATCATTTTAACAGCCGTGTCCATACAACCTCTCCATCTGCCGCGTCTCACGACACCAAACTGGCCAGATCCGAGCTCTTCGTGCAGTACCAACTCTGACGGATCAATCTCCCATTTGTCTAAATGCGATAATAAATCGTTAACAATGTTCCACTATAGTAAATAATCAAAATTTGGAATGTTGTATAAACCTACCATGACTCAAACCGGCAGTTGCGGGTGCGGGTCGATCGCAAGGACTAGTTTTGAGTCTCGAACACAAGCCGCCGCTATTGTGTCTGTGGTAGTTTACGAGGTCTGCCACAGAATTGCAGCAATGCTTATCAGATAAATAGAAATCTCCACGCGAGTTCGTTTTGATTCGATAGTGTTTGGAATGTGGAGTCGGACTAAAATCATAAATATAAACATTCAACTCGAGAATTTAATTAGAAATATTGAATTTTCAACATCGTTACTAATACTTACACTTTTGTATACAATGATAAGGTGTACATTCCTTTTGTAGAAGAGTTTCGAACAACAAAACACCCTTCCTTGTCCTCTTGCTTTAACAAAGATTCTGCTCTTTGTCTTGACATATCACCCACATACCATCTAAAACAATAATTGTTGTTTTATTCATAAGATAAAAACATTAAATATCATCCATTATTGTCTCCACTTGTTCATTTTTCGTGCAACTTGAGACGCATGCGCTTGTCGGACGTAGGGAATGCGCAAAGGCATGCGCTTTAGAGTTTAACTAACGCGACAGATTGCATGGGAAGCGCACTCACTCTCGACATGCAACTTTTCGTGCGTCATGTCACGTCACACAATCAAACCAGAGGAAATGATAAATTTTATTTGAAGATTATCGAAATTTTCTACTACTATGGGACCGCAAGGATAAACATTACGTAAATAATAAAAAAATAAACGACGCTTTAAAAGTTTTGTGAACACAATATAATATGACCCCCGAAGAGTGTCTTCAGTCATATTATTGTAAAGACAAAACAAAAAGAGCGACACTGATGAAACATAGTCAATTTTCAATCAAACGGTATTGAACAAGTGTGGACGGTTGATTGCATGCGCTACGCATACGCCGTAAGTAGAGGTTCCAAATATTCAAATGTCGAATATTGAATAGTAGCTTTAAATTATTTATTTGTAGTTTTAAGAGGGTCAAGATATTATTAAAATTTTAAAAGAATCATAATCTGGAACATCAAATAGAACTAAATGTGCTGTAGATTGGAAATAAAAAAAATAAGTTCGTATAAAAAGTATTCGAATATTCGGATTTGGAACCCGTAGCTGTAAGGCATGCATCATGTTGAATGTTGAAATGAAAATCGAAAGTGAACGTTGAAGACGAAAACGACTAAGTGGAGACATAGCTGATGATGATTAAACTTACTCATATTTTTGCAAACCCAACAACTCCTTCTCTTTGACATAGTTACTAGGAATATAGCCAACAGCCCTGAAAAAATGCAATTAAAATTTTCAATTATAAAGAAATGCATATAAATTGATAGTGAATATATTTATCAAATTTAGTAGAGTATAAAAAATACAAACCCATTTCCATCTTTGACTCTCCACCAGTGTTCTTGAGAGTCATCTAAAACTTCATATTCAGAACCCTTAAAGTAAAAAAAAAAATTGATTACATAAACTTTCAACATGTTAAAAAAAGGGTATCGTTGAAAAAAAATATATATATATACCTTTTCTAAAGATAAATCACCTCCTTCGATTGCCTTGAATGGATATAGTGCCACAACTACTTTAATCCTAGGCGTAGTTGTCGTCTTTTCCTGGAAAATCAAAATGAAACAATCAATATAAATCAATCAAAACTTAAAATGTATACGAAAATATACTGAGCATACCTTCAATTTGGAAGAAGGAGTTCCAGGAGCTGCCCCACCCGGCATGATGGGAGTGGATGGAGTACCTAAAAGACGAAAATAAAAACACATTATAAAATTTCATTTTAAAATGCAATATATTATAGAATTTTGACCTAATTGAGAACACACACACACAAACGATTGACTTTTTGAATTAAATTTTTTCATACCACCATTCCGATATGGTAGTGAGTTGTTACAAGATTTTTCAGATATGAAATGTCATTCGGAGTGCATTATTGATTTGCGTCTAAGATTGGTATATGAATGTCACGATTGTGCGGGCGTTGCATAAGAGCCAGCTCGCTCACCTGCCACCGGTGAAAGACGGTGGTGGGGCAAAACTACTACTCTGGCAAGTCAACGACTGCCTATTCCATCCAACCGGTGACCACATCGCGACAAATTCAGACAAAAACCCAACCAAACTCGATAATAATACACATAATAACAGCAACACTTTGGGCATTGTTGGACAAAGATGATACTGCATTCACATAGCTTGATCAAGAAGAAAATCACATATGACGTGTAGCAACATGATTCGAGAAGAGGACTTTCCAAAAGATGGAAGATAGTGCTAGATAGGAAGATATATCGTAAACATTTGATCTGGGTTTTAATTGTATATATTGCCAGCAGCTATGAAAGATATTTGAAATGATTGAGAAAGTCATATGCAATAAATCTAGCAACCTTTTCAACCTAACGAGCTCTATGCTACACCGGCTGCCAATCAGTTCTAGACTACATATGTATTATAGAACAGTTTGAAATTAATTTGTCTAGCGTTAAAAGTTGAAAAAAAAAGCCACAACTAATTAGGTTAAGTGCTGTTGCTATTCCCCAGCAGGTTTCAAATTCTGAATGTGTCGAGATGCACTTGACACACTTTCAAAGCTTGAGCCAACTTCAGCGGGAATCAGCATGCGCGATGACCCACTGGTGAGATAGAGTCGAGATGATGGAATGAAACACTCAATTAAAACGTATTTCAAGCGTTGCTCGTAAAACGTGAAGAATTTCATTAAAATGCTATCAAATGAACCATAAATGAACTCCATTACTATTGAATAAGTTGAGAAAATTGAATGTTATGACTTCCTCATAACAGTGGAAAAATAGTACCTAACTTTTCAATAGGAGTAAATTTTATATCAAAACTCTACCAATGAAAATTTTACTACTTCGTAATATCAAATATGAAACATTTCAGTTATATCAACGATTTTTATTTTCCCATACTCGTTTATACAACTTGCGATTTTGGATAGGGGCTGCAGGCTGTTAACCGATTTTATCATTTTTTTTCTGTTCATTATCATCATTTACATTCCATCCACTGTTGGATGTCCATCCCTTTTCAACACGCTTCCACTCGTCTCTGTTTTGCGCAACTCTCATCCATCTCACACCACACATTTTCCTAATTTCGCCTACCCATCTTCCCTGTGGTCTTCCTTTTACCTTTTTGCATTCTCCGGAGTACCATTCTAGTACTTCTTTTGCACACCTTTCATCCATTCTTCTAGCCACGTGGCTCGCCCATTGCTATTTTAATCTCTTTACTCTATCCACAACCCTTGTCATACTTCTCACCCACGTATTCCGTTTCCTGTCTTTCCTCGTTATGCCAAACATACATCGTTCCATACTTCTTTGAGTGTGGAACGTCGTATGTTTGGTATTACTCGTTTCTGTTTTGCGCAACTCTCATTCATCTGACCTCACACATTTTCCTAATTTCGTCTACCCATCATTCTTGCATTCATTCTTTTGCCCCTTTAAATCCTCTCGAGTACAATTCTAGCACTTCTTTTAATCCACCTTTCGTCCATTCTTCTAACTATATGACCCGCCCATTGTCATTTCAATCTATTCATTTTCTCCACCATATCCACTGCCCTTGTCATTCTTCTCATCCACATATTCCGCTTCCTATATTTTCTCATTATGCTGATCATGCAGCGTTCTGTACTTCTTTGAGTGCATTGGACTTTTTGTAACATCTTGGAGTTAAATGTTCAAGTTTCACATCCATACGACATCACTGGCAAAACACATTTATCGAATAACTTTTTCTTCACACAACATGGCATTTTTTATTTAAAACTCCCATTGGTCAACAAAGAAGTTGATCATTCCCATAAGCGTCACTATTATCTTGAAATTAATATTAATTGTAATGCAATTCAATGCCGAAACTTAACGATGTAACTCAATTGTGAAATTTATTACGTACTTTTCTAATGATTTATATGTGTATGTTAAAGTCCAACTGTCCATTTTAGATTTTTGTGCTCTTTTTCCTATTATGCTGTACATTAAAATTAGAATAATATAATACTATGATTACGAAAAAAATTAAATTAAAATTGTAAAATAGAAAATTATCAGTAGATCAGTAGCTATTAAAATAGATATAAGATGTATTGTGAACATAGTTTAGTAATAATAAAAAGCATTTAAAAATCAAATCAAAATCAAGTGTACATTTCGACCGTTCATGAACATACTAATTTGTTCATACACGAACCAATCTAACCAGTTTATTTTTATTTTATTTATTTTTTTACATACATATATGCCAGGAAGGCCTTACAGGTAAACCCCAAATTATAGTTATAGTGTACACAAAATAACAAATTGACAAACGAATATGTATGTACATACATAGTTTGTTCGTGCACAAAACTATTGGCATAATTATTAGCACAAACTATTGCTTACGCTGGGTTGCAATATTTAAAAAATTAACGGAAACGGGAATAATAGCAACTTTGTAATGCGGTTTTCATACGATTTCTCTTTTAAATACTACGCGTTTTGACAACTAAAAATCTCATGAGACACCTGGTGAGTCTATTTGAAGATAGCATTGACTGCTATGAATTGAAACCATTCTGCGCGCGCACATTATGTACCGTTTACCATGCACCCTTTTTTTTTTGATCTTTCGATTTTCGATCTTTGCTTTCCGATATTTGGGTTTTCGGGCGTTTCACATTCGGGCCCGTGACGGAGACCGATGTACAGGATATAGCAGAAAGGCCTAACAGGTAAACCCCAATGCGCCTTCCTGGCCAATTATAAACATCAATAACAATTTATGCAGCAATTTTACAGAACATCATAGAGACATATGTATGTATGTATATGGAGATGTTGAAAACTCGAATTTTGCGAAAAATAGGACAATGTTGCCAATTTGTTGGAACCGTTTCAATAAAATCAGATAAATTGACAAACTCTAATCCTACATATCCAGTGGCGTAGTCGAATGGTTGGCATATTACGCTTTCGAGCAGAGTCCCACTGTTGGCCAGACCTTGACTCCAGGTCGATCGTTTCTTATCAGAGTTGGCCAATTTTTCCACAGCTTGCCGATTTTAATTGAAACGGTTCTCTTGCTAATCTCAAGTTATTCAGCGTCTTGAGGTTCGCCAATTTGATTATAAAATGATGCAAAAATTTCTCCATAGATGTCACTGTGAATGAATTCGCATTGTATAAAAAGGCTTATGTATATTGATTGATTGTATTGTATCTACATATATATGTAAGTGCACTCGTCGCTTTGCAGGAATCTGAAAAGGCGAGTTTTCATGTCCTATGAAATAAAATATCCAATGCATGGCCTGCAGCACCGGGCCAGGGACTGAACCCGTGACCACTCAGTTGAAAGCATTACACGCAAATCACATATGTATGCTATTGGTTAGCTAACCACTGACCTATTTATACCTAACCAATTATAATACTTCATATTTTCTCAAATCTAATGGTTAGACAACGAAAGTTTTCTATGCAGTAGTCTTTATAGCACTGTATGTAAATGCAGTACACATAATAGTAGCCATAGTAGCACAAAACTTTTTGCCTAAAAAATAAACAACTTCCGTTTTTTTTACAAGTGTCGTCGCCAACGGTGCCAAACCGATTTTGCTCAACTGAAAAATTGCAACCGGTCTACGGACGAAAAAAAGTGAAACTTTTACGCAATCGTAAACTAAAACGACAGACACCGATCTATGGTGTCTGCAGTGGAACCAGCCAAGGTAAACGTCTCTGCATGTGCAGCGATTTGTCTCGAATATGTTCCCAATGACAGACCGCTCATTATTATTAGGCAATACGACGAGTCGTCTCGAAAATTCACCAGAGAAAACACCATCACCGCCATTATGCGAACATTTTCGCACGTCGATTCGATTCGATCGTGTACACACACGTATTCTCGATCTGGTGATATTTTTATGGTATTTTCCGACCCGGGTCCTTTGTGATCCGAGTGGTGGAAGATTAGAAAAACGAATAGGACTTGACATCATCTCATTACCATATCCAGTGTGACCCGGCAGATCGACCCACGCCGAAGGTTGGTTCGACGATACCCACACACACAACTCAATGTTAAATATTTCGCGTGTAAATTATTCGCGCGTAAAAATTTACAACCCATTAACATAGGAAGAAATTAAGATAAAGTTTTGTCGTAAACTACTGACACGATTGGCTGGCGATGAGGTCAATAAATGTAGAGCTTTTATTGAATTGCATTATAACTAAACCGGTCGGTGGACTAAAAGGTTCATTATTGAAATTCCAATAGGAGTCAAACAGTATTGAATTTCCTTTCTTAGATTGTATTTCATTTCAGTAGGAAATGTTTAAATATCGATTCGTATTGGTTTCCCAACTACGAACAGCCGTGAAGTTAAATATTGTTTTTAAAAAGGTTCCGTACAAAATTAATATTGAAACGAGGCTTAGTTTTTTAATACATCGTTTGCTGATAAGATTCTAGCAATTTTTCTGCAGTAGAGGTTTTCAGAGATCAGCAACTTGTCTGCCAACAGGTACGATTATTTCCATAATAAAATGCAATCGATTGGGTGATCCTAGGTGTGTTTATCGCTGTTTTTTCAACTCTCAAAATATTATTAATGACTTTTTAACAATGATTTTTACGATTTTTTTTATATACATATGTAAGTTTGAAATTTAGTTATTATGATGGTTAAAAATAATTTAACAAAAGATTCTCAGCAACGAAGTAACTGGAAAATCATAGCTAGAGATATTCTATTCAGTTCCCGGAAGGATGAACTTTTAAATTGCACTGAATAGTAGCGCAGTTTCGAGAAATCATAAAATCATAAGGCGCTCAAAAAGAACTTACGCAATAGAATTCCACAAAAAGGTTAGCACCCTCGGATAACACACAAATACCCCTTGACGCTTTTTTATGGAATATTATTGCGTTAGTTCTCCTTGAGCATCTTTGAAAGTTCGGATGTCTCGAGAGTGCAACTATCGCGAGTGCATTTTTCCGGTCCCCCTAAAAGGAACGCGTTTCACACTAAGACAAATATTTTGTAGTATTTAGTCGCGACATTTGCCGTAGCTAGAGTATTTTAATGAAAAAACCCTCGAGAATTTTTTTTCAAACAAAAAAATACACATGAATAAATATTCAAATTAAAAAAAAACTTCATATACTTACATACATATTTCGCTACATAATCTCTAGTGCATTTTTCTGGTCACCATTATAATCGTATGAATTCACTACATAAATATTTTAAATGTGTCAAAGAATATGTAACTTATATTTATGTATATATAAATACACTAAAAGTTAATATTTTCTTTAAATCCTTGGGGGGGGGGGGGGTTTAAGCCTGTGTTTCAGCCCCCTCCCCTAAAAAAAATCTTAGCTACAGCCGTGGTAGAAAATGTATGTTTTTATACAGGTTTCGACCTATTGGGCCAATGTTCGGGAACCGTTCGTTCAATCAAGGTTTGAATTTTGATCCTTCAATAACAAGCTGACGAACCAATAATAAAACGCAGGCGAAATGTGATACTGATCAATTTCAAATTGATCATGGCCGGGTTCCAATCAACGAGTTCGATGTCGCAATATTCGTCTCCGTTTAATTGAGGCTTGATGCGAAGGCTTTAAATAATGGCTATGCGGAAGATCGTCCATCTACGACACGAACGCGTCGATAGAATCGTGTGTGTTTATTATTTAAATACCTGTTTTTTTTTTCAACATCGTGATTGTAAACTGAGACGTGACGTTTAAATCAGACACGCGATCTCAGATTAGAATCAGGTGCTAGGAGGGTCACGGGGTTAAGGCGGTACATGACGTACATTTGCATTTACTACGTCCGAGCGAAAATTTTATAAATATAAATATGATTACACTCGATTTAGAATGCAGTCTTAAAATACCAATAAGTGAAATGAAAATGCAATAACTGGAATCGCTATAAATGTAGTGTCACGTATGTATGTATGTATGTACATTCGGTTTCGAGATTTGCTGCTTCATCGTGAGATGTAACAATGTGTTTTGGGATGGGTACTTCTCAAGTCATTGTTCCAAATGTCTGCTTGAGAGTTCCAATGCCCGACTATATGTGTATTGAGTAGGATAAGTGCGATGCTAATATTGGTATGGAACTCATTAGATGAATAAAATCGTCTTGGAAGAGGACCGATATGGATGTAAAATCGTTCAAATTTAGTCATCAGATAGAAGAGCACCTTCAATTGATGGAGAAAATCGAAAACTTTTGACTCTTGCTAGGATTGGTTCAAGATCATCTAGGGTTCCATATGATAAATAAACACGAACTAAACAAGACAGTGTAAAATATTATGTATGTAGTATGAAAGAATATACTGGTCAGATTTGGATTCGGATCTTCTTCTTCAAGCAGTGGCATTTTTGATTTGAAATCAACATTCAATCATTCAAACGCACTCCATCTTAATTTCATACGTATTTTTATTTATTTTTCTGTACTACCGGACTTGTCAATTATTTGACCAAAATATAAATAATTATTAAATGCCTAATGAAATTCTATCAGGCATGCAATAACTATTGAACATTAGTCATAAACAAACATATATTCAAGCATATGTACATACATATTTATATAGAACGAGTTTTAAAAAGTGTAATGTTTTGACAAAGATCTTTATACTATGCACTTTTCTGTCATTGACAGAAAACTTAACAGGACAATCGCCAGAAGATTTAATTTATACGACCTAAACTGAACGAGCATATAAATCACAATTAATTAGCAGCGGGATTTGCATGATTTACCCTATCGGACAAAACAACGGTTCAACAAGACACAAGAGACGTTCAGAAACAGGTTTTTATTTAATTCCATTCGTACGTTATTTTGATAGAAATCAAAATGCAAATGGGAAAAACGCACGAGGCACGCTTCTTTGACATTCCGTTTGTTTGTGAAATTCGAGAAAAATAGCCGTGGATCGCGTGACAAATGTGCGCCACATGAATTCAACACACGACACTAATTCACTTATCTGAGTACCAATTTTCCATACTGCGAATAGAAGAAATTGCGGGATCAAAGACACACTTCGATCTACAAAAAGAAACAAAAAAATCGAGGTTAAGAGCACCGTGTCTATTCTATGCTCCACGTAGGTGGGTTTTGGAAAAACTAAGAACAATGTCGAATCACTACACAGAAGAGTGGGTGAAGAATTCGAAGCATTATTCTCCGCATCGTGACGATTTTCGAAGACGATGAGCGACGAAATTACATTCAAAACAAACAGATGCATATTCATGGCGTCGGCTAATTAGCGGAATGTAAAATGGTAATTGCGAAAAATTAGAAATTCACTTAATTATGTTGCACATTCAATTGATGTCACTCGTCGGTTTACTTTCGTTCTGATAACAAACATAATAAAAAGTCAGGAATTGCAGTAGTGCGTCAATCAGCGGTGTGCATCTTTTT
This sequence comes from Arctopsyche grandis, assembly GCF_051622035.1. Taxonomy (NCBI): domain Eukaryota; kingdom Metazoa; phylum Arthropoda; class Insecta; order Trichoptera; family Hydropsychidae; genus Arctopsyche; species Arctopsyche grandis. Next base: position 11,109,812 of record NC_135365.1, on the reverse strand, counting down.
CGCGATCGGTTTAATCTATTAAATATAATAAAATAATGTATAATGCCTTCGTCTACTGCTGGATGAAGGCCTCTCCGATCCTCTTCGATTCCCGCCATTCTTGCACACACTTTCAATCACCGAATTCCACGCCTAAACTTGCAATAAACATTATATTTAAATAAATCGAACGGTTTTGTGGGTCAACTATCATAACGGGATGTCGCTATTATATGATACAAAGCAATCAAGAATACATCAAGTGCCGGTGACAAGTCAATTATGAAACGTGCCAAATTGATAGTAATCCAATTCCATTTATGCGGACTCACTTATATACGATTTTTGAAATAATAAATCGAAATCGGAAGTTACTCGCTTTGAATTTGCATCAGTAATGCAGACAAATTTGTTCTAAAAGTTGAAATAAAAAGCTTATAAAAAAAGGTGGCAGTTCTCCTTTGACTTTCAAGGTGACCAAATGTTACAAAAATTGAATTATAGTTGAAAGAACTGAAAATGGCAATAGCATACATCTTGTATATGTTCCAGTCAAAGTGTACATTCCGTTCGTTTATGAACATACTGGTATACGAACTATTTGTTTTGGTGTTATGAATGAACAAACTAATTCGTTTGTCGATTTGTTCTTTTTTTCATTACCAATGTATATAAAACTGGGCAGATTGGTTCGAGTATGAACAAGCTAGTGTGTTCATGAAATAAGGAAATGTACACTTGGACATACACATTTAAAATAAGAATTTAATTTGCAAAATACATAAAAATATCTTTTAAGGGCGCAGACACACAGAGTGGTACGCGGCTCGTGTTTATTTAAAATAGTTTTGTACACGTAAAAAAAAGTTAACGCAATTGATCTATGCTAGGACAAAAATAGCTCCCTGGAGTGTTTTCGGTGATATATTTTTTTTGTATTGACAGTGATCAATAACGGTGATTCCCATATTTTGAGAAATGTAGGAGAAACTTGTCGAAATAACAATGACATAAGACACGCCCATTCACAGCTGAGGTCTACGTATAAAAGACACGCCGTGCCGTACGATTCTGTGTGTCTGCTCCTTAACCCTTATAATACCCTAGAGCCGATATATCGATTTTTATAGAATCGCCAAAAATATCCCGAGTCTATATACCAGCTTTTCAAAATGACCTTAATTAATTTTCATATTATTAACGTAATTTGACGTTTAAATGAGCTTTTTTTGACAGGTTATAATGTTGTCTCGACAGCTATTAATACAGCCCCACAATATTTTATTTTTTAACATTATTATGCGTTGTTGGAACATTTGATTATTCCGTTGATAAAATATTTGCCGTGTATATATAATTTTATTTATATAATTAATTAGTAAAAAGAACGCTTTTTAAAATATTATTTTTGGTTTATATCTGTTTTTTAATGTAAATTTGTTCATATTAAACAAAATGCAAAGCATTTGTAAATTTCTGAAATAAAAAAAAAAAAAATGTTCGGTTATTAATTTTTTTTTCACTATTAATTTTCCGAAATTATTTTTAATTGGTTTAAAATTAATTTAATGACTTATAATAAGTCCAAAATATTATTTCTCTTTATAGAGAAATATAAAATATTTTACCAAAATGTTTTTATTGTTAATGCTTTTTTATGAATTTACATAAACACTTGAAAAACTGATATTTCTCAGGGTATTTTTAGCATATCTATTAAAAATCGTATTAAAGTATTAAAGGTTAACGAAATTCACCCATTAAACCCTCAATATGAGGCCACCACCCCCTAAAAAATATAGTATGTAAGATCTTTCCATTGGGAAAGGACACGGATTATCACCACAAAATAAAATAATATGATTAAAAAAAAAAGTTAAATAACTCGATCCTTGTGCAATAAAAAATGTTTCACCAAACCAAAGTTCTATACCAAAGTTAAGACCGAACTCAAATAAGCAAGGACACGACAAACACCACGTTACAAATTAAAGTATCGCATTACACACATGTACATAAAATATAACCGAAAAAAAATCAAGTGTGCAGTGAAAGGAACAGATCAGAGAAGTGGACATGGAAAAAAAAACTTGATATGGTTAGCGAGTTGTACGATTATGCAAGGAACGCGAAACGAGATAAAATTGATTTAATATTCCACAAGCGAACAGGTATTTAAAATAGTGAACGCGATGATTTAATATTCAGCGATTTTTTTCTATGAAATAAATATATAACTAATGACTTTATTGTGCGCTTACTTACGGTTAACTTCACAACATTTACAGTATATTATATTATATTATACACACTCACACACACATACAAGTAGAGCATGAAATCTGAAGATTGAGGACGCGACGAGTGATTTGACGTTTAACAGGTTTTTATTGTTATATACATATGTACATACACAACGAAGCAAAAAATGAAATCAATTCACCTTTTTGGGGCAGGAGGAAATTGCTGGCGAACGACCAGAAGGAGAAGCGATAGCCGGCGACCGCTCGTCCTTCCGGTTGACTCCCTTCGACCGTCTCTTCTTTCATCCTTTCAAATGTGCTTCCTATGCTTGTACCGACAACCGAACCGAAGTCACGTCTGAGGAAGCGTCACGTACAATACGACGCCGAACAGACAAACGAGGAACACCAGCGAGAGGACGAGGATCACAACGCAGAACTCCTCGACGAGGGCGAGCAGAGCGTCTGACATCTCGCTGGGACGATTCCACGATCCGAGTGTTCTTTGTGCGCCATAACGAGGCGAAATTCACTCGAGGTATTAAAAACACATCCAAATACGACGGTGTCGCAACGAGTAACCGGCTGCACAGGTTGGCGTCTCTCGCGCTCGGTCGCAGCCGCGATTTCGCAATCGGCTCGCCGAGATGTGGCGGTCCAGAGCTGTGGGTGGTTGGCTTCCCGATCTGGATGCAATGGCCTGGGTGGTCCAAGTAGACTGGTGATTGAATTCGGTGATGGTTGAAGGGATAAGAGTTGAAGAAATAGCTCCGGAGGTGGCGAAGGCGAGTAGCAGGTGAGTTGTTCGCGCGCTTCTTCAGCTGCGACTGAGAGGTGGTAGTCGCGGCCGTCGGAGAAAGCTTACCGAGCCAGGTGTTGTCATTTTCTAGCCGCTGGTTCTGATTCTTCATGCTTGTTTTGATTCAAGGTACTTGAATGCGATGAGTTATTAAGTTTGGGTTCCAAATCCAAGACGCAAACCAAATGAAACCATAGGACGAAACTCTTGTGGGTTCAAAAGATGAGGATTTTAGTATGCAGTATGTTTTCTTATATGTAGTATTTGTATTATGCTTATATGTCTTATGCTTATAAGAACCTAATACCATTGTGGCGCATTAGGTTCTTCCTGTAATGCCACAATGTTCCAAAATTTTAATTAAATTAAATAAACAAATAAATGTCTGGTCACGGTGACGCATTTGAGTATTCTGAAATGTCACTGTACCTAATATGTAATAACACTGTGTGAAAAAAGTTTTTTAAAAACAAACCTCTTTTTTAGTTTTGTATATAATATAAAGCGGTCTCCGTGACGAGCCAGAATGTTAAATTACAGAAAACACAAATATCGGAAGGCAAAGATCGAAAATCGAAAGATCTTAAGTCGAAAGATAAAAAAAAAATTCGGGTGTGACCAACCCATGACTTTATCTATGTATTTGAGGAATATAAGAAGGTTACAAAACAAAATTCAATATTGAACTAATAACTATGATAGCGATACAAATTGAGCGCGAATATATGCAAATACTTGCACAAGACAAAAGTTCTACTTCCGGTTGTCGGATTTTGTTCAAATTTTTTTTATTATTTAAAATCAGTATAATTATAATACACATTAAATATCAAGAGGATAAAAATAATATAAAAGGTCAAAATAAAATAATGAAATATTGTTTTAAAAAAAAATACTACTTCCGGTTTACAAATTCTGACCAAAACGTTATCAAATCTAAGTTAGTACATAAAGAATACAAATATAAATTTTCAGCTCAATACGTTTAGGGGTGTGGACAGGATCCAGGCGACAACATTTTTATCCTTTGTAATAGGAGAAAATCCCACTTCCGGTTCATTAAATTTGGTGATTTAATTTTTTAATTTTACTTAAAATCACTATCTTTATTATACACAATAAATATCAAGACGCTTAAAATAATTTAAAAGGTCAAAATAAATTAATGAAAAAATAATGAAATATTGTTTTTAAAAAAAATACTACTTCCGGTTTACGAATTCTGACCAAAACGTTATCAAATCTAAGTTAGTACATAAAGAATACAAATATAAATTTTCAGCTCAATACGTTTAGGGGTGTGGACAGGATCCAGGCGACAACATTTTTGACCTTTCTAATAGGAGAAAATCCCACTTCCGGTTCATTAAATTTGATGATTTTATTTTTTATTTTTACTTAAAATCACTATCTTTATTATACACAATAAATATCAAGACGCTTAAAATAATTTAAAAGGTCAAAATAAATTAATGAAAAAATAATGAAATATTGTTTTTAAAAAAAATACTACTTCCGGTTTACGAATTCTGACCAAAACGTTACCAAATCTAAGTTAGTACATAAACAACACAAATATAAATTTTCAGCTTAATACGTTCAGGGGTGTGGACAGGATCCAGGCGACAACATTTTTGACCTTTCTAAGACGAGAAAATCTCTCTTCCGGTTCATTAAATTTGGTGATTTAATTTTTTAATTTTACTTAAAACCACTATCTTTATTATACACAATAAATATCAAGACGCTTAAAATAATTTAAAAGGTCAAAATAAAATAATGAAAAAATAATGAAATATTGTTTTAAAAAAAAATACTACTTCCGGTTTGCGAATTCTGACCAAAATGTTACCAAATCTAAGTTAATACATAAAGAATACAATTATAAATTTTCAGCTTAATACGTTTAGGGGTTTGGTCAGGATCCAGGCGACAACATTTTTGACCTTTCTAAGACGAGAAAATCTCTCTTCCGGTTCATTAAATTTGGTGATTTTATTTTTTATTTTTACTTAAAATCACTATCTTTATTATACACAATAAATATCAAGACGCTTAAAATAATTTAAAAGGTCAAAATAAATTAATGAAAAAATAATGAAATATTGTTTTTAAAAAAAATACTACTTCCGGTTTACGAATTCTGACCAAAACGTTACCAAATCTAAGTTAGTACATAAACAACACAAATATAAATTTTCAGCTTAATACGTTCAGGGGTGTGGACAGGATCCAGGCGACAACATTTTTGACCTTTCTAATAGGAGAAAATCCCACTTCCGGTTCATTAAATTTGATGATTTTATTTTTTATTTTTACTTAAAATCACTATCTTTATTATACACAATAAATATCAAGACGCTTAAAATAATTTAAAAGGTCAAAATAAAATAATGAAAAAATAATGAAATATTGTTTTTAAAAAAAATACTACTTCCGGTATACGAATTCTGACCAAAACGTTACCAAATCTAAGTTAGTACATAAATAATATAAATATAAATTTTCAGCTTAATACGTTCAGGGGTGTGGTCAGGATCCAGGCGACAACATTTTGACCTTCCTTCCGGATGCTTCCGGAAGGGAAAAAATCCCACTTCCGGTTTATTAAAATTAGTGATTTTTTTTTATTTTAATCACATTGATACAAGAATTATACTTGCATTTTTTCGTGAAGACCACACATGTTTAAGGGGTCGAAAAAAATAGTGGAAGAAAAATCGAACAAGAGTAAACTGCCACTTCCGGTCGACGGACGCTTACCAAATTTTATACATAACTTGGTATTGAGCCTTAACTGATCGATATGAAATTTCAGTTCGAATAATCAAAAGGCTTTTGAGAAAAACATAAAAAACCTCGATTCTCTAGAGTAAAAGTACTACTTCCGGTTCAGATAAAAATATTTAAAAAATATAAAATTATAAAAATTATTATTTCTAGTACATGCAAAAAAAATTCAGTCCGATTCAGTTAGTAGTTTGGGAGAAAATCGAATTCAAAAACTTAAAAAAAAGAGGACACCTATAAGGGGAGGTACCATTTCCGGTCAACTTAAAAATTTGAAAAAAATTTACGTAGTGTCTATAAGAATTTCATTAACCGATACTAAGTTTTGGTTCGATAGGACTAACGGTGTTGAAAAAATCCCCAAAGTACACAGACACACACACAGACACACACACAGACACACATACAGACACACACACATTTTTTCTAGATCATTAAAACGTGATCAGTAATCGATTCTGAGTTCGAATCAGTCAAAATCTCGAGTTCGAATTTTCGCATGATCACAAAACTTCATCTATTGTTACTACGTACATAGATAAAGTAAAAATGGTGCAGGCTTTTCCTCCCGTATTAATGTGCGCGCGCAGAATACGGGAGGAAAAGGATGTTCCTCTTGTTCCTGTTGTACCCTGCTCGCGTAAATTAAGTGAGTATGTACCGTTAACCATGCACCCTTTTTTTATCTTTCGACTTAAGATCTTTCGATTTTCGATCTTTGCCTTCCGATATTTGTGTTTTCTGTAATTTAACATTCTGGCTCGTCACGTAGACCCCACCCAGATTTCAAATTTGGAAACTTAAAACGCGTCTTAAACGATATTTTATCTCTATCGTAATGGCGGAGGATCCATTTACTTATATTGATGACCAAAATGAGCAAAATGGCAAAGTATGAAAACGATCGGATAAGAGGCAAATTTTCATCTGAATTGTAATCGTAAGTGAAACGTAAAGGTTTGTAAAAAAAAAAATCCTGCGACAAGACACAAAGAAAATACTTTCAACTACTAGATGTACTACGGCAGTATTGAGTGAGAGGTTGGTATAGAAGTAGAGTTCAGATTACCAATTTGTCTGTTGCTCCGATTTCTCAGAAACCAGCAACTTGTTGACTAACAGATAGTGCTCTTTTCATAACAAAATTCGTAGGGTGATCCTAGTTGCGTACGTCGTTGTCTTTCAAAGACTCAAAACAGAATCAAAGGATTGAATATAACTAGTTTTGATTTTTTTATATACCTACATACATACATATAATTAAAGTATGGAAAGTTGTATGCTCGACGTAACAAGTAGATATTGAAACTAAATACGTGGATGAGAAGTATGACATAGTGTAGAGAGTGAAGAGATTGAAATATCAATGATCGGGTCACGTAGTTAGAATAATGGACAAAAGAAGTGATTTAATGGAACCCGAGAGTGTACAAAGGTAAAAGGAAAATGGGTAGATGCTATTAGAAAAACGTGTAGAGTGCGATGGATGAGAGTTGCTCAAAGCAGAGACGAATGGTACCGTGTTGAAGAGGCAAATCATCCAATTTTTTAAAACAAAATTGCATTTGTGCTGGACGCCAAGTATACAGTTAAAAATGTGCTTTAAGTTAAAATAATGCAAAATCTACGATGCAAATAATTTTAATTAGCTATAATTATCTTGTATTAAACGTCGAATAATATAAAACAAGTGCAAGAAATGAAAAAAATAACAGCTAAAGCGGAACCACCATTCCAAAGCGGATATCATTCTTACACTGACGGTTTGAGCGCGGCGTACTTAATTCCCCCTCTTTCTCTCTCGCATCTGTGGGGACTTCCCGCGAAAATATTTTTTTCTGTTGATATTGATCAATGTTTTTATTTAGAAATGACTTAATTCGAATTATAGAGGTTCTGATAAGGAATACATAAAATATGAATACTCTGCAATCAGTATATTTGCAGAAATAAAATATCCTGGCCACTCGCTATCTATCACAGTGCGGCAAGTTTTAATCCCGTATTTGCATGTACATGTTCACTCTGACCGGCTAGGTCCGGACGACCCCCTATGGCGACTTCGCAGCGGTAATTCTTCGATGCCGTGGGTGAGCAAATTTATTTAGCATTTACACAAAAATATAAGATGACCAGACGTGATAAGAATGAATTCACAAGAACCTTTCATAAATTGTCACTGTCGAATTAGAGGAGCAAAATGATGTATACCGGCAAAGCAGCTTGACAACGCCTGTTTCAACTGTGAATAAAAAACGTCGAGCAAAACGACAGGCGATTTCTCATATCGTCGTGAGACTTCAAAATGCACAAGAAAGAGGCTCGTTTCCGATGGACCGTAACCGTCCAAATGAGATGCTAATTTTACAAATTTATCAATGTGAAATCAGAATAAACGAACGATAAAACCGACACGACGAGACCCCGAAACGAACCACTCCTATATTATTCTCGAAACTAAAACAACAACAAAAAAACTATTCAATTATTTATATTCGCACATGTAAGTGCTTCTGAATATAATTTAAGTAAACATAAAGCCGTTATCAATAGTTCAATAAGATAAAATTGTGCAGAAACGCAAAAGTACACACTATCGATTCCAGCTGATCGACTTGACGTATTTTTTTCGCCATATTTTAATATTGACAAACAACCGTTACAAAAAAACAAACAATCGACAAGGAGTAATACTTCTCCATTTACTAAACAAACGGATATCCGTAAAAGCAATCAGCCTAATAACCCAACGTATCCTATATATAATATGTACATAATTTATACATGTAAATAAATAATAAGTATTAAAGATTAATACAAAACTGCCCCTCCCCCTATTGATTTATATTCTCAACATCTCAACCTTTAATAAACATCGGTTTTTATCATACTGATAAATTCACCCTCGAAGATACACTATCGACCAGAAATGTATGAACACACTTGAGGCGAAAACACACTGAGTAGTATGGGATGTCACGTCCTTGGCTTCCCGCCGTGACCGTAAACAGCGTGTGTTCCCCAAACCTAATTCGGGTGTAGTTGCACGTACATAATGCATATGTTTGGGAGGTCGCACGTGTATGCATATCCATATGCAACCGACAAGTTTCTCCTACATTTCTTCAAATATGGGATTCGCCGTTATCGATCACTGTCAAGCAAGGATAAAATATCACTGAAAACACTCCGGGGGGGGGGGGGGTGATTTTGGGACTGTGTACCATTTATTTATGCGTTTTTTTGCATGTTAAAAAGTATTTTAAAAAAATCACGTACCATGTACCACTCAATGTGTTTTCGCCCTTAGGAACGAGTGCACTGAGAAGCGACAAGCAGTCAACTACTAAAATGAAGGTTGAATAGTCCATTTTCATTTTCCCATAAAAATATTCTTGCGGATATCTTATCTAATCGCACTGATAAGATATCCGCAAGAACTGATAAGATATCCGCATCTGACGCATCAAATGTTTGGACCAAGGCAAAGGCGTATCTCTTATTCCATATTCCTTACATAAAAACACTATATAGTTATCATGTGTATTTTTCCTTGTATCTTTCACGAATATAAGAAATCTGACATATTGACAAGCAAAAGAATCGATATTTTCCATTAGAGTACACGCGCACCAAGATTTGTTTTTGTCTTTCAATAATATATATTCTTATGGAATCAAAATGATGATATCCATACAAAAAAGCGCAAGTATAATACTTTTGGGTACGACACTTAGATAGTACATATTTCCTTCGGTGTAATAATCCTAGTGTGTGGAAATATTACATTAATAACAGTAACGAACAGGAAACGAGGTAGATCTGAGCACCTTTGAAATTACCTATTTGGGTGAGAAGGGCCCCGGCGAGAAGATGAAACGGGAAATTGGGTGAATTTTCTGGTTAGTGGGACGAGCGAACGAACGCTTGTATCGTAACAAATGCGGTGGAAATAAATAATGAATGGCAGATTTTTTTCTTCTATATACATCGTGCGTATGTGGACTGAGAAGCGGATTTAATGCTCCAAAGAGCGTTTCGAAATGGTCTAAATAATGTCGAACGAAAGGCACCCGCGATCAACTAGCGTCTCAATGACTTAATTAATAAGTAGCAATCACAGAGAGCAAGCGATACACCCACATGTAGAGAGAAAGATATTGAACATGTGTACCTATCAATTAAATCAGCGTTGCCTGAACTATGATATTACGCCTAGTAGTTCGCGAACGATTTGAATGGTTACAATTCTGCTCGATAAAAAGTTATGAAATTGAAAATTTTCATATCTTCATGACAATTTTTTTTATTACAATCAATTTACACTCGTCATTACAGATCGCTCCAATGCGACGAGTGTACGAGAACGGTCATACAACGTATACAGCACATTCAATAAACATAGAATACAATAATTAATTAATCAAGTACAGAAATAATAATCATAGAGACATCTATGGATTATTTTTAGATTTTGTGCACAATTATCATTACAATTTTTATACACATAATATACACGAAATTGTAGAGACATCTATAGATTTCAGATTTTTGTGACAACAGGAAATGATCTATTACCATTTTTCAGGAACCGTTTCAACAATGATCACATAAAATTGGCAAACTCTGATTGAGAAACGATCGATTTGGAGTCACAAAACCCCCAAATCTAACCAGCAGTTTGACGAGTCGAACCATCGATCGCAGTGGTGCTAAATATATACGCTACCATTAAGCCAAACTGCTGGCTAAATGTATTAACTATTAACCGAATTCGGGTGTATTTACACGTGCATAATGCATGTTTGGGAATTCGCACGTGTATGCACATCCATATGCAACCGACAAGTTTCTCCTACATTTCTTCAAATATGGGATTCACCGTTATCGATCACTGTCAAGCAAGGATATATATCACCTAAAACACTCCAGGGGGTGATTTTTGGGACTGTGTATCATGTATATGGGCTAGGGATGCTGCGTTTTTTCGCATTTTTAAGAGTATCTGGAAAAAAAACACGTAACACGTACCATTCAGTGTGTTTTCTTCCTTATACTTGCAAGCATGTTACAAATGAACAGCTTATACTAAAGTATATTTTCCCATGAAGTTACTTTACACCGGGTTTTTCACGCGATACGAGTGACACTCGTATCGCGTCAACCTGGTATTAGCCGAAATTGTATATACCTATCTATATAAATCTGCGTTGAAATTAGAGCACACGGAGACATCCACGTGCATAAATATGTCTCTGTGTGTCACTTCGCTAGTCTGAGCTTCGGAACTCAAAACGGGCACCTCAATGTGTCTTCGTACACGCCTTTTGTATTTGTGTATCATAATTTGGATGGGCCATAGCAACCCTCTTTTCTTTTTATCAGAATAATTTAGATAAAAATTTGGGGTCGAATATTTGTCCCTCTGTTATAAGTAAAGGGCGGATAGAGAGCGTGCTTTTTCCAGGAATCAGTGCAATAAAAAAAGGTTCGGCGAACCTTTAACAAAGGTTCATCATAAAAATGAACAATGCACAACGAACAATAAACAAAGAACGGCACGCTTCCGGTCCGACCTCTAGTTATAAGTCTTGGAACCACAGAATTATCTTAGATAGTACATAAAGATAAGTTACCTGTGTCACTGTAGTATTGAGGGGCGGCAATGGGGGTGAGGGGCGACGGCAAGGGCGAAGGGCAAGGACAGGTCGTAGAAGCCCAAGCTGAGCTGGCTTCGCAACCTGGGGACTGACGAGTGCTGGCCCTACAGCAGGCCCAACGTCTCCCCGACCAAAGCCCAGTGTGGTAGCGTCCGCTCAGCGATCGATTCGATGCACAAACTGCAAGCAAAAACATTACCATTAGAGTGACGTCACACGTGCATGTGCAATAAACACATCCATATGTTTCAAAACATTACATAATCTGTCGAAATTTCAATCAAGACACATGCGCATATATAATATGCGTATGTAGATTCAAGTGGCGTGCAACAATTTTCTGAAATTATGTAGCTGTCTGCGACCTAATTGCCTACACGTGTGCCTAAATCTCAACTTGTTCGAACTTCGAAGGAATAATGGCAACGATGATTGAGGCCTTCGATCATTCAACGAATCGCTATCATCACGGATATCATACCATCGATTGGATGCCAGCAGTTTTGGATGATTATACTAACGACAACGAAATCAGGACGTAGTCTTACATTTGCCAGACTTGTTCGCAGATGGCAATCAATCAACTATTGATCGAGCCTGCCTCACTGTCATCATGACGGCCTTGCTCAGATCCGTATACACATATTGAACGCTATACGTTAACCAGATCTGTGTTTAATCCCAGGACAGGATAGGAGTCGTTGAAAAAAACATGTTTTTTTTTCATTGGGTTAATTTTCTGATATCTCAACTGTCTAATACTATACACACAGTAGCAAAATCTTGACCACAGCTAGCTAAAATACAAAAGGTTAGGAAAAAATAAAGCAACCCATTACATCTAAGCAAGATAAACGACGGGATCATCCATACAAATTACAGCGCTTTCTTTTGATATTCCAGGGATCAAAACTGGTCCCACTTTGCATACTACAGATTTTCATTTACATCAGACGTCAAAAGAAGCGATCCGATTTTTCGCAAAGACGAAAACAATCAAAACGATGTCAAAAGCGAGCCACTAACTTGCTAATTGTCGCCGATTACCAAACTGCTCACACCGGTTTTTCGGGACACGACATTGGCATAATCGAATAACGACCAAATTTACATTGTAAATTAAACGCAAACAAACACTACCGACGCATATACACATATACCTACATATACCACTCTTTAGCTTACCTGACGTTTATTAAAACAGTACCTATACTTATATTATAGTCTGACGAAAACGGCTATGATTATGTACAGCTGAGATACGCTAAGAAAGTAACGTCGACCATTAAATTGAACTTTCGATAAAAATTAATTAAAAAACACAAAATAATACCGTAACGCTTCAGAGAATATATTAAAATTAAATGGAGGCAAACTCTTCAAATCCGACGTTTTTTTTGTTGTTTAATACTTATTTTATTATCGGACAACCTGCTTCGAGTTGTCCAAACGGGTTTTTTTGCGCTCACAATAAAATGATTACAGCCCGAGGCCCATAAGCTACTTGGTAAAAATATACACATTGAATACGATTTTGACAGTAAATTTTAGATGTAGGGTAAATGCACCAATGAATGATTTAATCATTTTAGATTAAAACTATAGTTGAAACCAATTGAATCACATTAAATCTCATTTTATCAAAATGTATGTATTTATACAAAACAAAAATTGTTCTGGTATTTCTTGAGCAGAATCTATAGCCAAAAGTATAGCTCGGTGGTTGCGTAATTGCTAACCACCGAAAGGTTCCCGGGTTCGAGCCATGGGTTGACTCGATTGAAGAGAATTGATTCGGAATATTTCTGCAGTGCTGCTGGTCACGCTCGGATACTTTATGAAACTATCTTTTCCTATCAGAGTTTGCAAATGTATCTAATATCAATGTTGAAACTCATCAAATTGGCAAAACCATCCTACTTACTACTTGAATATGATTTCAAATTTATAATCTATAGATGTACAAGTGTAATACCATAGGCTCAGTGGTAAAACCCGTAAAATATATGACATCATGGTAAAATATACATATATATTTTTATTAATAAATAAATAACTATACAAACCAGATAAAATAATTATAAAAATGCCTTCCGAACTTGAATCATTTTCATATAATGTAAGATTGAAAAGGATGAATCTTTCCACTTTGGAGATGAGAAGAATGAGAGGTGATTTAATTGAAGTCTATACAATTATAAATAACCATTACAATATTGTCCTATGATAAACCTCCTTACGATTAACAATAACATTCATCTGAGAGGTAATTTTCTCAGCCTGCAAAAGTATATATTCACTTCAAAATAGTTAGAGAATCCTTCTTTTCAAATCGAGTGGTTAAAATTTGGAATAGTTTATCCAATGAATTAGTAACTTCTACTTACTTAAATCTTTTTAAAAATAAGCTTGAAGATTTCCTTAAAATAAATGGGTAAAAAAAATATACTTCTTCCTTTTTCCAGTTTATCTTTTGTACATATATTCTCTCCTTTTTTCTTAATTTGTAAAATGTTTATTTTTCTTATTTTTCTCTCCTCCGTTTGAGTTATTCATATTTATTTTCGTTTATTTTTGTTTTTAATCTTATTTGATATTTGTATTATAACTTTATGTATTAACAAACCCCTTAGGTCCATCAGAAATCCCGCCTTTCCCAAGTATTCTTAAATATATAAATAAATAAATAGGTCAGGTTTGGGAGATAATTCTCAAGGAGGGAGGGGGCACCTTCTGAGCGTCCCAATTTAGTTTTGTGCAATGTTTCAGCGCTGAAAAATTTCGTTACACGTTCGAGCAAATCAAAGCTATTCACTATACCATCCGCAAATAAGTTTTATTTTAAAATAGCACATAACTATTCGAGCTATATACAATAGATCCGTACCGATTGATTAAAGTGCAAAAACGACGGAACACAATACAACTTTTAAATTCTAGACGAAACATTACGCAGACTTCGAGGATTGGATAAATAAAACTACCGCAAAAAAAGAGAAAGAAAAACCGAATTACAGCAGCACAAATGGCGATTTAATGACACTCGAACAATTATCATTGAAAGCGAAAGAAAAATGGCGAAACTAATGCAATCAGCGACGAGCTTACGATTTTTCTAAATCCGAATTGCGCAAAAAAAAAAAAACAAAACAACAACACCGAACGTTTAAAAAGATTCTCAATACCGACAAGTTGTTATGCGTGTTATTTTGATTCGTGTGATGATGATGATGATATGGGATAGGTATTGTATGTATAATAGAAGCGAAGCTAGCTAGTCACCGGAATGTGCACGTTTCGACTGTTACAAAACGAGATAAATGCACGTTCGCGTGGTGCACTTGCACATTGGTGAATTTATGGCGTCGCAAAACGGTTAATGGGACTAGCCAAGATGCTGAACGCCTCGCTCTGAAAATAAGGCCTACGACCCGTACGAGGAAACTAAACAAGGATACGCATGGTTTGGAATTCGGTTATATAAATATTTACGGGAAATTTCTTACCGCAAATCGGATAAGGTAATATAAATGATTTATACGTAGAGAATGTTCGTCGTCAGATCCGGAAAGTAGCGTTGAAAAGAAGACTTCGATTGGCAAAAGTTAGTCTACATATGCACATATGTAGTCTCAGTGCAATCGGTTTTACTTGGGACTTGCCTATACGAGATGGCTTGGATGAAAATTTTATAAATCTTGGAAAGGCTTTTCCCCGTTGAGTTACCTTATTGAAAAGGAAGGATCGGAACTGTGAAAGGATAATGACTGTGGTGCAAGTTTTGAATAAAACCGTCTCGACAATTAAGTCAGATAAAATTAGCAAAAAATCAATTTTATAACAACGATGTGCATATTCACAAACTTGGAGAAAATTGAGCAGTTTTTCAATTGACTTTTTGAGTCTGATTTATTTAATTTATACCAGGAAGGCCTAACAAGTAACCCCAATTCGCCTTCCGGCCATAAACATTTGATACAAGTATACAAAATAAAAATATAGCAATTAACATCCACAGAGACATATACATACATACATATGGTCAAATTTATAAATTTGCAGCATTTTTAACAATTTAGCGAAATTCAATAAACACATATCAATTAACATCCAGAGACATTTATGGTCAAATTTGTAAATTTTGCAGCATTTTATACAATTCAGCAAAATTCGAGATTTGCGAGAAAATGAGCAAGGTTACCAATTTGTTGCAACCGTTTCAATGAAAATCAGATAAATTAGTAAATTCTGATAGGAAACGATCGACCTGAAGTCACAAACCTAGGGTCTGGCCAGCGGAAACCAGTGGGATTTGAACCCGTGACCACTTTGTTCAAAGCATTATATGCTAACCACTAGTCTATTCTGCTGGTTGATGGATATTTACATATATGTATATGTATAAACGGCAAATTAATGTGTAATGCTTTCAACTGACGGGCCATGGGTTCATTCCCTGGCCCGGTGTTGCTGGCCAGACCTTAGGTCGATATTCCAGGTCGATCGTTTCCTATCAGAGTTTGTCAATTTATAGCATCTCGATTATGATATAAAAATACACTAACCACTCTGTAAAATGTATTTCTTGAAATATTAGCATTATTGAATTTTTCCATAGATGTCTATATGTATATTACTGTATAAATATAATTATTGTTTATCGATGTTTGTAATTGACCAGGAAGGCGCATTGGGGTTACCTGTTAGGCTTTCTTGGTATATATACATATATATGTATGTATGTGTGGTATTTAGTTTTATAACAGAATAATGCATGTATAAATGATTAAGTTGGCATACACGAGAAGAATGAATGGTGAGGTTGGTAACATGTAACGACACGCTTATACCGTTGCGGAGCTCCGAGTAGTAAACAGTGTTTTAAAACCGCTCAATCTCATTTTACACTACCATCTTCAAGTACACCATACCATAGTCAAGGTTGTACAACTAAAACCGGGAGAATTTCACTGCACGCCACTGCAGACAGAAAATAATCATGTGCACTAGACGTGCGGGGTATAATCTGTTCTCCATCATAAGAAACGTCATAAAATAAAATAAATATAGGTTGGACATGGAATTCATTAGTTAAATCACAAAAATGATATAAAAATAGTTGAGCATGTTTAGATCAATGTTTTTCAAAACCTTTAAACTATATTTTCTACTGAAATAAAGCCTGCGAATGTGCTATTTTTGAAGATTTGCTACCTTTTCGTTGAACTCCTATGCTTGATATAATATTTAACCACACTAGCAAATCTGTATTTATATAAATACATACATATTTATGATTGATGTGAAATGTGTACTCACCGGCTCTGATGGCCCTGATCCAGTCGCTCCTGTCCTGCTCGCGAGCCGCGATCAGATAGAGGGTGTACTCCTGTCCCTGGTCGGCCTTGTATCCGACCTGGAATGGAAACCCTTGGGGATGGTCTGGGGGCGCAACTCCGTCCCCGTGTGCGCCGCCCAGGGCAGCCGACTCGACCACCTGAACGCAGCCGGCTTCTATGCGGCCGCGCTCCTTCCGCTTCTGCAACGACAACAATCGATACGGTCAGGCCCGTGCCGAAAAAGGGAACCAGACGCAGCACTGGCCAGGGGCGCCCGTTCATTCGAACGCAAATCTGGATTAGGATTAATCAAATACCAGAATTCATACAATTTAAACCCATCTAATATATAATTTCGAAAGAGATTTAAAGGTTTGTTGGGAGCAGCGAAAACAAATCAAAGTTTCTATGACGACGACATCGATATCGTCGAATAATTTTTTTTTACAAATAAAAACCACTAGTCTAATATATAATTTCGAAAAAGACTTAGTATGTATGTAAAATTCAATAAAATGAATATGAATATGAATATTTAAATAAAATAAAACTATTCAAATAAATTTAACAAAATGTTTACTATTAGATTAGCCATATTTAAGCTGTTTATATTACAAATACCGAGCGAAGCCGGGTAAACCCACTAATATACGATAACATATTGATGGATTCATCGACTTGAAATACGTCTTTATAAGTACGCGATTCTTATTGATCAGCTCATATGTTTTAACCAATAGGAATTTAGAGGTACAGTTAGGTATGGCCCGCGGGCCATAATGTAGTCCACTGCTGATTTTTGCAGATAAATCAAAACCAAAAAAATCTCTCCATACGATTTCTGGAATGTAAGAAAAATTTTGATTTGGTCTATTTGGTTAATTTAGAAGTCGGCTCGTGTATAAGGACTGGGATTTTGCAGCCGGTTTTTGTATGAAAAAACTTTAGATGGGTACATGCAGTACCCGCAAAAGCATTTTTCACAAACCGACACTGCTCCTAGTACATAAAATATTCCCATGCGGCCGTTATATTAAAAAATTTGGAGAATTTTGTCCATAATTAAACGCGTATATCAATATGAAACAATATCTAGAGTTGCCAAGTTAACCGAAATTAAGATAAGATTTTCGAATGCAGCGCATTTTTTAGTATTTAGTGGGTGAGATGTTGAAGTGGCAATGGGCGGGTCACGTAGCTGAAAAAACGCACGATAGATGGTCGAAAGAAGTACATAAGTGCTCTAATAGTACCCGAGATAATGTAAAAGGGCGCAAGAAAGGCCACAGGGATAACGGGTGGAAAAATTAGAAAAAATGTGTGGGATGAGAACGATGAGAGTATCCCTAAATGCAGACGAATGGAAGTGTGTTGGAGAAGCCTTCATCCAGAATGCCTGTATATAACGATGATACAATCTTATAATCATATGTACATATGTATGTACAAATGGCTGCATATCAAAATGCAGGATATTCGAATTTGATATTAACCCTTTCCACTCGTATGTCGACACTGAGTCGCCAAACTGATTTTGCGTTCCACTCGTATGTCACCACTGAGTCGCCAAAACTTTAAACTCGTTTATATACCATGTATTATGTTCGATTAATTATTTTTGCTATTTATTATAGTATGCATATTTACACTATATGCATAATATAATAAATATTTTCATTTTAAATATTGATTATGAATCCTGAAAACACACGAAATTAATTACAAGCTGGGGCTAACCCTACACAACAAAATACACGAGTGGAAAGGGTTAATACTGCCCGATGATATATTTGGGTCTACGTGACTTGACAGAATGTTAAATGACAGAAAACGCAAATATCGGAAGGCAAAGATCGAAAATCGAAAGATCTTAAGTCGAAAGATCAAAAAAAAAAATGGTGCATGGTAAACGGTCCCGTATTCTGCGCGCGCACATTAATACGGGAGGAAAAGCCTTTTCCTCTTGTTCCCGTTGTATCCTTCTCGCGCAAATTAAGTGAGTATGTACGTGAGTATGTACCGTTTACCATGCACCATTTTTTTTTTGATCTTTCGACTTAAGATCTTTCGATTTTCGATCTTTGCCTTCCGATATTTGCGTTTTCTGTCATTTAACATTCTGTCAAGTCACGGAGACCGGATATATTTATATGTACGTATATATATATATATATATATATATATATATATATATATATATATATATATATATATATTTCTAAATTAATTTCACTATGGTGTCATTACAGAATTGCCCCTAAGACGACAACTATGGCAAACTTTGTGTATATATAAATTTATAATATTATTATAAATTTGAAATTATATTCAAATAATGGTGAGAACTGAGGGTAGGTTGCCAATTTAGTAGGGATCGTTTCAACAATAAAATCAGATAAATTGGGAAACTCTGATAGGAAACGGTCGACTCATATATCCAAGGTCTGTTCAGCAACAATGGATCAGGGATCAAACCCATGACCCATGAAGTTATTAGCACTATACGCTTATCACTGAGCTATGTTGCTGGTTAAATGAAAACAAACAGAACTTTATTTATGAATAAGTAAAGTTCACTATATTATATACCATAAAAATATTAATAAAAACCTGTAAATCATACAAGTGCGAGTAATTTAACTGAGTCTACTATACGGATCAATAATATGCAGCAGTCGAATTCGTATAAAAGATTTTAATTTAAAAAATCCATAGTGACGTCCCTGCACATTGCACACGTTAGCCAGTCAGGTGCATACGAGTGCACACACTCGTTATACGGACTATCGACTCGAAAAGGTGTCACCCATGCCTAAATAGTTCCAACCGCACATAATTGGAAACTAATGCCATTTGCGTCCTCAAACCACTTCCTCGACTCTCGTTCGACCAAAAACGACCACCGAGTACATTAACCCTTTCTATCCCGACAACTCGCCAATAAAACCTCGGTTCATTACCACACGTACATAGGTACTCTAACAAATTCATAATTTTCAAAACGAAAGCATTAATAACAGATTCCAAAGAATCGTTTAAAATTAATATCCCAAGTAGGCGAGGGCATAAATATACATACACCCATCGCTTATAAAATTACCGCGTAAATAAATTAGCGTATATTGCGGCCACTAAAACGTTCAACGAGAGTGGAAGTTGAGTGTTATTTTCACGGGATATTAAATCGAGTACTTTTCACGAACGAATTCCGCGTAGCTGGAAAGCGATCACAATATACGATAAAATTAAGCAGATCTTTCAATTAAAAATATAAAAACATTCATATTTTAAACTCCGTGAAGTGCAGCATCGTGCCACACCCCCCTGTTTATTACAGTCGGTTTCACGACTTCAAACTGACAATGGATCACGTTTTGAAATTTTCAACATGTGTATGATACCGGTCACCGTGGTTTTACAGAATGTTAAATTACAGAAAACGCAAACATCAGAATGCAAAGATCGAAAATCGAAAGATCTCAAGTCGAAAGATCAAAAAAAAAATGGTGCATGGTAAACGGTACATACTCACTTAATTTGCGCGAGCAGGATACAACAGGAACAAGAGGAACATGCTTTTCCTCCCGTGTTAATGTGCGCGCGCAGAATACGGGAGGAAAAGCATCTTCCTCTTGTTCCTGTTGTATCTTGCTCGCGCAAATTAAGTGAGTATGTACGTGAGTATGTACTGTTTACCATGCACCATTTTTTTTTGATCTTTCGACTTAAGATTTTTCGATTTTCGATCTTTGCCTTCCGATATTTGCGTTTTCTGTAATTTAACATTTTGTCAAGTCACGTAGACCCGTATGATACATATGTACAGTAGCAATTTAATTTTACAATATGAAAAAAAAACGCATTTTTTGGCCGCTACTGTACATAATCTACAAGAAAATTTGATCATTCGAATAACTGTGAATAGAGGGGTTCTCAATCGAGGGCGAATTCACCCTTAGTGGAATTTGAAGGGCGTTCGAGGGTGATACAATTGCGATGTAATTTATCGAAGGATAAGTTTGCAAGTGCGAAATGCTTCTTCAATTAAAATTAAAACAAAAATCAGTAGAATATGATATTAAAAAAAAAAAACAAGTAGGTATTTTTTGTTAGAAAGAACACACTGGTATGGAATAAATTACGCTAATTTAATAAATAATATCTAATTGATTATATCAGATGTTC
Organism: Arctopsyche grandis; assembly: GCF_051622035.1. Lineage (NCBI taxonomy): Eukaryota > Metazoa > Arthropoda > Insecta > Trichoptera > Hydropsychidae > Arctopsyche > Arctopsyche grandis. The sequence goes on along the minus strand of NC_135365.1, from coordinate 11,088,817 downwards.
ATGAGAATAGTCCAATAATTAAAAATATTGTGTCTAAATGGGTCAAATTATACAATTGCCAGTATAGAGACTTTCAATAACAACCTCTTTTTTTAATTTTAAATTGATACGACTATTTATAGAGATGATTCATATGAATTAGAAACCACAACATTTTTCATAAAAAATCTTTAAAGACGTTTATATAAAATAATTAAAAAAAACTTAAACTAACAGGGCTGTGGATACCAATTTTTAAAAATCTGATATTAAACGGTAAATTTTTATCTTTATGAATATACATGAAACAAATAAAATGTACGCATTCGTCAAATATCAGACCTCACCTCAATTTGATCTAAGCATAAGAAAAAGACAAAGATAGAAACACTGCGTATCAGATCTGTATACATAGGGTGTTGGTGAGTCACTCTTACTCAGTGATTCAATAATCATATAAGTTAAGTAACAAGTAGATGCGATTAACACGCACAGTGGAATTTCGAAAAGACTCTGACTTAACAGCCCTGATCAATCGAGTGTGTATTCAACTAGTGATGGGTCAAATATGAATCAAACCGAAGTGAAAACGGTCATTAAGACAAATCGGCAGGGTCGAGCCGAGTAATGGGTCGGAAGGAAGGGTGTGGAGTGATGGGGGCGGTAAAATGATCGAATGGGTCGAGCAGGTGAGAGTGTGTACCCAACAGTAGGTCAAGAGGAGAGGAAAGAAAAACAGAGGAAGTACAAAAGCAAGGGAGGAGATGGGGCGTGTGAGGGATGAAATGGAGGAGGAAATGGTGAGCTGGGTTGTGGGGAATATGGGGGTTGGCGACATACCGGATGGGTGGGTGTGTGTCCTGATGTGTGTTAGATGTGCCCCGTGTGGTGGAGGGGGCGTGTGTGACCGACAGCGGAGAACTGCCGGCTGCCGGCGACCGGGGGCGCAGTCGCTGTCCGGCGCCTGCGCCCTCCGACCCCGAATCGTATCGACGGACACGAATAACCCGCATACGACCGCATCCTCAACCCCTCAAATTTGCTTTAGCCGAACGGACGGATTAAACTTTGCGAATTATGTTCGACGTAGAACTAAGCTATTCGCGAAGATACGCCAGATCTGTACCGCAGTGTTCCTACGTAAGTCTCACCCCTTGAGTATTTTCGGTGATATTTTAATTTGTGGCTATTTGCAGGTACTATATCTGCGAATTATTGGCTATTTGCAGGTACTATATCTGCGACATGCGCAAAGTCTTCTGCGCATGCGCGTGAACTGTCACTGTGTTTACTGTTAAAATGTTGTTTTAAACCTCTTAAAATTTAGTTCGAACTCGTAAAGTGACGTAGAGTAAAAAATATAATCCAAATTAGTTATTAATTGTTAGAAAATTATTATCATATACAACGTATAATACCAACACACGTACAAGTACAAGCCGCGAACTAGCTAAATGATATAAATACTATATATAAAAACGGACTGTCGCTAAATATATATATTTGTATATTTGTGATGGACGATCAACCATCAACCAGTATGGGGAACAATTTTTTTCACATTTTTCATTTTTTTCATTTTTGTGTTTCGGGCGCCGCAGGCGTTTGGAGCATTGGGGGCTAAGGCCCGGGGCGCCAGTGGCGTCGGGGGTGAAGGCCCCGGGGTGCCGAAGGCGAAGGCATCGGGGGCGCTAGGGGCGCCGGAGGCATCGGCGGCGCTGGGGGCGAAGGCCCCGGGGAGCCGGAGGCATCGGGGACGCTAGAGGCGCCGGAGGCAAAGCCCCCGGGGTGCCGAAGGCATCGATTGCGCTGGGGGCGCCAGAGGCGTCGGCTCCGCTGGGGGGGCGAAGGCCCCGGGATGCCGAAGGAATCGGGGGCGCTGGGGGCAAAGGCGTCGAGACGTCGGCGATGCACAAAACGTAATTCGTAATTCGTATTCACTTCGTAATTTGTCATTCGTACATCAAATTTCTTTCCGAAACCAGTCGATTCAATATCTTTACTTTAATTTTTATTCGAGTTCAGCGTGTTAACTGTTAAAATTTTGTTTTAAACCACTTAGAATTTAGTTCGAACTCGTAAAGTTACGTAGAGTAAAAAATATAATGCAAATTAGGTAATATTATTAATTGTTAGAAAATTATTATCATATACAACGTATAATAACTACATACAAGTCTTACAAGCCGCAAACTAGCTAAATGATATAAATCTATTATAATAACGTGCGAAGTTTATTTGCCTCATGTATAATGAACGATTGATTAAACAAGTCTAGCATACATTATATGTAAGAAATTATAATCGGATTATAAGTTCACGCGCATGCGCAGAAGGCTTTGCGCCTGTCGCAGATATAGTACCTGCAAATAGCCAATAATTCGCAGATATAGTACCTGCAAATAGCCACAACCGATATTTTATCCTTGTACTAGCTGAACCCGGCATGCGTTGCAATGCCACAATAACGCACATAATTCCCGTTCCCATTTGTCGGAAAAACGCAGACAGCGAACATTATTGAAATTATTCAATTATTTGTTTATTTTACCATAACAACGCATGTCGCGACGCGAAAACATTTGAAATTATTGCGTTGCAATTTCACTCATTCCCGTTTCCGTTCCCATTTTTGGCCGTTTTTTTTTTTTGACAGTAAGCTTCCCGAACATGCATACAATAAATCCTGAAAGTTCCATCGTACAATAACGCATGCAATTCCCGTTCCCGTTTCTCAATGCGTTTCGATAAGTGAATGTTTCAGTTTCAAATTAATACTTAATAATCAAATTAAATTAAAGTATAGGAACGCATACGTGACAGACAGGCAAACATTGATTTTTATATATGTATATGTAGGATTGTTACGAGTAGTACGTAATGTAAGCGTTGGCATGCGTGCGCGCAAGTTGGTTACCAACGTACACATTTCCTTAACTACACGCTGGCGCTTCATACTTTCGCGTCGATAAAACCGTAATTACGAATATTATTATTGAGAGGTTTTTTCCCGTTTTTTTTTCACAGTAATCTTCCAATTTCATCAATTTCATACAAACAATATTTGGCCGCGCACTACAGTGTCGCGTCGTGGTCGCATAGTGCTGTCAGGCCTTTAGTTCTATCAAACTGAACTTAATATCGGTGACTAAAATGCTTATCGATACGATAGTAATACATCATCCGGAAGTAATACAATTTCTCTAGAGAATCGAGGTTTTTTTTATGTATTTCTCAGAAATTTGTCGAAAAAATAAGATCGTACGAATTAAAAATTATATGACACTCCCATTCACAGCTGGAGTCTACCTAGGCATACTGTGCCGTACGATTATGTGTGTCTGGGCCTTAAAAGGGTCTGAAAACATGGGAAGATTTACATATGTGTTCGGTCTCCAGAAGCTATAGGTAGAAACCAGTGGCGTGCCGAAAAAATCTTCCTGTTTTTGTCACACACACTTTTTTTACGTGTGTGCGAGCAGGATAGGATACAAGGGAACTTGTTACTATGTCACCTAGTCTCCTTGTATCCTGCTTGCACACGTAAGGCTGTGCGACAAAAATAGGGGGATTTTCACGGCACGTCATTGGTAGAAACATTGGTGTCGCGTCAAACGTATGCGAAAAATGTATGAAAACTTATTCGAAGTCTTGAAGAAACCGTAACAAACGAAACTATGGTTAATTGTAAGGATGTTCATAAAGTAAATGTATTATGTACATATATAAATAAATTGGCAACAAAGACGAAATAAATAAGCATAAAACAGCAAGGTGTTTTTTAATTTCTTCAAATGAAGGCATTTTGCGTTTAAACATAGTAAATGAGTAATTGTGATGTTTCAAAACCATAACGCAATAGCAATGTTTATTTGATTGCATATCATCAAGGTAGTTTAATCAGCTGATTGGGTAGTTAGTACATGTTTACAATGCATACAAGCTCGGGATCATCTGCTTCATAGTTTTGAAACATCCATATATAAGAACATATAGGAATGACTCCGATCATATCAGTTGAATTCTAAAATTTAATGTACATAATAGCAGGATAGCTTGGTGGTTGCGTTAATCCTAACCACCGAGAGGTTGCCAGGTTCGATCCTGTGGGTTGACCTCGATTGAAAAGAATTTATTCAGAGTATTTCTATAGTGCTGCTGGTGAGACTTGGATATTTGTGACTCCAAGTCGATCGTTTCCTATCAGAGTTTGCCAATTTTACTAATTTCATTGTTGAAACGTTTCCTCGTCAAATTAGCAAAAACCATTTGATCCACTATGTCACCACTATTTGAATATTATTTCAAAATTTATAATCTATAAACTTTTATATGTGCAAAATTATTACCATAGATGGCAACCTGATAACGGCATCTTGACAAAATATAATATTGGGTCCATTGGCTACGGCCGCCTTTCCCGAGTATAAAATTTTTGCATGTAACAAGAAAGAAAGGAAAGGCGGTCCAAATTATTTCAAATGAATTTGTAAAGGAATGCTTAAAAGCAAAAATCTATTTGGACAATTTTAAATTGATTAAATTGGCCTAATACACGCAATTTTGACTAAAAACATAAGGTCAAATACTAGTAACTAAATTGATAATATCAGATAAGGCATACATACATACATATGTATGTTATATCAGACATTACAATAAGACTTATACAATTGAAATTAGTAATTTCATTAATCGGTTCGGCATAAATTTTCCTTTAATTTATAATGAAGATAATATAAAAGAAATAAATAATAAAGTAATACAATTAATAAAAAATTCGCCACTTGTGAAATTTTCTTAAATACTTTTAAATTTTGTATGATTGGTCTATAATTCTGACATTCTTTCATGCTTACGTATAACAATGACCTTTTTGTTTAGGGCAGGGATCCTTATCATAAAGGGCTTGAATACAGACTTTATACAAAATATCTTTAAAACCCATAAGTGGTTAACATACGTTCCAGTGTTAAAATTTCTAGAATGTTAAAAATAATGTATAATAGAATCTGTTCTCAAAGTATTTAAAATATCCTCATTCTAAAGAGAGATGGATGTATCATATGGAAATTGTTTGGATACATATAATATGTACAAAACAAAGTTATTTTTCGTTTTTTTCATTAATAAGGCCTATATATTCTTAATAGGACAGATTTTAGATTTTTTACAGGGATGGCATAAAAATTATTTTTTTATTCATTTATTCTTAATTTTGACTTATCAGTAAAAAAAGTATTGGGGTTAGAATTCATGTTAATCTAAGCAATGTACAAATATTTTTTATACATAAATTAAAATCTATTTATAATCAGAACATGTCAAGTTTAAACTTCATATTTTTTATTATTTATCTTTTAGTGACAAAATTTCATGAATTACAAGACTAATTTACAGATCACAAAACTATAAAAAAGACAGCAAAAGATAATATGAAACTATGTAAATTTGAACATCTATTTTAAAAACTTGTTTACTTTTTCTATTTACTTATTCTAATTTCGTATGTGTATTTTTTTTAAGTGTGATATTATTTGATACACAGAAAAATAAGATAATTTTCAGAACTTTTCCTACATAACAGTGATAGCGATGCTAATATAAAAGTTTCAATATTTATTAGGCAATAACCTCAGTGCATTAATTTATTTTCAATTGTGTAAAATAACAGATTACACTATTTTATAACGTATTATTAAAATTAACAATTAAATAGGCAACAGAAAATGACAAAAAACCAACTAAAACAATGACAAAATAAAAATGATTATTACATTTAATTTTAAGATCTTACTTACCTACTTAATTGATTCCTTCCTTAAGCGGCACAAAATTAAATGTAAATTTAAGATATGTTACACGTAAGTGATATGTTATCAAACCGGTAAAGCTACATATGATAAGTTTTAGCACATTTGAATTGTATCGGTATTTTTCGACTCGATACTACTTTAAACTGTATGGAAATTATTTTACCTCTCCTTCGATATCGTAATAAGTGAGTCCCTTTCTGGTGAGAATGAACCATCGTTGCTTGTAGTTCACAGGCGTGAATCGTTTCTTATTTTGGGATCTCTTAGTCATCATCCCTTGTCGAATTATTTCCTCTCCTTTCTCATCTTTACCGGCCCCGGCCATATTTTGCAAAATCAAACTCTGAAATAAAGAAAATATAAAATAAGAAACGGAATCCTGATTAGTTACAATAAGCATAGATCAGATTTAAACCTATTTTAGACACGTAAACCAGATGTAAAATAATAAACAATTTATATTTTCCTTTATGTCAGTAATATTTATGATTGTCAATAAAAATTGAATATGAAACGTTTCTAAGGTATGATTTTTTATTCCTTTAGGTTCGGTAGTAAATCATTTCTATTATATCATATGTATATGTATACTTTATAAAATCATTTTTCGTAATTTTTGAAACAAAAAAAAATATTAGTAAAATGTTGACGCATTTTTGATTTATTTATTATTTTGCATATAAAAATATTAAAAAGAAATCAGCATCCATTTTGATTTTTTCATATCGGAAATAAATGACAAATAATAAAACTTAATTCCTTTGTCTTTTAATAAAGAAATTGAAATAAAAGTGAAATAATTTAAAGACGAAACAAATGAATCGAAACCGAATAGAAGAACAGTAGGAAACGAGGCAGAGAGGAAAAGGCGGCACTCGGGGAATGTTGTGATGGTTGTATTTGAGATTGTTTACTTTATTTAGTAGCGGAAAGGCTCTATTGTGGAATTCGTTCAAACGTCATCACACAGATGGTGAATGGGGGGCTGAAAGAAGGGCGCAGGCGCGCGGGCGGGGGGAGGGGGAGGGCTGACCTGAGGGGGGGGCGCCGCGAGAGGGGTGGGGGGGGCGGCCGGAGCTCCCGCCGAACCGCCGCCTCCGCCACCGCCGCCACCGCCGCACACAGCCGGCATCACCATCCGACACTGCAGCCAACACCACACTGACCCACCACCACCATCATCATCACCATCATCATCATCATCATCACCACCACCACCACCAACACCTCGTCTCCTCATCCCACCTCCTCTTCATCAGCACTCTCATTTTAATAAACCAGGATTGTATCGAAGGCGACACAGAATTACTTGTTTATATTTCAAGTTTATTCCCTACTAGTGGTGCTACCTGGCTTCGCTCGGTAAATAGAAAATGGAAATGCAGTCTATTGAGAATACCGTCGAATCATGAAAAAAATTCTTCATTTGTGTTTTTTATTTAATTAATTCGGAAAAAAATAATATTATTTAACGACCGACGAATCACAAACGTCTTTGACTAATCCAGCCAATCAGAAACGACTTTGACGACAGCCAATCAGAGACAAATTACAGACGCCGTTTCGGTTTTATATTTAAAAATATGGTTTTATATATGTATAAGATTAACAGTGTTCGCCCATTGTGTTTATATAGTGTTCTACTCGTGCATGTGGGGATTTATAGTCGTAAAGTCGAGTTTGTAATGAAACTAATAAAAACCTTGTAATAATCGTTAGGGCCGGGCCGCGCACCGTGCAACTTTGTCGGCCGACTTGTTGCGCGACACGAAAAAATGTATGGAAATGTGTACGACAAACAAATTGACGAGTGTGGCATGTCCCATCTATCTGCATTGCATGGGTCTGGTCGCCCTCAACCAAGTTGTTCGCGAGTTGAACGGTGCGTCCCGGCCCTAAGTTAAACGTAAAAGAGGTTTGTAAAAAATTATCTTAAAACAATTCCATAAAAAAATAGTTTTTTTAAAACATACCTCTTGTATAGTTTGTATATAAATTTTTTATTTTGTTACTGCCATCTGTGTATAAAATTAATGACTATTAACTGTCACCGAGATTAAAAATCTTCGGACCTGAAATGCTTCTTATACGATATTTTATCTGTATCGTAATGGCGGAGGCTCCCATTTACTTATATTGATGACCTAAATGAGCAATATGGCAAAGTATGAAAACGATCGGATAAGAAGTAAACTTTTTTCTGAATTGTAATCGTAAGTGAAACGTAAAGGAGGTATGTAATAAAAATTGACTAGCTGCGAAGCTAAATGTATCCGTATTTAGTCGTCGAACGCTCAAACTTACGTACAGAACGATAACGACAAATATATTTACTCTTTGTTTTATTTATTTTTTAATATTGGATCAAGCACATAGACTGAAATTACTACCTACACATGCAGTAATTTCAGTCTTTGTGCTTGATCTTTTCACTTGTCTTACGCACTCGTTAGTTTTGGTTCTTACAAGTGCTATGAAGATAAAATCACTAGCACCTTATTTTCGTGGAACAGATTTGCAACTGTTCGTTTCGAGCGGTTTTGATAGTTTTTACATTTGTCTTTTATAGCATGTAAAGGTAACAATATCTTTATCAAGTTTATATTTTAATCATTTAAAAAAAATCTATATGAACAACGAAAATATGTAAATTTGATGCGAATTCATATCCATTTTACTGTTGGAAATACAACGACACGATTAACGGAGAAATGCTATTTTATACGGTGTTTAAAACACTTTTCATACGTTAATTAATTTACCAACCATGTTTGGATGTTTCACTTCCCAGTGAACTCACTTCCATGCCCGAAAACGAAACACACTACTAAGAAAAAAATATCACTTGAACTTGTTTGCACTTCACATAATACTTTTTATTTGGTTTTAGCGTTGGGTGCATTGGCAGACACGTGTACCAACCCCGTGACTCGTACACGCGTACCGGCAAATTCACACCTGAACTAGCGAGCGAGACCAGTCGACCACGAATACCGATGCGAATGCAAACAACACAACACAACACAACACTACACTCCACAAGGCATGCACACGAACACGAACACGAACACGAGCACACATCAGACAGGTGTGTTGTGTTGTGGCACGTGTGTGAGCCGGCCATTCGCCACCCGCCACCCCGCTCTGCATACTTTCGTGATGATGATGCGCGATCTCTCTATTTATCTCCGCTTATTCACTTTCCGGAGTTCGGTCTTTCGTGTCATGTGAGGAGGACGTGCTTCTGCGTTCCTCCCGCTATTACTCGCTTAAACCCGGCTATTGCACGAAATTTAACTTAACCATCTAATCACTTATTTTACTAATTGCATCCTAGTATAATTTATGTGTAAAAATAAACAGCAAATCGGTCGTAAAAAGCGGTTTTATATCAGTTATTTCGAAAAATTTTGTGCTAATTTTTGTGTCAAATCGGTGTCAAACGAGATACATCTCCCTACCTGAATACAAAAAAAGGGTCCTTCGCCAGCCAAGTCGGTCCCACAGAAGCAATAAATCTTCCACATAATTGCTTCCAGCCAAAAATCTTTAACGAACTTTACTTAATAGAATAATAGCAAACAGAAACGGTGTTTCCCAACTGTCTATCAGTTCTTTTTCATATTTAAATTATATTAAAGTAATTCGTGTAATTTTATATACTTTACTAAAGTTATTATTAAAATATTAAATTGCAAACCGCACTCACATATATAAATCCGTTGTCTCCAAAGAGGCGTCTCACGATAAAGATCTGTAAAAAAGTAGTATAACAATTGCTAATCTATTATTATCATAACTAACTACTTTCACTTACAAAGTAACCCTGTTAAATGGCATGTAATAACTCATAAGTGATCCAAGTGATACCTAGAATGACTATATGTCAAAGCTGACCACAGAGAAGAGTTTATGGCGGTAAGAACTCACTCCTTGAATGGAAATCTCTCTCAAGTACCGCCTTTTTCTCAACACATCTTGGATAAATGCGAGAAAAATAATATCCAAACCTCCAACAAGGTAAGAGTGACGATGGATGATAGCTTAGCTAATAGAAACCTGTATTTAGCCACGTACAATGTAAGAACGTTATCGAGTGAAGGAAGTGTGCTTGCATTAGAGAATGAACTAGAAAGTATCAAATGGGATTTAGTAGGACTTAGCGAAGTAAGACGAAAACAGGAAAACCAAATAATCCTAAAAAGTGGTAACTGTCTCTACTGGAGAGGGCTACCAAATGGTAGAATAGGAGGAGTAGGGTTTCTTATCAATAAGAGAATAGAAAGAAATATTATAGAAATAAACGACATATCGGAACGTATATGCTATGTAGTATTAAGAATCTCGAGCAGGTACACTTGTCAAATCTTCCAAGTGTACGCCCCCACATCTAGCCACCCAGACGAGGAAATAGAAGACTTCTACGAAAAACTACAGGGCGCATACGATAATAGCCGCCACCACTTTAAAATAATCATGGGCGACTTTAACGCAAAAATAGGACAAAAGGCAAACACAGAAAGAGCAGTAGGCAATTTTGGTACCGGCCAAAGAAACGACAGAGGCGATCGCCTCATAGAATTCGCAGAACACAACAGGCTCTTCATCACTAATTCATTTTTCAGGAAAAACACCAACAATAAGTGGACTTGGGAGAGTCCTAAAGGAGACAGAAACGAGATCGATTTCATCCTAACAAATGCCCTGCACTCCGTTAAAGACGTTAGTGTTTTAAGTAAAGTAGATATAGGCAGCGATCACAGATTAGTCCGTGCCAAGATGGCCATTAATATAAATTGCGAACGTAGGAAATTAATAAAAGGATGCAGTAACTCTCCAGATTTCGCTCAACTAAGGTCTAGGAAAAAGGAATTCGAACTCGAACTTGGAAATCGATACGGGAAATTAAACCCAGAAGCAGACATCGAGGAATTGAACACTGTAATTAGTTCGGTTCTAACCTCAACAGGTAAGAAATTAGGTGGTTTCAGGAAACAGATTAAATTAAGCAAAATTTCAGCGGAAACAAAAAACCTAATTAAGCATAAAAGGAATTTAGATAGGGATAATAATAAGCAAGAATACAATCTAGTAAATAAGGAAATTAAGAAGAGAATAGTCAGGGATGTCAGGGATTTTAACAGCAAGCTAATAGAAAATACCATTAAGAATAACCGTAGCCTGAAAAAGTGCAAACAGGATCTTTTCTTAGGCAAAAACCAAATGATCGCAATCAGATCAGAGAGCGGAGTAATAATTAGGAATAGAGAAGAAATCATAGACAGAGTTTACACGTTCTATGCAAAACTATACGAGAACGACAACGGCCAATTCCCCACTCTGGAATCGACACACGGCCAAAGGGTTCCTGCAGTATTGCCTAGCGAAGTAGAGGCCGCGCTAAAAACTGCAAAGAATGGTAAAACCCCAGGGGAAGATAATATTCCCATCGACTTACTAAAATGTGGCGGCCCCCCCCTAATTAATATCTTAGCTAGGCTTTTCAGCAAATGCATCCAGAACCAAGCTATACCAGAAGGATGGAATAACGCAACTATCATTTTAATACACAAAAAAGGCGACAAAAGCGATATCAAGAACTACCGACCCATTAGTCTACTTTCAGCGGTCTACAAGCTCTTCACGAAGGTTATTACAGAAAGGCTGAAGAATATCCTCGACGAGAACCAACCTATAGAGCAGGCAGGGTTTAGGGCAAATTTCAGCACAATGGACCACCTCCAAGTAGTTGGCGAACTAATCGAGCGCGCCAACGAATATCAACGGCCACTGTGCCTAGGTTTCGTCGATTATGAGAAAGCCTTCGATACAGTTAGTCATAATGCAGTACTTAACGCTCTAAAAACACAGGGAGTGCCGGAACCCTATGTGGGACTGTTAGCTACAATATATAAGAATGCCACAGCTTCAGTTAAAATTTTTTCAGGTACAGATAGATTTAGCATAGGAAAAGGAGTAAGACAAGGAGATACAATCTCGCCCAAGTTATTCAATGCGGTGCTTGAGGGAGTTTTCAGGAAATTGGATTGGGATACAGCCGGAGTAAGCATCAATGGTCGCTTTTTGAGTCACCTTCGGTTCGCAGACGATATAGTTTTAGTAGCTCGTGATTCAGCTGACCTACTTATCAGACTAACACAGCTGGACAGGGAAAGTAGAAAAGTAGGATTAAAAATTAACGTAGATAAGACTAAACTAATGTTCAATAGTTATTGCATGCCTGATAGCATCCCCTTAGATGATAAACCAGTAGAAGTAGTAAATAATTATTTATATTTAGGTCAAATAATTGACATGTCTGGTAGTAAAAATGAAGAGATAAAGAGACGTATGAAATTGGGGTGGAGTGCATTTGGACGGATGAATGCTGTTTTTAAATCAAAAATGCCACTCTGCCTGAAGAAAAGGATCTTTGATCAATGCGTTTTGCCAGTGATGACGTATGGATGTGAAACTTGGACACTGAACGCCAAGATGCAAAATAAAATCCAATGCACTCAAAGAAGTATGGAACGCTGTATGCTTGGCATAACGAGGAAAGACAGGAAGCGGAACACGTGGGTGAGAAATATGACAAGGGTAGTGGACATAGTGGATAGAGTGAAGAGATTGAAATGGCAATGGGCGGGTCACGTAGCTAGGAGGATGGACGAAAGGTGGACAAAAGAAGTGCTTGAATGGTACCCGAGAGAAGGCAAAAGAGTAAAAGGAAGACCGCAAGGAAGATGGGTGAACGAAATTAGGAAAATGTGCGGAATGAGATGGATGAGTGTTGCGCAAAACAGAGACGAGTGGAAGCGTGTTGGAGAGGCCTTCATCCAGCAGTGGATGGCGAATGGCTGTAAATGATGATGATGATTCACTTTCCAGCGACCGACATATCCAGATTTCGGATGACTCCCTCCTGTAACTATTTTCAAGTGAATTTTTAAACGAGGAAAAAGCTGCACGCATAAGTTCGAGTAATGACCACTTCGAACTTTTCTCACATGTGGTTCTTTGGATGATGTACACATTTGCATGTTTATCAAAGTGTACTCGTTTCATTTAGATTTTCAGTAGTCAAACTTTGGATTTCATTTTCTATTGGTTAATTAATGAACTTTTTTATGAACCTTTAACATACGCGTCTGAATATCTTAGCTAAACAAAATAAATTGCGTAATTTTCTTCCCAATGACAAACTAAATGAAATTCGAATTATCATTGAAATGAATTATTATTTGAAACTAGAAGTGGAAAAATTATTTAAATAAACGATACAAAAGGTAATAATTTTAAAGCGTTTTTTTTTCAATGCTTATTATTTATTAAACAAGTTTTAATGACAGTTGCATAAGATTCCTCAAAATAAATTACATATTTTTTAAGCTATTGAACTTTTCATGATTCTGAGATATAATTCCGTGGATTGCATAAGCAACGGCTGTATTTTCTTAGGTTTAATGAACTGGTGTGTTATTCTACAGTTTGTTCCTGAAACAATTGAATAACGTACATATTTGAATAGGTTTAAAATTTAAAAATATTTTTTCAATAACTTTTATTTTGAAACTTATTCTTTTAGATATAAATTCCGTGCCTTATAAAAGAAAACATTAAACGCGTATTAATTATTTTATTGTTCGTCATTAAAAAACATACCCATATTAATTTAAGTGTACATAAAACGGGATGCAACATAATTAAAACAACGCCATGAGGTAAATCGAATTGCAATATATGCGATTTGTGTAATGACAAAGAAAAAATATGATTTAAAATCTTTTCAACGTGCGTTCCGTTTATTTTTATGAGCAATTAAAGTATTGTATAGTATTTCTTTAACGTTTGATATAATATAACATATATTGCACGTTTGATCGATCACTTAATACATCTGTGAACTTAATTTATGTGCATTTTAAAGTAAAAAATTATTTTTACTGCACGTATCGTAATTGCATCCTGTTTATTTTTATGTTGCGTATTATTTTCAACCATTTAAATCCATTGAACGGTTGAAAAATACTAATAGAATTTAACAGGAATATCAGCAGGGCCGGCGCGTCATATTTTTCTTGTATAACCATACTAACACACTCGTGAAGAGTCTCGGTGATTACAACAAAATGTCTATACCCTTCAGATATAACACACAGATTACCTAAACACAATCTGCTTTAGGTCATCGACTTTAGAGAGTCTTTAATTAATATTATGTATTAGATGTATTATGAGCATTTATAAGAATTGTAAATAGGTTTTTGAGCTCTTTTTCCTATTATGCTGTAGATTAACATTAGAATAATATAATAATATGATTACTAACCAAATTAAATTAAATTGTAAAATAGAAAATGATCAGTAGATCAGTAGCTATTAAAATAGATATAAGATGTATTGTGGACATAATTTCGTAATAATAAAAAGCATTTAAAAATCAAAAAAATATTTTTCTTGTAGGTGCGGTTCAATTTGTGGCGCCTTTTAAAAAAAATTCCGTTTTTAACAGAAAAAAAACTTGATAAGTGATAATAATTAAAGAACTCACCAAAATCGTACATTTATTTAACTTTTTATAAAATGTTTTCGTCTGGCTTTCATTTTTAAAAAATCCTGCCGCGATTCTAAGGGATTGAGCAATATTTTTTTCAACCGATATAATTGCCAAACCATTTAATTTTTCTTCACTCTTTATAGATCGCAAATAATTATTGATTAGTTTTAACTTTGAAAAGGTTCTCTCTCCCCTAGCAACTGAAACTGGCAAAGTCAGAAGTATTCTCAGTGTTATTAGTACATTTGGAAAGAGTTCCTCTAGGTTGTTATATATCCACTTCATAACTATCTCTGGTGTACTGCTTTCTTTAATATTTCGAGACTACAATTTCAACTTCTTCTGCTTCTATATCCTTCGTTTCTTTGTCACTTAATGCTTTTTCTAATAATCTACATTGTTCTTTCTGTTTTATTTGCCCTCCATTTTATCACATTCTTCAATGCTAAATAAAAATTCAAATGCTTTTAGGATGCTACTAAATGATTCAAAACAAATTATTTACTATTCAATCGATAGTTTGATTGTGGAAAACCTATTTTTTAAATCACTTCTCATAACAATCAAAATGATGCGTACTTCCTTTTTGTCCCTTTAATAAAGCCAATAGGATACGGGTCGTGCTGGATAGGTATGAACAGACTTTAAGTGGTTAAAAGATCGCCCTACAGTGTATTTGGGTAATAATGATTTATAACTCGTATTGGTCCTTTCAAAACTATAGTTTCAATTTGATTATTCTGTAGTTTTCCCGCCAATTCGTTATATTATCAAAATCATTGCTGTCTATAGTCTCCACTGCATTTGTCGAAATGTCTAATTCAATTTCAAACATTTCATCCTGTTCTGTTACATTTTCAGCAATTTCATTCAGTTCTGTAACACTTTCGGACATTTAATTTTGTTCATTTACACTTTCGGATATTTAATCCTATTCAGTTACACTATCAGTACCAGACCGCTCGTCGATTATAATCTCATTCTCGCGCCCACACCACAAATTATGAAGCGTTTTTTGGTTTTTAATTTGCTCCTTCAACCTCTTTTCTCGGTTTTTTATTTTATTTTGCCAACCATTTGGATATTAGTATATAGCGACATACTGATATCCTTTAGGGACATTTAAATTTGAACACAAAATCTATTATTGTAGAAACAAAATCTATTGTATGATTTTTTACATTTTTAACGTGTAATATTATTTAAAATGTGCAATAAAACAAGTTTCCATCAAAGTGTAAGTAGTTAAATATTTTAACGCTATCTAAATATGTATGTACATACATATAATTTTCTATAATAGTGAAGATTTGAATTTATGTTGTTATTTCAGTTATTTAAAGATTCAAACAAGTTAAAATTAAAAAAAAGCCACAGTGGAAAAGTTATATGAAAATATTTGTTGATGCGATTTTAAAAATTTAGATATAATCTTTTTGAATTTGTATTAATTACGATATTCTCAGTATTTCTGAACAATAACCCCGAGGAAATGGGGTTTTGGAACCAAAGCTTCTAAAAAATATTCATCTACATATGTAATTTTATTATTCACATATGCTAATTTTCTCCGACAGCTTATATTTTTATTGTGTAACATATTGAGTGAAATATATATTTTGTATCTGATATTTTAAACTTGAGAATATGGCAATTAGAGTTTCCAATAAAAATATTCGTATGTAATCGGCGTAATTTTTTATTGCATATTCCAAAAATCGTTATTTGGAAACTCGATTAATTATTCGAATAATATTCGTGAGAAACTTCTATAACATTTTTATAAAATATTTTACGAATTTAAAAAATTTTTGACATCGATTAAATTATATTTTTAACTTGATATTTGTAACACAACAGTGTATCAAGTAAAAGCCTATTCAAATATCGTCGGCCCACAGGCAGAAATAATTAAGTTAAAAATACCTTTTTTGAGAAAATCGATTTTTTTGAAAATCAAGAAGTTTGAAGCTCTATTTTGTGACCTAAATCATAATTCATTATTTTGCTTAGCAAATTAAAAAAATTCAAAACAATCAATTTTTGACTTAATGTAAAAACCAAGACAGCTTCAAGAGATTTCAAGGACTTAGACAATTTCAAAAAAGAATCCATCCCAACCAGAGTCATTTCTAGTAGATGAAGATAGGTTCTTGGTTATTTCACTTGTGAGGCCCCTCTAAGTCCTCTCATTATCACGAGTAAAGTCAAATGCAATGGAAGGCCATCTGAATATTTTCCTTGTATGTAATTTGATCAGTGGCGGCTCGTGATAATTTTTAGTGGCGGGGCTGCACTGAAAAGATCTCTAAAAAATGTCACCATAATTATTCTATCATGTCTTAACAGGACAAAATAAGCACAATTTTTGGCGTACGACCACTTACATGTGGATTTAAGTATTATTGAAAAAAAAACTAGCAAAATTCACCACCCATTAAAGGGGTGCGTCCAAACGCGATGAAGATTTCGAAAAATACGCTGGTACTCCAGTAAGATTGCTAAAAAAAATTCGTTCTTGCTGGTTTCGCGACGCGGATTAAAAAAAACCCCAAAACCTTTCAAAAACTTAACCCCCTAATTCGTAACGAAAAACATTAACCTGTTGACAATGCATCGATACATCGGTTGTTTCATCTGCCATAACAGCTAGATAAGTTGCTTTTTTTATTTCAGCACTTATTTGTTCCCTACACACGTTCAAAATACAATCTAAAAGTTCATTTTGAATAGTTTTTGATGTCCCTTTAAAAACCGAAGAAGTTTGAAAATGTTTTTTAAATAATCGTCGAAATTTTGTGAATATTCCAGAAGCCCCCGAAAAACTCCTGGATTTTTTGAATTATCTGTTTCATCGTGTCCCCTCATTGGCATTTCAAATTTACCGCAAAATTTAACGCAATCAATAATTTTAAATAAAACATCCCGATTTTTTTTGACGTTTTCGTTATGCTTATCTATTTCCCGCCGACAAGCTTCCCAAAATCGTGAGATAACACACATTTTTTAAGTGTTCGACACTTCCCTCGTGTTTTTAAATTTATCGTTTAAATGTTTTAAGTCAATAACTCCTGTTTTCGTCCAAGATGCTTCGCCTGGCGACTCGCCTCCAAACAAAAGACACGGATAACAAAATAACACGCTTTTTTCTGTACATCTCGTTAACCAATTGTATTTTTTATAAATGTCTGGATTAAATTTTCGCGAGTAACTAAAAGATCTACTAGTTGCAGGTTGTGAAATAATTAAATTGGGCGTGAGGCAGCCTAATGCTTTCTAGTTCTAGTCGCGAAAAGTGCAAATTTTGTAAATATTTTACTGAATTCTTTTGTTCTTCCATTTTTAAAAGAAAAAAAATCTTAATATATTTAAATAAAATTACGAGAAAAAGTTAAACAGATTTGAAAAAAGTTTGCTGTTATCAAAATGAAAACGACTCACCGAAGATTTGATGAGGGCTCGTACACAACCAATTAAGAGTAACGAAAACGAATAAAGCTGTGATCGTGCGATTCAACTAATCAAATGTAAGATCAAGCGCGCGAAATCTTAAACAAACTGACAGATGAATGTCGTTTAACAGGCGAAGGCTGCCGACTGTCCAGCCCAAAACGGCAGAGTGAGTGAAAGAGAAAGAGCTATCTGCAGTTGCAAATAGCTCTTTCTCTTTCTCGTTCCGAAACTCCGGGCTGCGCAGCGTTCAGCGTGGCGCTGTTACACTTTACAGCCAGTACAGCAACATTTTAATTCATCTGTCACCATACAAGTTAGTGGGGTCTTCGAAACGGTCAACATTACTTACAATATCACCCTTTTGGATATGGGTGATATTGTAAGTAATATTTACTCTGTCGAAGGCCCCAATAGTTCGTCCATCCAACTAATAAAAAAAATATCATTAATAAATGAAATATTAAATGTATTATTAAACATATATCTTAGAATTTTATAGGAGGGGCTGCAGCACGGCAGCCCATTAGGACGAGCCGCCACTGAATTTGATAAAGGTTTGTATAAAGCTTAGACCGCACTAGGCGGCACTGCACTGCAGCGGTGCGGCGCGGCCAAATATTGTTTGTATGAGATAGAATCAGAGAAACATTTCTCTGGATTGAACGCACTACGAATGGCGCGACACGTGTGCCTATTGGCGCGCACTACGAGTGCCTTTTGTACCAACTCTGATGTGTCGTGTAGCGTCGCAGCAGCGCACTGTCACCTAGTGCGTTCAGACCTTAAGACAAAAATGAGGGCATCGGAATATTTAGGCACTTTCCAAATATTTAGCCACTCTCAACTGGGTTTCTGGATAGGGACGTCCTGTGAGGGTTCGAAGAGGGGGGGGGAGGGGGGCATTTGTCCCCAGAGCCGGTTCAGACGTCGGTTTCTCAAGATTTCATGCCGGGCCATGCGCTTTGAATTTTTTTCACAAAAAATAGGATTTGTTGAATTGAATTTTCATCGTCTCTCCCATCTGAGTAGTTGGAAATGCAAAATTTTTAAAAACCTTTTTCAATATATGTACATGTCACATGTCACCAGTGGCGGCTTGTCCGGTGGCCGTTACTGCATCGAAAGTGACTTGAGTGAAAGTCGAAAGATCGAAATTTGTTCGCGATTTTTATGACGATATTTGATATGTACATGGACCGTGTACCATGCTTGCATATGAAGAGTGGGTAGTATATATGTATGTCACAGTGAAATTATATTTCAAGTGAAAATATATTTTCACTGACGTTTCAGTGAAATCATAACCAGTTACATTTTCAGGGTTGGTTTTATTCATTTAAGATAAGATTGTTAGGGTTGATATTATTTAATGGTTAGGATAGGTTAGGCTAAGTAAGGTTTGGCCCTATTCATTTAAGATTGGGTTGTTAGGGTTAAATTTATAGAGTTAAACGTTGTCAATTCATTGTTTGATACATTTTCACTGCATGAATTGGTGAACATATATTTTCACTAGTGACAATATTTTAACTTGAAATATGTTTTCACTGTAACATATACATATATATATGTTACACCGAGTCCGTGAAATTGTCTATTACACGCATTCGGCAACAGAATTGCCGAATGCGTGAAAAATGCAAGCACGTTGCCCAGTTCACGGATTCGGCAAATTCTTTGGCGAATGCGTGTATTCGGCAAGAATTTGTCTGCTCAAAGCGTGGAGTCGGCAAATAGACAGCAGCGCTCCGGTGTTGTTTTTTAGAACTGGACAGCGTGGACAAGTGTCAGAGTGACAGCTGAATGAGGATGTTTAATTTACATATTATTATGTATAAATATGACTACATACATATGTTTCGATCATCTCATATGACTTGTACATAAATTAATGCTATTTTTATACATTTTGATCAATATTTTAACAGTCGGGATTTTATACCTTTTGAAGAATTAGTATTATATTATAAATATTTAATTTCATTACACATGTCCCAGAACATAGCTCTCGGCTTCACCGACCAGACCAAATGTATAAAAATGTGAACGACTAAGAAATCACCGGGTGTGAAACGCTTAATCTAACTGCATATATCTCTCCGGAGTCCGGAGATACATTTGTCCGAAGGACCAAAACAGCCCTGCGTGACCTGAGCCATAGAACACTTTGTATTTTAACAAGCTCGTAGTCACCTCTCACTCATTGGTTTAACTTAAAAACATTTTTTGGACAGGGGACTATTACAGACAAACACTCTTTGAAGTCTTTGAGAATATTGCTTTCCATTAGGATTTTACAAAACCATATTTTTTTTATTTATTTGAATTACTATCAGTGTTTGGTATAAAATAGGTACTATTTTAAAATACTATGTAAATATGTATTAATTTAATTTATTTTTGGCTTACGAACGCATTCTGGACAATGATAATAATTTGTAAGTTGTTAATTTTGGTAGCAAAGGCCCATTTTCGGGGCCTCAAGCGGGGGCCGATGAACCGCCGCCGATATTATTCTTAATCAAGTCGATTATTACTAAAAGCTTAGGCCAGTAAAAACTGTAACAAGTTTAAACATGTTGATCAGAAGCTTCTTCCTAAAAGTATGGCTGCCAGATTTATTAAACTGGAACATTGTATTCCCTCTCCAATCAAGGCACAGATATTACAAAAATGATGTAAAAAGTATAAACTTAACAAATTACACTTAACCCTCCCTCACCGAAAGGTCAAGGCAGCTATCGAAAACCGGGACATTTTGCTGTCCAGAGGCGTGAAACCGGGACAATGCCGGAAAACCGGGATGTCTGGCAGCCCTACTCAAAAGTCAACTTTTGCCCCCCCTCCCCTGGAAAAATTGAAATGTCATCCTCGGTTCTAGATATGATTTTGGCCGGTCTCCTTCACGGGACCGAAAGTGAAACGCCCGAAAACGTAAATATCGGAAGGCAAAGATCGAAAATCGAAAGATCTTAAGTCTAAAGATAAAAAAAAGGGTGCATGGTAAACAGTACTATGTATATATAATATATATGAGTGGCATGCGGTGAAATTATCTCTCTTTTTGTCATACAGCCTTGTTTAATGTGCGCGCGCAGAATACGGGAGGAAAAGCCCGTTCCTCTTGTTCCTGTTGTATCCTGCTCGCGCAAATTAAGTGAGTATGTTCGATGGGGGGGAGAGACCCTTTTTGTATCTTTCGATTTTCAATCTTTGCCTTCCGATATTTGCATTTTCGGGCGTTTCACTTTCGGGCCCGTGAGGTATGTAGACCCCGAAATGTCATCTGCGCAACCCCATGAATATCTGTTTCGTACATGATGCAATTCAAACAGTTAAAATGCAATCGAAAAAGCATGCAGGCTGGTGGTTTGCAATCATTTGCAGCAAACCCGATTTTGGAGCTGTCCATCTCAGCCTAGTTAGTTTATAAGTAAATCCGGCTTTGTTTGCAATGCACCAAAGCCATTTCCTCTAACGTTTAATAAAAATCGTGAAAAGCCATTGTAAGACAGGGAAGGTATGTTGACCGTATCCCGGTCTAACGAAACACGTGTTGTGTAGTTTGGAAGAGGATCGTTTATTTTTGTTCAATTGGTACAATGGTTATTGTATGTACGAAGAGGTTTCTTCGGAGAAGTGATCTGTTTGAACTCCAGAGGCTCACTCTGCCGGTGGAGGTTGCTGCGTTGCTTTATAAAGCAGCGTGGCTCGGTCGTTAAGCTTCTGCTTAACACTGAGAGGCGCCGAGTTCGATCCCTTGAGCTGACCTCGATTGAAAAGAATTTTTCTGAGTATATCTGTAATGCTGCTGGTCAGACCAGGATTTGTGACTCCTGGTTGATCGTTTCCTATCAGAGTTTGCCAATTTTCTCTGATTTCATTGTTGAAACGATTCCCGATTAAAAATTGGCTAAAAATCCTTCCTACCCGCTATGTCACCACTATTTGAGTATGATTAATGTAAATATTACAATAAAAATGTATGTACAATTCATAGATGTCTCGTTAATTGTCGAGTTTAAGTCAGTGTCTCGTAATTTAGCGACTTATATAATAAAAAATGCTGTATTGTTTGTAATTTGGCCAGGAAGGCGCATTGGGGTTTACCTGTAATGCCTTCCTGGTATGAAAAAAAAAAAAAAAAAAACGTTTTGGGTTGAAGTGTGTCGTGTGCACATCTTTTGTTCTTGGTACTCGCGCTGCCCTAGTTATGCTGCGAGCGTGGTTTTATGGGTTCATACGCCTGGACGTAGTTCGTGATTTTTATGGGTTCAGTGTGTTCTTCCTTTGTTTCCCAGATACGTGTATAGAAACACGTGTCGACCTTTTGACGAGGCAAGCGTGTGCCATTGCGTTAATGACTTTTCTGGATATGTGTCGCAGTGACCTGATGAGATCATTTCAGTTGTACTATATGCCTACACCATCATAGCGATAAATTCATACCTAATGAATATAAAATATTAGAAAGAAAATCCAAAAGTCATAGATCAGAGAGAAGTGTGTCAACAGCGTGCCGAGTGAAGCGTGAGGTGAGGTGAGGTGAGGTGGCAGCAGTGGGCAGTGGCAGTGTGCGGTTGGCGTGGGTAATTTGTTTGATCGACGTTTCGAGACGAGGCTCTCGCCAGTGGCTAAACATGGCTCACCTGAGTACAGATAATATCGAAAAGCTATACAAACACTATGGAGTCCTCGCCGAGGCCAAAGACAACATAAGTGAGGTGAGCCGCCGTTTCGACACCATTTCCCATTTCCCGTTTTCCATTTCCCACTTCTCGTCCACCGGCCACATCAATACGTTGACGTTTCTATTGTGTTTTGCAGCACGAGAAGGAGTACGTTGAAATACTGGAGGCCGTGAAAGGCACCGACAAAGAGAAACGGCTGGCGTCTCAGTTCATCGGCAAGTTCTTCAAACACTTTCCTAACCTATCGCATCAAGCGATAGAGGCGCATCTGGACCTATGCGAAGACGATGACATTTCGGTATTGCCCATTCCGTTTGGAATGTTACACATATACATACATATTTCCAAATTTCGATGTTGACATTTACTTCATGCTGGTTGTGAGGTTAGGTCGATGTATTGACATTTGAATCCGTCATTTCCATATCCGTTTGGAATGCATACATTTTGCCATCGCTGATGTTTTCAAACTCGCATCTTTTCGATTGGTTTGGGGTTTGGGCCTGTTTTCAAAAGTGGATGTTTTTGGTTTTGAAAATAAAACTTATTTCACTATTCAAAGTATTTTATCTGAATTTGAAAATAGTATTTATTATTGATGTTGAAAGTTAATAACATATTCCGTTTGTTATTTTTGAAATATTACATACATGTTTGGTGAGTTCTCGGAATGTTCAGAATTATTATCACAAATTACAATATGGTTTTGAATGCCATCAACTTGAAATATTAATATTTTCCAAAAGCAATTTGGTTTCAATTTTGAATTGATATCTTTGAAAGAAGAAAGTATTGTTTTTTTTTATATATAAAATGTAAAGAAGAAGAAATGTATGAAATTAGGATGGAGTGCATTCGGACGAATGAATGCGGTTTTTAAATAAAAAATGCCACTTCGTCTGAAGAAAAAGATATTTGATCAATGTGTTTTGCCAGTGATGACGTATGGATGTGAAACTTGGACATTGAACGCCAAGTTGCTAATTAAAGTCCAACGTACTCAAAGAAGTATGGAACGTTGTATGTTTGGCATTACAAGGAAAGACAGGAAGCGGAAGACGTGGGTGAGATGTATGACAATTGTTTTGGATATGGTGGATAGAGTGAAGAGATTGAAATGGCAATGGGCGGGCCACTTGGCTAGAAGAATGGAAGAAAGATGATGATATTATGGAAGACAACTTTAATATTTGAAACTTAAGAAGTAAAAAAAGTCTTCAAGAATTATTAAATATTATACACTACTACTATTTATATATGAATGTCTTTAAAACCTAAAAATAATCAATTTTTTTGACTTAACTTTTCGTATGTTTTAAAATATGTGAAGAATTAATAAATTAATGACTTAACCTTTCATTGCACTCAAAGAAGTATGGAAAATTGTATGCTTGGCATAATGAGGAAAGACGGGAAGCGGAATACATGGGTGAGAAGTGTGACAAGGGTATTACATAGATAGTGGATAGAGTGAAGAGATTGAAATGGCAATGGGCGGGATATGTGGCTAGAAGAATGAACGAAAGAAGTGCCAGAATGTTACCCGAGAGAATGCAAAAGGGTAAAAGGAAGACCGCAGGATAGATCGCTAGACGAAATTAAGAAAATGTGTAGGGTGAGATGGATGAGAGTTGCGCAAAATAGAGACTAGTAGAAGTGTGTTGGAGCTGCTATCATCCAGCAGTGAATGGCTTTAGATGATGATTATTTGAAGTATGTATTTTTAATCCGTTTCAGATAAGAAAGCAGGCAATTAAAGACCTACCGAGTCTATGCAAAGACAGCAAAGAACACACACAGAGAATCGCCGATATATTGGCTCAACTCTTACAGGCTTATGATACGACTGAATTGAACACAGTTCACAATTCCATATTGACTTTGATGAAATTGGATCCGAAAGGTGCACTCAGTGGACTGTTTTCTCAAATACAACAGGGAACTGACAACGAGCTAGTCCGAGAGCGTTGTATAAAATTTTTGTCGTCAAAGGTCAAACAGCTCGGTAAAGAATATATCAACAAGGACGCGGAAGATTACATTATTGCCGAATGTAAAAAAGTCTTAGAGGTATTTTTATAGTTGCGTGCAACGTGGATTTTATCTTTGGGCGAGGCTTATTTTTGGATAATTTTAGGATGTGAATGCCGAAGAGTTTGACCAGGTGATGGAATTGCTCGGGTGGACCAGATTAGGTCGCACAGCTGCCGGACATAGGGAAATTGTTGACCTCGTTGCAGCCCAATCTTTAACAGACGGTGAATTTTCAGCTGGAGAGTCCGAGCATATCGATAGATTAGTACAATGTGTAGGACACGCCTTGCCGTATTTTTCCGTAAGAAACGTTTGTTTTTTCATATGTTTTTAGATTGCTTTTCCTTTATTTAGTTGTTTTTTAAACTTTTTTCAGTCGCAAGTTAATTCAACAAGATTTGTTAGTTTCTTTTGCGAACATGTTATACCAAAAATCAGCGAGATCCCCGAATCGACTGAAGAAGGAGGCGATTCCAAACTTGAATTGTTAAAGCTATTGGCTGAATTAAGTCTAGATTGTGGAACTTTAGAAAAATCAGACGAAAATGTTGAAACAATATATAATTGTTTGATTGTAAGCATATCGGTAACTCTTTCTACTTTGATTACTTTTTTTTGTGTTTTTTTTTAAATTGTATGTATATTTTTTTTATAGAAATACATGCCCCTTCCTCCAGCTACAGTCGGAGAAGAAACCGAAGAAGTGCCACCAATTTTGGAGTTTTCTCATGTTGAATGCTTACTGTTCACATTTCATAGATTAGCCAGACAAACACCAGCGTTTTTAACATCTGATCCAGCTCGTTTAAAAGAATTCCGTTTACGTTTACAGTATTTTGCGCGCTTAACACAAGGGTACATAAAGAAGTTAAAGGAAGCTACTAATGTAAGTCAAACTGTTTTTTTTTTTCGCAATTTGACGACTTGAAACTTTAAGAACAGTCAGTGGGAATTCTGACTGTGAGAGCTGCCGGATGAATTATAATTGCACGTTTTTTTATTTAACGGAGTGGAGAGTAATCAATCATTAGTAAGCTTAACCCATTGAATTCGAATATGACAATGATCTTGGTTGGTTTCTTCTCGTTTACGAGATATTTGTCAGTCTTTAACTCTGATAGTTGACTCAACTGTCGGATCTAGTGTTAATGTGCCAAAAGTGAATATTGGAATAAATACTGGGATGCTTTTTTATTGATTTGAAATACCAATCATTAATTATCTAGCGAATTTTAAGTCAACAAAAATCGTTGTCATATTTTTATTCAATGGGTCGAACTTACTAAAGATTGATTAGTTTCCGATCTGGTTATTTTTTTTGTTGCCGAGTGTAATCATCTGCCTTTCAGCTTGATAAAGTGTCATGTTATTTCCTATTCAAG
Organism: Arctopsyche grandis; assembly: GCF_051622035.1. Taxonomy (NCBI): domain Eukaryota; kingdom Metazoa; phylum Arthropoda; class Insecta; order Trichoptera; family Hydropsychidae; genus Arctopsyche; species Arctopsyche grandis. The sequence continues at coordinate 11,062,902 of NC_135365.1, read as the reverse complement.
TTTATTGTTCCCTATTGAGTTTTCTTATAGCCTTCAGAACTAACAATTATCGAGAGTTGACTCAACTGTGGATCTTGACATATTGTTTATGAGTTACTTCAAATTTTCAACTCATTACAAATATCTTTGGATGCTTGGATTTGTCTTGCGCTATACTCACTACTTCCTAGATGCAAATATTATCAGGTTACTTTATTATTCTTTTGTTCAGAGAATATTTTAGAGTTTGGGTTTATCATATGGAGTCCCAGTGAAACGAAATTCTCTCTCTTGATTGAAAGAGTACAAAAGAAGTTTCTTTAATACCTTTACATGAGAAAGTATGAATATTATCCGTATTTATTTCCCACGGCTTTTTTAAAAGGTATCTTAGGCTTCGGAAACTCACTATCTTCGGGAAGCATTATTGCTATTTCTTAATACTTAATAAGTATAATAGGGAAGCACTGACAATCCTTCGATTTTATCGGAGCTTAAATTGTAGTAGTTTCATTGTCGATTTTTTCAACCTACATATTGTAATAATGTCTGCTTTTGACAACTCGTCTCTTGTAGAGGCCGTCTAGGTGCTTAACGTGATAGGGGAGCATTTTGACATGTTTGTTGATGAACTGGCATCATCGTGTTGATGAACTGATCAGGTTAATGAGATTCTAAACGAGTATTTGAATGAGATGAATGATTTATTTATTTTTTTGGAAGACTGATGTGACGCATTGAGGTAACCTGTTAGGTTACAGCAGTCATTAATTAGTTACTATTATATTTTATCCATTTTTCAAATGTCTTAATTATTAAAAAAATAATTATAATATTTTCTTGAAATTCTTACTTTCAGGGAAAGACAAATGAGGAATTGAAAACGGATGAAAATAAAATTAAAGTAGTGGCTTTAAAGACTACCTCAAATATCAATACATTGATTAAAGATCTATTCCATACACCACCTAGCTACAAAAATGTAATACAATTGTCGTTTCAAACTCGGTCACAAAAAGTTACTGTAAGTGTATTCATTCGATATGTTTTTATATAATGCATCGTCAAGTTTTAACATGCTTTTATTTTTAGAATGATGATGTAACGTCAAAAAACAACAAAACTTCTGAAGTGGTGGGTGAAAAGAGGCATAAGCCGATAACGTTCGATCAAGCCGAGACGAACAGACCACCAATTGAAAAGCGTCCTAGATTAGAAAAAGGGACTAATCAGAAAATGTACACTCCACCTTCTGGAAAATATAGCAATAGGATTAATGTTAGCTTAGCAGGCAATCCCAGCTATGGTGGAGGAAATTGGAGAAGAGGACGCAATTCGAGGAATTTCAATAGAAACACTTCTCGTAATGGTGCACCTTTCAGGCGAAATTACTATTAAAATTGCCAATATATATAAAAAAAAAAAACAAGTATACCTGTTTATGTGTGTGAAACTTTAACAAATAATCGTAAGAAAGTATTTCAGGAGAGATCGTGCTTATTTATTTTCAATAGAAATATTTCTAAATTGACATTTTATCTGTACTCATTGCAAATAATGCCACGAGCCGAATTGAACCGCACACTGTTTACGCTCAAACCTATTCCTTTCTTTTCAAAAAAATCAAACCTTTCCTCATTTCCTTGGAAGACTACTAATTTCATTACGTTTTTTTTTTCAGTTTAAGCTTTACTTTATGTTTTAGGAATGGAGTTCTCGTAGGAGCATTTATGGGACTGATTGATTTATTTTTACTTTTTCTAGCTTAAAAACCTCGTTGCATAATTTTTCGACAACCTTAAATACTTTTGGGACTCATGATTCAATACTGTACTAATCCAGTCTGTTATTTTGGGGTTTATAGCTTTAATTTTTTTCCAGATAATTATACACTTCTCGACGTTGTGGAATATTTGAATCCCGATTCAAATATTTTTATATTTCTTGATAGAATTAGTTTAATAAATTGATTTTTTTTACTTGGATTTATTTAAATTGTTTATTTTTCCATATAAAATATGGAATATTTTGAAATTTTTAATTTTATATTTGTATATGTACTTCTTATATGCTTTTAATTCGTAATACAATAAAAGTAAATATATTAAAATTATTAAAGAGCGTGAAATCCCATTGTATCAAATTAAAAAAAAAAGTATATAATTCTACGTTAGGCCGTTGCTGTGACATGACTTGAGTGTTTGTATAATATAAATGTGAAACTAATAATATTGCAGAGATTTTTTTCCAGCAGCTCAGCCGGTTACGATTTATCATGCAGCTGATTGACCAACTTGATGTCCAGGGGGTTGAGTATAATTTTTCCAAGTTTCAGATCTGAAGGAGCATGCGGCTTTCATTGCTGATTATTTTTGAGTTTGTCTATTTTCAGCTGGTGAAGCATGACTGGAAAATTCAAGATGATATGCTCGTTTTGATACTCGTCAGTTAATTATTAATTAGTTTAAGTTATACGTCACAATCCTATTCCTATATTCCTATGCTTCACAGTCTATCCTGATCTGGAATTTAGGTGTATGAGTGCTTTTTTATGAATAAAAAATAAAATAATAAAATAACGATTTTTATTTCATTTTACAATTATTTTAATCCTAATTATCTAACGAATATCTTATTGACACATTGAAGACTTATTTTAAAATACAATCATGACAATCTCGAAAGTGACTCTTATGGTAAGAAGGTAATCTAGAATTAAATACAATTAATCTAATGGAAATACATATATGAATTATTGCATTTTATCGACTATGTTACACATTAGTTTGTCTAATTCATACAATTGATCAGAACTATTGGATTCCTTTTGACTTGTATCCATGTGTTCGAACACTTCGGTGGGGGTCATCAATTTGTTATCAGATTCTGAAGCGTCAGGTAGGCTTTGTAGGGCATTTTGTAGAATATCTTGCACTTTATCTAAGTGCTTTTGGAACCTGAAAATAATAAAAAAAATTGTGAAAATTTGCACGAATCAAAATATGATATACCGAAAGTGTGAGTCACCTCATGGTGGTTTCCACTCTCTGCCTCTTCTGAAGCTCCATCATAACCCTGAGGGTTTCTCGCGCTTGGTGTGGCCGGAATTCATTCAGAAGGTGGTGGATGTGAATGAATAGCAAGCTGAGATCTTCAACCTTCTCAGCACGCCTTGGAGAATCGGGACAGTGTACCAACAAATCTAGCAAATCGAGAAAGTTGGCAAGCAGGGAATGGTTGAGTTTTTTCAGTTCTCGTCTGCGTTCGAAGTGTATAGGGTAGAGACGCCTGAAACCCTACACGTATTAAATGAGCATTAGAGTGATAATTAAGAGTGAGGTTATGTCAATAATCATATAATGCAGAATGGTAAAATGTAAATGTTCTGTATATAACCTGACTCTCCAAGGAGCGTATGATGGTGTCGTCTGCGTTGAATGTGTTGCCAAACATGGTGTAGGTGTCATGAGCTGGACGAGGAGCTGGAGGTCCAGGTGGACGTCCCCGTCTTTCATTCTCTTCAGCATATAGAGATATATACTGGGCTGGAGGCAGTGGAAGTGAACTCACTGAACTCACTTCGGACATTTTGCTTTATCGACGATCAGTACAGGCACAGAGAAACGCACGTCAACAATAACAAATGTCAGATATGCAGTGAGGGTACTAACACCATACATTTAACAACCATGCACTGAGAATTTATAAATACGTAGTAATAAATTTATAAATTCTTTCCGTATTCAATTATGTTTATGTTACACTAGTTGTTTTACATAAACAGCGTAAACATGGCGAATTTAATAGTAAATATTCATTTGTTTTTTTATTAAATTTATTTGGATCGAAAAAAAAACCAACTCGTCGTCATACTAAGCTTGTGCTATTACGAATCAAAACCAGTGATCTCATACATTTCACACTAATCATCATAGCTCCTGTAAAAACATGCAGAACTCGAGGGCAACGTCCCCCTCGACTATTCCAGAAGAAAGAGTTCATCGCTTGATCGTAAAACGAACGAAACCCAACAGTGATGTCATCATGCAACTGCAACACGTGTCCTAGAACAGTACTGCCCAATTACTTTCATGTCACGGCCCCCTAAATCTGAAAGAATTAATTAATAATGTGTATTATAATTATTACAATTATAATACACATATTTATATTCAGCACAAAATTATAGGAACTTGCTTAAAAACTTTTTTTTTTAAATAAAAACTATACACACATGAAAAAATTTAATGCGATAGATGAGGTCGCATGTTTTTACATAACAAATTGATATCGGGTTCGGTGCGGTGATAACTAGCCAAATGTGAACCGGTCACAGGACAACCGGTCACTCTAGATCGGTCACGCGTGATCACCCGTCACAATAAAAATCGTTTTTAGTGCGCAGAGTCGTCCTGGACAGCGGTTTTCGATGAGCGGAAAACACGTGTTTGCATAAGCACGAGCAGTCAGCTCCAATCTCCACTCTTACGGTACGGTGCTTCTCCTGTCCACGGAGTGTGCTCCGTAGAGTGCAGATGGAGTGCAGGCTCTGCCTCCGCTCTGCCCCACCAGAGGCTTTCGTCTCCATCCACGACGATCCTCATCCACGGCGTTTGCCTTTGTCGCAACGCATTTGGACCTGCTGTCAGCTGCGGGTCAGTTACACTCAACTCGTCATTGCTATTGCTAATTCGTTTATTGTTTATTGCTAATCTTCAATTCATTTCTCATGTGCAGTTTAGGAAAGGTGACCGTCTGCCAGATATGATATGCCTTTCGTGTGTCAACAATCTAGAGTTGCTCGACAGCTTTCGAAACGCTTGTTTTCGGAGTGACGCAACGTCGAGGATGAAATTAGACAAGTATTTGAAAGTCAAGCCGGAGGAAGTTTTGCTGGAAGACTTAATATGGGAAAATGATTCGATTGCAAATTCCCCACCAAATATTTCTATTTCGCCAGACAATGGCGAGGTAAGTAATAGGGATTCGAGTTCCTAACGATTTTACATGTTAACGATAAATTCACATTTGAAAACTACATCTAATCACGCTATAAAAATGTTGCACGTATTATTAAATTGTATAATGTTTGTTTTATTTTTTAGAGACGGGGAGAACATATGGGTATTTGTACTGGGGTAAAGCCAAACAAATGTAATATTCGCTTGAAATCATTTGCTCCAAAAGTTTACCATTTGAGTCACCACTCTGGAGAAAAACCCTTCAAATGTGAAATATGTTTAAAATCATTCACCCAAAAACATAGTTTTATGAATCATTTAAGTCTCCACTCTGGCTTTAAACTATTCGAATGTGACATTTGTTCAAAATTATTTCCTCTGAAAAGATACCTTGTGCGACATTCGAGGTCCCACTCTGTAGAAAAACCGTTCAAATGTGAAATATGTTTAAAATCATTCACCCAAAAACATAGTTTTATGAATCATTTAAGTCTCCACTCTGGAGAAAAACTATTCGAATGTGACATTTATTCAAAATTATTTCCTCTGAAAAGATACCTTGTGCGACATTCGAGGTCCCACTCTGGAGAAAATCCGTTCAAATGTGAAATATGTTTAAAATCATTCACCCAAAAACATAGTTTTATGAATCATTTAAGTCTCCACTCTGGAGAAAAACTATTCGAATGTGACATTTGTTCAAAATTATTTCCTCTGAAAAGATATTTAAGATTTAAGGGGCTGTGTTTCCTTTCATATTTTATATTAATAATATTGAATATTATATTTATTTTGGTATTTTTGTTATGTGTGTTTAAATAAACGCACTTCAGATATCATTTGATTTAACCTTGAGCATTTTGTCTTTTTAACTGTTTTCCCGCGGCCGTCTTCTATGGAAGCTTTGGGCGACAAGTCTGTAGCGCGGCTCTCTTTGAATTTGGAATTTCTGAACTTTGCACGGGATTTTTAGCCTTATATGCGCCGATTTCAATTCTTTTAAGGTTCAAAATTGGTTGAACATATTACTGAGTTGAATGCCATCTATTCAATTTGCTTAAAATGAATATATACAACTAGTGTTGGACCCGTTGATTTCAACGGGTGGTTTCGAAAAGGAATTGAAACTCGAATAAAAATAAAGTTAAAGATATTGAATCGACTGGTTTCGGAAAGAAATTGATGCACGAATTACGAAGTGATTACGAATTACGAACTACGTTTTGTGCATCGCCGACCTCCTGACGCCTTTGCCCCCGATGCCTCCGTCGCTCCGGGGCCTTCGGCCCCAGCGCCGCCGACGCCTCCGGCGCCCCCGACGCCTTCGGCACCCCGGGGGCTTCGCCCCCAGCGCCGCCGACGCCTCCGGCGCCCCCAGCACCCCCGATGCCTTCGGCACCCCGGGGGCTTCGCCCCCAGCGCCGCCGACGCCTCCGGCGCCCCCAGCCCCCCCGATGCCTTCGGCACCCCGGGGGCTTCGCCCCCAGCCCCCCCGATGCCTTCGGCACCCCGGGGGCTTCGCCCCCAGCGTCCCCGATGCCTTCGGCATCCCGTCGCCCCCAGCCCCCCCGATGCCTTCGGCACCCCGGGGGCTTCGCCCCCAGCGTCCCCGATGCCTTCGGCATCCCGTGGGCTTCGCCCCCAGCGCCGCCGACGCCTCCGGCGCCCCCAGCGCCCCGATGCCTTTGGCACCCCGGGGGCTTCGCCCCCAGCGCCGCCAGCGCCCCCGGCAATGAAAAAACTGAAAAAATGAAAAAAATGAAAAAAATGAAAAACTGAAAAAATGAAAAAACTGAAAAAATGAAAAAAATGAAAAAAATGAAAAAACTGAAAAAATGAAAAAAATGAAAAAACTGAAAAAATGAAAAAAATGAAAAAACTGAAAAAATGAAAAAAATGAAAAAAATGAAAAAACTGAAAAAATGAAAAAAATGAAAAAACTGAAAAAATGAAAAAAATGAAAAAAATGAAAAAACTGAAAAAATGAAAAAAATGAAAAAACTGAAAAAATGAAAAAAATGAAAAAAATGAAAAAACTGAAAAAATGAAAAAAATGAAAAAACTGAAAAAATGAAAAAAATGAAAAAACTGAAAAAATGAAAAAAATTAAAAAACTGAAAAATATGAAAAAAAAAAAAAAAAATTGATCCCCATACTGGTTGATGGTTGATCGTCCGTCACATACAAATATACAAATATACAAATATACAAATATACAAATATACAAATATATTTAGCGACAGTCCGTTTTTATATATATTATTCAAAAATTAGTTTTTTGTGGAACCATACTGAAAACTCGTTTATGTGACGTCTCGTCTTCATACAATTATGAGGAATGATTATTTGACAATTAATGCAGAACTTCGAGATATATTATGTATTTTATTGTTTAAAATAATACTTTGTGTTAATTAACATATCTGGTTACTTGAGTAATATTCATGGTTTTGTGATGGTGGTTGGCTACTTGAGCTATCTTTGTATTCTACTTTTAGATTCACTATGATCAAACATTTTTGTGACAGTTTTAGTATACTTTGAAATAATTCAGTTTGATATTATCCATAGCAAAATTTATCTATTGATGTATATTAATATTAAATTAATAAACTAAACTATTTTGGACTATTTAATAATTATCAAGCAAAGTAACATAAAAGCATAGCTTTGATTTGGTGTTTTTTAACATATGAAAAATATTATATACATATTTAGATAATTTTCAGATACATTTTTATTCGTAGCCTTGCCAATTATACATATACAGTATAATATAGAGGGCTACGGGCAGCTTTAGCTTTGCATAGAGGCTATCGGCTTGCTATTACTTAGTTCATTTGGCGATGTGACCAGTTGCACTATGCACATGCCCCGGCAGTCCCTCTACCACTCGATCGAGAATAAAGGAAAGTAAAAATAAAGAAAGGGATGGTTTTAATCATTGACCACATACACATTTCTTGAATTATTATTAATATTATATATAAAAATTCAATTGTCAAACTCTGAAAATTATTAAAACCGATTTATGTATAAATATGTATTATGTATAAATTACATTTATGTATTACATGTACATATAAATATATGTAAATATTATGTTTAATTTTAGAAAATAAATGTTTAAAAAGTTTTAAATTGTTTTATTTCAAAGTCCAATATACTTTGCATAGAAAATGATATCATTGTTAATCGGCAGTGAAGTTTATTTGAAACTGCGATCGAGTCCTTTTGAGAAATTTTGCCTGTCAAACCGAACGTTACTTAGTTGGCTCGGTGATTACATCGCAAAAGTAAATCGCTCCCAGGATAACCGCCGCTACGAAAATCGCGTGCGCGGATCTCCCGACGCACGAAAATTCGGCGTACAGAAAACTGTGCAAACTATTATTAAGTATAAACTGTGCAAACCATTATTACTAAGTATTAAATGTATAATTGTATTGTACAGCCTCATACTGTATATTACGCCACAGTGCTCAATCTATTCAGTGGATTGAACATTGATAAACCACAGAAAGTATTAAATAGGGCAATGCGTGCAATTTTGAATGTGAGGAAACGTAAGAATGCTAGGAGTACATATGTTAGATGAATTGAAATGGTTGAATATTAGAAACAGTGTTAAATTAAGCACTTTCAAATTTGTATATATATAAGCTTGATAACAATCTATTACCTAAATACTTAATAATTACATAGTGAGGAATAGGGATATGAATAATCATAAAACTAGAAAGAGGAATAAATTAATTATAGGTAGAGTTAAGAAAGCAAGAACTGCAGGAGTTGGTTCCATAGCAGCGGTTATCCTGGTAGCGATTGACTTTTGCGACGTAACCCGTTTACCAGTGACCTGGTAAACGATTTTATATAATGCTAGTGTTGTGCCCGTTGATTTCAACGGGTGGTTTCGAAAAGGAATTGAAACACGAATAAAAATAAAGTTAAAGAAATTGAAACGATTGGTTTCGGAAAGAAATTGATGCACGAATTAGAAATTACGAAGTGATTACGAATTACGAATTACGTTTTGTGCATCGCCGACGCCCCGACACCTTTGTCCCCAGCGCCCCGATGCCTCCGGCACCCCGGGGCCTTCACCCCCGGCGCCTCCGACGCTTCGGGGCCTTCGCCCCCAGCACCACCGACGCCTCAAGCGCCCCCAGCGCCCCCGATGCCTCCGGCACCCTGGGGCCTTCGCCCCCGGCGTAAAACAAAAATACACTTAAGAACTTTGAAAGAATTTCGTTCACTTTAACGTTTAAAACGAGACTAATTCAGGTGAGGTATTTTATTTATTGAGCAGACATAAAAAAAGTATGAAAACGATCGGATAAGAGGCAAACTTTTTGCTGAATTGTAATCGTAAGTGAAACGTAAAGCAGGTATGTAAAAATATGATTTCTCACTAACCACTTTTTTATTCTATACTGAGAAATATAACAATTATTGGGATTTACACATCTACTTCGAACTCTGCCTTCTTTCTCTCAATATTAATCGAAATTGCTTACGTGCCGTGATATAAAAAAATACGTAATGGTAATTTTATTTAGTGAGGTTTTAAACCATTTCTTTTTTCATATTATCCGGTTCCCGATTCCTTTTTCAGTTCCGGATCTGGAATTCTGTTTCGGTTCTAATTCCCGATTCCTGTTTCAGGGTATTTTTTATATAATTTTTTTTTCATGCAGCTCGCCCTTTGAGGCTTTGGCACCCGCGTGTTCTGCACCCTCAAATCAGCCCTTAGAGCGGCCCTGGATATCGATATGCTTCAAGTATCGATAACGAGATCTCGAGTACCAGATATCGCGAAAAAATCCGTTTACAGAACCGGGAGGAGTCTATCAAATTCAAATTCAAGATTACATCAATGACCATGACGCTCAACATTGAGCAAACGAGAAAGAATAATTGTATATATATATATACACGAGTCCTTTTTTATTTGTTTTAATGGTGCTTTCACATCTTCCACCGAACAATAAAATTAATAAAAATGTTGAGCAATGTAAAAATAAATGAAATGGAATTGGAAAATTGGCATTTTCTTGATTCCAATTTAGTTGAGTTCATAAGTTCAAAGAGTGAACCTACACGAAGTGACCCAAAAAGATATTGAGATATTTTCAATAGTAGTAAAAAATGTATTAAGATACATACATACATATGTATTCTTCTCTCAATGCCCTGTCCGCATCCAGACGTTGGCGGCCACCTAGTCGATTATTTGAAGATATCCGCATCGGTCTTCAGCGGATCGGAACAGATCTTCGGCTCCCATATCGGTCCACATGCGCATGTTTCGAAGGCAAGACAACTTTTTCCTGCCAATCCATTTTTTACCTTCTATTTTCCCCATGGTTATCAAATGGAAAAATGCGTATTTTGGAACCCGTATCATGTGTCCGAGGCACTCTATCATTCTCCGCTTGATGACAGAAACAAGTTCTCTGCCTCTCCCTCATGCCGAGGACAGCTTCATTTGATATTTTTTTTTGGTCCACGGGATCTTCAGCATACGCTTGTAGACCTACATCTCAAAAGATTCGATGTGGCTGATCATCCTGGTCTTCAGAGTCCACGTTTCAGATCCATATAGAAACACTGTCCAGACGTAGCTTTTTGCGAATCTCAAACGCGTACGAAGATTGAGACGCTTGTTTTTAAGCGCCGCCTTCATTTTGATAAATGCTGTTCTAGCCATCTCGATGCGGATTTTTAGATCTTCATCTGGGTCCATCTCTTCATCCAGCCAGGTGTCCAGGTATTTGAATCTTTTCACTCTTTCTAACACCTCTCCATCCAAAGTTAGATCACCGGTGTCTGTTTGCATTATATCTACTATCATAAATTTTGTCTTCGCAGACCTCTTCGATTGCTTTCTTTTTGTACACGGTCTAGAGATCTTTGCAGGTCTGCTAAATTTTCAGCGCCTAGTGCCGTGTCATCAGCATATCTTATATTGGTGATTGTCTCGCCTCCCACCTTGATACCCTCCGCTTCTTGGAGAGCATCGTGGAAGATGGATTCGTTGAAGGTGTTAAAAAGAGTAGGTGATAGGATGCATCCTTGCCTGACGCCCCGCTCTATAGGAATCTCATCAGTGAATTAGATATGATATGTATTAGATAAGTAGTAATATTGCAACAGTGAGTAGGAGGAAAGAAAATAACTGCTGCGACAGCATATAAATCAAAATTTTGTATCGACATAAAATGGATTTTTCGTATCGTAGATACTTTTCTTTATAAATTGAATGTAATACATATTATAATAACAACGGAATACAAACTTTCCTCGTTTTTTTTAGCTTATGAATATATTGATCGTTCGCACTTGACCGAGAAAACGATGTCACTTCTTATCGACGTTTATACACCGGATGTGGTGGCTACGTACGTATTATATACGAGTGTATGTACATATGTATGTACAATAAACATCAAACTTTTCGTACCTGTTTAATTTACTGTTTGTGCATTTAAAAAGGAATGTTTTTATGGTTAGGTTTAAAAGACTACTATCGTATTACCTTGGTTATATATACATATACATATGTACATATATGGCTATGTACATTCCACGCAATTAGGCAAAAAAGACATATGAAAACTGGTAAAAAGCTCACGTATGTATTTTAATACAGATTTAGCAACATAGTAAATTTAATTTTCGTATGAAATTACGTTTTTAATACGCATATGCTTATTAAATTTGTTCATCCTCACTAATCCAGAATTTGCTTCTTGTTTTTGATGCTATTTTTTTTTCATATTTTTTTACACATTTTAAAGTAAATTTAATAATTAAAAAAAGGAAGGAGGATTATATTCAGTAGCAATCTTTTTTATTTTGAAGGTCAATGTATATTCTAATATCAATATGTATTATAGTTTTCATAAATAATGTTAATTTATCGAATAAAAAATAGAATTACAAGTTACTAAGCGCTTTGTTTTGACCTTTTCAAAATGGGAAAATTTTATTTGTAGAAAATAGAATTAAACCGAGCATCGAGGGTTTTATGATCGTGATGGGTGTACAAAAGTAAGTATCACACAATTTTTTATTTTTTGTTTTATTAAGAAATTTTCAGGCTTAAACAATTTTTGCTACCTATCTTCTTATATAATAATTGTATAATGCGTGCGCGCGTGCGTGCGTGCATGTGTACGAAGTACTCGTTGTTAACACCATTCTCTGTCTCTCTTTCTCCCCTTGGAATTGTATATCGCGGAAAGAGACGGAGCTAGGTGAGTGTTTACGAAGTACTCACTTACATTGCTTTGTCTCTCTTTCTACCCTTGGAAACGTATATCGTGGAAAGAGAAGCGGCATATCACTTCGTTCACATGAGTGGCCGACAAAAATAAAATATTTAAAAAAAAAAATTAATTAAATTTTAAATTATTAATTCCGTTGATCCGAATTGCGATATTTTACCGAGTGCACAATTATATGCACACAGGCCACTAGTATAATATAAAATAAATGGAGATAAATGAAGCGTTGCGTATTAAATTGGATCAATTATATTTCACCCCGAGGTCGATTTGACTCAATTGTGTCAAAAGTATAATCATTACTTTCTATACGCATAAAGTATAAATGTGTAGGTTATATGAATATTAATTAATTCCTGTAATATGTCAAGAATGTCTCAATCTATGTATAAGTATACGTGTACGTGGTTTGTTAGAATAACGATTTACAATATTCATGAGGACTACACTGCTTTATCCAAGGGAATATCTATGTACATATGTATATTGAATAATCAAGCTCATTATTCATATGATAACAATGTGTGCGAATTATGAATAAAATTTATTATCTTCGTATAAAGTGGGATTATCATATTTATAGTATCGCAGAATGAAAATCGAGATTAACGCTCGACGATTAATTGCAATGTATCATTAAAAGCGTGCAGAAAAGTATACGCTGGAAACTTTGAACTTAATTGAGATAAATTATATGCTCAGTAGCTTCAATTATAAAGTTAAGGGTTTTCGTTGTTGTTATTTTGCATTATGTAAGCTGATGATAACGTACAAACGGCCCTTCTCAGTCTTGCATTATTTCACCACAATGTTGTGGGTTGTTGGGTGGCAGTGGTGTATCATAGCTTTTAGCATAAGGGATGATGTTAATATTTTGGTAAATAACACTAGAGCTTCGTTGGGAGTACGATGATAATATGCGAAATGTGCTACAGTGAGATATTTGAAGGGTTTTTGAAAATAATCCCACATTTATATATGTATATAAATTTATGAAAATAAATCCGACTGCGACAAAAAAACAATTGAATTTTTTTTTAAATAAAGTTTTGTTTCAAACGTTCAAAAAAACTGAATATACATATTTATATATACAAAATATATGAATATACAAAAAAAACTGAATATACATACAGAGAAATGCTATAATAATAGAAGTGGCTTTGGGCGTTATATTGTTGTCAAGTGACGATTGTGCACAGACATTCCTTAATAATTTTAGCATCAGTCGTATTTGTTGCTTGGTGGTCGACGTATGTCCAATAAAAAGTTCTCTGGGCAAATGCATCGTTAAAAATTGCACGATGCATTCAAAAACACACAATAAACAACATGGGATACATTTTTATAAGTAAATTGATTATTTAAGTAACATATTATTCAATTAACATCGTATATGAAAGCGTCATGGCGATAGCTAGCATTCGGCAATAGCATACGCATACGCGTATAATATTTTTTCTTTTCTTTTCAATTGAAGTTAAACCAGAACTTGAACCCGGGACTTTTCAGTGGTTACCATTAGCGCAAGCACCGAGCTATACTGTTAATATGTATTTCAGAATTTCTTCAACTTAACATTTTTTTTAAATTTTACTGCATTTAAGAAATTGATGATCAAATATTACAGAAAAATATACTTTATTTTGTTTAGATGAAAATATGGAAAATTTCCATGGGAAATCAGCACGCCTCTGTTCTGAAAATATTCAGTCGTCTTATCTAATATTGGTTAGCATCTTTCCACGCGGATTATGAAACTCCTTTAGCACTTCATTTATATTCAGACACACAAGTGATTGTCAAATGCTCATTTTCCCTGAGAAATACTGGATACGACGTGCCGGAATTATATAATATAACGAAAACAACCCTTATTCTCCGAAAGGTCACCCCTGGGTCAAACGAATCGGTCGCGCGTTCATTATTATCGATCCAAATTCCAGTTTCGAGACGTGGGCGAGGATGTATTTATGTTTATTTTTAAAATAATCCTTCAGGACACGCTGAAAACAAGAATTCGCAATCGTTGTTTCTCCAGAGAGCAAACGGAAACGGAAATCGAATTTTGCACAGAATTTTATCGTTATTGACATCAAACATGGCGGAGGGTAAATACGCAAGCGCGAAGTTTGCCTCTTCAGAGATACGGAACCAAATATTTGGATAATATCTCTATTGTAAAAAAGGCCTCACTTAAATCATAAAAATAGCTTATTATCGAGTAATTACTTTTTGATATGTTATTATCCATATATTACAAGTCCGATTGTCAATGAAAATAAATTTTTAAACTGACCTCATATAAGTTTTTTTTCAATTTTAATGTTCATTTGGTAACCAAAGTCAAGACAATTAAGATATCTATTAGGTGAATTTTTCTCTTACCCAAGTAGGTACGTTACATATGACAAAATTCAGCTGGAAAAATTGTTAGTTTCCTCTAGCCAATTTAATCCGTTATCAGAAAAGCTTAAATTGCAAATCTATTTGTTAAAGGCCGTCCTATTTACGACGGCTCACCCCCACTCCTCAAAAAATATTGCGCACGCTTAGAATGTGTACTGAACGTTGTTTGTGCGCATATTTTCCGAGCAATGGAGGTGGGCCGTCATAATTGAAATGACTTTTACAAACGATACTGATAAATTCATGGATAGATATACTTGGAATATATGTGGAATAAAACTACAAACGCAGTATGAAATTATGTAGATAACCAATATTATCCCAATGTTGATCCTTTGTGTGGAATTATTGAGGTGACTCACATTGCTTCAATATCCACTTCGATTTTTAAAAATATATTCTCTCACACACTATCTCATTTTGATTGTACAGGTTTTTCAATTCGCATAGCATTGAATAAAATACATACTGCTTTAATTTTTTAATTGATCGTGATGTTAAGCCTAGGTATACAGTACTTTTCAATAAGCATTTACAGTTAACATCATTATACATTAGTGTTGTGCCCGTTGATATTTCAACGGGTGGTTTTTGAAAGAAGTTGATATATTTTATTTTATTTTACATAGATATATACCAGGAAGGCCTAACAGGTAGGCCCCAATGCGCCTTACTAGACAATTAATTACAATCATTGCAGCATTTTTATTACATAAATCGCTGTATTTCGAGAGGCTAAAGAAGAGATTTATTCGCAGACAAGTTTCTAGCATTTTTTCCGTAGTAGAGGTTTTCAGAGATCAGCAACTAATCTGCCAACAGGTACGATTTTTTTCATAAAAGTCTTTTAAAGTCTCTAAATATTATTAAATAATCACAATACTTTTTTAACAATACATATTTTGATACGAATTTTTTATATACATTATTTTTTTTTTACTTAGATATATACTAGGAAAGCTGAACAGGTAGACCCCAATGCGCCTTCCTAGAAAATAAATTACAAATATTGCAGAAATTTTATATTACATAAATCGCTGTATTTCGAGATGCTGAAGAACACGAAATTAAAAATGAATTAATTATTGAATTAATCCATAGAAATATCTATGGATTTCGACTTGTACATACATTCTTACATAATGTATATAAATCAAATTCAGATATTTGTGACAGCGGGTAGGATGATTTTGCCAATTTGATGGAGGAACCGTTTCAACAATGTAATCAGATAAATTGGCAAACTCTGATAAGTAACGATTGACTTGGAGTCACAAATATCCAAGCCTGACCAGCAGTATAAAAGATTAGCACGGAATCGAACCCGGTAACCTCTCGGTGCTAAACATAAACGCACCCACCGAGCCATACTGCTATAATAAATAAACCACACCCGAGGCTATTGCCACTAGACATTTATATTCCACCCCATCTTTCGCGCTGCCTTTTCATTAAATATCTGCACACTCTTCCGGATGTCCACAAACAAATTATCATGCATATGTGCCTTCGCAGTGCCGGCCTTACACCAATAGCGCCCTCGGGCAATTTTTTCTAAACACCCTTAGAGAAAAATTTCGTCTTTGGCGCTCTAATCTAAAATTTGTATGGCTTTTGGCGCTCTAATTTTAAATTTTAAAGCGCCTTTGGCGCATCGTGTGGAGCCCTAACTTATTTGGCGCTGCCCGACTCAGCCCCCTCCTAAAACCAGCACTGTGCCTTTGTATTTATGTGTTCTTGTCAATGTTCACGGCGTGATCTTTCACATTCTAATGAACCTTTTTTTATATATATTTTACCATCACTTTCCAACACTGGTTGTCGATCTCTGAGCCCGAGCGTACAGAAGTGGAGTGAAATGCGGGCCGTGGAAATATTCGGCTCGACTAAGCGAGCCCGCAGAAGGGAGTGGGCGATTGAGGGGCTGAGACGTGGCTGTTGTTGCCGTCTCCGAGACCTGGACATCATCAACGATCCTTGAGGACATTGGCTGCGAATTGAGCAATCGCCCAGGAACAGGTGAGCAGCCATATATATGTATTATGTGTATCAATATCAATTAGCAAGTTACGCGCGCGATAGACACCTGCCATTGAAACACTTTTCCCCGAACACACGCATACACAATGTATAATACATACCGAGCTTATCTAATATTACCAGTCAATATGTGTACAATTTAACCTTTTGAGTTCTTGTCGCGTTTTGCTTTGATTGCGTTTTTCACGGGATCGATAATGCCGATGGTCAAATGTGACACTTGTGTCATTAGTAAATGGCTCGGTGCGCGAGCGTACACTTCCGGGAAATTTCCGGGAAAATCGATCTTGGTTGATGTTTTACGACATGTTTTTCCGTCTATTGAATTAAAAAAGACTTTGGCTTTGATCTCATATCGGCGATGAAGTGTATTACATTGTAAAAATGATGGATTGGGTCATTATTATATAGTATGAGTTGATTATATAAGTTCATGCCCGTTTATTATTGAAAACCTAACGAAATCGGGCATGAACTTTTGCCATCATTCTATACTTGGAAAACTGTATGTATTTGTGTAATGAATTATATAGTTAAATTTACAATAGTATACTTTTTATATTTTTAAAAGAAAATACGTTTAAATCAAAGAAAAAAGGATACACGTATAGAAGCAAAATGTGATTTTATTTATAATTGCAATTTTGATTGAAATTAATTTTTAATATTATGCAATACTATTAAATAATAGACGTTAACAGTTTTTAGTCTTTCGTGATTCAAAACGTATTATAATTAAAGTTATCACGGTTTTTATCAACCGGATGGTAATTGTTATGATGATTGATTCAAGCAACATTAAATTCAAGCGACTTTTTAATCATATACATATGTATTTAAATTTGTTATATATTTTATTTTTGTCATATATTAACTTATTACTCTATCTATATATGTATGTTTTGTCATAAATTTAAATTTGTTTATTTTTCCGTAAAGTAGGTTGTAATAGGTTTTAATGCAATGGCAATTTATAACAGACTTGAAATTTTCAAATCTATTATATCAAATAAATGTAAAATATTTAAATAAGCTCCCCTACGAGAAAAAGTCTATGAAACTTTTTTTTTTTTAATTTTAATATTTTTAATTGTATATTTTCCAAGGTGAAACCCATGGCAAAATTTGTACAATTATTATAAATTTTCTTGTAAATTAATTTATAATAATTAAAAATAAATTCAAATAACGGTAACAAATGATGGTAGGTGACCAATTTGGTAGGATTCCTACCAAATTTCAACAAGAAATTACATAAATTGGCAAACTCTGATAGAAAACGATCGACCTGGAGTCACAAATATCCAAAGCTGCCCATCAACACCGGGTCAAAGCTCGAACCCATGACACTTCAGTTGTTGGCATTATGCGCTAACCATTGATATATGCTGTTGAATTTTTTCCTATCATTACTCTAAATATTTAACTTATTATTATTGAATTTACATGTGTAGATTTTGATGAATAATTCAATTAAAAATACAGGTACATATATGTACATATCTTCATTATAGAGATAAGCGTTAATATTGAATCGAATTCGAAATAAGCATTCGGCTCTAAAGGCAGACAAAATTTTCGCACACCTGATTACCAATTTGTTTGATCGATTATTCATGTATGAGGTCTGGATATTTACGAGCACTTTCGTGTACGTATGGCGAATAGCGATAAGTACTACTTAATTCGCAAATATTTAATGTGAAAATTAGCGCACTGATACGTTCAGAACATCATCACGATAATATGCGGTCGTGTTCAATGATTCGATATTTATGAGAAGCTCGTAGGCAACAATCGACGGACAGATTTCGTAACATGGACGAGTTATTTTGATGTGAATATAATAGGATTATAATTTGAGGCTTCTGAAGAGGTATGAAAATTTATCGCACACATTGTTGGGTTTTGTATAATGTATGTGGGTATATACGAACCTTTCAAACCGCCCGTTTCCTCGAAAACCTTCTTACGATCTCTCGGGTTTGAACATAAACATCCCTTTATCGTAGAACTTCACACACGAGGCTTTGAATTATTTGCTTTCATGTAGAATACCGCAAATTCCTCTTTTATTGCCATTTTTCAACTTGCGTAATTCGATACCCTTTTCAAGCCCTTCAATGACATGTATTGGTTCTATACAATAATACACAATACTGTATATGAAATTTATCGATTCAAAGCAATAAGATATTAAAATTTTCACATTCCTTTGTTTTTATTATTATTTGAAATTGAATATTTCAAATTTTATCATTCGATTATCTCACATAATATAAAAACGGACTTTGTTTATGAATAATTTGTACAAGCAATTAAATAGATTTTTTTTTATATACATACAAACTCGGTAAGAAAAATAGGTACATTTCACATTAAAGTAAGATTGATGGACACAAATATTTTATTTTAATTTAAAAAAAGCTTTGAGACGCGTATTTGCTTTGAATTGAAATGAACTGTAAATATAAATCCGTCACACAACATTAGATCTAGCAGAATTTCAATTTACTTTTTCTTTGACGGTCTTTATTTGTACATATTTATTTACATTAGCAAGTTATATTACGAAACCAAATATATTACATACATACATATATCTATAGGTTTAAATTTGTCGTTTCACATTTTCAGTAATATATAATACATTTGAATAAAAGCTGTATATAATCGTATCATATACATATACATAATTATACGTATATCGATATAATCGTACTGCCATGTCATGATAAAATAAATCTGGGTTTATTAGTCCAAGGGTATGAGTATTATATTATATTCTGACTTAATGACTATTAAAGATATTTGAAACTATTGAAAGATATTTGAGTTTTTATATAATATTATACTATCACTCAACAGGTTTAATATGTAAATACATACATACATATTATATGTATATAAAAGTTGAGGTATTTTAAATTGCAATTAAAATCATTTTTTATTAGGTTGTAATTCAAAATATCTATTATACTCATGTTTACGATCAAATATTTATTGTTATTTAGGATCAATTGAAATTTGATTGATTCTAATAATAAAATAAATAGTGCATTTAACAGATTCTTCTCCATAATAAAATGATAATATTAATTTCATTTTGTAATAAAAAGTATTATAAATTCTTACAAAATAATTAAATTTTCAAATAACAATTGATAATAATAATAAAATCGATGATCATAAACACCTATTTATTAGAGTACCTAATTTAGAAAACCGATTTCGATTTCGACTTTAATTGAAAAGCTTGGCTTTTCTTTTATAATTAATATTTTTATTTTTATATAATTTTACTACGTACAATAGAATATTTTAATATAATAATGCTAGGCAAATGTTACAATGAAAAAAATGAATGAGCAATAAAAAAATTGTCTTTACATATTTTTTAAACTAAAAATTCTATGGAAACAACATTACAAAGTTGCTATTAATCCTGTTTCCGCTAATATTAAAAATATTACAAACACACATATATTCTATTTAGTATAGATATGTACATATATACTTGTATGTAAATCATAATACAAAAATATGTACGTATTTCTTATGTTTCTAAGAATCAGAATCCAATCTAGACAAGTGAAACCATACATATGTAAAGTACATACATATATTGATGAGTTCATCGGTAACAAAAGCAAAAAGAGTCTGTGAAAATGTTATTATATTATTGAATCTCAATTATAAATCGAGTAAAAAATAATTATAAGTCAGAAACTTAATTGGTGGGTATATTTAAAATATTTTCGTCGCTTTAACGCCATCACTGAAATGGTTTGACGTCATATCCACCCCGTTGAAGCGATTTGGTTTACTGTTCTCATCCCACTGAAGTCAATTATGTAGAGCTGGCGTTATTTTCACATTGTTACCCGCCAATTAACCGAAAACTGTACCCAATTATTGGCCTTACGAAACAAGAAAGGGTGGGTGGGGTGAGAGTTTACACAAGACTTTTGTTATGAGGTTTTGTCGCTTGGGTGAGTTTTGAATAAGGCTAACCACTGTTGACTTTTCTGGTTTGGGAAAATTGTTTAGTGAAAAGAAAAACCGCGCAGTTCCACCTCCTAGGCGTCCGCGAGGCTGTATTGATTTTCAGGCACAAAACGAATGTTGTCTTATACTTGATTATAATTATACGTTACAATGGCTGAAATTTTCTCACGGCGGGTGTTCACTTTATGATCGGGGAAAAATTGAGGACGTGTAATCGAATGCGTGTCCTCGGAGCGATGAATTGCTCCAGCTCGATGAAAGGAGATAAATGGAGCTTCGGCTCAGGGAATCCGGTCAAGGATTTCATCTCGCACAATGGAGCTAAACCTTAGGCGATTTGCGAGGCTTAATGAAGCCGAAGCCGAGTATCGGAATATGATATTATATTATATAGGTATAGCACACTATCTCATTAGTGGTTCGGGATAATGGACAAAGAAACGCTTACGAATTTTCTTTTTCCATTTTTTTTACGTATTATTTTATTTAATGAATAACGTTCACGTTCTATATAGTTTAGGTTTATGTGTGTATACAATGTACATACATACGTATGTACATATGTAGGTATAAGCCCCTTATGGACCAAGTTACACTTGACCCAAGTTTTACGTGATTTAAACTACTTAGAGCTGGAGAGTGAAGGGATTTGTAAACCTGTATTTGAGTTTAACCTGAGATGAGAACATTTGAAACTTTCGATGGGGCATTGTCCTCTATGTGCTTAAGTCTGCTAGATTTTCTTGTTCATTTTATATTATATACACAATTTTCCCTGGAGAAATTCTATCCTGCAGAAAATTGTGTAGGTACATATGTATATAGGTAGGTACATATGAGATCACATATATGTATATATGTGATCTCAAATATTGCCTTTTCACTTCATGTAGAATCAAAAATAATGAAGTATTAAGAGGGCTGTACACCCGAAACCTTAATTTTGTTGCCGTTCCTTTCTTCGATATATATATTGAGTGAATGTATATATTTGGTGAATGTGACAATATATATCAATATATAAATTTAATAAAATGTTTACTATAAGATTGGCCATGTTTAAGCGGTTTATATTACAAATACCGAGTGAAGCCTGATAAAAACACGAATTACATATAAATATACATATATGAAAGGGTTTATTTGTTTGATATATTTTTCATTATATTAAAATTTGAGTTCAAATTCACCATATTAATATTCTATTATTAATTAAAATATATTTGAATTGTATTCTCTTCTAAAATTGTATTGTTCGCGTACATTCTAAATACATATTATATTTTGTAGAAATGAAAATTTCGCTCTGCAAATAATAAAGTTATATAAAAGCGAAGCGAAATAGACGTAAAACCAACTTACGTATATACACAAAGAAGAAAATTGAGATTTCATTGTTGAATGGATTTTCTGAAGGGTTTCATTCATGTGCTCGAATGCTCGCAGAAAATTTCTCTGTATTACAAGTTCGTGAAAACGAGGAGTGGAATTGATAGAAAGAGCTCGAGTTTTATATTTAAACTGTATGTAATTCTTCTGTGTGGTTGTGAAGCCTAAATTATATCCAAATTATTCAGACTTATAGTATTATAAAAATGTTTTGTTTATTACACGTACTTTAATCGCCGACACTGTCATCTGAGCACGTACGTCACTGGTCGTTCCAACGTAGAAAATTATAGAATTTAATTTGGGGAAGGTCGAACCTTCCCCAAATGAAATTCTCTCATACACAGCCGTTTGGATGGTCGTAAAAAGAGAGATAATTGATCAAAGCAAATTTTCACAAATATATTGCGCACACACGTGTACCCTACTCGACGATTAATTAATTTGTGCGTTGCTGAAAACGATCACGTCGCTTCTGGTAATGAAAATCAAACGTCCAATGTTTAGGGAGAGAAAACTCTATTTGGTTGTAGACACATCCGGAAAACTCGCTACGTTGTAATTGGATGAAGTTGAACGTGAGGTTTTTCAGACGTCAAAACCAACGGGGGAAATAATGTGATTTTATTTTGCGAACACGAATGTAATGATAAATTGATGTAGGCAAATTGTCTGAAAATGGCACACGTAAATAAGAATAAAATACAAGAAGGATATAAATATAACTAGATTAATTTTGATAGAGGTTGTCGGAATATATCATATGCATATGATTGAGTAATTGAGTTATTATTTCACATGTCAAATACAAACATATATTCAGAAGGACATATAAATTAAGATTTACTTTGTTCCATGTAAAAAAATATTATAATTTAATGACATAAGCATGCTGAAAGATTATATAAACTTTCGGCACACCAAGTTGCTAAAATTGTCACTAAGAGGAAATTTTATTATTAAAAGTCGAGTTTAAAATTTCAACAAGTTATTATTATCTTTATAATAATGATCTCAATTTCGAAAGACCTATTTTTATTTTAAATTCCTTTCGCTTTTGATCTTATCCCCAGGCGTCTTAAGATACGTATTTGAATCTTAATCTATTATATTTATTATAATCTATTATTATATTTGAACATATGTACGTCAACTAGATTATATTACTAAGTGACACATTGTGGTTACATTTCTGAAAATTGGCCACTACCAAAATTGCCAAAGGCAAAAAATATGAAAATAGACCTTTGTAACCTTTTGCAAGCTATTTATTTTAGTATCAATAAAGCATGACCCTCATCACGCCATCATAAGTATAATACTTTGTTATTTTTTATATATTAGTGGAAGAGAGCCTCTCAAATTCTTCACGACTTTCTTTGTTCATCTGCTCAACATCCATTCGGCCATTGTTTCTTTTACATATGTACATTTAAAGACCATTCGACACCACCCATATTTAGAGCAGGTATCTAAGGGTTTCTGGAAGTCCTTTATTATAATATGTAACGGGAGTCCTTTATTATATATGTAATGAAAGTCTTTTAATATACATTAGTAATAAAATCAACTATTATAACTAGCTGCATCAGTTCGGCAAAACGGTGTAAGTTAAACAAAAATAAAAAAAGGTAAAAATATATGTCATATCTTGTATCATGTTACAATTTAATTGATTTTCTTTTCCTTTCTTACTATTTTCTTCTGTTTTCTTGCAGAACAAATCTAGCGACTTATAGGAAGATTGACTTAAAAATATTTTTGAGAAATGATAGAAAATTTGAATCTTGAGTGGTCACTTGTTCATTTACAGAGAGACTATTGGTCGATGAGTCGCGAGACCTTATTGGCTGTTGTATACAGCTCGCTCATACGCCGAAGTTTTTTTGGCTTATCAGTGTAATCAGTGCTGTCAACCAGTGGTCGACGAAAGTAATCTCCATGTTAAAATATCATCTGGTTATTCTATTATACATATGTACATCAGGGCAGCTCCCGTTTTGTAGTTGCAATCTATGTATCTGTATCTATAAAAAATTATAGCGATCTGCCAGTACTCGGGGGAGGAAGGGGGGGGGGATAATAATCTTTTATATAAAGTTTTAGTGGAAAAATATTACAATTTAAAACATAATCTTATTTATTATTTTTTATTTTTATTTTATTTCATACCAGGAAGGCATTACAGGTAAACCCCAATGCGCCTTCCTGGCCAAATTACAAACAATACAGCATTTTTTATTATATAAGTCGCTAAATTACGAGACACTGACTTAAACTCGACAATTAACGAGACATCTATGAATTGTACATACATTTTTATTGTAATATTTACATTAATCATACTCAAATAGTGGTGACATAGTGGGTAGGAAGGATTTTTAGCCAATTTTTAATCGGGAATCGTTTCAACAATGAAATCAGAGAAAATTGGCAAACTCTGATAGGAAACGATCAACCAGGAGTCACAAATCCTGGTCTGACCAGCAGCATTACAGATATACTCAGAAAAATTCTTTTCAATCGAGGTCAGCTCAAGGGATCGAACTCGGCGCCTCTCAGTGTTAAGCAGAAGCTTAACGACCGAGCCACGCTGCTGGCTAATATATATATATATATATATATATATATATATATATATATATATATATATATATATATATATATATATATATATATATATATATATATATATATATATATATATATAATATATAAGAAAGGCCTAACAGGTAAATCCCAATGCAGACATCTATGGATTTAGACTTGTACATAATTTTTTACATATTGTTATTTGATTTAATCAAATTCAGATATTGGTGACATACTGGGTAGGATGGCTTTTGCCAATTTTGATGGAGGAACCGTTTCAACATTGAAATCAGATAAATTGGCAAACTCTGATAGGAAACGATCGACTTGGAGCCACAAATATCCAAGTCTGACCAGCAGCATTAAATATTAGCACGGGATCGAACCCGGTAACCTCTCGGTTATGTGATACTGGAGACGGATGCTGTACATACACATTACGGAACATATTAACACGTTGAGACCCGATCATTTTTGTGTTTGCCGCATAGTTTTCAAGCAATTTACTGCTGGCAAAAAATAACAAAGAAAACAAAAATGGGGACATAGTAAATACTACATTGGATAAAATATTATATTATTAATGGGATCATTGAATTTGTTCATATTAGGCAATAGTCGGGATTACGTATACGATGAAAAATACAATCGTAAATATATGTAGG
Source organism: Arctopsyche grandis (assembly GCF_051622035.1). Lineage (NCBI taxonomy): Eukaryota > Metazoa > Arthropoda > Insecta > Trichoptera > Hydropsychidae > Arctopsyche > Arctopsyche grandis. Next base: position 11,037,567 of record NC_135365.1, on the reverse strand, counting down.
ATAAGGTGTTAATCAAACAAAGAATTTCGTATATCTGAATTTATAATACTGAATAAATGTAGTGGAGAGAATGAATAGCTAATAGAATGAACTAAAGGTGGACAAAAAAGTGCTGGAATGGTACCCAAGAGATTTTAAAGTGAAAATAAAGGAGGATATGTACATAAGAGATGAGCTGGGTAAGATGGATGAGAGTTGTGCAAAACAAAGGCGAATGAAAGGGTGTTGGAGAGGCTTTCGTCCAACAGTGGATGGTGAATGTAATAATGATGATATCAAAAAATGTAGATTCGGCAAAATGCGTAGAGCCTAAACAATACATACATTTTAATGTATAAAATTATAAAACAACAAACACTATATATTTCAGGTTAGGTTTTTCTATAGATCTATATTTCATGTTAGATTTTTCAAAATATGTACAATTTTTTAGAAGATTAACTTAAAAGCACGCCACAATCGGCTGATTGGGTAGCCCTGATCTCTAATATATAAAGTACACATATTTATATATAATACTAGTGTTTTTACCCGGCTTCGCTCAGTATTTGTAATATAAACCACTTAAACATGGCCAATCTAATAGTAAACATTTTATTACATTTACTTGAATAGTTTTATTTTATTTAAATTTATTTGAATATTGATTTGTTTTTACATTAAATTGAACGTCACGGATTTTACGAACCAAACAAACGTACATATGTACATACAAAGTCTCTTTCGAAATTATATTTTAATTTTATTTTATTGCTACAATCAATATACATTCGTCATTACAGATCGCTCCAATGCGACGAGTGTACGATAACGGTCAGAAATACAATAATACATATACAATCAGAATACATAGCATACAACAATTAATCAGTACAGAAATAATAATCATAGAGACATCTATGGATTATTTTTAGATTTTTGTGTACAATTATTATTACAATTTTTATACATATAATAAACACGAAATTATAGAGATGTCTATAGAGATATCTATAGATTTCAGACTGTGCATAATTTTTTCAAATTATACACACAGATTTTGTGACAACAGGAAATGATCTAATACGAATCTTTCAGGAACCGTTTCAACAATGATCAGAAAAAATTGGCAAACTCTGATAGAGAAACGATCGATTTGGAGTCACAAAACCCCCAAACCTAACCAGCAGTTTGACGAGGACTCTAGCCTTCGACCTCAGTGGTGCTAAATATATACGCTACCATTAAGCCAAACTGCTTTATTTTATTTTATTAAGAGAAGAGATATTGAATTCGAGAACACTCAATCCTTCTAAAAACACTTGATAATTTGGATAATGGAAAATAATTTACGGCTCTCAAACACTTGGAGCACCTTGAATTATATATAATAATATATAATTCAAGATCGAGCACTTCCGCCTCTCCCTAAATAAAGCGAATGTAAATTTAACGTAATTGCTTGGGGGGGAGGGTTGTACTTGCGTAGCTAAGCGTGGGCCGGGGTATTTACGCCTACGTCCAGCACGCGGGCAAAGGGTTACGCACGGGGCCTCTTAAAGGTTACCTTTACACGCTGTCGATTGAAAAAACGGTAATAAATCAGTTGAGAAATAAATTTTAGTGTGCAAGTAGTGCGATTTGGGAACGGGTGCCTATTCACGCCCGCCTTATTGATCCCCGGGGCGCGCGGCCATATTACGCTCGTGACGCACTAAGCCAAGGACACGGGCTCAAGGCTGCCCAACCCCTGGCCCAGTTTGGTCCTCATCCAAGGGTAGTGGGTCTGTCAACCCTCTCTGTGGTTTTATATCAAAGGGTTTCGGGGGAAGTATCGAGCGCGGCGCGGTTACGTCGCCGCGATTTCGATTAGCCGATGAGGATTCGCCCCGTATTGTTTGACTTCCGTTTGGAAGTAGTCTTCGTGGTCTAATTGCTTGAGAATTAATTGGATGTGGCTCGAACTATTTGAGGGAAACTCATCAGGAAGGAAACAATTTTCCTTAAACTGCGAGGAAAATTGTTGTCGCTTTGATCAATTTCTTCGAGTTGTAAGATAAACTAAAAACTAAGACTCGTTAGTGATTTTGATTTTAAATATGATTTAGATGGGAAAAGTTATAAAAAATTATTATTTTGAATAAAAACACCAATATTTTTTTTACTACCGCCATCTATGTATAAAATTAATGACTACCAATTTTCACCGAGATTAAAAATCTTCGGACCTGAAATGCTTCTTATACGATATTTTATCTCTATCGTAATGGCGGAGGCTCCATTTACTTATATTGATGACCAAAATGAGCAATTTGGCAAAGTACGAAAACGATCGGATAAGAGGCAAACTTTTTCCTGAATTGTAATCGTAAGTGAAACGTAAAGGAGGTATGTAAAAATAAAGTATGCTATGCTTTGTTTTAGAAATGTACACGGATTTGGTCAACGGGAAGTTGGGAATTCTTAGGTGGGCCGTCTTTGTAATTTAGCGGGGAATGTTCGCTTTAAGTGTTTGGTATTTTTTTAAAGGTTTTATATTAGTTTCATTTCAACATTAGATAATTTTATTTTATTGAAAAATCAACAGACAACAGGATGTATCAACAGACAACAGGAAAAATCAACAGACAACAGACAACATATGTATAAAAAAAACAAATAGTAAATATATAATATACTAGCTGTATTACCCGGCTTCGCTCAGTGTTTATAATATAAACCGCTTAAACATGACTAAGCTAATTTAATTAAAAAAAAAAAAAAAAATTTAAAAATTAAAAAAAAAAATTTAAAAAAAAATAAAAAAAAAATAAAAAAAAATCAAAAAAAAAATCAAAAAAAAAAATCAAAAAAAAAAATCAAAAAAAAAATTAAAAAAAATCAAAAAAAAAAAATCAAAATTTTTTTTTGCCTTCTAGGGCTTCGCCCTCGGCGCCCCCCTGAGCCTTTGCCTTCTAGGGCTTCGCCCCTCCACGCCCCATGAGCAATTGCCGTTTAGGGCTTCGCCCCCATGGTCAGTTGCCTTTTAGGGCTTCGCCCCTCCGCGCCCCCATGATTAAAAGCCGTCTAGGGCTTCGCCCCCCTAAGTTAATGCCTTTTAGGGCTTCGCCCCCCGCGCCCCCAAGATTAATTGCCGTTTAGGGCTTCGCCCCCCTTAGTTAATACCTTTTAGGGCTTCGCCCCTCCGCGCCCCCATGATTAAATGCCGTCTAAGGCTTCGCCCCCATGATCAGTTGCCTTTTAGGGCTTCGCCCCTCCGCGCCCCCATGATTAATTGCCGTCTAGGGCTTCGCCCCCCTTAGTTAATGCCTATTAGGGCTTGCGCCCCATGAGGCTGGGCCCCACGGGGCTGCGCCCCTTGTGGCGCCCCCTTTTGAGCCCCATGGGGCTGCGCCCCATGAGGCTGGGCCCCCCGGGCCCCCTTCGGGGCCCCACGGGGCTGCGCCCCTTGTGGCGCCCCCTTTTGAGCCTCATGGGGCTGCGCCCCATGAGGCTGGGCCCCCCGGGCCCCCTTCGGGGCCCCACGGGGCTGCGCCCCTTGTGGCGCCCCCTTTTGAGCCCCATGGGGCTGCGCCCCATGAGGCTCGCCCTCGCCGAAAAAAATAAAAAAAAAATAAAAAAAAAATCAAAAAAAAAAAAATAAAAAAAAAATAAAAAAAAAATAAAAAAAAAAATAAAAAAAAAAATTTTAAAAAATCAAAAAAAAAAATCAAATTTTTTTTTTGCCTTCTAGGGCTTCGCCCTCGGCGCCCCCCTGAGCCTTTGCCTTCTAGGGCTTCGCCCCTCCACGCCCCATGAGCAATTGCCGTTTAGGGCTTCGCCCCCCTTAGTTAATGCCTTTTAGGGCTTCGCCCCTCCGCACCCCCATGATTAAATGCCGTCTAGGGCTTCGCCCCCCTTAGTTAATGCCTTTTAGGGCTTCGCCCCCAAGATTAATTGCCGTTTAGGGCTTCGCCCCCCTTAGTTAATGCCTTTTAGGGCTTCGCCCCTCCGCGCCCCCATGATTAAATGCCGTCTAGGGCTTCGCTCCCATGATCAGTTGCCTTTTAGGGCTTCGCCCCCCGCGCCCCCAAGATTAATTGCCGTTTAGGGCTTCGCCCCCCTTAGTTAATGCCTTTTAGGGCTTCGCCCCTCCGCGCCCCCATGATTAAATGCCGTCTAGGGCTTCGCTCCCATGATCAGTTGCCTTTTAGGGCTTCGCCCCCCGCGCCCCCAAGATTAATTGCCGTTTAGGGCTTCGCCCCCCTTAGTTAATGCCTTTTAGGGCTTCGCCCCTCCGCGCCCCCATGATTAAATGCCGTCTAAGGCTTCGCCCCCATGATCAGTTGCCTTTTAGGGCTTCGCCCCCCGCGCCCCCAAGATTAATTGCCGTTTAGGGCTTCGCCCCCCTCAGTTAATGCCTTTTAGGGCTTCGCCCCTCCGCACCCCCATGATTAAATGCCGTCTAAGGCTTCGCCCCCATGATCAGTTGCCTTTTAGGGCTTCGCCCCCCGCGCCCCCAAGATTAATTGCCGTTTAGGGCTTCGCCCCCCTTAGTTAATGCCTTTTAGGGCTTCGCCCCTCCGCGCCCCCATGATTAAATGCCGTCTAAGGCTTCGCCCCCATGATCAGTTGCCTTTTAGGGCTTCGCCCCCCGCGCCCCCAAGATTAATTGCCGTTTAGGGCTTCGCTCCCCTTAGTTAATGCCTTTTAGGGCTTCGCCCCTCCGCGCCCCCATGATTAAATGCCGTCTAAGGCTTCGCCCCTCCGCGCCCCCATGATTAAATGCCGTCTAAGGCTTCGCCCCCATGATCAGTTGCCTTTTAGGGCTTCGCCCCTCCGCGCCCCCATGATTAATTGCCGTCTAGGGCTTCGCCCCCCTTAGTTAATGCCTATTAGGGCTTGCGCCCCATGAGGCTGGGCCCCCCGGGCCCCCTTCGGGGCCCCACGGGGCTGCGCCCCTTGTGGCGCCCCCTTTTGAGCCCCATGGGGCTGCGCCCCATGAGGCTGGGCCCCCCGGGCCCCCTTCGGGGCCCCACGGGGCTGCGCCCCTTGTGGCGCCCCCTTTTGAGCCCCATGGGGCTGCGCCCCATGAGGCTGGGCCCCCCGGGCCCCCTTCGGGGCCCCACGGGGCTGCGCCCCTTGTGGCGCCCCCTTTTGAGCCCCATGGGGCTGCGCCCCATGAGGCTGGGCCCCCCGGGCCCCCTTCGGGGCCCCACGGGGCTGCGCCCCTTGTGGCGCCCCCTTTTGAGCCCCATGGGGCTGCGCCCCATGAGGCTGGGCCCCCCGGGCCCCCTTCGGGGCCCCACTGGGCTGCGCCCCTTGTGGCGCCCCCTTTTGAGCCCCACGGGGCTGCGCCCCTTGTGGCGCCCCTGGCGGGGCCCCATGAAACTACTCGCTTTGCGCCCCCGCGGGGGTGAATCCATTGAATCGAAAAAAACAAATCGGCGCCCATGGATCGAAAAAAAAAAAAATCGAATCACGTGTTCGATGACGTCACCGATCTACGGACGACGACGACGACGACGACGACCAAGGATATTTACATACATACAAAGTCTCTTTCCAAATTATAGATTAGATATAGATTAGACTAGCTGTATTACCCGGCTTCGCTCAGTGTTTATAATATAAACCGCTTAAACATGACTAAGCTAATTTAAATTAAAAAAAAAAAAAAATTTTAAATTTTAAAAAAAAATTTTGAAAAAAAATTTAAAAAAAAATTTTTAAAAAAAATAAAAAAAAAATAAAAAAAAATCAAAAAAAAAATCAAAAAAAAAATTTTAAAAGATCAAAAAAAAAATCAAATTTTTTTTTTGCCTTCTAGGGCTTCGCCCTCGGCACCCCCCTGAGCCTTTGCCTTCTAGGGCTTCGCCCCTCCACGCCCCATGAGCAATTGCCTTTTAGGGCTTCGCCCCCCGCGCCCCCAAGATTAATTGCCGTTTAGGGCTTCGCCCCCCTTAGTTAATGCCTTTTAGGGCTTCGCCCCTCCGCACCCCCATGATTAAATGCCGTCTAGGGCTTCGCCCCCCCTAGTTAATGCCTTTTAGGGCTTCGCCCCCCGCGCCCCCAAGATTAATTGCCGTTTAGGGCTTCGCCCCCCTTAGTTAATGCCTTTTAGGGCTTCGCCCCCCGCGCCCCCAAGATTAATTGCCGTTTCGGGCTTCGCCCCCCTTAGTTAATGCCTTTTAGGGCTTCGCCCCTCCGCACCCCCATGATTAAATGCCGTCTAGGGCTTCGCCCCCCCTAGTTAATGCCTTTTAGGGCTTCGCCCCCCGCGCCCCCAAGATTAATTGCCGTTTAGGGCTTCGCCCCCCTTAGTTAATGCCTTTTAGGGCTTCGCCCCTCCGCGCCCCCATGATTAAATGCCGTCTAAGGCTTCGCCCCCATGATCAGTTGCCTTTTAGGGCTTCGCCCCTCCGCGCCCCCATGATTAATTGCCGTCTAGGGCTTCGCCCCCCTTAGTTAATGCCTATTAGGGCTTGCGCCCCATGAGGCTGGGCCCCACGGGGCTGCGCCCCTTGTGGCGCCCCCTTTTGAGCCCCATGGGGCTGCGCCCCATGAGGCTGGGCCCCCCGGGCCCCCATTCGGGGCCCCACGGGGCTGCGCCCCTTGTGGCGCCCCCTTTTGAGCCCCATGGGGCTGCGCCCCATGAGGCTGGGCCCCCCGGGCCCCCATTCGGGGCCCCACGGGGCTGCGCCCCTTGTGGCGCCCCCTTTTGAGCCCCATGGGGCTGCGCCCCATGAGGCTGGGCCCCCCGGGCCCCCTTCGGGGCCCCACGGGGCTGCGCCCCTTGTGGCGCCCCCTTTTGAGCCCCATGGGGCTGCGCCCCATGAGGCTGGGCCCCCCCGGGGCCCCACGGGGCTGCGCCCCTCGTGGCGCCCCCTTTTGAGCCCCATGGGGCTGCGCCCCATGAGGCTGGGCCCCCCGGGCCCCCACGGGGCTGCGCCCCTTGTGGCGCCCCCTTTTGAGCCCCATGGGGCTGCGCCCCATGAGGCTGGGCCCCCCGGGCCCCCACGGGGCTGCGCCCCTTGTGGCGCCCCTGGCGGGGCCCCATGAAGCTACTCGCCTTGCGCCCCCGCGGGGGTGAATCCATTGAAACGAAAAAAAAAATCGGCGCCCATGGATCGAAAAAAAAAAAAAATCGAATCACGTGTTCGATGACGTCACCGATCTACGGACGACGAAGACGACGACGACGACCAAGGATACATACATACATACAAAGTCTCTTTCCAAATTATAGATTAGATGTAACATCCGAGTCCAATAACAGATTTTTACAAAAATTATAAAAAAAATGAAAAAGATAAATATAAGGAAAACAAATTTAAAAAGAAAAGAATAAAGGCTATAACATGACAAAATATGTAGAACATTGCATAATTTAACTATAGTATTAAAATATTGGAAAAAGGTTATAAAATAGAATATAAGAAGAAATTGAAATTTACAAAATAAACAAATGAAAGGGAAAAAAAAGAAAGCTATAATATGATTAAATAGCACATAATGTTACTATTCTTCAGAAGTTTATTTTCATTGGAATGCCTGAAGCTACATAGCTGTCTTCAAAGGCATTCCAAAATCAGTTGCGATCAAAATTGTTTATTAACTTTCTAAAAAAAATGTATAAAATATCAATTCGAGGCCATTCTCAGGATGAAAACGGCCTTCCTACGTTATTGTGTTTCAGTATCGTCAAATTATATTCTTGCTGCCACGACTACTCATTTCTAGGGATTGCAATTACCAAAAAATTTCATTTACTGGTAAACGGTAAATAATTTTTCACACTATCGGTATACCGGTATTTACCGGTAAATTAAAAAATCGTGGATTAGATAACTGTACATATGTGGTTACCCAAATTAAATCATAAATAATTAAAAATAAATGTGAGGTGAATAATGACATAAATACTAAGTTCATTCGTAATGATTAATAAAAATAATATTTTTTTTTGTTTTAACCAATCGTATTTATTTATTTAAAGTTTGGACCACTTGAAAGCTGTGGTCACAATTGTAAAAACAGTTTGATCTCATTAATTACGATTTGGTTTGTCTGTGTTGTTACTATTAAGCAAGCATCAGCGTAGCCACTAGCCACTCTTACGAATGCATATTTTTGGACATTTAATACTGAAAATCAAGAAATTCCAAACTATCTAATCCACAATACGCCATTTGCATCGATTTTTAATGCAATAATATGTCTGTATATGCAATTAATTCGCGATAAAATAATGCCAAATTTCGATGGTGATGGTGATAATTTTGACAATGATGGCCAAATTTTGCTGATTTACCGGTATACCGGTATTTTAATCCCTACTCATCGCGTAACCCTATTCATCACTGTATATTCGATGGATGACACTGCTTACACCGACTACCATAAATTATTTGTCCATTGATTCATTAATTATTTATATTATTATTTTTATTCATAATCTGGATATTATTTATAATCATCATTATTACATCGTTCTTATTATAGTTATTTTATCGTTTGTATTATCTATACATATATTGTTTATATGGACCATTGAGATCGCACTATTCTCCCAATAGTCTGGAATAAAAATTAATTTTCTTAAATGTATGTGCATCAAAAATTAATTACATATTTGAAGTCTGAGATATAATATAGCTATATATACAAACACTGTACAAATATTAATATACGATTAGGGTGATCGAATTATTTCGTACGAAAGATTTGTTTAGAGGTCAGGTCAAGTGGAAAAGTTGATTGAATTTTAGGGTTCAAGGACGATTTCACGGGATTTTTTCATCTGGAATTAATAAAAGCACTAAGCCAAAAAATTTAGGATTTACATAAAAGTCGTAAACGTTTCGTTTTTTTTTTATAATTTCAGATTTAATAGGTATATGTATGTATGTATGAGTTACGGTCAAAGTGTACATTTCGTTCGTTCATGAACATACTAGTCTGTTCATATACGAACCAATCTGACCAGTTATAGTGTACATAAAATAACAATATGACAAACGAAATATGTAGTTTGTTCATGCACAAACTGTTGGCATAGGTTTAAGTATTCTCAATCGTTTGTCCTAGGGGTACCAAAAAACCGCCCTAAAGAAAAAGCCGGTTTTCGGTTTTTTTACAAATAAAAAGCTTTCACCGGTTTCAGAAAATTAAGATTTTTTTATGTTTTAAATTTTTACATCGAAATGTAAATATATTATATTATTACAAATATTAAAAATAATAAAATTTGTATTATATATTACAGCCTTAAAATGGCAGATCCTGAAAACGCACAAATAATTAAATGATTTAAATAAGCTACAAATTATGGAAAGCCCAATGTGCCGAAATTCTGAAAGGCCTTGTGCAGGTTATTGAAACTACTTTCAATAATATTTTATTGGTTTATGAACTGGTCTTCACATTACTAAATCTCAAAGCCATCGCTAAGTGCTGTACCTTTTTTTTGTTGTTCAAAGAAATATACGCCTATTCCCTAAGAAGGTTTGGATATTCACATTTTTTTTATCTTTCGTAGAAATATGAAATTCATAATTGCTAATTTTGAGGAAAAAAAACATAAAGAAAATCTTAAAAAGCCGGCTTCCAGTTTTTTGAAAAATGGTCAAAAAGCCGGTTTTTCGGTTTCGGTTTAAGCCGACTTGGAACCCCTACGTTTGTCCCATCATATATGTACATATGTATGCTTACCTGGGTTGCAATATTTTTAATACTAACGGAAACGGGAATTATAGCAACGTTGTAATATGATTTCCATCGGGTGTCCCTTTTTAATACTTGGCGTTTTGATATTTCAAAGCTTTTGAAAGGTGAAAAGTTTCATGCAACATTTGGTGAGTCTATTTGAAGATAGCTTTTGACTGTCAGTATTTAAACGAAAATCAATAGTTCGTGTATGAAAAAATTAGTGTGTTCATGATCGAGCTGGAGCCAACACATGGACTGTAATATATGTATGTACATACATATGTATGTGTAAATTAAATATCTAAAAATATTTAATATATTAGTTTGCTCGATATATAATATGTATTATACATACATATATACGTACAATGTATTTGTATATGTACCTATTTTGAAATCTAATTAAAGATGAAATAACGTAATAATAAATGAAATCATAGGAGTACTTAAATCTTAAATTTTGAAACTCGATTAAAATCTGCTAGTCTAAATCTTTTATGTACCTACATATATACATACTTTATTATTATTTAAAGAAAATTAGTAGATTTTTATCGTTTAAAAAGGTGTATACAAATGTTAAAATATATGTACGTATAAAGGTCTGTTCATACCTAGTCGGCACGAACCGACTTCAGCAGGTATCCGGCCGTACGAAAAGTATTTTTTAGTACATTTTGTATGGGTCTGTTCATATTAACCGTCACGTTTACGCCACGCCAGGTTTACAGCAGTATCCGACACATTCTGTTCATATCTCTACAGCAACATCCGTTAATGTATCGTACCCGTATTTTTGGCCATTTGTGCTTTTTGGTTGCCTTTAAGATCCTCGTTTTCCAGTAACAATGTAATTACGTACAAATCTTTATTCGATAGGTGAAACATTTTTGATAACTAACTGTTACTAAAGTGTCATATGTTTACGCGTGGTTATGCATGCGCAATTGAATATTTTCGGAAACGTCATATTGTGGCCACTACGCAAGCAAATTTGAGCCTTATCGTCGTGTTTTGTAATGTATACGTAAGCCGATTTTGCCTTGCACTCGGCCAAAGTGCCGTAAGCGTGCCGTGTCGGTAGATATGAATAGAAATGACATATTTGAAACGGAGTCGTGTAGTGCTGTTATGTATGAACAGACCTTTATGTGTACATTTCTTGCTAATGGACTTTGGGCGTGTGTAGTCCATACAAATTTTATCTCTGGATCTTAATTTCCATTATTTATTAGAAAATAATTTACATAGCAGGTACTTTTCTTTATAATAATATAAAAGTTTTTATGTAATAATTTACAAAACGCATTAATTGTAATTGACCTGATTTAGATATTTTATTTTGAATTTCAGGTCTGAATGGAGATAAAATGGTCATGATTATACCTAGGATCGGTCAGTACCAAGGCCCGTTCAGATCGATGGACTTCTTGCTGAATGCGTACACTTCATTCAAAATATCGTCATGCTCTATAAAGCGGTGACATGGCTAATGGCACACAACCACGTTCCGTATAGTTTATAATAGCAATTAGGAAATTTTACAGCATAATTAAATAGCAATAATGGATATTCAAAAACAATTTTTGTGTCCACGACTCGTTGACTATTTGGCAATCGTGGGTGCACGGCCTACTCCAGGCATTATTAAGACCAATTCTCATCCTCCAGTACAAGTTAGTACAATTTGCATTATAAAATGCTCGAATTTATATACAATTTCTTATAATAATGCGTAACTTATAGGCGCCGGAGCTATTGAGGCGATATCCACCAACTGATCACCGTGACTTTGCACTTCCACTTGATATGGTATACTTTTGCCAACCAGAAGGATGTGTATCAGTAGGTCCTAAAAGAACAGCATTGAGAGAAGCGTCATCTTTTGTATTTACACTTACCGATAAAGATTCTGGTATTTTATCATTTAACTAAGTGGTATTTTGTGTAATTTTGGTTACTTAGTGTGTGCTGAATCAAGTTTTTGGTTTTTAGGAAAAACGAGATATGGTATTTGTGTAAATTTCTATCGTCCAATTGAAAAATCTGGATTGAATATCGGCTTGGGTTCCCATCGAGGTGATAGATCTAGTAACTTCAGGAGAGAATCATGGAGGAAAAGTATGGAAAAAAGTTCGGATTCAGCATTTTCAAGGTATATTCAAGTTGTTTTAAAATTATTACTGTTAATTAATCTTTATCTTTACTAGTACTGCAGTAATGGTAATGCGAAATTGTTTTAGTGACTATAGGAGTAGTAATGTAGTACCCAGTGATTCAGATAGAGAATGCTTGAGTGCTCCGGGTCGACGCGGCTCTGATACACCAATTCCGCTAGCTATTAATGCTCCTCGTTTGGGTGTAATACAAGCACCTGATTCTGAAAGTGGAGGAAGTCATTCGCCAAGTCCCAGAGCTTCAAGAAAACGACAGGTAAATTTCAATACAAATTTTTTAAAATTAAGTTTCTTTTTTCAAATTTTTTAATTAATTATATTTGTATTTTCAGAGAGTTAGAAATCATTCATTAACCTCATTATGCCTTTTGTCCCATCATCCATTCTTTTCAATATTTCGTGAGTGCCTTTTCATCCTCAAAAAGTTGATTGATGCTTGCAATGAGTCATCGAGTCCTCGAAGAGTCGGAGCTTCAAGACAGACTGGAAGGTAAGTTTTATTTTAAAAAATTAAATTGAGAAGGAAATGTTGAAGCATCAAATCCCATATACAATATGTTATTCGTTATTATTTATTTGGCTTTGCAGAGATACTGTTTGGTCAGTGCTGACAGGTCAAGCGTACGATAATACACCGAGTATAGTATTACATGACGTCAAAGAAATAGAAACCTGGATACTGAGACTATTATCTGCACCTGTTCCAATACCGGGGAAAACGAGAATCGAAGTTGAAGTGCTTTCACCGACGGTACATGAGCCATTAACGTTTGCATTGCCGGATCATACGAGATTCAGTCTAGTTGATTTTCCTTTGCATTTACCATTAGAACTATTAGGTGAGAAGGTCAAATGCTAAAATGATTAAAATAGCATGTACAGTCTATTTATTATTAATTTTTCTTTTAGGAGTTGAAACTTGTTTGAAAGTCTTAACATTGATCTTATTGGAAAATAAACTTGTGCTACAGTCCCGTGATTATAATGCGTTATCCATGTCGGTTATGGCATTTGTGACAATGATTTATCCCTTGGAATATATGTTTCCTGTAATTCCTTTGCTTCCAACTTGCATGAGTTGTGCTGAACAACTTTTACTTGCACCAACACCATTCGTTATAGGAATACCCGCAAGCTTTTTGTTGCTCAAGAAAAATTTCCGGTATAAATGAACTGCAATACAGTTTCTAGGAAAGTTATTTTGTGTATTTGTTTCGGTCTTAGCTTAAATTTATTTCATTTTTAGGCTACCTGATGATATTTGGCTCATAGATTTGGATTCGAATAAGCTGACACCACCGACAGGCAATGATCAAGAATTACCAAATTTACCAGAACCTGAGGGTACTATATTAAAAAATCATCTGAAACAGGTAATGGAAATCCTCATAGCAGCAAATTTAACAGTGTATGCAAATTAATTCAATTTAAGAGCTATGTTTGAATGTTTGCATTTTATTTTATTTTCTTCTTGATGTTATTTAACAATTGGAACATATCTATGTAATTGCACCAGGTAAGGAAATGGTTAAACATCAACAGTGTTTGTTTTATTAAGAGTTGAGGCTAAGTAAAAAATAAAAAAATGGATGAAAATTCTATTTCAATAATATTTAATTGATGAATGTATGGATCGAAATCTATTCATTTTTATTTTGGTTGACTTTTATTTTAGCACCTCTTCTTCTTTGCTATGATGCAACACTTATGACTTCTTGTAATTCTATTTTTTCTTTTAAATCAAGGCAATGCAACTAATGGACCAGGTTGGATCTACTGTAATTATATTCTTTATTTGTTTTCTAAATAGTAATATATTACAGAATATATTAATAATATAAACATTTTAAAACAGAATTCATAGTTAAACATGAAATCTTAAACGAATATCAATTAGTAGATATAAATTTAAATACATACAAAACATAATTCATAGTTGATTGCTACTTTGCATGTTCTTTAAAAAACTGTGCATGTTTATTTTCTATAATATTTATTTTAATAAAGAAGTTGTAATATTATAATTTATAAAATAAAATTTTAATTATTATGTAATTCTAATATTCATAAAATTTTCAAATAAAGTTCTCATTATTATTTACTTACATATTTAGATTATGTACATACATATATATGTAAGTAGATTTTTTTTTTAAATAGCGTATAAATTAAATTAAAAAAAAACTAAACAACAATATTTTGTGTACATTGAAATTGATTAGATAAAACAAAAATAATATTGTATATAGTACGATATTTTGTACATGCTATAGAATGTTAGAAAAATATTTTTAGTAATTAAAGGAATAATTTCCACTTTGGATAGTTTTAGCTGTAATAAGAAATATTTCATCATTTTAAATTATTTCAGACTCTCAGTAGCATGTTGACAAGTAACGGAGGAGCTCACGCTAATGCCGGAGCTTCAGCCCTATTACCATCTAGAAGAGACAGTTTAGGTGGAGCAACATTAATGTGGGTTACATTCAGATCGATGACTAATTTGAAACTCAAGTAAAATTACACAACTAATCAACAATATTTTAAAACAGGGTACAAAATTCAAGGCATCACTCACCGGACTCGGCTGGATCGTCACCATCTCATAGATCTCAACTCTCAACACATCTCGAAAATAAGCCAGTAATACCAGTTTCTACAGGAGCGTCACATAGGCAATCGATATCAGGTCCTTCTGGACCTTCAAGCGGAAGATCATCTGCATCGGGAACACCTCAAGGATTTTCTGGCTTCAATCCACTGATTTATGGGAACGATGTGGATTCAGTCGATGTTGCCACAAGAGTAGCAATGGTAACATTTTTATATTCAAGTGACAAAAAACAGTAATTTATTTTATAGTGAACATACATAATAAACAAGAGGGAGATTTTAGGTTCGATTTTTCAACTCTCAAAATCTATTGGCTAACTTTACGGAGCATACCCGGACTCTCCGCCTCTATCCACGTCCGGTTGTTGCGTTTCAAATAAACAGTTTCTTGAGGTCTAGACCTCGTACTACTCACTTTTTGAATACATTTGCAAGAACTCAGGCTGTGGAATTCTTAGCGGAATGGTCACTGACACCGAGTAATGTGGCATTTTTAAGGGTGCATACAAGTGTATTCGATCCACATCAAATTGGAGACAAACCCAAATGGTTTTCCAATACATTAGATCCTATAAGGTTTCCAGTTTGGGACGATGGTAGTTCTTTAAATGGAGCTTTGCGATGTTTACAAAGGCAAGAACACCAACCAACAGGTATATAGACATGAATAATTTATGATAAATTAATTAATTTGATGACAGTTCTTCATACAATTCCAATTTATTGTATAGATGAGAGTGGATCAGATTCAGAAGGAGCTGAAAGCACAAGTTCTTCTTATTCATCATTGAGTGATTTTGTATCTGATCTTGTCTCATCCGATGTATCGCCAAGTAAGTTATATTTAAGAATATTTTAAAGAATTCGTACATAAGTTTTTATTAAACAAGTAACTTATTTTATTGTGTTTTTAAGGCTTTCTTAGTGGAAGTAATCAGCCTCATCATGGTATGGGCGAAGTATACGGAGCAGTAGTTCAATCTTCAGTACCGATGACACTGTCTTCATCTTTAGACCCTAAAACAGTGTACCATCCTCCTTCAAGTTTATTATATCCAGAAGGACAAGTTCCAGCCCGTTCCCCTCATCCTTCTCGATCACCAAGTCCAACACCTTCCAGTTCAGAAAAAAGTGATGCATCAGATGATCAAGGACACGATGTCGAAGAGAATGTTCAAACCCAAAAAGACAACATCGTTCAAACAGAAGTATTTTATTTTAATTTTGTGCAGTTTTTATATAATATAAAATATATATAAGGAGATAATCATTTGTTATACAAAATTTTTCCAGCCGAAAGAGAAAAATGGAAGTTTCGAAAATGAATCAGATTCTAATTCTACCATAACGTCAAAGACGATAGTCAGTGGACAAATATCTCAATCACAAGCATCTCCACCAAAGCACGATAGTGCAAGTGCTAGTACTAGCGATTCAGATTGGCCTTCCACTCCAAGTCATCGAAGCCAACAAAGCAGTCACAGAAGTTCAATGAGAGGAGGAAAACCATCCCCACCTGTAAGTTTTAAATTTATATTTCCTATAAGGTATATCTAGTCTGTTTAGACTATAAAAACTTGAAAAAATTGAGATAAAAACGAAATAAAATATTATATAATATTAATAACCTTTCAATTTTCAATTTAGCAACCAAATGTTGGAAATGCACTTTCAAGGACTGGCTCTTTCGGATCAAACAATCAAGGAGGAATGCTATCAGAAAAAGGTCCATCGTCAGGTGTAGGAGTGACACGACAGGGTTCTCAAGGTTCCCTTTTAGAGCAGTTCACGTCTCAGGCTAAAGTGTTAGTTAATAGACAGGGTAGTCAAGAAGGGATTTTGGCTCATATGGACAAGTTGACTGTACAAGCTAAAAAAGCAGCAGAAGAAGCATCTAAAAGCGTACAAGTGGCATCAAAAAGCGCATTAGAAGCTAGCAAAAACGCAGCAGGAGTTAGTAAAAATACTTTTGAGGACTTGACTTATGTTGGAAAAACCACTTTTGACGATTTAACAAAAAGTGCTAAAGAGGCAGCAGCTAAAAAAGGGCTATTGAAGGTTAGAATTTTTTACTTTTGCTCATTTATAATTCTTGTAAATATTATTGACTTATTAATTTTATAAATAGACCGATTCCTGGAGCAGTAGTGGAAGTCCACCGGGGAGTCGACGAGATTCTTCACAAACGACTGTTCAAACAACTAACCTCATTACAACGACTCACCGAGATTTCTTTTCAAATATAAGCTCAGACTTAAATGGTATTGCAGCATCCACTTCAAGTATATTCAGTGATCTTTTTGGAGGAAAAGGTAAATATAATATTTGATTTAAAGTAAGGCAAACAGATCTATTCCTGGATTACTTATTGAATTTATTTTTGTAAGGTAAAAATGCTAAACAAGTACAACAATCCCAACAATCCAAGTCACCATCACAAGCTCAACAGATGGCAGCAAAAGCCAAATCATCAGGAGCTGCTCAATCTTTTGGGCCGTTTCCTCAAGGTACTAAGGGCTTAGTACAAAAATCACCGTTGATTCGACACACGAATGCATCTCAAAGAGATGATCCATATCGAGCACAACACGAGAGAACAAACACTAACACAGAGAATCAAACCTTCCTTAATGATGTTAGTATTATTGTTTAAATCCACTCGTATTTGTGATATTCAATAATTTTTGGTATTTTTATGTATTTTTGTATTATTATAGGTGATAACACAAGTATTGGACGGTGAAGGTGTCGGTTGGTTGAAGTTGAATAGATTGAAAAAATTAATGGAGGATGAATCATATAGAAATTTAGTATTGAGCAAATTAAATAGGACTTTAAATAAGAAAATATCACCCGATGATCACATAGAAGATATTGTGAATAGTTATTTATTTATTACAATAAAAATGAAAATTTCTATATAACATATTCATATTTTTTTTCTGATTAACTTTTAGTGTTTGCCTAAGAATGTATGGAAAGGGATACTCAAAGTGTTATTAGCCGTTGTTCATGGCTTAGAAGTGACATTTGCAAACTTTGGTTTGGGCGGAATGGCTTCGGTCTATCAATTGACTGAAATAGCGCATACCCATTTTTGGACAAAAGAAATTTTGGCAGTCGACGATACTGGAGTGACGAGTGGAGATAATCAGCTGTCAACTATGCAGATTGCACGCGGCTACAGTCCATTCGGCAGTGGAGATAATATCGGCTCTCCGATGAGTCCATCGTCATCACCATCTACGAGGAAAAACTCTCAAGCAGGTATATGCTTGGTTTGAACATAATTTAGAGACAATAATTGTTATTACAGTTTTTGCAAGCTTATTTCACAAACTTATATTTAATAAAACTTACAGAGACACCCAAGTTAAATTTTCCCGATGCCGATATGGAAACTGGCGATACACAGACAACAACAGACATGTTCAAAGACATGTTGAATCAAAAGAGGAATATGCTTTTGAGTAAATTAACATCTTTCGAATCAGAAGTAAGCAATATAAATTATTTATTTAAATTATATTTTCAATTGTTCGATTTTATGTACATTTTAAAATACACATGAATATTAATATGTGTGTATTAAAAAAATAAATTAAGTACTTGAGATTTTAAATATGTAAGAATTAATATATTATTTTGTGATAGGGGAGAGACCATAACAATTGGCCTGGTCTATACTAACCAGTTAGCCACATGGATTTTAAAATAAAATGATGCATTATTGATTGTTATCAGTGACTATGGTTTTGAAAACATAATAAGTATCCAATTCTTTTATTTTAATTTTGTTTATATTTTGCTTTAAAATCCAGATATCTAGTTATTATAGACCAGGTCAGTCTCTCTTCTTTAATATTATAGGTTGAGTCATGTGTGTATTGAAATGTACTCGCGTGTATATGCTTTTGATATGCGTGAGCGTGTGTGATCGAATTAGACACATCACCAAATATTATATATTTGTTTTTTGTGTGTAGATTTAGTGATATTAGATATTTTATAGAATTCGCTTTGCACGCTGATACTATCCAGTTGATAATCTATCTATTAAAGAAATAAATTCTCTATGTCTAATTTGAAATTTATTGAAATTGTTTAATTTTTCAAAATATTTGACTTTTATGAAAAATAAATTATAATAATAGATGATTAAGAATAATATTTAGAATTAAACATACAGTATTTGAAGTGGAATTGAATCATAAATCAAATTAACTTTTACAATAATTTTATACTACATGTAGAGTTCGTTCAGCGAGAGAGCGTCCAATATAACTAGAGGTAGGATAGTCACAGTGCTATTCATTGTTCCACTGTTGTAAATCCTTTGTAAAAAAGGTTCGGCAAACCTTTAACAATGCATTTACAACCTTTGAACAATACGCGGCACCTTCTGGGTCCGGTGACTAAATATAACAATATTGGTCACTACAGGCTGACTATAAAGTATGCTTACGCATATATACATTAATTTTTCAAAGTTTTTCTCGAAAATGAAACAAAAGAACGTTTTAATTTCTAGATTTATTGCATTTTATAAATACAAAATATAAAAAGTATAATAGGAAAATCCAAAAGTTTAAAAATTATTTATAATATTAATAAAGTATTCTGCATCTGATTCATTGAATTCACTGTCTGATGATTCGAAGTTCGAGAAATCTGATCCATCGTTGACAGTAAAATGCAACGAATCGTTGTCAATCATTTTGTTTATTATGTGGTCATTTTCAATATATCGGTCTTCAATTTTTTATGTGTGGTTAAAAACATTTTTCCACTCGTTTTTAATTACAGAATTTTTTTCTAGAACAATCTTTTTAACGCTATCCATGGTCATGTCAACGTTTCTCGAAGCCACATATCCCTAAGTTTGATTGAATTTGGATTGAATTCCGGATAATCTTAGAGCTATGTGGCCGCGCTGTACGAATAGAGTATATAAAAAACTTTTTGTGTTTGCAATTGTGCTCCAATACTGATTTGTATAGTTCTGCTTTTAAGCTTTACAGCTCGAAGTAATTTTTTTTCTGTCAACCACTGTTTCATAATATTTGTTTTAGCATTTGAAGTTGGTACTGGGTCAAAAATCTTGTTGTCATACGCCGAGTTAAAAATCTTATTGATTTAATGGAATAGACCTGTATATTTATATCAAAAGTTTAACTGTGTGCTATAATTATACATAGATATTAAAAAATATATAATTTATATGTCGGGGACTTTGTAAACATCGTGTATGAAAGAGCGAAGGTAGGTCGTTACGAAGCGGTACTAATGATTAAAGCCCGGCCGTTTATTGTTCAAATGTTGTAAATGCATTGTTAAAGGTTTGCCGAACCTTTTTTACAAAGCATTTACAACAATTAAACAATAAACGGCACCCTTCCGGTCCTACCTCTCTAATGATTACTGCATGTATTTACACCTAATTTGGTCGCTCTTTCATTGGACGAACTCTAATAGTAAATTAAAGGACAATTTTCTCAAAATTGGTTTATCCACTTGATGTACTGAATATACCTATAAGTATAATAAGAAATAAATACATATTTTGATAAAATCTCACACCAAATGATTGATAAGATTTTTTTTGAATCTCCATGTCACTATTTCTTGTGGCTTTTGTTAAATATAGTTGAAGTATAATTTGTATTTACTTTAAAATTTTAAAAATATACCTTCCATACTTAATTTGATGGTCGAACTTGATAAGCATGAGTGACTCAACATTAATTTCTAAATTCCTTATAATACCAGGTTTTTATAAATTCAAATCTAATATGAAATGCTTCTATATATACCTAAGCAATACATAGTGATATAAAGTAAATATTCAACAGATTCAAATCATAAATGTCTAGTATTATAAGATAGCACATTATACATATGGAAATTTAAGTTTTCCATTTGGATATTGGAGTTTATAAGAAAGTATAAGAAATATTTGCTTTGTATTGCTATACAAAATTATGCATGCGTGCATTAGATCCTTGTAGAATGTGTTGTCTAGTGTTGTGTGTTTGTGGGTTAGGGAACACTCCACGGGTCCGAATCCTCTTTGGCTGAGACGGGCTCTATTACCACCAATCACCCAAATGCATTTGCAACGCATCGTGCCTCATTTAGATCCACTGTATCCGATACGGAAGTGCAACAGAGTAACGTGAGTACTCTTTACATCAGTTCTACATATTATACAATACCTATAACTCTTTACCTTTTTGTTTACCAAATGATAAGTCCTATTGTATATTCCATTTTGATGTTCACGATACGGTAGAAAATAGTTTCTCAGTTTGATATAAACAATCCGATGCGGTGCAAACGATCGACAAGCGCCCGACACACTGAACCACAGATTAACGACACGTGTACCTTATGCGTGCGCACTGATTGCACTTACACCAAGCGAAATCTACCCGAAGTCCCGACACACCTACCCTGTATACGTTCTGTGCTCCCGATACTTTAGTTCCGAATTTTGCCTTATTAAACTCGCCAGAAAGATCCAACTCAATTTTAATAATTGCATCTGTGCACATCGAAAGGTTACTCGTCATCTGATGTGCAATCTATCATTCGTGAAGTCAAGAATTGCGTTTATAGCAGCCATCCAGTTAATCTGTGGTTCAGTCTATCTGGCGCTTGTCGATCGTTTGCACCAAACCCAAACAATCATATCTGGTAATTCAACGTCTGAAACTTTATTCTAAGATTATGAATTTTATACAAAATTTACTATATGTACATACATATGCAATGTTTATGTCAATCGAGAGTGTATTTTATCAAAAAGTTTTTAGCTATGAATATCTATTGTTAATGCTTTTAAGTAATTTAATTATGCAAGTGTGATTTGTATATTTGAAGGAATAATTATGCAATAAATTACATACAAATCTGTCATTTTGGAAACGGAATAAAATTAGATGTAATGTTTTCAGTTTCCAAAAACTGCAAAACAACGAACATCTAGCGTTTGGTCTTCAAAATCTTCGTTGAGCACTGGTTTTCGATATACTGGTGGACACATTGTAAATACTTCGCCAACACCATCTCCTGACAGTGGACGGACGTATATTTTCCAAGGATTATTAGGTATGATTTAAATTCGTTCGTAATTATATTATATTTCTCAAATAATCAGTATCATTTCGAACTATGTATATTTTGTTGTTTAATAGGTAAAGAAAGATCAGCATTATGGGATCAAATGCAGTTTTGGGAGGATGCTTTTCTGGATGCAGTCAGCCAAGAGAGGGATATGATTGGAATGGATCAGGTATGTTTCTTATTACTTGAATAAAAACAGTTTAAAAATTTTCAGCAAAAAAATTTGAATGGCATATAAAAATATAATTTCAGGGACCTGGAGAGATGATGGAGCGATATAAATGCTTAAGTGACACTGAGAGGAAAAGATTGGAACACGAAGAAGATAGATTGTTATCTACTGCTCTATATAATCTCACCGCTTCTTTGGTTATGCTGGGTTGTGAGCCGACTCATATAAGGAATAAAGTTAGACGTTTATTAGCAAAAAGTCACATTGGACTCGTATATAGTCAAGAAGTGAACCAACTACTAGATCAAATAGGGAATTTGGTTAGACAACTTTCACATTTAATCTAATCCTTAAATGGAAACTTTTATTTAATAAAATAATTTTCTTTTCAGCATGGAAATGATATAGATTTGAAACCATTAGGCTCACGATTATTGCACCGACAATCTTTTACAGTACATCAAGGAACCGATGCAACAGGAGAGCTTAGATTTATGGAAGTGAGAGATGATGGTTTGGTGTTGCGTTCTACACAAGGTATTTTCTAGTTATTTTTGTTAGTAAAGTATATTTAAAATAATGCGATTATATGAAACACTGTATTCAGGTTCAATTGTCGAACGATGGTGGTATGAGCGATTGGTTAATATGACATATAGTCCAAAGATAAAAGTTTTATGTTTGTGGAGACGAAATGGTGGACAAACTCAATTGCACAAATACTATACTAGAAAAGTAAGTAATTATTGGTTTTGATCATAGATATAGAATACCATAGATACGCCCTGACGCTCTAAGCCGATTACCCTGTTGGACCATGCACACACAAAAAAAAGTACAGATCATGCACACTCTCTCTCAGTAGCTAGTTAGCTTCTAAGTAGGAAGGTCGATTGACATTTTTCGAAAATGCCAACGTGTTCAGAGAAATTGTGTTACAATTACTCAAGAAAACATAAAAAGGTGGATGGCATCACATATCATAAGTAAAAATTAATATATAATGTCTTCAATTATGGTAGTATTTTAACATATGTATAATGAAATATCGGCGCGATCTATGTACTGATGGAACACAGTGGTCGACAACCTCTGCCACAGGGTCACTAAATGCACGCGTATATCTTGTTGGCACTGAAGGAAATTCAGAAATCCGGATTAAGTTTAAAACTACAAACAATGAACTAAATATTAAAGTGTCAGCTTTAAAATTGATCCTTGTGGAAGTTACTAATGTTTAAATATTGTAATAGTTAATGATGGTTTTATTATAGTAACATACATTTGTAGTTTAATATAGTGTGTATAGCTAAATATTTTTTTCTTAATATGGCTTTATTAGTTTGGCTTACTGTCACGCTGAGTGTCCAATAAAGTTATAAATAAAATAAAACTTCAGTGCATGTACATATGTCTATAAACTGTTTGCTGACCACTGCCGACCACTGCGTTATTTCCTTTTTTTTCACCACTTCCCCACTAGTTAAACCCCCCGCACCCCTCAGTTAGTGGCGGCAAAATCTCCAACGAAATTTGTATGTAATGGCATATCTAGGTTATTCTAAATCTATGGTTTTTACGTTGTTATTTGTTTTTTGATTGGTGAACATATGTATGTATGAGTGTTTTATAATTATGAATGATTTCCAATTTCAGTGCAAAGCATTGTATTACTGTATAAAAGATGCGATGGAAAGGAATGGTGGAGGAGGCGTTGGAGCTGAGCTTGGTGGAGAGTTTCCGATCCAGGATTGCAACACCGGAGAAGGTGGATTGATACAAGTGTGTATGGAAGGTGTCGGATTACTGTTTCAGCACAGCAAGGTATGAATGTTTGTTTTTCATTTTATCAAATACAAATTCCTTCTCATTATTATTAGTGTTTGTGCATTTTATTATTAAGTATTTATTCTTATTGCTTTGTATTTCTCAATTAAATGTTTTGAAATTATTCAATTTTTAAACAACCATAATATAAATCAGTATGATGAAAATTGGTCACATTATGCAAAAAGGAATTCTGTATTAATATATTATATAAAAACATTTTTTTTTGTAAAATGGTATCAATTTTCAATTTTTTTTAAGTATACACGAAAAAATGAAATAAAATGCTGAGTTAAAAAATGGTAAAATATTTTGCTGAATTTAAAATATCATTAAAATATTTTTATTACTAAGCTTATTGCTCTGCAATTGCTTATTATAAAATCTTTTTGGTGAAATGCTTTGGTGATAAATTTTAAATTATAAATACTTCCTGTTGATCAGAGTTATATTTTTTTTATATGTTTATACATTGATTATGTCTAAATAACTGTATATTTTTTGATAGGTTAAAAAAAAGTTAAAATAACAACAATAATAATAATAAAAGCACATAGTGTTATTCACCTGCATCATGTTTTTGAAATTGTAGTTAATTACTATGTTTAATGTTACATATTATATGAACAATTCTTGTTATGAACTAAAAAAAAAATCAAATACAAGAATTTTCTAACACTTTTTGATTTATACAAACAATGAAAAACATATTTTAGTTATTTGGCAATTTTGACACAATAGCTATTCGGTCTAGAAATTTTTTATGCGGAATTTTTGCAACTTTTAGGTGATGAAATTGAAATCTATTATATGATTTATTATGTAATAGACCACTTTCATTCGTGGTTTCAGCTATGATAAGCTATTGTACATCATAATTGTTTACTATAATAAAACAAAAGCCGGACAATGGTGGGTCTTTAAGAACTGATAAAAATAATTCAGAGCTGTATAGGTTGGGATTTTACTGAACAATTCCGTTTGATGCTACATTTTGCTTTGATGGATTTATAGTATGTTCTTCAATAGAGAATACACTGGCAAGTTTGTTGTTTAATAATATGGATTCGTTTCAGTTATGTATGTAATATGCTACTTATCATTTTCAAAAACATTTTTATTATTTAATATATAAATCTGTTTTATTTTGTAACAAACTTGCTGATGTATCTCTAGCATGCGATCGACTATTTTGCAACAAGAAAATGAATAATTGTTCACTAAGTCCCGGCCTTTGTTGGAGATTATTTTAGTAGTTACTTCGATCTTAGATATGTATATGATCGAGGAGTAGGTATCTCTCACGTGGAAAAGGTTCACGTTGTCTTGATTATTCTATGCGTTAGGGCCCCATTAGGGTTAAAAAAGAACGCAAACTACCCTTGCAAGGACCACTCAAAATTTCCCATTCTCGTATTGAACTAAATATAAGTGAAGTATATATATATAAAATATAATGTGTGTATTACACGAAATCATTGTAATGCATCTGTCTTTTTTCTATCTCATTTGTAAGATGATTCTTGAAAATTTATTCCCTGCTCGCATATTGCTCGCCACCTTGTGATCATTTATCTGTTATACCTATATATGAGTTTTCATTTGAGTTTTGATTTTGTCTCCTATATATATCAAAAAACATCATTTTGATCGTAAGTTTGACATTATTTTTTACTTTATACATGGCTTAGTCTGAAATTCCATTTCATATATTTATATATATACATATATATACTAAGATTTGCATATTATTATATATAAATATATATTTTTGACGGTCTCTTTACCGAGAAATGGTTTCTTGGTTTCAATGTTTTGCATGCTGCTATTTGTTGGCCTTCTATATATACATACATATATCCTTCTTTATATCCGCTAAGTATCTACTTAAAACAACCTAAAACCACGAATGATCGATCGGTTAACGTTAAAAATAACGGAAAAAATGAGTTTTCAAAATATATTAAAGGCAAATGAGCTATCGGCTTTTTTTCCGCGGACGATGAGAATAATCATTTATCGTTTTTCTCTATATATCTCTCTCTCTCGAGTTTTTCCATTCACCAAGTTGCGTGTGTGGATGGAAAATCTCCGCCAGTAGCTTAGGAACTTTTGAGATGGTCCTTGGGTGCTGTGTTTGGGACGTAGCCAGCGCCGCCACGAGCAGCTTCATTCGCAGACCGTTGCTATATCTAATGTGTTTTTGTTTTGTTTTGCGTTTGTCTCTGGACTCCCGGCTGTCGACTGTCAGGATTTTGAGGTACAAAGTGATTCACGTTCGTTCTCATGTCTGTCCGCTACACACATTCACTTCATCACGTCGTTAGACTGATCTGTCTTATATATATTTAGCAACTGATTGTATACTAGAGTAGAGGGCTTTCCTGTAGATTTGAGGCTTACAAACCATTTATAATCTTTTAGCATCCTTTTAGTTGTCATTTTCTCGCAAATTAACCCCTCACACAGTTTTTTGTTTGTTTTTATTTTTGATA
The DNA here is from genome assembly GCF_051622035.1 of Arctopsyche grandis. Classification (NCBI taxonomy): domain Eukaryota; kingdom Metazoa; phylum Arthropoda; class Insecta; order Trichoptera; family Hydropsychidae; genus Arctopsyche; species Arctopsyche grandis. The sequence continues at coordinate 11,011,489 of NC_135365.1, read as the reverse complement.
TACATATGTACTTTTAGGGTTGCCAACTGCATTGCTAAACTAAATGATTTGATATTTAATATAATTATACAAGTAGAGAGAATTATCTTTATATAAAAAGGGACTAGAATTTAAGTAACTGTTATATATTATATTATACAGACATACATATATCTACATAAAAAAAACATGCATTAAATTTATGCCACGGACTAATCATTTTCACTTATATCGATACATCTACTATATGTAGATGAATGTCGTTTGTTATGTTTAAACGAATATTTGTTTGCTATGCAAATCTACAGTTTTCAATTTAAAACAAGCAAGTTTGGTAAACAAAGTTTTCTGAAAAGATTCCTTTTTTTATTTTTTTACAACTTTTACTTACCTGAGCAACGCCAAACAATTAAGTTATTTTATATAAAATAAAAATATTAAAAGAATTTATCTTTAAATACTTTTAATTTAGATGTTATAAGATACAATAAGAAGCAAATATATATGTAAAGTTTTAAAGAGTTTGAATTTAATTTCATACAATTTAACTTGATCTTATTTAAAACATAAGATTAAATTTAATTGCAAATTTTATACGAGACTTGATAATGAAATAAATCTTATTTCTTATAATGTAATCCTATATTTATATTCTAATATTTAGATATTTCAATATACATACTTACATATTATTGTGTGTGCTTTATGAAAAATGTGTACATAATAATAATAAATGCTACTTTCTTATATCTATACATACATACATATAAGATATTTTAGATTTAAAAAATTTGTAAAAAAAAATAAAAAAAGTGGATCAGATAAATTATAATTTGAGGATATAAAATATAGAAAAAGTTGGCATCCCTATGTACTTTTATATTTGAAAAAATATGACATTAGCGGTACTGACTTTTATAACACACTGTATAATTTTTTGAATCACTGTTTTTACTCGATGTATATCAATCAAATAAAATACAATATTGAAACCTGAAGCAAAGTGCGGTGAAAGAATGACGCATGCCACTGACCAGTGTTCGGGGATGGAAATATCTCAAGCAAGGATGCTGTTATCATCTCTCTGTGTATCATCCCACCTCTTAACATTGAATACAGATTGTTTAACATCCAGATCTGTTTGACTGGTCTTACATATTATATAATACATTATATTTGGTGTTAGAAGAGCAACATGTCAATGGTTTATTTGGTACTTGTTTAGTTTACTGGTTCAGTTGTTTAGTGCAAGGTTACATTTTTGAAAAATATACATATATAAATAAAACCTAATATATATATATATATAGAGCAGACCATCTCTTAAGTTTCATGGCGCAACTCTGGCTGGGCGGAGTAAGCCGTGGTCTAGCTGGCTGATGACTGTTGCATCTTACGCTGCTCGGTTGTTAACCGATTGTATTTTCTTGTACACTTTTCTTTTATTTTTCATTTCCACTTGCATGTTGCGGTCTTGTTATGCTTAACTGCTTGGCTTACTAAGATAATATAACGTTAGAAAGTTGTAAACAGAGTGGCTGTTGCAAACTGATTTTCACATAGTCACAATCACATTTTACTCGGTGATTATTCGACGGTGCAAAACATATCTGATGTTTTCAATACTTGTCAGTTCAAGAAAATTGTAAAGCTTAGTTCACTCTAGTGGCACAAAGTTATCACTACAGCATGCCGTCTGTTGTTTTTACTTTTTTAAATGGACATATTTGTGATGATTTTTTTAACCGAATCATATATAGTGTTTATAGAAACATCACATTAAACAGCTTACGAACAAGTGAATTCCAAGCATTACACACATTTAGCAAACCGTAGAGTGCAATTTTAGATTATTATGTTTTTTAATGTAAAATTTAAACGTTTGTTTTGCAGTTTTTTGTACGTTTGGATCATATAAGGAAATGCTTTACGCAGAAAGGAGGGATTTTTATTTTGGAAGAATTCAGTAAGAGACTATTATAATTTATTTATTCATAAATTGAATTATAGTGTTATATCTATTAGTATAATTTAATTTAGAATACAAATGTTTGAATACGAATTGACATACATGTGCTTTTACAGATCCCAAGACGAGGCAAGTCATACAGAGAAAATATAAATCATCAATGGTATGTTATTTTAATTATATTTCAAGTGCACGAATGATTCGTATATGTTTCTTTGCATTCCTTTCTCCTTTTCAATCGTTTTAATAAAAGGAATTACATAGTGTGTTTTTAATTCCTTAATTCAAAAGTCAATTTTATATCTAGATTAGTAAAAAATGTGATTTAGTACACGTTATTGTAAAATATTTAATGTTTGGTTTCAATTTATGTATCATCATATATGACTTAAAATATTTTCAGAATTTTATTTTGGTGTGTTGTCATTTTGAATACTTGTTGAAATTATATAATTTTATGTAAATTAGCACTTAAATTGTTTCTGTTTTTTTCTGTTTGTATTTATTTGTTTTATTTTTATTTTATTTTATGTGCTTCGAATGTTGTTTTTTAGGCAAAAGAAATAACAAAGTCCCTGCATCGATGTTTTTCCATAGCAGTTACACACCGCATGAATGATATTTTATGTTCTGAAACTATTTCAATAGATTTATTAGTTTAAAGATTTGAAACACTGAAGATTTATCTGCACCCGATTCCAGCTTTTAAATGCCTGTAATTTGTAAGCATTGACTTGTGTCCGTTACTTTATTTAAATGCTTATGTTCTGCTTTTTGTTTTTATTATTTGAGAGAGTTTAAATGTATGTTAATATGAAACGATGCATTATATACAAATAATAGTAAGAAGAAATATAAAAAAAACTTCGTTTGAACTTCACAGGCCGATCAAATTTGCTATGCGGTGTTGTGCGTATTTTCATACTTAGCTGCCGGACAAGATCAAAAGAAGCAAATCTTACAACAGGCAGCTAGAGGACCCGATCAGCATGACCCTGAAGTGGAAGGACATATTAAGCCATCAGCGACACCAACGAAAATACACCAATCTTCCAAAAGTCATCCAACGGTGCCTAAAAAGATGTCCGGAACTGATCACACGTCCAATGTGAGTGTTAAGCCAGGAGCAGATCCGAATGCAGGACAAGTCGACAAGAACAAAATTTCACATCCCGTTGATTCTGCAACTGCAATTGCTGGAGGACAACCACCTCCTCGTCATCCTCCACCACCTTTAATTCCTCCGAGACAGAACTCTCAAAGCAGCGTGGTCAACCGTCAAATGTCAGGAGTCGATGCTTCGGCTTTGAGACAAAATGTGACCCAGCATACTCCAACGAGGCAAATGAGCCAAGGTACACCGCCTGCGATACCACCTCGACGGCCGTCTTCTTCATCGGCTGTAAGCCGCCACAACACCATGCCGGATTCTCAAGATCTTAGGTACGTTTGAAATATTTGTCAACTACAAATAATTCAAATAGACAGCAAGTTCAATGATCCGACAGAAAGATGTAACATGCATGATAAGAAAAAGTTAATTTTTTTAACAGATCACCTGGTATGCCGTCTCAGTCGAGTCCCATGCCGATACAGCAGCAATCGAGTGGTAGCGTTTTGTCTCAAAGTCCACCTAGAAGGTTAGGACAGCGACAGGGATCCATCTCTGGACCATTTTCAGGGCCGAATCCCTTCGTGACGCCGCAAAGGACTACTGAATTTGTCATACCCCAGCGGCATGGTAGTCAAAGAGGCGGTTCTCTGTCCAGACAGTCTTCCCAGTCTTCAAATGAAATGTCCAGCAGTCCACCGAGGAGGCGCTGACATGGAAGATTATCATTGCCTCTAATTTATGGAGATGATGAAATGGAAGCCTGCGTCGTTCCTTATTGTTTGCCGTGGAAAATGCGTTAAATCTGACATTTAATCTTTATTCTTTTAGTTTCTTTCATGTTAATGTTATATTTGAATAAAAAAAATAGCGTGAACTTGTATGATAAAAAGACTACTATAATCTCATTGCATTATCTAAAATACATAATTTTTTTTCGATATTAATAACATTCTAAGGATTTATGTATTATATTTTAGGGTACATCGAAAACATCGAATTTTGGAATTTGGAAACAGCTTCAGTTGGAAAAGACATTATGTATTGTGGGGAATCCTTAAAAATAATATGAAAGTTATTCTAAAAAAAATATTTGCACTGCAATAAAGTTTGTAAAAATGGCTGGCCCATTAAAGTTTGTGATTTTTGAAGATTGTTTTCAAATTAAACATTGCTTTAGCAGTTTATTACTTTTTTTTTGTATCCACCTCATTATATAAATGGGGTGATTCCACATTGAAAAAACCTCATATTAGATGTTTCTTTACATTGCTATGTGTGAAAAAAAATCTGAAACTTTGTCGCGCGTAACTTAAACACAATTATCGATGATCCTTAAGTGGGCTGTACACCTGAAACCTTAATTTTGTTGCCGTTGCTTTCTTCGATATATATATTGAGTGAATGCGACAATATATATCAATATATATATATATTGAGTGAATGCGCTTCGACCAGATAATACGTATTTCTAATCGACAAAATCGGGGTTTCGTATTTTCCAATTTTCTCCTCCAAAACTGGACCAATTTAAAAAAAATTCATCATCGGTATGAGAAAGATATTTTCTATACAACTGTGTGCGTATTTTTTTTTAAATCGACCGTGAAATAAGCACGTTGGACTCTTTTCGTGGGTGTAAAAAAGAAGCGATTTTATAGATGTTTGGCGGGTCCTAGCTCCTATAAAAAATAACTAATCAAATAAGTAAAAGCACAGATGCATGCCAATGATGAATATCCAAAGCATATTAAAAAATAATTTCTCTAGGGCCATAATTGAGGAAGGGAGAAGTGTAATACGTTTGTATTGACAAGGCGCTGGTGTCCTGCCCTTTTAAACATAGTTTCTCATGCTTACTATTTACAAAATATAATATTATTTTCAAAAAAAATTATATTTTGATCGAAAAAATATATTTTTCGATATTATATATATATATATATATATATATATATATATATATATATATATATATATATATATATGTATATATATATATGTATATATATGTATAATTAATCAGTTTATATGCTTAGGTGAATAAAAATAAGTTCTAAAGTGGTGCTTAGTAAAAAAATCCCGATTTTCACAATCTGTAATGGGTTGGGATTTTCCATGATACAGAACGTGTTTTTCAATTTAAACTGTTCCCAAATTCCAAAATTCGCTGTTTTCGATATACTCCACTGAACATTCATACATAATAACATAACTGTAGTTGTTTAGTATTAAACTGTGGTTAATCTATGGATCTATGTACATATGTATATTAATTGAAACGGACATACTATCGGAAAACTTTAGTACTCTCTTATTAGACAGTAATTAATCTATGGATCTATGTACATATGTATATCAACTTAATCAAATGTTGGAAACAGTAGTTTTTTAGTATAAGACAGTGTTTTAAGAATAATAAAAATGCGTAAAGTATAACCTATATGTATGTATGTATATAGTGATATTGTTTTAGTTTCGTTTATGTTGATGATATATTTTGTTTATAAAAAAAATTAACCATGAACTTGCGCGATAAATAGACTACTACATATAGTCTCAGTGCAATATCTAAAAATACGTTTAAAAATAATATAATACTTTAATATTAATAACAATCTATGGATGGTTGAAATTGTAGATTTTTGAGTATTAGATATTAGTTAATATATGCCTATTGTGTACCTTGTCAATTCCTCACGGAAAATATTCCACCGACATTTCGGCGTGTTACAACTGAGCACGGCGCCATTTGCACAAAAAAGTCATTTCATAAAAAAATTAAAACCAAACAAGAGAATAAAAATTTGTACCCAAAATTAATAAATAAATAAATATTAGAGTATAATAGCAATTATCCAGATTAATGATGGAAAGGTGTCGAACGAATAATCCTATATATTTGTACTGTAGATAAAAACAAAAATTATTAGAAGAACTTACAAAAGACCAATAATTTTTATGAAATCATCAAGTATGAATATTCTTTAAACTTTATATTATGTATATTAAGTATGTATATTCTTTAAAGTTTGAGGTTTAGGTTACTAGAAGTTACCAATTCATTTGCTAGACTATTTCAAAATTTTGCCACTCTTTTTAAATAAAGTTTTTTAATTAAATATTTTTTTGGCGTCTAAGAGTATGACCTCTAAGTTTGAGAGTATGAGATCAGTGTTTTTGTTAAACATAAGGAGGTTTATCGTAAGGCAATTGCCGGGCTGAAACCAGACTGGTACAAGCACAGACATGTAATATCAATAGAAGTGGCTTTAGATGTTCTTTTGTTGTCAAGTGACATTCTGTCCACGGACAGATCTAAATAATTTTAGCATCAGTCGTATTTGACGCTTGGTGGTCGACGTATGTCCGATAAAACGCTCTCTGGGCAAGTGCATCGTTAAAAATTGCACAATACATTAAAAAACACACAATAAACAACATGGGATACATTTTTATAAGTAAATTGATCCGATTGTATTCCGTGAGATGTAGCGTATTTATAGAGACGTACCGCGTAGAATTGACAACAATTTTTTATTCGTAAGGGCCCCTCTATTCTTATTACATCTCTCTGGATACAAGTGACGTTTTTAAAAAAATCTGGTTTAAGTCTTAAATAACATAATAAACCAGCTTTTTTAAAAAAATTCACTTATACCAGTCTGGTTTTTAGCCCGTCAATTGTAGTGGTTGTTTAAAATATTGTAAACTTCGATTAGATCGCCTCTTATTCTTCACGTCTCCGATGTGGATATATTCATTATTTTCAAAATGAAAGTGATTTATGTCCGTAAGAAATTTATGTAATTCTTCTTTGAATCCTTTTAATACGTTTAAAATGACGTCACGCCGAAATGTTTGCGCGATATTGTCCACATAGAAAGGATTGTAACCAATCTATGGATCTATGTAGTACATATATGTATATGTATGTATTATATATGAACTGACTCAGAATAATGAACTGGAAAACTCTACTTTTTTATTATTTTACTGTATATATTATATTAATTGACTCAAACTAATATTGGGAACAGTGAGTAGTTTTTTTAGTATTAGACAGTGATTTCAGAATAATAAAAATCCGTTAAGTGTAATATACATATGTATAGAAAAATTGTTTTAGTTTATTTAATGTTAATGCTATATTTTGTTTATAAAAAAAAATAATAACCATGAACTTGCACGATATAAAGACTACTACAGTCTTATTGCAGTATCTAAAATTACGCTTAAAAATAATATTTAAATATTAATAATAATCTACGGATCTATGTATGTACATATATTAACTGAAACGAAAGAAAATGTGTTGAGAACTGTAGTTTTTTAGTATTAGACCGTAGTTGATCTATGGATCTACATTATGTACAATGTATATGATTAACTCAAAAAAAGTGTTAAGAAATTGTAGTTTTTTTAGTGTTAGACAGTGCTTTAAGTATAATATTTTTTTTTTTTTAGTTTCTTAATTTGATATTCTAATTTGTATGTGTACAAAAAATACAATGAACTTGCTTGATACAAGGACTACTATAGTCTCATTTCTGTATCTAAAAATACGTTTAAAAAATAATATTTCAATATTAATACTGTTACGTAGGGGTGGGTGGAGGATCCAAGTAAAAGGCCAACAGTCGTTTCACAGCATTTATTGATGATTAAGGAGATACACGCACTGGCAGTGCTCAGTCCAGAATGACATGATATCGCCTACGTACCGCCTTATAAGGGGTAGATCTCTCAGGACGTCTAATCTGTTTACCTACTGTATAGTCACGTATTCGGATATGTATTACCACGGTATGAGAAGTGCAATCATTGTTTAGCTTACTTGCACTTAGCCTGTCGCTAATCCTTGAAACCACGTATACCGGTCGCACGGTATGCACTTAGTTAATCCGTTAACAGATATCCGTTAACGGGTAATCCTTGAACGGTCACACAGTCTCTGGGATTCTATTCGCTTAATGCGCGGCGTACGTAACATTGCCTCCCTCTTAGGTCAAATCGTCCCGATTGACCAAAAAATCCTAACTGATCAATCTACAGTAGTTACATTTATCTCCGATATCAGTCGCAGTTACATTTACAATTACAGTCGTTATCTTTACAGTTACAATGGAAACAATGACATTTAAATTCTATTACCGTTACATTAACGTTACCTTTACAATTTAAATTCTGTTACAGTTAGATTAACGTCACTTTTACAATGGAAACAATTACATTAAACTTTCGTTACACTTCAATTTACGTCACCTTTACCATGGAAACAATTACATTAAACTTTCGTTACCCTTCAATTTACGACACCTTTTCAATGGAAACAATTACAGTTACATTTCTAATCCCCTAAAATTAGTCATCCGATGTTCTACATTTGGAAATCATTATTTGTTAGCTCTTCGTTTTCTAACATTTTGGTATCTATTTATATAATAATAATGCAAATGGAAATTGCTCAATACTCCTTTCTTCCAATGTAAGCCGCATTGCTGCTTCTAAGTTTGCGTCTGTTAGCTGGTTTCTAAATTTGTTTTTAATAAAGTGAATTACACTGAATGATCTTTCGCAATATAGGGTAGTGGGAAAAGTATACAATATTAATAAAGCAATTGTTGCCAAATCTTTATATTGGTTTGTTTCATTGTCGACGTTTATTTCTGACCAAAATTTTTGAACCGAAATATTATTAAAATGGTTATTAAGTACTTAATCATGACTAATTTCTAATAATGCATATTTTACGTTAGCCCAGTTAATTAATCTCAATACTATGATTTTAACCCAGTTAATTAATCTCAATACTGTGATTTTAACCCAGTTAATTAATCTCAATACTAAAATGATTTTAATCTATTTTGTAGTACTATGAAATTTTCATTTGTCATCATAATAAAAGGGGAAGATACAAAAGAAACAGTTTTAAAAAAATTCAATTCTTCGAACCTTTTATCAAGTTCCAGATTCAGAGATTTAAGATACTCTATTATTATAAGTTTAAATTTTAATTTTGAAGTTGTGTCTGTCATCTTATCTATCAAATCACTAACAGAAGATAAAATTGAAAAATTGTCATTATAAACTTCTATCACAAGTCTTTTCGCTATATTTTTTAGTTTGTCAATGATGAGCATGGTTTCTATTATTGTTAAGTTACTTTTTTGTAGTTTTGAAAAAATATATAAATTTTTTTTTAAATATTAGTAATATTTACTATTAAGTTGCTGGTGGCCGCAGTAAAATCCACTAGTGGCCGCATGCGGCCACCGTGGCCAGACATGAGAACCAATAATCTACATATATATGCAGTGGCGGCTCGTGGATAAGATATCTGGGGGTGCTGCGGTTGATTAAAAATAAAAAAAAACGTTTATTTGGATTATATTTTACTATTAACATAATATTATCAAAATTAAACACTATATATATTTTATTTCATTATAAAATTGATTCTTCTGTCTTTTTTCCTTGAAAAAAGATCTTATACTCGTATATGTATGTCTTTATTCTATTTATTGATGAAAAACACCGTTCTGGCTCAGAGGTAGTTGAAGTTGTAAGCAGAATTTGAATAAGTTTCGCTATTTCCACACGAACTTTGCATAAATTGATTGCAAAAATAAGTTTTACAATTATTAATAAATCTTTAATACTATGCATTTCTTTCCTTGATTAAAAAACTTCTAATTCAGTTTGAAGTTTTTCTTTATCTAGCATTGGATATGATTCAACGGTTAGTAATAGATCTTTCATTGGCATTTTCATTCAGTACTTTTCAAAATTTTCTTTATGAAATAATTTCACAGCTTTTAATTGATTAGAAAAAGTATATCTTTCTTTTATATCCTTAATAATAACATCGCACATATTTTTGGCTTCTATAATATGTCCGATAATATATGCATCACATATTTTTGGCTTCTATTTTTTCTCGTATTTGTATAATGACATTAGTAAAACTTTTTAAGATTTCTTTAATTGAAAATGCATCGATATTACTAGATTGCATTTGGTTATAAATAATTTCTACATGCGGCATTAACTTGGGAAAAAGTTCTGACTAAAATAAAAAATTGTATTCAGTAAATTGGTAGAATCTGTTATTGTTTTATCAGTATTTTCGGAAGAATATTTAAGTTCTTGAAAACATTGGCTCATCTTCTCTTGATTTTTATACCATCTTAAATACTTAGAGTGACGTGTAGAAGGAAGTGTAGAAAGGTAGAAAGTGTAAGAGGTGTAGAAAGAAAGACAAAAGGTGCAGAAGAAATGAGGAAAAGTGAGGAGCGTGTCGAGCGCACACGAACGCAACAAGAAATGTGTATAGCACTGTTGGGAGTGCAGTACGGACCAAGCTTCTAGCTGCCCCCGCGCCCCTCCTTCGCCCACTCCAGCAATTCCATCGAAAACCGTACTGCACAAAATCATAAACGATGCCTCACTTTCTGATATTAGTACCACGATGTATGATCATTATTGAATGTATCGGTGTGCGGGCGAGCTTAATACACGATTAAATAGTATTGATATGTTCATATAATATACATACATTTACGTATATAATAATATTAAATTTTTCTCAATTTCCTTGGGGGTGCTGCAGTACCGCAGTGCGAATGGACGAGCCGCCACTGTATATATGTACATATATTAGCTGAAACAAAAAAAATGTGTTGAAAACTGTTTTTTTTTTTAGTATTAGACTGTAGTTAATCTATGGATGTACATATGTACATATGTACAAATATATGTATGTATATATTTTGACTAAAAAAAAGTGTTGAAAACTGTAGTTTTGTAGTATTAGTCTATTTAATCTATGGATCTACATATGTATTATACATATATTTAGACAGTGCTTTAAGTATAGTAAAATTGTTTTAGTTTCTGTCACTAACAGAAGATAAAATTGAAAAATTGTCATTTTAAACTTCTGTCACAAGTCTTTTCGCAATATTTTTTAGTTTGTCAATGATGAGCATGGTTTCAATTATTGTTAAGTTACTTTTTTGTAGTTTTGAAAAAATATATTAATTTTTTTTAAATATTAGTAATATTTACTATTAAGTCGCTGGTGGCCGGCATGCGGCCACCGTGGCCAGACATGTGAGCCCAAAAATCTACATATATAATCTACATATATTAAGTACATATATTAACTGAAACGAAAAAAATGTGTTGAAAACTGTAGTTTTTTTAGTATTAGACTGTAGTTAATCTATGGATGTACATATGTACATATGCATATATGTATATATTTTGACTAAAAAAAAAGTGTTGAAAACTGTAGTTTTGTAGTATTAGTCTATTTAATCTATGGATCTACATATGTATTATACATATATTTAAATTAATTGACTCAAAAAAAAGGTGTTGAAAAAGTGTAGTTTTTTTAGTGTTAGACAGTGCTTTAAGTATAATAAAATTGTTTTAGTTTCTGTCATTAACAAAAGATAAAATTGAAAAATTGTCATTTTAAACTTCTGTCACAAGTATTTTCGCTATATTTTTTAGTTTGTCAACGATGAGCATGGTTTCTATTATTGTTTAGTTACTTTTTTGTAGTTTTGAAAACATATATTAAATTTTTTTTAAATATTAGTAATATTTACTATTAAGTCGCTTGTGGCCGGCATGCGGCCACCGTGACCATACATGTGTGCCAAAAATCAACATATATATGTACATATATTAACTGAAACGAAAAAAATGTGTTGAAAACTGTAGTTTTTTTAGTATTAGACTGTAGTTAATCTATGGATGTACATATGTACATATGTATATATGTATATATTTTGACTAAAAAAAAGTGTTGAAAACTGTAGTTTTGTAATATTAGTATATTTAATCTTTGGATCTACATATGTATTATACAAATATTTAAATTAATTGACTCAAAAAAAAAGTGTTGAAAAAGTGTAGAAAAAGTGTAGTTTTTTTAGTGTTAGACAGTGCTTTAAGTATAATAAAATTGTTTTAGTTTCTGTCACTAACAAAAGATAAAATTGAAAAATTGTCATTTTAAACTTCTGTCACAAGTCTTTTCGCTATATTTTTTAGTTTGTCAACGATGAGCATGGTTTCTATTATTGTAAAGTTACTTTTTTGTAGTTTTGAAAACAAATATAAAATTTTTTTTAAATATTAGTAATATTTACTATTAAGTCGCTGGTGGCCGGCATGCGGCCACCTTAGCCAGCCAAGTGAGCCCAAAAATCTACATATATATGTACATATATTAACTGAAACGAAAAAAATGTGTTGAAAACTGTAGTTTTTTTAGTATTAGACTGTAGTTAATCTATGGATGTACATATGTACATATGTGTATATGTATATATTTTGACTAAAAAAAAAGTGTTGAAAACTGTAGTTTTGTAATATTAGTCTATTTAATCTATGGATCTACATATGTATTATACATATATTTAAATTAATTGACTCAAAAAAAAGGTGTTGAAAAAGTGTAGTTTTTTTAGTGTTAGACAGTGCTTTAAGTATAATAAAATTGTTTTAGTTTCTGTCACTAACAAAAGATAAAATTGAAAAATTGTCATTTTAAACTTCTGTCACAAGTCTTTTCGCTATATTTTTTAGTTTGTCAACGATGAGCATGGTTTCTATTATTGTTTAGTTACTTTTTTGTAGTTTTGAAAACATATATTAAATTTTTTTTAAATATTAGTAATATTTACTATTAAGTCGCTTGTGGCCGGCATGCGGCCACCGTGACCATACATGTGTGCCAAAAATCAACATATATATGTACATATATTAACTGAAACGAAAAAAATGTGTTGAAAACTGTAGTTTTTTTAGTATTAGACTGTAGTTAATCTATGGATGTACATATGTACATATGTGTATATGTATATATTTTGACTAAAAAAAAAGTGTTGAAAACTGTAGTTTTGTAATATTAGTCTATTTAATCTATGGATCTACATATGTATTATACATATATTTAAATTAATTGACTCAAAAAAAAGGTGTTGAAAAAGTGTAGTTTTTTTAGTGTTAGACAGTGCTTTAAGTATAATAAAATTGTTTTAGTTTCTGTCACTAACAAAAGATAAAATTGAAAAATTGTCATTTTAAACTTCTGTCACAAGTCTTTTCGCTATATTTTTTAGTTTGTCAACGATGAGCATGGTTTATATTATTGTAAAGTTACTTTTTTGTAGTTTTGAAAACAAATATTAAATTTTTTTAAATATTAGTAATATTTACTATTAAGTCGCTGGTGGCCGGCATGCGGCCACCTTAGCCAGACAAGTGAGGACATAAATCTACATATATATGTACATATATTAACTGAAACGAAAAAAATGTGTTGAAAACTGTAGTTTTTTTAGTATAAGACTGTAGTTAATCTATGGATGTACATATGTACATATGTATATATGTATATATTTTGACTAAAAAAAAGTGTTGAAAACTGTAGTTTTGTAATATTAGTCTATTTAATCTATGGATCTACATATGTATTAAACATATATTTAAATTAATTGACTCAAAAAAAAGGTGTTGAAAAAGTGTAGTTTTTTTAGTGTTAGACAGTGCTTTAAGTATAATAAAATTGTTTTAGTTTCTGTCACTAACAAAAGATAAAATTGAAAAATTGTCATTTTAAACTTCTGTCACAAGTCTTTTCGCTATATTTTTTAGTTTTCAACGATGAGCATGGTTTCTATTATTGTTTAGTTACTTTTTTGTAGTTTTGAAAACATATATTAAATTTTTTTAAAATATTAGTAATATTTACTATTAAGTCGCTGGTGGCCGGCATGCGGCCACCGTGGCCAGACATATGAGCTCAAAAATCTACATATATATGTACATATATTAACTGAAACGAAAAAAATGTGTTGAAAACTGTAGTTTTTTTAGTATTAGACTGTAGTTAATCTATGGATGTACATATGTACATATGTATATATGCATATATTTTGACTAAAAAAAAAAGTGTTGAAAACTGTAGTTTTGTAATATTAGTCTATTTAATCTATGGATATGTATTATACATATATTTTATATATTCTACATATATTCTACATATGTATTATACATATATTTAAATTAATTGACTCAAAAAAAAGGTGTTAAAAAAGTGTAGTTTTTTTAGTGTTAGACAGTGCTTTAAGTATAATAAAATTGTTTTAGTTTCTGTCATTAACAAAAGATAAAATTGAAAAATTGTCATTTTAAACTTCTGTCACAAGTATTTTCGCTATATTTTTTAGTTTGTCAACGGTGAGCATGGTTTCTATTATTGTTTAGTTACTTTTTTGTAGTTTTGAAAACATATATTAAATTTTTTTTAAATATTAGTAATATTTACTATTAAGTCGCTGGTGGCCGGCATGCGGCCACCGTAGCCAGACAAGTGAGGACATAAATCTACATATATATGTACATATATTAACTGAAACGAAAAAAATGTGTTGAAAACTGTAGTTTTTTTAGTATAAGACTGTAGTTAATCTATGGATGTACATATGTACATATGTATATATGTATATATTTTGACTAAAAAAAAGTGTTGAAAACTGTAGTTTTGTAATATTAGTCTATTTAATCTATGGATCTACATATGTATTATACATATATTTAAATTAATTGACTCAAAAAAAAGGTGTTGAAAAAGTGTAGTTTTTATAGTGTTAGACAGTGCTTTAAGTATAATAAAATTGTTTTAGTTTCTGTCACTAACAAAAGATAAAATTGAAAAATTGTCATTTTAAACTTCTGTCACAAGTCTTTTCGCTATATTTTTTAGTTTGTCAACGATGAGCATGGTTTCTATTATTGTAAAGTTACTTTTTTGTAGTTTTGAAAACAAATATTAAATTTTTTTAAATATTAGTAATATATACTATTAAGTCGCTGGTGGCCGGCATGCGGCCACCTTAGCCAGCCAAGTGAGCCCAAAAATCTACATATATATGTACATATATTAACTGAAACGAAAAAAATGTGTTGAAAACTGTAGTTTTTTTAGTATTAGACTGTAGTTAATCTATGGATGTACATATGTACATATGTATATATGCATATATTTTGACTAAAAAAAAAAGTGTTGAAAACTGTAGTTTTGTAATATTAGTCTATTTAATCTATGGATATGTATTATACATATATTTTATATATTCTACATATATTCTACATATGTATTATACATATATTTAAATTAATTGACTCAAAAAAAAGGTGTTGAAAAAGTGTAGTTTTTTTAGTGTTAGACAGTGCTTTAAGTATAATAAAATTGTTTTAGTTTCTGTCATTAACAAAAGATAAAATTGAAAAATTGTCATTTTAAACTTCTGTCACAAGTATTTTCGCTATATTTTTTAGTTTGTCAACGATGAGCATGGTTTCTATTATTGTTTAGTTACTTTTTTGTAGTTTTGAAAACATATATTAAATTTTTTTTAAATATTGGTAATATTTACTATTAAGTCGCTGGTGGCCGGCATACGGCCACCGTAGCCAGACAAGTGAGGACATAAATCTACATATATATGTACATATATTAACTGAAACGAAAAAAATGTGTTGAAAACTGTAGTTTTTTTAGTATAAGACTGTAGTTAATCTATGGATGTACATATGTACATATGTATATATGTATATATTTTGACTAAAAAAAAGTGTTGAAAACTGTAGTTTTGTAATATTAGTCTATTTAATCTATGGATCTACATATGTATTATACATATATTTAAATTAATTGACTCAAAAAAAAGGTGTTGAAAAAGTGTAGTTTTTTTAGTGTTAGACAGTGCTTTAAGTATAATAAAATTGTTTTAGTTTCTGTCACTAACAAAAGATAAAATTGAAAAATTGTCATTTTAAACTTCTGTCACAAGTCTTTTCGCTATATTTTTTAGTTTGTCAACGATGAGCATGGTTTCTATTATTGTAAAGTTACTTTTTTGTAGTTTTGAAAACAAATATTAAATTTTTTTAAATATTAGTAATATATACTATTAAGTCGCTGGTGGCCGGCATGCGGCCACCTTAGCCAGCCAAGTGAGCCCAAAAATCTACATATATATGTACATATATTAACTGAAACGAAAAAAATGTGTTGAAAACTGTAGTTTTTTTAGTATTAGACTGTAGTTAATCTATGGATGTACATATGTACATATGTATATATGCATATATTTTGACTAAAAAAAAAAGTGTTGAAAACTGTAGTTTTGTAATATTAGTCTATTTAATCTATGGATATGTATTATACATATATTTTATATATTCTACATATATTCTACATATGTATTATACATATATTTAAATTAATTGACTCAAAAAAAAGGTGTTGAAAAAGTGTAGTTTTTTTAGTGTTAGACAGTGCTTTAAGTATAATAAAATTGTTTTAGTTTCTGTCATTAACAAAAGATAAAATTGAAAAATTGTCATTTTAAACTTCTGTCACAAGTATTTTCGCTATATTTTTTAGTTTGTCAACGATGAGCATGGTTTCTATTATTGTTTAGTTACTTTTTTGTAGTTTTGAAAACATATATTAAATTTTTTTTAAATATTGGTAATATTTACTATTAAGTCGCTGGTGGCCGGCATACGGCCACCGTAGCCAGACAAGTGAGGACATAAATCTACATATATATGTACATATATTAACTGAAACGAAAAAAATGTGTTGAAAACTGTAGTTTTTTTAGTATAAGACTGTAGTTAATCTATGGATGTACATATGTACATATGTATATATGTATATATTTTGACTAAAAAAAAGTGTTGAAAACTGTAGTTTTGTAATATTAGTCTATTTAATCTATGGATCTACATATGTATTATACATATATTTAAATTAATTGACTCAAAAAAAAAGTGTTGAAAAAGTGTAGTTTTTATAGTGTTAGACAGTGCTTTAAGTATAATAAAATTGTTTTAGTTTCTGTCACTAACAAAAGATAAAATTGAAAAATTGTCATTTTAAACTTCTGTCACAAGTCTTTTCGCTATATTTTTTAGTTTTCAACGATGAGCATGGTTTCTATTATTGTTTAGTTACTTTTTTGTAGTTTTGAAAACATATTAAATTTTTTTTAAATATTAGTAATATTTACTATTAAGTCGCTGGTGGCCGGCATGCGGCCACCGTGGCCAGACATGTGAGCTCAAAAATCTACATATATATGTACATATATTAACTGAATGGAAAAAAATGTGTTGAAAACTGTAGTTTTCTTAGTATTAGACTGTAGTTAATCTATGGATGTACATATGTACATATGTGTATATGTATATATTTTGACTAAAAAAAAAAGTGTTGAAAACTGTAGTTTTGTAGTATTAGTCTATTTAATCTATGGATCTACATATGTATTATTCATATATTTAGACAGTACTTTAAGTATAATAAAATTGTTTTAGTTTCTGTCAGTAACAGAAGATAAAATTTAAAAATTGTCATTTTAAACTTCTGTCACAAGTCTTTTCGCTATATTTTTTAGTTTGTCAATGATGAGCATGGTTTCTATTATTGTTAAGTTACTTTTTTGTAGTTTTGAAAACAAATATTAAATTTTTTTTAAATATTAGTAATATTTACTATTAAGTCGCTGGTGGCCGGCATGCGGCCACCGTGGCCAGACATGTGAGCTCAAAAATCTACATATATATGTACATATATTAACTGAAACGAAAAAAATGTGTTGAAAACTGTAGTTTTTTTAGTATTAGACTGTAGTTAATCTATGGATGTACATATGTACATATGTATATATGTATATATTTTGACTAAAAAAAAGTGTTGAAAACTGTAGTTTTGTAATATTAGTCTATTTAATCTATGGATCTACATATGTATTATACATATATTTAAATTAATTGACTCAAAAAAAAAGTGTTGAAAAAGTGTAGTTTTTATAGTGTTAGACAGTGCTTTAAGTATAATAAAATTGTTTTAGTTTCTGTCACTAACAAAAGATAAAATTGAAAAATTGTCATTTTAAACTTCTGTCACAAGTCTTTTCGCTATATTTTTTAGTTTTCAACGATGAGCATGGTTTCTATTATTGTTTAGTTACTTTTTTGTAGTTTTGAAAACATATTAAATTTTTTTTAAATATTAGTAATATTTACTATTAAGTCGCTGGTGGCCGGCATGCGGCCACCGTGGCCAGACATGTGAGCTCAAAAATCTACATATATATGTACATATATTAACTGAATGGAAAAAAATGTGTTGAAAACTGTAGTTTTCTTAGTATTAGACTGTAGTTAATCTATGGATGTACATATGTACATATGTGTATATGTATATATTTTGACTAAAAAAAAAAGTGTTGAAAACTGTAGTTTTGTAGTATTAGTCTATTTAATCTATGGATCTACATATGTATTATTCATATATTTAGACAGTACTTTAAGTATAATAAAATTGTTTTAGTTTCTGTCAGTAACAGAAGATAAAATTTAAAAATTGTCATTTTAAACTTCTGTCACAAGTCTTTTCGCTATATTTTTTAGTTTGTCAATGATGAGCATGGTTTCTATTATTGTTAAGTTACTTTTTTGTAGTTTTGAAAACAAATATTAAATTTTTTTTAAATATTAGTAATATTTACTATTAAGTCGCTGGTGGCCGGCATGCGGCCACCGTGGCCAGACATGTGAGCTCAAAAATCTACATATATATGTACATATATTAACTGAAACGAAAAAAATGTGTTGAAAACTGTAGTTTTTTTAGTATTAGACTGTAGTTAATCTATGGATGTACATATGTACATATGTATATATGCATATATTTTGACTAAAAAAAAAAGTGTTGAAAACTGTAGTTTTGTAATATTAGTCTATTTAATCTATGGATCTACATATGTATTATACATATATTTAAATTAATTGACTCAAAAAAAAGGTGTTGAAAAAGTGTAGTTTTTTTAGTGCTAGACAGTGCTTTAAGTATAATAAAATTGTTTTAGTTTCTGTCACTAACAAAAGATAAAATTGAAAATTGTCATTTTAAACTTCTGTCACAAGTCTTTTCGCTATATTTTTTATTTTTCAACGATGAGCATGGTTTCTATTATTGTTTAGTTACTTTTTTGTAGTTTTGAAAACATATATTAAATTTTTTTTAAATATTAGTAATATTTACTATTAAGTCGCTGGTGGCCGGCATGCGGCCACCGTAGCCAGACAAGTGAGCTCAGAAATCTATATATATATGTACATATATTAACTGAAAGGAAAAAAATGTGTTGAAAACTGTAGTTTTTTTAGTATTAGACTGTAGTTAATCTATGGATGTACATATGTACATATGTGTATATGTATATATTTTGACTAAAAAAAAAAGTGTTGAAAACTGTAGTTTTGTAGTATTAGTCTATTTAATCTATGGATCTACATATGTATTATTCATATATTTAGACAGTACTTTAAGTATAATAAAATTGTTTTAGTTTCTGTCAGTAACAGAAGATAAAATTTAAAAATTGTCATTTTAAACTTCTGTCACAAGTCTTTTCGCTATATTTTTTATTTTTCAACGATGAGCATGGTTTCTATTATTGTTTAGTTACTTTTTTGTAGTTTTGAAAACATATATTAAATTTTTTTTAAATATTAGTAATATTTACTATCAAGTCGCTGGTGGCCGGCATGCGGCCACCGTAGCCAGACAAGTGAGCTCAGAAATCTATATATATATGTACATATATTAACTGAAAGGAAAAAAATGTGTTGAAAACTGTAGTTTTTTTAGTATTAGACTGTAGTTAATCTATGGATGTACATATGTACATATGTGTATATGTATATATTTTGACTAAAAAAAAAAGTGTTGAAAACTGTAGTTTTGTAGTATTAGTCTATTTAATCTATGGATCTACATATGTATTATTCATATATTTAGACAGTACTTTAAGTATAATAAAATTGTTTTAGTTTCTGTCAGTAACAGAAGATAAAATTTAAAAATTGTCATTTTAAACTTCTGTCACAAGTCTTTTCGCTATATTTTTTAGTTTGTCAATGATGAGCATGGTTTCTATTATTGTTAAGTTACTTTTTTGTAGTTTTGAAAACAAATATTAAATTTTTTTTAAATATTAGTAATATTTACTATTAAGTCGCTGGTGGCCGGCATGCGGCCACCGTGGCCAGACATGTGAGCTCAAAAATCTACATATATATGTACATATATTAACTGAAAGGAAAAAAATGTGTTGAAAACTGTAGTTTTTTTAGTATTAGACTGTAGTTAATCTATGGATGTACATATGTACATATGTGTATATGTATATATTTTGACTAAAAAAAAAAGTGTTGAAAACTGTAGTTTTGTAGTATTAGTCTATTTAATCTATGGATCTACATATGTATTATTCATATATTTAGACAGTACTTTAAGTATAATAAAATTGTTTTAGTTTCTGTCAGTAACAGAAGATAAAATTTAAAAATTGTCATTTTAAACTTCTGTCACAAGTCTTTTCGCTATATTTTTTAGTTTGTCAATGATGAGCATGGTTTCTATTATTGTTAAGTTACTTTTTTGTAGTTTTGAAAACAAATATTAAATTTTTTTTAAATATTAGTAATATTTACTATTAAGTCGCTGGTGGCCGGCATGCGGCCACCGTGGCCAGACATGTGAGCTCAAAAATCTACATATATATGTACATATATTAACTGAAACGAAAAAAATGTGTTGAAAATTGTAGTTTTTTTAGTATTAGACTGTAGTTAATCTATGGATGTACATATGTACATATTTATATATGCATATATTTTGACTAAAAAAAAAAGTGTTGAAAACTGTAGTTTTGTAGTATTAGTCTATTTAATCTATGGATCTACATATGTATTATACATATATTTAGATTAATTGACTCAAAAAAAAGTGTTGAAAAACTGTAGTTTTTTTAGTGTTTTAAATATAATAAAATTGTTTTAGTTTCTGTCATGTTAACGTTTTATTTTATGTGTACAAAAAAAAAAATCGATGCGGTGCAAACGATCGACAAGCGCCAGACAGACTGAACCACAGATTAACGACACGTGTACCTTATGCGTGCGCACTGCTCGCACTTACACTAAGTGAAATCTACCCGAAGTCCCAACATATCTACCCCGTATACGTTCTGTGCTTCCGATACTTTAGTTCCGAATTTTGCCTTATTAAACTCGCCAGAAAGATCCAACTCAATATTACCATTTTAATAATTGCATCTGTGCACATCGAAAGTTACTCGTCATTTGATGTGCAATTTTTCATTCGTGAAGTCGATAATTGCGTTTATCTGTGGTTCAGTCTGTCGGGCGCTTGTCGATCGTTTGCACCAAACCCAAAAAAATACCATGAACTTGCTTGATAAAACTACTACAGATTCATTGCAGTATCTAAAAATACTTTTAAATAATAATATAAATAACAATCTATGGATCTATTTAAATAAACATTTTAACTGAACTGAAAAAAGTTTTGAAAACTGATGTTTTTAATAAAAAGTGCTTGAAGTATAATAAAAGTTGAACAAAAACTACACAAATATTTTAATATTTATTCCATTGAGCATACATTTTTGTTACAAAAAGGTTAGTTTTATTTTAATTTGTCAATAATATGTACGTATTTATTTAAAATTTAATCCTTGATTACTTTTAAATTTGTAATGTTGTTGAATTGACACTTTAAGCACTGTCTATGTTAGTAAAATACATGTTATTCATTAGAGTTTGCTTTTGACAAAACCTGTCGAGTTTGAAAAAAGGCAGATTAACAGTTAGATTTGTGTTCAATTTTGTAAATAAAACACCAATGAATGCTGTTTATTTTGATTAAATATGTAGGTATGTTTATTATTTTGTATATAAACTGTGTATGTTTATCTCTGCTACTTAGTATGTACATATCCTGTTGCTTTTGTAAATTGTAGACTGCAATATGAAAATGAAACAAAAATGTTAGATTGTATCTATTGAACGAAAACATTTCATTTGTTTTGATAGGCTGGTTGGATTGTGGTGAAAATTGTATCAGGTTATTTTTAAAAAAATTACTATCGATGGTAAAATATAAATGTATGTTTACAAAATTATATCGTTATAATTTTGAATTGCATATTTTTGTATTTGTAAATTGAACTGATAATTTTGTACATTATAAATATGTCTATAATATTATAGAATGTACGAGTATTGACTCGCTGTAATTATATAAAATTGCATTCCTTATGATTATTATATCTTTATATATATACATATGTACGTTTGAAATGGACAAAGTGCGAACATCTTCATATTGCAGACAAATATTCTAAAGATTCAATAAATTGTGTGTTGTCTTTGAAATTATTTTGTCTAGTCTTTAAAGTTTTATTGTGAAACACCCGGTCACCACTTTAAAGTGACTCTTCTGTGATCCCCTAGAATTAGGAAATATATTTTTGTGATTCGAATGAATGTCCTCAAATGTAATATGATTTATTTTCATTATAGATGATTTGCGTTCTAACTTGTTATGAGATGTTGCATTTCAATGGAGATTTGGAATCGGAGATTTTCAATGGCATATTCGATACGTTAAAACACAATAACTCTATAAATATGTGTGTATGTGTGTAAATCAAATGAAATTTTTTGCATTTATTAGAGGAACCCCATGCCTTGATGTTGTATATCAATACTTATTATATATTATTAATAGTAATAAATACACCTATTTACTTGAATTAGTTTATACAAATGACATCAATTTCAAACTTGATATACCAGATAATAAATGAATACTCTCAAAAACAAAATAAATGTTGTTCTGAAAAAGCTTCGTTAAAAGATAATAAAGTTAAAAAAAAAGTATTTTTAACTACATATATATATATATATTTATACAATCGTTTCAAAACATTTTGTCTAACAAGTATTATCATTAAATTATATAATGTATATGTAAATGTTGCTTATTGTTTCTGTATAATTTTTCATTAATCTAAAAAAATGTTGTTTTTAATGTAATAATTCAAATAAAATTTGCTTTATTTATATATGTGTTCATTATTCAAAAATAATTTCCTATCATTCTAAATTAATAAAAAAAAATCTCAAACAGGATACATTCAAGTCTTTTTTTTTGAAAAAAAAAGGTGCCGGAACTCACTTAGGGCTAAATCACACAGAGAAGAACGGCGCATTGTGTGCTTGGTTCTCCACTGTGGGGGGAGGAGGGGGGGGGGGTCTCCTATATTTTTTTAAAATATGAGATACACCGTTATCGATCACTGACAAGCTAGGATAAATACTAGGATACAATTTTACAATGGGAAACACTGCAGGGGGTGATTTTGGGACGGTGCGTGCTGGGCGTGCCATGAATCTGTGCAAGGCACCCCACATTTTTACCACCCCACTAAAAAACCATGTGCCACGTTCATCGCTGTGTGTTTTCACCCTTATTGTCAAGTTTTTTTATTAGAATATTCAAATTAAATTATATATTATATATTCTATTGTCAACCTTTTTTTTTTGTTCTCTAACTTTGTAGGTCTATAGTAATTGATAATAGTCAACCCTCTTTTCTGGGAAATAGAAACGCCACCGCCGAATTCTTGTTATTATACTTTAACTACATCATCATCATCATCATTTACAGCCATTCGCCATCCACTGCTGGATGAAGGCCTCTCCAACACGCTTCCACTCGTCTCTGTTTTGCGCAACACTCATCCATCTCATTCTGCACATTTTCCTAATTTCATTCACCCATCTTCCTTGCAGTCTTCCTTTTACTCTTTTGCCTTCTCTCGGGTACCATTCAAGCACTTTTTTTTTGTCCACCTTTCGTCCATCCTCCTAGCTACGTGACCCGCCCATTGCCATTTCAATCTCTTCACTCTATCCACTATGTCCACTACCCTTGTCATATTTCTCACCCACGTGTTCCGCTTTCTGTCTTTCCTCGTTATGCCAAGCATACAGCGTTCCATACTTCTTTGAGTGCATTGGATTTTATTTAGCATCTTGGCGTTCAGTGTCCAAGTTTCACATCCATACGTCATCACTGGCAAAACGCATTGATCAAAGATCCTTTTCTTCAGGCAGAGTGGCATTTTTGATTTAAAAACAGCATTCATCCGTCCAAATGCACTCCATCCTAATTTCATACGTCTCTTTATCTCTTCATTTTTACTACCAAACATGTCAATTATTTGACCTAAATATAAATAATTATTTACTACTTCTACTGGTTTATCATCTAAGGGGATGCTATCAGGCATGCAATATCTATTGAACATTAGTTTAGTCTTATCTACGTTAATTTTTAATCCTACTTTTCTACTTTCCCTGTCCAGCTGTGTTAGTCTGATAAGTAGGTCAGCTGAATCACGAGCTACTAAAACTATATCGTCTGCGACCCGAAGGTGACTCAAAAAGCGACCATTGATGCTTACTCCGGCTGTATCCCAATCCAAGTTCCTGAAAACTCCCTCAAGCACCGCATTGAATAACTTGGGCGAGATTGTATCTCCTTGTCTTACTCCTTTTCCTATGCTAAATCTATCTGTACCTGAAAAATTTTTAACCGAAGCTGTGGCATTCTTATATATTGCAGCTAACAGTCCCACATAGGGTTCCGGCACTCCCTGTGTTTGTAGAGCGTTAAGTACTGCATTATGACTAACTGTATCGAAGGCTTTCTCATAATCGACGAAACCTAGGCACAATGGCCGTTGATATTCGTTGGCGCGCTCGATTAGTTCGCCAACTACTTGGAGGTGGTCCATTGTGCTGAAATTTGCCCTAAACTCTGCCTGCTCTATAGGTTGGTTCTCGTCGAGGATATTCTTCAGCCTTTCTGTAATAACCTTCGTGAAGAGCTTGTAGACCACTGAAAGTAAACTAATGGGTCGGTAGTTCTTGATATCGCTTTTGTCGCCTTTTTTGTGTATTAAAATGATAGTTGCGTTATTCCATCCTTCTGGTATAGCTTGGTTCTGGATGCATTTGCTGAAAAGCCTAGCTAAGATATTAATTAGGGGGGGGGGGCCGCCACATTTTAGTAAGTCAATGGGAATATTATCTTCCCCTGGGGTTTTACCGTTCTTTGCAGTTTTTAGCACGGCCTCTACTTCGCTAGGCAATACTGCAGGAACCCTTTGGCCGTGTGTTGATTCCAGAGCGGGAAATTGACCGTTGTTGTTCTCGTAAAGTTTTGCATAGAACGTATAAACTCTGTCTATGATCTCTTCTCTATTCCTAATTATTACTCCACTCTCTGATCTGATTGCGATCATTTGGTTTTTACCCAAGAAAAGATCTTGTTTGCACTTTTTACTTTAACTACATATGTATGTATATGTATGCAGGGCCATGGAGAGAAAATCCGGGCCCCGGTGCAAATTTGAAAATCCAGGCTACCCCCCCTTGACCCATTTTAGTAAAAAAAATTTCAAAACATGTAAAAAAAGTGTTGTGAGTATTTCAATTAATATCGTTGATAATTAATAAAAATATATTTCATATTAATTTATATACATAAATACAATACAGTGAAACAAGTGAAATTAATTAAAAACAACAATAAACTATAACAATACATTAAATGAATGAACACACGTTAAAAAATAATAAATGCCATACATGAAACCTACCTAACTTTAACTGCTATCGCGAAGACCGAGAACAACATGGAGGGGGAGTTGCCATTTTTATAAAATCCTCAATTAAACATTGTCGCGTAATAACTCCGCCACTAAAAATTTAGAACTAACCGCCATCGAACTAACAATTAACAACACCCGTCACATAGTAGCATCCGCTTACAATCCTCCCCAAAAACGATTATTGGCATCCGATCTTAACAAAATATTTAACATTGGTAGTTCGGTAGTGGTAGCTGGTGACTTTAATGCTAAACATCCGTTATGGAGTTGCGTAAACACTGACCAACAAGGCACAACTCTTTTTAAATACATTCAACTAACAGATACAATCTTACTTCATCCGGATACATACACACACTATCCTACAAATAACTCACAACCATCCACACTAGATCTTGTCCTCGTCAAGAACTGCCCAAAAATATCGACACCAAATGCCCTTCAAACCCTGTCGTCTGATCATCTCCCGATAATCTTCTCAATCGACGGGAAACCCGAGGAAATCATCAAGCATGGTTGGGATTACGGGAGAGCTAACTGGCGAGAATTCAAGTCGTACATAAACGACCAAACTATTCTAACTTCTACCACACTCACAAACAAAACAGAAATCGACAGCTCCATAATACACCTGACGGAATCAATAGCTCGATCCAAACACCTTCACATATCTAAGACACAATACATTGAACACAAACTAGAGATAACTGACTTTGTTGCAAATCTAATTAAAAGTAAAAATAAACTCCGTAAAATTTGGCAAACATCAAAAAATCCAGCATTGAAAACATTAATCAATAAGCTCACATATCAAATTAAAATTAGAATCAAAGAAATCAAAAATGAAGCTTGGTCTAAAAAATTAGAAAAATTGAGCTCAGTTGATGGCTCTCTATGGAAATTAGCTAAAGCGATTCGCAGGACAAAAACTCGATTCCTCCATTAGATGATGCAGGAATCTCAGTGAGGCGTGATTGCGACAAAGCAGAACTATTATCAAAATCCTTCCAAAAACATCACACACTCACACAACATTACAATCACATACCAACGCATAATAAAGTCAACCGGTCCATTAAAATCATCACAAAAACTCCCACTAACAGTACTAAAAATATAAAATTGGTGCATCCGTGTGAAATCCAAAATATAATACGTAATTTAAAAAATAAAAAGGCACCTGGGCGAGATTCAATAGATAACATCATAATCAAACAACTTCCATTTAAAGCTTTAGTCTCACTATGTAAAATATTCAACGCATGTTTACTCACCGGGTATTTCCCAGAATACTGGAAAACAGCCAACGTAATTCCCATACTTAAGCCCGATAAAAGCTCAAAAAACCCGGCCAATTATCGACCCATTAGCTTACTATGCACGCTTTCAAAAATTCTGGAAAAAATAATCTACACTCGTTTACTTAAAGTCGTAAATAAGAAATTAATAAATGAACAATTTGGATTTCGCACTGGACATTCCACGACCCAACAACTAACAAGACTAACTGAACACGTGACGAAGAACTTTAATATGAAGAGAAGTACCGGAATGGTATGTCTCGACATAGAAAAGGCCTTCGACACGGTTTGGCACGATGGACTCATTCATAAGCTCCTTATTAACAAAATACCAAACTACCTAATTCTCATCATCAAATCGTACTTAAATCGTAGAAAGCTAGTGGTTAGCGTAAATAATGAATTATCGTCTCCAAAAATAATCGCAGCTGGTGTTCCGCAGGGGAGCTTGCTTGGCCCACTCTTGTTCTCCATATATATAAATGACATACCTATTCCAAAAAACTGTCACATAGCCCTATATGCAGATGATACAGCTTGCTTCACAAGTAGCAAAAAACCAGACACTATTCTTAAAAATCTTGAATTTGCAATTAAAGCAATGACTGAACACTTCACTAAGTGGAAAATTCAAATTAATCAAACCAAAACAGACACCACATTCTTTAGTATTAGAAAACATAAGCCAAGTTCAGATCTGAAAATCCCCTCTGGAGAAAGTCTGAAATGGCAGTCAGTAATAAAATATTTAGGAGTAACGTTTGATAAAAGAATGAGATGGGCACCTCACATTTAGGCAGCGAAATGCAAGGCGATGCGGGGTATATCCTCAATATATCCAATATTTAATCGCCATAGTTCTTTATCAACGCTAAATAAAATAAAATTATATCGCGCGCTCATATTACCATTATTAACCTATGCTTCACCTGTATGGAATAACGCCTCGAATACTAACCTTTCCAAGCTCCAAGTAATACAAAATAAATCCATAAAAATAATTTATAATACACCCATATATACTAACCTGGAAAAACTGCATGCCATATATAATATTCCGTTTGTTACAGACATTACTAACAAACTAACCAGTAGATTCTATGACAGAATCACTAATAACCATACTAACACACTTGTGAAGAGTCTCGGTGATTACAACAAAATGTCTATACCCTTCAGGTATAAACACAGATTACCTAAACACAATCTGCTTTAGGTCATCGACTTTAGAGAGTCTTTAATTAATATTATGTATTAGATGTATTATGAACATTTATAAGGATTGTAAATAGGTTTTTGAGCTCTTTTTCCTATTATGCTTTAGATTAACATTAGAATAATATAATACTGTGATTAATAACCAAATTAAATTAAATTGTAAAATAGAAAATGATCAGTAGATCAGTAGCTATTAAAATAGATATAAGATGTATTGTGAACATAATTTCGTAATAATAAAAAGCATTTAAAAATAAAAAAAAAAACACATAAAATATAAAAAACGGTAAAATATCAACTTATATTAGATATTTATGGAAAAGCTGGAACATAGTAGGTAATAATGTATTGCATTTGGGATGACTTTTTCTGTGAGAGCTTTATAAAATGTCTCTATATATATGTACATGTACATTCTTCAGATTGATACAGATTCATTGTGGGTTAAAATAATCAACATAGAAAACAGTTGAAAAATAAAAATTAATTCGTAAACGACAAATATTATTAATTTAAAAAGTAACTTCGATTTGACATATTCTATGTAAATCCAGTCTACCGTTCGCAAGAATACAGCAATGAATATCGTATTTCCCTAAAGTCGAAAGACAAACGGATACTTTTAACGATTAAAATCAATCATTTATCAGTATATTTCTGTTGAATTATTCTAGGAATAGCACGTGGATCACATTTCCAATTTTAACTTTAAAGTTTCATAGCAAATTTAAAATGTGAAAGATTTTATCTTTTTTATCGATGTAAAAATGCACTAATCTCGTACTTTTAACTGTCCGATTATTACCTGCTTGAATCGGCCAAGGGTTATTTTACTAATTTATTTTGGATATTGTAACGAGGGAACTGACCATTCTGAACACCAAAACTTTTGCTAAAAATGTACATATTATTTGCGGGGGCCCCGGGCCCCCTTTGAAAGCCGGGCCCGGATTATTTGCATACCCTTTTCCCCCCCTCTCGTCGTCCTGATTTGAGAAAGCTTCAAATTATTGAGAGGCAAAGCTATACATTATTTAAAAACAAATGAAGCAACTTAAAAACCTTTCGATTATTGGTATTTAGGGGTATTTGAGTATTTATTGGGACGGGTATTTGGTTAGTGACAATGAAACAAGTTCAATAAGCCTTGTACTTTTGATGAAACTTTTAACGCCTATATCTATTTTAACAGCTACTGATCTACTGACCATTTCATATTATTATTAACCAGCAGCGTGGTCTAGTGGTGAATGTTGAATTATTTCGTACTTGATGTTACGAGTTCAATTCCCCGCTAAGTCTCGTTGTTGGCCAGACCTTGATTTGTCTAGGTCGATCGTTTCTTATCAGAATTTGCCAATTTTTCTGATTTTCATTGAAACGATTCCTGTAAAATTGGCGTTTCCTTCCCAATTTGCTGTTGCGAACCTTTAGTTATTGTTATATCTTAAAATTTTTTTTATAATTTCAATAATTATTTTTTTTTATTTTACTTACTATTTTTCTATTAAATTACTATATATTTTTTTAAAATACTAAACTTTAAAATTATTATTTTTTTTTCGCCATATTGCTCACCATGGTTGTGGTTGTCTCTGTGGTTGTTTATCGAATATAAAATTCGTATTTTTCATGAAAGTTATTCATCGTTATTTATCGTATTAATAGGATTTTTGTAATATATGTATACTGACCATAGATGTCAGATATTTAGATTTACATGTATCTATGTAATAATTATGTGGATCAGGAAGGCGCATTTGGGGTTTACCTGTTAAGCTTTCCTGGTATATTTGTACATATGTATGTGAAAAATATGTATGTAAATAAAATAAAATAAATTATATTATTATAATGTTAATATGTACAGCGTAATAGGAAAAAGAGCTCAAAAACCTATTTACAATTTTTTTAAATGCTCATAATACATCTAATATATAATATTAATTAAAGACACTCTAAAGTCGATGACCTAAAGCAGATTGCACTTAGGTAATCTGTGTTTATATTTGAAGGGTATAGACATTTTGTTGTAATCACTGAGACTCTTCTCAAGTGTGTAATTATGGTTATTAGTGATTCTGTCATAGAATCTACTGGTTAGATTGTTAGTAATGTCTGTAACAAACGGAATATTATTTATGGCATGCAGTTTTTTCAAGTTAGTATATATGGGTGTATTATAAATTATTTTTAGGTATTTATTTTGTATTATTTGATGTTTGGAAAGGTTAGTATTCGAGGCGTTATTCCATACAAGTTAAGCATAGGTTAATAATTAACAAATATAAATGATCAGTTTGATACGTTCGTGTGGAAAAAATCCTGTGGTCACAACATTTTTGACTTGGAAAAAATACCACTTCCGGTTGATTAAATTTGATGATTTTTTTTAATTTTCATTACATTGATACAAGATTTTCTCATGAAAAGGACACATATTTAAAGGGTCGAAAAAAATCGAAAAAGAGTAAACTGCCACTTCTCGTTGACGGGCGCTAAATTAATTTTATACAAATTTGGTATAAACCGGTAATGGTAGAAATTATTTACCGTTTACCGGTAAATGTTATTTGAAAGTAAATTTCAATCACTGGTGGCAGCCCTGTGTGTTGGCAAATGTGTGTTTTCCCGCCTGTCATAAAATAAATTCTTAATGCATCTACGGCAGATTGATGGAAAATGAAGTTGTTGCTATCAGAATCATCAGACCTTATAACTAATACATTTATAATAATCTCAACCTCATTACAATATAATGGATATCGGCCTTTATTATTCCGCACACACAATGTGATTCCAAATCATTCATTATATGGATAATAGTTCGTACATAATTTATATTATAATAGTATGAATAGTACAATAGAACGGACGAATCTTTCGTATTATTGTTTGAACATGTTCGTTATCATCCCCATTGAATACATCAATACTTCCATGCAGATAAATAAGATTAAAGCCTCAGCATTGGACATATTTTTCATGGTTAACTTTGATATGTGGCGCAGTGAAATTTACCCTTAGGTGCAATCCTACCCCTCGGTATAAATATTCATGCATTTTTTTTTTTGCTTTTTTTGGGGTGTGTGTGGCCCCATTTCATCCACGTGTCCCGCATTCCAGGTCAATCCCGCGAGAGTCCCATTTGGCGAGAGGGTGACCGTAAAACCACACCACCTTCATCTTCGAGATCGGACTTGCTAAAAGAAACACGAGAAATAAAAGTCAAAAAGTGAAATAAATGTCGGAAACTCCACGACAGCACACACTGACATGTAGATCAAGATGAGAAATAATATATGGGGATAGTGTGTTTAGGGTGAATTATGGATTTTATTTTGAAGTTTATCGTATGTTTTTTCGATGTCAAATTGTTTGTGATTACAATCATATATATGTATGTATATATATTTTTTTTATTATATATGTATGTACATACATACGTTAATATATATGTATATAATCAGCAGTATGGGTAAATGATAGCGAGTATGTTTAGCACCAAGTGATCAGTGGGTTCGATCCGCTATACTGCTGGTTAGATTTGGGGGTATTTGTGACTCCAAATCGATCGTTTCTTATCAGAGTTTGCCAATTTTATCTGATCATTGTTGAAACGGTTCCTCAAAATTGGCAAAAAATCGTCTTTCCTGTTGTCACAAATCTTCTGTATTTATTGTATGTACAATTTGTAAAAATTATGTACAAATCTAACATC
The DNA here is from genome assembly GCF_051622035.1 of Arctopsyche grandis. NCBI lineage: Eukaryota > Metazoa > Arthropoda > Insecta > Trichoptera > Hydropsychidae > Arctopsyche > Arctopsyche grandis. The sequence continues at coordinate 10,979,537 of NC_135365.1, read as the reverse complement.
CATAGATGTTTCAATATATTAATTAATTAATTGTTATTTCGTGTTCTTCAGCTTCTGGAAATACAGTGATTTATGTAATAATAAAATGCTGCATTGTTTGTAATTAATTGTCCAGGAAGGCGCATTGGGGTCTTCCTGTCAAGGCTTCCTGGTATATATCCATGCAAAAATAAAAATAATATACCAGGAAGAAGGGCTTACAGGTAAACACTAATGCGCCTTCCTGGCTAACTACAAACAATGCAGCATTTTTAATATATATGTACGTCCGAAAAAACACCGAAAAACTCGAAATTAACGAGATTGTGAATTTTAAAATTTTACTGTACATAAATCATACTCAAATAGTGACATAGTAGGTAAGATGGTTTTTTTTGGCAAATTTAATGGAGCCGTTTCAACATGAAATCAGAAAAATTGGCAAACTCTGATAGGAAACGATCAAGTTGGAGTCACAAATATCCAAGTCTGACCAGTAGTATTACAGATAATATACTCAGAATAAATTCTTTTCAATCGAGGTCAACTCACGGGATCGAACCAGGCGCCTCTCGGCGGTAGGCAAAAGACTAACCACCGAACCATGCTGCTGGCTAAATAGATGAATAGTCTTCGGCGCTGGCTGGGTGCTTTTCAAATAAAAATAGACCGCTCCATCAGTATAGCATGGTTGACTAAAGTAATTGACAATAATGAGCCATTGTTTGTGCCAAAAGCATCGTCCCAACGCCGATATTTGATAATGAATATAAGGAAAATTCGGTGCTACTTTAGTATGCGGTCTACCTTTGAATCATAACTGAGACAGTGAGACCGCATATTAAAGTAAAAACGTGAAGGTAGATCGCATACTAAAGTAGCGATGCGGTGCAAACGATCGACAAGCGCCAGACAGACTGAACCACAGATTAACGACACGTGTACCTTATGCGTGCGCACTGCTCGCACTTACATTAAGCGAAATCTACCCAAAGTCCCGACATACCTACCCCGTATACGTTCTGTGCTTCTGATACTTTAGTTCCGAATTTTGCCTTATTAAACTCGCCAGAAAGATCCAACTCAATTTTAATAATTACCATTTTAATAATTGCATCTGTGCACATCGAAAGGTTACTCGTCATCTGATGTGCAATCTGTCATTCGTGAAGTCGAGAATTGCGTTTAAAGCAGCCATCCAGTTAATCTGTGGTTCAGTCTGTCTGGTGCTTGTCGATCGTTTGCACCAAACCCCTAAAGTAGATATGTGAAGGTACATAGACCGCATACTAAAGTAGCATTGAAAATTCTTAAAAAAAAATGAATATTGTCATTGAACTTTAAATGGTGAATGTAAAAATCAATTTTTATGTCGACTGTCAATATTAAAATCATATTGATTACAATAAAATTAAAAATATGTTATAGTTTTGAATAAATGCCCATATTAATAGTATTGTTTCGTTCAAAAATAGCCCCGGACGTTGATTCAAATAAACCCTTTGAAACAAAAGATATTTATTTTCTAGCAATTTTTTACAGAATGTCACTCACACAATGGCTTTTTTTTATTTATATTTTAGGTACGAGTTTTAAATGCGGCTTGCGTTTGGATTGGACAGTGGGTATTCAATGCATATGTCCAGAAGTATACAAACCTACATACATATTTATGTATATTATACAACTGAAGGACAAAGAATAACCGCTCGCCAGTCCCGTTGGAAAACTCCGAAGTTTTCCACAACACATTTTTCAATTTCGACATATAAACATAAACTAACGTATAAAACTGTAGGGGCGTGTTTCCAATTAGAAAGAGTCGGTTCGAAGTTCTTTTTTTCTACTTACTTCTATTTTCCCCCGTGTTGTTCTCTCATTTGGAAGGCTTCGCGCTGTGAATATTTCAGGAGAGGCCTTTGCGGTATACCGGTATATATAGTAGTATGTATTATGTCGGTATCCACGAGTAATTTAATCCGTGGAAATTCCATTTTCAGCTGTCTTTTATTTATAAGGAATTCTCGTTGGATTGATTGCGCCATGAATTTCAGTTCCACCATTGAAAATAGTTATAAAATCTATGTAAAAACACCCCAATCTTTTTGACTCATTATTAAAACATCCACAAAATTTAATCTTAGTGTGAATGAAACTTACTTAGCTTGAATGATTATCTTTCCAGTTTAATATTTAACATTAATTTTTATTACTCAGTTCTTATTTTATATTATGCATACGTCCAACTGTTCACTCCGGTTCGTTCATTAACATGCTAGTTTGTTCATACACGAATTATTGGCCTTAGTTTCAGTGCTAAAAGTAAAAATCTACCTTGAAATAGACTCACCAGGTGTCGCATGAAACTTTTTGCTGCCAAAACTTTTGATATGTCAAAACGCAAAGTATTTAAATGGGAAACCACATTACAAACTTTCTATAATTCCCGTTTCCGTTTATTTTTTAAAATATTGCAACCCGGGGTAAGCTTACATAGGTTCATAGAGGATGAGACAAATGATTGAGAATACCTAATAGTTTGTGCATGAACAAACTAGTTTGTTTGTTGATTTGTTTTTTTTTTGTACATGTTACAGTGATTGTATACTAGCAGTGAAAGTATGCTTTTTTGCGTTTTAGAGACATCATATTCCTAATATTTTTACTTCTGATATTTCTTTTATTATCGTTGTTTCTTCTTCTACCTCCAACAAAGGTTTTTAGATATTTTCTTGATTGTATAGGTATAAATGCTTAATTGTTAAAAAAGGCAAATTTGATGATGTTAGAGTCTAACAATCAGACCAACTTTTGCAGTTTGTCCAAATACTGCTTCATTTGGGGACTATTTGATTTCTGAATAGAATGCTTTATTTTTCATAAATTGGACAGTCCTCAATCTCTTCTCGGTGCTGTTATGATCTAGGATCCAATTTGACAGCATGTTTTCAGTGACTTAATTTGTGCTATATGCTTTCACCGAATAAGTTGGCGAAAGTATACTTCCACTAGATGAAGTGTAATTTATCTGGAAATACAAATTCACTGTAACATACCATACATTAAAACAAACCCGATTGGTTCGTGTATGAATAAACTAATATGTTCATGAACAAATGTAATGTGGGCTTATACTGTTACACATGCATTCATTCGATGTGTTATAGAAGAAGAGCGAAAAATTAATTTGTAAAAGAAATATATAAATTAATCAAAAGTTCAAGGCTTCATCAATAGTAAAACATTACTCACAGAAATAATGCAAATCACTGTACAACAAAAAATCACGATTTTTACTTACCGGAACAGAGACTAATCAGTTTTTACTAAGTTTGACTCATTAAATTCGAATATGGCAATGATTTTTGTTTTTTTTCGTCTATAAGATATAAGTGTATAAAAAAATGCGCAATTTTTACAGACTTTATGGCTTTTACAGTCTTTAACTCAAAATCTAGTATTGCTGTGCCAAAAGTGAGTATCGGAATCAGTAGTCAGATATTTTTTTATATTGGTTGTGATTTTTTATTTATACGTATAATAATTAACTATTTAGTGAATTTCGAAAGTTAAGAATATACTTTTTTCCGCTATATAATGAGCTTATTTCATTAATTTTTCACTTTATCACATTTATAAAGATGATCCGACAATTCATATTTATTTATTTATTTTTATACCGCAGTGGCATTACAAAGTGATCCAATGCGCCATTGTGGCCAAACATATTAGTTACATTCATTTATTTTATTTTACCCCATATATACTTTTTTAAAAATTGTGCAAAGTATTGTAAATATTATACAAAGCAAATAAAAATGCCAGTTAAAATCCACAGAAGCATCTAGGTAAAATTTGCAGCATTTTATACAATTTAGCAACAAATCGGGATGTTGAAAACTCGAAACTAGTGAGAAAATGGGTAAGATTGACAATTTGTTGGAATCGTTTCAATAAAAATCTGATAAATTTGCAAACTTTGATAGGAAACAATCGACCTGGAGTCACAAATCCAAGGTCTGGCCAGCAGCAACCAGTGAGATTTGAACCTGTGAACACTTTGTTCAAAATCATTTTATATTAACCACAAGTCTATGTTGCTTGTTATTAAAAAAAAATTCATAGGGTATTATATTCTAAATATTATATTCTTTGTGGCTGTAATATCTTTTAATTAAACATTCCAAATAAGTTTTTACGACACACTAAAACCTTTATATAACTATTGTGTACGTACCTATGTATATACTTTTATCTAAAAATGGATGAAATCACACAACATATTATACAGATATATAATAAAAAAAGGCGTACGGGTTCACTATTTTATTACAAAATACATGAAATATTTTATCAGGCTCAGTAAGCTGTTGCACGTCCATCATAAATTCTTCCGGTTAGGGACAATAACGATATCTTCACGTCCTGATTCTGGGGTAAGTAGGGTCGGAAGGGCACAAAAGAATCTTATAATATATTGCAATAACGTATACGTATACCCTTATGTATGTATGTACCTATACATAATTTTTATTCCCAAACACAGGCATTCTCGACGGCTCCATCGATTTTCATTCAGGCTTCGACGGCGAACGAAAAGGCTACCCGCGGGTTATTTAAAACATACAAAGGTAATCGTAATCGGCTCGTTTGCTCGGGACCCAATTAAAAGTGTTGCCAGATGCTAGGCAACAAAAAGAAATGTGTAGAGTGAACATTATAAAAGTGTGGCAATATTTTTGTTCTCGGTCGGGGCTGGTTTGGGCGTTTGTCCAAAACGTTTGCCGCAGATAGCTGTATTATCTGTCCTGGGGGCTCCTGCCAGAGCTACTGCACCGCATTCACGTTCGATCTCTATCTGCAATCCGGCAAATGTTTATTGTGTGTACCGTTCATACATACGGGAAAGCTCGCAACGGAGCTTCTCAAATGGTTGCATTATTAAATTTTTCAGTCTGTACACTCGGAGATACTTTGAGACTCGGCGTATGCATGCTTTTGTCTGGTGTCATCACATTCCACTCCGTCCGGGTTATATTTGTTTGAATAATAGATGATTGAAAATTTGAGATACATACGTACACATGTAGTCATATACCGTAGATGCATTATTTATTTATAGTTTTGGACCATTGTGGCATTACAGGAAGAACCTAATGCGCCACAATGGCCTACATTTGATAAAGAATAATTTATCTCCAACGTAATGGCAGACGATACATTAACATATATTGATGACCAAAATGAGCAATATGGCAAAGTATGAAAACGATCGGATAAGAGATAAGAGATATAAAAAATGACTTCTTAAACGAAGACCATGTGAAACGTAAAGGAGGTTAGTAAAAAACGAATGATATGAAATAAGTAAAATACAAAGATAAAACAAGTAAAATATAAAATAAAAAGAAAAAAGCAAAAGCAGAAAAACATGAAAAAATTAAATAAAAAAGTAACAAAAGAAAAATAATACATCAGAAAAAAAATTAACAAAATTGTAAAAATCAAAAATAAAATCCATAAATCCCATTCTTAGTTTCATATTGAACAAAATTAAAATAGTACATAAAAATGTACACAAGGAGAAAGAAAAAGAAAAAGTAAAATAAAATAAAACAAAATATAAATGAAAAATAAAATCAAAGCGAGGCCCGAATGGAAGAGAGTAGATTGAGATTCCCCTCATACATCACATTCAAATTGAAAATAATGATGAGCGTAGCTTACCAGATAAATATGTTAAAATAATATCCAATAATCTACGCTCACCTAGGTGGAAAATATCGTATTCAGGCACAACAGCAACGATTTCATTGAGAAGTCGAATAGCTCTTGGTATAGGTGCCATTCGAAAAAGAACTGTGCGAGTAGGAGGTACAACTATCAAATGATGATGTCTACCACGCACATAGTTATTAGGGACATAAAGTCCCAACTGTTCCAGCAACAACGGGCATGACGTATTACCACGCAGTAGCTGGAGAACGAAACGAATTAACGAGAAGTTTCTCTGAAGTTCAAGATAATTATACCCAAGCATGCCCAAAAGGAAAGGAGTAGGATAGAGATATGGGTAGTACCCATACTCTTGTGTGGTGTGTGTGTGTGTGTGTGTGTGTGTGTGTGTGTGTGTGTGTGTGTGTGTGTGTGTGTGTGTGTGTGTGTGTATGTGTGTGTGTGTGTGTGTGTGTGTGTGTGTCTAACGCTAGCCGAACATAATGAATGAATCGATAAAAAGCCTAAACTTTGTATAAATTCATTCGTCGAGACTTACCGCGGTATCAAACCGGGGAATCCGCAATCGAACACAAATATCCTCTTATAGGTATATCTGAGTTCGGCGAGCTAGCCAACTACGCCATCGTCGAATATTTAAATGAAAAAGATTCAATTGGAAATGAAAAAGGGTCAATTTGGAACGAAAAACCTGAAGTAAGCCAGTGGTCCATAGGCACCATGTATAAACAAATCCCGGTCATTGGCCTCGCAACCTTGTATATAATAAATTATTGAATATTAAAGGCACCAATCACCTAATCTCTACGCTATAGTATCTACATACATATCCATATGAATATATACAATTGAATGTCTGTCTGTCTGTATCGTATATGTAGGCTCCTAAACCACTCAACCGATTACGATGGAACTTTCAGGATTTGTTGTATGTATGTCCGCTTAGCTTAATGTGAAAAAGCCTCTTAATAATAATATTCGTAATTACGATTTTACCGACGCGAAAGCTTGAAGCGCCATTGTGTAGTCAAGGAAATTTGTTCGTTAGTAACCACGTTACCAGTTGGTTTATGACGACACGGCGTTGAAGAGACATTAGTAGAGCTCCAACCAACACTTGAAACGGAAACGGGAATTGCATGCCTTATTCTGGTATTGCAACGCAATAAATAATACTGAACCAATGATCATTCGAAATGTTACCACTTTGACCACGATTTACCTTGAAAAATATTGTGTATGGGTACGTTTGAATTCCGCCGATTTCCCGAATAGAGCAGGCGCCAAAAGTACACACAAGTTGAAAACCACCCGCAATGACACGAACCTGCATCGAACCCAGTCACTCGGATGATTGAATCAGATACAAGCGCATGCTTAGTGCAAACGCACTAATGACGCCACACACCGGTATTGTCTGCATTTAAATAATCATCATCAGATTTTACATCCAGAGGATCTCAGTGCGCTCGGTGTTTTTAGTTTACCGATTGATGGGTGGATAAGGGCGGGCACCGACATCAAGATCAGGAAATTAAACACGTTCTAAGGGGGGTGGGGGTGGGAGCAGGGCAACGAGGGCCGTTTATTATTAATCAGCGGCCGTTGCCAATTAAATTAACGATGACAGAGCGGCGCATGTCCGCACCAGCGGCTTCCCCTCAGCACCCATCAATCGCCCACAAATATCATATTGTGTATCGTGCAACCCAACAATACGCCCTGGCTAATGGACACACCGATGGCGCCAAATTGCGGCCTCGGGTGCTCCGCCCTCCGATGGGGGCTTAAGGGCCCGATTTAGGGCTGCCATGGTCCAAATGAGCATCTGTCTAAAAATTTTCGACATAAACATGTTCGACAAATGGCGACTTTTTTTTGGTTCAGAGACGAGGTATGACTTTTCTTATAGATCTATTTTCTTATATATATATAGAACACGAATATGGTAATAAAAAAATGTTTATTGGCTCGAGATTCGGAGATATACATATGTGTTTTTAAATCGCGCGATTTTTCTATATCTTGGTGTTGTTCGGTCGATGTCTCAAAATCTGTCAATTTCCTGTTTAAAATGAATATTCTATCTATGTATAGTCGGGTATTTTATTTTCCATTTGTAGTATCCATTGCATTGGAGTATCCCCTGGACACATAAACCCCGCCATAGATACAAATTGTTTAAAAATCGTAATAAATAATTAATAATAAAGTAAAGTAATAAATCAGAATTAATTAAGTTTGGTAGAGCATATTGAATTTCAATTTATAAACGATATTTAATTTCAATTTATTGATGTAAATAGAATAAATATCAATTTAAAAGACTTTTAGTCACCAGTTAGCGTTTGCGTTTCGTGGTATCGAAAGTAAATTTTAATAGAAGTATGTATTTTTGTTATATTATTATTATTATATTTTAAATATTTGACCATCCACGATGGAATTTGTAAAATCGATATAAGTATTACACTGTTCGACAAATGACGACTTTTTTTTTGGTTCAGAGACGAGATATGAATTTTCTTATAGATCTATGCCCAGTGAACACGAATCTGGTAATAAAAAATGTTGATTGGCTCGAGATTCGGAGATATGTGTTTTTAAATCGCACGATTTTTCTATATCTTAGTGTTGTTCGGTCGATGTCTCAAAATCTGTCAATTTCCTGTTCAAAATGAATATTTGAATTTATAGTCGGATATTTTATATTTTATTTGTAGTACTTTTCAGCTTTCAAATATCTCTAAGTAGACGTCCAGATCAAATCAAAAGTCAAAAGTATGTATTTTCACTTGGGATTTTTTCCCACTGTTAATAATATTTTATATTGAGTATTTTCTATTGAAACATGTTTATTAGGATAGTGTTAATTGGAAGTGTGCTGAATTTTCATGAACCATTTTTCGTGTCGAACAGTATAATTAGTCAACCTAATGACTTACATACAGCCTTCAGTATTTTGTCAATATAAAAAAATGCATACCATAAGTATTTTGTGAAAGGATTAGATTTACACAATTATCGTATTAAGGGTGGTAATAAGTCAGTAGAACAGAATTTAAAGCTAAGTAAAAATAAGAAAAATATATTATATGAAGGTGTTGTTAATTACAATTAGCTAATCGATGAAATTAGAAAAATTAATAATATTGACTCATTCATAGTAGCCCTAAAACAACACCTTCATATCGACAAATAGTATATTTTATTTTTGTTCTTTATTTGGTAATTATCACATGTATATACATATTTGTGTATGTGTATATATGTATATGTACATATACATGTATATTTTTTATTTTTATTTTTATTTTACATAGATACCAGGAAAGCCTAACAGGTAGACCCCAATGCACCTTCCTAGTCAATTAATTACAAACATTGCAGCATTTTTATTACATACATCGCTGTATTTTGAGAGGCTGAAGAACACAATTAATTAATCCATAAAGACTTCTACAATTTTTTTTACATACTTTACATAAATCAAATTCAGATATTTGTGACAGTGAGTATCGTTTTAATAATGAAAATCAGATAAATTGGAAAACTCTGATAAGAAACGATTGACATGGAGTCACAAATATCCAAGTCGGACCAAATATCAAGTATTAAAAATTAGCACGGGATAGAACCCGGTAGCCTCTCGGTTATGTGATACTGTAGACGGATGCTGCGCATACACATTACGGAACATATTAACATTTTGAGACCCGCTCATTTTTGCATTATAGCTGCATAGTTATCAAGAAATTTGCAGAATATGCAAAAAAAAATTCTGATGACGAAGTAGGCGTATGGTCCGTACGCCAAAAGGCGTGAACGGTTCATAGCGGTTGGCTTAAAAATCACGCCAAAAGGCGTGAATGGGTCTCAAAGTGTTAATGTGCCTACATATGTATATATATAATGTATTGCGTTTACGTGAAGTTTCCAGCTTTAGCAGTGCTGGTATAAACGAACCTTAATGCACAAAGTTATCGTATGTTTTATAAACATTTCTTTACACACCATTCCAGCGAGCAGTTGTCAGCGCGCACCACTTCATCAGCGTGAGACTGATTTTATTTAAAGCTTCCTCAACCATACCAAAGTCTAGCTGAAAAATGTTTGTTTAATTTTACTCAAGCATACCGTTGATTGTAAAGTGCAAGCTTGTGCAGTTGATTATAAACACATTTCTCGTGTAATAAGAACATTAAGTCATTCTGCAAAAAGGAACAATATACTGAAAAATTAAGTCTATAATGAAAAAGTTATACATATTACAAGATTGTTTTGCATTCTATAAAATAAATTTCATGAAGTTGTGATGATTAAAACAATATTAATGTGGGTTGATTAATTTTTGAAGAATTTAGGTCCAAATTTGGGTCCATTTCTTATATTGTATTGGGGCTAATTTCAGTACTTCATCAAAGAAACTCCGAAATTTTGCGTTCTTTTGAGCGTAAATATGGCAACCCTAATCTCACCTCCTCTATTGTCCTACTTCTGGTAGGGGTGTGTAGTCAATCCGGTTCGGTTCTATTGTGTTGCTGATGGTCGTCATTCGTCAACGGTGAAGGAAGAAGTCTTTTTGCGAAGAGATCATCGCCAGATTGAACGTCGTCTTCGTTTCAGTGGAGGGTAATATAGACTGAATTATGCAAACAATACATACGGAGTGCTTAAATTGACTTTTAAATTTATTAGAGTTGTTGAGTGTTCAGTTCAGAAGAGAACAATGAGAATTTCGTCGCAGCCAGTGCAATGCGATTCCTTTCAGGACTCGACTTTTGTTTGACGAATTCGATTTATTTAAATCAATGGGAGAGACATTGTGGAGTTTTTGACAAAATTTGAAAAGTATTTAAATTAAACATCATTATTTGTTCATATATGTACATAAGTTATAAAAAAAATGATAAAATAAAGATTTTCTTTATAAAATGTTCGTTTATGGTGATTTAAATTGATAATATTAATAATAAATTTAATTTAATTGATAATAAAATGATATTACATGCTAGATATTTGGGGGTTAAAGAAGGGAGAGGAGAGCATTTGCTCTCTTTAGATTGGTCCAGACCAGGAACATACATTCATTCCATTTGACGATATACTATGAGTCTTAATCAAATCGATTGGCTGGCCAACTTTTGTTCCTCCCCTGGAAAAAGCTAAAATGAGTTAATGTATAATTTCAAGAATCGTGTATTTATGCAGAAGCTATGTATTTATTATCGATATATTTAAAGGTTTAATCATATTTATAACAGCGAAGTATTAACAAAAGGTTTTTGACCAAAATATAATCTTTTTCATATCTACTTTAATATGGGAAATAAATCTGAGTCCTTATATAAAATAAATCGAAATAGTTTTAAATGTAATGTAAATATAATATAGTAATATTCCATCTTTTTTAATCCATTTATCTAATTATTTCAAGAAGGATTTTCATTTTGAGTATCATTATTTTCTATCAAATCTTAGAGGAGTATTTTATAAAAACATATGTAGTTTTAAAACTATTTTTTGTTTAAATCTATATTTTATGATGATGATGCCATTACGGGTTTTAGCCCTAAGTGACATATATCGTACTAAACTTGAACGTATGTATGTATCTAAATTTGAAATTATATTCAAACAGTAGGTAAGATCGTTGTTCCAATTTGATGAGGAATCGTTTCAATAATGAAATCAGGTAAATTGGTGAACCCTGATAGAAAAGATTGTCTTGGAGTCACAAATATCCAAGTCAGACCAGCAGCATTAGCACGGGATTGAACCCGGTAACCGCTCGGTGCTAAACACAAACGCAACCACCGAGCCATACTGCTGGCTAATCTTATGTTTAATGTACTATTCCGTTTGTTACGGACATTACTAACAAACTAACCAGTAGATTCTATGACAGAATCACTAATAACCATACAAACACACTTGTGAAGAGTCTCGGTGATTACAACAAAATGTCTATACCCTTCAGGTATAACACACAGATTACCTAAACACAATCTGCTTTAGGTCATCGACTTTAGAGAGTCTTTAATTAATATTATGTATTAGATGTATTATGAGCATTTATAAGAATTGTAAATTCGATATAAAAATTGATTTGTACATTCACCATTTAAAGTTCAATGACAATATTCAATTTTTTAAAAAAAATTTCGGTGCTACTTTAGTATGCGGTCTATGTACCTTCACATATCTACTTTAGGGGTTTGGTGCAAACGATCGACAAGCGCCAGACAGACTGAACCACAGATTAACTGATCAGTATCTATTAAAATAGATATAAAATAGATATAATTTCGTAATAATAAAGAAAGTATTTAAAAATCAAAATCAAAAATATTTAATGTACAATATATAATAATTATGTATTTATAATTAATATTTTTTGATCTGCATAGTATAATTGTTGCATTGGAGTGATATGAAAAGACGAGTATGTAAAGACGAGTAGATATGCACGATTGATTATAATTAATATATTAAAAAATAAAAATAATTGTAAATATCTTTTCAGTGTGCTACAGAAAAGTGTGCAGTAGTTCAACAAAATGCACAGAAAAGAACGAATGGAATTAATTTAAAAATTCCACACCGCTAGTGGACTAGAACGAAATTTTGCAATTTCCATGTCAACGCGTTTTATCGCCGCCAGGACGTTACATTGTGCATTTTATAATTGCATTAAAAGCGTACGTGAAGGACCGAACAACGTAATATTATTAATTAATCTACAACTGCTACCACCTCGGAACAAAATTAAGAGCAGTGCCACAAATTAGATTCAATCGAAATTCAGTCTACATTGGAAGCAAAAGTGCACTAAATTCTACTGCGAAGGTTGGCTTGGCACTCGAAACTCGGCTAAAATAAAACAGCAAAACGAGAATGCTCATAATTGAGTACGGGCAGTTTATTACTGAGGGGGGGTGGTGGGAGGACAGAGCCTTCCCAGGAAGGGTTGGAAGGGGTGGGTGAGGGAGGGGTGCACTATGGCCGTTTGCCAAAATGCACCGACGTGCATAATCTGGTGCGGCCATCGGTTAGATAATTCAAACTCGCACCGATATCAACCTGCACTATTATTGCCATGGTTGGTGCCCAAGTATTATGTTATATATGTATGTATGTATGTATGATAGACCAGAGCTTCCGGTTTACGGGGTGTGCCGTAAAAATGCGATAATTCACGGTCGGACGATATCATTGTTGACGATGTTCGCGGAAAATGAACACATTGTATTTTAGAGCGTTGGAAATATGTTATGGCGGACAGTTTGCTTGCCGGATGAGCGATTTGGATCTATCAGCGTTGAAGTTTTTATGTAATCTGTGTGCCTCAATGAAAATTATTTGAATTATAATCGCGATGAGTATATTGTACAGCTATTGTGTGTTTTTTCTCCATGGGAGGGGTTGATAATTTAAATATGTATGTATTTGAAGTGGAAGGTATTACAATTACACTATTCGATAAATGACTGATAACGAAAATTCGTTTATTTTATCGAGGTAAGCCAGTTATCAATAGATTTTTTTTTATTAATCCACAAGAAGAGTCAAAATATGATTTTTCTATGGGAAATTTTATTTAATTCTCATATAAATACAATTTAATATATTATCCCTATTAATTCAATTCAGATTCGTGTAAATACGAGTAAATACTAGTACAAGCTTTTAGCTCACAATTTTACCGATTTAAAATTCAGCACACTTCCAATTAACCCTTTTAAACGAAAACAAATGCATTTTTTTATATTGAAAAAAAAAAATAGTGAAGGCTGTATGTAAGTCACCAGGTTGACTAATTACACTGTTCGACACGAAAAATGGTTCATGGAAATTCAGCACACTTCCAATTAACCCTTTCAAACGAAAAAAAAATAATGTCGCCAGAACACTATCCTAATAAACATGTTTCAATAGAAAATACTCAATATAAAATAGTATTAACAGTGGGAAAAAATCCCAAGTTAAAATACGTACTTTTTTTGATTTTAACTGGACGACTACTTAGAGATATTTGAAAGCTGAAAAATATTAAAAATTAAAGATAAAATACCTGAATATAGATTCCAATATTCATTTTGAACAGGAAATTGACAGATTTTGAGACATCGACCGAACAACACTAAGATATAGAAAAATCGCGCGATTTAAAAACACGTATCTCCGAATCTCGAGCCAATCAACATTTTTTATTACCAGATTCGTGTTCACTGGGCATAGATCTATAAGAAAAGTCATATCTCGTCTCTGAACCATTTTTAGTGTCGAACAGTGTTATTAGATCGAAAGTTAGAATACTTAAGCTAAGAATATTAGGAATAAAAAGCCTGCTGCATATCAATCATTCAAGGAAAGATGCGGCAAAAGTTCAAGTACGAATTAGAGTTCTGGTTTGAATATTGTACTAAATGCAATTGCAATATGCTTTACAGCAGTTTTCTTATATAAGAAGGTAGTCGATAGGTTTATAATCATTCAAAATATTGCAAGCGATATATAAAGTGTTGAAATTTCAATACTGGTACTAACGAAATCGAACCTGTCAATTTTTGGTCTAAATTTTACATTCGGCACTACCGATAGTACAAAATAGAATACCAGTAGTACCGAAATATAATAATTTCAATTGCATGTTGTTAAATTGTTTTGAATTGATTAGAAGAAAAATTGGTATCGGTTATTTTGTATGGATTAGTCAACACTCAATATCCTTTTAGATTTGCTATTTAAAGGAGCCACTATCATAAATTTAAAATCAAATATGAAGTATGCCGAAAATATCATACCTTTACCCGATTGTTTCCGAATATATCTATATATTTTATTTAAGTTTGGACCATTGTGGCATAACATGAATCCTCAATGCGCCGCAATGGGTGAAAATATACTAGAGAAGAGAAAAAAATATAAACAGACAAAAATAAATTTATAAATAATCATGTAAAACAATGGCATTAAAATAATAGTACATAGATAAAGTAAAAATACCAAATAAGCAATACATAGTATGGAATGTCTTGCATCTACAGCCAGAACCAATATATAAGAACCAGCCGTAAATACAAAACTGCGATGCCCAAATTTTATTTTATTTTAAAAATCAATATCACAATGAAAGAGAGAAGATAAACATTCTACTATACAATTATAAAAATAATGATGAGCGCAGTCTACCAGACAGATATGTTGAAAATATCACATTCAGACACAGCAGCAACAATTTAATTGAGAAGTCAGATAGCTCTTGGAATATGAGCCATCCGATAAAGCACTGTGCGGGCATACATACATATGTACATATATAGATTTATAGCTGAAGCCTTGTTGTCTTTTTTCCCTTGACAATTATTTCAATACATACATATGTATATATGCAATGTTTTAAAGTTAAAACCATCCCTTCTACACAAATATTATTTAAAGCAAGGAGCATGCAATAATTTATTTACTTTTTTTTTTACAATAATTTATTTACGCTCAAAGGACTCAAAACATTATTTTGTAATTAATTAAATAAACCAATAACGGTATATACTGATACTACCGTTAACATTTTTCAGTAGTACCGGTAGTAAAAAATGACGGTATTTTGGAATCCTCAGTAATGATATATATTTTAACACGTTGATTTGCTTGCGATGACAATAGAATATAAAAAGTGTACGTGGTAAAATTGTAGGATTTGAAACTAATAGTTCCATTTATATATTTTATGTGATGAATGTCTTAATATGCATAATACACATTTTAACTTCGTTAATCTCTTTTTAGAATATCCAATTTAATTTGATTTTTTTTTGGGTTTTATACTACATACATATACTACAAAAATTCATTGCTGATGTTATACAGGTAAATTCCTTCAGGTAGAACTACATATGTATGTACATTTAATTTGTATTGATGCTCTTGTATCAAACGGATAAATCCGTAATTTTGATTTGTATCCTTTTAAAATTGCATGACTAATAAACAATTTATATAAATGTTGCTTTGAATTTTTACTATTGTAAAATGTATTCATATATAAAGAAAAACAAATGAAACTCATATATATTTAATTATTTTTTTATTTGAAAATTGTATGCAACGTTTGTTTGGTTGGTTACGAAAAAGCCTTAAGTTTCATCAGTGCTTTTGAAATATTTCAAATTTTAATTGTGCTATTCTTGGCAAAGCCCGGTATTTAGAGGTAGGACTATTTTACATTCATACACTTTCTTTATCTCGGTAGTATAATTTGATTTGTGCAGCTTTTGGAAGCGATCCAGTATTCGCCTCTCCAGGCAAATGCTCCGCTGTTTCAACTATCTTTAAATATATTCCACTCACATTTTCAATTTTAGAGGTACTCGAAAGATGTAAAGTTGATTCGTTGCAAAAAGTAAACACAGTCAGTCCACTCGAAAGAGAGTGGCAAAGTCGGCTTTACTAAACGCCTTCAAATTCAGCATCCGTCGCGATGAAGCATTTCAGATTAACACTTAAGGCTTTTGAGGGTATTTGTGAAGGAAAGCATATTGTAATGCTTTTTTCTCTTTTGCGTTCTTTTTGTAATACACTCGGTCGCATAAATTTTCTATTTTCGAGTCGTATTCAGCCCGTTGAGTACGTTCAATTTTTTAAGCAACCTTCACAAGCGCAAAATGCGCGTTTTTTGCCCATCGAAATGAATAATAAAAGGTTTTGTGCTGGTCTTTTCTTTCTTTTTTCGGTGAGTGTGTGTGTTTTTTTTTTTTATTTTTTACTTTTTTCACTTTTACTTCCTTTCTTTATTTGCAAAAACGCAAGCGAAAACCCCCAATGTCTATTCCCGTGGCGGGGTGAAAAATTACATTCTCTCCTTTGTGCGTTTATGATAGACTTATCATCCGAAAGACATCTTAATTGAAATTCGTTTTCGAAAAAAAAAAAATGAAAATCGACGGTGATATCTGATTTGGCTGAACCTCACCGATGGAAAATGTCTCCCGAGGGAAAGCTAGAGAGGGAGCGAATTTCACGAAAAACTTTCATTAACTTATTTATTCAATGGGAAAAATTGAACATATTTACTAGTCATATCAATTTTCTAACGCTTCAGTGATTTTTGAAACGAGTTTGATAAATGAACTCTATTAAACTATTACTTTCAATAATATAAAATTTAAAGTTTGAACACAGTATTTAAAAGCTGTGTTTAAATGTTTCCTCAACAATGAAATCCAACTAAATTTAAAAACAGTACAATAATATACCTTTAACTTGAGTTAAAATATTTGGTAACTATGTATAAATCTGTCGCAAGCAAAAGTAATAAAACTGGGAAGCAAAAGTATTACAGCCATTATTGTTGATAAATATACATACATATGTACATATGTACGAACAGACATACATAGTAGAGATTTTGTGAGTTTAAGTTTTAAGAAATTCGGTTTTCCAGAGATCAGCAACGGTTCTGCAGATATTATAAGTATGTACATATATGTTACAGTTGAAGTGTATCTTCCAGTAGTAATATATTTTGACAAGTTGGAATATATTCTGCCTAACCCACGCGATTTGGTTTACATACATATATGGTGAATTACATTCCAACTCATCAAAATATGTGTATTGTAACTGAAAATATAGTATAATTTGGTACCAGGTTACATGGAGAGGTTAGGTTTTCGTGAAAACATCACTCGACTTGATTAAATTGAGTTGGAAAGTCACATTTTTGTTTTGAACACATTCTTAGAGCTATCGTAATACGGTACTCATTATCTTTATTAGTAATACCTAACAAATATTAAAGTACTATTGAATTCTAAAGCATTCGTAAAAAACATCAGAGCTGTCAGAACTCAACTGTTATATTACAACTGGGGTACATTGCTAAAAGTTTATTTACGCTTGTAGAAATATACATAATTAATTAGTTGAATTGTATTCGAATATGAATGACCTAAAATGTCATGTTGGAATGTATTATAACTGAAAATATACTTGCACTGTAATATATATTACACCATACAATACAATTAACCGGGTGATCCTAATTGTGTCTTCGTAGTATTTCAAGACCGCAAAATATCATTCGATAGCAAACTTTTATATCATAATTCACAGTCATTCACCATCCACTGCTGAATGAAGGCCTCTCCAATATGATTCTATTCGTCTCTGTTTTAAGCAACTCTCATTCATCTCGTATCACACATTTTTCTGATTTCATCCACCCATTTTGCCTGCGGCCTTTTTTGCACTATTTTAGATTCTCTTGGGTATCATTCGAGCACATTTTTCATCTGTTCTTCTAACTAAATGACCTACTCATTGTAATTTAAATCTCTTTACCCTCACCATCTACATACATCAACCACCTTTATCATACTTCTAATACACGTATTCCGTTTTCTATCTCTTCTCGTTATGCCAAAACATACGTACTTAGAGTGTACTGGATTTGAAAGATTCTGACCTTCAATACCCAAGCTTTGCACCAATACGTCATCACTGGCAAAACACTAATCGAAGATCTTTTTCTTCAGGCACGGTGGCATTATAAATAAATTAATAATAAATATAAATAAATTTATATTTACCATGGTGCTATTAAGGGTTGCCCCAATGTGAAACTTATGGCTAAATTTGAACATATACGTATTATATAAATTTGAAATTAAATTCAAATAATGGTGAAAAATGTGATTTGGCGACCAATTTGTTAGGAACCGTTTCAATAATGTTGAACGGATAAATTGGCAAAATCTGAAACTCTAAACCGATTGATTTGGAGTCACATATGTATGTACAAAAATATATGCAAGGTTTCGTCAGCAAAACCGGGTCAAGGCTCGAACCTATGCATTAATATGTTTACCACTGAGCCATGGTCCTGGATATAAATTTGACATTACAATCAGAATATATTTTTTGATGAATTTTAGTTTGGTCAAAGTTATTATAAAGTTGCATATGAGATATCGGGAGATTTGTCTTTCGTAAGGTTACAATATATGTATGTATGTACATTTCGTAGTCGGGAGGCCTACGAGAGCCTTGCTTGCGGGCGAATATTTTAGTGAATGGTCACTTTTACTAGAATTTGTTTTCTCGCCGGAGTATCAGACTTTCCCTTATTGAGTTTTATTTATTTATTAGTTAGCACTTCTGTCGATGAAGTAAATTAATCTGTTGATGAAGTAGAAATTTCGTGCCAAATACGTCGGCATAACAATAACAGCGAGTTAAAAGTGATAAAATGTCGTTCGAAATTTATATTTATTTCGATACGGTTGGTCGTATCGATGGTCGATTTTATTGGCTGAAATACGAGTGAACTCGTAGATTGTGAAATATTCTCGGTTATGGCCGAATGCAGAGCCAACGGGCCGAGCATTAAACTCGTAATTGCCGCCAATCCTCCCCTAGCCGTTGCACCCCACCCACCCTTCCACCCGTCCGACCAAAACACGAGTTTTAATAACCCTCCGACACAACCATTAATGCGTGTTTACAGCGTGTTTGTCTCGTGGTCGCCGAAAGCCCGAAAAATTGCAAAGCGTTGTGCAACAGGCGTCGCAGCACGTGGCCCCACGCTAAATTTGATTTTACAGAAGGCATGAATTAGTTTGATATACATATATGTAAATATGTTTGTATATATGTAATATGTATGTAGGTATTTTGTTGTGCACGTTTAAGATTAAAACGGGTGGAAGATGCTAGCGTAATCCGCAACAGACTCGAGTTTAACCCAGTGTGGGTGATGTAGTTTAGCGAGTTGAGAAAGTGCTTTGAGATTTGCATGTGATTGCTGTGATGCTTTTTTACAACAAAGTGGATTCTATTTTTTTTTTAATTTTGTTAGTGAAAATTCTTCCACTTTGTTATGTACTGTTTAGTATTTTTTGTTGTTGTATGTAGTTACTGTTTATTTATTTAAGTTTAAGTAGGAACATTGTGACATAATAGGATGCTAATGCGCTACAATGGTCGAAAAACTACAGAAAGATGGGAAAAGGTATATATACATATATGTACATACATATCAACGTCATCATTTAAAGTCATTCGTCATCTACTGCTAGATGAAGGCCTCCCCAACACGCTTCCACTCGTCTCTGTTTCGTGCAACTCTCATCCATCTCACCCCACACATTTTTCTAATTTCGTCCACTCATCTTCCCTGCGGTCTTCCTTTTACCGTTTTGCATTCTCTCGGGTACCATTCTAGCACGTCTTTTGTCCCCCTTTCGTCCATTCTTCTAGCCACGTGGTTCGCCCATTGCCATTTCAATCTCTACACTCTATCCACTATATCCACTACTCTTGTCATATGTACTTCTCACCTACGTATTCCGTTTTCTGTCTTTCCTCATTATGCCAAGTATGCAACGTTCCATACTATGTACTTTGAGTGCATTGTGCTTTGTTTCCAAGTTTTACATCTATACGTCATCATTGGCAAAACACATTCTATCATCTATTATTATATACAGACAAGAATACATGTATACAGATTATAAAAATGGATGACAAGGGCTGGTTTTAAATTTATTTTACCTGAACGTACTAATTAAAGCCGGAAACGATTGTAAACGTAGTGAAATATACATATGTGTAACTGGCCCAGTAAATCCATGAAAGCATGATATACATATGTATGTACATATACATATATATTCTTTTTTAATTTAAAAATTCACTAGATTATTAATTATACATATTTTAAAGCAATAAAATCATAATCAATATTAAAAAATCTGATTATTGATTCCAATACTCAGTTTTGGCACAGCAATACTAGATTTTGAGTTAAATACTGCAAAAGCCAAAAATTTGTAAAAATTGCCCATTTTTAAAGCACTCGTATCTCACAAACACGAAGAAACCAACAAAAATCATTGTCATAGTCGAATTCGATGAATTAAACTTAGTAAAGATTGATTATTTTCAGTTGTTCAGCATAATCAATAGAGTCGATTATCTTGCGTAAATATATTTCGTTGTATTGATACAACGCTTTTGTAGAGTCCTTACAACCATAATTAATTGTTTATAGCAAGTATTGTTTGAAAATTGTCAAAGTTAAGTCGTGAATGTGACATTGACGTATGCGCAAGCGCAAGTTTTTGCTCTAATTAGATTTACTATTCTAGCATGCGGCAAATTTCGTTCGCTAATTACACCATCGTTTCGAAAACAATTGTGTCTTTCTATGAAGGGGTGATTGTGTCAATGGAAAGTTTATCCGACGTTCATCCTAAACCAGTGGGGATATGTTTAATTTGTAGTATTTTTGGATGTACATATGCGTGTAGGTATTGTATAAGAGACGGTAGTAAAATACCCTTTGCATTGCATGGGAAAAGTAATAGACGCTTAACCTATTTTAATAAATAAATGCGTACGAAAATACCCGAATTCCAAAACGTTTGTAGGTACCATCAATACAGCGAATGGGTAAACAAAGAATTTCATTTCGATATTTTTATCGGTGGAATTTTTATCATTTAGTGGAGTTTTTATTTTTATATCGAATTTGTTTGTTTGTGCGTGTGTATGTTTTTTTTGTATCGGGATGAAAGTGTGGAATATTGGTCTATTCAATTTTCAAAATGGGGAATAAATATTTACAAGTTGTCCTTATGCGGAGAACTTGTTGTTCGGAGAGGGTGTTATTGTCGACGTTGTATACGTGTTATTGTCGGAAAATTCAGTAGAAAGGAAATGTTGTAATTTTGGCGGAAAACGAATGCACATTACAACTTTTCTTCGTTTGCGGAACGGTCCGTGTGTATTCCTTTTGTTGCAGGATAAAATTTTATTATTATTTGAGATATTTTTAAGAGATTTTTTTATATTTTCATGAGATGAAATATACGTATTATATATTCAATATTTTTTTTTATATGCAAGTATTCTGTACTCTCCGATTTTATTTGTTTGTTTGTGGTGAATGGATTATCATCATTTTAGATCGTATTTTCGCTTGATTTATGACAGTTGTAAAATGTTCATCTAAAAACTTACAAGCAATGTCTTAAATCAAATACAGACACTTCTCACTTAACGACTCTCCAGATTAGTTTTTTCTCACATTTTCCAACTATCATCTCCCTATCTACGACTTCCGCAGTTCTTATTGATGACCTTGAACCACTACCAAATTTAAAATTATTTGATGTAAATTTAAATACTTTTTTTTAATGAATGAACTTTTTTGGTATATCGTTTTTATGATTTTCTTTTATAGTACTTTTATATTATGAAATACATACATGTTGAAGGCATGCGAATTTTAATAAAGTCAAGTTTCAAGTTGGAGCTTCCTTTAGATCTTTTAAATATTCAGAGTAAATAAAAACAATTTAGCTCCATTTAAAAGATATTTCGCCGTTGACAGATTGGAATCGATCATAATGTCCAATGCATTTAAAAACTTTGAAGAAGTCAATGGTTTCAATTACTTAAGTGCCTTGATTTCAATATGCCAATCAGAAATCCGTGGAAGAATACGAGTGGCGAAAACAGCGATGATCAGTCTGACGAAGATATGGAAAAATCGTTTTATAGTGAGAAAAGCGAAAATTTGTCTGGTGCGATCTTTGGTGATCCCCATAGCATGGTATGGAGTTGAGATATGGACGCTAAAAAATAAAGATAGTGACATTTTTGAAATGTGGTGCTGGAGATGCATGCCATGAAAAATGATCTTTTCCTGCTTTGTTCATATTGCCAGGCATAATGTGGAGAGTCTAGAGAAACTGGTAGTCACCGGAGCACTAGAGAGAAAGGAAGCGAGAGGACGGTCTCCTATGGGATGGTCAGATCAAATTAAAGAACTGACGGGATTGTCCATAAAGAATGCTTTCAACTTGGCACAAGATCAGAAGGAGTGGAGACGATCATCCAACGGGTTCCAAATGATATAAATGACGACGATGCCTTGCTTAGCATTGGAAACGAGAAAGATGAAGAAAAAGCTCTATTAATTATTGCTTAACTATTAAAAGTTTTAAATGATTTTGATGCACAGTACAATTATATATGTAAATTGTGTTATATCCTATGTCTACAGTAAGCAGTTAGTAATTACAAAGATTTAAAATACGAGTATAGGATAAAAGTTTTCAGCTGAAAGCTTGCGCAACGACCACGTTTCGCAAACACACGTTCAGAGTCACGTTGCGAGTATGCTCGGAATATGCATTTTTACGAGCTCTCATGTACATATGTACATATAATCCTCGGCGTCAAAGTTGCCCCCGTCACTGCTGAAAAATGTACAAATATTTGCAATTCGGCTCGAACGAAGCAGTGCACGAGTGTGTGACGCTTGTATTATAACTTGTTTGTGGACACGTCGAAAGCACACACCCACGACTCGTCTGTTTACGACCCCTGGTCGTGCATTACGTAAGTGGTTCAACCCGTGGATAGTTACGTGGAGCCGGTGAAGGGTGGCGGATAGGCTTGCGGTGGGGGGTGACTTGGGGGTGGGCTTTTGTCTGAAATATGATCGCTTTTAAGTAGTGTGTGGTCGGTGTGTTGTGCGCGCGCGCTCAATATCGCTAATGACATTTTTGTTTGGTGGGTTTCGTGACGGAGTGCCGTTCGAGTTTAGGTTTTTCGGGTCGGCTGCTTCCATCCGTAATTATTGGAGATTCCATCTTCTCTCCGACGACAAAGAAGACGAAAAAGCACTAATCGATTCTCACTCTGGGAGTCGCCGTCGCGGTCGTCGTAAATATGCGTGGGGGGTGGGTTTTCGAGAGGGAGTTTTTGTACACAAAGATAAACAGGTCGCAGCGAGGCTCGATATTAATCCTGACCCCTACAGACTACGATGGGTGTTTCCTATTAAAAGTGTATATATTTATTTTAAATGTTATGCAGGAAATGGCGTTAGCAATATACTGTTTATTTATCATTTATATATATTTTACATGTGGCTTTTTTATTTCGTGATAAAAATACACAAACACTTTTTAGCTTAGCGCATTCATTTGTGTATACATATACATATGATGCTTTTTACGATGCTAAAAATTTGAGTATATATTTATTGATTTATTTATTTAAGTTTAAATTTGGACCAGTCTGTTTTTTGGAGCAGTTTTAAGTTAGTCTGGTAAAAATATGGAAGTACCGCTATGAAAAGAAAAAAAATCCGTCTGGTGCGACCTCTAGTGTTCCCCATTGCATTGAGTATCCGGACATGTACCCCATGGACACATAGCCCCCGGACACATACCCCCGGCCAAAAACCCCCTGAACATTAGCCCCTCCAAATAACCCCCGCCATGGATAAAAATTGTTTAAAAATAGTAATAAATACTTTATAATTAATAATAAAGTAAAGTAATAAATAATAATATATTTATTTATTTATGTATTTATTCTAAACAGACCATTGTGGCATAGCAGTAATTCCTAAAGTGCCACAATGGTCAAAAAATATAACACAAAAAAAAACAAAATAGCAATCAAACATAAATTAATACATAACGAAAATAATATACTCATCAATTATACATAAAAAAATACATCCATACATAACATAAGAAATAGCATTTAATAATAACAGATAAAGTAAAAATATCAAATAAAAAATATAGCATAAGGAATGCCTTGCACCTACAGCCAGTTTCAATAAATATGTCAGAAACAACTACAAATACAAAACATCCCTGTAAGGCCCAAATGGAAGAGAGTTAATCAAAATATTAAGTGTGGTAGAGCATATTGAATTTCAATTTATATACAATATTTAATTTGAATTTATTGTTGTAAATATAATAAATATCAATTTAAAAGACTTTTAGTCACCAGTTAGCGTTTGCGTTCTGTGGTATTGAAAGTAAATTTTATTAGAACTATGTATATATTATTTTTATATTATTATTATTATATTTTAAATATTTTTAGACTGTCCATGATGGAATTTGTAAAATTGAGAAAAGGAAAAGAAAAAGAGATTAAAATACAATTGATTCTGGAGTTTTGTATATTTTAAAATATTATTATTGACTACAGATTTTTTTTATTGATTATTGATTATTTATAAATAATAGGGTGTGTGTCCTAGAATCATTGCATTGTATGGAGTCGAGACATGGACCCTGAAAAAGAGAGAAAGGGACATTCTAGATACATTTGAAATGTGGTGCTGGAGACATCCTCTAAGAGCTGGCAAACTCGGAGAGAATCTCCACATTCAGTAGAAAGGGTCCGTTCACACTTTGGCCATATGGCCAGGAAGAATATGGAGAGGCTGGTAGTCAATGGAACGGTGCGCTAGAGGGAAGCCGAGCGCGAGGACGGTCTTCCAAAATATGGTGTGATCAAATCAAGGAACCGGCGGGATCGTCCTTTATCGCTGCCTTTAACTTGGCATAGAACCGGGAGGAACGGAGGCGGATCGTCAATCAAATCCAAGATGACACGAATGACCCACCAGCATTGAGCAAGCGTTAAAGTTAAACGTTAAATAAATTCAAATTTAAAATTATTTTTCTTTAATTTTATAATCAGAAAAAAATGAGAGCGCCTCGTTATGTGCCCTTAACTATGGCGCCCTTAGGCATGTGCCTAGTGTTCTGCACCTTTGAGCCGGCCCTGGGTGCCATGATAGTTTACCCCATGGTGACATCTATGGTTAAATTATTGTACGTAATTACTAAAAATTGTAAATATTACAATACAATAAAGTTAAATATGGATAAACTGGTGTAATCAACAATCAACAAATTCAATGTATATGTACAATGTACAGCGAATATGCGAGAGCAACTTTAGCATATGTAGTGTAATTTAAATGGCATTTTTATAATAGCACTGAGCAACAAAAAATCACTTTATTTTCTAACTGGAGCGGAGACTAATCAATTCCGTTCCACTATTTTTTTTTGTTGCTCAGTGTGATCAACAATTTCGATATGCTAGTAACTCGAATTTGCAAGAAACTGAAAGGGAAAGGAGGATGTCGATTTATTGGCTCTGCCACTGAAATAAAGTTAGATAATCAGCATCTCTAGCAGGAGACTGGGTTGATCTGGGCTTTAATAACTACCCAGATCTCGCCAGAAGGAATGAGGAAATGATTGACTTGGAGTCACAAATATATAAGTTTGACCAGCAGCATTAAAGATTATACTCAATAAATTCAGTCAGCTCACAGGATAGAACCCGATGACCTCACGGTGCTCAGTATCAACGCAACCACCGAGCCATGCTGCTGTGATATACATACATACTGTTATGTACCTCGGTTATCAATGTAGTTTCCACAATTACCAAATTCACTCTCTCACATTCATATATGTGAGTAACAAGTCAGATAAGACAGGAGTGCCGGACTTTGCCCAACCCAAAAGATAAAAATCATTTATAAAGATCACGATTCGATCACATGAGTTAGTCATCACCATTGAGACTCCGAGAGTGATAGTAATTAATATCGACCCCGCAAGTGACGATCAGCACAGCAGCAGAACAAAGTGAACTAAAGTTAATTAGTGAAAAAAAGTTCTACGTATCTCATTTTAAATTCATCGTCGTTCTATAATTAAATCTGCAGTTTTCGAACATATCTACCAATAACATAAATGTAACGTTTTTATGATAATAAAGAAATCTTGGTTTGTTAATCAAGTAATTAAAAAATTATATAAACCGCGTTTTGGAACACGACAATACATATGTACATAGATATTACCTTCATTGCAATACACACACACACACACACATATATGTATAAACTAATCGCTCCCCTTTATGATTTTTTCCCCTCGGAGTGTTCACTTTTGTTTTGTTCTGTTGCTTCTTCTTTGTAATGTTAGCACGGAGTTGAACTATCAAAAAGATTTTGATATTTAACTTGAAGATTTTTCGTGCTTTGAATTTTCTTTGTCCTCTCTCGCCGAACTTCCTCGTTGTCCCCGGGCACTGCAGGAAATGATAAAGAGTTTTTAAGTTCGCCGAAAACTTTTCGCCTAATCTATTTTTATTTACTTTTTGCCAAATGTCAAAACTCGGTTTGCGAACGAGGCGCGACCACAATTTATATATAATGCGATTTCGAACCGTATCACAGAATCGCGTATAGTAGAGATATGTACATATAACATACTAGCGATGGATTAATGATGGGAAAAGTTTCGGATCGGTTGCACATATTCAATGTGGGGGTGGGTGGTGGCACGGTGGCACTTTGAGGATGTTGTGACACGGTGTGTCATCCCAGTTGGCGTGTTTGGACCGTTGTGTTTTGTCGTGTCGTCGGATTCGAACCGGTGACTTTCGCGGTCTTTTCGGTTTATGGGTTTCGTGCTAACGAGAAACCTCTAATGGTCGGCACGATAGCGACTTCCTGGGTATTAATATATACCGACGAGTCTGTATCCGCGACTTTATCGCTTTTCGTGCTAAGTTTTACTACCGTCGTTGCATTTTTAACCCTCTCTGGTACGGAAAAATTTACTGTCGATGGTACTACACATATACATACATACATACATCTAATATATAATTTCGAAAGAGACTTTGTGTGTATGTATATATGTACATATGTATCCTTCGTTCGTAGACAAGACATCCGATTTATTTTTTTTCGTTCAAAGGATTCGGGGGCGCAACCGCCGAGGGCGAAGGCTCTGGGTGCGCAGGCTTCAGGGACTTGAGCGCTGGATTCTGGTTTACATATAATCTGGTTTACAGATTCTGGTATACATTAATAAAAAAAAACCAAATGAGTATTCAAATAAATTTACATAAAATAAAACTATTCAAATAAATTCAATAAAATGTTTACTATTAGATTAGTCATGTTTATGTAGTTTATATTACAAATACCGAGCGAAGCCGGGTACATATTATTTTAATAATGAATTATAGCTAGCACATTTAAATTAAATTACTATGCTTTAATATTCAGTGTCTTTTCATAATGTTAGGGATCATTTTCATAATGCATGTGCATGTGTTATATGTAGCCAGCAGTTTGGCTTAGTGATAGCGTATATATTTAGCATCACTGAGGTCATAGGTTCGTGTCCTCGCCACTGCTGGTTAGATTTGGGGGTTTTGTGACTCCAAATCGATCGTTTCTCTATCAGAGTTTGCCAATTTTATCTGATCATTGCTGAAACGGTTCCTGAAAATTGGTATTAAAAAAATCTAATCCTGTTGTCACAAAAATCTGCCTGTGTATAATTTGTATTAATTATACACAGTAATCTGAAATCCATAGATGTCACTATGATTATTATTTCTGATTAATTGTTATATTCTATATATTCTGATTGTATATATATGTATTACTGTATTTCTGATTTCTGATTGTTTATGTATTTCATTAACGTACACCCGTCGCATTGGAGCAAATCTGTAATGGCGAGTGTGTATTGATTTGTGACAATAAATAAATAAATAAATAAATATGTAACACTAGCTGAACCTGGCATGCGTTGCAATGCCTCAATAACGCATGCAATTCCCGTTCCCGTTCTCGTTCCCGTTCTCGTTTCCGATCTCGTTCCCGTTCTAGTTCCCGTTCCCGTTCTCATTCCCGTTCCATTTATCGGAAAAACGCAGGCAGCGAATACATTTGAAATTATTGCGTTGCAATGACACTCATTCCCGTTTTTCCCGTTTCCGTTCCCGTTTTTTGGTGATTATTTTTAACAAGAATCTTCCCGAACATGCATAGAATAAATCCTGAAAGTTTCGTCGTAATTGGTTCAGTGGTTTAGGAGCCTATTCGAGACTCACACACACAGACATTCATTTTTATATATATATATATATAGAAGATAAGATATGCAATGTGCATATGTTACAGTTCTTGTATTTTCTGTATTTTCAGTTTCAACTAGTGTTGTGACCGTTGATTTCAACGGGTGGTTTCGGAAAGGAATTAATACACGAATTGAAATAAAGTTCTATGTTATATATACATAAATATAATGTAAGGTAATTTATATGCACGCGCACGTATTAATAGTAAAATGTTGAGTGCACCCATTACACGTTCGCCGATCCAACACGTTCACCTGTTCGAAATTATGAACTAATTTGTGTGTTTGCAAGTGCGTGTATGTACAATGTGTTCCCACTCACGTTTGCTTAGGCACATCTGACGCTGACGTCACCCGTTCCAAGTCAGGTGCTTAATATCAGGAGCACATGTCAGACGCTCCACACCCCACACTTTCCCGCTACCCCGCTTCCTCGTGTCTCCTCGATACGATCGGTCGTCACGCCACATCCCTATAGCGGATGCTTAAAATGCACCCATTGGTCAGAATGTATCGTCGTTGATCTAATTGGTCGAACGATAGTCCACGTGGATCACTTTACGCTGATTGGTTGTGCGCCTCGTTCGCGTGTATTTATTTCATTAAATATCTCTAGGCACAACATATATTCCTGGCATTCTAAAATTTGTTTTTTTGAGATCTTCATACTGGTCGTCCGTCCGTTGTCACATACCCACAAACATACTTAGGTAAATCGCGCCCGTTTTTACATACCTCCTTTACGTTTCACATGGCTTTCGTGTTAGTGGTCATTTTTATCTCTTATCCGATCGTTTTCATACTTTGCCATATTGCTCATTTTGGTCATCAATATAAGTAAATGGAGCCTCCGCCATTACGATGGTGCAAATATATCGTGTAAGCCGCGTTTGTAATTTGCCCGCCGACATTCTATTTGACGTTTGTTTGTTAGTTTTAAACATAGATGGCGATAGTAAAAAAAATTATTGGTTTTTTTATTCAAAATAATAATTTTATATACAAATTATAGAAGAGGTATGTTTTTAAAAAACTTTTTTTTTAATTTATATATTATTATATTATATTGGTGTTTCGGTCAGTCATATAAATAATTATATGCGTGTAAACATCATCATTTGATGGTTGTATCTCTGCCCGCACAGTTCTTTATCGATTGACTCGTATTCCAAGAGCTATCCGACTTCTTAGTGAAAAAGTTGATGCTGAGCCTGAATGAGATATTTTTCACTTTTGTAAGCGTAGATTTTAACCTATCTATCTGGTAGCTTGCGCTCATCCTTATTTTCATAATTGAATGTGATGTATGAGAGGAATTTTGATCTTCTCTATTATATTTGGGCCACGCAGGGATGTTTTGTACTTGCAGCTGGTTCTTATTTATTGGTACTGGCTGTAGGTGCTAGACATTCACTACTATGTATTTTATTACTTGAAATTTTTATTTTATCTGCTAGTATTATAATGCTTTAGTTTATTTGTAACTGTATATAAATGTATTTTTGTTTGTGTGTATACATATATTTTTATTTTTCTCATCTCTCTGTATTGTGTTGCATTAGTGGTGCATTAGGGATTCCTGTAATGCCACAATGGTCTTAGGTAAATAAATAAATATTCGAATACAATTCAACTAGTAAATGATATATCTACAAGCGCAAATACACTTTCAACTATACATAGAAGATATGTGTAAGAAAAATTATATTTAGTAAAAATGATGTGGAGGCTGACTGTACTCATCATCAAGGCCATTTCCGCGTCGATACACTCTTTGGTACATTTGTGAACACAAATATATTTAAAATTGATAATCTAAGGATTTTATGTAAGTTTGACTGTAATATGAGATTTTTCATTCACGAGACAGAATACTGCTGGGTTGTATTCTGATTCAGATTGCGAATTGGCCTTTTAATTTCATGCTATTGAGTGACATCCAAATATTCGATGAAACTATGTACATACATATGTACATAAATGACCTGTTGTCGAAACATTGTTCAAAATCGTACTTCCAATTGAAGGTAAACGTTATGAAATTTGGAGATTTAACAGAGCAACATAGACACATCTATGGATACATTTTTTTTTGATTAACTTACATTTTCGGAGCATGTATATAAATCGTCAAATTTCGAGATGCTGAAAAACTCGAAAATTTGTGAAACTTTTATGGACAAATTGGCATTTTTATACGATTTAGTGAAACTTTTATAGCATGTTTTATACTATTCAGCGAAAATCGAGATGCTGAAAATTCGAAAATTGCGAGAAATGGTTAAAGGTTGCCAATTTATTGAAACCGTTTCAATGAAAATCAAATAAATCGGCAAATTCTGATAGGTAACGATCAACTTGAAGTCATATATGTGTTGCGTGGGGGTGGGTGGAGGATCCAAATGAAAGTCACTTCACAGCATTTATTCGTGATTAAGGAGATAAACGCACAGCTAGTGCTCCGTCCAGAATGCCTTGATATTGCCGGCTTATAAAGGACAGGTCGCTCACTGCATCTTCGACGTCCGGTTACTTCCCTATTGTTTAGGCACATACCCGGATATGCATTCCCACGGTCCAAAGCTCTCAGTCCCACGCTATCACGCTGTCAGTTCCGAGAACTCTAGCGGAAAGTGACCGAGTGCCGTTAGCGCCGCTAAGTGCATTCGGGGGTCTCTCATTGTAAGCCGACTTGCACTTAAGCCTGGAGATAATCCTCGAAACCCGTTACGGTTACAACCGTTGTGGCGGTTCCTACGTTACATATGTATATCCAAGTCTAACCAGCAGTAATAAAGATTAGCACGGGATCGAACCCAGTAATCTCTCGGTGTTAAATATAAATGCAACCACCAAGCCATACGGCTGGTTAGACTTGGATATTTGTGACTCCAAGTCTAGTAAATTAATTAATTGTTAATTTCGTGTTCTTCAGCCTTTCGAAACAAAAGTAACCGCACATATGTATGTATTTATGTGCGGTAGTGATTTCGTGATTATATTTTCATTTTTCGATTCTCGTTGTTATATCGGCGAGGTATTGCAGCCCCGAGAGTGCGTGATGTATTGATGAGTTCGGGATAATCCTATAAAAGAAATCGGACGAGGAATGGGTGGGAAGAAGCCGGCCGCCGGTTTCGGATCGTAAAACCGGCGATGAAATCAGACATCTTCTCATAGTAAATTAATGCAATCAATCTCCCGAACGCTGGCCCACTTTCTTGATAAATGTTTAATTAAACGGACTAGCGGTCGGACGATTTGCCACGACTCCCCTTTTTCTTTTCATTTTCATTTTCCGAATGCGATCGAATTATTTTCGGGGCGTAAAAAGAGCCCTGAAAAATCGCACACGGCTCCGGTGCTACGCCATTCACTTTCTCTGTTTTATTATTTTTCGTTTCGCTACACGGTATCGAATATTATTTCGAATTTTGTGATTAATTAATATCAGAGAAGCAGTAGATTAAGACGTTTTAATTTTGCACGGTTAATGAAAATCATTTCGAAAGAAGTGGGTTCAATCAAGCGCCGTTTACCTAGAAAAGGGTTAATTTGCGTCGTATTTGGTAAGCTTCTCTCTCTCGTTCCGGTACTTGTTGATTTAAGTACGTATTATTTTCTCGGCTAATTGGAAGCATGTAATGCCAATTAAAAGTCAAGTATAATAATATTCAAAATATTTATAATACATTTATATATTATATATAGGTACAAACTTAATGTCTGCTTGCTTGTAGCAGCGACATTTTTACATTAAAATATAATGTCATTTTGGCCATTTATATTTCGTAAAATTCATAAATTTTTTCAGCATTTTTTTCTGTTTAAAATAAATACAAATACCCAAGAATGTTCTCTACAACTTTTTTGTTCAAAATAATGACGGAAACGTGAAAAAACTGACGATTTTCTGAAACGACTGCTTTCGCCATTAAAAAATTGCCGTTGTGTATGCGCGTTTTGTATAGGAGTTTCTCGTAAAACGGATACTTCAAAATTTTTTAAATTAGTCAAAAACAATCATAATTTGCAATATGTGACTATTAAGTTTTTAATATTTTTAAATAATCAAAAATCCGGATAAAAAAGGCACATTCACAAAGACAAATCCGCTTTTTAAAAATGTTTGTGGAGATTGGTTGGAGGCGTAGAATATCGTTGAAAATCTATCAAATTTTTTATTTAACGTTTCCTTAATGTGATGCAAGTTTTTCATTAGATCTAAATATATTTTTTATAACTTTGCATTTTTTTCATGGACTTCGATAATTTTTTTTTTATTCAACGCATCAAATTTAGATATTGTCTACTTCAAAAATTATACTATATCTGATTTTCGAAATAACCAAAAGTATCGGTTTTAATTTCAAATTACATATTTATCCTTTCTATGATACAACCGCCCACTGAATACAAGCTTACATAGTATTAGGGGTTGGATGGTTAATACAACATGAATGAACGTTTCACTTCAGAGGTCGAACTCGGCAATTGCTTTACATGTTTTAAGGAATTACTATCTCTAATACATACTTTCGAAATGCTTGCCAATTTATCTGATTTTCGTTGAAACGGTTCCAACAAATTGGAAACCTTACCCATTTTTTTTAGCAAAATCTCGAGTTTTCAGCCATCTCGAATTTCGCTGAATTATATTAAATGCTGCAATTTTACAAATTAGAACATAAATATCTCTGTGGATATTAATTGATATGTATTTATGTAGTTTGTATAATACTAATAATATTTTTTTTGTATAATACTAATAATATTTTTAATAATAACTACCATAACTAAACTATTTTTCATTTCATTCCTTTACTACATATGTATGTGCGTTGTGATAGAGCTTCACATTTGTATGTATGTGCAATATGGGATAGAGGAATAGAGATAAATATGAGAATCGTATGGATCAAAATTCTTCCTCTGACTATTAAAAAAATAGTGCATGTGCCAAAGACATACTTAGGTTGATAGTGAAATTAATCTGTTAGTGAATTAAAAAATGGAATATTAGAAAGTATAAAAGCTTCTAATGATGAGATGAGAGTAAATGCTAGTGAAAAAGGAGCTTTAACATTGTCATAATGAGTTGCAAAGGGGTGGTAAAAAGAGGCGTATGGATAGTTAGCTCTCATCACTCCGATCTGATATAAGATTTCGATGTAAATTTTTATAATTTCGTTAGTGATTAAACTCATCTATCTTCATGTCGGAGACATTGGATTACTTCAACGTTAGCTAATCCCCCTATGTCGACAAGATATCAAAGCGACCTGACGTGTGGAAGTGGTTCAAAATCAGTTCATAATTTTTTGACGGGCAGGAATGTCACTGAAGAGTGAAGCTCATATAAAGCTTGTAAAAAAGAGAACGTCGTTTGTAATAAATCCGCTTGCTTTTAGATACTGTTTAATTTATATAATGTGTTACCAATACAAGGCTCATTGGCAACTGGTACCGACCCAAAAGGTTATCGCCCTGGTCAAAATTCGAGGTCTACATATTATAAATGATTCTGTCGGAAGAATCTGGAACTGTATAGGTTATGCATTATATATGGACTGTAATTGAATTGTGTTACGATAGTATTGATGAATTTGTGATACTTCATTAGGGTATTCGTTTGTGTGATATGTGACTTAGTTGGTACTTTCATCGCTGGCAGTTTGTCTGCGTCGCCGCGTGTGTTTTAAAATTATTTAGAGTTAATGAAGTGACAATGAGTTTAATAATCTCGTATTTGCGCAGAAGTTGGTACTTTGAGAGTTGCTCACGAAGTCTATTCACAGGCATAATCACACTCGGAATATTAATCGAAACAACAACTTTGACTAAAACGAGCTCAATACGAAAGCTGGAGCCGTCAACGTGAAGGTCCTTGTGCCAAATTGAAGAGGCAAGTTTCGCACGCGAAAGTTACCCGACGTCGAAACAACGTAACGCACCGATAGGATCAGTTCTGGGTACTAATTTGATGGTAGCACTAGCTTAAGAAGAATTTACTTAATATCATGTGATTCTACTTCATATTTTTTTTTAAATGGGGTGGATATTTGATTATTCAGATAAAATTAGCTATATTCTAAAAGTTGATAGTAAAAAATAGTTTATGTATGTATATATCAATTCAGTTACAATGAGAAGAAGCTGATTCACCGGGTTAATATTTTAAAGTTTTCCCTCAGATTATTTGTTACAATATTGATGCTTTCATTTCCGCTGTAGGATTATCTTTACGGTCTACTATGGATTATAATGCGAACCTAATGGCAAGAGCACATTGAAAAGTGTGGCATCGACGTGATCGTGGTTCCCAGCTATGATCTTTACGTCCTTGCTAATTCGTACGATCTTATTATTTCACTAGTTTCTCATACATTCCTTCAAATACGAGAATCACCGTTATCGATCACTATAAAATCTATGTCAATATAAGGAAAGGGTATCACCAAAAACACTCTAGGGGGTAATTTTTAGTCTGGGTGTCAATTTGCAAAACTATCTAAAAAAAAAAAACGTGCCACGTACCTTTCTGTGAGTCTGCGCCTATAGAAGTATCCGATTGGACCATTTAAGGAAAAAAAAGGTATAACTTACATCTAAAATAATGGTTAGATAAAATTAAATATGGTATGGGCAATCCTTGCGGTGTGAAGATCCGTCTCTCACCGTTGGAGACCACGTACGCCTCCCAGTGTGCTCTTATCATAAAACTCGTGCTCTTATCATAAAACTCGTGCTCTTATCATAAAAGTTGTAAGTCGACAATGATGCCCGAGCAGTACTTCGCAGTTTGAACTAGTACTTTTCAATGACTTTCAAATGTTCCTGATATTTTAAAACATGCTCAAATGTTTTTAAAGATTCTATTATATGTATATATGTATAATATTGTATACTAAATAGAGCTGCCGAGTAATTGCGATCGGATTAGGCCGGGTAGCGTCCTGAGAGACCGTGTGACCAATGTAAGTGGTTTTAAGGATTAGCGACAAGCTAAGTGCATGTAGGCTAAACAATGGCGACCGAGTTGGCTGGTATTGGTCCTTTCGCTGAATTGTCCTGTACCGTGTCGTGTGAATGTCGTGGGAAGACATATCCGTACGTGACCATAACAATAGGTAAACAAATTAGACGTCGAAGATGTCCTGAGAGATCTATCCCTTATAAGGCGATACTTAGGCGATATCAGGTCATTCTGGACTGAGCACTGCCAGTGCGTGTACCCCTACGCAACAATATGTACATATATACTAGCTGAACCCGGCATGCATTGCAATGCCAGAATGAGGCATGCAATTCCCGTTCCCGTTACGTTACCGTTCCCGTTCCTGTTTTAAGTGATGGTTGGAGCTGTACTAACGTCTCTTCAACGCAGTGTCATCATAAACCAACTGGTAAAGTGATTACCAACGAACAAATTTCCTTGACTACATAAAGCGCTACAAACTTTCGCGTCGCTAAAATCATAATTACAAATATTATTATGAAGTTTTTTCCCGTTTTTTTCACAGTAAGCTTCCCGGACATGCATACAACAAATCGTGAAAGTTCCATCGTAAGCGGTTGAGTGGCTTAGGAGCCTTTACGAGACGGACAGATAAATTGACATTCAATTTTATATATATATATATATATATATATATATATATATATATATATATATATATATATATATATATATATAAAATTGAATGTCAATTTATCTGTCCGTCTCGTAATATATATATATATATATATATATATATATATATATATATATATATATATATATATATATATATATATATATATATATATATATATATATATATATATATATATATATATATATATATATATATATATATATATAGATTGACCATTTCAATCTCTGATTCAAAATCCATTGTTTTATTGATTTTTTTTAAAGATTATGGCGAGATTAATAAAAATGTGTCGCCTCCGCTTGCCAGTCGTTCTCGTTCGCGACAAAGAAAAAATAAATAAAATTGGTAACAAAGTCACTTAAATGTGATTGATGGTGAAAGCGGAACCATCGTCATTTCCATACTGGAGCAATTTGTCTTGTGAATTTTGCGTAGCTTTCATCTTGTCCATTGTTGTAGTGCTTATAATGGGTGTGGGACGAGGGGCGCCCACGGGGTGATGGCTAGAAGGGGGTGAGAGGCACGAGTGGAAGAAAACAAGACATCGGAAGAGCAGAAACGCGATACGGAGACCACGGGAGAGGAACGAAAGAAAATGACACACTGCGACAGCACAGAAGGGGAAGTTTGATTTATGTCCGCGCACCGGTGCTCGGCTTTGCTAATTAGCATCATATCCTGGCGACCTGGCAACACTGCGTCGACGACAATGCTAATTGATTGTAAATTCGCTAAATTATGATATATATTTAGGAGATGAACAGCGGAAGGAGGCAGGAGCTCATCCTGCTCTCGGCTGCTGAAAGGAAGCGTGAGGTACATGACGCTGTGAGACACTACCGTGTTGGGATTTCATTTATCAAAGTGTTTGTTGAGATTCTGACAAATCTACTGTGAGGTTCTTCCGGTTTATTTTATCAATTACAAATCAAACAGACCGATTCTAATTTATATTCATTTTTAACGTTCAATGAAAGCTTTAAGTTGATAGAGCTGGTTACAAAGAGTAGTGGGTGTTACAAAGTAAAACAAAATTAGAAGCAATACTATAGTTAGTTCGCATTTGGAAGACACTTTTTTAATTATTAAAAACCGCTTTAAAGGTCAAAGAATTTGACCCTTAAAGCCCTCAACATGAGGTCACCCCCCCCCGAACAAATACAGCATGAAATAAACGCTGTCTCTTACACCACTTCTCGACCAATAGTATTTGCAATCTCGACTAAGAGATATGATGTGCGTTTTAGCGGATAAACTATAAAACTATAAAAACTATAAAACCTCCTGATGTTTATGCTCTTCATTAAGAAATAATAATTAGCCAGCAGCATGGCTCGTTAGTTGACGCTAAGCACTAAGAGGTCACCGGGCTCGATACCGTGAACTGACCGCGATTGAAAATGATTTATTCTGAGCATAATATTTAATTCTGTTGGTCAGACTTGGATATATGTGACTCCGAGTTGATCGTTTCATATCAGAGTTTGCCAATTTATCTGATTTCATTATTGAAGCGGTTCCTCCATCAAATTGGCAAAAACTATCCTACCCACTATGTCACCACTATTTGAATATGATCTCAAAAAAATTATTATCTATAACATATGTAATGTCTCGCTAATATTCTTATATATATATAGTATTTGGTTAATTGGATTATTAGTCACATTGCGATCGTTCAAAAGACAATTTTTGCCATGAAAATTTCGAATACGGAATATTTGGCACTCGAGTTCTCGTTAGTATGATAGTTATCGTTATATTTTAGTAACTTTTGGGCGAGCGCTTTGTGACCAATAATCACCGAACCATTTTCCTGACAAATAGTAAAAAAAAACCACATTCACGAGATTAAAATATCATACACCCGACATAAACCGTCTTTGCCCGATAAATGTTTGAATACTGAAAAGTTCGTCCTTTTCATTGAGTAATTCTTCCAACCTATGTACGTTTGACACTTCGTTTCTGTTTTTCTGAAGTTAATTTTTTTTTTCAATCAATCATGCACACTCGTCCTAACATACATATGTATGTTTCCAAAGCGTGTGGTATACAGATTAAGAATTATTAATTATATGTATGTACAGTGTGTACACACCCATATACCCATATTTATATTAAACACGACAACTATGGTCAAACATTGTACAGAAGTATTGTGATTAGTATATAAGGCAAATATAAATATGGATAAAACATTAAACACAGATCCAGAGAGACATTTATGGACAAATTTGCAGCATTTTTGCAAATCAGCTAAATTTGTGATGCTGTAAAACTTGAAATTCTGAGAGAAAATTGGTAATGATTGCCAATTTGTTGGAATCGTTTCAATGAAAATCAGATGAATTGGCAAACTTTGATAGGTCGACCTGAATTCAAATATCTAAGGTTTGGCATCCGGTGGGATTGAACCCATGACTATTTTGTTCGAAAGCATTATGTGCTAATCATTAGTCTATGCTGCTGGTTGAAAAAAAGTCATCAAAAGTATATGTACATAAATTCGAAGATATGAAATGAAACACGTCTTTTAAAACTTATAACAGTTCGTGTTGTCTTCGAATACTTCATAGCTTGTCAAGCTTGATGTCAAGTACTATTATATAATGTTTAACGAATATACAAAAAAAGAAAGTCTTAAAGGCTTGAATTTATGAGATAAAATCATTTTGAAATCCCTTAATATTTATTAATTTATATTAATATCACATAACAATGCATATTTTTGGAAGTTTTTCATACAATTGGCATCCTACGTCTACTGCAGTAGAAAATACTGAAATCATGAAAGGAGTCTGATGGTTGGTATAATTTTATTAAAGGTCAATCTTGCACTTCATCGATGTAGTCAATTCAATTTTTAATATTTAATTTCATCCAAGTATTTGTGCTCAAACTTGAGTATAAGTTCAGTTGATAAAGTTACTATGAATAATGTTCAGGGATGAAATTCATTCACAATGTATGTGAAATATGTATGAACTAATTTAGTTCTTGTTACATGTATCAATGACATAGTGTCTAATTTTGGCTCTAGAAGATTCTCTATGAATTTTTGGTCCAAGTCAAGACCTTGATGTGTGTTTCCAAGTGTAAATTTCATATGACGGTCAAAGGTGTCGGCGCACGGTCCTTTGTTACCGTGAAGAGTTAGTAAGTAGGTTCCGTGTACCGAATTATACCGCAACATAAACTAACTACATTGTTTCGTCTCTTATTTTATGGTTTTAGTGTCTGGCTGACTGCTAAATATATTGTTTCCACAAAGTTTTCTTGAAAAGTTTACATAACTGGGTTATCGGGAAGCCGTTTTTTGGAGTGGAACACAACAAACAACCTCCACCTTCTTTCTCTCGCAAGTCTTAAGTTAAATAAATACTTCAGAACACAAATATAATAATAAAAAGAAATAAAAAACACGGGGAAGATGTTGAGTTGCGAAATTCATACGTGACGCAAATAATGTTTGACGTTTGCTATTTTTTTTTTTTGTTTTTAATCAAAATTTCCAGTTCGGACGGGGATTTATTAATGAGAAGCGGACGAGAGGTGAAAATTAACGGTAAAAACGTTACAACGTAACTTTTAACGAGAAAAATGAAGACGTAACGTTAACTTTTTCGTAACGAGAAAACTTTGCATGAAAATATACGCGGCTAATACCCATGCCACTGGTTAATTATGGAAATGTAACTTTTTAGGCTAGTCACATATGTATGTAATATTTAATACTGCCGGTCACACTTGGATATATGATTTCAAGCCGATCATTTCCTATCAGAGTTTGCCAAATTATCTGATTTCATTATTGAAACGGTTTCTCCATCAAATTGGCCAAAACCATCTTACCGACTATGTTACCATTATCTGAATTTGATTTATGTACAAGTTTAAATTCAAAGATGCCACATGTAATAAAAATGCTGCAATGTTTGTAATTGGCCAGGAAGGCGCATTGCGGTTTACCTGTTAGGCCTTCCTGGAATATATCTATGTAAAATAAAATATAGTATGTATATCATACCAGGCAGTTGTTATATAATCCAGAATTAGACCAGATTTTAAAAGTTTTATATTCCAATATTGTCTAATACTTACTTAAACATCACCATCATCAATTACAGCCATTCGCCATCCACTGTTGGATGAAGGCCTCTCAAACACGTTTCCATTCGTCTCTGTTTTGGGCAACTCTCAAGGCGCAGACACAGAGATACGCGTTTTTTTTTAATAGTTTTGCACACGTAATAAAATCCTAGCACGCATGATCTATGCTATGGTATTCAGGTCAAAAATTCTTGTATTGACATAATGATTAATAGCGGTGATTCCCATATTTGAAGAAATACAGGAGAAACTTGTCGAAAAAAGCCTCTGCTTTGTGAGACTTGCGTTTTCACCACAGAAGGCCATGACCGTGAAACATACGTTTTTATGATTCCATCCACTCAGCTCTTCTGTAGCCTTCCTTCATCCATTTCATTCTCTTGGGTACCATTCGAGCACTTCTTTCATGCGTTTATTTA
This sequence comes from Arctopsyche grandis, assembly GCF_051622035.1. Classification (NCBI taxonomy): domain Eukaryota; kingdom Metazoa; phylum Arthropoda; class Insecta; order Trichoptera; family Hydropsychidae; genus Arctopsyche; species Arctopsyche grandis. Next base: position 10,938,839 of record NC_135365.1, on the reverse strand, counting down.
GCTAAATGACTCACCTATTTCTATTAGAATCTCTTTATTCTCACTATCATATCAACCACATTCGTCATACTTTTTAAACACATGTAGTACAATATATATGAATTTGACCCATTATATTTGAAAGTGGCATAAGTCCACTTTTCTTCATTTTGAGAAATATTTCACAAAACATTAAATATAATGTTTTGCGTTTAGAAATATTTAAAAACCTAGTGGTCTGTAATACGTTTATTCTGCTTTTTACATACCTCTTTTACGTTTCACTTACGATTACAATTAAGGAAAAAATTTGCCTCTTATCCGATCGTTTTCATACTTTGCCATATTGCTCATTTTGGTCATCAATATAAGTAAATGGATCCTCCGCCATTACGATGGTGCAAAAATATCGTGTAAGACGCTTTTGAAATTTGAATTTCTGAAAAGTGCCTGACGTCTAGTTTTTAGTTTTAAACATAGATGGCGGTAGTAAAATAAAATCATTAGTATTTTTATTCAAAATAATAATTTTATATACAAATTATAGAAGAGGTATATTTTTCAAGATTGTGTACGTATTGAATTAAAATAAGTGATAAAAATTTGTGAATGAAGTGAAACAAAAATAGTATTTTTGATACTGAAAATTAGACTTCTACCATTTTCTAAGATAACGGCTCATATGTTCATTTTCAACAGATGTGATGATTACAGAAACACTGGATTAGCCGCAAACTAATCGAAGGGATTATTTTGTACCTATATATGTACATATATTTGAAAAGTTATACATGCATGTGGTTAAAATTTTACTTACGGAACAGGAACTGAAACAGCTGAAATTACTACGTAAATTCTAGACTCTAATATAATTTAATGTTACCCATAGAGTTTCTTCAGTGGGTGTCTTGTAAGGGAACGAAGGAAGCATTTGTGGTTCGACTACTAAAAATTATTTTCCTCTCGTACATAGTTGTAGCTGAGCTGGTTTCAGATATAAATTTTACTTTTATGGTTGTATTATATGTACTTGAATAGGATGAGAAACTTATTAGGAATATTTTCATTGAATCTCCCGAAAAATTTGTACATAATTTAAGGATCAATGAAATTAATATTTTTAAAATTAGAATATTTTAAGTATACATATAATTAGAAGTGCGCATACTTAATTTTGTATTAGACGGTCTATTTTTGTTCGCGATTAGATTAACCGATTAACCGTGTGAGCGCCCGAATCCCTTCGTGGGATAAACTCAAGACGAGACCCTAATCTTGGGTCCCGTAATCTCGTAAGCTATTACGACGGTGTGTGCGGGGACTAATTAAAATTTTAATCGAGTATAATTCATGTCGTTTCAAAATTTATTCATGGAAAATTTATACGTGCGCTAATCCGCGCTCGAGCGGAATTTAGGCGCCGAATTTCGAATTTAAAGTTTCGCACGAATAGCGCAGCACGGTCGTATCGATCGCGAAAATCATCCCGTGACGATGACGTCGCATTTGTTTCCATTACACATCGTGTACGTGTTTAGAGTATGATGGAACACGTGTCATTTGAATTTATTTTGAGTGATCTGTATCTGGTTTCTTTCGATCCATTGCTGGCGCTTTCGACGTGTATGAGAATGATTTAAATTAGGGCAGTATTAAAAAATGAGCTTATATTAAATTGTGCTTACAGGATTATACAGGATCAATGTGACAAGAACAAATATATATTTTTAAACTTCAACTTTGACAGTATTGTTTTATTTATATAATATTTGATTACTTGCATTATCCATCATTTATATACGAGTATTTCAATGCATCTTATTTATGTAGATATACATATGTACATATATGAAAGACAAGAAAATCACCGTATTACTCCAAGAGTACGTAAAGACACGACCCTCAAGCACGAGGAAAGCTACAACGAAGAAGAATTTAGAAATTAATCCCCGGAGCAGTGCTTCTCAACCTTTTTGTGCCACGCCCCACTTCAATGCCTCACCAAATTCTAAAAATAAATTAATGTTATAAGCAGGGTGATCATATTTCCCAGGACTCAAAACGGGACGCTCCGCAAAATAATTCCCCCGCCTATATAAAATTCGCAATTTTTCTCCGTATACATATTTAATTACTGTTATGATATATGACTATGTAAGTCTATTATTACTTGAACTTTTGTTTAATGATTTGTATTTATGTATATGTAATTAATTTTTGTATAGTTAATTTATTTTGTTTCTTTTCTGTTATATTTTCAACAATTGTTGCATTAGGAATTCCTGTAATGCCACAATAGTACAAACATTAAATAAAGTGTGAAATTTGCACGCCTAAAAATTTTATAATTTTTACCTCAAATAACACTGAGTTAAAAATAAAATTGCCGTCGAATCTTTACTAAGTTTGGCCTACTTATGTAATTCCAATATGACAATGAATTTTGTCGGCTTTCTCTCGTTTTAGAGAGCGTTTAAAAAAATGAGCGTTTTTACAGATTTTTGCAGTCTTTAATTCAAAATTTAGTATTGCTGTGCCAAAAGTGAGTAGTAAAATCGATAGCCAGATGTTTTTTTTATGGATTTTGATTTTTTATTGCTTTAAAATACATAAATTTGATTATCTAGCGAATTTTAAAAATCAAAAATATATATATTTTTTAGCTTTTTTTTCCCGTAATATTATGAGCTTATTTAATTTATTTTTCACTTTACCACATTTATAAAGATCATACGACTATTAATATTTATTTATTTAGTATTATACCGCTGTGGCATTGTATTGAATTACTTATAATTAATTATATAGCGAATTTAAAATTTTTTACATATTTTTTCACACATTATGAGATAATTTGGCTAATTTTTTTACATTATCACGTTTATCAAGGATTAGTTTTTATATGTCAATATTTTTTATTTTGTCAAAACTTACTAATTCGAGATGCAATTGATCCACAATTTAGAATGCTATCGTGTCTTTATTTAAACTTTGGAATGTTTTTTTTCCCAATTTGTATCTGGAAATTCAGCTTGTATTGTAAATGAAGAAGATTCATTAAATTGATAATGTCAAAGAAATATTCTTATGAATTGGCTTTATCAGACAGAATGTTCATATATCAGAGGCACACATTTCCTTTGGTATTTTCTTCCTTTTACCACACAAAGACACAGCCCACATAAATGAATATTTATGACATGAAAAACATACATATCCTGGTTTCTAGTGGAGTGCTCCCATTATGATTGAATCAAATTAAACAACATGTGCGTGTGCTAAAATAAATTTGCAGAACATCCTCGGCTGTCGATTATATTCCCCCAGTGTAGTGGAGATATTTGTCGCACATTTTGACATCGTAATATCGCGTTTTCATAATGAACATGTCGCCGGGACAACTCTATAGGATTGTAGGGAACGGGTTGCGGGCTTTTTTGCTTACATCGGCCGCATCAAAACGGCAAAACATTAATCATCGTGACCGGGGTCGCACAGGGTGGTCGGAAGGGGGGTGCGAAGGGGTGGTTATGGTGTCTGAGGGCAAGCGACCGGTTATATAACCGGTCCGGTTTCCCCCTCGATGCTCTGGGACTACCTGAAAGCTTTCCAGCCACCGTTCGTTCACGCCGGAGATAAGTCGCTGATTGATTTGGGACTACGGTTGTCCGATAATGGATATACGGTGGTCGTAGGTTTTGCACCGTTGAGTCGTTTTGTTGTAAAATATTATATATTATGTATGTGTATGTGAATGAATGTTGAATTGTATTCGAGTTGAGTGTTTTGTCTGAGATGAAATTTCGGGTGTTTTTTTTTCTTGATTGGCTTAATGAGGCTTTTTTGGAGTGCGTATTAATCAACGGTGGAAGGATTGATTGCTTAATTAAAATTCTGGAATAAGTTTGTTTGATAATTTTTAATTAATTATGATAATATTTCAAATGTTGCCGAGCCTATCCAGCGGTGGGTTTTATTTACGTAATGGAATGATATTTTATTTTAAATGAAAATCTAGTGCAATTATCTAAAGAATCAATTCTCGATGAAGCCCATTGTGTACTGAAATGGATATTTACCGATTTTCTTTAAATATAATTAATATATTACTTTGTATATATATATGTATATAAAAAAATAATTAAACAAATATGCTGTTGTAAAGGATTCATTTATTTAATTTGTTCGTTAAAAAGTATTATAATTTTTGAAAATAATGTTAATGCTGATATTGAAATATACTGAAAATAATGGTAAAGAAGTGTCTTCTTTTTAATAAATTAGCAAAATAGGTATAATATAATATAATATAATATTTTTAGCACCTGATTTAATTTTTTTAGTATTATATTTAGCTATGTATATGTAGATCATTTATATTGAAAAAATTTGTTACTTATACAACTCTTCAAAGTTTTAGAAAGTCGCAAAGTCATACGGCTCATAATTCATTTTAGACGACATTTTAATGCGTTTTATTTATTAACATAAATAATAGAAAGCTAACTTGATGTGACCGAAGATATTTTAAAGATCTTTTGGATGTAGTAGGGGACACATATTCATTTAATTTAATTACAAACATACACTTACAAATATAATATTGTTACGCAGGAGGGGGTTTAGGATCCAAATGAAAAGTCAAAGTCACTTCACAGCATTTATTCAACGATTCAGGAGGTCTGCTCTAGAAAAACCACCGCTTATTCCAGAAAAATTGATCTACCGTGTGTACCTCCTTATCCTTTGTTCGGACACTAATCTAGTTCTAGTTATTTACTTAAAATTCTAATTCTAGTTATCTACTAAAAATTCAAGCAGGGGACGATCGATCTCTGTTTTTTGATAACTTTAATGGGCCGGGACCTGAACCTATGACTTCTTTACTGGTATGCAATAGCTCTAATAGTGCACTTCTAAATAAATCATTACAAATTAAGTTTCGATTAAATAGCTTTGAAACGATCAAACATAGAAGAGAAGTATGTGAAAGGATAATCAGGAATTGGAATCTCATACTATGATTTCTTGTAATAAGGGAAAGCATTGTTTATTTGGAAAATTTCTGATGCATTTTTTGTAGTGAAAAGATATATGAAAAACCTGTGCATTAAAAAAAGTTTTTTAAAACATACCTCTTGTATAATTTGTATATAAAATTATTATTTTGAATAAAAACACCAATATTTTTTTTTTACTACCGCCATCTATGTATAAAATTAATGACTACCAACTGTCACCGAGATTAAAAATCTTCGGACCTGAAATGCTTCTTATACGATAATTTATATCTATCGTAATGTCGGAGGCTCCATTTACTTATATTGATGACCAAAATGAGCAATATGGCAAAGTATGAAAACGATCGGATAAGAGGCAAACTTTTACCTGAATATTAATCGTAAGTGAAACGTAAAGGAGGTATGTAAAAATTGAGACATATCTGGAATAAAAGTGGAATATTAAAACGAGTAAAATAATAATTAATTTAGAAGGATATGTATTGATAAGTATATGTATGAAATTATATCATGTATGTAATGTTAATTATATATATTTATTTATTTTATTGTCACAAATCAATACACACTCGCCATTACAGATTTGCTCCAATGCGACGGGTGTACGTTAATGAAATACATAAACAATCAGAAATCAGAAATACAGTAATACATACATATACAATCAGAATATATAGAATATAACAATTAATCAGAAATAATAATCATAGTGACATCTATGGATTTCAGATTACTGTGTATAATTAATACAAATTATACACAGGCAGATTTTTGTGACAACAGGATTAGATTTTTAATACCAATTTTCAGGAACCGTTTCAGCAATGATCAGATAAAATTGGCAAACTCTGATAGAGAAACGATCGATTTGGAGTCACAAAACCCCCAAATCTAACCAGCAGTGGCGAGGACACGAACCTATGACCTCAGTGATGCTAAATATATACGCTATCACTAAGCCAAACTGCTGGCTATATATGTAGTTTAATATTTCAAAACACCAAACTCCTTATTACTTTTTAAGTAAAGTAAATTTTAATTCAATAATATAATATTAATTAAAATTTAGCCAGCAGCGTGGCTCGGTCGTTAAGCTTCTGCTTAACACTGAGAGGCGCCGAGTTCGATCCCTTGAGCTGACCTCGATTGAAAAGAATTTTTCAGAGTATATCTGTAATGCTGCTGGTCAGACCAGGATTTGTGACTCCTGGTTGATCGTTTCCTATCAGAGTTTGCCAATTTTCTCTGATTTCATTGTTGAAACGATTCCCGATTAAAAATTGGCTAAAAATCCTTCCTACCCACTATGTCACCACTATTTGAGTATGATTAATGTAAATATTACAATAAAAATGTATGTACAATTCATAGATGTCTCGTTAATTGTCGAGTTTGTCAGTGTCTCGTAATTTAGCGACTTACATATGTATGTATATAATAAAAAATGCTGTATTGTTTGTAATTTGGCCAGGAAGGCGCATTGGGGTTTACCTGTAATGCCTTCCTGGTATGAAATAAAATAAAAATAAAAAAAAAAATAAAAAAATATTAAGAACCTTAGTGTAAGTAATGAATCGCTGAGTTCAGTCATATTATTGATGGATGACAGGCAGTATTAATAAATGTGCGGTTCAACATTAACCTTTCCGGGGCATAAAAGAAGCCCTCCTCTTTTTTTATGTATCCGGTTATAGTTCCGAATTTGACCACGATTGTGTGTAATAAAACGTATTTTCCGAGCGAAAGTAAAAAAGATGACGCGAAACCCGGCGAGTTTTCATTTGTAGGCAATTTGAGAATTTCCAACGCCAAAGTGCACATTAAACGGCGCACGGCCCTTTTTCCTCGAGATTTATGCCCGACGTCTCGTCCCTCTCTCTCTTTCGGGTAAAGGGTGGCCCAAAACAAAGTTTTTTTTATTGCTCTCATAAACAGGTACTAAAAGCCTACAGTTTCCGCGAGGTACTTTAACGGTTCTTTTTGCGACAGCATCGCCACGTCTTTTCTCGCCGATTCTTATGCGCCAAATTATGACTCCGCTTTTGTGTGAGAGGTCACAACAGAAAAATACTGTATTTTCTTTCGTTATGGCAGCACTGAAGCAAATGCAGCCGTTGCTCTTAAAAGGAACGTTCACTATACGCTTTTACTTTCGACGTGTGAGAAATTTTATATACGAAATGTTATATGGCCATAATAATCACACGAATCTTTTGGAAACATTGCCTTATCTCATACAATATTTAACAGTAATGAGACGGAAAAATATTGTTTAATAATTAACTGAATAAAAAAACGAAGGCTTACTCTTTTCAAGATCAAGGTTAAGGTTCATTTACTATGTATAATCATATGGCTTGGACTAGTGGTTAGCATATTATGCTTCTAGGCAGAGTGGGTAACGTATTCGAGTCCTACTAGCTGCTGGCCAGACCTTGGTTTGTGACTCCAGGTCAATCTTTTCTTATCAGAGTTTGCCAATTTTTCTGATTTTTGTTGAAACGGTTCCTGTAAAATTTGCTTCTCCTTCCCATCTCTCTTAATAATCTCAAGTTATTCAGTGTTTTGAGGTTCACCAATTTGATTATAAAATGCTGCAAAAATTTCTCCATAGATGTCACTGTGATTATGCAAAATTTCGATTTCAAGATTTCGACTGATTTCAACTCGGTATCGATCATTGATCACATTTTCATGGCTTGAAAAAATGTGGGTATGTATCTGTATATTTTGGAGATAATTCAAATAATGTTAATCCTATCGCACTGAAACTTAGTGGTAACTGAGATGTTTATAGTAATGATGTTTTTTATTTAAAATTTTTAGGTTGACCAGAAGTGGTACCTCCTGTCTTCTCTTTCTTATTAGTTTTGAATTTATTTTTTTTCTAAACCACCTAATAGATTGGATCGAGACTTTGTACACTTTGTACTAGGTATGATAAATTACATAAACTAATATTTTTTTAAAAATTTTACCATAATCGGAAGTAGTACTTTTTCTATAGAGGATCGAAATTTGTTATATTTCTCTCCAAAACCACGCTTTTGGATTTAATTATCTCCGAAACCACCTAAAAATTGAGGCCAAAACTTTTTTTATTTTACTTAAAGAATAATTTTTTGTATTAGTTTTTGAACTCACCTATAAACTTACTATTATATTGATCCAAAAGAAACGTCAAAATCCCCTCCCCACAGCATTTATTCATCCATTCAGGAGGCCCACACGTAACCATCGCTTACTCCAGGATTATCTGATCTACCGTGTGTACATACCTCCTTATATAAGAAAATTTGTACAGCCTTGCTACCCCTATGCAATAATGTGTCTATTATCTAGGCACGCAGTCTACCCTGGCGAGTTGCACGCACTCACCCGGGTCTATGAAAACTCCAGCGTACCCTTTGTCCAGACACTTACTTCAGAGTCCCGTTAGCCTAATCCGGTGTCTCTATTATTCACTCACGAATGCACTTAGACAGTGGATACTTTCTTTCTCTCATATTCCCACGTTACAATATTCTTATCCTTGAAAAAAAAAACAAAAAGCATTAAAAAGTGGGTTTGATTAAAGTTTTAGACAGAAATTCGATAAAATTTTTGAAAAGCAAAATATGTATATACATATATTTACAGAAAAAACATCGGTTTTAGATTTAAAATTCGAACCATATCAGTGAGTAATAGTAAAAAAAAGTACTGAATAAATATACATGGAATACGTGTTTATTATTATAATATATGTAATTAATGATTGAATTTCGTAATTGAATTCGAGCTTGTTAGAAAATATTTTTGTTTTTTCTTCAATTAAAAATATAATAAATTCGATTGAATACAAAATTACGGAAATTCATCGAAAAACAAGGATTCATAATTGGAAAAGTTGACCTTGAATATGCGTAGTATGAATGGTTTTTATAATTAATTTAATGTATAAACAATGAGGCTAATTAGCGTCTCGGTCTGTTCGGAATATTCATCGAGTGTTGAATAAAGAATTCAATAGATATTATGAAATATCGACTGATTTCGGAAGTCATATTAATGAATAAAAGCCACTCAGTTCCATAATAAATACATATATATTGTACAGTGTACATATATGTATATATATATATAAATAAAAAGCGAATAAAATTTTTGCTCATCCGGAGAATAATGAATCGAGATTAAATATTCATGAGCGATTCTATATTATAATCCGCATTTTTTTCCCACGGTAAAACGTTCGAAAATTTCGATAATTAGAATACTTTTCATATTATTTAACGCGCAAAAAATATTAATTAGCAACGCGAAAATATCGCCCTTTCGTCAAGGTTCATTTAAAAAGGCGAATCGAAGCATTTGAATAAATAATATATTATATACATATATATATATATATATATATATATATATATATATATATATATATATATATATATATATATATATATATATATATATATATATATATATATATATATATATATATATATATATATATATATATATATATATATCTATATATCACGGGGAAAAGGAACGACGAAACTTTCTGTTGAGTATTTCAGTAACTTTTCGAAAATAAATTTGTGGCACGCTCTTAAAATCAAGCAGTATCGATTCGTGTTTTAAATTGAATTATATTAATTTTGGATTTTTCGAATTCAATTTAAAGATATCGAAATGTCTCGGACGTAGATACAGAGGTGCCATTAATTCCAATTAAAGAAGTTTTATGTGATTTTTTTCTCTTTGGAATCGTATCTACATAAATCAATGAAATTCATTACCCTTTTCACTGTCGGCCATTTTAACGGTTTCAGCCCTGATGAAGAGATGGAGTTTTATCGCGAGACGAATTAATCTTTTCTTTTTTTTTTGCATTATGTTAGAAATTTATGTGTCTGAAGAAGTGGCTAAGCGAGGCAATGTCGTCGCTCTAAAGCTGCTTGCACTTTAATGAATAAATGTGTAAAGCATGCTTAAGAAGATTACTTATGAAAATTGAAAATGTCTGAAATTCTGTGTAATGAAGGTCTAGTTGTAATATTTTATTCGGATCATTTGCGTCGTGTAAGCACGTTTGTAAATTATGGTCCCCAATTTATTTTATTACATGTATGAGGTGTGGTAAAAATGCATATATGTATGTACATACATTTAAAAAAATCTAAATTTAGCTCAAAAAGTCAAACTTTTTCAATACCATGCCTGTTTATCGCCTTTTATTTTGAAGTATCATTTATGCAGATTTTTCACCAATTATCAGAATTACGGTATAAAAACTTAATTGATGGAGCGCGTCGAGCAAAGTTCACCATTCTCAAGTGACTTTGATTTTAACTTCTAACGGCAAATAAAACAAAAAATGTTAAAATAACTAACTGCTTATGTTAAAATGTCGATTTCTAATGCATATTCGAGTTCTTTGTCTCACTTCCGTGGTGGTAATTTTGAGTTTCATCTTCTTCTTGCTTCATGGTTTGAAAAGTTACTTTATATACTATAAGCGGTGCTGTATAGTATGAGCAGAACTAGCCTTCTCTGTGCAGTGATGTGCTGTGTTGTGCCGAGCTATTGCCGTGCAGTGCTGGATAATACAAACGGACATTTATACCTTATTCGTAAATATCTTTTCTTTTGTTAAGTTTTCACAATATATATCTTAATATCTCTGTATGTATATGTATGTATTGGTCTACTTACGTATAAAATATGTATTTGATGAAATTAAAAATATTTGATTTAAAACATGGGATTTATAATTCAATCATTTATTCTTGAAATATTCTTGCATTTAAAGTTTTTTTCAAATATTATATGACAGTGAGTTTGAAGGATTTGAAAAAAAAAACTCGACACGCTCCATTTTTAAGCCAAAATATGGAAAATTCATTTTAAAGGACGAAACTTTGAAAATTGCACCGGGACCAAGAGATGTGCTTTTGACATGTGATCTTGTATTTTTTTTTTACTTTATACACGGGTACGAATTTTTTTTACGGTTTCTCCAGACCCTTCAGGGTCGTCGTAACATCCTCGGGTCCGTTTTTCGCGGAAAGTTTTTTCCTCGTCGCTTTTACATATTCATTTTTCCCGGGGAACGAGTGTGTCGTATTCGGCGGGGGTGTGGAGTTTATTATTTTGCAGATATCATCTCGCACTTTAGACCGGCTCCGAAGAGGTCCAAGGATTCCGCAATTTAACCCTAATCCGGTTCACTCGAGCCCCGGAAAAACAAACATGGGAAAATTTACCCTATTGTCCTTCACCGTTTCAAGCGTGGGAGGAAAATCTTGAGAGAATTCCAAACAAAGTTCACGTCAGACAATCAACAATTTTCTACAGATATCACCTAACTTCCCGTTGATAGTTTCATGAAAGGCCCTTTCGCTCGAGTGACTCGACCATTATATCAATTATAATACTATAACAGTACCAACAACTTCATGTAAATGAGAAGACCTTTAAGTTAACTAGAGTGAAAATGAAACGAGATATTTCCACTCAGTACATAATGAGTATATATGTACATATGTACATATATAGCGAGACCAGTGTTTATTCTGCATGGTACATTTTGTACGAGAGTTGATTCATTCATTTATAAAATGAATTTTGCGCATAGAAGAAACTTCAAATGAACGTGAGTGAAATGATTTTTTGATACGATAGAACGGGTAGCATTTCAGAATATGGAAATGATGTGAGGCGTATTCATATTTATGTATGAAAGTACATATGTACGCACTTGTCTAAAGTAAATCTTCTAGTTTGAGGTATATTTTGGACAGAGTATCTTCATACCTATGTACATATATTACTTGAGGAGATGTATAGTATTTTATATCGTTGGTCACGTTTCTTTTAGAGGTTATATTGAGACGTTTTGCTAAATGTTTGCTGAGCAATTCACTCGAACGAAATTACCATCCGATATGGGGTCGTTGTCGCCTTTCTGTTTGTATTGCTCTAAAAGAGTGTTATATATATTTATGTATGCGCATATACATACATACATACATACAAATATACAAGTATATGTTTATTATAATATAACTAAGTAGCAATTGTATTTTGAAACGGAAAATTTTATACATAAGGTTTTTTTCTCTATTGTTTTCATTATAAGAATTTTTATTTTGAGTAGTTTTTCCAGTCTTCGTACAATATCTTATACTATTTTCATCAATATATGTATGTGTAAATCTAATCCGATTGAATCTAAAAATTGAAAAGATGACAGCTTACCCATTTCCAAAAGTCGACAGCCTTGATTTTTTGACTTTCCGCTCCCACTCGTTTGTCACATTTTAATTGATTAAGCACCTATAAATATAACTTTTGCACACTATATTTTATAAAGTTTGCATTATAAGCTCTCATTATCCTTCAAATATATTTTTACTTCACTAATAGGTTATATAATGAATGTTAAAATGTGTGTATTATAATGTCGATAGTTCAATATGTGTGCTATGGCTAACACGCTAACGGTTATTTGACGTTTCTCTTTTCTATATCACCTATCTGCGTTTTAGATGGAAAGCGTCTATTCAGAACTGCGATATTTTACGATCTTTATATTATAATAGTTATAAGCCATTTTCAGGTCATCGCCAACGTCAAGGTATTTAATTCTATGGAGTCTGCCGTCAGCCGTAAAGAATGTTTGTCGAGGAAGAGACTTATACGATTGCATAAACTTGCAAGCAAAGATTTTGCGACAAAACAACGAAGGTTATAGAGTAGGGCTCGTATACATCTTAAGAGGGCTGTACACCCGAAACCTTAATTTTGTTATCGTTCCTTTCTTCGATATATATATTGAGTGTATGTATATATTGAGTGAATGCGACAATATATATCAATATATATATTGAGTGAATGCGACAGTTGCGCTTCGACCAGATAAAACGTATTTTAAATTGACGAAATCGAGGTTTCGTATTCTCCTATTTTCTCCTCCAAAACTAGACCAATTTAAAAAAAAATCATTATTAGTATGAGAAAGATACATTCTGTGCGTATTTTTTTAAAATCGACCTTTAAATAAGCACGCTGGACTCGTTTCGTGGGTGTAAAAAAGAGGCGATTTTATAGATGTTTGGCGGCTCCTAGCTCCTATAAAAAATAATTAATCAAAAAAATAAAACGATAGATGCACCCCAATGGTGGATATCCATAGCATATTAAAAAACAATTTCTCTAGTGCCATAATTGAGGAAGGGAGTAGTATAGTACGTTTGTATGGACAAGGCGCTGCTGTCCAGCCCTCTTAAGTATTATTCTAAATCATTCTTATTCCCCTTTGGTTATTGAAATGAGATCATATAAAATAAGTGACTATACATAGGTATAAATATGTATATCTAAATGATAGGCAAGACAAGAAAAGTATATTTTGATATAAGAACTGGATTTAGATATATTTATGCATTATACAAATGTATAGATATATACGACTCCTAAGGTTACCTGCTTTTAAAGCTCGAGTAGACCACTTTTTTATATTACAAACGATTTAGATGCGATAAACCACGTATAAATATACAAATTGTCTTGAGCAATCTGAATTAAATATGTAGCAAAATACACGTTTAGATTGCCATGTACACAATCCGGGGGCATTTCAGTAAGCAATTGTCATTGTTTATTGACTCTACATAGTATATACCAGCATTCGGTTCAATTGCGATGTGTGCTCGGCGGTTGAAAATGACATTTTTCACTGTCTGAATGTGGGTTATTTTAACAATGCGACAGACACGCGAGCAGATAGACACAATAATTTATTTAGGATTGTTTCGCTTCATTAGCAGTAGTGCTTTTCGGTGGTGCGAAATACATATCCAGTACATTCTCAGGGCCAAAAGTATGTCAAATTGTGGAATAATTCTGCACGGCGTTCCAGCTTTATGATTATGCGAATTACTCGCCTTGAATTACAACGACGTCACAAAGACGGAGGCTTTCGCGGAATGCTAAAACCTTTTACTATTTCCTTAAATGTACTTCGTCCTACGGCCACCCCCCCCTACCCTTTCCGCTCTCTTCTTAAATTGTTGATTAAAATTTCGCTTGCATCGCTAATGAAATCCTTACGAGTCGCGTAGCGCGAATATTAACGGCTGACAATTAACAATATTCATTCGAACTCGGCCTAAATAATAAACAGGCTGAAACGTGAAAATCTCCACCGGGCCAATGCTTTATCAATGCTTAATTCAGAGGATTTCATCAACGGGGAAAATGTTTCTCATATACGAATTAGAATTCGGTTACATTATTCAAATTCAATTAGATTACTTTAGTACTTGGCAGGGTTTTAATTCAATATTCAATAGTTATGATTTATATAATCTGGCAAAAAAAATTCGGTTCATTTTATATTTGCATTTCGATTGAGTTCTACGTATGTCGGCGAATTTCATATATTGAAATGTACATATCTGTGCTGGATTCATGAATTTTTTTTTAAATAACAGCTGTCAATATTTGTATAGACAGTTGTTTGTCAGAATTTTCTGACTATCTGATTTGTTTGTTGAAATGATTTTACATTGAAATTGGCATCGCCAAGCATTCATCTCACTTATTCAATATTCTATTAATATTTTTTCCAAAAGAGTATCTATCAGTATTTATTTATTTTAATTATAAAAATGCATCAAAAAGTCACGATGTTAAAATTCGTCGTGAAATTTCATAAAATAAAATAAATTTTACAATTCATATAACATTATTTACAATTTCTGTTACTATAATATTAAAAAAAAATAGAGAAATCAACCAGAGAAGTTAGAATATTCACTGACATTCAGTAAAAATGACAGATTAATACGCATTTGTTAGTATACAATATATAGTATGAGTGGAATCTTAATCTACTCTCTTCCATTTGGGCCTCGCTGTGATTTTATTTTTTATTCATATTTTGTTTTATTTTATTTTACTTTTTCTTTCTCCTTTGTACATTTTTACTTACCTCCTTTACGTTTCACATGGCTTTCGTGTTAGTGGTCATTTTTTATATCTCTTATTATATACTATTTTAATTTTGTTCAGTGTAAACAAAGAATGGGATTTATGGATTTTATTTTTGGTTTTTACACTATTGTTATTTTTCTATCTGAATGATGTATTATTTTCCTTTTGTTACTTTTTTTTTATTATTTTATTTTACCATGTTTTCTGCTTTTGCTTTTTTCCTTTATTTACAGTTTACTTGTTTTTATATCATGTTTTTATATATTTTTCAAATGTGGGCCATTGTGGCGCATTAGGTTCTTCCTGTAATGCCACAATGGTCCAAAACTATTAAATAAATAAATAAATAAATATACATATGTACATAAATTTGATGAAGTTCTGACTATTTCAATATACCTATACATATGTATGTATGTATTTCTTTTATATTTTTGAATTATAAACTAAGTATTTTATATTTTTAATATTTAAAATGAGTATTTCAGCGTATTAGCCTTCGTTGAGCGAAGTCATGCAAATGAACGCATACATTAGGATAAAATTTTGAATCCGATCAGGCGAAAAAATTTGTATTTTTGTTAATAAAAAAAACAAAATTTAAGAGTAGGGAGTTGCCGAGAAGACCCGAACGAACTTTGCGAAGAACATTATAAAAGTTCTGAATTAGTTTCGTAATGAGTGTCTGACTGTACCCACCGGTGGTTTATTTTCATTGCAGAAGCAAAACCTCGCCGTAATAATGATCGTTGAATAAATATCAGAGAGGTGATCTTTTTGTTGATCTTTTCCCAAGAAGCCAATTCAACGGGAGCGTATCTTTGATCATGAAATTCATTATTTCCACACATAAGAATTTATTATTCTGTCTGGGTTAGAAATTAAAATTTCCCAGACGTACCTGTACATTTGATATGAAAGCGTTCCGCGGTTTGTTCAACGCGAGATATATTACAGTTGGTTAAAACAAAGGAGAGCCAATTTCTAAAGGACGATGACACGGTGATTAAGATTGCAATGTTCATTGTCAATTTAGAAATTCACTCATGCCATGTCTGTCTTCGTTCTAATAAGTTATATAATATCGTGCACTTAGAATACAAATGTGATAGATAACGATACAATGCTTATGTAATTTTATATACATTCAAAATTAATACTAAAATATCATCATTATCATTTATATCCATTCACATAACTTTCTAACACGCTTCCATTTGTATCTGTTTTGCGCAACTCTCATCCATCACTTACGATTACAGTTCAGGAAAAAGTTTGCCTCGTATCCGATCGTTTTCATACTTTGCCATATTGCTCATTTTGGTCATCAATATAAGTAAATGAATCTTCCGCCATTACGATGGTGCAAAAATATCGTGTAAGACGCGTTTGAAATTTGAATTTCTGAAAAGTGACTGACATCTATCCAGTTTTTTTCTAATTTCATCCACATATTGCTTGCGGCCTTTTTTCACTCTTTTACATTCTCTCAGGTACCATTTCAGCACTTCTTTTGTCCACTTTCCATCTATTATTCTAGTTACGTAACCCACCAATTACCATTTCAATCCCTTCACTTTGTAAACTACATCAACTACCCATTTCATACACCCACGTATTCCGTTTCCAATCTCTTTTCGGTGCCCCGAGTATACAGCGTTCTATACTTCTTTGAGTGCATTGGACTTTGTATTAATTTTGGCTTTCAATGTCCAAGTTTCATATCTATATTGTCAAAACACATTGATCGAAGATCTTTTTTTTCAGGCAAAGTAGAATTTTTTATTTAAAAACAGCGTTCAATCGCCCAGATGCACTCAATCCTAATTCTATACTACTTATTTTTTCTTCCTTACAACTGGTCACGTGTATTATTTGCCCTAAATACATATAAATGCTTATTGACTACTTCTACTGTTTGATCATTTAAATTAATAGAATATATAGAATTGAGGCTTTTTTCCCCAAAATCGAGGCGGAACGCCGTTCTGGCACTTCTTTCACGGTATTTTTAATGTCTCAAAAACAATTAGACGAAATGTGTACATAATCCGAATCCATATTTATATATTTGGTCAAAATGATAAAATATGGATGGATAAAATATTTGATAAATCTTGTTTAATTTTTTATGCACCTGGTTGCATAGGAAAAGCTGCCTTAAATAATATTAAAATAATTTTCTTTCGTAAAAGCTTAGCAAGAAGTATGTCCCGGCACCTTTTTTTTTAAAAAAAAAGATCTGTATAGAATTATATAAATTGAGACTTTTAAATCTTTCAAAATTAGCGTCCAGCTGCGATCAATCGTTAAAAGTGTGCGTTTTATAATTTTTTTACGAGTTTCCCGTACCTTAGTTTATATGTCAAATAATTTTGATTGTATTATTATTAAAGCTGTGTTTTTGTACAATATGAAAGTTTTAAATAACCTATCGCTTTTTATCCCAACAAAATTGTAATGAACTTTATCCAGATTTTGACAGGCTTTACTTTGTTATTAATGTTTTCCATCAAAAACTGTCCTTTGTCAAAACCTTTAACAGTTCGTTTGAATTCATTGTGAATAAACAGAGACCGATCGATTGACCGAAATTATGAAAAATATTTCTTTGTGTCGGTGAGCGGAATACAGTTTGACGGGGACATATTGAAAAGTGCGGTTAACCAGAGTAGATTATGTTTTGATGAAACGTTCGAAACTTCAATATTAAATTGTTGCATAAATCCAAACTCGTTTTTTGCCGACAATAATATAGCAATTATAAAACGCCAATCTGACGTTTGAACATAAAGCTGTAAATTGCTTTTATGAATTTGAACGACAATGCGATGAGCTTTTTGTTTGTGCGAAACAACAATAAATATAATACAATAGAAGACGCTCTCAAGCCCACAAAGTCGAAAGAAATCTCACCGCTCTTTGTCCTCGCCGAAACAGCAATGTATGTGTCAGTTGAAATTTTTGATAATAGATATACCTATGTACATATGTATTATATTATTGTTTCATTTGAAGATGTCAACGCTGCTCTTGGCATTATAAAAGGCTATCGCAACTTTATTAACCTTTCTAGGGCTTTGAACCGAGTCTCGACGAGCTTTGAAATTAAATAAAAATCGAACCAGGCT
Source organism: Arctopsyche grandis (assembly GCF_051622035.1). Taxonomy (NCBI): domain Eukaryota; kingdom Metazoa; phylum Arthropoda; class Insecta; order Trichoptera; family Hydropsychidae; genus Arctopsyche; species Arctopsyche grandis. Next base: position 10,920,724 of record NC_135365.1, on the reverse strand, counting down.
ACATTCCCCGTCGCGAAAACCATTTATTTCGATATAAATTCATGTAAACTGCAAAGTTTACAAAAGCAACGTCGTTGTTTTGTAACGATTCGTCGTTAAAAAGTTTTTCCGTTTTTCATTATGTATTACCGAGTAAGTGTCGTATTCAATTTTAACGTCGAGATGTCATAATGGGGCAAATTTAGCACGCGAGAAACTACTTTCGACTTACATACATACTGTTCGTTTATTGTAGCTGCAAAATTGTGGCATAGAATAAACTGGGGAATGTATTAAAAAGCAATTAAGTTTTATATAAATTTGAATTATTTATCAACACTGCACTGCAGTCATTGTAAAATGGCTTAAAATATTTTTCAATTATACAGCAGTCATTTAAGTATGTATATATAATCGATTTATTTATTTTTTAATTAAACTGTAAGGAATAGTTCAAGGTTGAATCTCATTGATTTAATGAACTGAATAAAATTTTATAAATAAAAAATGTCAAAAATGGAGTCAAAATGGTTGGATTATTTAATTACGGGTTCGAATTAACGGTGCATTTAAAAATAGAACAAATAAAACTTTGCTGTTTATAACGAATCATTTGCGCATTAGAATGAAAGGAATTGCGCATTAAATAAATATATTTCTGTTTAGTAAAAAGTTAAATTGAGCAATATTTCATTTTTAGTATCATTTAACAATTAAAAAGTTAAAATCTAAAGGTAGAATTGAAAAATTCACATGATTTAAATTATGAAAAAATTGCAGTTTGATTAATAAATTCTTAAATCGCGAGTTATTACGATTAAAACCTATTATATAGAGTGGGCCAACTTGGAAAGTTGCCGGTTGAGACGTTGCCGTTCCTTTTATGCGAGATCTTTAATGCGCATTTCATTAATTTTAGGTTGTTTTATATTTTTCTATTGTGAAAGTTACTTATCAAACGCCCGCATTTGATATTAAAATGTTGACCTAATTAAAACAATGAATTTGTATTTTTCCAAATGATCAAGTATTTTTTTTATTTTCACTTATTTATTAGAGGTTTTAAGTATTATTTCGTGCTTTATTTTTTCAAGTGTACAGTTATTTTACTAAAGAAATATAAGACTTTTTATGTGTTCTTTTGTTCTATAATCTAATTATATATTTTTTTCAATTGCTGTTTTTTTAATATATTAATGTTTTTAACATACTACCCGGCTTCACTTGGTTCCACTTTTGACGATATCTTCCGTTTCAGCACGGATATAAAAAAAGTAACTTGAAATGGAAATGCAATCTAGTAGTAACAATCCTTTGAACCAAAAAATAAATTTTCATTTGTTTGTTTTTTAAAATTATTTCAATTGAAAAAAAATAGATTATTTAATGACCGACCAATCACAAACGTCTTTGACCAATCCAGCCGATCAGTAAGGACTTTGATGACAGCCAATCAGAAACGAGTTACAGACGCTTTTTAATTTTTATTCAATCAATCAAAGTACACTCGTCATTACAGATCGCTCTAATGTGACGAGTGTACTATACACATTAAGAAATTATATATATATATTTTTTAATATACATATAATCATTACATAATTCGAAACCATACATGAAATATACGGCCAGACATTTTTATTTTACATACATACATACATACGGCCACAAGGACCATTGAATTAATTTTAGCAATTAATTAAGTACAGAATTAATCCATTGAGACATCTATGGACTTTAGATTTTGTGCACAATTATTACAATTTATACACAGAATAAATACAGATGACTATTGAGACATCTATAGATTTAGATTTTGTGCATACTTTTTGCAAATTATACACAATAATACATAAGATTTTTTGTGACAACAGGAAAGGATTTCTTTGCCAATTTGAGGAACCGTTTCAACAATGATCAGATAAAATTGGCAAACTCTGATAGAGAAACGATCGATTTGGAGTCACAAAAACCCCGAATCTAACCAGCAGTTTTTGGCGGATCGAACCAGTGATCGCATGGTGCTAAACATATACACCACCATAAAGCCAAACTGCTTATATATAAGATAAGAAACTATTTTCAAACTGAACATTTATTGTTTTTAATGATATAATTTTTTTTAATTCACACAAATTTGATGAAATGCTTACGATAATTGGGCATTTAAATTGTCCCCATTTATTACAAAATGTTTAATCGAATTGCGTTTATATTATATAAGAAAATCGTTAATAATTTATTATAGAATATATGCGTAGATCTAATTTGAGACATTATCATAGTCGGGTGAGATCATATAATTATTCGTTATGTTTGTTTTTTATTACTTGGGTGCTTTCATCCTTTATATGCTCCGAGTTATAAAGCTCCCTGACGTCCGTACGTTATGTTCTTACTCTATACAAATAGCTTACACCTTAATTACAACTTTCCCTTTCGCTATTTACAGCGAAGCTAGTTCACCTTGTGGATGTAGAACACATAATTTTCATATTACATAAAAGCAGATTGCATTATTCTACAGGAGATTAAGATTTTTCCCACCCCCTCTATCCCCGTTTCTCGCGCGCGCACCAGATTCAGAATTTTATTAACATTAATTTTTAACGTTTCATGTTTACGGCTATTTAACGTTTAATATACATATATGCATTATTTGAATTTTGTTTTATTGTTTAATATGAAAATTTATTTTAAATATTCATTTGTTGTTTTTCGCTAGTTGCAAGTGTGACGCCATTGAAGGAAAACGGTTGCTCAGAAAAATCTACACAATTTTAACTTATGTAAGTAAAACTGTCAGTAAACTAATAGTTTTGGCTTAAATTTAAAAATCTGCAACTTAAGCCATGTCAGGGAGGTTAGATTTCAGATTGGAATACGCATAAATTGCTATTATAAGTATGATTGTACGGTTTGAAATTTGGATGAGTCCACATACTTGAAGATCTAAATTCTTAATTTGAATCTTCTTTTTAAAGTCTCTCGCTATGTCTGGCCATCTATAAATTCCGATAGGTCTGGAACGTCATTTTAGTTGGCGAGACAGCTACTAACGATTTTCAAATGATACAAGTTGATGTAAATAATAAATAAGGTCGATGATAAATAAATTGATCAAATTGTAGCGGAAATAATTTAAAATTGATTTCGTAAATACATATAAATATTTTGTCCTCTCTGTCATCTTTGAAATTGAGTTTGAAACGAATTTATTTGAATATGTTCTTTCATTTACTACATTTAGAGATAAAAAATCAGTTGGGTATTTTATTGGTCAGTGATTTTTAATCGTCCCTATTCAAGTCTAGTTCAATATGTAAAGAATCTTTTCAAATATTGTCTTTTTCGTGTATTTTTTTAATATTTGTATTTTCAGGTCGGAATTATTTTTATATATCTATTATAAAGAACTTTTGACCGTACTTTAAACATATCAAAGAGGAAAGTTTTCTTTTTGAAACTGTCATATTTTCAATATAGACATATTAAAAAATTCGTATTTTATTATTCTGCATGATTTCGAATTGGCTAAACTTCGTTGAAGTGTGTAGTAAATGGTTCTTTAATATATTTCCAAATCTTCAATAATCTCAATATTGATTCAATCTTATTCGATTTTTAAAAATGGTTTAACTGAGCCTTACGAAGTTCATTCTAAAATAAATTTGTTTTTTAAGTTCGACTAATTCAACAAATGCCCTTCAGGGGTTAATTGCTAGTATATTTTATATAATACTGTTTCATTTTAACTTTGCATCACTATTTAACTTTGTTCTACTGCTGATTTGTTGAGTGCCACCTACTCTCGAAGTCTCGATGGTGATGTCCAACTTAAATTCTAATAGTAATAAGTTTATATACTCTTCTTTAAAACAACGAAGTCTTGAAGACATGTGTCGTACAATTTGTTAAAGGTGTGCTATAAGTCAATGGTGTTACTTATTAAATTAGGTGTGCCACAAATCAATGGTGCTACTTATAAAATTGGGTGGCCCACAAATCAATGGTGCTACTTATTAAATTAGGTTTATTGGTTTAAATGTCACATATCAATTAATATTTATTATATTTATTTTATACCAGGAAGGCCTTACAGGTAAACTCCAATGCGCCTTTCTGGCCAATTACAAACTATACATCATTTTTTATTTTATTTATACAAGTCACTGATTTACGACATACCGACTTAAGCTCGCAAATTAACGAGACATCTATGAATTGTACATATGTACATTTTATTGTACATTAATCATACTCAAATAGTGGTGACATAGTAGGTAGAAAGGATTTTTAGCCAATTTTTAATCGGGAACCGTTTCAACAATGAAATCATAGAAAATTGGCAAACTCTGATAGGAAACGATCGACCAGGAGTCACAAATATCCAGGTCTGACCAGCAGCACTACAGATATACTCGGAAAAATTCTTTTCAATCGAGGTCAGCTCATGGGATCGAACTCGGCGCCTCTCTGTGTTAGGCAGAAGCTTAACGACCGAGCTATGCCACAAATCAATGGTGTTTCTTATCCAGTAGTGTAGTCGGGGCAAGTTGGACCAGGTCACCGTTCTGGTACTTATTTTTGAGCCAGGTCACCGCCTTGGTACTTTGATATATAAATTGTTTTTCGAGTACAATTAAAAAATATTTTTGCTTATATTTCATATAAAATTTTGTATATATTGTGAGCAGACTCTCGTTTTAACATTTGGTGACTACTACCGTATCCTCACTCAAATGCCCATTTGAGTGCAGATTTTTTTTTAAAAACAGCCCAACAACAAACCATTGAAAAAATTATAGATACTTTGAATGCTGCCCAAAAAGAAATCATGTAACTTAAGTTTTTTTTTTTTTAAATGCTTTTTATTAAATTTACGAAATTATGTTCACAATACATCTTATATCTATTTTAATAGCTACTGATCTACCGATCATTTTCTATTTTACAATTTAATTTAATTTGGTTAGTAATCATAGTATTATTTTATTCTAATGTTAATCTACAGCATTATAGGAAAAATAGCTCAAAAATCTATTTACAATCCTTATAAATGCTCATAATACATCTAATACATAATATTAATTAAAGACTCACTAAAGTCGATTACCTAAAGCAGGTTGTGTTTAGGTAATCTATGTGCTATACCTGAAGGGTAAAGACATTTTGTTGTAATCACCGAGACTCTTCACAAGTGTGTTAGTATGGTTATTAGCTAAAGTTTAAGAACTGTATATTATATGTATTGCAAAAAATTCGGGTGTGACCAACCCATGACTTTATCTATGTATTTGATGAATATAAGAAGGTTACAAAACAAAATTCGATATTGAACTGATGACTATGATAGCGATACAAATTGAGCGCAAATGTATGGAAACTTGCACAAAACAAAAGTTCTACTTCCGGTTGTCAGATTTTGTTCAAATTTTTTTAATTACTAAAAATCACTATCAGTATTATACTCATTAAATATCAAGAAAATAAAATAATGAAATATTGTTTTAAAAAAAAATACTACTTCCGGTTTACAAATTCTGACCAAAACCCTACCAGCTCTAAGTTAGTAAAGGATAGAAATATAAATTTTCAGCTTAATACATTCAGGGGTGCGGACAGAGTAGTGGGCACAACATTTTCAACCTTTCTAAGTGAAAAAAATCCCACTTCCGGTTTATAAAATATAATAATTTTTTATTCATTTTCATCAAATTGCTACAAGAATTATACTTGAATTTTTTTGTGACGAACACACATGTTTAAGGAGTCGAAAAAAAAAGTAGAAGAAAAATCGAACAAGAGTAAACTGCCACTTCCGGTTGACAAATACTTAATAAATTTTATATATAAGTTGGTATTAAGCTTAAACTTTTAGATATGAAATTTCAGTTCAACAAACCAAAAGGTTTCTGAGAAAAACATAAAAAACCTCGATTCTCTAGAGTAAAAGTACTACTTTCGGTTCAGATAGAAATATTTAAAAAATATAGGGTTATAAAAATTATAATTTCTATCATATTTAAAAAAAATTCAGTCTGATTCAGTTAGTAGTTTGGGAGATAATTGAATTCAAAAACTTAAAAAAAAGAGGACACCTATAAGGGGAGGTACTATTTCCGGTCAACTTAAAAATTTGAAAAAAAATTACGACGTGTCGATAAGAATTTCATTAACCGATACTAAGTTTCAGTTCGATAGGACTAACGGTGTTAAAAATATCCCCAAAATACACACACACACAGTTCGAATCAGTCAAAATCTCGAGTTCGAATTTTCGCATGATCACAAAACTTCATCTATTGTTACTACTTACATAGATAAAGTAAAAATAATAAGCTTTACTCAGACCATTTTGATTGACTTTTCAAGTTAATTTGCATTTGATTTTTTTTTATAAATATTTGTTCGAGCAATATTAGGATACATATTTTTTAAGTTAAGAAAATATCGAGGGGGGGGGGTCATAAAAATTAAAAACCGCCCTGGTACTGTTTTTTTTAGCACTACCCCACTGGTCTTATCTCTACTACATTGATAAGCTAGGTACATAACAGTACATACATACATACATATATAGGTTTATTCTGTCTTGCACTTCAACGAAGTGTGACGCGCGTCAACTTTCGATGTCGGAAAGCGCGAAAAGCACAGGGAAAACTTTTGACGCACCGGCGCGCTTTTCCGGCCGACACTTTGGCGGGGTCAGGGCTTTCGAACGCGCGGGTCCAGCCAGCCAGGCTAGAGGTCCATGTGAGATGTGTCTCTCTGTCTGTGGGTGAGAGGTGCGCGCGCAACTCGGCGCCTTGCTTCAGAAGCGTCGCGACGCCCAGTCCACGTCCGGTCGTCGCGACGCGAACCGCGCACACACACAATATACGCATCGACACACATATTTACCTGTGTAGACGTATCACGTTCGCGGTTATCAATTTTGACACCGCCGGACCCAACACCAGTGTGTGTTATATGCGCATATTAATGCACGTGAGTCCACTCGTCACGTCTCTGAGCTGACGTCGGCGATTGTGTGTTGTCGTAGGCTTTCGTGTTGGAAAGTTTCGGAAAAGTTTTGAATGCGTGGCGAGAGTTTTCCGATGGTATGTTCTTTTAAAATAGACGATTATTTTCATGTGACTTTTTATTTATTTTTTGATTTGTCGTTGCAGAAATGCGTATGTGCCAAACGTTGCCGTCTTTTTATTTTTTATTTTAATGTTGTGTATGAAGTGTTTGAAATGTCGTGGTTTGCTTTGAACGTGTTGTATTGTTAGCGGCGTCTTAAAAAGTATTTTTTTAATGTAAATAATGAGAGGAAAAGCTAGTTGACTGTCGTGAAAGAATGATGCAGTTGGAGTTTTGTTTGGTGAATATTTAATTTTTACTAAATGAAAGGATGATTTGGGTTTTTGTCGTTTGATTGTGATTGTTTTAAACTTATGTACATACTTTCATTTGATAACTTTTAAAGACAATTGATTCTGAAATATGTATTTGATTGTTTTTAAGTATTATTGAATAAGTTTCGGTATTATTTTGTACGTAAAACATGAAAATCATCAAGTTTAATTGCTTCACTTTGTACGATCATAATCGTATTTATGACAAACAAGTTCGAATTTGATCGCATTATATGTATTGGAAAAGCTTTCTATAGAATTACTTTCGTGTTGAATTCTTCCATTCACGTTCTTTTTATTGGGTTTAGTAGGTAAAAAAAAAACAGGATATTTTTAGAAAGTCGTGATATAAATAATCTATCGCAATAAATACGTAACGACTTTTCCACCGCTTCCTTTCAAACGGTGGGGACGGAGGGGGGGGGGGAGGGATTGTTTCGTTTTTTTATACCAATGGGTAGTTTTATTACACACTAGTAAATTCACATTTTAATACACACATAATACGAATGTGTAATTTAAAGCTTGATTGTATCCGTCGAGTCGCGTTCATTTGATAACATTCAATTAGGCGTTAGCATGAGATTTGGTAATTTTTGACACACTTAAGCCAACGTATGTACTTATTTTCATACACAGCACGACATATCCGCCGTATTTTAGAAACGAATCGTTAAGTCGACTCTTATATATGTACACACACGTATTTTATATTTTACACATTTACATCCTATATGCATATATACATATGTATGTACATATATGCACACTCTAAAGAAAAGAACCATTGAATTTTTACGCGCTTTGTCGCTGTGTTGACACGCGTGATGTTCATTGACAAAGGATTATTTTTCAGGATATATTTTCGCTCGAATGCCTGGGATGTCATCTCGGTGATGGGTAAAAAAAATTACATTATCACTGTATATGTGTGGGTGTATGTAGTATGTGTTTTATGTTTGTATACTAGGTGTAAAAAATGATGGTTTTTTTGAAAGCTTGTCTTATCTTTCGTACTGGGAACACTATGGGGATGAATTTCAAAACGTACATAATATATTTATTTAATTTTCTATACATTTTTTCAGAGTATTTCAGTTAATTTTATTTAAAAAAATTTTGTTAGTCGATAATCGTACTTTTGACGAAGAGAAAAATTTATTAATTATAACAAAGGCTGAAAATCAACCTCTGCAAAAGGTTGAATAATAACAAATTCAATAAAAAAACTTTTCATTTAAATTTAGTCAATATTTTGATTAATTTATAAGGAGCTGTCGATTCTGCGTAGACGCATCTGAAACTGCCAAACCGAGATGCAAATGACAGATCGGATACCAGTTGTATTAATCTTCAACGTTGCAGCAGTAACCTCACTATTGATAACGGAAAAAATGATTCTGACCTTCCTTTAAAAAAATTCTTACCATTTGGTGTGAATTATGACCAATCTAGTTTAAATTCTGATCAATCAGTATAAACTCTGACCCATCAGTATAAATTCTGAACATCTTATGTATGTGTTTATTTTGGCCATTTAAATTCCGACCATTTGATATAAATTCTGATCTACGTTATATATTTTTTAATTAATGTAATACAAATTCTGACAAATAAAAAATAATCAAAGGATTTTCTATTCGCTATTTTTGTTACATGATTTTCTATGGAATTGATAATTTTGTACATTGTAAGGAACTTAATTGGGTTTTTATCTGTAATTCATTTAAGTATTTCTCGAGAATAACTAATTAGAATAAGATTGGAATTAAGAGGGTACTCATTTGATGAGTAAATGAATGTCAGATCATCTCTTTCAATAATTGAGACGTTTCAATAATTGGTGACACGAAAATTGTCACGATTTGATAGTATTGACTCACACCATTTTATTTATTTTACATATATACATATGTACATATACCAGTAAGGCCTAACATGTTAACTCTATGGGCTTTTTCTGGTTAATTGCAAACATCGATAAACAATTATATGTGTCATAGAGACATCTATGAAATAATTCGAATACTAATATTTCAAGAAATACATACATTTTACAGAATGGGTAGCATGTTTTTATATCATAATCAACCAATTCGAGATGCTATAAACTTGAATTTGCAAAGACAGAACAGGACCATTTCAACAATGAAATCAGATAAATTGGCAAATTTTGATAAGAAACGATCGACCGGTAGTCGTATATCAAAGTTTTGAACAGCAGCACCGGGCCAGGGATTGAACGCTAACCACTGAGTTATGTTGCTGGTTTGAATACGATTACTTGAAAATCATCGAATAAATTGAGCATTGCTTCAGTTTTTGATTTTCAGCCGTACAAAAACACTTCACGAATCGTTTTGCTGCGTGTATTTCGTTAGCCTAGCGTTGTTAGTTGTGGAGGTAACTTTCTATGGACAGGTTTAGTTATTATATTTTTTGATCTTGTACATATGCTGTGTCGTGTGTGCGTTTTCGGTTAATTACCGAATTGTAAGCGGATAGTGTGGTGTTAACAACACGCCCTGTCCGAAGTGTATAAACCGCCGAGGGAAATTCATTATATGCGAGGCTCGAGTCCTTTTACCTTATTCACGAGCGGAGAAGCTCGGGAGCTTATAACTTTGCCGGATTGTAGTTTTCAAGTGGGTCGTTAATGAAAAGTTTAGCTGATGTTCACTGTTTGTCTGCCAGATAAAATTGTACTCGTTCTTTGTGTCTGTGTGTGTGTGTCTGTTTGTTCATTGACTGCGGTATGGAAGAGGGAGTTTTATAAGGGTAAATTTGCATGATAATGCAATATCGTAGTTAATAAAGATAAACTTCAAGTTAAATATTTTTCTTTTAATGAAATTTAAACAACAATTCAAAGAGTAAAGGTGAGACACATAAAGGGGTCGACTGTGAAGTGAAATATACATATATGTATGTACGTAAGTTTTGATTATGATATCTATTAAAATGCATGTAATTTCCGTTAAAAATAAAATTATTTGAAAACATATATGTATTTACATATAAACCAGCAGCTTGGAATAGTGGCTAGCATATATGCTTTCGAACATAGTGGTCACGGGTTCGAGTCCCACTGGTTGCTGCTGGCCAGACCTTGGTTTGTATCTACAGGTCGATCGTTTCCTATCACAGTTTGCTAATTTATCTGATTTTCATTCAAACGGTTCCAACAAATTGGGAACTTTTACCCATTTCTCGCAATTTTCGAGTTTTCCGCATCTTGAATTTCGCTGTTTCGTATGAAAATGCTACAAATTTGTCCATATATGTATGTTTGGAAAATATCAAGTTTTTCAACATCTCGAAATTTGACGATTTATATAAAAAAAGTTTATTAGAAATTTGTCAAAATTTATCCATTAATATCTCTATGATGCTTTGTTAAAACTATTTTAAAAATTGTACATATGTATATCGATGTTTGTAATTGGCCAGGAAAGCGCATCTGGGTTTACATGTTAGGCCTTCCTGGTATATGTATGTTTGTAAAAATAAAATAAAATATGGAGGCATGTCTAGAAAAAGCGATAAAACTTTTGCAAGATTAGTGCTCGAATGGCACCCAAGAGATTGTAAAACGAAGAAAGTGCATGGAAGACTACAAGTGAGTTGGCGAGTGAGTAAGAATTAGATGGATGCGTATAGATCAGAACAGAGATGCAAATGACGATGATGTACGTATTATATATGGTTAATTAGTGATTGAAATAAAATTTGGTTTAATTTTACATATGAGCGACTATCACTACTTTATATGTATGTATATCGACATGTAAAGTGACTTATGAAGTCTTTGATTTGATTTTAAATAATCGGAAATGTTTCGATTTGAAACATTTAGTTTGAATCCTAATTCATAAAATGATGGCTAAATAGATAACGTTGTTAATTTACATATGTACATTCTGAAAATTTGGCATTGAAAAATAGTGCTTAGCATATTATTTGTACGAGACGAATCGTGTTCCTTTTTATTTGCATGTAATTGTAGGTACAGCATCGGATTTGTTCAAAAGTTTTCAGTATTTAAATTCAAATTTTATCCCTAATTGTCTGGTACTTAAAACTACTGAAGACCATTTAAATATATAAAGCTTTTTGTCTGTGAAATATTATCTCTACATTACTTGGCAAAATTATAATTCATCCCATGCTTTTAATGGTACACGTTGCGAAAGCTTACTTAAAGCAAAATGTACATTTGTATGTTTATTATTATAAAAAATCATTTAATTTTATTTGAAGTTAAAAAGTATATCAGGAAGTATTAATTTTCTTACGTATTATAAAATATTTGTCTAGATGTTGAATATTCGAACGATTATTTTATATTACACGTGTATTATATATATATATATATATATATATTTGAATCGATATAAATGCTGTCAATCTTCAGGAAAAAAAATATGCACATAAATTATGTATTGTACATACATACATACATAGTTTCCATTCAGTTTTATTGTAGTGTAGGTGTGTAAGATTCGGCTGGAAATTCACTCGATAATGTAACCGAGTGTTGTGTCGGGGCCCGCGTCAATCTTTTTGACAGCTGTCTCAGTTTCGGAAACGTTTCAACAGTCGAACGATTTGACTGATGTAGAGCAAAAATGTATTATATAGGTATATGTATTATACTTGTGTGGTATGTATGCAATAAAATTTCGCATGCGAACCACTCGAGTTTTGTTTGCGAGCACGTTATCGCGTTGGTAATAGAAATAAATCGGTGAGATGTTGGGAAAGTTTTAATTTTGGAGATTTTATTTTGGAACGTACGTATGTATGTATGTACATATGTATGTGAGTAGAGCAATTTCAAACTGTTAAATTATTGATGAGTTTGTTTTTGTTATTAAATTTATTAAATAATATGATTTTTAAAAATCATTTTGACACAATATTATTTAGTTCTACATATTTAGTTATATTCTTTAGTTCTACATAATATATGCACAGACATATGTACATATATACGATTTTTCTACATCTACTTTTTCTAGTTCAAGGATCTCTTAGCAGCGTAAGGAGAAAAGTACGACCTCCTTACTAAAAGGGTTCGTTACCTATTCCACCCTTCGTTGAAGGATTATATTCAAGATTAGAAAATTGCTGAATAGGTGAATTTTATCCCTATTTAAAAGGTTCTCCTGTCAATTTTTCGATAGCTGGTTTTGAGAAGTTGTTTAAAAAGTATGTATGTACATATATACATATGTATGAATGTGCAAGCTGTTATTGCATGACATAAAAGTTTGTTCGTAATATATTGACTTATGGTGCAAAATTTTACATTTTCTTTGAATTTTAAAATTGACTTTGAAAGTTTGATCCGTTATTTATTTACTACAGTATGTACATATGTACATTTAATAATGTACATATGTTATATTAGTAAAGTTATACACATAATGCACGAGTATTTACTATTCATAGAGCACTCTCCGAGGGTGTTGTGGGATTTTTTTTTTCATATACGATTTCGGTTTTAATTTTTTTTTTCACACGGTGTTCACACTCTGTCGTTATTATCAAGGGATGAAACCGAAAGCAAAAAGTGGTTCCATTCGAACCTTTCAGCGCGACACTTGCGTCGTCGCAAAATTAACTCTCATATTTTCATACGGTTCGCGCTAGCGCTAATCTCTTGCATTCGCCATTCGGGCCGAAAAGCTCGCGCAGATAAAAGCGGAAATAAAATGTATAGAGGGTCGTCCCCACCTATCTCTCTCCCTCTCCGCTTTTTTTCCCTCTTTTTTTTTTTTTAGTAAATAAAACCTCCAGTTTCGACGCGGCGAAGGTGGAAAAATGGTCGAAAACCTCGTTAAGATTCGGCCAAAGTTAATCGAAGTTAGTTAAGCGAGCGACTTGATAAAGTGGAATGGTAATGCGTTGAGACTTGTTCACGTTATTTTGCGCAAGTCGTATGTCTTTTTCCGGAGATGGGGTTAAAATGAGGTGGATGGGAGGGGGGGGGGTCAACACTTGCGACGGTTAACCCATTGACTGCCGACGACCTTTTCGCTCGTAATTAACACCATCGATTCGTGTCGCTTGAATAAAACAGCGCCGAAAACCACCACCCTAGCCCCCTTCAACCCCCCCAATTCTCCTAATTAGGATTTGTGGTTATTGCTCTATATTTCGTATTTACGGCTCGTTGTGGTGCACGAGAGCATTTTGTTAGTCCCACCTCATAATGCGAGCGATCTTTATAAAATACGGTCGTTTTAATAGAATCGGTCGAGTGTGGAGGGCCTTGTTGGAGTTGTTGCTCGGTTCAGATATGTAAGTTCGTGTTTGTGTTTGCAGTTTTTATTGAACTATATACCTATAGTATCTTTCCGTATTGTGTATTTGTTCGGTGGTTGTTGTGATATGCTATGGGAGTGTTACGCGTCACGTATTTTTTTACATATCTCTTCTGACTTTCATTTACGATTACTATTATTAAAAGACTTTTATAAGCTTCATTCTGTTAGTTTCATGAAACACCTGCCCGACAAAATTTTGTCATCTGAGTTTGAACCACTTCCACTCTTTACATTGTTTTGATATTTTACTCGAATACCGGGGTTAGCTTACATTGAAGTAAGATAAAGTCTCCGAAATGAAACTAAAGGAGTTTAATCATTAATGAACTCATTAAAAATTATATATGAGTCTTTTGTTAGATCGGAGCGATGACAGCTTGCTATCCAAACGTGGCTTTCTCGCACCTCTTTGCCAATCACAGGTTGAAAACTTGATCAGTTATAAAAGTTACTTTTTACAAGATTTTTTTTTAGTTTCACTCTGTTGCTTCAGTGACATTCCTGCGCGCTGTGGTCTGGTTTTGAATCACTCCCACTCTTTAGATCGCTTTGATATCTTACCGACATATGGGGGTTAGCTAACATTGAAGTACGATAATGTCTCCGGCATGAATCTAGAGGATTTTAATCAATAATAAATCAATAATAAGTTTCCAATGTAATTTGAATGAGCTCATTCACATTTACATTGGAAAATTTTGTCAGATCGGAGCGATGACAGTAGCCATCGAAACGCGGCTTTCTACCGCTTCTTTGAAACTAATTGAAACAGTGGTTAAGCTACATTTTTACAAGGTTTTTATTAGTTTCACTTCGCTAATTGGTCTGACAAACTTCCCACATTCTTCCGATCGCTTTGAAACTTTGCAATTTTGCGAGGTTTGGCCACCGATAGAGATTTCAATTGGATCTAGAAGTTGATGGTGAAATATAATCGTAATAAATACGATTAAGAATCCGAAAATTTTGGAGAAGGTGACGCTCACCTACTGACAATAGCTAGTAGCCTTGTTTGTTTGATTTACATCCCCCCCCCCTCATTTTGTCAGATTGTTTCAACGCCTATAACTTTATCAAATTTGCATTATAGGCTCTCATTATCTTTCGTATATATTTGATATGCATAGTGAAAGTTAAAATGATTATTTTATAATGTTGATAATTCAATATGAATGCTATGGCCAAAACGCTAACGGTAACTTTTTGACGTCTCTCTGCTTTTTGCTTTCAACCTTCTGGTTTTCACTTGATTTTGAATTTAAAGCGTTTATTCGGAACTGCGATATTCTAAGAACTTTATAGTACACTATTTTTTTAAGCCATTTTTCACTCTGATTTACTCTCATCTCATATAAACTTAATATAAAAAGCTTTTATACTTTCTCATAAACGTTTTTAATTAACTAAAGTAATTTGTTAAAGACTGAAATTTGTATATATGTGTATTTACATATGTATGTATGTAAGTAAATATGTATTTATATACAATCAGGTGTTCCTTTAATGTACATTTTTAATATTGTTAATTATTCAAAAGAACTTTTGTACATATAATATATATATGAATGTATGTATGTATGTACACATATTTACCTACGTGTATAGTTGGCTTTAGTTTGTTTAATATATTTGATTTAATTAGATTTGTGTACCTTGTGTTTGAGTAGTTGTTATTTGATCTTGTTAATATATATATGTATGAATATATATTAGCCGTGTGCCTTTGCGAAAGTTTTCTGAGACGTACAAACTATGTAGTATGAAGGGCCGCGTTGTAAATAACGGTGTGCTTTCAACATTAATACTTTCTATTGATTTTTCCGGAATTCTCCTTGGCTCGAGTAAATATAAAGTAACAGGAGAGTATTCGGAGCGTAGTTACCGAGGATTGATTGGGGCCGCTCGAAATTTTCCCGGGAAACTTTTCGATTCAAGCTGATGAGTTTTCGCGACTCGCTCTTGTCTATTCTGATAACTAATGAACGGAGGAATTAATTTTGACCGTTTTGATACAATTTTTCTCGTTTAATTTGAGATTGTGTTATAAAAATTGAGGTACACTAGGAATCGTATCTCGATGATACATATATTATTTTTTTATTTATTTATTGTTACAATCAATAAACACTCGTATATATTGATTGTAACAATAAATATATATGTATATAGATATATTCTTTTTTGAATATTTAATATATGTACGTAAATGGTGAGCTGATTTTTTTGATGTATAGAATTTTCACATGTTTTTATTATCATGTGAAATTCAATGGCATTTGCGTATTTTACCTTTTTCGTCGAGGAAAATTTGCCTTCACAAAGGTAATACCCGCTTTAGTATCATTTTCATTTTTCATTATGCTTATTGAGGCTTAACCGGTACATTCGTAATGTAACCTAATAACGTTTTCAGGCCCGGTAATATATTTATATGAAGATTATGTCGAATGAAAAATCGAGATTGTGAATTTCAATTGTTGGATTTATTATTAATAAACCGAATTTCACATTCACTTTGGATGCTAGCGCGTATCTGTCGATTGTGTGAGTTTTTGTATTGTGTTATAATAAAATTTTGCTACAAAAAAGAGTTTTCATAATAGAGGATGAAGTAAGCCATCGATAGGAAGTCTCGGGAAAATAAAATATAAATAATAAAGAAAAAAAAAACGATGAAAAGATCTTGAAATTTGGGAGAGCGAAAAAGTTTAAAGAACAACAGGCGGAAAATGAGAATATTTAATTTGAATACAAAATTGAAAAACAAAATTTTCCTCGTATTTTCGCGCGAAGATGGCGCCATTAAAATTTTAATCCTTTGCCGTGTTGCGAATTTGTATGTAAATAAGCGCTGAGTACACAATAGGATTCGAAAATACAGAGCGAACCTTCGTAAAATTGTATGAGGTCGTACGCCCTAATTTATACACATAAAAGATAAAAATTTACCGCGACCAACACACAACTTTCCTTAAATTAAATGTCTCTTTCGGCAAAGCCAATTTCGGTACCGAAAAGTATTTGGTTTTCAAACTTTTACAAAATTTTCTTCGGAAAAGGGTTTCTTATGCTGTATCATGGTGTGATATCATGGTGTTTGAGTTAAATTATTATAATGTCAAATTTGTTGGTTAAATGTAATTTACGCGGTGTATCATTTTGTACGTATGATATCATTTTATGCATGATGCGCTCGTGTAAAAATGTAATGAGTTTTCTCGAGATTTTCCTCTAGAAACGTTCACGTTGACGTGTCTCAGAGTTAATGCGATCCTGAAAGTAGATAAGGACTTCATTCTCGGTCATGAATTCTTTGGAAACTTCAGCTCTGTCTTGAAGTATCAATTTACTACCGCTGAACGGCTAGATTTATGGCCATCACATCATGCGCTTGACAGCAGGTGATGCGAGCTCGAGAAGCCGACTTCTATTAATTCATTATATGTACATATATAAATATTTGGAAGATTGGGTATCATTTGGGAAAGGTATTTTCCTAATAAAAATTAATTTGTTTTACAATTGTATACCAATTCATTGTTAGCGATAGCAGGTCAGATAGGCTTGATTAATTGATGTATAACTTCATATAATTTTATTTATTATTATTTTCATCATTTAACTGCGATTTAAGATAGTTAAATATATGTACAGGATTTTTCATAATTGTTCGATGGGTTTGTAACCCCATAAATATTATTAAAATTAAAACCAACCTAAATTCCGTCTTTGAAAAGCGTAGATAATCCAATTTAATCAAATTCTTCAAACCCGTTTTCAAAATAAGTGTCCGTTTATATTGTATTATCCAGCTCTGCACGTCAACAACTCGGCACAAAATTGCACAGAAAAGACTTCTATTCAATTGTTTTAAATTGTGTGGTCACGGGTTCTATCCTTGGTATGTGAAGCTGGCCATAACTTGAATATATGTTTCCAAGGTTGATCGTTTCCTAACAGAATTTGTCAATTTATCTGATTTTCATTGATGAGGTTCCAACAAATTGGCAACCTTTACTCATTTTCTAGCAATATTTCGAGTTTTTCAGCATCTAGAATTCCACTGATTTGTATAAATGCTGCAAACTTGTCCATATATGTCTCTGTGATCGATGACTCAATGATCGATGTTTGATGTTTGTATTTACTTACAATTCTTCTGTACAAGTTTGACCATATGTACATAGCTGTCTTGTTTAATGTTAATAAATGGGTGTATTATAGGTATATAATTAATAATTATTAATCTGTATAGTACACTCGTCGCGTTGGAGCAATCTGTTAGAGAAATGTGCATGATTGATTGAATAAAATAAAATACTATTATCTACAGCACCGTCTGTTTTCGGCACGTTCATACTTATTTTGAATGAGTTTAAGGCAAAATCGGCTTATATATATACATTAAAGAGCGTGACGGTACTACATATATTGCTTGCGTCATATCATCGAGTCAATATTGTCACTATATGACGTTTTCGAAAATATTCATGTGTGCATGGCAGCACTTTCGTTAGTGCGGTGCACTCGTCACTATGATGTCACATCACGCGTGAATATTTCCATATCCGGAATCTGTTTGATACTGTTACGTACGCCGTGGATTGAGCGAATTGTACTTAGACCAACGGATATCTGTTATCGGTTAACTAAATGCATGCACTTACTTCCAAAGATTATATCTGGACTCTAAGTGCATTTAGGCTAAACAATGACCGTTATTAGTTAGTTCTCAGAATCGGTACGGGAAGACCCAATGTCTTGGAAATACATATCCGAATACGTGACTATACAACAGGTAAACAGATTAGGCGTCCTGAGAGATCTACCCTTTATAAGGCGGTACGTAGGCGATATCATGTAATTCTGGACTTAGCAGTGACACTGCGCGTATCTCCTTAATCATCAATAAATGCTGTGAGACGACTGTTGGCCTTTTACTTGGATCCTCCACCCACCCCTACGCAACAATACATTTCAGTGACATGTACTGCTATGTACATATATAGTACAGTATATCGTGTCGGTTACTGCTGTATCGGTACGTTACATATTCATTACGGAACATATGAATGTGTCCATGTACTTCAGAATATTTTTTGTACTGCTGTTTACATGCAGTTGCCGGATTGAGTTTTACTGGTATAAATGAACATTTTTACATACCTCCATTACGTTTCACATGGCTTTCGTGTTAGTGGTCATTTTTATCTCTTATCCGATCGTTTTCATACTTTGCCATATTGCTCATTTTGGTCATCAATACACGTTAATGTATCGTCTGCCATTACGTTGGAGATAAAATATCGTATACAACGCGTTTTAAAAACGGGGCCCGTAAACCTTCCTGACGTTTCATAAGCGTTCGTCCCGTGTCTTCCAACCTGTTCGCCTTGATATGGCCATATAAGATTTTAATTGTTTAAACGACTATAATTCACTCTATATTTTATAAAATTTGTTCTATAGGTTCTCGTTATCTCTAATATTTAAATATTTATAGTTTTAACTCGAATATGTATATATAAATTTCAAATTTGGCGTCTAGCTTCATGTAATGTAATACACGATATATATTGATTTTTGGCCAAATATGTCAAATCTGACATTTCACTGTATATCTCTTCAGTCGGTTTTATCTGCGAGATAAGTATTCAATAAGAAGTTATGTTGTATCTAATTGTTAATATGATTTATAATAAGCTTACATACATTTAGTTTTTTTTACAATAAGCATATTATGTAAGTGACATGTGATATAATAGTATGACAGACAGACTACCCTATTGTACTAAAGGCGCATAAATAGTATTTGCCCGGCATTAGAATTGTATAATGTTATTACCTGTCAAATTTCATTTATGTGAATGTACGTGGGGGTGGGCCATTATAGTCGGGCGTATTGTCGGCGCGGTGGGTTAAGGGGTTGAAAAATGTTTAAGGCCGCTTGTATATGCGTTGCTCTTAAATGCCTCTCGTTTTCCCCGGCCCGTAGAGTTAGATATAACATACCACATATTTATGAGTGGCAACTTTACGATCCATCCCCAGTGAGACATCTCGGAAACGTTAGAAATGGCCGGCCGATATGGCCTTACCCGAGACGGCCATTTTGTTAGTATTCTTCTCGCACCTAAATTAAATACAGCGTTTTCATGCCGCATAACACGCGACACTGTATACGTATTGCCACTTTGAGGAATTTTTATCGCTAGTATAAAATAGAATATTTATATTACGTGTATCGGTAATGTGGCAGTTTGCTTGTTTTATGCGCGCGCGCTCGCGACTGTGTGAGATGGTTTTGAAGTCTGAAAAGTCTATGTAGTGTGCTCCGACGAAACTGCATGGAAACTTTGAGGATTTTTAAACGCTTCTTTGGTTGAATGTATGTCGTATATTATTTTTATTTTATCTTTAATTTATACCAGGAATGCCTAGCAGGTAACTCCAATGCACCTTCCTGACCAGAAACGTTGTACATTTGATACAAATATTATTAGTATTATACAAAGTACATAAATACATATCAATTAATATCCACAGAGACACCAATGGTCAAATTTGTAAATTTGCAGCATTTCAAACATTTCAGCGAAATTCAGTAAACACATCAATTAACATCCACAGAGAGACATTTATGGTTAAATTTGCAGAATTTTATACAATTCAGCGAAATTCGAGATTGCTGACAACTCTGGATTTTGCGAGAAAGTGGGTAAGGTTGCCAATTTGTTGGATTCCTTTCAATGAAAATTAGATAAATTGGCAAACTCTGATAGGAAACCATCGACCTGGAGTCACAGAAATCCAAGGTTTGGCAAGCAGAAACCAGTGGGATATGAACCCGTGACCACCCTGTTCAAAGCCTTATATGCTAACCACTAGTATATTCTGTTGATTGAAATGAAATATATGTCTAAGCACTATATTATTGATGAAAATCCATATCTTAGTATGCATTGGTCGAAATGCAATAGTGTTAATGAGATGTACATACAAACTCAAGCAACATGTATATGTATATGGTATTAACCTTGCACATATTATATATTATATAAATTTAGATTTTAAATTCTGAAATCATATTAAAATAGGGGTGGCATAGTGAGTAGGATGGCTTTTGTCAATTTGATGGAGGAACTTGATGGTTTCAACAATGAAGTATGACCAGCAGCACAAATTATATTCCGAATAAATTCTTTTCAATCCAAGTCAACCCATGGAATCGAACTCGGTAATCTCTCGGTGATTCGCATTAATGCAACCTCCGAGGTACAAATGAACGATAAACTTGTTAAAGTAATAAAATCGTGCGAATTAACAATAACACGAAGACACGCCTATCACAGCTGGAGTCACCTGAATGTTTTTGAGTGTGTTTTTACTATTAGAGGTTGTCTGTTGAAATTCCATCCAAACGTTTCTCGGTTCTGGTGTATTTTTGGTAGCTTCGCTGGTATTTTATCATTCTATTGACATAGGTTTGACAGTAATCGATAACCATGATTACCATATTTGAATAAATGTAGAAGAAACTTGAAATAATAAGATCATTGAATAATTAACAATGATATGAAGACACATCTATCAAATCCGGAGACACCTAGACGTTTCGTGCCACAAATTTGAGTGTGTTCTACTATTATAAATTATAAGTATAAGTATAGTTATACTATTAGAAATTCAGTTGAAATTCTATCTATACGTTTCACGGTTCTGGTGTATTTTCAGTAGCTTTAAATCGACACGAATGTCGACAAGTGTCACACGTGTTCATCCGTGTTAAAGAATGACAATAGATAAAGTCGTTCACTTGTATGAAAATATTAAGTCGCGACTTCAGTACACGAGTATTGTGTTCGAGTGCCTCGTTGCATTTTTAAAGTGCATTTTATCACAGATAAAGTTGAGGAATGAGTGTCTCTAGTTTTCATTGCTTTTCTCTCGGGGACTAGGTAATTCATTCTCGGCTCAAAGCTGTACACATCCTTTCGGAGGCTGCTAAGTTCGAAGCAACTTTAGTGACTGAAGTGGGGTCGTTTGAATTCGTTAGGAAAACTGCTGAAATTTACACGAAAAAAGGCGAAACGGGAAAAAAGCGTCGACCGCAGGGATTCGACGTTATTATATTATTACCCTCCCCCCTCCCATCCCCCCCGCAAGCTCGTGAACTTTCTCGTATTTTATCGAGATCGTTTATTATAATGATTTCAACACGTTTTATCGATAAATAAAGAAAGATTAGAGGGCTATATCGATATATTATATATTTACGTATGTATATGAAAAAAATAAATAAGAAAAAAATTAGATTTTTATATATTATTATTACATATGTATAACATGAACACTCGCCTTTAGTTGACGAGTGCAATTAAACAGATACAAAACACTGTACATAAACATAAGCAGTTTATACAATGTGAATTCATAAATATCCATAGTGACATCTATGGAGAAATTTTTGCAGCATTTCATAATCAAATTGGCGAACCTCAAGGCGCCGAATAATTTGAGATTAGCAAGTGAGATAGGAAAGGAGACACCAATTTTGCAGGAACCATTTCAATTAAAATCAGAATAAGAAGAGGCTAGTAAAAATTGGCAAACTCTGATAAGAAACGATCAACCTGGAAGTCATCGGGACTCAAGTGGGAATCAATTGTGACACTCTGCTCGAAAGCATAATATGCTAGCCACTAGTTTACGCAGCTGGTTTTTAATTCGATATATCCAGAATCTCGGAAAAGCAGAGTAAACGTATTACAGACCACCAGTATTTTTAAATATTGTTAAACGCAAAACAATATATTCAATGTTTTGCGAAATATTTCTCGAAATGAAGAAAAGTGGACTTATGCCACTTTTAAATATAACGACTCCTATGTACATATGTATACATATATGTAGGTTTAACAGTGATCCGATAACGGAGATTCCCATATTTGAATAAAAAACGAT
The DNA here is from genome assembly GCF_051622035.1 of Arctopsyche grandis. Lineage (NCBI taxonomy): Eukaryota > Metazoa > Arthropoda > Insecta > Trichoptera > Hydropsychidae > Arctopsyche > Arctopsyche grandis. The sequence goes on along the minus strand of NC_135365.1, from coordinate 10,898,046 downwards.
CGACCTGGAGTGTCACAAATCAAGATCTGGCAAGCAGCGGGACTAGTGGGACTCGAACCCGTGACCACTTTGCTAGAAAGCATAGTATGCTAACAACTAGTCAACGCTGCTGGTTAACACAATATGTAAAAAATAAAATATACAATATGTAAAAAATATTGTATTTTTCCCGTTTATATATGACAGTAAATAGATATATGTAGATTTTTTGTACTTCATTGTATTGCCTTTTTGTCAGATGCAGAGTTACCTGAGTGAGTAATGCGCGTTGTGTACATACATCCGTGTGTGCACGTGACATAATTGTTTTTTTTTTTGAGGCGTTTTCCCGCGGGAAATGAATTATTTCCGTGTGAACGTCCCCGTGCTTTTCGCGTCTGCCGAGTTTTTCACCGAAAATTTGACACATGCAAAATATCCTGTTCGCTCAATCCGATCCGAAAGCTCCTTCGCTTTATAAAGTTTTCATCGGTTTGTGCATAATAAAAATCGGGGACAAATCAAACCGCGAAGAAAATCCGCTCCAAGGGAAAATATTTCGCAAGTTCGTCATTCAAAGTATATTACGCGAGTCAAAGGGTTTTCGACGTTTTCAATTTTCAATTCGCGCAGACAAGCGCGTGTTTGGTATGGTATGGAATATTTCGGATTAAATATGCACGTATCTTTTGCGAATGGAGTACATAGTGTATTTTGGCATGATGTGAAGCACATACGTATATTTTATGTGGAAATTTTATTTTTTATGACGTTGTATAATATATTCATACATTTTGATAGAATGGTGTTTTTGAATGTGCTATTATATATGGCTACTTATAATCACACGTATACAATGTATTTCTATTTTGGGTTCAAAGCTTTTCTAATGGTAAGAACACACAAAAAAAGTTCGGCATGGAACGCGCTCGTGGTTTCTAGCTGTGATGGCGTGTTTTTATATTATGCTAAATCATACGATACTATTATTTTCACTTTCACTTCACTTTCACAAAGTTTCTTCTACATTTCTTCAAATATGAGAATCACCGTTATCATTCAGTTTCAAACCATTGACAATACAAGGGTAAAATATTACAGAAAACACTCCAGGGGGAGAGTTTTGCCTTGGATAGTGATTGTATATACATATGTATTTATGTATGTACATATAATGCAATAAAACATTTTTTAGATGTGAAAAACTTTCTAAAATATTATGTGCCGTGTACCATTCTGTGTGGCTGCATCGTTAACATCACTTGCCGCACTGTTTTGGATAGCGAGTGACCAGGACCTTTATTTTATTTTTCCAAATTTACTGAATGCTGGGTCTTTTATTTATCCAAATATTCGAATTATGTCTTAACGAAATAAAAATATTGATCAATATCAACAGAAATAATTATTTTTGCGGGTAGCCCTTTGTACACGTGCTTCATAGATGTGAGAGAGGGGAATTCAGTACGCGCCGCGCTCAACAGTTAATGTGAGAATGATATTCGCCTTGGAATGACAGCTGTGCTTCGACCGCTATTTTTTTTCGTTTCTTGTACAAACATGTTTTACATTATTTGACGTTTAAAAAATGATTAATTATCTTATTAATTTGACGTTTAATTAAATATTAATTAGATTATAGTTTTGCATTATTTAAACTTAAAACACACATTTTTTATTGGACGCTCGGCGTCCAGCATAGTGGCTGGCTAGCGGATTTTTTTAGCATGGTAGTGCAAGTGCTTTGAAGCGGTCTCCGTGACGAGCCAGAATGTTAAATTACAGAAAACGCAAATATCGGAATGCAAAGATTGAAAATCGAAAGATCTTAAGTCGAAAGATAAAAAAGGGTGCATGGTAAACGGTACATACTCACTTAATTTGCCCGAGCAGGATACAACAGGAACAAGAGGAACAGGCTTTTCCTCCCGTATTCTGCGCGCGCACATGAATGTATGTATATTTGAACATTTTTCTAGCAATCTGCTTATGAAAATATCCAAAGTATTCTATCGTATATATATTTTTTTTTTAATCAATTTGAAGTATTTTATTTTGATTTATTATCAAAAAGTGAAAGAATTTATGTTGTTGTTGTATGAGTCTTCGTCATCTGTGCTTTCATTCTTCATTTCAATATATACAGTGAACTTACTAAATGATACAAAAGCACACATGTACATAAATATGTATTATGTATGTACATATATGAATCTGGGCCATATTCAGATTTCACATTATATTTTACATATTTGACCATATAAAATACACGTCAGTACATTACACATCTCCCACGTAAACCACATTTTACACAATAGAAATGTAAATCCGAAATTTGTATGTATTTTATATTTAGAAAGGGCAATGTATATTTTTCAACTATAAATACGCAGAAATCAACAACGGTCGAACGCACGGTAAAAACATGTTTATTCCATATGATTGACATGTCAATTCCTATTTCGATCCGCTTATCCTCCTCCAAAGCTTAAAAGCTTCCCTTTTTGCCGACCGAAATTTGTTATCAAAATATATTTAAGCAAAATATGTACGTTTCGCTCGAATAGGACAAGTTTCCTCAAAATATTTGTATTGAATTTACACACAAATCCATCATCGAATCGATGGCTTCAGAGGCGATCGCATTGTTTTGAATTCGCTGAAATATCGGCTATTACGCTTTCAATTCCCGAGCCCGCCCGGCAATCCTCATAATGGGGCTATTTGAGAAACGTTCGCATATAATCCATTCGCATTAAGATATCGGAGAGGCTGCGTATCTGAGCTATAATAAAAACCGGTGCACGCAGGCAGACGGCTCGAATAAAATCGCAATTTAACGGGGTCCGACAAACGTCGAAAGAAAAAAAATCGCACAAAGGCGTAATGAATATTTGATACGGGATGCGGCAGTAGGGGGTTTTTTTTACGCTATTTTTTTTGCTCTCTCTTACCTGAGACAATTACGCGTGCGAAAAAGTCGGTGTTTTTTTTACGACGCGTCGTAAAGCGGCTCGCGGACGACGCTCTCGTCTAATGGACGCTGATTCTGGAACTCTGGAGTCGCTCTCGTGAATAACTTTCCCGGGGAGAGCCTGTTGTCCCTTGGGTTGGCGTGTGCAAGGTCAGCCCCGAAGGTACGTGGACCTGGATGAAGTGAGGGGATGTTGTGTGCGGTCCCGTACAACACCCCCTCACCCACTGTGCAAGGTGGTGGGGTATCTTTTGTTTTGTCTTTATGTGTTTGTGTATGGGTAATATAACTCTTCCGGGTCTATTGTGTGCTTGTGGTGAATGGTCTTTTTTTTATCACTGTTAAGGAATTGTTGATTAAAATGCTTATTTGGTATGTGTGTATGTATGTGTGTATGTAGGAAGCAGTGGAAGGGATATACATACATATACGTATCATTACCTTACTTTGAAAAGGTTCTAACTAACACTTAGAACAGGTCTAATTAGAACCTTTTCAAAATAAGGAAATGATATATGTATGAGCCGTTATATGTATTTGAAAGTGGAAAAGTCCACTTTTCTTCTTTTTTTAACACCTGACTGTTGATTCTAATACTTAATTTAAGCACAGTGATAGTATTTTGAATTAAATACCGAAAAAGTTGTAAATTTCGACTTTTTGTTAATCGCTCATATCTTATAAACGAGAGCAAAATAACAGAAATAATTATCATATTTAAATTTAATGGGTCACACTTAGAAAAAATTGTTATGTATCCGTTCTAGTAACTAAATAATTGAACTGTGTAATTAATGATACAAGAAAACGATCTGAATTTTAGCTTTACGGAAGAGATGTAATAGAAAGAAGAATGGAATTTAAGGTGCATATATTCTGCGTATGTTTTTCATTTTAGTACTTTTATAAGTTTTAAAACTTTTACATTGGTTATATTATTTTTTGAATGGTAGATTAGATATAGGTTTTTCATTCCAAATTCACTCTTTTTAATTTCAAATTGTTTCATTTCAAATTGACATTGTGACAATTTTAAATGAAAAACTTGTAGCAATATAGAACAATGATTTAGTGGGTAGGGTGCATATTTAGCGCAGCAAAGTTTACATATGTACCTACATATGTATATGGAATCATCAACGTTTGTCAGATCAATTAAATCGATCATCTTATAAATATGTATATTTATGAGATGATCGATTTCAATTTTTTGCCACCATAATTTTATCATTAATAACATTCAAACTCAATTAGAATATAATGATAGTAAAACATTTTTAAATCCTAATACTTGCTGAAATTTCAAAATTATGGTGTATTACATTATATTTTACCCGCCTTATATTTTGTTAGTATTTTGGTATATGAAAAATTGGCTATACGTATATCAAGTTGCACTCCCAGCCATTAAGTACATACTATATATGTATTTATGTACATACATGTTTTACTAAGGATCACTTTTGGTTGTTGAGAAATTAATATGAACTAATTATCTCGCAAAAAATTTGCATATTGAAATGTTTACCAGTCTGTATAATTTGATACCGCTCGTTAGCAGAAATTTAGGTTTATACTCTTGTTAATAGTTTGCGTTAAAAAAAATATAATATAACGTGGATGTAATACATATGAAGCTTAATTAATCCGTCACATGTACATATAAGAACTTAATTTATTATCGGCATTGTTTCTATATTCGATACCCAATTTAATATTATATACGTATGTATGTATGTAAGTACGTTAATAATTGATCATGTAAATTAAGTTGATTCCATTTACTGAATGAATAAAGTTATTTAGGTTTATTACTTTTTCCTGATAGTTTGTCGATGCACTTTTTAGATTAATATAGTATACAATTAATATTCAGTGGATAATGATCGTATAATGAAACGTTCACAGAAAATTAATTCGTGTCGTGTGATACAATCGGGTGATTTTTTTTTTTTGAGGAAAACACGCTGAAAATCTTTTTAAAATAAATTTACAATGAAGTATAATTTATGCAGTATAAATTAGGCTTTTTCTTGTGTAAACCTGCTTTACGATTTTTAAATTGCTTTATTAGAACATAAAAAAGAGAGTGGCGAGGCGTTCCCCACCGTATTATAAAATTCAAACCAAAGAAATAGACGTGGAAATAGTGTCAAGATAAAAAATAAACATCTTTACGGTGACTATGGTTGATTTTTGAAATTATTATGAATATATTTGTATTAGTTGAGACTTAAAATATATTGTGGATTTAAAGTTATTTTTAAATCCACGGAATTATATTAATTTTGCATAGGTCATGGAAAGTCGAATTTTTACTATTTTCTTGAATATCATCGAAGAAAATCCTAATTAGCAACATTATTATATTAATTTGATTATAATTTAATTTTTTCTCCATTTATTTCATAGAGCAATGGCTACTTCTTGGCTCTAAAACGCCGTAATTCTGCTTCCGTCAGACGTCTTCTTATGATTTGTGAATACAATTTTAAATTTCATTTATTTTTCACTTCTCCAGCTAGTTCAGAAGGTCCGTTTTTGACATTTTGAAAGACATGATCGCGTAAATGAGATCTTGACAGTGTTTTCTTCCTAATTCTTCCCGTTTATGATCGTTTTTTTTATAAAACCAATCTCACCGTATGTCGTTTGGACGGCACATCCTGATAATTTCAGTTATTCAGTTGTTAATTTCAATGTTTTTATCTATCCCGATCCTTGAAAATGTATTAAAATAATGTAACCTCCACTCAAATCCTCATTTTCCAATAAAAGAAGATGTACTTACAAAAACTAAAAAAGAAACGATAACAATAAAAACAACGAGACGAAACCACTACTCTCGAAATACTGAATTGCGTGAAAATTTCGTATTTCTTTTTTTTAATAATAAGCAATGCAAAGAAGAGAATAAAAGGTTACACAACAGAGGAATTCTTAGTGAGATGCGAAGTGTTAGACTGAGTATTTTCGGTCTAAAGCATTTATTACAAATGGTCTAATACATTTTTCCACGGTTGCAATAGATCTGTTACGTATGCAAGAATATTTTTCTTCACAAAGTGATATGCAGTGTATGAATTTTAATGAAATTGTCACATAAACTTATATTGATATATTTTTAAATATTTTTTTCATGGTACACGTGAGGAGTATTTAAAAAAAAATTCCACTTCCTGGAAAATTTCAAAGTCACGACATTATCCAAGTGTGTTCGGAGCTCACGCTCCGTAGCCAGCTAGCCATATTATGCTCCCCGTCGGCCGTCTACTAAGAACAATTACAGTTAACTTTTTCTCGCGGAAACTTTTACTGTAACGGTTGCTTAAATTTGTAAGCTCGAAAGTTACCGGCCCTGCGTTATAATTCAAAAGTTATGTGGGACAAAACGGGAAAGCCTCCCGCCCAGCGAAGATGGCAATCTCGCGACGTTCGCTCGCTGTGTTCAACCTCCCTTTGTTTTATTGGTAGATAAGTAATCCCGCGACAGAAGCTTGTTATATAATAATAATATTATTATTATTACGATCATTATATCACTCTCCCTGGGCAATTTTCTCGCATTCATCTGCGAGTAAATATTTTATCATAAATAAGTGTGCAAACTCTCGTGCCCTTTCCTTTGACGTATATTTGTATAAATTTTGCCGGAAACTCTGAGCTGTGTCATAGTAAATATAATACATGTACTATATCTGAGTATTCGAAAGCGAGCTCTTAGGATTCAAAAGAAGCATTAACCAATTATGTGTAGTATGTGTGCGGGTTTACGATGTGTTCTAATTACTCGGGCGTGTCTTTTGATAGATTCTTGTGCTGTGTAATAGGGTTTTGAGATTTTGGTTCTATTGAAATTGCACAGGATGTATGCGAAATAATTAATTGACTATGTGAAAATCGATAAGTTTTGCTAATTATAATAATTATGTTAATTTTATGTATGTACTTCAAATATGTATGTACATATTCATATTTCTTTTCATTTTTCTGTTCATTCTTATTGCCTGAGTCGGGATGAAAGAATAACTAAGCCATGGAAAATGAAAATGCATACATACATAGGTAGTGAGGTGAGTCGAGAAAATTATTTTTTGAAGATTAGTGGTTATAAAGCATCTCAAAACCATTACACAACATTTTACACCATAATAGATGGTTTTAAAGACTTCGTGGAACATTTTAGAACGTAGTGCGGAGATGAATCTTAATCACTTCAGAACGTTTTCCATGGAAGGCAGAGAATTTCGTTGCCAATTTGGTTTTTATTCAATGAAAGATGAATGTATTTTGTATATGAATATTTGTTGATTTTTTTCTCTAGCTACATTGGCTGACTCGTTTTACGCTTGACGCGTGTTGATAAAACGTGCCCTTTTCACATTGAAAATGAGTCACAGCTGAGATTTGAGGCTGAGAAATAAAATGTATGAAGATTAGGTACAATTTGGGTAGAAAGTTTATTCGTTGACATGTTGGTTCACATTTCACACTAAATACGTTAACTCACAGATCAATAGCTTCAGTTTTTATTTAAAAATTAAGTTACGTTATTTAAAAATATGTATATACATATGTAGGATCAGGATCATGTGTTACCGAGAGATTTTAAATAATGTACGCGGATCCGATCAAACGTCCTTTATTTCACGTCTATCTGCCAGACCTGCCATAGCGCAAATGCCTCACATACATTTATATATGTAGTTCTCAAGCACTTGGTCTATACACACTATGCACGCTCGCTAACCAAACACTCATCACGTTCAAAAATAATACATTCATACATTGTATATACCGTCGGTTATACAATGTATGAATGTATTATTAAGTAAGGTCAAAAATGGGATGTTTTGGATTTGGTATTGAATTTATGAAGTCAAAACATGAGTAATTATTTTTTTCACAAAAAGGAGAGCTTTATAATTCTTGTTTTAAAAAAAATGATTTCCTAAAAACAAGATTTTTTAACTTTAAGTATTCTGCAGTTGTACTGATGATATTTTGTTTTTATAAATAAAAAAAAAAGATTTTTAAAATGTTCATTTTAATGATTCAAAAATCACTCAATTCTGTGTTATCATCAGGGCCGAGTAAAGGAGGGGGGAACGGTACAAATTCCTGGGGTCCGATTACTTTTAAGGGGCCCGGTCTGAAATAGTAAACGATGTCAGCAAAGCCTGCAAATTACCGTCAGCCCAGCGGTGACGAATTCGTCGATACATTTTAATATAAATAGTCAAATACTTATGTATGTAAATGTACATATGTCACTAAATTCAATTTTCTCTTTGCTTCTATGGTCATGATCACCATCATTCATATCCATTCACTATCCACTGTTGGGTGAAAGCCTCTCCAACATGATTGAATTCATCTCTGTTTTTTGGTGCATCTGGTAGATCATCCCATACATTTTTTTTATTTGCAAGTTTTATATTAGCTTCACTTCGTCCGTTAGTATGGACAAACTTCCTAAACTCTTCCGATCACTTTGAAACTTTGCCATTTTGCGAGGTTTGGCCTCCGATAGAGATTTTAATTATGTCCACTTAGTCGTTAGTGATATACATATAATGGTTATAAACATGTTTAAAAATTCAAAAAATTAAAATTAAAAATCTTGACTCGATGACAGCTCTCGACTACGTTTGGGTGAATGCCCATGCATGTTTGACTTTCTGCCCCCCACTCACTTACTACATCTATATCATTTTCATACTACATATATCTAATAACATATGCATTATAGGCTCTCATTATCTCTCATATATATTTTTACTTCGCTGATATGTTATATTTATTTATTTATTTAACATACTAGGGGGAGGCGGCAAAGCCGATAGACCGAAGGGGTTTGATTTATACATATTTGTAAATTAAATGAGGAAAAAGTAAAAAACATTAAAAATGACAATATTAAAATGGATATAACGAATGTTAAAATGTTTATTTTGATTTCATCCAACAATCTCCCATGCGGCCTTTTACATTCTATCGGGTACCATTCGAGCACTTCTTTCGTCAATCTATCGTCCGCTCTTCTACATAGCTACGTTACAAACAAGTCTCTGTAACCAGCCCATTGTCATTCAAATCTCTTTACCCTCACCATTACATCAACCGCCTTTCTCATAATAGAATAAATTGATGCGAGTGGGCTCGTTCAACGTATGTATGGTGACGTTCGTCATGCAATGTTTTATCGCTCATCTGAAGATATCCGTGCTGAATAACGTTCGGTTAGTATATTTATATGTATTATTATATGATGTTATTTTCTGGTTGAGAGCCTGTGACACATGTGTGTAACGATTTGCAACATTAATCGCGCACGATGCCCGTCCATACATTAGCGAATTGCGCAAATTGCGCAAATTGTCCCAGTTAATACGCCGCGGTGTACAATATAAATCATTTAGATTTTATTGTGTCGTTCGTGTCGCCCATATAAATATCCCACACGTATGTATGTATGTATGTATGATGCTTCGTATATACGGACACAAAATACAATACAAACCGGCCGAAACGATAAATCGCCGTTTTCCTTTATGTAGCAATAATAATATTGAATATTATTTCACCGTTGGCAATATTTTAATGACACTTGTTAACGTTGAAATTAGGTCCATTACGGATTTCGAGATTATTATATTCTCTCTTTTCTCGAGTGGAGAAGGAGACGTTAGTCATAACGAGGAGCATTAACTTTGTTACAATTCAAATTATATTGAAAATTGTAGACGCCGAGGACGACGTCGAATTTCGATACTGTTCAGATTTTGAGGCTTTGATTTTATCCTTTGTCGTAAATAATATCTTTATGTATCATCGCTTGATTGAATTCGACTTGGTAGTAATAGCCGTTCGAATTTGACGGGTGACTCGTCGAACAATTTAATTAATTTAATGTGTGTTACACGATAGTATGTTGTAAATCGGATTAAATTTTCAAAATGATTGAATTGTTGTTTGGAAAATTCGTCGATGGTAAATATGTATGTTTCGGTATTAAATTGTTTCATTGAAACGTCGATATTTTATCTGTTAAGGCCACGCGTAGACGTCATCAATTTCCTTTGACGTATTTCCTGGCGCGAATAATTGATTTATTCAAAGAATGCCTTTGAATATGTACAAATATATATGTATACGCAAAAATGGCGATACTCTATGTATGTATAGGATGATTGATTTTTTTTTTAAATATTTTTTTTTTGATATGGAGTGCGGAAAAATTGACGTTTTTTCTTACGCGAGTTTGCTCTGTACACTTTCATGCAAAAATTTTGTATAAAAAAAAATCTATTTATGTATGTTAAATATTGAATAAAAAGGGTAACTCGGAGCAAATAGTATTAATAATAAATATTCGGAGGAAAAGTTTAGGGACCGCCAGAACAACGTCGGACGTATTGACTCGGCGTCTACTCATTCCTAATATCAACATTTGCGAATACTTTGTATGATTAATTTCAAAATTTCCTTGAAATACTCAAAATGAAAACCTCAATTTATACGTTAATTTAATATGAACTGAGTGTAGTTTGTAAAATGGTTCAAATACTATATAAAAAGTCGTTTAAAATTGTCTTTGCAGGAGCTTTCGTGTGTTCGAAACTGGAAAGGTTTCGGACTCACAGATGATTCCGTAAGTTGAATTTTAGTTATTTGCCTGAGATGCATTTGTATTGTGTAACATATTTTAACTGTTTTTTGCTCATAATTCTATGGTGAAAAGCAACCGTCTTTTTTGAGGAAGCTGCACTACAGAAAGGGAGGGTTTTCCGAACTAATTATGATAAGCGGTCCTCTTGACGAATAAATGAAGTTCAGTGTTGCATAACTTTTTCCACGTTTATGTTTATATGTATATTATAATACCTACTAACTTACTGCTATGAATGTGTTAAATATTTTACCTTCATTAGCAAAATATTCGTTATGAGAGATGCTTGCTGAACGGAAATTATTCATTCATTTAATGTCTTTCACAGGCAAAGTTTCGCTAAATGAGTTTTTGATATTATTGTAAGTACATACAGATTTATGCATTTGAAGTTGTTCTTTGAATATATCACACATACATACATGGAAGCTGTTTTTGTTTACTAATAATAGCATTCCATTTTCAAAACGGATTTTTTTTATATCAATAAAAGTAATAATATTTTTTATATTCCAGACGATATGTAGAATAATGCAATACTAATCGTGAATATAAATAATATTATAACATCAGAACATGGGAGAGAGTATCCACTGTCTATGTGCATTTGTGGGTGAACAATAGAAACTCCGTATTATGCTAACGGACTCAGTAAGTGCCCGAACAAAGGATACGCTGGGGTTCTCACAGAACGGGGCGAGTGCGGGTAGAACAACGTGCCTACATAATAGATACGCCAACGGATAGGAGATGTTACGCTGGACAACTTGTCCTTTATATGGAGGTACACACGGTAGATCAGATTATTCTGAATTGAGCAGAGAACTCGTGTGGACCTCCTGAATCATTGAATAAATGCTGTGATGCGACTTTGTCCTTTCATTTAGATGCTGAACCCACCCCTACGCAACAATATTACATATATATTATGTCATATCACATACATATATAATATCGCTATTCCGTCTGTGTGTCTATCTGTCTGTCTGAGATAACGCTCGCCGTACTATAATAGTCGTTTTGATTCGATATATGTACGTCACAGGTTAACCACTGCCAAAACGTATATACGAATATAATAATAATGGAAAAAATACGTGTTTTATGTACATAGATAGATATATAGGTAGTTTTTAGCATTTTTTTCATATTATATTAAACAATTAAATATAAATATTAAATTAAATATATTTAAAAGGTATTTGAAAAAAAAAATTGACCGCGTGGGGAACGAACACATGACCGATGACACATTTCTTTTAATTTTTTTTTATTTAATAACTTGATATGCCAATATCCATGCATCTCATCGGGTACAACACTGATAAATAATAATATCAATAATTAATTAATCAATTGAAAGTTAATCGGCTGTCAGTGTAGTTGATCCATCCACTGAACATACAAATGAGTAGGCCGCTCTCATTCTGAGAATGGCCTCAAAGTGAAGCACGTTCTATTTTACAAACATCTATGACGCTTAAGCCATATGGTAGTTCGAAGAAAGCACAACAGCATTTGTTAAATTGTATCTTCAACTATCCATAGTTCTCCAGTTTATATCGGAGATCTATGGATGCCTTTATTGGTTAGATAATATTAATTTTGATGAGTTAAAAATGAATTTGGAATGATATTGTATGATTGCAAACAGTTTTTACCATAGCTTTATGCTAATTGATGAATGTGATTTTACCTGCCAATTCGCTGGGTATATTTATTTATTTATTTACAAATATACCAGGAAGGCTTAACAGGTAAACGTCAAATGCGCCTTCCTGGTCCACATAATTATTACATAGATACATGTAAATCTAAACAATATCTGATATCTATGGTCAGATATTACAAACATCGTATTAATACGATAAATAACAATGAATAACTTTCATGTAACAATACGAATTTTTATATTCGATAAACAACCATAGAGACATCTATGATGAGCAATATGGCGAAACCTAAGATATAACAATAACTAAAGGTTCGCAACAGAAAATTGGGAAGGAAACGCCAATTTTTACAGGAATCGTTTCAATGAAAATCAGAAAAATTGGCAAATTCTGATAAGAAACGATCGACCTTGACAAACCAAGGTCTGGCCAAGGTCTGACTTAGCGGGAATCGAACTCGTAACATCAAACACGAAATAATTCAACATTCACCACTAGACCACGCTGCTGGTTACATACAATGTATGTTATAAATATGTACACGCTTTTCCAAGTAAATTATTTTTTGAATTCGCAGAAAGACATTAAGCCACGGGAGAATCACGACAGTTGATCAGCTTTGAGTGTACGCTTCGATGATTTTTCCTATTTGGATTTTTTCGAGAGCCCTTCGCTTTTACATGAAGCCTATCGAAAAATAATCCCGAGTAAGCTATTAACGTTGTGTTTGTTTTTAATGGTATGGGTAAATTTATTCTTTTCATTCTTTATACATTTTTTTTTCGAACATAAGTCAGTAAATTTTTTATATGTACATGTTTATATTAAATTTAGCGTTATTGTTTTTGCCTTATGTTTCGTATTGAGTTTGTACGTGTTCGTGCTACAATACAGTTTGTCTTAATTTATATATTATGTAGAGTTGGATGTAAACACCGGTAGAGAGTAAGCTGTACGAAATAAATTAGGGTGAAAACTTCGGCGAATAAAAAAAATCGTTTTATAATTTGACCCCGTTTAAACTTAGTACGGAAAGAAATATGTATGTACTATACATTGTATAATCACAATGTATTATATAGTACAGCTTTTATACTCGGCGCTTTGGTTCTAAAAGGACTGGTGCTGAATTAGTTTTTTACGTGAACGCCAAATACTTCGAAATATAAATTTTTAAAATATGTTTTGAGGTACATATGCAAATATGTATGTATGTATGTATATATGTATGTATGTTGAAACTGAAAGAGCAATAAATGAAGGTCGTTTTTTTAGATAATTTTCTATATTTAAATGATGAATTATCTCAATTTTCGAAAAGTTTTTGCTGTTCAAATATATGATACATAAATTTTCGGGAAAAATCGCGATTCCTATTGATCAGTTAAAATGGTCTAACAAATAGGCGGAGTATTACATTACGAGATTCATTTTTTTGCCTACTGTAAAAATTACTGAAATGAAATGTGTATAATTATTAGATTAACTATATGAATTTGATTTGGCCATGGAAATGTTTTTCATTGTTTGTAAATTATGTTCACAATACATCTTAGGTATATTATTATAGTTACTGATCTACTGTTTACTTTTTGTTTTACAATTTTTTTGTGAGTATAATATTTGTAGTAATATTTAATCTGAATGTTAGTGTACAGCATAATAGGAAAAAAAGTTCAAAATATTATTAATAATTCTTAGAAATTTTCATAATACATTTTGTGCATAATATAACTAAAGACTCTTCAAAGACGACGACCTAAAGCAGGATGTAAAAATAGTTTATAAATTTGAAATAGTTGATAGATTTTCGTTGTTTTTATGTTTGAATTTTTAGCATTATTTTAAATTATAATTTGTTGCCTTTCTAGTTTTTGAATTTTGCAAATTTTATCATATTTAAACGTTGGGGTAGATTGAATTATAATTGGATTATTGGATTACAAATTATTTTTTACTATTATTCATGATTGCATATAAATAGCACTGAGCAATAAAAAAACACGTCTTTTATTTACCGGAGTGGAGACTAATCAAACTTTACTGAATTTAACCCACTAAATTTGAATATGACAATGATTTTTCTCGTTTATGGGGTATGAGCGTTTAGGAAAATGCGCAATTGTTACATATTTTTTTATTTTTCAGTCTTTAACTCAAAATCTAGTGTGCAAATGTGCCAAAAATTAGTATTGGAGTGAATAATCTGGTGTTTTTCTTTTGGTTGTGATTCTTTATTGCATTAAAATACGTATAATTAATTATCTAGCGAATTTTAAAAGTAAAAAATATAATCTGTTAATGTTCATATCTTATCAAATTTAAAAATCTTTGTTGTAATTGAATTCAATGTGTCAAATTTAGAAAAATTTGAAAATTATCCGCTTCGTATTTTTTTTTAATAGGTAATATATTTTTATTTTTTACTAAAAAAATAAATAAGATTGTTCAAGATAAATATAGGTAGGTTGGGATCATTATATCAAGAAGAAGTATATTATATTTTATAATGTATACATATATTAATACTTTAAGATAAAATGTAATATATTTTCAATGGTAAAATATTTTAAGGCACGATTTTCCACAACATTGTTCCTTTTAGAACTGTGTCTTAACCTTATATTATATTTAACTAAAGCGCGAAAGAGGGGGAGGAGAGTTTTTTTTATTTTAAACGGTCACGGTTTGTTGGCCGCTGTTAAAAGTTTTTCCGCAAAAGAAAAATTGTGATTCACTGCGCCTTATTTCCCCCGCTTTCGATCGAATTGCACGCAAGTGAATTTCCACTGTCGGAAAATTCGCGAGCTTCCGGCCAGGCAGCAGCCAGCTAGCTAACGGCATAGTTAGTGTTCTTGTGCATATACGCGGTATATAATTCAGGTGGGTTTTATTAAATGAATTTCGGTGTGTGGGGCACGTCCCACATATTTGAGCTCGGACCGGGAATAATTTATCGAGTTCATATGAAACATAATAAACACGCCGGGACATACGTATTATATGTACGTACCTACATACAAACGCGTACAGTCGAAAGTAAACGAGAATTAAAATGCAAAGTGAGGGTTGGCCCGGTCAGGTAGAGGGGCTAAGTGATGTAGAAAGGGTGGGTCGAAAGTTGCGCCAACATCAATTGGCATAATCAAATCACGGAATATGTACTATTCGTTGAAAACTACCGAGTGTGTTAAAAGCGCATCGGATGAGTTTTAAACTAGCTTGGTTTACTTTGCACTCGGATAGTAGAATATTATGTATGAATGGTGTAGAGGTGATTTCGGAAGGTTGTTGTTGGCAGACGACTTCGTAAAAGATGGATTTTAATAAGAGAAGGATGGCGGATTCATGATGAATATTTAATAAATTGTCGGTGTGTTTGTGCTTTTTTATGAACGAATATTTGATATTATGGGATGGCTCTTGTTGTTGAGTTTTTAAAATTAAATCCGTTGTATTTTCATTTCAGCTTTCAGACTTCAGGTTTGAAGTCTTTTATTTTGAGGAATTAGCTTTGATTTGTTATACATAAATATTGTAGATATACTTATATATTTTTTGTCATCTCTGTATATTTTCGAAAATTGTGGCGCATTAGGGACTTCTGTAATGCCATAATGGTCTAAACTTAAACTTAAAAATAAAATAAATATGTTCAAGTGTGATTTGTTTGATCATTTGAAAGAACCGTAATGTATTTAGAATTTGATTGTAATGTAGGTTTCTTATGTAGCTATTGATTGAGATAAAATAAAAATGATCAACTATAGATTATTGTCTTGTATTTTCTATAGTTATTTTCAATTGGCAGTTTTGAGAAGGAATTGATAAAATATTTGAAATTATGTATATTAAATCAATTATAAGTTACTTTGGTTTGTATTTTCTACTTAAGTTTTACCTGATAACATATATACGGATGATTTTGTAGAGTTGGTACTTGTTTTAAAATTTAAGCTTAGAATTACGTTAAAGTTATCGCTTCTGCGATTTCAGGTCGCAGTAGTGATAAATTTGGTCTATTTATCTAATCACATTGCTCTAAATTTCTCTAAAGCATTTATGATTCAGAACAATAAATCCAATCAATCGTATGATTTCCAATTTGAAAACTTTTATTACAAAGTGCATCTATCTATTTGTTTGAAACCAGTGTGTATAACAGGGACGTTAAAACTAACAATTTTTTTTATATTAGCAGTAAAATAAACGAATATATCCAAAAATCAATGGATGTTTTAAAGAAGTGCGTATTTTAGACTGATGAAATACATATACGGTGGGACAAAAGTATACAAAATTGTTCGTGCCGAGCCTGGTGTGTCAACGATATATTTTGAGTGTGCGTTTTTCTATTGAAAAAACATTCTTCATACAAAAACCAAAGAAAGAGAGTTTTACGATCGGATTCCTCGATCCCTTATTCTTTAGGTGGTTAGATATCACCTTTGTGTGTGAAATGATCGTTTTTTTGTCTTAATTTTTACAAGACACCAATGGTTGATAATTAACCAGATAGTGTTCTTGAAATTCGAATGGTACAGTTTTAGATACGTTTTGGAATTTTGAATAATTTGGTGTAAATACATGTACGTTAATTTCACGAGTGAAATCGTTTCAAATCAACTTTATTACAATGTGAACCGGTTAAAATTGATGATGCATAAAATTTCATACACTTTCATTTAGGATTCAATGAGCGTGTGAAAGGACTGGATGGGATTGTATTAATACGATTTTACGATTCAAGCTCTTTCTAATCAATGTTTATTATACCTTGAATAATAATATTGCTTATTTTATTGTTTCAGGTGTGTCGTCTACAAACCACAATTAAAATCGTTTAAAATTTCTGAAAAATATTTATTCACTCTTGTACATATTTAATGCTTTCAAATAATTATTAATCAAAGTTAATACACTAAAACTTATTGACAAAAATAATAAATGTGTGTACATTGTTGCTGTTTGTGCTTTTAAGTGTGGAAGTATCTTCGATAAAAAAATATATATAAATGTCAATTTTAAAATTTTAATATTTATATCGCAAAGTAAGCATCGTCAATTAAATATTATATGTGTATTTAAAATTTAAAAAAAGATTGCTTCTTAATTAATAAACTTTGTGAACTTGTATAAATAATTGTGCTAGTACATATAATCATCGGACGAGCGTCAATCAATGGAGGACAATTCGTAACGGTGAGTTTTTATTTATGCATTCAATTGAACTGTGTTTTGTTTTTATTTTTTATTTTTTGATCGGAATACATTAAGAGTGCTTGTCGGTTTTGGTTTTCGGAAAATCTCGCGTTATTAATCAAACGGGAGTCGACGTGCCATAACAACCACGGTCACGGATGTTTTTATTGTGTTTCGACATGAATGAAAAGCGGCGGTCAGTCGGTCCGTTCCGTGGGCGAGTGTTTCCATTATTGAAATAGTCTGAAAATAGTGTATAGTTAGTCGGTGTGGTCTGAAAATAGAGTCGCCGTCTCGTTTTGTTTGGCACAGAGATGAGGAGTGAGTGGCGAAGTCATTCGCGGATTTAGACCGCGCCAGACTGCAACCAGACGTTCAGGGATTCTCATCATTTGGATGCATCGATGTAATATTATTTAATTTCGTGTACATTTTGATGATGATGAGTATATAAATGTTTGATCTTGGGCTTAATAAATGAAGAAATCGAAGTAGATTCGCTTGTTTTTTAAGCGCACATCTTCGTACGCCAAAGGTTAGGTTTTCTTCCGGAAATGAATAAATGTAATTGAGTTGCGTCATACAAAAGAGTTTATTATTTCAGCATTTGGAATTTACAATAGTGTAATGTGGGAACATGAGAGAGAGTATCCTCTGTCTGAGTGCATTCGTGGATGAACAATAGAGACCCCGGATTAGGCTAACGGGACTCAGTAAGTGCCCGACAAAGGATACGCTGGAGTTCTCACAGGCCTGGGCGAGTGCGTGCGTAAATAATATACACATTCATGGATTGGAAAAGCTGTGCTGTGGAACTTGTTCTTTATAAGGAGGTGAATACACATGGTAGATCAGATATTCTGGAGTGGTGGATCCGTGTGGACCTTTGAAATCGTTGAATAAATGCGGTGAAGCAACTTTGGCCTTTCATTTGGATCCTGTAGCCGTTGTATTTGAAAGTGGTAAAGGCCACTTTTCTTCCTTTTGAGAAATATTAATATTAAATAATTATATATTTAAGAAACATTAAATGTATAATTATTTGTATTTAAAACTATTTAATTACGAAAGTGAAACGTATAAAAAGCCTTGTAAAAATACTGGTGGCCTGTAATACGTTTATTCTGCTTTTCTGAGATTTTGGACATATCAAATTAAAATTAGTGATAACAATTTATGAATTAAGGCAAACAAAAATAGTGTTTTTGGAATTGTTAGTTGACTTTCGCCACCTTCAAATATAGCAGCTTTCGAAAATAGTCTCAGGTATAAGTACGATATTTACTTCAAACTTAATATTTGATTTTTAACTTATGATTCATTTAGCAGCTCCTTTGAATTGCAAGTCAAAGAGGATGCTGAAAGTTTACTCATTCTTTGACTAATCCATATAACGATAAAACGTTTCCTTTTAAATTGAAAAGAAATTGTTTTTTATACAAGTTGTTTAGATTTGATTAGTTATACTTCAAATATCTTCATTGAAAAATTGCTGTACATATTAACAATTGATATTTATCTTTCTCGTGAATCGGGAAAAGTTTGCAAGAAGAGAATATTCTGTTTGGATTATCTTTAAATTGTTATTTTATTTTATGTGATTATGATTTTCAGTATTCGTGTTTGAATTTTGATAAATTTACAAGTTAAATAATAATGGTTATTATTGGAAAGTCTCATTCTTATTATTTAAAACGATTTATACTTACATATATAATATTTATATTGTAAGTATTATATTATTGGTATGCGAGAAATGATCTTGGCTTTATTATAAAATTTCTAAAAAATAGATTTAAAAATCTATGTGATTGTAAATATTATATATTGTACTAAATATCGGTTTACAAAATTATGGATGTCAAAAAACTTATCCACGGGGGTGGGTTTCGTTAGCAAAAGTGTATACAACTTTCAATGATTGAATTGCTCATTTTTAATGCAATATTGTTTATATTTTTATGTAATATAATCTTTTACGTTCCTTAATGATATTTATTCAATATTAAATTGGGCATGCATAATAAACATTCCGTTAATAAACAATTAGCTTCGTCTGGTTGATCGTACCGAATGGAAATGTATTCGTGAATAGCAATAATATAATTAATATTAATGGATACGCAAATGTTTGTGGCAGCTAATTACGTATTCACAAAAATAAACTTCGAAGAAGCGAATTAAAATTCTCTTATTTTGCTTTGCCTACCTTGGCAATTTCTGCGTTGGTTAAAGCAGATATTGCATTTCAACGCTAAAAGTTAATTTGCGAGTTTCTTAATCTATTTCTACGTTTTAGCCCGGAATTACTTCACCGAAACGACGACAATGGATCGTGGGAATTTTACAACCGTTCATAAAATTTCGATCGATACAAATGTACATTTGTGGTAAAACGCTTTTTATTTTGTATGAACGCAAAATTTCGCGAAATATTTGTACGCTCGAGCTTTTAATCACACTAACAGTGTTAATTATTACATTTTGGTCAAAGTTTGCCGAGTCATACTTGTACGATTAGGATCGGCGGAAATTCGTTCGCTATTTTCATTAGTGACCTGTTCAAGTACTGTGAAATATCATGTAACGGGATTTATATCGTAAAAATGGATATTTTCGTCATTCAATACTTGTTTACGACACATGTACATGTGCTTGTAATTTAATAAAAGAAAATTTTGTATTGCATGTGTATTTGTATAATTACGATACAGGGGTTGTTTGTATTTTTAAAAATTTTTTTAGGATGATAACGATTCAGTCAACATCAATATTTATTTATTTTATATTATAATAATGATGAAAGATATTCTTTTAACACTGAACCTTTTATTTTTCACAAGGTTCACTTTTCAACTGTCACTAGTATATTCAAAAAGTACTTTTGAACTTGATCTCTAAAGTCACGCTTAATATTGGAACGATGAACTTAAAAGATACGTAGAACTGTTTATTAAAAGATTTCACTCGCACTGTACTCACTTAGTCTGATGTTCTGAATCAATGAATTCTTATAAAAAACGAACTCTCGTACTTCGGGTACGGTTTATATAGTGAATCTGGTGACGTTAATGTTTATCTTATTGTGATTTTTTTTATGTTATAAAGTATCACTACCATTGTACTCGTGGTTTTTTTATAAAAGTAGGAATTCCTGTAATGCTACAATGGTCCAACATTGAAATAAATAAAATAATATAAAATAAATAAATAAAATAATATAAAATAAATAAATAAAATAAACTAGTAAACGGTAAACAATTTTTCCTATTACTGGTATACCGGTATTTACCAGTAAATGAAACATATTTTTCTGTGGATGATATATGTAATTGGTCACTCTTCCTAAAACATTAACCTAGATTGAATCGTAAATAACAAAAAATAATTCCCAAGTGAATAATGTCATATAAATCCATTATAGTAAATTCGTAATAATAAATTAAAATTTTTATTTTTTATTTTATGCGTATTTTTTATTTTACCAATCAAATTTATTTATTTAATGTTTGGATCATAATTAAAACAACCATCTGATCTCATTTATTGGGATTTGGTTGGTCTGTGTTACCAGTGAATGTTTCAATTTTAAATTATTACATTTAATACAATACAATTTTTATACTAAATCCAAAATACGCTATTTGCATCCATTTATTATGTAATAATATGACTGTAGGTATATTCACTTAATTCGTAATAAAATTTGTTCAGGTAATTACCGGTAAATTTTGAAAAATTTTAACAACCGAAACTTTGATACTTTCCGGTAAATCGGTAAACCGTTATGCCGGTATTGCAATAATCCCTAATCCCTAACATTGAACTTTTATTTTAAATTATTTCAAATATTAGAACTTTGGATCCTGCGCTTTGTTTTTAAATTGTCTATATTACAATAAATAATGGACAGTGCGAGTAATCGACATTTGTTAAGTAATCGATTCGTCAAAAATTATATTTACAACTTCAATTTCCGGATAGTTTCACTATTGCAATGCGCTTAGCTTAGAAATAAAGTTTAAGAGTTAAAGCTTTCACATTTTAAATAAGTTAAATTATAAGTCGTATACAAATATGCAATGGAAAATGTAGCAAAAATCGGATCATAACTTGGTGATGATTTTTTTCCTCATAATAATCACAATGAAATTTACTTGACATGTCGAATTATCCCAGTCTGAATAAATTCATTTTCATCGGACACTATTTTGGAGTCAAGGTGTCATCCGGCAAATATTACCCTAATGTCACTGAGATTTTGCTGAAATATGTGAAAATTTATTCAAGGTTGACACCCCTGAATAATGTTTACCCCCGTCGTCGACGACTCGCACGTAATGTCATTCAAGTGGGTCAAAACTGTTTCATATTCATCTTACCCCCCCCCCCCCCCTCTTCCACCACCCACCCCATTTTCGCATTCTCATCCCCGTCGAAACGGTTCGGATGATACTTCTATCGATCATGCTCGGATTTCAATAGTTATTGTTGTTAAGGGTAGTGCCAGGACGCCAGTATATCATCGTGTGATATTTTCAAGGATTTTCGGAGAAATCTTCGGCGTCCTCCGCAAATTACATTTTCGGTGGATGTACACGATGAAATGTTTAATATTTATTACGTGGAGAAACCGAGTTGTTGGAATTAGATTCGTTAGCTGAAAGTTGAAGTTTCAAGGTTAGACTTGTACATGTATTTGAAGGTTTTAGAATGTTACACAGTGTGCCTGGTGCTTTTGGTAAAATTTGAGTCGTATTCAAATGTAAAATGACCGTCTTATTTTCAAACTTTTCGGTTTCATATTCAGTAACATTGTTAATGAGGGGACTCGCCGAGAAGTTGGTACCATATTAAAGTTAGGTCTAATGCTGATTATTAATTCATAATTTTCTCTTTTTCTTTACATTTTTGACTCCAAACGAGTGGAAACTTTTATATGGAATTTCTTATTGTACTATTTCTATGAATATTATAATGTAGAAGACAGTAGAGATAATATATGTATGTATGTTTACACGAACGGGTGAGATTATTATCATGTTTTAGTTTGATAAAATACTATAAATTTGTATTTTCAATTTATGATCATATTTTTGTATTTCCAATTTATGTAAATATGTATATGTATGTATATATTCAGTCAATATCTCAATCAATATTTCCTCATTTTTACAAGCTTTTTATTAGTTTTACTTCGCCAGTTAGTATGACTAGCTTCCTACACTTTTCCGATCGCTTTGAAACTTGCATCATTTTGCGAGGTTTGGCTGCCGATAAAGATTTCAATTGGGTTCGCTAAGTAGATGGTGAAATAAAATCTTAATAAACACGTTAACAAATTCAAAATTTTTGTAGACGGTGACAGCTTACCCATTGACAATAGGTGATAGCTTACTCATTGACAACCCACTCGTTTTATCAGATTTTAATTGTTTAAGCGCCTGTAACTTTGACATTTTCACACTATATCTTATAAAATTTGCATTTATAGCCTCTCATTATCTCTCATTTATATTTTTACTTCACTAATAGTTATTTTATTAAAGTGTTATTTAGTTCACAGGTTATTAAGAACAAAAAAAAAGAATTCGTTTCATATTGAATCTTTATATTATACTATCTACCTTGAACTTGCATAATGTTGGAACGATAAACTTGAGAGTATATGCTTTTATTGACTAAACGGTATACTGTACGGTTGATGGACTATTGGCTGAATAAACACTTGGTTGACGGACACTTGGGTGAACGGATACTAAGCCGACAGACTTTCGGCCAAATTAAATTTTTAATTATTGAAATTTATGAAAGATATCTAATTTTTATGAGGTTGAGGTTATTTTAGAATAATTTATCTATTTTCAGTGAGTTTTAGGAAATTTCAATATACAAACAGCTAAATGTCCGTTCGGCCAATTGTCTGTCAGCCAAATGTTCTGTTCGGCTATGGAAAATTCGAGTTTACAGCATAAAAAATTTGCTGATATATATAATTCTGCAAATTTTTCCATGTATGTCTTTACGTTTGTTAATCGATGTTTGTAATTGGCCTTGAATAATACTTACAATAGTTGTCGTGTAAAATAAAATAAACAAATGGGTGTATCCCTGTATAAATAATGCTAATTTCATTTGTTTATTTACATTCATCATAGTGAGTGGATGATAATTGCATAGAAAATTTGGTCAAATAATGACAGTATTATGGTAGTTATTTGTATATCTATTTTGTTATTAGCACAAAGTTTTGCTTTCACTGTGTAATAAAAGCTATTATAATGAAATGGTATTGAAATTATAAACTTTTGATTCATTCTATAAAAACATGGGATGGGAAATGTATTTTTGATAATTCATAGAAGTGACCCATTAAATAGAGTGTTTTTTTTAATACAAGTAAATTATTAATAAGCGTGTCAAACGTGTTGAATAGCTTCAATATATCGATAATAATATGAAAAGTCGTACTATTTTTCTTTGGAAAGTTTAGTTATTCGACCGTTGAAAAGCCGGACAATTTCCCAAAACGCGTTTCAATACCGACCAGGCTTACTTGTATACATATTTGATGAAACCTCTGGTGAAAAAAAAAAAATCGTTGTAAAAAGTGTATGTGAATATATCGGATTTTGCCTTTTTTTGATAACGCATATATTATACAAATCGAAGGATAAACTCGGCGGCCAAATGACGTAGGATTTTCCGTAACGAAATTCACATATCGTAAAAACATTATCTTTATTTGGAGAGGCGTGCTTTCACGCAACTTTGGCACTACTGAGGGACCGAGTCTTACAGGTGAAATATTTCTTTCCGATAATGTTATTTATTGAATAAAAGTAAATACGTATAAAGTTGAGTGAAACTCGGGACCCGGTGTGGCTGTGCGCTTCGACGGAGCTTTCATAAACTTTTGCCGCACCTCCAAATTGAAGCATTAAGAGGCTTTATGAAATAAAGTATCGGATTGAATGCGACATTAAAACTATATGTGTATGTGAATGTGTATATGGGTTCTGTACACCCCGACGTAACAAACTTACTTTATATCGAATAAGCGGCGATGTTATCTAACTACATACATACAAAGTGAGTACATATATTGATGTTTGTCGAGGTAGCTATTAATCGATGGGAATTTATTCCGACTTATTTAGGACGCTCGTTTGAAGCTATGAAACCAATCAATATATCTTTATTGTAAGTGTTGTGTCCATTGATTTCAACGGGTGGTTTTGGAAAGGAATTGATACACGAATTAAAATAAAGTTACATGCTATATATATATATATATATATATATATATATATATATATATATATATATATATATATATATATATATATATATATATATATATATATATATATATATATATATATATATATATATATATATATATATATATATATATATATATATATATATATATAAATATAATGTAAGGTAATTCGTAGGCACGCGCGCGAGTTAAGGGCTGAAACAACCCTCTACCATTGTACTCATGTACTCGCAAATTCGTCTTTTCTACGACGCCATCAAATGACTCCTTCGTTGTCATATGATTAATATTAAGAACAAACGACTAACCAGTAGAGATAAGACACACCTAATTTTATAAATGCACCATTGATTAATGACGCACGTAAGAATTACTGATTATTGATTAATGACACACGAAGTTAATGAAAAACACTATTATATCCACCACCCCCAACCACTGACTAACCAAGATTGTACAACACGTGTCTTCAACACATTCATTGTTTGCTAAATAGTATGTATATAAACTCAATATTGTTAGAATTTAAGTTAGTCCGTAATCAACTCTTGTACCGAATATTAAAATAAATTGTTTTTTTATTCAAACCGTTCGTCTCCAATTCTTTATTCGCGCATATATTATTAGAAAAAGTTGAACGCGCACATTAAATGCTCACCGATCCAACCCGTTCTCCCGTTCGAAATGATGAATATTATGTGTGTGAGTGTCTTCGTGGATATTTTATTTATTTATTTTATTTTACATAGATATACATATACCAGGAAGGCTTGACAGGAAGACCCCAATGCGCCTTCCTGAACAATTAATTACAAACAATGCAGCATTTTATTAATACACAAATCATTGTATTTCGAGAAGCTGAAGAACAAGAAATAACACTTAATTAATTAAATAATTAATCCATTTATGATTTAGATTTTGTACATAATTTTTACAAATTGTACATACAATAAATACAGAAGATTTGTGACAGCAGGAAAGATGATAGGAAACCATCGATTTGGAGTCGCAAATACCCTCAAATGTAACCAGCAGTATAGCGGATCGAACCCGCTGATCACTTGGTGCTAAAAATACACGCTACCATTGAGCCATACTGTTGGCTATATGCCTATGTGTGTACGCTCCCACGCAGCCTATCTGACGCTGACGTCACCCGTCGCTCGGCCTGACGACACTCGGTGCTCAGTATCAGGAGCACATGTCAGACGTTCCACACCCTCCTCATTTCCCCGTTACCCCGGTTTCTCGCGTCTCCTCGACATGACGCGACTGGTCGAAGCTACCGCCACATACCCACAAACATACATACATACATCGCGTCCGTTTTCATATAGTATATTATTTTAATTTTATTACAATCTTATTAATTTTAAAAGTTATTGAGAAATAAAAGGGATTAGGTTAATATTGAATCTTAATTTATTTATACGCTCAAAAAAAATGACTATTTTAGACTAAGAAAAATAATACAAATAAAGTTAGTGTTGCGTGGGGGTGGATTCAGGATACAAATGAAAGTCCAAATTCGCTTCACAACATTTATCACAGAATACAAAAGTAGTTATAAACCTCCCCAACAAAGAGAAAAAGAAAACAACGGATCTTATCTAAAATATTTAAATTATTATTGCACTATAGAAAAAAATAGGCCGATAGGATAATAATGGAGAAATAAACTACCCCCAAAAAGGCCGCTTGGTGACCACTGCTGTACTGACGGTCTGAAGTTCTGACTGACTATCGCATTGAAGTGCGGTTTATATTGCCGATTAAATGTCAATGTTTATCTCATCGCAATTATTTTATCATATCGAAATTTTTATGGTTTTGTTATTCCCACTTATGACCACGTGAAAATTCCAAATTAGAGTATGGGAATTTGAAGATAAGCTACATAGTTACATGACAATAGCTTTGGTTCATACATATTACATATATGTACATATGATGATTGCGTGTTTCAATGATGCATTAACAACAATGTTGTTTGTTTGGTCGAGTATTAGAAACCGTAGAAATTTTATAAAACAAAGTCTGAACGTTAATTACTAAATTGAGTTGAGCTGAGTTTTTTATGTAAGGATAAACTTGAAGTACATTCATTTGATGTGATTTTTTGCATACTAAATTTTAGGGTAAAATTATATTTACGTAAGTGCTTCGTAAAATTGTTTATAATCTTGAAACAAGTAAAAGGATTTCTGTGTAGAATGTCATAGTCATTCAATAAAACCATTTTTAATTAAAAATATGTGTATCAAGGGGGTTCGTTTTACTTGTTGATCGTCAACTGATAGGACGATAGTTTTTTTTTATATATGTATATAATTATTTGCAAATGCAAAGAATGTATGTTTGCATGTCTTATATTTATATGATACATGTGTATGTATGTATGTATGTTTTGTGTGAATTCATTTATTTGATTAAATTCTGTATGAATCTCATTTGCGACACGGACGGGGATTGCCTTCAACCTTAATATAAAGGATTTTTTCGATAGGTGTTTCGAAATCACTAGGGAAATGCGAAAAGCCAGATTGAGTATAATTTACATTGAAATATTGTATTTTTTCCTCCCCGGTAATTTGTTCCGGTTTCTGCCTTTTCGCAATATACACGGGCATATTCGCATTCGCATAAATTCATTACGCTCACCGGTGGATACACACACGCATTTAGCTGACAAGCATATATTTCTTTGAAATTGAAAAAAAAAAATCAACAACGACTTTACACAGATAAGTGCGGGAATGCATACATTTTACACGGAAATATCAGTTTGAAATCGAGCGTCAGACATAATTTAATCCGACTGCCAAAGTGTGTCAAACAACTGCGAAGCCTGATAATGGCCTGTGTGTCTTGTATTCCCTTTATAATGCAATCACGCAAGTGGTCCCGAAGTGTCATTTCGAAGTTTGGAAATCGATGGAATAGTTTGCGATTGTACGTGTACTTTGCACACAGTATATTATATTTGAGAAATATGTATGTATGTATGTAGTGTATGTAATGTGGACGTTCGCACGTACGAGTGTTATTCTGTGTCTGAAATTTCAGAGTTTTCCTTTAGAAGATGTTAGAGAGAAGAGGAATTGAGAGTTTACTTTGAAAATAAGTGAAGGTAAATGTAGGTCGAATCATTTTTTGTACTTTTTAACACACACGAGAGCTGTTATAAAGTCGATGATAAAACAACACGTAAGACGTATTATCATAATGTATTGAACGTTAATATGTGATAATAATAATAATATAATGCAAATCTGAAATAAATATACATATAAACATTTATGATGAGAGTTATATATTTGCTTAGTAATGAGAGTTTTAATGGAAATAAAACTTCTAGAAGCTATTCTAAAAGGCATATTTCGAAAGCTCTTTTAGAAGCAATGTCGCATTAGTACATAATATGTACATAATTATGTCTATGCATACGTCTTGGCAATCTTTTCAAGGTGGTTTCCTTTCATCGTTTAATTTTTAAATTTTTCAGCATTTATTATTCAAGAGTTGTTTATTATAGAATTGAATAGATGCGGGAAAATGTTATTATTTTATAATGAGGTTTTTAATTTAGGGATTTCAAAAATACCGACATTTGCAACTACTGGTATTACCTAAAATAAATTATCCACTATCGATAGTATCGATATCTACCAGTACTGATTTATTTAAGCATTAGGTCTTATCATTATTTTATTAATTACAAATGAAATATTAATTAAACAGTTGAGCCATTATATTCGACAGTGGCAAAAGTCCACTTTTCTTCATTTTCTTCACGTGTGAATCTCAAAAGACTGCTTATATAATTTGGTATATTAGACAAAATAAAATAAACATGTATATCTTTATGCATGTATCTTTTCGGAATTGGGTTCAAAATTTAAGGTATTTCAGTATAGCGTAGTATGTCACACTTACGGCCGTATAATGATCACTTTCGAGCTAGCTCTCCAAATTCCTCATTAATTTGATGAATGCTTAATTATTTTAATATACAAAGTGCACAGAATTAAGCGCCGAAATTACGTACCTACATCATAAGACGTCTCCCGGATCTAACGAGCTGTTATCTAAAAATAAAATCGCACCCATAGTGACGTACATTGAACTCTCTTCCATCTTCGTATTAAGTATATATTGAGACTTGTGCGAGCGTTCGACGTTGACAAGCTTATGAACGAGTCTAAGTCTCATATAAGCTCATATAAGTTCATACGTCTTTTATGTGAGAGATTGAATTTTTTTTTTTGACGGTTTAGTGAAAATTTTCCAAGAAGTGCTTTTAACTTCTTATATGACTTTACGCATTTTGAACGCTACTAATAATTTTATACCGGTCGTCTCTAGCTAGGTGGAAAGCGATGGTCTCCGAAGTGCGGTCGTGTATATGTTATGGCTTTAGATGTCCCCTGGGAGGCGATCGTGCGAGAATATGTGAAAATAAAACTTTTAAATTTAATTCAAACTTTCACAAAAGCCTTACCTGGACACGGTGCATGGAATAAATTGCGCTTTTTAAAACCATTTTCTGCATATTCCACTGTGCGCTCAGATTTTCCTCGGGTTTTCCGTGCGAAATCTCCGAAGACTTTTGAAGATATTCACTTTTGAAAATGGAATAAATGTGCAATGCATAAAAATGAGTCCAAGCGGAAATATTACCGGATGTATAAATTGTTTTGCGCATAAAGTTGTTTACTTTATGGATATTTATTTATGCAAAATCAAAATATTTGATAGTGTAGCGTAGGGGTGGGTTCAGGATCCAAATGAAAGGCTAAAGTCGCTTCACAGCATTTAAGAGGTTCACACGGATCCACCACTTACTCTAGAAACATCTGATGTATCCCTTGTTGCACAGTACAGCTTCCCCGATCCATTAATGTGTATATTGTCTAGGCACTTAAAGGTTTACTCTGGCGAGTCTATTGTTTACTCAAGCACTCGCCCAGGTCTGTGAGAACTCCAGTTTGTACGGGCACTTACTGAGACCCGTTAGCCTAATCTGGGGTCTCTATTGTTCACCCACGAATGCAATTAGACCGTGGATACTCTCTCTCATGCTCCCAAGTTATAATACTACACCATATATAGGTATGTAACGCTTGCTATTTCATCTTTTGATACCCAAAAATGTTCTGTGATTTTTTTATGCAAAACTATAGTTTTTCTTCACAACTCGTGGAGTTTGTCCATATTTTAACCAGAAGTACAGATCAATGGTAAGCATGTAATAATTTAAACTGTGTGGTCACGGGTTCAATCCTTGGTTTTGTCCTGTTGTCATTGTGTTGGATATGTGACTCCAAGGTCGATAGTTTCCTATCAATGCTTGCAAATTTGTCTGATTTCATTGAAACCGTTCAAAAAAATTGGCAACCCTGCTCTAACTTTCTTGAGAAAATTCGAGTTTTTCAGCATCTTGATTTTTGCTGAAAGCTAGATTTTATACGGCTTGTTCATATGCCGAAGCCTTTGGGCGCAAACGCGTGATCAACGGTTAGTATGTAGATAGAAACATAAATTCTGACGTTTCCTTTCATCGACTCGGATTTGTCTTAAGATATTCTAGGTTATTCTCCAACACTTTGTCTTCTCGTTTGATTTTCAAATCGCTTTTGAGAAGCAAGCTCGAGTAAAATGTGATTACTCTTTAATTATTGATCAAGGGCAAAAAGCATTTCTTCGTGTCCCATATAGGAAAGAGTATGGGTATTACCCATATCACTACCTCACTTCTTTCATTTTGGGCATGCTTGGGTATAACTTCGGAGAAACTTCTCATTATTTTGTTTTGTTCTCCAGCTTCTACATACATACATACGTGGTAATACGTCATGCCCGTCGTTGCTGGAACTCTATGTCCCCAATAATATGTGCGGGGAAGACATCATTAGTAGATGGTTCCAACCTCCTGCCCGCACAATTCTTTGTCGAATGGCTCAAATTCCAAGAGCTATCCAACTTCTCATTGAAATCGTTGCTGCTAAGCCTGAATGTGATATTTTTCACCCCAGTGAACCGTAGGTTATCGGAGATTATTTAAACTTATTTGTCTGGTAGCCTACGCTCGTCATTATTTTCATAATTGAATGTGATGTATAAGTGGAATTTGTATCTTCTCTCTTCCATTAAGACCTCGTTTTATATTTGTGGCTGGTTCTTATATATTGGTGCTAGCTACAGATTATTATTTGATATTTTTACTTTATTTGCTATTATTATAATGGTTAAGTTTTTTTATGATTATGTATGAATGTATTTTTGTCTGTGTATCTGTAGTTTTTCGACCATTGTGACGCATTATGGACTCTTGTAATGCCACAATGGTCCAAATTAAAACTTAAATAAATAAATAATAAATATAGTATATGAATACATGTTTATGTCTGTATATACATATTTTATTTTATGAATTATTGTATTTATGCATACATGTAAATAAACGAAATCTTATTTATCTCTTAAAAATTTGATTTTATAAGCATCTCGAATTTGTTGAAATTATAAAATGCTACCCACTCTGTCTCTGAGCAGGAAAACGCATTTACCACTAAAAGCCTTCCTGTTATGTGTATATGAATAAATAAAAGCTAGATTCAAATAAAAATGGATCCGTTTAAAAGTTTTGTTTTCAAAAAAACATAATAAAAAACAATAATTTGGCTCCCAAAAAAAGGTATAAAATTTACCAAAAATTGTATAAAATACGTAACAATACATATATACATACATTTCAAAATAATTCTCAGAGCTGTAATATGTGGTGGTAAAAACATAAGGAAATAAAATTTAATATGTATATTAAAAATCAAAAATTTTAGTAATCAAATTTAAACCAAATAATATTCTAGTATACGGCTTCTAAAATATAAATATATGCATGTTTCATATCATGAACATTCCATAGAGGGTGTGTTTAAGTTTGGGGTCTATTACACCGGTGTAAATGACTCATTGTAAATGTTTCGACGTACAAGTTGAATGTTACACATCACATTACGTTATATTAGGGTGTACATAATTTCCGTCGCGATAAAATCGAGAGATTTATCGAGATTTCATAATCGTCCGCGTCTGCGTCCATATTAACATTTTATACGGACACTCGCGGAAATGCGCGCCGGCACCCACTTTACCCAGAATTAAGATGGAAACGCGAGATTTCCCGAAATGGCGGCGATAAACTCTGACAAATGTGGCCAACGTGGCAAACTAAAAGTGAAATTCCGGCGTGCCATAAAGTTACCGAAATATCGTCAATTTAGCGAACGAAAAGCCGAGGTTAACGTTTCAATTGAATGTTCATCCCGTGAATGGATGAGGGTTCGCTCCCGTACACGCATTATGTTTGTATATGTTTATTATACTTATATAATATCAGTATACATGTGTACTCATGTGACCGTAAACGTTTCTACGTTATTAATATGTCTAAATAGGTATATGATGAAAATAAAATAATTTTAGTTTGGAACTCGGCGAACTTGTGCGAGAAGGTCAAATTTCATTTTACCACCAACAATAATTAAATGTAAATTAATCTTGTGCTGTATATTTTCAGATATTGTTATTACATTTTCCAGTGTGTGCCATATTGTAAATATTATATGAAATTTTACCCAAATATAATTATCAGGATGGAGGGTGGCTATTTTTGCTGCTAATAACAATTTATCTAAATAGGTTCATTATTAGGTACAGTTAAAGGTTCGTTTATACTAGTACAGCTCAATTCAGTGACTGCGCCTAAACAGCATTACAAAAAATATTCTATAATAAATTTGATATTAATATTCTCCGTAATGTGTACGTGACAGCAGTATCCAACACGATCTGTTCATATTATACAGCAGCACTTGTCAACAAAACGAATCAAGTAGAACTGGTTTTTTTAGCCACTGCGGAAATATTATTATTATTTATTTTTAATATTTTAGAACTCATGTACATTTTTTATATATTTAAATTTTATATATTGTTTAAATATTTTTTTATGCAAAACTATTAATTTAGTTACTGTCCGTTTTTGAATTAAGTAACTGATCAAAAAAAATGTTGGCATGTTTTAACTGCGTAAGTATGTATGTATGTACATACATATATATTACATAAGTGTGTTTTTATATTTTCTGTTTTTTATTTTTTTTATTTAGTGAATCTCAGAGAAGCAGAATTAGCATATTATGGGCCACTAGTATTTTTAAATTTTGCTAAGTGCAAGTCATTTATATTTAATGTTTTGCGAAATATTTCTCAAAATGAAGATTATGTTATTGATTATATGATTACAATTCTTGAAACCAAACATATTAGAAAACTATGTTTGGTTTCAAGAATTGTAACAAATTCATATTTAAATTGTACACGTATATGTTTTTGTTCCGTTTCTTGCTCTTAATTTATTTTATTCAGTCATTATTTATAGTATCTCAAACATTCCATTATTCAAAACTTTTCTTATTTGTTTTTATTTTATTTTGTTATACATATGTCTCAATACGGTATTTGTTTTAAAAACACAATCATATGACCAGCATCGTAGATTAGTGGTTAGCATATTATGCTTTCGAGCAGAGTGGTCGCGGTTCGAGTCCAACTAGTGGCTGCTGGCCAGCCCTAGGTTTGTGACTCCAGGTCGATCGTTTCCTATCAGAGTTTGCCAATTTTTCTGATTTTCATTGAAACAGTACTTGTAAAATTGGTATCTCCTTTCCTAACTCTCTTGCAAATCTCAAGTTGTTCAGCATCTTGGGGTTCAAAATGCTGCAAACATTTCTCCATAGATATCTCTGAGGACAATGTTTGTATGAATTCACATTGTATAAACGCTTGTATTGATTGTAATGATCGTATTTTATAAATGTTCGCAATGCTATTTTGCAATGTTTGACCATAGATGTCACTGTATATATAATTGTTTTTTTGATCTGTATTAGTACACTCGTCATTTTGGAGCGATTTGTAAAGGTGAGTTTACATATGAATGTACATGTTCGATTGAATAAATAAATAAAAATATATATAAAATACATACACGGAGAAGGAAGGCTATTGAGCATTTTTTTCTGATAATTCGTTACTTCCGAGAGAGTGATATAATTTAATGTTTCATCTTCCATCTTTTTACACACCTCCTTTACGTTTCACATGGCTTTCGTGTTAGTGGTCATTTTTATCTGTTATCCGATCGTTTTCATACTTTGCCATATTGCTCATTTTGGTCATCAATACACGTTAATGTATCGTCTGCCATTACGTTGGAGATAAAATATTGTATACAACGCGTTTTAAAAACGGGGCCCATAAACCTTCCTGACGTTTAATAAGCGTTCGTCCCGTGTCTTCCAACCTGTTCGCCTTGATATGACTATATAAGATTTTAATTGTTTAAACGCCTATAATTCACTCTATATTTTATAAAATTTGCTCTAAAGGTTCTCGTTATCTCTAATATTTAAATATTTATATTTTTAACTCTCATATGTACATATATATATTTCAAATTTGGCGTCTAGCTTCATGTTATGTAATACACGATATATATTGATTTTTGGCCAAATATGTCAAATCTGACATTTCACTGTATATCTCATCAGACGGTTTTATCTGCGAGATAAGTATTCAATAAGAAGTTATGTTGTATCTAATATATAATAATCTTGTTTTACATATGTGCATATGTATGTAACAGGCAAACTGTGGCTTTTAGTTTCGTCAATGATTATTTACTTATTTATCGGTCCAATGCCACTGTAGTATTTTTACACTATGTACATATGTATGCAATGTACGTAGAAAGGTGAGGTTTTTCTCTTTGTGTGTGTAAAATGTGTGTAAATTTCGTTCACCCTTGTCGTATAAAAATACTAGAAGCGGAAAAAATGCGCGGAGGCACGCTTCTTCGCGTTTTTATTATTTAAACCCTTTTGTCCATTGACGTATTTATATGTCAATAAAAGCGAACACGTGTTTACAATATAACTGAAAATGCTCAACGTTCGCAGCTTAACAGCTTCGAACTTATGAATAGCGTATCGATGACGTATGGGCGCGTTGAAAGTGTTAAATGGACCCGGGGAATATTGGAATTGGAATTTTTTCCCCTCGATGTGAAAATTTGTGAGTTTGTGGAGTAAATTTTTAATGACCGAGAAAATAAAAATATTTATATACGTATGTCTGTATGTACGTGTGTTTGGGAGCGAAATGGGGAAACTCCGAGCTGCGTGATTAATAATGTGCGTGTTAAGCAGTTGTATATTTCGTATAGCGACTGGTTCGCCATAATTAATATTTTACAAGTTTTATCATTCGGTACTGTCAAATGTATTGCCGTTGTCGTACGCGTGGATGTTGCGAAACGATTGCCGATTATATCAAATTTATTCCGAACATTTTGAATAAATTAATTTTCGGTTACATTTTAGAAATACTTTAAATTGAGAGTTTTCCCTGTAAAATATACGTATGTATGTTCAGTAGAAGAAAAGATAACATATGAAGCAAAACTTTAATACGGAAGGTACAGTGAATAGCTGAACTTTGCAATGAAATTAAACTGGGACATTGAGGAAGACAGCTCACTTAGTTTTCTTTGGTATGCATTTGATAATGTTTTTTTTTTTTTTTTATAAAATCGAATATTTTTAATACATAAACTTCCCCTTATTGGGCGTCAACATCGTTTTCCTGATGGAAAGCTCCACATTTGTCGGGCCGATGTAACTATTGCCGTGGTGGGAAAACATGTTTTTTTATAGACTCTTTTAAACATATGAAAAATTGTGAAAAATGCTGCAAATTAACAAATTTAATATTGATGTTAATCTACTTATTATTATTAATGAGTAATTTACATTAATTTATAATACTTATATATAATAAACATTGTATTAAATGTACAATGTTTCCGGTCAGGAAGGCGCATTTCGGTTATCTATTAGGCCTTCCTGATATAAATTAAAAATAAATAAATATATTACAATCGAGATTTTATCGACATATCATGAGCTAAGAGTGGCGAAATTTGTAATGTAAATAAGATTTGAATTATTGAAAGTATTTGTAGGTACGTATGTTTTTGAAGGTTCATAAAATTAACAAAGGAAAGTTTGATCATTCTAATTAATTGCGGTATACTAATTTCAAGCTCAAATTATGATAGTTTCATGTTTGGGAAAATTTTGCATGCCGTTCTATAAGCAGATATTTGAGCTTTATTATGGTTCTACTTTTATTCGGATAGCTTTCTTAGTTTGGAAATTGTGTGCTTTCAAAAGTGAGGTAGCGTTTTGGTGCTCGCCGTGAATTTTAGAACGGTGCCCGAGCGTTTTAGTCTAGAGATTTTCTTGTATTGCGAAAGTAACTTGCATTGCAAAGTTACGATTTGCATTTAAACTTACAAATCTATAGAGCTTTCCACTTCCAGTTTTCCTGATTGTTTATTGAGCTTTCGGCTCCAGCTCCCCCTCACCCCCTTCTTCTCTTATATACCCTCCCATCCGGCATAGTTTCGATTTAAATCGTTCGCAAAGTTTCGCCAGACGCAAAAGTATCTTTAGCGTGTGTGCATAGACTTGGAATTGGCCGAACTCTCACAATTTTTATGTACATATATGTATGCACATACATACATATGTAGGTATTATACGTGGGTAAGCGATCATTTGGGTAATTGATTCGAAATCGATAAGGCTTTTTAGGTAGGTACCTTCGAGCTAATATTTGCATTATACGAATATTGTTTTAGAGTGAGTAATTAACGTGTTCGACCTTCTGAGTTGGCAAACATGCAATTTTCGAATTAAACGCACGAATTTTATTTTGAGGCTTGTTCGCGTTTTGAATCTATTAATTCCAAATCAATAATTTTCAATTTAGTTTTTACACGTTTCACTTTAGAAACTAGGTTTATTTATAAATGTATGTAGCTTTTTTATGTGATATTCTTCAAGTTACAGTAGGTTTAGAAAAAAAAAAAAAAAAAAAAAAAAAAAAAATATATATATATATATATATATATATATATATATATATATATATATATATATATATATATATATATATATATATATATATATATATATATATATATCATCATCATCATCATTTACAGCCACTCGCGATCCACTGCTGGATGAAGGCCTCTCCAACACGCTTCCACCCGTCTCTGTTTTGCGCAACACTCATCCATCTCACGTGCTAGGATATATATGTAGCTTGATTTTTAATGGGTCGCGTTTTTAATGCATTATCTATATTTTAAACTTTATGTATTTTTTTTTTAATTTAAAACACTTGGGAGCGATGGTATAGTTTATGGATGGATCCAAAGCACATTTTTGATACTAGGGTAATCAGGAGTAAAATTTTACAAAGATTCTGTTGTATTAGTTCAATTTATTGATTGTAAGTAACCTTATCTTGAAACTTTATAACTATTTATTGTATTTATAAAGCTATCAGTCATATTTTTTGACATTTCAGTCATTTTCGTCAGTAAATTTACTAACCATTACTACCAATTTTTATCATGAATGATATATATAGTAAATAAAACTTTCTTGGAAATGTGTATATCACTTTTAATGAATACACACATACATACATATGTAGATAGAAAATCATCATCATAATTTCCAGCTACTCACCATCTACTGCTAGATACAGGCTTCTCCACATATTTATCTATATATGTATGTATGTATATCTTCCTCTTAGGCATTGGTGTCATCCCACTTTTCTTCTTTATATCTGCTATGTATTCGGCTACGAATAAAACAATATTTCTGAAGTTATTTGAACATTTCTATAATTTTTAACAAAAATTCCATGAATGTTTGATTTTAAACAATGGATTTCCGGAAACTTGTTCAAAATCAAAAGTTTCCGGAAACTAATAGAATAACACCACTGCCTTAGGGCGAAAACACACTGAATCGGATACCACGAACCTCGTAGTTCCCATCTGGGAACGGCGTTCCTTCAGATCATTGTTTATTCGTACGATCTTAAGTATCGTCAACATTTTTTTTAAATATGGGAATCCCCGTTATCGATCACTGTCAAACCTATGTCAATACAAGGATAGAATATCACCGAAAACACAACAGGGTGTAATTTTAGAATGGGTGCCAAAGGAAAGCCTATGCGTGCCAGTGTTTTTTTTTTACATGTGCAAAATTATTTAAACATAAGCACGTGCCACGTGCCTCTCCGTGCTTGCACCCTTAACCTTCTCTTGGATACATTTTGAGGACTTTGTTTGACTAATTTTCTCCTTTTGCTATCGCATTTGAATCTTTTTATGCGATTATCAATATCATTTACTCAAAATTTTTGATCTTCTCTCTTCTATTTGGGCGTCGCAGGGATGTTTTGTATTTGCAGCTGGTTCTTATTTATTATTACTGGCTGTAGGTGCAAGACATTGCCTACTCTTTATTTTGTCATATTCTATTATAATGCATTAGTCTTTTTTATGATTGTGTATAAATGAATTTTTGTTTGTGCATATATACATATGTTTTTATTTTTCTCATCTCTGTATTTTTTTTGACGATTGTGGTACATTAAAGATTCCTGTAATGTCACAATGGTCCAAGCTTAAAATAAAAAATGATCGCTTACACGAAAACCATGTGAAACGTATAAGAGGTTAATAATAAATGAACCACTTCTAAGTCTACTTTTTTTCATTTCGAGAAATATTTCGCAAAACATTAAATATAATGTTTTGCGTTTTACAATATTTTAAAATACTGATAGCATGTCCATTCTGCCTTTCCAAGATTCTTTAAATAACGAATTAAAAGCATTGACAACAATTTGTGAATTAAATCAAACCGAAATCGTGTTTTTGGAACTGAAAATTTGATTTCCCATTTCAGATATTACGGCTAATATAATATTTGTCATTCATGAGTCTTGCTTTCATTTTACCGAGCATACAAGCGTTCCATGCTTTTTTTAGTGCATTCGATCATACAGTTAGGATATATGTACATATGTATCAAAGTTCAAATATATTCCAATATCATTCATTTGATTCATACCAGAATAAGATTGAAAGGTCGTTTAATCATGCATACGGGACTTGTTCCACGAATACGTCAATCCAGCTCGGAAAGATCGTTAGTTATTCCAGCAGGAAGGATCTGAAGTATCGTTTACAACCGCGTGGTTGAGAATAAACACTAGGAAGTTACGAGGTCCGGATTTCTATCGTTTGTTATTGCAGATAAATTTACTTAGGTGGTATGTGATAAGGAGGAGAGAGGGTGTGGTGTGTGTGTGTTTTATTTGTCGCCATTTTCGCAAGAATAAAAGTAGTGTCGCGCTTTTTAAGGGGCCCGGCTCTGTGTAGTTCGCGCGCCATTTGGCTCCCCGAGGTTCAATAATCCGAAAGATATTTTATATTAATGTGACACTTTTATCGCATTTATGTATCTATGGCCGGGCGTAGAGAGGCGCACTTTGTCACGCGCTCGCGCTCGCGCACGCACTTTTTATAAACCGGCGAAATTGTGTTAACAACGCGGCGACATATTTAACATCCTCTCGAGCCGCCCCTGTGTCCAAAGGGCGGCTCGGAAATCTATCGAGGCGAAAAAGGCGTATCGTGGCGGAAACGCGTCTAATCATAGACACTTTTCTACTTATATATGTAAGTACGTTGAATGTACGTATGTATGATAGATCGCTTTTGTGTGTCGTAGATGCTTGTGACATTTGGTCGTAGATATAATTCAAAATATAGG
This sequence comes from Arctopsyche grandis, assembly GCF_051622035.1. Lineage (NCBI taxonomy): Eukaryota > Metazoa > Arthropoda > Insecta > Trichoptera > Hydropsychidae > Arctopsyche > Arctopsyche grandis. Next base: position 10,858,478 of record NC_135365.1, on the reverse strand, counting down.
TTTATTTATATCTTCCTGTTACATGTGTGTGTTTGAAATAAGGTCATGAATTGCGTTTTGTTTGTGTCGGCAGATCAGGAGACGTCAATGGAATTCGAACGCCTGCCATGTACAGTGGGGTATTTAATTTTTGATTTTTACCATAATGTCATGAAAGGCATGCTTTAATCGACACATTTACATACATCAGCAGCATTGATCAATGGTTAGGATGTATGTATTGCTTTCAATAGTGTGGTCACGGGTTCTATCCCTGGTGTGTGCTTCTGGCCAGATAGATCCAAGGTTGATAGTTTCCTATAAGAGTTTGCCAATTTATCTGATTTAATTGAAACGGTTCCAAGCTATTATATTATCGAGTTATTCAGCATCTCGATTTTGCGCTGATTTGTATAAGTGCTGCAAATTTGTCCATAGATGTCGCTGTGGATGCTAATTCGTGTATTTGCCTTGTACATATAATATAATACCAACAATGCGTTTGTAAAATGTTTGACCATAGGTGTTATGTTTAATGTAAATATATAATTAATAATTCTCAACATGTATAGCACACTAGTCGCTTTGGAGCAATCTGTTAAGACGAGTGTGATGATTGATTGAATAAAAAATAATGTTTTTACTATAAGTAAATTCGAAATTATATTCATTCAGACAGTGGTGACAAATAGAGGCTACATATGTAGGTAGCCAAATTGCGAGGCACTGTTTCAACAGTTAAATCAGATAAATTGGGAAAATCTGAGGAAACGATTTACTTGAAGTCGCACATATCTAAATTTGATCAGCAGCGTCGTAGAAATACTTCAAATCATACAGCGTATGATTTTTTTGAATCGAAGTCTAACCAAACCCGAGTCTTTTTTTCTCCGACCACACGATGAGCAGAACCAGTTCGGGGCAGTCACTTATCTGCCGTGGTTCCGTGGTCGCCAGCGTGGTACTGGGTGTAGACTGTAAATTTGAAATATATATAACTTCACTTTCAAGCTATATATATTTCAAGACATTTGTCTTATATTAAGCCACGTACCCTGACTTAAGTGCTCGGTACAAAACCGCCCCGACGTAACCAACCCGACATAATCGTGAGGCGTCGAAGCCGCGGGAGACGAAACCGCATGGTGAAGTTGAATTTATATTATATAGTTCCATATATATAAATGACATACCTATTCCAAAAAACTGTCACATAGCCCTATATGCAGATGATATAGCTTGCTTCACAAGTAGCAAAAAACCAGACACTATTCTTAAAAATCTTGAATTTGCAATTAAAACAATGACTGAACACTTCACTAACTGGAAAATTCAAATTAATCAAACCAAAACAGACGCCATATTCTTTAGTGTTAGAAAACATAAGCCAAGTTCAGATCTGAAAATCCCCTCTGGAGAAAGTCTGAAATGGCAGTCAGTAATAAAATATTTAGGAGTAACGTTTGATAAAAGAATGAGATGGGCACCTCACATTGAGGCAGCGAAATGCAAGGCGATGCGGGGTATATTCTCAATATATCCAATATTTAATCGCCATAGTTCTTTATCAACGCTAAATAAAATAAAATTATATCGCGCGCTCATATTACCATTATTAACCTATGCTTCACCTGTATGGAATAACGCCTCGAATACTAACCTTTCCAAGCTCCAAGTAATACAAAATAAATCCCTTAAAATAATTTATAATACACCCATATATACTAACCTGAAAAAACTGCATGCTATATATAATATTCCGTTTGTTACAGACATTACTAACAAACTAACCAGTAGATTCTATGAAAGAATCACTAATAACCATACTAGCACACTTGTGAAGAGTCTCGGTGATTACAACAAAATGTCTATACCCTTCAGGTATAAACACAGATTACCTAAACACAATCTGCTTTAGGTCATCGACTTTAGATAGTCTTTAATTAATATTATGTATTAGATGTATTATGAACATTTATAAGGATTGTAAATAGGTTTTTGAGCTCTTTTTCCTATTATGCTTTAGATTAACATTAGAATAATATAATACTGTGATTACTAACCAAATTAAATTAAAATTGTAAAATAGAAAATGATCAGTAGATCAGTAGCTATTAAAATAGATATAAGATGTATTGTGAACATAATTTCGTAATAATAAAAAGCATTTAAAAATCAAAAAATATTATATAGTATTATTAAATTTTTAAGCACCTCATATGAAAAATGAAAAAAATGAATTGACGTAAAATTTAATATTTAATATAATATTTATTGTAACAAAAATCTGAATAAATGTTGGATTTGAAAGGATATTTTCATTTAAATATTTAAAAATTCATTGTACGCGTATTTCAATCCATAGAAGTACATAAGTACAATATTATATACATAAGTATGTATGTTCATATGTAAGTAAGTAAATATCAAGAGTAAAAGAAAAACGTACCGGATGGGGAATCAATTCTCAGCGGACAAGAATTAAGGAAAGAATGGAGAGGCCATTTAGTGCAAATGAGCGAAAAATGCTTTCGTATGTTTCCTATGTATATATGTATATACTTATACTTGTAGTGTATCTAGTATCTTTTGGCCTCTAGAGAGGCTTCGTTTCCATTAGACATCAGGGTCAGAGTCGGCCATTAATTTAGGAGTTTGATTATAATCAAGACGAACCACCGAACAAAATACTAACATTATATACGACGGAATACTGTAAAAATTGAATATAAAATAAAAAAACTCATCAATGATATTAAATATCGTTTTAATTTTATTTAATATGAGCTACGTAAGTGCTTAATGGGGCATCAAATTTCAATCTTAGGTACTATAATTTTTTGTTGGTTCATTTTCGTTATTCAAAATTCAATACTGTGCGCAAATTGAAAACTTATTTGTTTTATTTTTCATAAATTGAAATGAGTCTTAAAACAATTCTTCAGGGTAAATGCTACTTAAATTCATATAAATCTACATTTTATATGTAAGAAATAAAAATAGATATTATTCTGTTTGTGAGCATACCCTTAATGACTTCAGTTGAGCGTGTGCCGCTCATCAATTTAGCAGAAAGCAAGCCATTAGAATAAGATACGTAAAAAGAGCAAAAAAAAAAAAGAGGAAATTCTTGTCCTAAGATGAGATGAGATGAAATGGAGTCATCGTCTATACAAGAGTCAACGGAAGGCTTTTATTATTATGCGCATCTTGCACGAAGCTATTACGAAATACGTCGTGATTAATTTCTAAATACATGTACGTATTATATTATTACGAGCAGCCTTAGAAGACATTTTAATTTTGATCTGAATAAGTCAAATGATATTGTATAGGAATTTGTTAAGACTCTTAGATCGTAGCTAGAGATCCTATGAGAGATGAATGTATGTACATATAATAGATAGTTACGTCAGGTATCGGATATGTTTGATTGGTGATGATTTTTCCGGGTATTGCGCACACGCTTCGGAAGATTTTCCGACATTTCCGCGGGTCGCCTCATTCCGGATTTCGCCGGAAAATTTTTCCGGAATAATTTAATGCATTCATCAGGCGGCTGCCGGCACCCGCAGAATGTAATAAGCCAGAGTCTCTCTCGCCCAACGGATATGAATATTTCACGTATGCCGTAATGCGCTTATTTAATAACGGCCATTACCGCTGTAAATACTTTCAGCCACGACAAGAATATATTACGTGGAGGGTTGTATATTAATATAAACCAGTACCCTATCCCCCACCCCCACCCGTCCTTAATATGTATAAACGTGTGAAAGTTTCGTAGCCAGGATGTCATTCGTCTCGCTTGTGTGACAAGCTGTAGTGTGATTTCGTTATGATTTCTATTAGCAATTGTATATATGTACATAATCATTCTTAATGGCGTATTGTATATTTTCATTTTTATTTTATTTTAATACATATATACCACAGTGTCTTCACAGGTAACCCCCCAATATGACATTGTGGCCAGACAATACACAAATAACACACATTTTATATAAACAAACATACATATAAAATAATTACATTAAAAACAAAAACACATTTAAATTTTATTTGACAAACACTCACACGCTACCCAAAAAATATAAAGACAAAAAATTAAAAACTGAAAATTTAATAAGTTGAAAATAAACGAAGAGTAAAAAAACATTCAAAAACGCGGATATATTATAGATTATATGTGTGAATGGTTGCCATTTTTACATACCTCCTTTTCGTTTCACATGGCTTTCGTATCAGTGGTCATTTTTATCTCTTATCCGATCGTTTTCATACTTTGCCATATTGCTCATTTTGGTCATCAATACACGTTAATGTATCGTCTGCCATTACGTTGGAGATAAAATATCGTATACAACGCGTTTTTAAAACGGAGAAAGTAAATCTTCCTGACGTTTAACAAGCGTTGTTTAACAAAGCGTAAGCTGTTCGCCATGACACGGCATTATCATATTTTAATTGTTTAAACGCCTATAATTCACTCTATATTTTATGAAATTTGCTCTATTGGTTCTCGTTATCTCTAATCTATAAATATTTATAGTTTTAACTCTCATATGTATATATAAATTTCAAATTTGGCGTGTAGCTTCTTGTAGGGTAATACACGTTATATATTGAATTTTTGGCCAAATATGTCAGATTTGACATTTCACGGCTAAAAGTATATCTCTTCACTGGGTTTTATCTGCGGGATAAGTATTCAATAATGAGTTATATTGTATCTAATTGTTAATATGATTTACAATAAGCTTACATACATTTAGTTTTTTACAATAAGCTTACATACATACATCACATACAATTATTTTTAGTTATCAGCTGATTTAATTTATCTGATGATTGAAAAGTTCATTTCTGTAAATACATAAACTCATTTATGGACATTGATAAACTATTCTTAAAGCAATATTAGTATTAATAAACTATTCTAAACTGTAAGGTTCCCGGCATAAATGAGTATACATATTGCCGGCAGCAACTCATAACCTCAAATTTCATTGTTTATTCCTTCATTACAAACTTTCTAACCAATACAAGCTACACATGTACACAGATCAAACAGTGATAGTTTTATTTTTAGTTATCAGCTGATTTAATTTTTATTACACGATTTATATTAGGATTACATTGCCAATCGGTCTGACAATATTTCTTACATTCTTCCGATCGCTTTGAAACTTTGCCATTTTGCATTTTGCTGCTTTGAAAGGTTTTGCCACCAGTAGAGATTTCAATTGCTTCCGCAATGGTGAAATATAATTCAATGGTAAAATATAACTGTAATAAACACGTTTAAGAATCCAAAAATTTTGAATACGATGACAGCTAACAATTTTTTACTAGCCTGTAGCCATATATGTTTGACTTTCACATATGTATGTATATATGTTCACATATGTATCACATTACCACCCACGCGTTTTGTCAGATTTTAATTGTTTAAACGCCTATAACTTTTTCACACTACATATGTATATCTTATAAAATTTGCATTATAGGCTCTCATTATCGCTCATATATATTTTTACTTCACTAATAGGTTATAATGAATGATAACAATATGTTTTATAAAATTAATATATTTTTTTAATACTAGCTGAACCCGGCATGCGTTGCAATGCCACAATAACGCATGCAATTCCCGTTACCGTTTCTCGATATGTGAATGTTTCAGTTTCAAATTAATAATTAATAATCAAATTAAATTACAGTAATGATAATTTGTCGGAAAAACGCAGGCGGCGAACACATTTGAAATTATTCAATTGTTTGTTTATTTTACCCTAACAACGCAGGTGGCGACGCGAAAACATTTGAAATTATTGCGATGCAATGCCATTCATTCCTATTTTCCCGTTCCCGTTTTTGTTTACGGGCGATTTTTTTTTACAGAAACCATCGCGGGAAAGCACAAAATAGCTCATGTAAGTTTCATCGCAATCGATTGAATGGAAAAGGAACGCATACGTGACAGATAGACAAACATATATTTTTATATATGTATACTTATATAGATTTTAAAAATATAACACGGATTTTTTAAATCAATTTTTTTCCCAATCACATTTAATTTGTTTGATATTTTGCATATAAAAACATTTCCGATGACAGTTCTAATTGTGATTGAAAATTTCAATTCAGGAACATAGCTTGGTGGATGCGTTAATGTTAGCAAAGGAGAGGTTCTCGGGTCAAGCCATGTGACCTTTATTGGAAATCATTTTATCAGAAGTATTTTTGCAGTGCTGCTGGTCAGACAGAGGTCAAACAGTTCTTTTATATGTAGAATCAAAGCGTTTTGTTTAAGTTTTTTGAAAAATAATTTAAGTGGGGCTTTAATTTCAAAATGGTTCAAAAATGTGATTTGTTATAGCTTTTCGACGATATGATTTCAATATGTTATAAATTTATGTATCTCACGATTGAATTTTTTTATTATTCAAACAAGCATTTTATTGCATTTTTATTATTCGAAAATAGCATTTCGTTCAGGTTTGATTCAACATGTACGAACATGATGATTAATTGAATTACAGTCGATGTTCGCAAATAATACGCTAAAATGTATTATTTGCAAATCAATTTTTATGGGAGTAAAATTTAGAATTTTTAATCAATGCGTCTCATCGCGTTTTCATATTTAATGGTAATTTCAGAAAAATAGAGAAAAAAAATCAGTCGTGCATGTTATACAAACGTATTGTACGTACAATATAAAATAAAAAAATATGAGTTTTTTTTATTTTTGTTCAAAATCGACTTTGCCGAAGATCTTATTGTTTAAAAATTTCCATACATTTGCTGGCAAAGCGAGGCGGATTAATTCGATAAAGATCGGAATCGTGCGGAGAATATTAAATTCACATTAAGAGCATTTTGTTTGTCGAGTGAAAACAAGTGGATTCAATCTAATATATGTATAACTGCTTTTCATTCGGCTGGGAATTAATTTCGCGTACGAATTTGCGTATTGAACGTACATATAAGCGAAATCGTAGACAAGACAAGACGAAATCACTACCAAAGAATCATTTTACACAGAAGTGAGATGAGTTTGAATGCGAGATTTGGTTGAAGACTCAAGTCGACAACGTCTTCTTAACCTAGGGATTATTCTTTGAGGGCACGTTTGGGATAAGGTATGCTAGCTCAATTACCCACAGGATTATTCGTAATCCTGTATTATAGAGATTTTACCTGAAAGAACACACGTATACGTATAATATAATTCGTATACGTACAATACATATGATTCGTATATGTAAAACGAAAATGTTTATTCTTCAGTAGGTGTATTTTCTGCTTTTTATTATTATTTTCTTCACACATCGATCGGCGAGGAAAGTATTATTGTGGCGACTGGGTATTTCTTTGCGAAGGAAAGATACGATTTTAAGATACGTTCCAGAATATCGTGGAGCCATTGGCTCTTCCAGGAAATTAATTTCCTGTTGATCAGTTCGCGTTCGCCGCAGTATCAGTTTTCTCAATGTATCCATTGATATTATATAAAAGATTCACTCCGAGTGCGGAAAAATACTCTAAATATGTATGCTGATTCGAATATCAAATGAAAGTACGTATGTACATATAATATATAATAATATATATATATATATGTAATATTCATACAACCAGTGTATGAAAGAGTAAGAAACTATATGTACATTCTGAAAAGATTCAATAAGCCGGCAGTATAGTTCGGTGGTTTCGTTAATGCTAACCGCTGAGAGATTCCCGGGTTCATAAACTGGGTTGACCTCAATTGGAGAGAATTTATTCGGAGTATTTATGCAGTATTGCTGGTCAGATTTGGATATTTGTGACTCCAAGTCGATCGTTTCCGATCAGAGTTTGCCATACATGCATGAACAAATTTGCAGTATTTTATGAATCAGCAAATTCTTTATGCTGTTAACTCGAATTTCAAGGCTGTCAATTTGTTAGAACCGTTTCAATGAAATCAGATAAATTTTGCAAGCTCTGATAGGAAACGATCGATCTTGGAGTTACATATCAAAGGTCTGGCCAGCAGCTCAAAGCTAGGGATTGAACCCGTGACCATACAATTTAATTTAATTTAATTTTTAACATATTAGCCACAGTGACATTACAGAGTACTCTAACGGGTCTCTGTGGCCAGACACACAATCATAAGATCATAATAATAATAACCTTAATCATTATAGTAACTACCGGTTATATTATATTTTGATGGAAAAATCATTGACATTTATAATTGATAAAATCAACTACGGGCGTTGCTCCACAACCACTCAACCAGTTCAGCACAGTTTATATTAAACCCGGTAGAGCAAATATATCGCTCTAGATATTGGAGACGTTGCCAACATATTTGTGCGAGCCACAGGAGGAGAAAACAAATCACGATTCCTCATGTCACTGAACTTACTAGGTGTATAAAACTTTAATTCATTAAGAATCTGAGGATTGTGCACTAACCCATTTAATAGCTTAACAAAGTGCTTTCCCAGAAACATAACACGACGAGACTCCAATGAGTTGAAGCCTAACGCCCCTAATAAGAATGCACTAGGATATAGCCAAGGATAATAACCATATAATTTCATATACATATATTTGAGAAACCGTTTTGGGTTCTCTTAATTTTCAATGAATGATTAAAATTCTAGAATGCTACGTAGTAGTGATTCATAAATAGTTTTCAGCACCAACGCACTCTGCAAAGGTTTACTAATTTGTAGTAAGAATCCCAGCATTTTTGTGGCCCGCAAAAAAAAGTGCCGTTTAAAATAAAAATGATTTGAGAACAAGACCGCCAAATTGCTAAAATCATCCACTAACTTTAATTCAACACCACTTGGCGATAGGGATAAATCCATTGAAATAAATAAACAATTTTTCCCATAAAAGTTCCATAAATGAAAATTATTAACGAAAAAATTGTCAGTTCTATTGACATATTGAAAACAAACGTGCAATACAATGATGACATTAGCGAAATAATTTTATATTTATTTTTAAATATAATAATGTGTAGACTAAAATTCAGTTCGTCGTAATGCTTTGTTCGATAAAATCTAATCAATATTCCAGTCACAATACTATTGTATAAATGTATATTGTTCGTGATAAGGATCAAATTTCCCGCAGTTTCCATGGGAATATACACATTTCGAATAAATAGTTTTGAAATTGCATGCTGTCGTTTTAATTATTGATTATTGATAGCATTATTAATTCTGAAAACGTGCCGATTTCATGTTCACTAAGGCATGAACGGCAGCTGCAGATGCAACTTCTATTAAATATTTGAGAAGCTTTCATTTGGCGAAGATCAACAATTGCGCTACTTTAATTGAAATGGTATGTTTGAAACCGAGCACTGGCAATGTTCCGATTTGAATTGCACTTACGGCCACAGTACGAACAAGTGCATTCATTGAAAATGTATTGAACACTTCGAATGGAAATGTGAATGGGTTTTCCACGTGTATTAAAATTTTCCACCTGTATACTTGCTATATAATGCATGGCTCGAGTAGTTCAACGTTTTTTTATGCTATAACTATAAAATTTATATGCTCAAGTGATTCAAACCTTGATCGAATTTGATTTTTTTCCGGTTTAGTATATGTATCGAGCTTTTAAAATTTATTATTAAAGCATTTCGAATGCTTTTATTTTTAAAGTCAGTAAAAAAACTGTTTTAAGGTATTTATTGTAAAGTTGAGATTAGGTGAGTGGTATTCGTCAACCACTGGTTTACTAGTTCTGATTATCTCATCTCGTATACAACAACCAATGAGGTCTCGCGACCCATCCACCAATAATCACTCTATATTGAGAGTACACGCTTGGGTATAAATATTGGCTGGTTTTGGATCGTGGCTCATTTGGAGCTAGATCGTCGTTGGAACAACAATAAACTAAATCTACCACTACTATTGCGTCTTTAGCTCTGATCTTAGAAGCTCCTCTACACGTCCAAGCTACAGTATTTTTAGTCAGTTGGGACATGCATATTGGTTGATAGTAATAATATTTTGAAAATCAATTTTGTTCTGCTTTAAATCGATTATACTGGTACGTATACTAAAAAGAGCCGTCGGATTAGGCCGAGTAGCATCTCAGAGACTGTGACCGTTATCTTTGGTTTCGAGGATTATCTTCCCCCGAATGCACTTAGCGGGGGTAGGCGTCTCATTCCGGTAGAGTTCTCAGAACTGCTACCGTGAGACTGAATGTCGTGGGAATACATATCCGAATACGTGACTGTACAATAGGTAAACAGATTAGACGTCTTGAAAAATCTACCCCTTATAAGGCGATACTTAGGCGATATCATGTCATTCTGGACTGACCACTGCCAGTGCGTGTATCTCCTTAATCATCAATAAATGCTGTGAAACGACTTTGGCCCTTTACTTGGATCCTCTACGCAACGATACCATAATTTTTTAATAAAAAAGTGTAAATTTATTATATTAGTTTATGAAATTCTGAAAATTGCGTTTGCTTCTGCGTAAAATTTTATTTAAAAAGGAGGCTTTCCAATTTCAATGCGACAATTTTTTTTATTATAAAAAGTGCTTTGAATTTAAATGAAATGATGTTTTTAAGTGGGTTAATATTTCAAATTCAGCAGAATATACTCCATTTAAAAGCGGACAGAAGGTAAAAAATGTTTTTTTTTAATTAGATTAAAATGGTAATAGTTGAAGATGACAATTCTGAAAGTTTATTAAATTACAAAATTATTCAATTAATATAAACTAGTAGGATTAATTAATACTTGTATGTATTTATTTATTATTGATATATTTATTTTGTACTATCTCAATAAATATTTATTTATCTGGACAATAAGGGTTGCACTTTTTATTCTATCGTCTGGAATGAAAAATTGTTTATTAATATTACAAAATTGAAAAAAATTTAAATTAAAATATTTCGCTACTACTACTAGTAAAGTATTACAGTAGTCTAATTTGTCATATCGATAGTACCAAAGGTTGGATTTCGATAATAAATAGTAGTAACGGTTTTAGTAGTACCGGTATTAGGATCTCTAATTCAGATGCATGAGCTTTTTATAAATAATAATAAATAAGAGAATTTATTATGAATGTAAAACCTTCAATGATTTTGAAAAGTAGCAGTTTGTAGCATTGAAACGTCTGTGAAAAGGTTTGATAGACAATCACTTTCAGAAGTCGAAGCAGATTAGCTCGTGTCGGGTGAAAGAAAAAAAAAACTATCTCGGTTCAAATATTTGAGCTGCGGCGTGAGGCACATATTGAAATTTATCAGTCGTCGTATCCAGGCGCCTTCTTATTGAAAACGTGCTTTCTGCCACTGGAAAAGACGTCTATTTGCATGTGCAGATCTTTAGAGCAGGTTCGTTCCGAACAGATACACACGTACGGGAGACGTGAAGAGCGTAAAGACACGCAGGATTTGCGACATGGCCAGATTTCCTCTACACCTATCCTTCGTGGGTTATGAATTTATAACGCTAATGGATTTTAAATAGTCAAGTAGCACGTATTAAGAACTTGTATGAAAATTTCAATTTTTACCAAGCACTGAAAGCTTTTAGATATATTAGTTGTATTCGAACTATCTTGGGAAGGTCCAGAGTTTAATCTTAGGATCGGAATTCAAGTTTTTTTTGTATTTTTTGACCAATACTTGCGCAGCAACATCTAAAATATCTAGACTAGAAGTTTTTACACGCAATTTTACGATTTATCTATAAATCCGATTGACAGGTTGCAGAACTCTGCAAAGTTTTAACAATCAAAAAGAGCAACCGCTCTTTTTGATTGTTAAAACTTTGTCTTGGATTACTGGTATTAATATCTAAATCATTTAAACATGAATTATAGAAAGTGGATACATTTGAACTTATGATCGTTGAATTTTATATGTGTGCACAGTATAAATTTTTTTTTAAAACGGAACAAATGTACAAATTAATATTGATATCAAAAAAGTTTCTAGTATTCAAAATAGTGGTAGATATTGGATATATGTATCTAAGTATCTGTATATGTATCTATACATGTTTGTGAATTTGAGAATAATGACCAAATAGTAGATATTTAAGGCAAGAAAAGGATCTATATGAAGGGGAATATTGTTAAGAGAAGAGCAAAATCTACACATTATATATGAAAAAGAATTACAGGAATAGTTGGTCGAACAGGGATTAATTTAAAACAATTAAGGTTTACGGAGGGATCTGATTTGACATTGGAATATGATATTGCTTAATAAATAAAGACTATAAGTTATATATTATAATTCAAAAGCTCAAACAAAAAACATAAATTTTCTTCCTAGATTGTAAATATATTCAAATGGGTGATAGCTCCTTTTAATTATGTTTAGTAAAATAATTTGAAATTTAAAATACGTAGTAGAGAAATCGTATCAGATTTCATAACTTGGGCTTTTACAATATAGAATAGTGATTGTTGAATGACTATTTTTTAATTATTGTCAGCCATTTTAAAATTCAAAGTGCTCCAGATGTACAGAAGGACATTAAGGCTTTTTGTATAATATATACGTATATATGTACATCTATTATAGGATGAATGTTTAATTACTTTCGTTCTTTGCGTAGTTTCTCCGGGCACATTAATCGCAGCGTCCGCTCGCAGAAAATTCGTTCGGCGAATTTTCTCATCGTCAGCCGAGAAAATTTCCTTACACCATCGTTTGCGGAGGAAGGAGAGGAATCCGTTCGAAGATCTCTCGGTCGTAATATTATTGGCAAACAGCAGCTGTTCCAGTCACGGGGTCTGGGAGTACCAGCCCAGAATGTACGATGATTAATTGCGGCGGTCGTAACGAGCTGGAACACGTGAATTGTCAATTAAACTTTCCCGCGATTTATTGTATACACAAATATATCTATACATATGTATATATTTATAATACTATATCCATATAGTATAGGTAGGCGTATCGTGCCAAATTATAATCGTTTCCGGTCGAATGCGACAAATTAGCGTTTCCGTTTCATTTCGCTTTTGCAGTGATGTGATTAATTTATGTATTTCGCGATGAAATTTGTGCATAGCGATGACCCCACCGAGCAAAATTTCGCATAAAATGATTCAACGTATCTGTAGTTTATTTTAAAATATAAGTTTTAAGTATGTAGTTTTTCTTAGGCAAATATTTTTTTATGTGGCTAAATATTTTTAACTACTTTTGATAGATGAAAAGACTGCTTCCGAAATTTTCCTGATTGTATTATTTTTTAAGAAAATTTGATTAAAAAAATGAATATGATCAATAAAATGGAACATCCTAAAAATAAAATCTCAATTAATTTTTTTTTTTTCATTATGAAATTGATTTTTTTCATTATGAGTTGGTTTTTCCGGATGTGTATTTAACAAGATCGGTTCGTATTAAGTCTTACATAGTAGTTCGAGTCAGCTTCGAACTTTGATAGAGGGTCAAAGTCGATTAGCGAAGTTTGTCTTTAATTAAGTTGGGGAACTGTTATAAAAACAGTAATGAAAAGAAGATTTTTTCATATTAGAGATTAATTACAATGATGTTTTTGGCTATTTTAGAGCTGGAAATTAAATCGATGGATGTAAATATAAGTATGTATTCGTTGGCAATGCATCACGTATAGTATAGAATAAAGGCTTTGATAAAATCGTTCAATGGGAAATTTTCACTTATATATGTATGTATATAATTCGCATTAATATATTTTACGTAAAACGTTTGATACTAGAATTGGCGAATATTTATTTCATGTGAATTAAATTAAATGGAAGTTTTAATACTCTAGTTCCACACACCATTTTTTTTTTTAATTTTTGACGACCGAATTTTTAATATAATTCGCAAAGCTATCACTAACAGGTAGTTTTGCAAATGTCGAAAAATTGAATTCCAAGTTTGACTTGCCTTTGACACACACCGATAAAATATTCCGTGTGTGAATATGTGCGAAACGAAAATTGCATCCATCCAAGTACGTAGTATGGATTTGAAATGAAAAAAAGTGTGTATCAAAGGCAACGGTACGTTTTCCTGTCAGTGACCCAGTCCCCGTCATTATGTTTAAATGAAATTTGTTTATTTTTAACTTTTATTTTAAATTATTTCGAGTATCTACATAAGTTTTAATATTTGTATGTTTTAATTGCAAAAGTAGTGGGTAGTGGGAATTATAAGTATTTATAGCATCAAAATATCAAAAAAAGTCTAAATAAAATACATGAAATTGAGTTGCGATAAAATTAATCATATAATATCCAGATATTTTCTTTAAATACTTTCATGAACAGGTTGCTAGAATATTTTTCGAATTTAGAACAGTTGATTAAATTTGCCACTTAACCTGACGGAGACTGTCACCCCATATGCATATGAATAATATAAAGAAAATCACGTTTTTTAGTTTATATTTTAAATACATATATTTATATTTTATCATTACGGGTTGCCCCTAAGCGACACCTACGGTTTTTGCTTGTGAATATATAAAGTTATAGATTATAAATTTGAAATAATATTCATACTGGTGAAAAATAGTAGGTAGAATGCTTTGGCAATTTGATGAGGAACCGTTTCGATAGGAAACGATCAACTTGGAGTCAAAAATATCAATGTCTGGCTATCAACAGTGCAGAAATACTTCCAATAAATTATCTTCAATCGAGGTAAACCCAGGGTTTGAACCTGGGAACCTCTCGGAGGTTAGCATTAACGCAACCACCGAGCTATAATATTTCAGAACGGAGAGATATGAATCATTTATCGCTTGAATTAGGCCGATATAAACGGGTGAAATTAATGCATAATATTATATTACAGAAAAAATATATGTTATTTATTGTCTTTAAAATTCGCCAAATTATTAATTATAAGTATTTTAACCAATATAATTTTTTTTATTATAAGTATTTGAACCAATATAAGAATATTCATTTCAATAAAGCATACATATAGAGTAAAGCAGTACTTGATTTTGAGTTAGAGACGGCCAGAGGTAAGAAAAATGTAAAAACTTCGCATTTTTTTAAACGCATATATTTCGTAAACTAAAACTAACAAACAAAATCCATTATCATATTCGAATTCAGTGGGTCAAGCTTAGTAAAGATTGTTTAGTCTCCGCTCTGGTTGTTTTTTTTTTGCTGCTAAGCGTAATCAGATAGATGTTTTGATCACGACATTTCGGAAGGAATCCATAAACCCGTTGAAGTCATTTATATTTAGTACTGAACGTGTATCTGTTTCGCGTCTGATTCATATAGTGTGAATTTATTATGGAAAAGCGAGTCATTTCTATAATTAACGAAAACACGCATATGTGCTTACAAACGGACGCGTGTCCCCTCTTTCTCCCCCGAATGCAAAATAAAACGTAAATAAATAAAGGGATGCCGTTTTAAGTGCGTTTAAGTGAGAAAAATAGGTTCGTAGACTATTAAGGCATTCTTGCGAGACTCCATTTATCAGCTCGGTTCAAGTTACTTTAATTTAATTAAATCTGGCTGGTGATATATAGAATATAAATTGTTTTCCCCTTATAAATATGTTGGTCTCGCATGTACGTATATCATATATTATCTATTGTATGTAACGAAGGGATGTATAGGAGGAGGAGAGGGGGGGGGGTTAAGATTTAATTAGTGAGTAATTTTTGGATAGTTCATTAATTAAATCTAGTGCAATATGACGTGTGGAATATTCATACGTTGTACGTATGTACATATGTATGAAGTAAAGTGGGTCATGTAATGTCGTCGTAGATCGTAATCTATTATTATATAATTATATATTGTATTATTATGCGTATGTGTGTGTAATAATCGAGTCTATTATGTATCCGAATCACGGCTGCAATTAACATAAATCTTACTCAGCGATCCGTTCGTAAATATTGATCCGATAAATAAGCGTGGGAATATCGAGGGCGTCAGCTCGAATTTGTCATAATTACAAGGTATAAAACTTTACAATGGCGTGTATGAGTGCTATAATAAAATGTGTGTGTTCTTTTGCAATCGTTGATATGTAAATTTCTCTGATGAATTTGTAAGGTTTTGGCTATTTGTAGTTAATTATGGGTGTATATGAAGTTTGTTTGCACTATCATAGCTGACAAGTTTTGTTTTAGTGGTGATTTTGAATAGAGCACAGTTGATATTTGTCACAGTTGTCAGTGACAAGTTACTCATATGTCTCATATGTTTATTTTGAGTAAAAATATATTCTAATCATTGCGTGTTTATGCAGCCGAGACAAACAACTTCAAACCGATTTGTAAATATCACGGCGAGACATATTTTTTTAACATGGGAGTGTAAACATTTTATGCACTCGTAAAACGTGATGTGGGATTTTTTATAATAAAAACAGTGTTTGTAGTGAACACAGAATTGTCATATAAATGTGTCATCATATTCTGCATACACACGTTGCAGTCTGGGAATAAGTTCACAGGCTTGAATCTATGAATGATCTGGAAAAATGTCATCCTTAGAGTACAATGGTGATAGGATTTGTGTGAAATGAGTTATGAATAAGTGCAATTTTGTTCATATTTTCAGAACATACTATTCAAAATGATGGCACAGTTTTTTTTAATTCAATACGCAGTTGTTATAAATATTATCTTCAATTTAAAGTCACGTATCAATTCCTTTTCAAAACTATTCGTTGAAATGTCAATAGGCAAAATAATATGGAACAAAATAAAAGTCAAAGACAGTTAAAAGACAATTAGCTAAAATATAATTATATAGAATTATCATTTTAGTAATTAGTTATTCTTAATTAAAGCAACCTTTATTTATGAACTGTCTATGTATAATGATAGAAAATATACAGAGTGAGACAAATATCGGAGTAGGTTTTGAGGAGTCAATCATTTTATTTTTAACCACGAGGCAATTTTCCTGCTACTGTTATATGTTTATTGTTATGTATATTGTTAATTGTGAAATTTATAAAATGTATATTGTAAAATTTCAATTATCTTTTAGTAATATTATATTATTTTTTAGTAATTATACTGTTACAGTTATTTATGCAAGATATCGGGATTAAATTGATATTTGTTTCCTTTTTTTTGAGTGGGTTTCAATTATTTTATAATATGGTTTATAGGATAGCGCTACTGTCCATGCAACCAAGGCTATACATATGTATATGTTTTGCCATGATGCAATTATGGGTTGCCCCTGAGCAACAGCTCGGTATTGAAATTGTACATATATACATATGTACATTTATAGATTATAAATTTGAAATAATATTCAAATATTGATGACAAATAGTATATAGAATAGTTCTTGCCAATTTCATGAGGAACCGTTTCAACAATGAAATCAGATAAACTGGCAAACTGATAAGAAGCGATCTACTTGGCGTCACAAATATAAAAATTTGACGAGTTACATTGCAGAAATACTCCTAAATAAATTATTTTTAATCAAGGTCAACCCAGGGCTTACACCCGGGAATCTCTCTGTAGTTAGAATTAACGTAACCACCGAGATATTGTGCTGGATATATTTATAGTGTATTTTCTGAGAGAAACTCTTAGATTGGCTTGCCGTGTTTACTTTACTTTGTAGATTCCGATTTATTTCCGTGACAATAACTTAAGCATTTGATACAAAGCTTCTTATTTTAAGCAGCTTAAAGAGAGCATTTGTGCAGATACGCAGTTGTTAGAGTCTCAACAATGAAAATCGAAGCAGCTTGACTTTGCAAGGCGGTAAATTGGGCACATGTAATCTTCTTATATGTGCGCAAAATTTATTTTATGTGTTGGTTTATTAATATAATATAAAAGTTATTGATTTCTCCAGCCATATTGTGATAATAAGCACGTCCTGTATATATGTATATCAAATGATTAATTATACTGCGATAAATAAATAAATGACGACGAAGACGTAAGGGCGAGTTTAGCGTTGTTAGCGCGTCCGAGCAAAATCCTTTCCCATCCACCCCATAATTAACATAAATCTCGTCTCGGCGGTTGGCGGTTAAGTAACGATCGAATAAATATTGCATGTTAGCGTCGTTAAATCTCCTCGAAAGCCTTTCGCTCAAGACACGCGAAAAGTGCGGAATTAAATATTGAGAGCGGCGGGCCGCGGGATGAAAAGCCCTGGCTGGAGCTTTTCCGGGTGACAGGAGCCCTCCGGCTGGCGAATCATTAATTATTACACGCGGATTGCTCTCAGAACAAAGGACACCCACACGTCCTTTAGGCTCTGAAACTTGTTGAATTTAATATTTCGACAATGGCGTGCGCGCCAGCCTTAAAACGGTCTTAAAAAGCTCATTTCCTAGATGCGTGCCCTTCCACCATATATGTAGTTTCCTTAGGTCGTTCTTATACGTTTCATCTTGGCGATAAATAAGTTGCTTTGTGTTTTAATTTATTTGCGACGGTATTTTTTCACGCCAAGACTGAGAAAATCGGAAAATTTTGCAGAGTTGACGCTCTGTGAGAAATGTTGCGAGACGCGTAAAAATGACACTCAATTAATGTTAATCAAACTTCATATTTACTTGCATATGTGAACATTTATCAAATAGTTTAAATATACACATGTAATTGTATTATATTCTAGAATGACAGGCAGGAAAAAGCTCAGAATATTTTCAATAATCGGCGAAGGTCATCTGATAGTACGTATACTAAAATTGGAAGCTGTAGATTGGCATGTTGGACAAATAATCAATCATTTTTATATATATAAAGATTGATACGTATGTATGTATTTATATAAATATATGTGATGTAATTAAATGTGAAGAAAAGTGCGATTTTTCCGGGAAAATGTGATAAATATGTCTATGGTGTTTCGAAAATGAGCTAATTCTGGGACAATTTTATTATTTAAATATTATTTTTAGCGTATAAATCAAGTAAAGGTCTTAATTTATGCGTGAGTTTAGCTCGATAGTTTGGTATTATATTACCATGCATTGAAAATACGTTTAAAATAAACAAATTAATGAATTTGAAACTGCTTTATGAATTTTAAATTTTTAGTATACAAACTATAATGTTGGTTAATATTTGAAAATTTTCTACTTCGATTGCTTTGTAATTGGAATAAATTATAGTTGGAATGTATTATATACAGTATAATTTTGAATGAAAATTCATGCTGAATTTTTTTATGAATTTAATTCCTAGTTATTGAGATTGGATTTTGATAAATATTGGATTTCATTAATATTTAAAAGTAGTATTCAACATTCAATTGTCTATACATATATGTATTTGTTAAATTAATATTATTTAATATGTATTAAAAAGTTATATCGCTATATGTGGAATTTATTTATAAATGATAAGGAATACGTATATGTATATTTAATGAAAATGTGAGAAAAATATAAGGCAATAGAATTTCATATTATAATACATGAATGTACATAAATTTTAATATATTATATGGTGGTAGATGGTTTAATATTGTTGCGAATTGTTGTATTCAACGATTCAGTAGGTTCACACGTAACCATCACTCATTCCAGAATAATCTGATATACCGTGTGTACTTCCTTATAAAGGACAAGTTGCAAAATATAGCTTTCCCGATCTATTAATGTGTTTATTGTCTAGGAACATATACCACCCTGGTGAGTCGCACGCACTCGCCCGGGTCTATGAGAACTCCAGCGTATCCTTTGTTCAGGCACTTACCGAGTCCCGTTAGGGCCAAATCACACTGGATGTCGTATGTGCAACGTCAACAAGTTCTCCTACATTTCTTAAAACCACAATCGATCACTGTCAAGCAAGGACAAATACAAGTATACAATTTTACCGAACACACCCAAGGGGTCTTTTTTTACATAGGTACCTCCTTTGCATTTCACATGGTTTTCGTGTTAGTGGTAATTTTTATATCTCTTATCTCTTATTGACGTTTTGAAAGGACTATACCTTGTACGCAATGGTGTAGTGCTAAATAAAAAAGAACCAGGTCGGTGTTTAATTTTTATGAACCCCCCCCCCGCTTTTTTCCTTACTAAAAAAAAAGTTGTATCCTAATATTGGTAGTTGAAATATTTATAAAAAAATCAAATAATAATTAACAAATATTCTTACTTGTTGAAATTGTAATGTATTTTTTTAAATATTTTATAAAAACTTCTGTAATGCACCGTCTTCAACATCTTTGATTTTGCAAAGCCCGTGTCTGTGTATCAACAGCAACATTTGCTATTAGCAATGCTAAAACCATGTACATATGTTTGTATGTCAAAAAACTATCAAATTTTAACATGTGAATTTACAGATGACTATTCATTTAAGCCGAGTTCCCTCATTTTATCTATCCACAAGTGCGTATGGTCAATAGGGCAAAGAATGTTTTCTTTCGAATTTTGGGTGGTTTTATATAAAAAATCCAATAAAGTTTATTAAACGTCTTTTAATTTTTGAATACGCTCAGATTAATATTCGATTGTGGTCATCGATTGTTAGAACGAGAGTCTGCTCACAATATTTGGAATACAAAATTTTATATGAAATTTTAGTCAAAATATTTTTTAATTGTACTCGAAAAACAATGTTTATATCAAAGTGCCAGGGCGGCGACTACACCACTGCTTGTACGCATATCATGAACGCAGTATTTTTTCTATATGTTTAAAACTATCTAAAAATAAACCCACGTCCCATATTCACCGCTGTGTGACTTCGCCTTAGTCTAATCCGGGGTATCTATTGTACACCCACGAATGCACTTAGATAGTGGATACTATCTCTCATGTTCCCACGATACAATATAAATCCAACTTGACCGAATTGGTCTAGTATTTATAGATAATAGTAATTTATTTATTTATTTATTTATTTGGAAAATTTACAGTTTATTAAGTTACATAGATTGATAGTAAAAAATATATAATTATGTTAAGTAAACCATTAATAATTTTCACATATAGGTAAAAAAAAGAAAAGCTCAAACATTTAAAATAAGAAAAGAGTAGGAAAATAAAGCACATGGAAATAAGGAACATGGAAAGTACACAGAATAAAATATAGCAATGTAATAAAAATAAGATAAATTGTAAAACGTAAATAGAATTCGCAATTGATGAGTACGTATGTTTTAACATTCAAACGTTTAACTTATAAAATTGTGCCGACTAACATTTTATATTATAATCAGTCGTTATTGTATATGTAGGTATTTTTTTTTTGTACGTGTAAAAAAGTTTTCGAGAGCTGTTGAGAGAAAACGAAAGAGTTGCTCGAACAGTTTTCCAACAAGGCACTAAGCTTTTGCGGCAAAGTTTCTATTTCGCAAAGTTACATCCTATGTGACTCTACTGTTGATTGTGTGCTAGAAAAGGGTTATAGTGTTCAATTTTTCAATTCGAGAGCCTACGCGATTCTATTATATATAATCAATAGATTTTTTTGGTTTTATCTTTGTTTTTAATATGAACCATGTATGACATTATAAATACATATGTGTGTAATATTCTATTTTTTTAAGTATAACATTATATCTATGTGGGTCACTCGCCGTTGTTAGATTTTATGGTTGATAATAATAAAAAAAATGTACACACGTGCTGGAAATTTATGTTAGCTTCATTGGCTAATTCAATTTACATAAAAAAAATGAATTGAATCGTGAAACGCGCGTTTTAAACAAAAAACAAAGAGAAAGTAAGCAACGGAAAAATAAAAAAAAATTCCAATATTATGGGTGTATTGAATTTGTATATTAAGGTTGGGATAGAATTTCATTAGAAGTCTTTCAAACGTTGCTTTTTGTTTTGAAAAATATTCGGCAAACTCTTCGATAACAATTCCCTTTTTATATTCGTCGGAAAGGCGAAAACTTTTCTTTTAATTAAATTCGACTGAAAGAAACCATAAAGATTTAAGAATTTTGGTTAATTGTTTTTCGCGAATGCAAACAACGGTTATTAAGACATTAAACAATTTTATAACAATACAATTTTTTGCCGCTGGTATTAAAATATTATATTTATTTAGCTTAACGTGCTTTTGCTATTCTTAAACGTTTCATGTGAATATGCGACACAGAGAAATTCAGTAGAAAGTATGATATTTTAATTCAGAAATTTTATTTTAAAAAAAAAGAGAAGAATATAATAAACATGTTATTTTCAACGGAAATAAAAATATTCCTTTGATCAAAATTACACCCAAAAGACATACTTTTATTTGCATAATGTGTTTTTGTTTTCGAATTCTGTTACGTAAATTGTTAAAGGTTGTTTTTTACCAGCATAGCTCAAGACAACAACTGCACGTAATCAGCAGTACGAAAGATATTCTTTAATACATTCTAAATATATGGATACATGTGTTCCGTAATATGCTTAAGAGCTGTAACTGACACGATCTATCATTATTACACAGAAGAACATGTCACTGAAATGTATCGAGCATAATCGGTTTCCTTTGGCCACTGTGGAAAAATTCACGCACAACGTCATAGTGGCGAGTGCACCCGTACTAACCATATGAATATTTTCTAAAGCGTCATATTGTGACAATATTGATTCGAAGATACAACGCAAGCAATATTGTGCCGTATCATCGCAATATAAGTATAATGTTTATGTAAGACGAATTTTGCGTTGCCGACAAGTTTTAGCCGAGTCCAAAACTTGTCTGAACGTGCGCTGCTGTATAGTTTGAATGGAAGTATTCTTTTTCGTGCAGTGTTTTGCCAGAAAATTCGGATATATTATAGGTATATTATCGTAAAACTTTATTTATTTATTTAAGTTTGGACCATTGTGGCATTACAGGAATCCCTAATGCACCATAATTTTATTTTTATTTTTTATTTTTTACATACATATTTTCACATACATATATACAAATATACCAGGAAGGCTTTAACAGGTAAACCCCAAATGCGCCTTCCTGGTCCACATAATTATTACATAGATACATGTAAATATAAATATCTGACATCTATGGTCAGTACATATATGTACATATATTACGAACATCGTATTAATACGATAAATAACGATGAATAACTTTCATGTAACAATACGAATTTTATATTCGATAAACAACCACAGAGACATCTATGGTGAGCAATATGGCGAAACCTAAGATATAACAATAACTAAAGGTTCGCAACAGAAAATTGGGAAGGAAATGCCAATTTTACAGGAATCATATCAATGAAAATCAGAAAAATTGGCAAATTCTGATAAGAAACGATCGACCTAGACAAATTAAGGTCTGGCCAGCAACGAGACTTAGCGGGGAATTGAACTCGTAACATCAAGTACGAAATAATTCTACATTCACCACTAGACCACGCTGCTGGTTATATATATAATGGCTATATATATAACGCTGGTTATATATATATATATATATATATATATATATATATATATATATATATATATATATATATATATATATATATATATATATATATATATATATATATATATATATATATATATATATATATATAACGCTGCTGGTTATATATATATAATGGTCGCAAAACAAATACAAACAGATGAAAAAAAAAATATTAAATACAAAGTCCTAACATGTAAATCCCAATGCGCCTTCCAAAAAAATGAATTACAAACATTGTAGCATTTTTTATTAGATAAATTGCTGTATTTCGATAGTTTGAAGAACACCTAATTAACAATTAATTAATTCATTCATAGAGACATCTATGGATTTACACTTGTATGTACATACCTTTTAAAATATTGTACATAAATCGAATTCCAATATTTGTGACATAGCGGGTAGGATTGTTTTTGCCAATTTGATGGAGGAACCGTTTCAAAAATGAAATCAGTTAAATTGGCAAACTCTGATAGGAATCAATTGACTTGGAGTCACTACAGATAATTCATTTCTATCGAGGTCAGCTCATGGGATCGAACCCGGCGCCTCTCGGTGCTAGGCAGAAGCTTAACGACCGAGCTATGCTGCTGGCTGAATAATTTTATATTACAAACACCGAGAGAAGCCGGGTAAATATACTAGTTATCGATAATTACATAGGTACCATTTAAGTAGGTAGCATAATCTATCCCAAATGTAGTTTAAAGTGCGCATCGACTATCGATCTTTGTATTGCGTGGATGCAATTCAAATTCCGAGAAGGGAATTCATGAAGAATTCACACGGGTATGCGATCGGAGGGCGATGTGCAGTTGCATTCACAGATGCACATTATCTCGGAGCTCATCTGGTCCACTGCACCGCTATGTCTGTTGGCGCGATGACAAAAAAGCTCCCGCAGAGCTTACGAAAGCTCGAGTTTTTTCCCTCGTCGTTTTCCATCTCCCTATTAATCCGCGGCGAGCTTCTTTTGAACCGTCTGGCCATTTTTCAAGCCGGCGATGAAAAATTAAGCAACTCGTTCCCCTCGATTTATGTTAATGCGAGCGTTCTCGCCTTTTTGTTTCGTATTTATTATTTTATATGTTTCATTTCGTTTTGAGAAATGCGCATTCAACTGTCATCGCTGCGAGTGCTCCTGTAATGATTTCGCCGAAAAGTGTTTTTCGAAGCGACATACATTGTATATATTATACATTTTTTACTTTATTTATTATATGCTAATTCAAATGTGAATTGACAGAGTTTCGAATATATTTATTCTAGTCGTATTAGTTAGTCGGTTTTTCAACGACGATTTCCGTAAGCTATTAACAGGTCATTAGATATGTTTTATATGTTGTGTTGTGATGACATTTTTAATTCGAAATTGATATTAAACAAATTAATTTTACAGTTTTTTGTATATAAAGTATTAAAAATGTTATCATTTTAATTGGGCAAGAAAAAAATTGGACAGTTATTAATTACAACTGGTTAGTAACTTTCAAATTAAATGTCTGTAATTATATATGAATTTGGTAGGTGAATAATTTTATTGCATTCATTAAATGATAATTTAGAAAATTATTTACATACATACATATGAGCCATAATATTTGAAAGTAAAATTTTTACAAGGAAGACCCCAATTCGCCTTCCTGGACAATTAATTACAAACAATGCAGCATTTTATAATTATTCTATTGGTAGTGAGTTAGCTGTTTGGATTCTTAAACGTGTTTATTAAGATTATATTTCACTATCAAGTTAGCGGAGGCAATTGAAATCTCAAACCTCGCAAAATGGCAAAGTTTCAAAGCGATTGGAAGAATCTAAGAAGTTCGTCAGATTGATTGGCCAAGTGAAACTAATAAGAATTAGTTTCACTTTGAAAGTGAATATATATTTAATTACATTAGTTTAAGCCCGGATCATAATTTTGATTGAAATCCTAATCATGAAATCCCACACATTTTATATATTTGTATATTATATGGTCGTACATTTGTTGTTGAAATATTGGTTAAATTGCATTTTTATTTAATTTAATTATTTAATTTAATTTTTATTTTATAATTATTATTTTATTTTTATCACATTAATAGAAGGATTATACTTAAAGATTACATATTTAAAGGTTCGAAAAAAGTGGTGGAAGAAAAATCGAACAAGATAAACTGCCACTTCCGGTTGACTAAATTTTATGTATAACTTGTTATTGAGTTAAAACTTTTGGATACGAAATTTCAGTTCAATACACTAAAAGTTTTTTGAGAAAAATATAAAAAAACTCGATTCTCTAGAGTAAACGTACTACTTCCGGTTGAGGTAAAAATATTAGTGCATTAAATTTATAATTTCTATTACATATGAAAACATTCTGTGAAAAGTTTGATTGTTAAGCGGTTTGGCAGTTTGTTGACGGTTTAGTTGAATTTAATCCAAAAACTTTAAAGTGAGATATAATTTTCGGTCAACTTAAAAATTTTAAAGTAAAAAGAAGTAAAGTAAAAAAGATAATTCCAGACGTTATTAGCACAAGGTTTCACCGTTGTTTAAGTATGATAGAATCGTAGACCACTTACAAATTAATTAAAATTTTAATATACATATGATGTTGATGTATATTAAGATGTTGCCAGCAGGTGCTCTTGCTCTGAGGTCTACACAAAGAAGATATGAAATTCATTATATAGCACACAGAAGTAGTTAAATTAATATACAGATTGGGAACACGTCAGGCGGCAATAAGGTCGTATTTACACGCCAGTCATAAGGAATTTGTCTGAGGAATTATTATTCGGCCGGGTTATTGTTAACGGAATTACCGATAGGCGCACATAGAGGTTACATAACGACGAAATCCCGTTACGCGAAATATAACGTCGTCGTTGCGGCGACAATAACCGCGATAAACAAAACATAATGAGACGAATATTAAACCCGTCAAAAGTGACGGGTGAAACTCCCCCATCCCCTACCACCCCCAGTCTCCCCGTTCCCGGTCCACGCAAACCCGGGAGAATTAATAATGTCTTCTCGCACTGTAGCGATTTTAATTGCGGTGCGTTGCTTCCAGCAAAGCTGCGTATAATTCGTTTGATTGGTGATCCGAAAGTATTGGTTTGATCTGGGATTTACCCGTGTTGGATTTTTGTATGTATGTATAGTATAATGGATGTTTGTTGTGGATATTTCGGGTGTTTTCAGACATCGAACGGACGACGGTTCGACCGATCTTGTTTCGCGTTGGTGAAACTGGATCGCGCAGTTCTCATCTCGGATTCCACGGCCCATTAATTCCATTAATCGCGGTTAGCGTTTATGTCTCGATGCGAAATTGCGATCGCGTTAATGTAATTGTATTCGCATAGATAGGTTTTTTAAGTTGAATTTGAGTGTTTTGAATATAAACACTTACTAATTTTATTTTACATAGATATAATATGTACATATGTATACTAGGAAGGCGTGACAGGAAGACTCCAATGCGCTTCCCTGGACAATGAATTACAAAAAATGCAGCATTTTATTATAACATAAATCACTGTATTTCCAGAAGCTGAAGAACACGAAATAACAATTAACTAATTAATTAATTACAGAATTAATCCATTGAGACATCTATGGATTTAGATTTCGTACATAATTTTTACAAATTATGCACACAATAAATACAGAAAAGTTGTGACAGCAGGAAAGATGATTTTTTGCCAATTTTGAGGAACCGTTTCAACAATGATCAGATCAAATTGGCAAACTCTGATAAGAAACGATCGATTTGTAGTCACAAATACCCCCAAATCTAACCAGCAGTCTGGCGGATCAAACCCACTGATCACTTGGTGCTAAACATATACGCTACCATTAAGCCATACTGCTGGCTTATGTTTAAAAAGTTTTTGAATGATTTATTATATAGTACGTACATAGTATACGCATAGTGCTTTTGTGTCATGATTAAAGTAAGTAAATTTCTTCAACATGACGGTAGAGGAGCTAAGTCAAAGTCGTTAATATTTCATCAGAATTGTCTATAAGATCGACGTGATGACCAGGGACGCCAAGAGGGGGGGGGGGGGAACTGAGTTCCATGGCCCGGACCACTTGAGGGCCCCGTGTTGGGACGTTTGACTGATCGATATTGATATTTTATATTATTCTAAATAAAAATAAATATATTTCTTTAATGCTAAATATTTATTATTTTTCAATCCGCCCATTATTTGTGTCCATGTGAAATCGTACCTGTTATATCATTCTTTCTTATTCGATTATTTAAAAAAATAGCATTTAGCATATAGATATTTTTCTAATAGTTCTGATAGATTTTTCGCATAGTAATGAATCAAATTCAACGGATCGGACTGAAATTCTTTTACATGTAATAGAAATTATAAATTGTATGTTTTTTAAATATTCTACCTCAGCCGGAAGTATAATAGTACTTTTGTCTAGTGTACGTTTCTCTTTTGTGCTTAATTTGTATTGAAAATGCTCTCATAGCCGGTATGTATGAACGTGTATTTATTTTTCATAGTATAATTTTGTTTGTTTTACTTCTTATATTCTTAAAATACATAGATAAAGTCGTGGGTTGGTCACTTCACTTCTGTATGTAGTGTATATGTATTTTACAATTCGAGTGTTTACTCCGGTTCATTCATGAACATACTAGTTTGTTCATATAAAAACTACTGGTTTTAGCCTACATAAGTGCTAACAGTCAAAAGCTATCTTTAAATAGACTCGCCAGGTTTCGCATGAAACTTTTAGCTGTCAAAATATTTGAGATGTCAAAACGCCAAGTATTTAAAGCGGAAATCCAATGGAAACCACATAACAACGTTGTTATAATTCCCGTTTCCGCTCACTTAAAAAATATTGCAACCTAGAATAAGCATACCAAGATGGGACAAACAATTGAGAATAATAAAGCTTGTGCCTCATAGTTTGTGCATGAACAAACTATTATAGTTCGTTTGTCAATTTGTCCTTTTGCTTACACTATAACTGGCCAGATTGGTACGTATATGAACAAACTATTATGTCCATGAACAAATGAAATGTCCAATTGGACTTTAATATACATATATGTACATACATATGTACGTATATAGCCTGAAACCAACAGCTAATTCATCACCACCTTAGTATGTTTTCTATTTATTATTTTTAGGTAATATGTATGTAGGATAATTATACATATATATATATATATATATATATATATATATATATATATATATATATATATATATATATATATATATATATATATATATATATATATATATATATATATATATATATATATATATATATATATATATATATATATATATATATATATATATATATATATATATAGGATTTAGGTAAATATACGTAGGATCCTGGACACAGGGGGAGTAGCTTAGACAGTGTTTATTTATTTTAACTTCGGGCAAGCCTTAGGGTAAGTGACTCCATACATGCTTCACACCATGCCTGTTCACACCACATACTCGCATGTTCAAAAATCTGTCTTACGTATACATATGTATTTTTTTAAGAAATTACATTGGTCAAAAAATGAATTATTGGTATATTAAAATTTGATTTATAAAATAATTGATTTAATAATCGCATTTGAAATATGTGGACAAATTTTAAGACTTTTCCACGATGAAGGTTTATATATGAAGAGTAAAAATGTTTTTCTCAATTGCAATGTAATTACAATGAACCTGAGCGGGTGGGGAAAAAGGTCTAGAATTGTCGCCTTTGCCAACACAAACACCGAGTGAACATGCAAAATACAATACTTATTTTTTACTTTGTGTTTATTTTGTAATGTTTCCAAACTGTCGTTTACGCCATTGTACTGTTGCTGGTAGCGAGTACTACTACACTGCAATTACGCCGAAATAACGTTGCATTTTAATGCTGGCGCAGTTCGCGATCGCTAATTGCATCCAAAGCACAATAACATCCACGAGGAGATATTTTAATTTCGCCATTGTGATTGTATTTTTAGAATTCTGGCAAATTTTCCAGGACTGTATCGAGCGGGCGATTCGCTTTGCCCGCTCGTGTTATCGTAATAATCGTGACGTACATACGATATATAATAGCATATAATAAATTGGTACGTACTATGTTCAATTCCGGAAATGTATACGCGAAATTAATTTTAAAGTAAGAACGTGGATTTTCCATTTTTTAAATTGAAGCTATTAATTAAGTTACGGCTTGTGAAAAATATAAAAAAAAACAACTTTCACATAGGTACATGCTTGAAATATAAATGGAAATTCGATATAATTTTAATATTCAGGTTTCATAGGCAATATATGTATTTATACTATAAAATAAAATGGCGATGAATAGAGATATAACATACATATAAATGTATGTAGGACCAGGATGCGAGAGATTCTGAATAATATTAATAAACGGTATTTATTTCACGTCTATATGTCAGGTCTGCCAAATGAAAATTGTTAGATAGTTACCAAACACTCACATTATGCACTATGCACGCTCGCTATGCACACACTCTGCGCTTCTAAAATTATTTCCTTTATTTATTTATTTATTATTTCAATTCAACATGTAAATTCGCCTTTACAGATCGCTCCAAAGCGACGATTGTAATAATACAGTTACAATACAATTAATACAAGCATTTTTATACAATGCGAATTCATACAAACAACGTCCACAGTGACATCCATGGAGACATTTTTGTAGCATTTTATTATAGAAATTGGCGAACCTTAAGACGCTGAGTAATTTGAGATTTGCAAGAAAGATCGGAAAGAAAAAGCCAATTTATAGGAATAGTTTCAATGAAAATCAGAAAAATTGGCAAACTCTGAAACGATCGACTTGGAGATGCAAACCAAGGTCTGGCCAACAGCTACTAGTGGGAATCGAACGGTGATCACTCCGCTCCAAAGCATAATATGCTAACCACTAGTCCACGCTGCTGGTAACATGTTTGTATGTAATGATTTTAACAATTATAATATTTATTACTAGCAGAACTGCTCGGGCTACAGTTAGAAAAGAAAGAAACTTTCTCAGAAAAAAATGCATAGTTACTCTTTGATCACAGACTCTGACCTCTTCATAAAACCATTTACGGTCTTAGTTAAATTGCAATGAGTATGTCAGCTAAATTTGGTGGTTTTAAACAATTCAACTTGAATATGTAACAGTGATTTCATACAAGGAGTAATACTTTCCCTGGCGTTTTAGAGCATTCATTTTCCGAACATATTTTCAATCTATGAATGTTTAATTATATTAGAAAGCAAATTTGATGATGTTAGACCAACTTTTGCAGTTTATCCTAATACAGATTCCTGAATGGAATTCCATATTTTTTCATACCTATTTTTCATACATAAAAGAACAGTCCCCAGTCCTTTTTTTCAATTGGTGCTGTTGTAATATTTTCAATGACCTGATTTTTGCGATATGCTTTCACCAACTGAGTTGGCGAAATTATACTTCTACTAGTGAAAGTACGATGTCTCTGGGGAATACAGATTAACTGTAACATATTTATATATATATATATATATATATATATATATATATATATATATATATATATATATATATATATATATATATATATATATATATATATATATATACATATACTAATTATGGTTGATCTTAAAAATTATTTTTTTATCTTAAGATATCGCGTGTCAGCATATTTTCAGCATCATGAAATTCTTACATATGTATATAATATATATATATATATATATATATATATATATATATATATATATATATATATATATATATATATATATATATATATATATATATATATGCATATATAATACACGTATCCTTGACTTTTATTTGGACGTATTGCAGATTCGCTTTTTTATATGTAGACAGATTTCAAAGAAATGAAACGTCGAGTCACCAATTATTTCAAGGAATCTTCAACATTCACCATTTCATCTTATTTTGAGTATTATTTTTAATCTCTCATCCCAACTTTTCACTGCTTAAAACCTGACGAAAAAAACAAACATGTCACATTATAATATATGTATAATGTGGTTTTATCCGCCAAACTGAGTTGGCGAAATTATACTTCTACTAGTGAAAGTACGATGTCTCTGGGGAATACAGATTAACTGTAACATATTTATATATATATATATATATATATATATATATATATATATATATATATATATATATATATATATATATATACATATACTAATTATGGTTGATCTTAAAAATTATTTTTTTATCTTAAGATATCGCGTGTCAGCATATTTTCAGCATCATGAAATTCTTACATATGTATATAATATATATATATATATATATATATATATATATATATATATATATATATATATATATATATATATATATATATATATATATATATATGCATATATAATACACGTATCCTTGACTTTTATTTGGACGTATTGCAGATTCGCTTTTTTATATGTAGACAGATTTCAAAGAAATGAAACGTCGAGTCACCAATTATTTCAAGGAATCTTCAACATTCACCATTTCATCTTATTTTGAGTATTATTTTTAATCTCTCATCCCAACTTTTCACTGCTTAAAACCTGACGAAAAAAACAAACATGTCACATTATAATATATGTATAATGTGGTTTTATCCGCCAAATTTTAAAATTTGAATGATTTTAAAAACTTTGTCATTGCCTTTTACCTTTATTGATTCGTCATTCAATTTCAACATGCTTCTTATAGTGAATATGAAAGTTCGCCAGTTAAAAAAGAAGTAATTGAAATATTTATTAGCGATTTAAACCTGAAGGTGCTACTCACTGTCTAATCGTCAACTGGAGAGCTTAAAGCTCGGTTATTAGCGAAAAGTTTTTATTAGTTCGACGAAGCGATACGCTTATAGAGGCATCGCTCTGAAAAAAGTAGCCTTCAGTTCAGACTGATATCCTCGTTAAGGTTTTTTTTGCATCCGCGGACGAGGATCTGGCCTCGCAAGATTAATGAACGCCTGGATACTCGGTTAAGTCCAGGGAGAAGTCCCTGTCAGCGCTTGCGGGATCACTCTATATCCTTCCCGTCGGGGGCAAAAAGTTTACCCACCCCTAGATACCAGATGACATTTTCATTCATGAAAACTGCCGTGAGATATAATCGAGACTAGTCAATTCGAGCTCGATACCTATCCTATCTGGAGGAAATGACCGGGAAAACGGCACATCTCGTAAAATATACATTTTATACAAAATTTCTTATGTAACTGATGAAAATTCCACGTAGAAATATACATATGTATGTATTTAGAGCTAAAAACATGAATTTTGGATTTTTATAGTAGATGGACTTAGTAAAAACAGTTATCGTAAAAATCATTGATTATAATCAGTATCCTGTACCTCCAATCAATCGATTTATCTCAATAAAAATTTCGAAAAAGTAGGTTTTTTCATATATCTCTTAATAAATAAAGATTAAATATTTATCTATTGCAGTTTAATCGAGTCGATTATGATACATTTTGATTGATTTAACGGGAAGTCAAAGTCGCTCTTTGGTCGAAAGTCCCCATACAAAACGCTTTGCGCTCGCAATGGGTGTTTGTATGCGGGCGGTGTTATTTTCAGAAAATCGTAATTTTTTTATGTTGTCGTAATTATTTTAAGATCAAAAGTCGTTGACAGCTTTCGTGGGTGTTAATCTTTAATTTGAACGGAAAAAATACCCGAAAAATTTACAAATTTTATGAAATATAAGGAGGCCAAAGTGACCTTTGATACAAAATGTCATGTTTTACATTAAAACAGGTCATTTTGGCTTCCTGACATTTCTTAAAATTCATAATTATTTGGATTCAGATTAAATATATTTACTCAAGGAAGCTTTCAACGACTTTTATTTTCAAAATAATAACGGAATCATGAAAAAAATGACGGCTTTCTGAAAATAACGTTTTCTCCATACAAACAAACATTGGGAGCGCTGCGCGCTTTGTATGGAGACTTTCGAGCGAAACGGCTACTTTGAATTCTTATTTATCAGTCAAAACTTATTGTAATCAACCCAAATACATTTCGATAGGTGAATATTAAGTGTTTGCTTTTCTTTAAAAATGGTAAAAAAATTATATATTACTCTCTTAAAAGCGATATACGAAAAAATCTATTTTTTCCTAATTTTTGTCTAGATTAATCGATTGTTTGGAGGCACAGGTCATTGTTTAAAATCAATGAAATTTTTAACATTCTTTGATAGGGTAAAAGTTTTCCACTGGGTATATATATATATATATATATATATATATATATATACCCAGTGGAAAACTTTTACCCTATCAAAGAATGTTAAAAATTTCATTGATTTTAAACAATGACCTGTGCCTCCAAACAATCGATTAATCTAGACAAAAATTAGGAAAAAATAGATTTTTTCGTATATCGCTTTTAAGAGAGTAATATATAATTTTTTTACCATTTTTAAAGAAAAGCAAACACTTAATATTCACCTATCGAAATGTATTTGGGTTGATTACAATAAGTTTTGACTGATAAATAAGAATTCAAAGTAGCCGTTTCGCTCGAAAGCCTCCATACAAAGCGCGCAGCGCTCCCAATGTTTGTTTGTATGGAGAAAACGTTATTTTCAGAAAGCCGTCATTTTTTTCATGATTCCGTTATTATTTTGAAAATAAAAGTCGTTGAAAGCTTCCTTGAGTAAATATATTTAATCTGAATCCAAATAATTATGAATTTTAAGAAATGTCAGGAAGCCAAAATGACCTGTTTTAATGTAAAACATGACATTTTGTATCAAAGGTCACTTTGGCCTCCTTATATTTCATAAAATATATATATATATATATATATATATATATATATATATATATATATATATATATATATATATATATATTTATATATATATATATATATATATATATATATATATATATACATATATATATATATATATATATTTATATATATATATATATATATATATATATATATATATATATATATATATATATATATATATATATATATATATATATATATATATATATATATATATATATATATATATATATATATATATATATATATATATATATATATATATATATATATATATATATATATCTATATATATATATATGGTTCGGTCTTTCGTGTCATGCGGGGAAGACGTGCTTCTGCGTTCTTCCCGCTATTACTCGCTTAAACCCGGCTATTGCACGAAATTTAACTTAACCATCTAATCACTTATTTTACTAATTGCATCCTAGTATAATTTAAGTGTAAAAATAAACAGCAAATCGGTCGTAAAAAGCGGTTTTATATCAGTTATTTCGAAAAATTTTGTGCTAATTTTTGTGTCAAATCGGTGTCAAACGAGATACATCTCCCTACCTGAATACAAAAAAAGGGTCCTTCGCCAGTCAAGTCGGTCCCACAGAAGCAATAAATCTTCCACATAATTGCTTCCAGCCAAAAATCTTTAACGAACTTTACTTAATAGAATAATAGCAAACAGAAACGGTGTTTCCCAACTGTCTATCAGTTCTTTTTCATATTTAAATTATATTAAAGTAATTCGTGTAATTTTATATTCTTTACTAAAGTTATTATTAAAATATTAAATTGCAAACCGCACTCACATATATAAATCCGTTGTCTCCAAAGAGGCGTCTCACGATAAAGATCTGTAAAAAAGATCTGTAAAAAAGTAGTATAACAATTGCTAATCTATTATTATCATAACTAACTACTTTCACTTACAAAGTAACCCTGTTAAATGGCATGTAATAACTCATAAGTGATCCAAGTGATACCTAGGATGACTATCTGTCAAAGCTGACCACAGAGAAGAGTCTATGGCGGTAAGAACTCACTCCTTGAATGGAAATCTCTCTCAAGTACCGCCTTTTTCTCAACACATCTTGGATAAATGCGAGAAAAATAATATCCAAACCTCCAACAAGGTAAGAGTGACGATGGATGATAGCTTAGCTAATAGAAACCTGTATTTAGCCACGTACAATGTAAGAACGTTATCGAGTGAAGGAAGTGTGCTTGCATTAGAGAATGAACTAGAAAGTATCAAATGGGATTTAGTAGGACTTAGCGAAGTAAGACGAAAACAGGAAAACCAAATAATCCTAAAAAGTGGTAACTGTCTCTACTGGAGAGGGCTACCAAATGGTAGAATAGGAGGAGTAGGGTTTCTTATCAATAAGAGAATAGAAAGAAATATTATAGAAATAAACGACATATCGGAACGTATATGCTATGTAGTATTAAGAATCTCGAGCAGGTACACTTGTCAAATCTTCCAAGTGTACGCCCCCACATCTAGCCACCCAGACGAGGAAATAGAAGACTTCTACGAAAAACTACAGGGCGCATACGATAATAGCCGCCACCACTTTAAAATAATCATGGGCGACTTTAACGCAAAAATAGGACAAAAGGCAAACACAGAAAGAGCAGTAGGCAATTTTGGTACCGGCCAAAGAAACGACAGAGGCGATCGCCTCATAGAATTCGCAGAACACAACAGGCTCTTCATCACTAATTCATTTTTCAGGAAAAACACCAACAATAAGTGGACTTGGGAGAGTCCTAAAGGAGACAGAAACGAGATCGATTTCATCCTAACAAATGCCCTGCACTCCGTTAAAGACGTTAGTGTTTTAAGTAAAGTAGATATAGGTAGCGATCACAGATTAGTCCGTGCCAAGATGGCCATTAATATAAATTGCGAACGTAGGAAATTAATAGAAGGATGCAGTAACTCTCCAGATTTCGCTCAACTAAGGTCTAGGAAAAAGGAATTCGAACTCGAACTTGGAAATCGATACGGGAAATTAAACCCAGAAGCAGACATCGAGGAATTGAACACTGTAATTAGTTCGGTTCTAACCTCAACAGGTAAGAAATTAGGTGGATTCAGGAAACAGATTAAATTAAGCAAAATTTCAGCGGAAACAAAAAACCTAATTAAGCATAAAAGGAATTTAGATAGGGATAATAATAAGCAAGAATACAATCTAGTAAATAAGGAAATTAAGAAGAGAATAGTCAGGGATGTCAGGGATTTTAATAGCAAGCTAATAGAAAATACCATTAAGAATAACCGTAGCCTGAAAAAGTGCAAACAGGATCTTTTCTTAGGCAAAAACCAAATGATCGCAATCAGATCAGAGAGCGGAGTAATAATTAGGAATAGAGAAGAAATCATAGACAGAGTTTACACGTTCTATGCAAAACTATACGAGAACGACAACGGCCAATTCCCCACTCTGGAATCGACACACGGCCAAAGGGTTCCTGCAGTATTGCCTAGCGAAGTAGAGGCCGCGCTAAAAACTGCAAAGAATGGTAAAACCCCAGGGGAAGATAATATTCCCATTGACTTACTAAAATGTGGCGGCCCCCCCCTAATTAATATCTTAGCTAGGCTTTTCAGCAAATGCATCCAGAACCAAGCTATACCAGAAGGATGGAATAACGCAACTATCATTTTAATACTATATTCCACATTTAATAAATATTCCACAACTGCAACTTCTTATTATATGCAGATGATCTAAAACTTTTTAGGTGCGTTGAATCTTCTTCCGATGCTCTACTGCTACAGAGCGATTTAGATTCACTCGTTATTTGGTCACACTCAAATTGTCTTCCGATAAGCGTTGAAAAGTGTCACATTGTCTCTTTTTCCAGATCTCGATCATCAATTGAATTTGGTTACAATATTGATGGCTCTATTCTTGCCCGTCACACACATATCAAGGATTTGGGAATTACTTTTTCAAATATCTGGAATTTTAATTCTCATATCCAAGATGTGTGCAATAGGGCTACAAAAACTTTAGGCTTCGTCATCAGAAACTCACGCGCCTTTAATAGCACCAGAGTGACGCGTTTACTGTATACTACATTGGTGCGCAGTTTGCTTGAATCTGGTTCGGCCATATGGAGTCCTAATCATTTAAGGTACACGCTAATGTTAGAGAGGGTGCAAAGAAAATTTCTTCGCTATCTCTACATGAGAGAGTTTGGGCGCTATCCCTACTTATTTCCTAGTAAGTTTGTCATGGGCTCCTTGGGCTTTGACTCCTTAGCTTCACGTAGAAACAATCATCTTGGTAAGCTTTTTCTAAAAATTCTAAGGGGTGAATATCATCTTCCTGAAGTTCTGTGTAATCTTAAACTTAGAGTACCTGAGAAACTGAGAGAATCTCGCTCCAGAACTCTATTCCTACCTATTCGGGCCAGGACTAATGTGCTTGATGACTCACCCCTTTCAAGAGCCATTCAACTATTTAACCTGCTTTCTGGGAGCCTTGATGTTTTTACTTCATCATACAGTTCTGTCAGGCAGCATATTTTAAATGACTTCTAGCTACATACATATTTACACATGTTGTTTTCATTTTGTAATGTTATTATTTAGCATAATGTGTATGTATGTTGGTTTTATCTATATTTATATATGTATGCTATTTTTTATTTATATGTATATATATGTATATATATATATATGAGTAATTTATCTTTATTTATGTGTATTGATGTGTTTATGTGTATATGCATGTATAATGTTTGTATGTTTATGGATGTATGTAATGTATGTGTATATGTATATGTATATGTGTATGTATGTATATGTTTGTATATATGTGTGGGTATATATATATATATATATATATGTATGTATGTGTATATATATATGTATATGTATATATATATATATATATATATGTATATGTATATATGTATGTATGTGTATATATGTATATATATGTGTGTATGTATGTGTATATATGTATATGTTTGTGTGTATGTATATATATATATGTAGGTGTGTATGTATGTATATGTATATATGTGTATTTTTATATTTATGAATGTATGTATCTGTATTTGTGTATACGTGTAAGAATTTGTGTATATATGGATGGTATACATATATGTTTATATAATTGTCTTTGGCCAGGAAGGTGCATTGGGTTTACCTGTTAGGCCTTCTTGGTGTAAATTAAATGAAAAAAAAAAAAAAAAAAAAAAAAAAAAAAAAAAAATACACAAAAAAGGCGACAAAAGCGATATCAAGAACTACCGACCCATTAGTCTACTTTCAGCGGTCTACAAGCTCTTCACGAAGGTTATTACAGAAAGGCTGAAGAATATCCTCGACGAGAACCAACCTATAGAGCAGGCAGGGTTTAGGGCAAATTTCAGCACAATGGACCACCTCCAAGTAGTTGGCGAACTAATCGAGCGCGCCAACGAATATCAACGGCCATTGTGCCTAGGTTTCGTCGATTATGAGAAAGCCTTCGATACAGTTAGTCATAATGCAGTACTTAACGCTCTAAAAACACAGGGAGTGCCGGAACCCTATGTGGGACTGTTAGCTGCAATATATAAGAATGCCACAGCTTCGGTTAAAATTTTTTCAGGTACAGATAGATTTAGCATAGGAAAAGGAGTAAGACAAGGAGATACAATCTCGCCCAAGTTATTCAATGCGGTGCTTGAGGGAGTTTTCAGGAAATTGGATTGGGATTCAGCCGGAGTAAGCATCAATGGTCGCTTTTTGAGTCACCTTCGGTTCGCAGACGATATAGTTTTAGTAGCTCGTGATTCAGCTGACCTACTTATCAGACTAACACAGCTGGATAGGGAAAGTAGAAAAGTAGGATTAAAAATTAACGTAGATAAGACTAAACTAATGTTCAATAGTTATTGCATGCCTGATAGCATCCCCTTAGATGATAAACCAGTAGAAGTAGTAAATAGTTATTTATATTTAGGTCAAATAATTGACATGTCTGGTAGTAAAAATGAAGAGATAAAGAGACGTATGAAATTAGGGTGGAGTGCATTTGGACGGATGAATGCTGTTTTTAAATCAAAAATGCCACTCTGCCTGAAGAAAAGGATCTTTGATCAATGCGTTTTGCCAGTGATGACGTATGGATGTGAAACTTGGACACTGAACGCCAAGATGCAAAATAAAATCCAATGCACTCAAAGAAGTATGGAACGCTGTATGCTTGGCATAACGAGGAAAGACAGGAAGCGGAACACGTGGGTGAGAAATATGACAAGGGTAGTGGACATAGTGAATAGAGTGAAGAGATTGAAATGGCAATGGGCGGGTCACGTAGCTAGGAGGATGGACGACAGGTGGACAAAAGAAGTGCTTGAATGGTACCCGAGAGAAGGCAAAAGAGTAAAAGGAAGACCGCAAGGAAGATGGGTGAACGAAATTAGGAAAATGTGCGGAATGAGATGGATGAGTGTTGCGCAAAACAGAGACGAGTGGAAGCGTGTTGGAGAGGCCTTCATCCAGCAGTGGATGGCGAATGGCTGTAAATGATGATGATGATGATATATATATATATATATATATATATATATATATATATATATATATATATATATATATATATATATATATATATATATATATATATATATATATATATATATATATATATATATATATATATATATATGAAAATCAAAAAATCGCGATTTAAAATACATACATACACATTGATCTTGTGAACTTTTTTGTGACTCATACGTTTTTTGCATACTTTTGCACAAATCATACACCCGACCTCTACATTAAACGCAAATTGCAACACTTTCAATATCACAGTTCACAATATCCGATTAAGTGCATCGTTAAGTGTCATCAAAATTATGATATTATACAAATCGATGGTATAATTACCTCGCCTCGTCGTTTTGCTTCCGGGTGCATAGCGCATAATGCAACTCGCGCTCTAATTAACCCGAGGATATCAATTAATGCACATTTACGATTTACACAATTTCAACTACGTGGAAATTTAGTGTTGTTGGGATGTTTCCCGGGATGGGTATTCCCAGTTTCTCCCGCAAACCTTAAACTTTGCCGTAGTGCAGTCGTAAGCCTTGTTTACGGCGTGCAAACCGCAACCGAAACACTATAATTATTACATTTAAGCACACACCAACAAAACTCAATACAATGAGCAGACGGCCAACTTCATTAATTAAACATTAAGTTGACATACCTGCAGATTTACTGTGTGACTAACTTTGGCACACACTGGAGAAATTTTCGATGCGAGTCGCATATTGTATGTGATATAATGTAATAGACGAGTTGCATGTAAATTTAATATTTAGTAGACTGCGACATGCTACAGGCAATTTATGTTTGTTTGCGTAATCTGGAAAATCTAGATATTAAATATAGAACACTTTTGTGGAATAACAGTGTTTTTGGTGCTAAATATTTGACAACGTGTGAAACGGAAGTTACGTTTTATGAACGTTTTACATAAATATAAAATATTGAAAATAATTTTGGATTATATATTCATGTTGTTTGATTTATGTATACATTCAAGTATAATGCTTGTAATTTGTATACATGTAATATATTTTTATGAAATAATTACATACAAAGGCCTATTCATACTTAACAGGACTGCAAAGCAACAATAGAACAAGATAAATCCTACTTCTATTCATACTAAACAGCAGGGCATGTTCAGTTAAGTGTAGGCAAAATCAGCTTACATATATTGACAGCTTACAACATTGACACAATATGACGTTTCCGGAAATATTCATATGCGCATGCGCACTTTCGTCAGTACGGGTGCACTCGCTACTGTGACGTCATGTGTGAACATTTATACAGTGGCCCAAGAAAGCAAAAAAATTTTACTTGATACGTTACAGTAACATACACTTGTGAATATGTAGATTTTGTCAGTTGTTACGTTTACGCCGTTCGATATGGAACATATGAATATGTCAATATAGAATTTACCAAAAAATAATTTTTGTACTGCTATTTACGTGCAGTTTACGGTATGTGCTGTGCCACTATGAATATACCTTAATATGTATAGATTTTGTCGGTTATTTCTGTTACGTCTACGCCACGTACATGTTACGGAACATATGAATATGTCCATATATAATGTATCAATGAATACTGTCCGCACTGCTGTTTACGTGCAGCTGTCAGTATATGCTGTGCCAGTATGAACAAAGCTTAACATATATCTATGTAATGAATTAATAAAATTATTTCAATAACATGTACCAACTAAGTATATGAAAAGATGATAGATGGACGAAATAAGTGCTTGACCGATATCTGGGAGAATGTAAAAGGATGCAAGGAAGACCACAGGGGAGATGGGTGGATGAAATTAGAAAAATGTGTGGGTTGAGATTTATTTATTTATTTATTTGGAAAATTTACAGTTTATTAAGTTACATAGATTGATAGTAAAAAAAACATAATTATGTTAAATAAACCATTAATAATTTTCACATATAGGTAAAAAAAAGAAAAGCTCAAACATTTAAAATAAGAAAAAAAAATGATAATAGAGTAAGATAGTTAGAGAAAACAAAAAGAAAAAAATAGAAATAACAGTATAATAAATAAATGAGTGTTGTTCAAAACTGAAACGAATGGAAGCGTTTTGGAAAGGTCCTCACGCAGAGTGGATTTCGAATGGCTGTAAATGATGTTGATGATGATGATATATCCTAAGAACAATAATAAGCTTAAATATGTAGTGCGATTTGGCACGGGCGATATGGTTGACGGACGATTGGCCGAATGGACACTTGGTCCTCGGACGCTTAGTCGAATGGACATTAGGCCAACTGACATTAAACCGAACGGACATTTAGCCAAATAAAAATTTAATTGTTTAATTTATCAAAAATATAAAAAAAATTATCAGGTCGTGGTGATTTCTGAACAATGTAACTATTTTCAGTGAGTTTTGAGTAATTTTGAAGCACAATTGGCAAAATTTTCGTTCCCAAAGTGTCCGATCGCCCAAAAGTCCGCGAACAGACCATGTACATATATACATACATATACATATGTATAGTTTACCAGTTTTACAATAACTTACCAACAATGTATTGAAGATAAAAATCTATATATAAAATATATGTATTGAAAATAATATTAAATTCTTATTATTATAGAATGGAAGCTTTTCTGATATACTTTAGCATTGTTCAATATAATAACTACTTACTTAATATTTATTAATTAGCTAGGAGTTGTAAATAAACACAGGATTACACACAATACTGGTGTGTATCATTGTACGTACATACATACATACATATAGTATTTGTAAGTAGGTCAAAAGGGTTTTAACGAGCAAAATATGGTCCTGAAAATCCTTATATGTTTATTGATATTTCATACGTACATAGGTTTGTTTGTAGAGGAGATAAAATCTATCGAGATTAATTCCAAAGAAATCATATATAAATAGCTCGCAGCATACCTAAGCATATTAAACATATTAAACACATGTATGTACATAAATAGTATACGCTCATACATATTAAACACAAGTATGTGTAAAAATGAAAAGTGTGGTGACAATCGGTCCATTACCGGCATCAATGTCAGTTAATTATCCGCGGAAGCCAGCGATTGTAAACATTTTTAAAGCGAACAGATGGTAAATCATAATTAGTCACCGTCGGCATCCATTCATTAGTTCTGGAATTTTCTCAGCTCGAGAGACGCCCGCCCCATTACGAAAGCAGGGCCGCGCAAAGGGACCGATAAATCTATTATTTATCATTTCGATGGTGTTTTTTAACCACCCCAAAAATTACCGACCGCGTTAAAAAACCGTCACCTGATAAAATATTTAGAATCGACGTCAAAATTCTGTCCAATCCAACATGAATACTTCAACGGTACACGTGTTGGCCGACATGTGTGGTCGTAAAGTAGATTGCCACCCCCTTTTTTCACCCCCCCGACACATTTACCTTAAGAATATTATGGCCGGTATAACTTATACTGACATCAGAGTTCTACTTTTAATATTGCATGGTTTGTTTTCGGAATAAAACTGAATTGTAATAATGTGAGGTTTTATTATGTGTGTTTGTTTGTGGTTGAGGGTAGTTTTAAACGTCGATGATTATAATATATGGCATACAAATGTAATATGTGGTGTTTATTTGAGTACCTGCGAGTTGTAACGTTTGAATAAAATATTGTTTGTAACATAATCGGGGTTATGCTGTGTGGTGTGCGGCTTTTAGTTAATTTAAAAATAGTACTTCGTAAAAGTTAATTGCCTTTTTCTGTTGAAAATTTGGGTGAAATTTAATTAATTGCGACCCTGATTTTATATTTCCGTCAAAAAATTTGCGCGTTTCCTTTCGTTCTAATTTGTGGTAAGTGTAACGAATATTTTTAGCTTGTTTGATGTAAATTTTATAACGTAATGCTTTTCTCGTTGAGAAATTCTTTTAATATTATCAAATAAATCATTTGATAAGGGGTTGTTAATTATATCTCATTACATATTTTATATGCTTTTAAGTTTTGTTCTGTTAAAAAATAGTAAGCTATAGTGTAATAAGTAATAGTGTTGTATTTTTCATGTTAATTTAATTGAAAATATTATTTTGGAGGCAGAATTTCTTATTATCTATCTATATCTTTCTTCTATACCTTTGAATTAGTGGAATACTGGGAAGATGACTTCTCAACCCTTGTTCTCACCATCCCTTTTCCCCTTTCCTTCAGAAAATCCTCAAAAATCTAACTTGTTTCCCATTTGTTTTGTTCGTTCATGAACATATGCATACTAATTTGTGCATACATGAACCATTATGGCCATTTATAATGTACAAAAAATAACAAATTGACAAACAAACTACATATGTAGTTTGTTCATGCACGCATTAATTTAAACATTCTTAATCGTTCGTCCCATCCTCTATGTATGTACATATGCTTACACTGGGTTGTAATATATTTTTAACATTAACTGAAACCGAAATTATAGCAACGTTGTAATGTGGTTTCCATAGAATTATTCCCTTTTAAATACTTTTAAATAGCATTTTGACATCTCAAAGACTTTGACAGCTCAAAATTTCGACAGCTAAAAGTTTCAAGCGACGTCTGTTGAGTGCATTTGAAGATAGCTTTTGCCTGTTGGCATTTAAAATAATAATAATGGACTGTAACATACATATATGTATATATATATATATATATACATACATACACATAAATATTTTACGTAAAGTACATAAGTTTCACTCTTCACTTTTTATTTTGATTTTGAAATGCCTTTTATTATTACTAAATTTTGTTCACAATACATCTTATATATATTTTAATAGCTACTGGTTTACTGATCATTTTCTAATTTACATCAATTTCGACTTTTTCTTTCTATCAATTCTTCCGACTGATTACAGTTACAAGTCTTGAAAGTATTCCTGATAGGCTTACTTTGGAAAGTTTCTTCGCTGCAGTCTGAATAGTTTGTTGTTGTTGTAAATATA
Source organism: Arctopsyche grandis (assembly GCF_051622035.1). NCBI lineage: Eukaryota > Metazoa > Arthropoda > Insecta > Trichoptera > Hydropsychidae > Arctopsyche > Arctopsyche grandis. The sequence goes on along the minus strand of NC_135365.1, from coordinate 10,813,718 downwards.
ATGCTTTGTATTTCAATTTTATTTTAACTACATATATTATCGATAAATCGGATTATATTTGCACTTATTTAAACTTGAAGTATAGCTATGTTATGCTATGATTGAAAACAGATTGTTTATAAAAAAATATTTTGCTATTTGTCCTTAAAAGTATTAGATTTAAATACAATTCAAGTTAATATAATGTTTTTTAGTAGTTTTTCCATCTTATTTATTATAGTTCCAATATCAATATCACGTTGTTCATAAGATATTATTTTCAATTCCGAAACGACTATTTATTAGAGTGGTTCTCAATTTTCTGAATTTTATTTTTTACTTTATCTATGTACGCAGTAACAATATATGAAGTTTTGTTAGTAATTATCGTATTATATTATTTTAATGTTAATGTACAGCATAGTAGGAAAAAGAGCTCAAAAACATAGTTACAATTCTTAAATAACAATTTAAATCTGCGACAATGGCGTTAGTATATATATCTGCAACAACTGAATGATGAATTTATCTCTTATTTATCGGGCTATGTAGCATTAATAAATTGTTAAATCCGTAACAAAATAAGATACGTCCCTGTCGCGATTCCATCGTCGATTTTCTCAAGTGTTTCCTTTAAGTGTTTGTTATTTTTTTCGGGCCATCAAAATAGCGCCTTTCAAAATAACTCTTTCTACACCGAAATTAACTGAAATGGCATTTTTACTTTTATCTTTTTGTGAAGAGAAGAGCACTCTAGCTGCTTCCTTCCTCCAGCAGATTCTGATCCGTCATTCTGAAATATTTATAGACATCCATACATACATACATACGTACATATGAGTTCCGAAAATCTTATTTTGAACATCGCACATCGTGTCCGTTACATAGGCGTCGTCCGTTCGCGTGGCAACGTGTCATTTTTCATGCCGTCAAATAAGTTTAACTCACTTCTTTGAACACGGTGTCTGGTTAATTGTAAATTTATTCGAAATTCAAAGTTATCTCGACGCGAACACATAATAAATGTCTTTGTTTACATCGCATCGCGAAGTACTCTGAAAACTTTGCCTTCCGCTGCGACAGATACGGTCGTGACCGAAAAATACGTAACCGAATCCTCTCACACAATAAATATTATATAATACAGTACTATAAATAATACACTTTTCTATTACGGGGTATCTCTGTCGAAAACACGTGAAAAATGAAGTTTAAATAATTATTATAAATTATTTTGAATATAAATTTTCATAATGAGTGCTCCAACAAAATAAGTTTCAAGAAGCTTTACTAAATTAAGCCTTGAGATTTTGATTCTGTGAAGTGAAGATGATTTGAAAGTCTGATACATATTGTAAATTGACATGAACGAAGAAAGTTTCTGGTTTTATTTTAATGGACTCAAAATGCTATATCCCTGCTTTATGACAAGTCTACAATCAGGCTGACTATTGATTGACTATTTTTTTTATATTATTTTATCCCCCCTTCTCTTTTTACAAATTGGCACGCAACTTCAAAGCTCAATTTTTAACAAATCTAGTTTTTGGTATGTAAAGTTTTCCGATTGCTGATTCAAGCCGCCTTTTTTTTATAAAAAAGTTCTTAAGAGATGAAATTATTTAAAATTCAAATTAAAGATTTTTCCAGAATCAATTGTTCTGATACTATAAAAAATAAGTATCAGAAGAAGTTTTGAATTTATTTTAAGGGAGAGAGTTTGTAATTGATTTTCAAAGAAATTGCAAAACAATCTTACTGTGTTCGTAAATTGCCTTATTGTATATATGTACATATATTAACGTTTGTTTATAACAATACAGCTATAGCCGGCAAATGCAGGTAAACACAGTTCAAAAAATATTCCTTAGTACATTCTATATGGTCACATTAATATATTCCGAAATGTGTACGTGACTTGTTCGTAACAGCAATAAATGACACGATCTATTCATACTATACAGCAGTATATGTATGTCACCCAAACGTATTAAACCGAATCTGGTTATGGAAATATTCACACATGACGTGGCTAGTGCACCCGTACTGATGAAAGTGGGTAAATACATATGTACATTACAGAGTGCGATGATAGGCTGGGCTTTATTGCTTGCATCGTATCGTCAAATCAATGTCACAATATGACGTTTCCTAAAATATTCATGCGCATATGAATATTTTAGGAAACGTCATATTGTGACATTGATTTGACGATACGATGCAAGCAATAAAGCCCAGCCTATCATCGCACTCTGCAATGTACATATGTATGTATTCTCATTTATAACAAGTTAAACTAAAAAGAAAAAAAGAGAAAAATGTAATAAACATGTTATTTCAACGGAAATAAAAATATTCCTTTGATCAAAATTACACCTAGAAGATTTAATTTAATTTGCATAACGTGTTTTCGTTTTCAAATTCAAGAAATTTGTTACCTATGTAAATTGTACGGAATCTTCAAAGGTTCGTTTATACCAGCACAGCTCAAGCCAGCAACTGCACGTAAACAGCAGTACGAAAAATATTCTTTTGTACATTCTAAATGAATACATTCATATGTTCCGTAATATGAGTATGACGTACGATTAACAGCAGCAACCAACACGTCCAATTCATACTACACAGCAGTACATGTCACCGAAACCCATCAAGAAGAATCGGTTTTCTTTAGCCACTGTGGAAACCTTCACGCTTGACATGACATCACAGTGGCAACTGCACCCGTACTAACATAGGTGCGCATATGGATATTTTCGAAAATGTCATATTGTGATTTTGTGACGACATTGACTTGACGATACGACGCAAGCAACACTTTTAATTATCACTAGTATATTTGAAGAACTGGGTCAGATTGACTCGGTCTAATATTCTTATTATACTGACAGAGTCTGGTGTCCTAACTGGAGTTACTGAATTACTCTCGCATCGATGGTGCAGTTTAAATGGTCGAATTATTTTATTTTTACATAGATATATACCATTAAGCCCTAACAGGTAAACTCCAATGCACCTTCCTAGACCATTAATTACAAACATTGCAGCATTTTTTGTCACATAAATCACTGTATTTCGAGAGGCTGAAGAATAAGAAATCAACAATTAATTATTAATGACTTAATCCATTTAGACTTGTACATATGTACATACATTTTCACATAAATTAAATTCAGATATTTATGACAAAACGGGTAGGATGAGATTTTGCCATCTTGATGAAGTAACCGTTTCAAAAATGAAATCAGATAAATGGGCAAACTCTGATTAATAGGAAACAATCGAATTGGAGTCTCAAATATCCAAGTCTGACCAGCAGTATTAAAGATTAGCACGGGATCGAACCCGGTAACCTATCGATGCTAAACATAAACGCAACCACCGAGCCAAAATGGTATGTACGTGCCGAAAATGGGTGGTGCTGTATAGTATGAATAGAATCAGTCTTTTCCGTGCAGTGTTGTTCCGAGCTGCAGTGTAAATCATTACTTAGGTGTACAGACTATTTTATGAATTTGGCTGTATATATACCAAATATATAAAAATGAATGTCTGTCTGTGTGTCTCGAATAGGCTCCTAAACTACTGAACCGATTACGATGGAACTTTCGGAATTTGTTGTATGCATGTCCTGGAAGATTACTGTGAAAAAAAACGGGAAAAAACCTCTTATTAATAATATTCGTAATTAAGATTTTACTGACACGAAAGTAAAGCTATCTTCCCGCCTTCAACGCATCACGCCACGAGTGTGACAATAATCGCGCCGCGCCTACCTCGCACTCGAATGTGCTGACCATTCAGGGCGGTACCACAAACACACAGCGGATGGCCCACGTCAACAAATATACCTATATATATAAAATTGAACGTATGTAGAACGGGAAAGAGGGGGAACGGGAACAATAACGGGAATGGGAACGGGAACGGGAATTGCACGCGTTACTGTGGCATTGCAACGCGTGCCGGGTTCAGCTATTACCTAATAAAATCTTTGAAACTTACAATGAATGGTAGGAACTAATGAAAATGACCGTATTTTACCTTCTTTGCCGTTTTAAATCACATTCAAACCCACTTCAATTATATAGAAGTATTGTGAAGGTACACAAAGTAAGCCGATACGATGGAAACCGTCGATATGTTAAAACTCCCCGTCGAAATTCGCTAAAATCGGTTCGTTCGATCGTTATATTGAAATTCGAACCATTTTAGCAGAGAGGCCGAAAGAGAGAAAGCTTTGTCACGGTTCGACCGTGTATGGCACGTAACTCAGGCCCGAGCTTTGCGGTCAAGTTTCCGCGAAAATTCACCGCTGCCCATTGTCCGAGCTTAATTATCCTAATATTTCAACGACATTGTTCACGTACACTTTTGTGTGAATGTACGAGTGTATATTCATGCGCGCGTGCGTGTGTATGTGTGCAGCTTTTGCGGAAAAACACGTCGGGAAAATCATTTTTCCAGGGAGCTTCCGTGCCGAGACTAAAAGCCTCGCTAATTGCTTCACTATCAAATTTCGTTATGCGCGTTACGTTCCATTATTATTATATAGCTGAGGATTAGCAACGACTGAAAAAGAAACGACCTTCTTTTATATAATAATATAACACATTAACATCCATCCATTTTTTTGTAGTAGTGTTTTACAAAAAATCGTGTCGAAGTTAGTGCGTTTTTCAGTAGGTTATTAGCGTGCGCATAAAAGCCTATGAGATTCATAAAGTCTCGGTAAATGACTGCGGACCGGAAGTGGCAGTTTATACCCTTGTAATAATTTCGGATGCCCCTCGTTTGTTATGCACTAACCTTGCGTAAGTTGGGATGTTATAAAATTATAGACAGTACACTTGGGATGGATCAGCTTAATTTAGGTTAGTTTATGTTAGGTCGCATTATATTATGCCAAATCTCTTTCGAGTTTGAGGACTTTATTATTTAAAATTACAGCCTGAATCATGTGTCTAATCGTTGCAATATAAATAAATTCCCAAATCGTCTCATTGTCAGATTCGTAGATACAAATACCAGATACGTACATATGTACTTATGTATTTGTATGGATGTATCATACATATGTATTGTTACAGAATTTAGCATTTGCCTTACTGTTCTAAAAAAATCCGCTAGTCACTGTGCTGGAGTCCAAGTATCCAGCTAAAAATGTGTGCTTTGATTTTTATATCTAATGTAATTAGATATAAAAATCATTTTATCATGTGTTAAACGTCGAGTAATATAGAATAATTGCAGGAAATTAAAAAAAAATAACGACTGAAGCAGAGCCGTCATTCCAAGGCGGATATCATTCTCACACTGGTCGTTGAGTGCGGCGCGTACTGAATTCCCCCTCTCTCGCATCTGTGAGGGACGTGTACTAAAGGCATTCCGTGAAAATAATTATTTTTGTTGATATTGATCAATGTTTTATTTCAAAATGGAATAGAGGTTTTGATGGGAAATACATACATAAAATATGAATTTGTATAAAATATACCCAGTATTTGGTATATTTGGAAAAATAAAATAAAATAATGTCCTGGTCACTCGCTATCCATCACAGTTCGGTGAGTATTAAATCACGTTCTCGGCATTATTTAGCATTTTATTTTTATACAAATACGTACATATGTATATACCAGGAAGGCATCAAGTACACCCGTCTCATTTACTGCTATATTTTTATTTTATTATATACTTAAAAGCCCGTACTAGTATTTACTCCTATTTACACGAATTTGAATTGAATTAATAGGGATAATATATTAAATTGTCTTTATATGAGAATTAAATAAAATTCCACTTAGAAAAATCACATTTTGACTATTCTTGTGGATTAATACCAAAAATTCGTTTATTTTATCGAGGTAAGCCAGTTATCAATAGAATTCAGACATCGACCTAACAACACAAAGATATAGAAAAATCGCGCGATTTAAAAACACATAAGTACATATGTATATCTCCAAATCTCGAGCCAATCATCATTTTTATTACTAGATTCGTGTTCACTGGGCATAGATCTATAAGAAAAGTCATATCTCGTCTCTGAACCAAAAAAAAGTCGTCATTTGTTGAACAGTGTAATAGAAGCTTTTATTCCTTTAAATATTCCTTTTTTAATTCATTTATAGATTAAATAATGTAAATTGATCAACCGAGCCCCTAATGAATATGATTTGTTTTGTAACAATCGCTTTCTTGAAGTATGTTCATTATATTTTGAAGACTACAAGACTACACAGTCTATCTTGAAGTACTATGTTCATTATATTTCCAATTTTCGATTTAAATATTGAAATTTTCAATTGAAAAGTAAGTCCTATGAAAAATTCATGCACTATTTCCCCCTAATGAAAAGCAATCGATTTAAAAAGATTACGTAAAACTGATTGCAATTGTTGTAATGGATGCTAGAAATACCTGGAAATTGTATCAATTAAGCAGAGTGAAGCTACATACATATGTATGTACGTTCGTTTCTAGAAATACTTCTATTACTTCGATTGCTACAAGCTGCGATGTTCGATTTTTATTTAAAAAAAAAAGTATTCTTTCTCAGTGTGTTTAGTGTTTATACAATAAATATAATATAAAGGTTACGTTTGGGGATATAAATCATGTGCGGCGGTGGTTACGAATGAGTAGTGTTCATGATTTAGGCTAATCCAGTGCCGTTTCAATTGTCTCGGTTTCGGTTTTCGGTTTTGGCTATCGACAGCACATAAATCAGGGCCGCAAGTTTCGTGCATTGGTTCATGCCAATAATTCACGTTATATTATCTCGGGCTAAATCAACCGAAATTTGTATGTAAGTTGTCATACTGCGCGATACGATGTATGAACAGTGGTTTGAAAACGGGGTGCTGCGGCACTCTAGGAAAACGCTTGTCAAACTTTTGAACCGTTTACACTTCTCTTATAAGTTAACGGTAATTTTATAAAGTGTCCATCTGGTGTTGATGTCTTTTATTTAATTTGCAAGTAAAGAAAAAAAAGTGCCACAGGTGATGTTTTTGGTGCATCTAATATATAATTTCGAAAGAGACTTTGTATATATATAACCTTCTTTGGTTGGTTCGTAGACAACACATTCGATTTTTTTTTTTCGATTCATAGGCGCCGATTCGAATTTTTTCGATTCAAAGGATTCGAAGTTCCCGGGGGGCGAAGGCTCCGGGGGGCACAGGTGCCAGGGGCGAAAGATCTGGGAGCGAAGGCACGGGGGGGCGCAGGCGCCGGATTCTGGTATACATATAATTTCAAAAGAGAATTAGTATATTTATGTTTGTTTGCTCGTGACAGTCAATTTAATAAAAAAAAAAACAAATGAGTATTCAAATAAATTTAATAAAATGTTTACTATTAGAATAGTCATGTTTAAGCGGTTTATATTACAAATACCGAGCGAAGCCGGGTAAAACCACTTTTTATAACTAAAATTGGGCAATATATATTTTTTGTTTTAATAAGTATAAAAAATAATAAAATGAGCTATAGATAATGGAATCATAAGTTTATAGAATTATTTTGATATCAATTTTATTAAATTTAATTTCTTAATGTGCATTTTTTTATTCTAATATTCGAACATTTTATTTTGTTTTATTTTATATGGTCTAATAAAAATTGGACCATAGTGACATTAAATACATATGTACATATGTATATGTATTATTTAGAATTTTTCATTTATTATTATTTTTTTATTAATTTATTAAAATTTATATTTTCTCATGATGCCATTGGGTTGCCTCTGAGGTACCTTGTTAAACTTGTACATACATATATAAATTTATAGATTATTAATTTGAACTCATATTCAAATAATAATTCTTAACCAGCAGCATAGATAAGTGGTTGGCGTGTAGTGTTTTCTGTTGAGTGGTCACGGGTTCAATGCCTGGCCCGGTACTGCTGGCCAGACCTTGGATATGTGACTTCAAGTCGATTGTTTCCTATCAGAGTGTAATAATTTTTATGATTTCATTGATTCCAGCATATTGACAACTTTGTCCTATTTTCCACAAAGTTCGAGTTTTCAACAGCTCGGTTTCACTGATTTATAAAATGTTTGTAAAGTTGTATGTCTCTATGGTGCTCCGTAAAATTACTTTATAAATTGTGTATCAATGTTTGTAATTGGTCAGGAAGGCGCATTGGGTTTTACCTGTTAGGGTTTCTGGTATAAAATAGTAAAATAGTAAAAAAATAGTGGTGACACAGAAAAGGAACCGTTTCAACAATGGAATTAGATAAATTGGCAAACTCTGATAGGAAACGATTGGCTCTGAGTCACAAATATCCAAGTCTGACCAGCAATACTGTAGAAATACTTACGAATAAACTCTTTTTAATTGAGGTCACCCAGGGCTTTAACCTCTTTAGTGCTGGTTATTTTTTAATATGTATTTAAAAAAATAAACTAAATACATATATACTGAATCCACATAAAGGAAAACAAAAAAAAAATCACGAAAAAGAGCTATAAAAAGTTAATAACACATAAAAAAATTTTCTTTACGTTATTTTCAGTCAAACGATTGACCTTGGTAGTTAAAGTTTTATTAAATTTGTGAAAAAAATTTGCTTTGTCCAGATTTGCTTGAAAATAAAATTATAAAGAAATATTTTTCCATGAAATAAATGTCTACCTTGTATTTTAAATGAATAATAATTCAAAAAGAGCATTTCATTATTTTAAATTTGTGTTAACTGACATAAAACAGTTCCCAAGTAATTGTCGTAAAGAAGTATTTCTATCGGCGTGTTTCTGCAGATAAAAATATAAATTAAATATTGAAATGGTCGAGTATTTGTTGACGATTGTAGGTTTTCCCTCTTGCCGGTGGGAAATTCTTGGTTTTTCTTTTGTAGGACGTATAATTTTACGGTGACTCTTATGAAGTTTTTATTGCCCGGAAGCCGTAGATGTTCTCTGCTACGCCATACCAATTACAAGGCAGATCCGTAGATGGCTATCAAAAGCCGAATAAAATCCGACAGCGAGCGACGTTTGCCAGTTGTGAGCTTTAGAGTCTTCAAGGAGAGACCCCATTGAGGTCTTAAGTAAAAAAAGTAAATAAAAAATATATAAGGAAAGACTATTGAAACGCGACAAAGCGATTTGTGTTGAATCCTACGTAGAGCTCTTTTGAATATGGGCGAACGTTTGCTACGGAGGATTCGCTCTGAATGGATATTTCTACTTTTTATTAGTTTCTTTTATATGTAAAAAGCTGAGTGGGCATTTTATTCATCGGCGTACTTCCATTTTTCGCACTGCAAGTGTTTTTTTCATCATATAAATGATTACTCTACATTTTTTAATTAAGCACATGATACATGTATGTGCGAGTGTCCAAATTTAAATTATAAATGTTACAAAAAATTTTTCTCGATGTAAAAAGTATGAACAAATAGTGTAAATGTAAAATATGAAAATTTACTTTAAGCTAAAATCACACCATCCCATTTTATCTAAAGTTCATAGTAATATTACGAAATTGGTCAAATTTATTGCCGAATTTTGCTACTGGCATGGCTTAAATACAAGTCAAATATTATACATATATTATAAGAGCTTGGTCAATTTTTGTACAATTTCCCATTTCATTGCCGCTTCTTAATCAGTGACGCTCGTGGAAAATGTTCTTAAGGATGCTGAATGTATTATTATATATTTGTTTTCAAACAAAAACCAGTTTGGTTGAGGTGCTGTAGTATCACAGCTCTCAAGGATGAAACTTATCTTACTGCATCTTAATCGTCTTCTTAATCATTAATGGTTCTGTTCATAAAGAACTGTGAAAATCTGACCATATTCATCTTTTTTTTATAAAAGCTGATCTTATATTTTGTTTGGAATGGATGTCTCTATGATGTTTGTTTAAAATTATTCTAAAAAATTGATATCAATATCAATTGGCCAGGAAGGCGCATTGGGGCTTACCTGCTAGGCCTTCCTGGTATATATATACATATATGTACATATGTATGTAAAATAAATATTAAATAATATATGCATATGTATGTATTTACATATTTAAAAACCATGTTATTTTATTATTTACTAGCTGAACCCGGCATGCGTTGCATAAGGCATGCAATTCCCGTTTCCGTTTCAAGTGATGGTTGGAGCTCTACTAACATGTCTTCAACGTCGTGTCGTCATAAACGAACTGGTAACGTGGTTACCAACGAACGCATTTCCTTGACTACACAATGGCGCTTCAAACTTTCGCGTCGGTAAAATCGTAATTACGAATATTATTATTAACAGGTTTTCTCCTGGTAAGCTTCCCGGACATACAACAAATCCTGACAATTCCATCGTAATCGTTTCAGTGGTTTAGGAGCTTATACGAGACAGACAGACAGATAGACAGAGAGACAAACAAACATACAAACACTGATTTTTATATATGTACTAGCTGAACCCGGCATGCGTTGCAATGCCACAATAACGCATGCAATTCCCGTTACCATTCCCGTTCCCGTTCCCGTTCCCGTTCTCGTTCTCGGTCCCATTTGTCGGAAAAAGACAGGCAGCGAACACATTTGAAATTATTCGATTATTTGTTTATTTTACTCTAAGAGCGCATGTCGTGACGCGAAAACATTTGAAATTATTGCGTTGCAATGCCAATCATTCCCGTTATTCCCGTTTCTGGCCGATTTATTTTCACAGTAAGCTTCCCGGACATGCAAACAATAAATCCTGAAAGTTCCATCGTTCCATCGTACAATAACGCATGCAATTCCCGTTCCCGTTTCCGTTTCTCGATTCGTTTCGATAAGTGAATGTTTAAGTTTCAAATTAATACTTAATTCTTAAAGTATAAGAACGCATACGTAACAAACATTGATTCATATACATATGTAAAATTGTTACGATTGGTATGTAATGTCAGGTTGATATGAGTGGTATGTAATGTATTTGTACTTTGGCATGCGTGCGCGCAAGTCGGTTACCAACGTAAACATTTCCTTAACTACACACTGGCACTTCATACTTTCGCTTCGATAAAATCATAATTACGAATATTATTATTAAGAGGCTTTATCCCGTTTTTTTCTCAGAGTAATCTTCCCGGACATGCATACAACAAATCCTGAAAGTTCCATCGTAATCGGTTAGGAGCCTATTCGAGACCGACAGACAGACACACGTTGATTTTTATATACATATATAGATATATAGATAGTAATACAATATCAATATTTCTATCAAGTTCAAAAAACATATTTTTTTAATAATATTTGTTTTTAAGTATGAAACATACATACATAGTCGTCGATGTTGACAAGAACGTGTTTAAATATCATTATCGCAATGTTTTTCACGTTTGTTCACGTTGTTTGTTTTGACTACGCTCGTCAGTGCAGCTTAATAATCCGACACAACGGAAATCCCCGCATAACGCGATTATAATAACGACGACTAATTTTCGCGCCCAAAGCTCGCGCATCACCGAAAGCTCCAGCACGCAGCAGCTTTCTCTAAATCATCTCTTGCGTACGCGCGTCGCGGTCGTTAACCGCCTACTGTCCGGCGACGGATCGCACTCGGAATAAATTCACCATAAATACAATTAAATTGCAAATTACGAGAAGAGCGAGCCGCATAAGCGATAACCCGCTCGCGCCCAAATTATAACGTCTCTGTGAAATATCGGCGTAATAACCGGCCAAACACGGTATATGAATTTCTCTCGGTGTGTGTGTGTGTGTTTACGCAACGTTCAAAACATTTAACTTTTCGCGGACGATTTAATAGGACGTCGACGCCCAATGGTTTTATTTTAAACAACGTGTTTTAGCCCGTGCGACGTGCTTTTGTCCTACATTGCGCTTTAATTAGGATTTATGGCGAAAAAATGTTGAGCGTGATGCTGAAATATGTGTACATGTGAACGTTGTGTGGAAATTGAGGTCTTAGTGTTAGCTTGTACATATATACATATGTATATGCTGCCGTCAAGCTTTCGTGCTTTGACGTGTTCTCTTCAATAAATATATGACCCGTAAATAATTAAATGATTTAATAATTAATTAAATATATACATAATATACTAACTGGCGTTGCTCGAGTAGAAAAAGCCGTTCAAAGGGTTCTGACCCTTCCAAAGCCCGATAAGGAAGAAAACACACTGATTAGTACGGAACGTTTTACAAACCGAATTCTGGTGTAGTTGCATGTGCAGAGTACATATGTTTCTCTTAAATATCTTCAAATCTACATATATACATACATATATAAAAAAAAAAATTAATCTCTGTTTGTATGTCTGATATATTATATTTATTTCTATATTTTATATTTATTTATTAGTTATATTTATTTCTCGTATAGGCTCCTAAAGCACTCATTTGATTACAATAGAATTTTCAGGATTTGTTGTATGCATGTCCCGGAAGCTTACTGTAAAAAAAAAATTGCCCCAAAACGGGAATGAGTGACATTGCAACGCAATAATTTCAAATGTATTCGCGTTGTTAGGGTAAAATAAATAATTGAATAATTTCAAATGTTTTCGCTGTCTGAAAAATGAGAACGAGTACTAGAATGAGAACGGGAACGAGAACGGGAACGGGAACGCAACGGGAACGCAACGGGAACGGGAATGGGAGTTCGTCGGGTTCAGCTAGTATTAAATAAAATATCACCGAAAATAAGAATAAAATATCACCGAAAACACTCCGGAGGGTGATCTTTGGGACTGTGTACCATGTACATATATAGGCTAGGTATTTTAATACCGGTACTACCGATATCCTCCCGAAAAAAATGTCTTTCGGTATTACCGGTTACACAAAATGGTAGTACCTAAATAAAATAACTTGAATTTTATGTTAGTTGAATTGTTTTGAATTCAGAAGAAAACGTTGTGTTGCCTAGTATAGATTAGTTTTTGATCTGCTATTCAAAGGAGCTATGTATGTACTAAGTGCATCACGGATTTAAAATCAAATGTAAAGTATGCTGAAAATATCGTACTTATAACTGAAACTATTTCCGCATACATTTACCGATTTATAGCTGACTGTTAACAACGACAAGCATATTAAAATACCTAGCCTATATATGTACTAACCTACATATACAAACATTAACAAACTAAATTGAATTGATGTACATATGTATTGTTATATATCCCACACAGCCATTGAAAACAATTATTTTATTTAGAGTGATCACAAGGATCATATAAGCCGTTATATTTCGAAAAACATTAAATATAATGTTTTGCGTTTAACAATATTTAAAAATATTGGTGTATTATGTTTTTCTGCTTTTCCGAGATTCTGGACATATGGAATTAAAATAATTGATAAAAATTGAATTGAATTGACAAAAAAGAATTGATTAAAACATATTAAATTTAGTCGAACGTAAATAGTGTTTTATTTTTCTAATTGCAAATAGGTTTTTGAGCTATTTTTCCTATTATGCTGTACATTAACTAATACTATGATTACTAACAAAAATAAATTTAAATTGTAAAATAGAAAATGATCAATAGGTCAATAGCTATTTAAATAGATATAAGATGTGAGCATAATTAAGTAATAATAAAAAGCATTTAAAAATCAAAATCAAAATAGTGTTTTTGGATTCAAATAGATTTGGTGTTTCAAATATAACGGCTCATATATAGAAATAACAAAACTATAAATTTGCTATAATATAAATATTTGCAATAAGATAAACAATGACATCATTGAATCTATGTACCACCTATGTATGTATGTATATATAAGCCGTACCCGCAGTACGAGAATTAGTACATTAATATGAGTCAGTTAAAATCTTTGACGCGCTTCTCCAGATCATCTTTCCAAACTCAAGTTCAAAGTGTTTTTTGAATATACTAATTGTTAAAATGTATAATATAAAGATTCAGTGATAAAACGAATGCCTCTTTTTTCAACTTTTCTCAATATAACTTTTGACTGAATCTTCATAACTTGTTTCATAACTTGTGACAGAACTTTGATAAAATTGTAATTGAATTAAAATAAATAAATATTGATTGGGATGTTGACTGAATCGTCACCATCCAAATCGATATTTTAATAAAAAAAAGCCTTGTAGAAAGACAAACATCTTCAAAGATTTGAATGCCTTTGATGTCGTTCCCTCGAGATTATTCACAATAAAATAAAAAAATTTCTAATGGAATTAATTATACATTCGCACATATGTACATACATAAATGGTATTGCATAAGCTCAATTATACCACGTTGTTTACGTGTTTTTGTAGAAATTTGAGGTAGAGTTTCAGCGGTTGCCTACATAAACACACGGCGAGTGTAAACAATCAATTACGTGCCACGTGCCATTAAAGGCTAAAGGGTACTTAGAATTTTCCCAATAAGCCTCTTTACATATTTCGCCAGGCGGAAATAAAATTTGGGCTTTTCGCAAAATGTAAAATAGGAGTGAGCGAAAGAGGAGGAAGTGAGAGGTTTCACTCGTGCGTTTTTTTTCTTTTATTTGAACCATTTTCTTTTTTGAGTTAAACATCCGCTAAGAACTCTCACCCCCTCTGGTGGAAAGCGTACCGTTTTCTCCGTGGTATCTATAGGCGGTATCTATAAAAGGAAACCGCTATCTAATGCTTTAATTTCTATGCAGACATAATATTTTACTGCAGCCATATAAAATTTACGGTCACTTTTATGTTTAATTGTAACGCAACTCGTTAAACACGAACTCATACTTTACGACTATCATTGTTCAAAGTTGCTAGCGCGCACTAAAAAAATTTCATCATCGCCCGTTCATCATTCTGCTTGCCTTTTAGCGTTCGCAAAACACCGATTTTGCATTTTATACATTTTACATGTGCACAATAGAAATACAAAAGGAAATAAAAAGGAGAGAGAGTGGGATCGCGTTCTTGGGATCGATTCGGTAACGTATCACATTTTCTTGTAAGTGACTTAACCTAATCCATCTATTAACCGGTTACGCACATGTAACCGATATAATGGGTCTATTGTAGCCGGGTAAAGGCAGTTAAAGGACCGGCAAATCACCAGAGGATACGGTAATAGTACCGACGTACATTAATCAATGTATTAGAAGTTAGTTAAACGGATAACCTCGTTACTTTCTCGATTTACTACCATATAAAATGATGCTGCTGGTAATAATGACATTTTAGCGAGTTTGCGCAAAAATCTTTTTCAATTCGTTAAATATAAAATATTTATATAATTGATTTTAACATTTTTATTTCGTATAAATACACATATTTCATCATTTACAGTCATTCACCATCCTCTGCTGGATGAAAATCTATCAAATACGTTTCTACTCCTCTCTGTTTTGCGCAACTCTCATTCATCTCATCCCACAAATTATTCTAATTTCATCCACCCATCTCCATTTACACTATCTCAATTACCATTCCTGTACTTATTTGGTCCAGCTATCGCTCATTCTTCTAGCCACATGACCTATGTAATTGTATGTAGAAAATCACTTACATATATCATCATTTCATTTGAGAAACAGCAGAAATTATTCTCATAATATATAACTATGTAATGCAACTTTTTTTAATTTTGTGTTTTTACTAACCGTTTCTTACTTTCACTTATTCAACATTAGAACGATCAATTTTGAATTTTTTACCGTCGGTATAAATTTTCAAAAATTAAACAAAACTGCAGTAAATTGGCTAAAGCATAAATACTTCCATACGTTTTTGAAAATGGTAAAAAGACTATAAATGTAAATCTTCAATCAGAATAATTTGTGTTTAAAATAATGGAGTATTATTTTAAACACAAATTTCAAATTATCAAAACATTACATTATATAATTATTACACACCTTATTTGTTTATTTAAGAATACTTTTGAAAGTTGGCAAAGCCAATGGACCCAAGGGGTTTGATTATACATACAGAAGTACAGAAATACAAATATCAAATAAGATAATAATAATAAAAAATATCCATATATTTTATGGAACTCATCAAGTTTACTTTTTAAAGGTTTAGTTATTCGCAGTTACTACATAATTAATTAGATAGAATATTCAAAATTTTAGCTACTCTATTTGAAAAGAAGGACTCTTTCATTATTTTGAAATAAATATCTTTTTGGCCTCTGAGAGTGTGACCTCTCAGATGAGTGTTATTGTTAAACGCGAGGAGGATCATAAGACGATTTTTTTGTAATGGTTATTTATAATCTTATAGACTTCAATTAGACCACCTCTCATTATTTTCGTCTCGAATGGAAAGATTCATTCTTTTCAATCTGACATCATATGAAAGTGATTTAAGTTTGGAAGGCATTTTTGTTCGCAATACTTCGTTGGACCTTTTCTAAGCATATAACATCTTTTTTTATAATAGGGAATCCAAATGGAAAAAACAAATTAAAGTTTTGGAAAATATAGGGTTTATTAATTTTAGCCAAAAGCTTGGCATTGACAAAATTAAATAGGCGCTTAATAACATACAGAAACGAATCACAATATTTAATGATAGTATTTATGTATATGAGTTGGCCATTTTAAATCGCCAGTGGTACCGTAAATTTTAATCTCAAAATACATATATATATATATACCATCCATGTGGTGAATATCTTCATTATTAAAATACGGTTAATTTGCGCGCGTGAAATTAAATCTTCAAATTTAGACAGTTCTACGTTAGTTCATTATTCCATTACAAACCACTCACACAGTTTACCTTAATTAAAATGTAATTTCAATATTCAACCACTCGCAATGTAAACATGAACCTGAAAATCAGCAGTAGATTATTTACATCTCAAAATTGAGAAAATTTTAATATTAAAAACAAATCTTTAATATAAAAATAATATAAATTTATTTACTTAAGTAAAAGTTGAAGATAATTTTGATTTACTCATACAACTTGATTGAATCCAAAATAAAAATCTGACTCAAATATATCGAACCGCAAGTTTCGCGAATCTCCTAATTACCCGCAAGTATATACGAGTATATACATATGTACATATGTACATACAATCAGAGTGCGAAAATTTCACACGCGGAAATTAATCCATAACGGAATATAATAAATGCATGAGCCAGCACCGTAGTCAGAACGGGCTCGGGCACTTTTAATTAATTTCGGGGTATTATAATTAATGGTTTAGTCGCACTGATGAACAAATATTTAATTAGTGCAAGTTGCCAATTTATTATGCTAACGCGTTGCGGCGAGTTACGTCGTTGTTGCACTGAGCCTCTCTCTCTCTCATCGGTTATATATAATTCAAAATGCGACCAAAAACGTGATTATTTCAGTTCAGCTCTGTCGTCATTATTTGCTTAGTAATAATTATCAGCTTTGGCGTGAACGCGTTACGTTGATAATTAACGAATTTAATTTTCGATGTTCGATGCCAGGCTTTCACTTATTATAGTGGAGCGTAATAAATTGATGGTGAAATTTTTGTAAGGACGAACACAAAGGGTCGTATGCGTCATCACAAATTCCACTGGTCGAAGGGTTCTTTGGCTCTTTTTTTGGGGCATGGAGTTAATTTGAGGCTGTGATAGGAGCTATGGATTCACTTGTAGAGAAATTTATCAAATCTTCCTCTCTCTTCAATGATAAATTCTCGACACTGTGTGTATGTTCGTAAGTGTAGTTTAGAATAGGATTTCTTTGTGTGTGATTTTTTTTTATTGATTGTATTATTCTGTTTTAGTTAAGAATGCTGTCATTAGAACCTTAGTGCGAATATCACACAATATAATACATATACGAGTTTTGATTACACTGAGCAACAAAAAAATCACGTTTTCTACTTACCGGAGATTAATCAATTTTTATTGAATTTTTCCCATTGAGTTCGAATATGACAAATGATTTTTGTTGGTTTCTTTTCGTTTATGAGATACTAGCGGATTTACCCGACTTCGCTCGGTATTTGTAATATACACCATATCAAAATCGATAATCTAATAGTAAATGTTTTATTAAATTTATTTGAATAGTTAAATTTTATTTAAATTTATTTGAATATTTGTTTGTTTTTTTATTAAATTCTACAAACTATTAAATTCTTTGTTTTTTTTTTATTAAATTCACGGATTCTACGAATCAAAACTTACATACATACATACAAAGTCTCTTTTGAAATTACATACATATATATTAGATGAGCATTTAAAAACGTGGGCAATTTTTGGTTTTTACAGTTTTTTTCTCAAAATATCGTATTGCTGTGGCAAAAGCAAGTATTGAAATCGATAGTCAGGTGTTTTTTATATTTTGATTTAAATTTTTATTGCTTTAATTAAGTCAAAAATATAATTTTATAACCCATTTTTTTCCATAATAATTCCATAGGAATTCATAGGAACCCCCTCTTCGCTTCTCGCAAATAAGAAATGCTGATTGTTAAATATGTATACCTACATTGTGAATTGTGCTCAGCATTCATATATATACATATGTATGTACATACAAACATATGTAGGCGTCGCTTTGGGGCAACCATTTATGGTACCTATGGTGAATCATTAAATTTATTATTAATTTAAAAACGTATGTGAGAAAGTAAAGCTTGTAATTTAGAGGTACATATATAAAATAGGCACTAGGTATAAATATTTTTTTGTTGATTATTAAATTCATTTACATACATATAAAAAAAACTGTAATACATTATCAGTACCTAAAATTTGCAAGTCGGCAGAATAAGTGAATTAAAAAATGCATAAAAGCTTGTCATATTAAGTTTATATGATATGGAAGTAAATGAGAGTGAAAAAGGTAACTTTTACCACTGTTTAACCGCTTAGCTGCCCAAAGCGCCTTAAGGCGCAAACAGCCGTATCTATTATACGCTCAGCGCGTCGGCTGGGTGTCTAAGCGGTTAAATGAGTTGTGTAGAGGAAGTAGAAAGCCGCGTTTGGATAGATATCTGTCGTTAATGATTAAAAATCCTCTAGCTTCATGTTGGAGACATTAGTTCGCTTCAATGTTAGCTAACCTCGTATATCAGTATAATATTAAAGCGATCTAAAGAGTGGAAGTGGTTCAAAATCTGATCACAAATTTTTGAGGGGTAGGAATTTATTAGAACTAACGGAGTGAAGCCAATAAAAATATTGTAATAAATATAACAGATATTTTTTTCCACACCTGTCCGAATACTATAGTCCATTCTTACGCAGTTCCTCAAATACGCAACAATACAAACACGAGCCGGCGTGATAAATAAACGATTCCACTATGAATATTATAGTGCAAAGAGGACAAGGGAAAGTTCAGGGCTGCACTGAGCACAGAATTGTCGGCCCAGTTTTCCCAAAATGTATGTATAAGTGATGAGGTAACGCGTTACGGGGCCGAATTCAATTAGGCTTCTTGGCGCCTCGTCGGGGTCAAGCTCTGCCCTGTAATCATCTGTAGGGGCGCCCCGACGCCTACGCCCCTGGGCTTAGCCGCCCCTGCCGCCCTCACATCCTCCCCATCCCCCACCGCACCGCAAACAACCCTCTGGATTAAGTTACGCCGACGCCTGCGTCTTCTAACTTAAAAGCCCATTAAAAATAGTCGACGCGTGACCCAGAAACGTGTGGTGCAGTTAAACGGTGAATATCGATTCAATTACTGATTTCGCGTAAAACGTACGAGGGTCGTTCGATTAGTCTGATACAATTTTGGGTCGGCTTTATTATACGCATCTGTACGTGCGTGTGTGTGTCGAATGCGCATTTTGACGTCGATTTGATTCCGAGCGTAATTTGAAATGTGCTATGCATCCAAGTCGTAATTTGGGCTGATGAATGGGGTTCTGTAATTTTATTTGGATCAGGTCGGTCGTAAGTATTCGAAGAAGTTCGATTTGGCAAATTGAATTTGGTATGTATGTAATTACTATGTAATTTTATTATGATTTTGTTGATTTTTAAATTTCATTTGTAAGTTATAACATTCTAGATGCCTACTAAGAAAATTATTGTTTGGTATACATATGTTGTTATGTATCTCGCTTATCTTTCATCATTTACAAACTCCAATTTCACTCTTCACGTATGAGTAACAAAACTATAAAATATTTGAAATACAATATTTGCGATGAGACAATCATGTAAGACATTGGACATAAAGCTAGAAATATGGCTGGGTGGTTGCGTTTATGTTTAGCAACCGCGAGGTTACCGGGTTCGATCCCATGATAATCTGTAATGCTGCTGGTCAGACTTGGATATGTGCGACTTGGATAAGTCAATCGTTTCCTATTAGATTTCATTGTTGATACGGTTCCTCTATCAAATTGTCAAAATCTCATCCCACCCGCTATGTCACAAATATCTGAATTTGATTTATGTACAATATGTAAAAATAATGTACAAGTCTAAATCCATAGATGTCTGTGTGGATTAATTAATTAATTAATTAATTGTTAATTGCATGTTCTCCAACCTCTTGAAATAGAGCGATTTATGTAATGCTGCAATGTTTGTAATTAATTATCTATGAGGGGGCATTAGGGATTACCTGTTAGGCCTTCCTGATATATGTATATCTATGTAAAATAAATTCATTTTTTATTTCATTTCTCTGTATTTTTTCAATGCCACAATGGTCCAAACTTAAATAAATAAATAAAGCTTTACAATAATATAATATATCCAAATTGTATTTGTACTTTCTAGCATTATTTTCCGGCACAAAACTGCACGAAAAAAAATACTTCTATTCATATTTCACAACAGCAAAAATTTTTGGCCGAGTGCAAAGAAAATTCGACTTCAGAGTTTGCCAATTTATCTGATTTCATTGTTGAAACGGTTCCTCTATCAAATTGGCAAAAACCATCCTACCCGTTATGTCACAAATATATATGAATTTGATTTATGTACAATATGTAAAAATGTATGTACAAGTCTAAATCCATAGATGTCTCTATGGATTGATTTATTGTTAATTTCGTGTTCTTCCGCCTCTTCAAATACAGCGATTTATGTAATAAAAAAATCTGCAATGTTTGTAATTAATGGTCTAGGAAGGTGCATTGGAGTTTACCTGTTAGGCCTTCTTGGTATATATCCATGTAAAAATAAAATAATTCGACCATTTAAACCGCACCATAGATGCGACAGTAAGTCAGTACTTCCAGTCAGGACACCAGACTCCGGCAGTATAATAAGAACATTAGACCGATTCAATCAGTGCAGTAAACAATAAATAAATTTACGTATCTCTCAAAGTCATGGTTCCAACCTCAAATTCGAATTTTAATTGAACATTCAATACTAAAATGTTCTTCAAATATATGTACTTATGATAATTTAAAGTTTATCTTTTAAAATATAATATGAGGATTCAGGGTTAAATACTTCTCTATGATTCTATGTATATTATAAAATTTTAAAAGAAATATTGATCGGAATGTTGACTGAATCGTTATTATTCTCATCGACTTTTTTAAAAAACAAACAGCCTCTGGAACGTGACTATATACTTGCTGGAGCGAAAAACGCTAATTGAGACTTCCATCAATGGACCTAGTGGAAAACTTTCCTAGTATCGAGGAAATGTCATTATTAATTTTTACGATCTTACCATTTCGACAAGTTTACTCTACACTTCTTTAAATATTGAAATCACCGCTATATAATTTTTCCAAACCTACATCTATGTAAATACAAGAATAAAATATCACTAAAACACTCCAGGGGGCGAGTTCTGCCAAGAATCACGACGCTACAGATTTGGCCTAGCAGCGTTCTTTTACAAGTGCAAAACTACATATCTAAAAAGTTACGTGCTGCGTATCTTTATGTGTGACTTTATATAAATTCCTCAATTTTTTGTTTCAATATCTAATTTTAGATTTTTCTTTCAGAATATTAGTTTACCTGTAGTTACGTGTACGAATATAATCATATGATTTTGATTTTAATTTTAATATTTTTATGCCAAGATTCTAAAAAATACACCAAACCATTCTGAATATGATTAATTTTTGATAGTAACATACGTGTTTAGAACCAAATAAAGCTTCTCACCAAAAAATACAACTTCTAGCAATACATAAGTCTTCTTAATTTTATAATGAATGCAAACGTATACATAGGTACATGTCAGTAAGAGAGTTAAATGTGACGAAACTTTTGTTTGAATGCGTACAACAATAAACTACATACATACATATGTATGTATGTAGACGGGTAGTGAGCATGTAATCATAATAGTTAAATTCTAAACTAAACATTATTCTTGCGTTAAAGATGCTGTTTTCCCATGGCGCAACATTCTTGTAGTTACTCTCTAATGTAAAGTTGGGCCATTGTTTTCAATTTGGTCGTTGCTTTTAAACTTCTTAAGCAGAGGCAACATCAAAAATTCCCATGATACTAACTTTGAAGTGTAGCACCACTTTTCATCCTTACTTTACGGTGTGATTCTCATAAACCACACACTTTTAGAACTTAAAGTATACGATTGATTTTTTTCACACACTACAAGACCGATCGGAGAGTGGATATATTGATTTGAATTTATCATTGGAAACCTACTCACACGCTATCAGTTTCGAAACTAATGAAACGAAATGAACTTTATATAATTTGTATTGAGTAAACCGAGTATTGAGCTATTGAAATTTAATACCCCATTCATGGTGTAATTCAATTGAAGCAAGAAAGCTAATGTATGTACCTATATATGTATGTACTTAGCTGAACAATCGAACGGTTTCTAACAGTTCTATCAATAGTGCTGAATGGGTTTTGAATTTTAAGCACAGTGATATAAATATACGTGTGTGTGTGTGTGTGTAATGTATTTTGCTCTTTTCGAGTGATATTTGCATAATCATTGAAAGTGCACAAGGACGCTTATCGAGAATGATGCATGCGGTGCCTATTTGAAGCGCATACATATTGAAATTTGCATACGCGATGCATTCTCTCTAAGCCAAGCACACCCCGTTGAATAAATTGCGCTAAATCTTACACGTAACGTTAAATTAAATTGCCGAGAATTGCTATTTATAGACTGTGTGTATATGTATGTTTATATGGTAGTGTTTTTCATCAAAATATTGTTACAATTTTTTTCATTTGAATATTTTATTTTAATTTAATCCATATTATATAATAATATTTTAAATTTATAACAAGCCACTCAGTGGTTAGCATATAATGTTTAAAACTCATAGGTAACGGGTTCGAGCCGTGATTTATTGTTGATAGCCAGACCACGAATATTTATGTAAATACATATGAGCCGTTATATTTTAATGTAGCATATGTCCACTTTTCTTCATTTCGAGAAATATTTCGCAATACACACATTAAATATATTGTTTTGCGTTTGACAGTCTAATTAAAAAACGTAACAATGTGTGAATTAAGTCAAACAGAAATAGTGTTTTTGGAACTAAAAATTGGATTTCCGCCACTTTAAAATATAACGGCTCATATGTAAATATGTATGAATATGACTCCAGGTAGATCGTTTCATTGTTGAAACAGTTTCTATAAAATTGGCGACCTACCCTTATTTGTCACCATAACTTGAATTTAATTACAAAAATTTATTACAATTGATACAAACATATTTACAAAGTAAAAATAAATTTTAAATAAAATATTCCTATGTATGTATGTATCTTTTTCTTCTTATCTTCTTCTCAATGCCCTGTCCGAATCCGGACGTTGGCGACCAACTCGTCAATTATTTGAAGATATCCGCATCGGTCTTCAGTGGCTCGGAATACATCTTCGGCGCTCATATCGGTCAAAATGCGCATGTTTAGAAGTCAAGGAAACTTCTTCCTCCCAATCCATTTTCTACCTTATATTTTTCCCACAGTTATCAAACGGAGAAATTCTTATTTTGGACCCCGTATCATGAATCCGAGGTACTCCATATTTCTCCGCTTGATGACAGAAACAAGTTCCCTGCCTCTCCCTTCATGCCGAGGACAGCTTCATTTGATATTTTTTTTGGTCCACGGGATCTTCAGCATACGCGTGTAGACCCACATCTCAAAAGCTTCGATGCGGCTGATCAACCTGGTCTTCAGAGTCCACGTTTCACATCTATGTAGTAACACTATCCAGACATAGCTCTTCGCGAATCTCAAACGTGTACGAAGATTGCGATGCTTGTTTGTAAACGCCGCCTTCATTTTAATAAACGCTGTTCTATCCATCTCGATGCGGATTTTTAAATCTTCAGCTAGGTCTATCTCTTCATTTGTATTTTAATCTTTTGACTCTTTCTAACACCTCTCCATCCAACGTCAGATCACCGATGTGTGTTTGAATTTTATCTACTATTATAAATTTTGTTTTTTTATATTTATGCGCAGACCTCTTCAATTGCTTTCTTGATATACACGGTCTAGAGATCTTTGCAGGTCTGCTAAATTTTCAGCGACTAGTGCCATATCATCAACATATCTTATATTGATACCTCTGATACCCTCCTTGGTACCCTGATAGCCTACCTTGATACCCTCTGCTTCTTGGAAAGCATCATGGAAGATGGATTCGGTGTCGGTGTTAAAAAGAGTAGGTGATAGGATGCATCCTTGCCTGACGACCCGCTCTATAGGAATATCATCATTGA
This sequence comes from Arctopsyche grandis, assembly GCF_051622035.1. Taxonomy (NCBI): domain Eukaryota; kingdom Metazoa; phylum Arthropoda; class Insecta; order Trichoptera; family Hydropsychidae; genus Arctopsyche; species Arctopsyche grandis. The sequence continues at coordinate 10,789,135 of NC_135365.1, read as the reverse complement.
ATTGATCATTTTCAACAATTAAGAAACTATAAATGCGCCGAAGTAATACTTGTTATTAATGGAAACCAACGATATGTACCACAAAACATAAAGTGCAAAAATGTGATCTTATTGTAGACAGGAGCATTTTAAAAATAACAATAATCAGACTGAATATGAAAATACCAATAACATTTTACATTACAGAATTATAATTAATTATTTTAGCTTCGCATCCTTTTCAATTCCACCTCCAGGCACCATAAACCAGACACGAGAACTTAAAACTTTTGTCAGTTATGTACAAGCGACATTTGGCCACAAGACAACAATACATGCCCCGCGTATTTCAACATTTAACTTTATTTAATTCCTTATATCATCTATTAGTGGAATGAAATTTTTTTTAAGAAGGTATTAAAGCTTATAATATTAAGTTTATTTGAGACAAAAGTTAATGAGAATGAAAAACTTTTACCTTCTGTTAAATTGAGTTGTGAAGGGTGATAGAAAGCCATATATACATACATACATAGCTATCATCACGTTGATCTGACAAATGACTCTAATGTAATTTTTAATGATTTCGTTGAAAATTCAATACCTCTGACTTTTTGGAGACATCTGCTTACTTTAATGAAAGCTAATCCCTGTATTTCAGTAAAATATCAAAGCGATCGGAAAACTGAAAGTGGTTCAAAATCGGTTCACAAATTTCGGACGGTTAGGGATTTCACCTGACTAACCAAGGTACACAATTTCGGAAGATTTTGTGTACCTTGGTTAGCTAGGAAGGAAAAAAAATCATCAATAGCTCAAATTAGCCAAATTGGATATGATAATATGTGCGCTATAAGGAAGTGTCATATTATATATTAATTTCATTGCATTTTCCACGAAATTTTTTTGAGTATGACGTATTAAATATATATATTTTACAATAAATATGATGGATAGTATTTTATTATTTTTTTTATTTCAATCGAACATGTACATATATTCGCCTTTACAGATTGCTCCAAAGCGACGAGTGTACTAATACAAATACAATACAATTAATACAAGCATTTTTACGCAATGCAAATTCATACAAACATCATCCACAGTGACATCTATGGAGACATTTTTGCAGCATTTTATCAAAGAAATTGGCGAACCTCAAGACACTGAATAACTTGAGATTTTCAAGAAAGATTGGAAAGGAAATTACAGGAATTTACAGGAACCGTTTCAATGAAAATCAGAAAAATTGGCAAATTCTGAAAGGAATTGTCCTGGAGTCACAAATTAAGGTCTGGACAGCAGTGGGACTCTAGTGGGACACAAGCTTGTGACCACACCGCTCGAGAGCATAATATGCTACCCACTATCTACGCTGCTGGTTGGCCATAAACTATCAAAAATGCGCTAATATTTCCAATCGGCTATTTTATGTGATTTTTTGCGATACCAATATATAAACCTACGTAGTTCAACATCCAACATCCATGTATGTATATATACATGTTATAAAATCCAACTCAATAGTTATACATATATTCAGTGACCTTTCTCCATTTTGAATATTACGCGTATTGTATATGTACATGTAAGATATTTAATTTTAATTCAATTTTTTCATGTACGTAACAGTTTGGTACTAGCCGATCTTTGTATATGTATAGTATAAAACATGTACAATACATATGATAGAAGACAGTGTCGTTTTCCTTCGTAAGCTATTTTTAACATGTACACCACAATTTCGCAAAGGAGGATGACATATCTTCGGGATATGTATGTTCCCGTTACGTGTTCCACATATTAACGACACAAAACATGTACTCGACGAAAAGTAACGATGTCGAAAATGTCGATACACCCACGCATATTATATTATATGATATAAGTATATATGGCGGATAATAATAATCGAATGTATTATATTATGAAAGGGAGAGTGGCGCGGATTTGAAATGTCCGGGGGGATGTTTCGAGATCGCGGCTAACAATTGGCAATTTATGTGAAAAATTCATGTCGCGCGATTGTTAACCTTACGAAATAGGCGTATCATTACCATTAAACGTTTAAGGGCGCCTGCGGGACTTGTTCCTTGGAAAATTATACAAGTTGACTTTTAGTGTGGCTGTTACCGTAATAGCAGGCAGGAAATAGCATGGTAAGCAGTAACCATAACCATCCAGAAACGTTTTAAATGTCAAATTAAATCGATTGAATGCAAACATTACGCCTCAGTCGGAGTAGGTCAACGAGATACTAAAAATTGCAATTTACACCCCAGAATTTCGCACATTGCGATTTGAGGCGCTAAATACGCGCCAGAGGCGAAAAGGTTTCAACTTGATTAAAATAATTAAGACCCTAATGAATATTTTATACTCCTTATTGTATGTGTAATATCATATTTTAGATCCACTTTTAATATTATATTACATAAGTTAAGTAAGGATAAGGTCGTCGTGTCAGATAATATTATATATGCATATGTGTACAGTACATGTACATGTGCAGCCGCGGACAAATGTATTAGGCCACTTAAGTAAACCACTAATTATAAAATCAGTCTCCGTGACGAGCCAGAATGTGAAATTACCGAAAACGCAAATATCGGAAGGCAAAGATCGAAAATCGAAAGATCTTAAGTCGAAAGATCAAAAAAAAAAGGGTGCATGGTAAACGATACATACTCACTTAATTTGCGCGAGCAGGATACAACAGGAACAAGAGGAACAGGCTTTTCCTCCCGTATTAATGTGCGCGCGCAGAATACGGGAGGAAAAGCCTGTTCCTCTTGTTCCTGTTGTACCCTGCTCGCGCAAATGAAGTGAGTATGTACGCGAGAATGTGCTGTTTACCATGCACCCTTTTTTTTGATCTTTCGACTTAAGATCTTTCGATTTTCGATCTTTGCCTTCCGATATTTGTGTTTTCTATAATTTAACATTCTGGCTCGTCACGAAGACCCTTATAAAATATAGAGTGAAAAAAGAAAAAAGTTAAAGGCGTTTAAACAATTAAAATCTGACATAGCGAGAGGGTGGCGAAAAGGGAAAAAACGATCGGAACAGTGCGGACAAATGCGGCAATGTGGACAATAGACATCACCGAGAAAGTTTATGGAGTATTTTCAAACGTGTCTTTTGCCATTATTTTTCACAATCGTAATGGCCGACTTGATTTCATTATATATTGATGTACAAACCGAGCAACTTTGCAAAGTTGATAACGATCGGAAGAGTGTGGAAAAGAAACCAAATTTTGTCAGAAGAAAAAAATCGAAAGTGAAGAAGAGGCTATTAAAAATGGTTTTAACCGAAAAACTCGCATATTTTAAACAGCCACTACCTTCATCGCAATTAGTTTCTCTTCGTCAGTTGCTTTGTATTTTAAATCATAAGATATAGAGTTAAAAACATAAAATTATAGGCGGAAGCCATTGAAATCTTAATCGGTGGCCAAACTTTGCAAAAAGTTTCAAAGCGATTGAAAAAATGTAGGAATATTGTCAATTAGCATAAAATCAAGCTAGTAAAAACCTTGTAAAAAATACGAAATGTGTGTTTAAAGTTAATATAATGCAAAATCTGTGAGGCTAATTATTTTAAGTAATTATATAAATCATTTTATCAAGTATTAAACGATGAATAATATAAAATAAGAAATGGAAAAAATTATGACTGAAACAGAGCCCTCATTTCAAGGTGGATATCATTCTTACACTGACCGCTGAGCGTGGCGCGTACTTGATTCTTCCTCTCTCTCGATTCTGTGAGGCACGTGTACAAAAGGCTTCCCGCGAAAATAATAATTTCTGTTGATATTGACCATTTTTTTTATTTCGTAATGGCATAATTCGAATCATAGAGGTTTTGATGTGGAATACATAGAAGATGGAGACCCAGCATTCAGTATATTTAGAGAAATAAAATAAAATATAAGTCCTGGTCGCTCGCTATCCATAACAGTGCGGCAAGTATTAATATCATCAATAAAAAAATAATTCAAGCTAATTCCAAATATTGTATAAGGATTAATGGGATTTTTTTTATTTTTATGTATTTACATATTTGTCACCGTATATTTAAGAATACTCTTACGCGTCACTGTGACTAGATATATAAGCATAATACAAATACTATATATAAGAAAATTAGCGAGACATCTACATATGTTATAGATTATAATTTTTTTTAAATCATATTCTAATAGTACTGACACAGTGGGTAATATGGTTTTAGCCAATTTATGAAGGAACCGCTTCAACAATGAAATCAGATAATTTGGCAAACTCTGATAGGGAACGATCGACATGGAGTCACAAATATCCAAGTCTGACCAGCAGCATTAAAGATAATACTTTTCCTTTCTTTTCTTTCACTCAGAAATCATTTAAAGGCTCAGCTTTGTATTTTTGTTTCAAATCAGAGTCACTAATTAAATTAATTAGATTTTCATAGTCACTAGCACTTGAGCCTACTGGTTTAGCTGTCACGGAAAATGGATTCCAAGCCCAGGAATTGTCCTTACTAGTTTTCGGAAAATATTGCAAACGAGTTGTTTTCAAGTTTGTATGTATGTAGGTGATCTAAAAATACTTTGGCAACTTCTTCATCTACTTTAAAATTTTACTTAAACCTCAGTGGAGATTGATCATCAATCACCTTTCAGTATGAAGTAGAAGATCTTTAAATGTGTTGCAGTGTAAAAAATCTTTCCAAATTGTCGCGGAACACCTATTCAGGTTCCACAAAACACTGGTGTTCCGTGGAACATAGTTTTGGAAACCCTGAGTTAGACCTTAAAGATCGATATTTTTTAAAATTTCAGTTAGAATTGAACCTGAGTTTAACTGTGCTTCAAATATTTATAAAAAAATCTAATTATGATACATCGCGGAAGTTGAAAAACATTTTTTTTTTAAATACCCACGTTAATTTTTCAGCGGTCGAGTGGGTCGATCCGCAATACGTCAATATCCGCTTCCGGCGGAACGATTAAGCTTTTTACGGAAAGTCGTGAATAATTACGAGGGGTCAGCTCAAACGCCTACATATAATATATCGCTAATCTTCCCAATAATCTCCCGGTTACGGCGAACCGGGACCGGGAAGCGGTACTCTCCACTAATCTTTCGTTAATACGCCGGTATTATAATATCGGGGTATTAAAACCTACCCGTATATTCACATACATACATACGTACGAACAGAATGTATATTTGTTTAGGTGTATAATATCATAGTCAGCGGGCTCGTTTCTGTCACTTATTTTAGCGTCGGGAAAAAGATGGCTATCTAACCGACCCATCTCACCAAAATACCTCCCACCCCTCCCCCTTTCGCGTCCTCTGGGGGGCTCTGTCTTTGGGGGTCGAGTGCTCAGTATGTTTTATCTCAATTGTATATTCCGGGATTGTGTCCGTTCGTGATTATTGTTATTGCTTGTGTTATTGTAGAGTGTAGATCGTTAGCACTTTATTGTGTGAAAAATTTTCATATGAATTTCTATATGGAAATTTTTGTTTGTGTTTCAAATTAAAATACAATTCATAAGAGAATACATACACAAACCGAACATTTGATATCAATTTATATACACATGTACATATATCATCATTCACAGCCATTCAATATTCACTGCTGGCTGAAAGTTTCTTCGACACGCTTCCATTCGTCTTTATTTTGGGCGACTCTCATCCATCTCAACTCACACATTTTTCTAATTTAGTCCACCCATCTTCCTTATGGTTTTGTTTTCAACCATTCAAATTCTCTTGGGTACCATTCCAGCACTTCCTACATCTATATATGGACCGTTATTCTAACTACGTGCCCCGATCATTGCCATTTCAATCTTTTACTCTTACCATTATGTATGTATGTACGTCAACCAACTTTGACATATTTCTAACCCACGTATTCCGTTTTCTATCTCTTCTCATTAAACATTTAATGTAATAATAAAAAAAATATTTACTTCATATGCTTTTGTTCACTTATTATTACATCTTGAATGATCAGTTATTATTTTGTAATAAATGGAACTATGTTAAAGAGTTAATGAATAAAATAGACAGTAAATCCGGGCCAGAAAACAAACGGTCAGAAATTACAATTAATCGTCAGTTTATGTATATATTCTAAATCAATTGGTCAGTATTTTAAATACAACGGTCAATTCTTTTAAATTCCCAGTTTAAAGTTTTATTTAGCTTCTATACACAATGAAATGAATGACATTTTATAGAATGGAATTCTTGACGTATTCGATAAATTAATTTACACGCCAAATTGATAAAATTCATACTATTTATTTGCCCTTTATATGAAAGTAGTAGTCAATTACTTTTTTTACTTTATCTATATTTTTTATTACAGCTAAGTTTTGATACCTATGGTCTTAAAATTTACGACTGTTCTTAGTGTGGCTTAATAGCAAAAAAAAAAAGTTAAAATTTAATTAGAAAATAAAAAATGGCTTCTAAAATCGTAAAAGAAAGGAAACAATCCAAATCCATTTACTTAATTTTCCAATGCAATGTCCGAATATTTTAGAATTTTTACAAATGTACCTTATACATATATCATCATTTTTATTTGTAGTCGTTAAATAAAAATAAGATGTGTCAAAAAAGAAACGAAATCGTTTCGAAATATATAAGCTTATTATTTATCGGCTGTATCCGATATATGTATTTCGCGACAAGAATCTACGTCGTTTTATCGTTTTTTATTTATTTATTTTATTTTTCTCTTCATGTCGAGTATTTCAATCGAACAAATTGAAATATATCCGGTTTTCTATGTATTTTCTCTTCTATTTTTTTTTTCTGTGAACCGGCATCTGGTTTTCTTTTTGAAGATGTGCGCGTCACGTTTGGTAGCCGGGGTATCTTCAAATGGATGATTGCTCTCAGGTGTGTTCGGGTCGTGGACATATAAAAAGACGTATAAAATAAGTTTAAAAGAATCGTCATGTTTTTTCCCCCGTCGAATATCGCACGAGTTTATTTCGGGTACGATGTCGATGATTAAAAATCGATCTGAGCCAATCCATGTAAATCCATCACGGCGGTAATCTTAGATGGAATCGGCCACTTTATCTGGGTCATTAATTTTATTGGTATGTTTTTTTGATGCGACACAATATATAATGTCATTTTTCATGACAAATGTGTACGGCGTATAATACAGTGAACTATAATGTCCAGTTCAAATGCTCTGTGATGAATGAATGGATTAAATATGACGCGTGTCATACTGATGGACGCGGATATATGAATAATAGCGGCACTAAGCAAAGTGACTGTCGTGAATGGGGAAATAATACGAAGGATGAAAAAATTATACAATGAAAATTGAACGCTCGATAAATGGGGGGTTCGGGCAAAAGTTCGCAATTACTTTTATTGTAATTGAGCCGAATTGTTCGTTGCTTGTTCGCAGTCGACGGGGAAAATTGAAGGAGTAAAATTTCCCAAGTTATTTCTTTTCAATCTCCTAAAATGTTTTTCCCCGGATAACAACAGTTAAGTGTTGAGAGCACTCGAAGAAAGTGATAGCCAACAAGTTGTCGACAAGCTTATAAGTTATCTGGAATATTGCCAATGGTAGATTCGGTATATAAGGAAGTTAATCTGTATACCTATACATAAGTTTATGGCTCTTTCATGCAAAAGTGAATCGAATCTATTCGAGATAAATTAGCTGTCAATCTGGAATCCGACAAAAGGATAGTGGACGAAAATAGAAATGCCTTCAATTCACCGAATCTATATTTAATATAGGAATTTCTCATGGATATTTTGAATTCCGTCAATTTGAACTAAGATTATTCGAGTACTTCTAGAGAGTCTAAATATATACAAGATTGTTTATTTATTAAAGTTTAAGTTTGTACCTTTAGCATTACAAGAATCCGTAATGCGCCATTATGGTCGAAGAAATACAGAGAGATGAGAAAAATAAAAATATATTCTTATGTACATACATATATACGTAGAAAAAAATTAATTTACACATAATCATAAAAAAACTAAAGCATTATAATAATAGCAGATAAAATAAAATATCAAATAATAAAATACAAAGTAGGGAATATCTTGCACCTACAGCCAGCACCAATGTATAAAAACCAGCTGCAAATACAAAACATCCCTGTGAGTACCAAATGGAAGAGAGAAGATCAAATTTCCACCCATATATCACATTAAATTATGAAAATAATATTGAGCGCAGCCTACCAGACAAATAGTTTCAAATAGTATGTGGGTTTATATATTAATTAGACTAATTTATCAAAATGAAATGCGTTTCAAAATTATGTACATTCAAGTACGACACTTCATAAGTAGATTTATCATAAAACCGATTGGTAATTATAATCAATACTATATCTTCTTGTACTGTGTGTTATTATTGAGTGTATTGTGAATCTCATTCAATGGATTAAAAATAAGATTAATAAAATGTCACTTGTGATGATTTATTTACAGTTTGAATGAAATGAATGTGTATATTTCATGTAAGGCGAATAAATGAAAACGAGTTCGGATTTAAAACGGCGATAGTGAAATAAATCGCGATCGAGCGGAAAACTCGTATCCGGAAAAGTCGTTACCCTTTGCGAATGAGACCGAAGGACTACGTATCTTGCGGAAAATATCTATTGGAAGATAACACTGACATATTTGACTATAGACAGACACGGGGACGAAATCTAAATACCCAATCGGAGACTTAAGGGTCCACTGTAGGTTGAAATATCACGATTCGCATTTGGAAAAATCTCTAGTTTTTACAAAGAAATCGCACAAAATTGACGCAAAGGTTTAAAAATTGAAAATTTTAAGTATTTTTTCTATTATATAATCGTATTTACATCTGTTCGGTCGAAAATAAGTAGTTAGTTAATTATATTAAATGGTCAGTAAATAGAACGGAAGTATGTTCATACATTTGAGTCAATGATTAATATATATGTATGTATGTATGGTTAATACATACATATGTAGGTATGTTGATATGTAGACATTTAATTGGTCAATTTACTATTAACTATTGGAATATTATTATACAAATTGTGAACCAATTGTTAAAATAAAGAACATTCCGTTAATAATTATAAAGTAATAAAAAGAATAATAATAATTAATTAGTTATTATTGTTTATTATGCAATTTTATTATTATTCAATATATTTTGTCAGTGTTTTATATTTAGCAGTCAGTACTTGAACGGAATGGACTTTATTTTGACGATTGGTTCACAATTTGTATAATAATAATGCAATAGTATTTTGAAGCTGAAAATGAATCGAAGTGTACAATCCGGTTCGTTCATCAACATACTAGTTTGTTCGTACATGAATTATTGGCTTAAGTTTAAATGCTTACAGTTAAATGCTATCTTCAAATAGACTCACCAGGTGTTGTATGAAACTTTTAGCTGTCAGCACGCCAAGTATTTAAAAGGGAAATATTATGGGAACTACATTACAACGTTGCTTTAATTCCCGTTTCCGTTAAAATTAAAAATATTGCAACCCAGAGAAAGCATACACATGTACATATAAATGAAACAAACGATTGAGCATGTGCATGGACAAATTAGTCCTTTTGTGTATACTACATACATATATGTAACTGGCCAGATTGGTTTGTGTATGTGTATGGTACTAGTATGTTCATGAACGAACGAAATATATACTTGGAAAGTAATACAAATTCGTATTTATACCAACTTTTATCAATAATTGGCTTGAGTTTAATTGATTTTGAATATATGAAAAACTTGAAATGCCTTTGTTAGTACATATAGTATTCGATTGTAGATTTTTTTGATCATGAAAACTTACATTAAATGGTGCAGGATCTCTGCGTTGCCTTTGTGAGACATTAAAGCTTGAAGGTTCACTCGATTCCGCATTTTCTACCGAAATGTAACTGCTGAATTCGATTAACCCGATGAATGGAAACTCACTGACTCACTGACGATTCGATCCACAAATACACGGCAAAATGAGAAGAAAAAATAAGACCTTTCCCTTTCATCTGGCTCGATTCTTCATAACTTTGCCGATAAGGCCAGAACGAACGGGAAACACAAAACAGCTTCGACGCTTTACATATACAGCCAGACGCACTTGTTCAAGTATATGGAATATTAAGTTACTTATTCCATATAAATTGGGTCTTCCTTTTTTCATTTTCCGTTCGTCCCCGTGTTTCCTTTGAAACTTTTCCGCGCCTGAAAGTCTCGTGAAAAAAAAAAGAATAAAAACACGTAGGTGGAATGGGAAATATCTACACCCCGAGCCCTATCTATTCCCGGACGGTACAAGATCGTCAAAAAATTCACATGTAACGACTTTTATTTATGAGAAAAGATTTATGATCCGCGCCTTCTATTTATTTTTAATAACGTAATGTACACATACACACATGAGAGGCTGTGTGGCGGTTTTATGCGTGTGCCGGGTAATTTATACCGTTGCCAGCATCAAAGGATGTGAGTGGCGGAAGAGAGCGCAATAGGAGATGAAAAATAAAATAAAAAATATATATAAAAAAGTGGGGCGAAACAGAGTGTATGAATAAAAAATAAAATGACGTCTCTTCGTGTCTACTCGTTACTTGTTGAGTTTCGATTCGTATCGCTTTCGATATACAAACAAATGATGAGAGCTTTCCATCTGGCGCTGTAACGAGTAATTCGATAGGTCGTGTTTGAACGATACTGAGAGGATGTTTTCAGGGAAAATGGTCACAGCATCCATATGCATACATACATACATATGTATGTTGTTAGTAACAATCTCAATTAATGATGTAACTACAGTCGAACCTGTTTACATTGAACACCGTACGATCAATTAGTGGCTTTTGAGGAAAAAATATATTTTTTTAAATCAAAAAACAGTATTTTCAATTCTATGTGTAATATTAGTTATAATAACTAGTTTCTTTATTGAGAAAAAAAATAGATCGATATTTGGATCTTATGTACGACTCTATTTTTCATATTAAATATGTACAAGAATAAAGTATGGAGAAAATGACATTATATTGTATTAGTATGTCTTTGTAATTTATAACAGTCGTATTAAAATTGATGATATTCTTTATATAGAATATAGATGGAAAAAATGAAATCAAAATAATCCCTCTGGATATTACAATAGTATGTAATCGTATATTAATTTTCGACTTAAAATTCAGTCATAGTATGTAAGTGACGTCGTAGATTTAAAATATAAGTCTATATATTAATTATTATTTGAATGGATGTTTAATTTTAATTTTAAATCTTAAAGCAGTAATCTCGAATTAACTTCCTTGCATTAGCGAGCTAATTTCCTCGTGATGTAAATTCAATTTCATAACCCTTATATAAAACATTTATCTTTGAATTTAGTTTTATTATATATACATTATATAGTATTGAGGATATTGTTGAGATCTTGTATATACAAATATTAATGTTCAATTGTTTCAAAAAGAAAAATATGCATTAACGTAATAGAATAAGAGCCATATTTTGCGACGTGACATTTTTTATTCCTAAAAAACAAATCTCCACATTGAATTTAAGTTAAATATTTATTATATGTAGTTCCGTTGCAATTGATTTAATAATGAAATAGTTATCAAATCCTCAAACCCTACTATGACATAAAAACCGCTTTATATACACAATTTTGTATAAAATCTAGTGATGAATCCGAATTGTGTGCTAGTATGTGTGTCTGTGTATTTTGGGGATTTTTTGAACACCGTTAGTGCTATCGAATTGAAAATTAGTATCGGTTACTAAAATGCTAATCAATAATATGTACATTTTTATTTATTAATACCTATCGCACTGTGATGGACAGCAAGTGACCAGGACTTATATTTTATTTTATTTCTCCAAATATAATGAATGCAGAATGTCTTCATATTTTATTTATTGCTCATCAAAACCTTTATAAGTCAAATTATGCCATTACGAAATAAAAACATTGATCAATATCAACAGAAATAGTTATTTTCGCGGGAAGCGCCTTGTATACGTGCGTCACAGATGCAAGAGAGAGGGGAATTCAGTACGTGCCGCGCTCAGCGGTCAATGTGAGAATGATATCCACCTTGGAATAACGGCCCTGCTTTAGCTGTCATTTTTTTTTAATTTCTTGCACTTATTTTATATTATTTGACGTTTAATATACGGTAAAATGATTTTTATAGCTAAGTAAAATAATTAATCTCAAAGATTTTGCATTATTTTAACTTATAACACACATTTATTACTGAGAGTTTGGCGTCCAGCACAGTGGGTAGCGGAATTTTTTTAGTACAGTAAGGCAAGTTTTAATCACATATTTGCTTTTTACATACATACCTCCTTTACGTTTCACTTACGATTACAATTCAGGAAAAAGTTTGCCTCTTATCCGATCGTTTTCATACTTTGCCATATTGCTCATTAGAACACATAAACGAAGTCGATTATTTGTAAAAAAAAGTCTTTTTGCTTCCATAAAAATCTATTTGAATGTATTATGAATTTATTATATTATTAGATTTTTTGGTGCGCATATTCTTATTGTTATTATGTAAATATGTTTATTCAAAATGTAACGTGTAAATAACATCCGTTTATATTATGTTATTTAACTCAAAAAAGATTATTTATTTTCTTGAAATTTACTTTTCGACGAATTCTTTGAATTAAAGGAAGCTACATATTTTTATGCCATAATACGTAATAATATATGTATGTATTGGTTTTTTTCCCTTTACAAGTACGTACATTGTACGTACATAAAAACATCCAAAATCATTTTATAATAAAAGAGTGAAGCTTATAAAAAGCTTGTAAAATCATAATAAGGATACGATTTTTACTTTATCTATGTATGTATGTACGTAGTAACAATATATGAAGTTTTGTGATCATGCGAAAATTCGAACTCGAGATTTTGATTGATTCGAACTCAGAATCGATTACTGATCACGTTTTCATGATCTAGAAAAAATATGCGTGTGTGTGTCTGTGTGTGTGTGTGTGTGTGTTTATTTTGAACGTGTTCGATCGGGTACTGAAATTCTTATAGACATGACGAAAATTTTTAAGTTGACCGGAAATGGTACCTCCCCTTATAGGTGTCCTCTTTTTTTTAAGTGTTTGAATTCAATTATCTCCCAAGCCGCTAACTGAATCGGATTAAATTTTTTTACATGTGATAAAAATAATAATATATATAACCTTATATTTTTTAAATATTTTTATCTGAACCGGAAGTAGTAGTTTTACTCTAGAGAATCGAGGTTTTTTATATTTTTCTCAGAAACCTTTTGGTTTATTGAACTGAAATTTTATACCTAGAAGTTTAAGCGTAATAGCAAGTTATGGATAAAATTTGGTAAGCATACCTCAACTGGAAGTGGCAGTTTGTTCGATTTATCTTCCACTATTTTTTTCGACCCTTTAAACGTGTGTGATCTTCACGAAAAAATTCAAGTATAATGTTTGTATTAATGTGATGAAAATAAAAAGAAATCACTAAATTTAATAAACCGGAAGTGGGATTTTCTCCTCTTAGAAAGGTCAAAAATGTTGTCGCCTGGATCTTGTCCACACCCCTGAACGTATTAGGCTGAAAAATTATATTTGTATTCTTTATGTACTTACTTAGATTTGGTAACGTTTTGGTCAGAATTCGTAAACCGGAAGTATTATTTTTTTTTAAAACAATATTTCATTATTTTATTTTGACCTTTTAAATTATTTTAAGCGTCGTGCTATTTATTGTGTATAATAAAGATAGTGATTTTTTTATTAAAGTTTAAATATCATGCTATTGTATAGTAAGTAGACTTCGCATAGGCATAAACTTGGGCTATATATAATATTACATACATACATTCATGCATACATATACATATGTAGGTCACTTGAGATGTATATTTGAATATTCCGCAGTGCAACTGAAAATCGTTCAGATGAAATACGCCAACCGATGCACCGCGATTATTGTTTTATTGTGTGCAATGTTATTCACCAGGTTAGAGGGCATCGGTGCGCTAACTGCACTCGGTGCATTCCACAAAACAATGGTACAACGCAAACATCACAAACTATATACATACATATGATATGTATCTACGTGCTGTTTTGCGACAAATTTTCACATCGCACGTTTGTTTTTCAAGTTGAAAAAATTTCCCATGTCGTACGCAAACAATTATCCGACACGTTTTAATTCCGTGGACGGGGTCAATTATCCCCTGAGTACACTCGAGTTTGCGAGATCATCGCCTCAACACTTAACAGACGAAATAAAAAGTCGTTGTTAACCCTGCTACGACTGGGTGGGGTCTGTTGCGTTGTAAATTCACATTTTGAAAATTGTCGTTTTGCATCTTTGGTTCTATATACATATTTCATTCTATTTTTGTTGTTTGCAGCAGGAATATTTCTATAGTGAATTAATCATGTATGTATAGGTATATGATAAAGCGAGATAGTTTATAATTTATTTTTTTATTCGAGATGTGTGAATAAAGTAACTGTTTAATTTTGCAACGTGTGAGTAGAATAGGCGTATTTGAGAGTCAGCTGTCATCATGTCGATCTGACAGTCAATTTCGATGTTTTCGTCAATAATTGAAATATTATAGCGCAATATTGGAACATTTGCTTACTTTAATCTTAATTCAAGCTAACTTCCGTATGTTGGTAAAATATCAAAGCGATCGGAGGAGTGGAAGTGATTCAAAATCAGTTCACAAATATTGCGCCACGTGCACACAGTCAAGAAAACTAATTCATTTTCTTGGTTAACTAGAACGTTAAAGGTTTGCGACCAAAAGGAATCAAGATTAAAAGTATTTCTAACTGAAATTAAATACAGTTAAGATTTAATCTTACATACGTAGTGCTCAATTGGAAAATGTACATGTGTAGATTTATTTATTCTAAATTTTGAAATTTTTGTTGAATGTATTATTTCTTTGTCAGGAGTTATAGGATTTCTTTAAGATTTGAATTTTTAAATGCGTTTTTAATCACATCTATTTAGATGTAAGCTTAATGTTGTATTGTTTATTTTAGCTTCATATTAATAACATCATGACAATTATGTATTTGAAAAATAAGTATATATTAAAACTTATACTACATAGTTCTCGTTTCATCTTTCCAAATCCATTCGAAAGTATGTACATAGTATGCTTTACTTTAACATCTTCCTAATCCTGTTTATTATTATTTAAGATTATGAAGGCTTCTAAACTTCGCTTTCATATTTTCTGTGAACTACATATATATATATTACTGTGCTTTTTCTACACAATATAGTATTTAGTGGAATAAATTTGATTGATCTATCTTGTCAAAAATCTAAATATTTAAAATATAGCTTCATATTACTGAATCTTGTATGTGGTTTTAAGTCATATAGTTTTTTATTCATTTGATGTTAACACTTAATTTGACTTATTTGAATACATTTCTTTTGAAATATGATCGATTTAGGCCTTATATGAAAAGCATCTATGAATTTTAAATCCATTTAATGGCATAAAGTCTATTTATTTCATTTTGAATTTAGGCGTTTAAAGCTTTGTATTCAACGATGAGAAAATGCTTATCCATACCTCTCTTAAAATATTAGCAGACATAATATAGTTAAGTTACACAAATAAGTACATATGTAGCTTAGAGTTTATTTACAGTATATACTCAACGAAGTCATTCACTCAATATAATGGATATAATAATTTGAATGAACTACGCATTACTGCGTATAATGAAATCTGCACTGAATTAATCAAATTCAGGTGCATACTTGAGTATAGCTTATAATTTAAGTAATTCATTCTAATCTTATAATGACTGTTGGATGGGAACTATGGATGTTCGAAAGTAGGATATTAGTCGCCGTTCGAGGCTCGTCATGCCGGAAATGAGCAGACAATGGATTCCCACAGATTCTTCCCGGTTCCGTTGCAGATTCGACGTTGCACAGATGGGGGTGGAGGAACAGGAGATGGGTGGTAGAGAGAGAGAGGCCTCTATTTTAATTAAAGTCCGAAATCCGAGAGAGCAGAGGCGGCGCTTCAGTCCATTCGGGTATCAGCATCATTCCGGCACAATGAGCAAGATAACGGGGATTATATTACGCTTTGCATACATGGCATCATCTTACCAGATACCATCTATTGTAATGAAAGCCGGTCAAATGTGGTGAAATTTAACCTCATCCCCTCTCGCTTCCGACTCATAATACCACCCCTTCCTGCAGGAATTGAGCTGTGCCATTTTTGAACCCAAGGGGTATTTGTTTTCATTGAAAACCGGAATATTTGCTGCATGCCTGATGTTTGGACTATCAAGTAAAATTTTTATATACATATCTATATACGTACATATGTATGTATGTGGATCTACATCAAGGGTTCACATTGGCTGTAGGTATGGCACGGAAAAATCGTTTTAAATCCGAGAGTATACATATCTTGCAAGGAGATAATACTTAAATTTTATTATAAAACATGAATGTCGTATTGTATAAGAAATAATAATCAGTCATGTCTGATCGATGTGATGACAGATAGCTATCCAAACTCACCTTTCTATCCAACCTACCCTGCACATCTCACGGGTTAAACAGTAAAACAGTCAGTATTTTAATTACATCGAACTGGAAATGAAAAAGTGATCCCGCAACGGAATTGAAATCGATATCGTCGTATTAGAAAATTCGGTTTTTTCGATAACGTCTCGATCAAACCTTACATTAAACCTGATATAAAAAGTCTCTTTTGAAATTATGTATTATATATACATATGTATATATAAACGAACATATATGTGGGTGTGTTTTGTGTGGCAAGTGCAACGACAAGTATGATTAGTTAATTAATTTAAAATTTCGATTAAGATTCTAATTCCTATTTCAGTTCTGGTTCCAATTACGATTCTGATTTCTGATTCCTATTTCAGTTCCAATTTCCAATTCCAATTTCAGTTCCGATTCCCGATTCCTATTTCAGTTCCGATTCCCGATTATTATTTCAGTTCCAATTCCTGATTCCTATATCAGTTCGAATTCCTATTTCAGTTCCGATTAACGATTCTTATTTCAGTTCCTACTTTGGTTGCTTCTTCGGTTGCGACTTCATTGACGATTACGATTATGACGACAATGTTTGTTTTTTGTTATTATAATTATACATAAATATAACTTCATTTTAATGTACATATGTATCAAATCTTTTTCCGAAACCACCCGTTGAAATATCAACGGGCTCAACACCAGTAATACATAAATGTTTACATATATATGAACAGTTTAGTCTTACAATAAGAAGGCTTTTCAAATACTAAGCTTAGTTCTACTCTAATCCTAAACTCATTCGACTATTAAACGTACATGCAGTTTACCATTGAATTGAATATTCCAAAAGTTCAGTTGGAAGATTCCAAACAGCATGAAACGATTATTATACATGTACATATGTATGTACAATATTGGATGAGCACTATGTATGTAATATTGTTCTTTAGTAAAACAATTTTTAAATTGTGTAGTAGTTGTAAAAATAGATATTCAGAATTATTTAAAAGTTATAATGCAGCGTAAGAAGGTTGAGTAGTTTTTATACATGTATTATATATTATATTATAGGTCGATAATTTTTATCGAAAAGATGAAAGAGCTTTGCCATGTTAAAAAGCCACATAAAACGCAAATGGTATAAGAATCGATATTTTCGGCAATTTATAAATGAAAATTCTTCATATATTGATATAAACAAAATTAATCCAGTGTTGACTTTTAATTAGGATTTTTTTTAAACAGGCAAACATACGGATTACCGCAAAGGGGTTATTTGTCTATGCGATATTGTTAATTAACTTCACGCTTTCTCGCATGTGTAAACATCGAAATGTTTACACTTTGAGAAAATCGTCTAAGCGATATTACCGTAACCTTATTTTTTGTAATTATTATTATTTATTTCTATATTGAATAGAAAAATATATTTCAACGGTGAGTCGGTATTAAAGCTTATATGTACATATGGATGAATATGTTCACCCACATATGTATGTATGTATGTACATACGTATGTAGGTATGTACAATATAGACATTCGAACAAAACGCGGTCGGGTTGTTAAGAGACCCGTCGAAGTGTTATTGACTGTAATTAAATCATCCATTCTCCTTTTGTTTTCCTTTCTTCCCGACGATTTGGCAAAACCATTCGGGATCTCCTCCCCCCCCCCCTTTCACCCAATCGCGACCGGGACATGTCTATTTTCAGTGTATTTCTCATATTAAGTCAAGTTGCGCGTGGCGAATGAAAACTTTCGCTTATAATTTAATTTTGTTCACGAACATCACGTATATTCTATATAGTATAATCATATGTATGTACGTACATTTATTTATATACATTCCAACACCAAACGAGATATAAAAATGTACGTATATGCATTTAAAAGTAATAAAAAATAGTTGTAAATAAAAATAATATTAATAAACAACGGTTTTAGGATATTTTTCATTTTATATTTAATAAATATCATTCCATAGTTTATATATAGTACATAAATATGTATGTAAAATATAAAATATACATTCATGAGTTCATGTTTATTTCGTCACATCCTGTTATCCTTACTTTTTACTATTGTAATACATTGGCACAAATTTATGGCATAATATAAAAACGAACTTTAATTTATATTGCTAAATATATATGTAGTTCACATAAAGTTTTTCATTCAGATTTTATATGTCATATATACATACATATATATTGGGTATTGAACGCCAAAATGGTAACAAGGTCCAATGCACTTAAATACATATGATGGAATACAACAAGGAGGGATAGGGAACGGAAGAAGTGGGTAGGAAGTATGACAAAGGTAGTAGATAATGTGAAGCGAGTGAAGAGATTGAAATGGCAATGGCCGAGTCACGCAATTAGAAGAATGGAAAAAATAAGTGCTCGATGGGATCCGAGAAAATGAAAAAAGGTACAAGGAAGGTCTCAAGGGAGATGGTTAGCTGAAATTTGAAAAATGTGTGGGCTGAGATGGATGAAAGTTGCTCGAAGCAGATACGAATGGACGATAAATGACTTTAAATGATTATGATGATGCATATAATTGACAGACTATTGGCCGAATGGACACTTGGCTGACGGACACTTGACCGACGGACGCTTGGCTGAATGAACATTTGGCTTATGGAGTTTTGAGTGATTTCCATACACAATCGGCCAAAAGGCCCTGCCAATGCATTTGTGGCATTTCTCGCTTCTTTCTATGTGTATTCTTTTGGGAATCATCATTCTTTTCTATTCTTGGGAATCGTTTAAAAACCATTTAATTTAGCAACACGTCCAGATCATTACCATTTTAATTTCTTTCCATACAGCACTTCTCAAGCTTCTCGCTGTCGCAAGCATGCAAAACTACTAACTTTCATAATCACATTATATATTTTTATATGCCGAGCGTTCGTTGGAATCGTTAGGTCCATTACGTTACGTACGCAGCGACATCGAAAGGGTCAACGTTTCGCATTAATATAATTTTTACCTCGTTTCGCAAAAGTAATATTACGCCCGTTTGCGGGGTGACGCTCGTTTGCGCCGTTAATGGGTCCAGCTCTTTGGGGTCGCCAACGACCCAGCCTCATCCCTTCAACCTCTCGCCCGTAAAAACTCATTTGAGCGCTGACGCACGCGCACTCCTTCGCCACTTTTCGCCGGCGCTAAAGGTTAAAAACTAATAAAATTTAAATACGCAAGGATTCTGGAAGGGGCGGCGGGAGGAAACGGCAGTCTAAGGTCCGCTTCCGGTTGCCATCTGACGAAATGAAATTACCAGCGCCACTATCACGTCTGCGGTGTAGTCGAGGTCCCTCACGAAAACAACGGGGTAAAATCTCCAAGGGATAGTCGCACGGCCCCTGAATACAGATGTTTTTGTTTTGGCCTTTTTTGCGGATGGTCCCCTGCGGTGAGGGGGGTGGAGAAAAGGGGGAAAAAGCTCGGCGGTCCCCGGCGCCTTTGCGTCTCTATGTTAAAAGAGTGTCAAACGCACGAAACATTTGTCTTCTTGGCTCAAACGAAATTATTCCCGGGCGCCCCCTGCTCGCAAATATGACATGAGAAATGTTTCAATCGTCATCATCACACGTGTGTGATATATGTGTGTATGGGTACATACTTGTATGGTCTTATATAGCAGTATATTTTGTTAGATTTGGTGTTTAAAAAAGTCACTGGAGCCAATGTGGATATGCTTAAAGATTCATTTATTTAATCACTAACTGAACCCGGTATGCGTTGCAATGCCACAATAACTCAAGCAATTCCCGTTCCCGTTTCTCGATGTGTTTCGATAAGTGAATGTTAAGTGAATGTTAAGTGAATGCCGTGTCGTCATAAACCAACTGGTAACGTGGTTACAAACGAACACATTTTCTTGACTACACAATGGCGCTTCAAACTTTCGCGTCGGTAAAATCGTTTTTACGAATATTATTATTAAGAGGTTTTTTCCAAAAATCCTGAAAGTTTCATCGTAATTGGTTTAGGAGTAGTTTATGAGCCTATACGAGACAGATTGACAAACAGACATACATTTTTATATATTATATATATGTATATTGTTGCGGTTATCTAATTTATTTAAATCTATTTTATTCTTACCATAGTGTTTAGCATGTTGCCCCCAGCTACATTTCCGTGACTTGCAAGCAACCTAATGGATGAGTTTGTGGCGCGACTATATCAAATGTATGCAGTTGTATGGAGTATGTCACACCAGGCAACTCGCTGGTTGCCTAAGTCGTAAAGTCGCCTGACCAGCGAGATCAGTTGTCAGCGTTGGGTTTGGTCATGGTACATACATACATTACTTGAGGAATCATCGTGTTCCCCCAAAATATATATGTAATGTTGTGTTAAAAGCTGCCTCACTCGATGATTAGTTGCGGTGAGAATAATGAAATATTGTTTTTTTTTAAACAATATTTCATTATTTTTTCATAATTTAATTTTGACCTTTTAAATTATTTTAATCTTCTTGATATTTATTGTGTAAAATAAAGATAGTGATTTTAAGTAAAAAAAAAATCACTAAATTTAATGAACCGGAAGTGGGATTTTTTTCTCTTAGAAAGGTCAAAAATGTTGTGCCCACTATTCTGCCCACACCCCTGAACGTGTCAATCTGAAAATTTATATTTGTATTCTTTATGTACTAACTTAGAGCTGATAAGGTTTTGGTCAGAATTCGTAAGCCGGAAGTAGTATTTCATTATTTTATTTTGACCTTTTAAATCTTTTTGATATTTATTGTGTATAATACTGATAGAGATTTTAATTAATAATAAAAAATTGAACTAAACTCGTCAACCGGAAGTAGAACTTTTGTTTCGTGCAAGTTTCCATACATTGGCGCTCAATTTGTATCGAAAATGCTGTAATAGCTATTAGTATTTCATAATGCTGCCGGTATGTGTGAATGTGTCTATAACGGTTCAATATAGAATTTTGTTTTGTGACTCTTATATTCCTCAAATACATACTCACACATATGTAGATAAAGTCATGGGTTGGTCACACCCGATTTTTTTTTTGTAATATGTGCGAGTAATGAAAATTGGAACTGAAATTGCTTTCATACATTTAAATTGAAGCTTCCCTAAAAAAACATGGAATTTATATTAAGTGCCTACGTATGTAGGAATAATATGAGGAATTTTAATAAACGGTTTTAAGCTCCGGGCGAAATTTTCAAATACTAGTATATATGTATGTAATAGGCGAATTCATATGACATATTTTTAATTCAAGTCGCAACTTCCCCATGTAATCTATGACACAATATACACCCACCTATTTTATAAGTACCTACATTGAAATCATAAAAGTATTTTTCCCCCGCTATTTTCGGATACGATTTTCTTTGTACACGCGCACGAATACGATTTCGAGATTGTCGTGTGCGACATAAAAATATTGGCAAGAGAGTATCTTTCATTTGAATGGCACATCATGCGTGAAGAGCAACTCGCGCGTGATGTGCCATTCGAATGATGTATGCACACGAATCCATATTTGAATATATGTATGTGTATGTACATACATATATGTGGCTATATGTACATATATATTATGCTAGCGGCTTTTCATTTTTACATCTAAGATATCAAAACATTTTGGATCGGATAAAATTCTCAATAGACATTCATTTCACCTGGAGATTACGTGTGTCATTCAAGTGGTCTACATATGTAAATATTATATGAATGTATGTGTGTACGGTTTGGATTTTGTATTTGATCCATTTATGAATGGTTTTTTACAAATATTTTCGATTCGATATTGTTTAGGTGTGAGTTTAGAATGAATCTATTGGCCAAAAAGTGGAGACTGAACCGGATTCGTCCAATTAGTTCAGCTTAGTAAGTAAGCTATCCGATATGATGACTGTATTACTACAGTGCATATTTGGGCTATTAATTACTTTAACATATTCCAATATAATTTTAGCTTATATTAAATGGATCAATCTAAGTAAGCAGTTTAAAAATCAAATGTCGATTTTATCAAATAATGCCAATAATCTGGTGGCAGCTATCACGAGATAGCAGCATGGCTTGGTGGTTGCGTTTATGTTAAGCACCGAAAGGTTGCTGGGTTCAATCCCGTGCTGGTCAGACTTGGATATTTGTGACTCAAAGTCGATCGTTTCCTAACAGAGTTTGCCAATTTATCTGATTTCATTCTTGAAACGGTTCCTCCATCTATGTCACCACTATCTGAATTATAGTCTAAATCCATATTAACTAGCGTTTTTTTTATATCTGTAAAACTATATGTAATTGTGTGTCCACGCCATTATTGCTTGCACCTCGGACAACGAGCTTCGAATGAATCAATGGAGCAACCCACTGATCTTTTATAATAGTTGTATATTCAACGCAGTATACAATTGATCGATTAGTCGTGAGATCTCATTGGCTGTTGAGTGCAGCTCGCTCATTGGCCGTTGAGTCTACATACATAGATCGCTAACTAGACGATGAGTACCCATGCTTCGAAGAGCACTCATCGTCTAATCTTCACGGAACCATATTTTATTTTAGAATGAGAATTGAAACAAGTAATATGATATTTTTATGAATGTTTACTGATCGGTTTGAGACTTACTAGTGCAGTGGTTCATGTATTGTAGTTCTGACAACTATAGTATTAGGGAATTGGAAGAAATTGCTCATATGTTTCTAATAGAAATTTGAATTTTACACATTGGTAGTAGCAGGTACACTTTGAACCAGCTTTATAATGTTATAATATTGTCCTGAATGACATTCTCACGTACTGGAGCATATCGTCCAACCGCGTCCGTCCTTTCGCGCACTTAAATTTTATTGTGGTCGTTCGAGAGTGTCCGACGCCGGTGTCCTACAGCTGGGAAAAAATAAAATCAGGACTCGGTATCGTTTTTATTGTTATCCCGGGATGGCGAAGAGAGGCCATCCTTATCCGGCCGTGCAGCATCTGCAGCTGACAAGCTCTCCACCCCGGGGGCTATTGTTTAAGCGAAAACGCTAACTTGTTCCAATTCGAGAGACCTATCCTATTATCCTTCGCTGCGCTCCTCCTCCTGCCACTATTTTATTTGGCCGTTTTTTTTCCCCACCCTGGATCCCGTCCTCTGGGGAATGATAATTTCAGTCCCGTTGAGCACAACACAAAGGCATCTCCTCCACTCTCTCCTCCTACCCTTGTTTCAGTCAACCCCTTCGCCTGTCCGGTTTGAGCTGTGTAACTGCCGAAGAGACCGGGAGCTGCTACGCGCTTATCTCAAGCGTCGAAGCACTATTACACTCTGAAGAATCCTCTCTGTTTGTTACTGTCATGCCGTTTCGTCTCGCGGATTGTCAAAGCAAAAATTCCCTTCGATATTTCGCAGTGCAACGTTTCGAAATAATATGGAAAAATACCCCCTCGAAATGGTAAATTGCATGAAACGTTTCAACTTATCTTTTGTATCGTCTGCCACTGCGATTATTTTCAATATAAAACTTGCTGCATTTCAGATTTTTATATTCTTTAAAAGCTATTAATTTTAGACCTGTCAATATAATTTTCTAGTATTTGTATTGTATAGTATATCTTAAGAGTGTAGTGGTGGTTATTACAAAACTTGATTGTCCAGGTTTTATTTAAGTTTGGACCATTATGACGTTATAGGAATCCACCACAATGAGATGAGAAAAATAAAAATATATACACAAACAAAAATACATTTAAACAAAATCATAAAAAAACTAAAGCATTATAATAGTAGCAAAAAAATTAAAAATTTCAAGTAGTAGAATACAAAGTATGGAATGTCTTGCATCTACAGCCAGTTACTTCCAATAAATAAGAACTAGCTGTAAATACAAAATATCTCTGCGAGGCCCAAATGCAAGAGAGAAGATCAAAGTTCCATTCATACATCACATTCAATTATGAAAATAAGGATGAGCGCAGGTTACCAGACTAGATTAAAAATAATCTACGTTCACTAAGGTGGAAAATATCACATTCAGGTTCAGCAGCAACGATTTTATTGAGAAGTCGCATAGGTCTTGTAATAGGAGCTATTCGTTTTAAAGATCAGCATACATACAATCAGCAGGATTGAATATAAAAGAAAAAATCATTGATATTTCAGCGCGTGGTTTTGGAGAGGAACTGATTTAGTATACATTGAAATAAAAATCGAAACATTGCACTGGTAAAAATGAAAGACGTTATTTTGAAAAGTTTCCAATGTGCTCTCATTGAATATGAAAACAGGAATAAAACTGCATTAATTTTACTGAATTGTGGGGCTTTTACCTTTGCCCTAAAAATAGGTGATATATCAAGCCATATTATACTGTACATGACTTGATATACCGTTATATACCTCGCGTATTATTCAAGTATTATTATTTACTGCTTCTTCGGTCGCTACCAACTAGAACAGATAATATTTGACAATTTTAATTTAACTATTGAATTGGCTGTTATATTTTTATTTATTGTAAGAATTTTCATGGATTTTCTCTTCGAGCGAGTATGCATGATTAATTGATATAAAATAAAATAAAATAAGTTCCCACACTTAAATTTTACTCTTCACACGGTCATGCACCATAGGATACTTCAGATAGGACAAGAATGCCAAACATTGGTCATGACAAGCGGATAAGAATCGCCTATATAAACCGCGCTTTTGACGCGACAGTCAGTCAGAACACCAGTCAAAACCATCAATTCAAGTAGCATACGTATAGGCTCCTTATAATCAGTGCAGTTAAACAGTAAATTCAGTTCCACACATCTTAAAAAAAACATCTTTCTAAATAAAAAATGTATAGTTTCGAATATACTATCGGTAATAAATATAATATAAGGTTTTTTTTAATTAATAAAGAAATCTTGGTTGGGATTTTGATTGAATTCTAATCATGTTTTTAAAAAGAAAAACTACATTTTGAATGTAACAATATGTACATACATATGTATATGTAAATACATATACATATATTCGTCATGATACATCTAATTTTTTATTTTAATAAATCCACTGCATTAATTTATTGTATATTAAAATTAAAGTATATAAAAGTCTTCGAATACTCATATTTGAGACGTCTAATTAATATGTAGGTTATGAACTTATAACTTGATAATGTCATAATCTACATGTTTAATTTGTGGTTTAAGTAATTTATTACTTTATTCATATATGAATGTTGTTTGTTTATTATGTTATATCTACATAATATAAAAAGTTTTGGAAAGTTTTCCCTAAATTAAATAAATGATATTACAAATAATTTTAAACAATCTGGACGAGAGAGCTTACGGAGTTTTCTCGATAATATTAAATTTCAAAATTATCGATCAATCGCGAAAAATTTAAGTCTTCGCGGAAATCTCCGGGATTATAATAAGGCTTTGGCGGATGAAGTTTACTTAGCTAATGGGCAAATTCGACACAGGTAACGGTAATTCTAGCTACAGCTGTGGCTTATTGATTAAATAATCAATTAATTAATTCAACAGAGGCGTATAATTTTCAAAGTAAATTTATACACAAGACGCTACATTATTTCGGCTCGGAGTAATAAAAATATTTTTTCATTACAACGACTGAATATTTTCAGGTTTGCGAAACGGCGGGCACGATCGAAGGCGAGGTGATCCAAAGTTGTTAAAAATAATATTAAAAAAAAAGTGTGAAAAAGAAAACACACTTTTAAGAAGGTTTTACGAGCGACTTGCGAACGAAAATTCGAGCAAACGAAAGCGGGCGTCGTTTCGCACGTACGTACCGGATGGCCCAAAAGGTCGGTCTCACTCTCCGGCAAAAACGTTAAGAAGTTGGTCGGCGTCGGTGTTCCGGCCTTCCGGGCGTCTCGAACTCGTTAATGGTGGGATGCTGGAGGTGTATGGGGAAATAAGGGGTGGATCGTTCGGATGGGGTGGCTTGGGGGTGGTTTGCGGTGTACGTCGCGCATATTCGCCGGGGAGCTTTCGCCGTGCTTTTGGCCCGAGAATTAACGGTGGCCGGAGAGGAGGACGAGATAACTCGAGCGCGGTTATAAATTAAAAATGTAAATAAGATAAGAGTGGAGCGTTGGTAAAAATTGCCCTCGAATCCGTTTCCTGCGGCGCTCGTAATCACTGAGCCTGAAACGGCTTAATTCGTTTGGCACATTCGGGCCGTATCGCAGCTTGAAAGCCAGACATGTATACATATGTATATAGAAAATCCTTCCAGTTGGGGGAAAAATATGTACGAGTATCTCTTGTTTATAGCAGTACATATCTAAGTATGTATGTTGTTTCATTTGGGTTGGGCAACTGTGGTTTACTTATCAAAATTTGGTAGCCATCTGTTTATCTCAGTATGCCAGCAGTATGGCTTAATGGTAGCGTGTATGTTTAGCACCAAGTGATCAGTGGGTTCGATCCGCCACACTGCTGGTTAGATTTGGGGGTATTTGTGACTCCAAATCGATCGCTTCTTATCAGAGTTTGCCAATTTTATCTGATCATTGTTGTAACGGTTCCTTAAAATTGGCAAAAAATCATCTTGACTGTTGTCACAAATCTTCTGTATTTATTGTGTGTATAATTTGTAAAAATTATGTACAAAAATCTTAATCTATAGATGTCTCTATGGATTAATTATGTAATTAATTAATTAATTAATTTTTATTTCGTGTTCTTCAGCTTCTGGAAATACAGTGATTAATTGTCCAGAAAGGCACATTGGGTCTTCCTGTCAAGCCTTCCTGGTATATATCTAAAATAAAATAAATCTCTATCTAAATTTATACACATTTGCTTACATAATGTATGTATGTATATTTTAGAGCATAATGTGATATAGTAGTATGCAATAGCTCTGAACCTATTTACTTTATCTATGTACGTACATAGTAACAATGAAGTTTTGTGATTAAATCGATATTTTGAGTGATTCGAACGGAAAATCGATCACTGATCACGTTTTCATGATCTAGAAAAAATGTATGTGTCTGTGTATTTTGAGGATTTTTTGAACACCGTTCGTTCTATCGAATTGAAACTTATTATCGGTTACTGAAATTCTTATCGATACGATGTTGATTTTTTTTTTAATTTGAAGCGGAAATGGTACTTTATCTTATAGGTGTCCTCTTTTTTTTAATTTTGAATTCAATTATCTCCCAAGCCGCTAACAGAATCAAATTTTTTTACACGTATCTAAGAGAAATTATTAATTTTGTACCCAAATATTTTTTAAATAATTTTCTCAGAAGCCTTTTGGTTATTTGATTATGAAATTTCATATCTACAACTATAAGCTATATATAAATTTTAGTGATCATCCGTAAACCGGAAGTGGCAGTTTACTCTTGTTCGATTTTTCTACAAATATTTTTTTCGACTCCTTAAACATGTGTGTTCTATACGAGAAATTTGGAAGATAGTTATTGTTTTAATGTGATGAAAATAAAAAAAAATCATTAAATCTGAAGTGGGATTTTTCTTCTTAGAAAACTCAAATATGTTGTGATCACACAATTTTTTCCCCAACCCTGAACGTATCAAGCTGAAAATTTATATTTGTATTCTTTATGTACTAACTTAGAGTTGATAAGGAACTAGTATTTTTTTTAAAACAATATTTCAATATTTTATTTTGACTTTTTAAACTATTTTTATCTTCTTGATATTTAATGTGTATAATGTTTATAGTGATTTTAAGTAAGTACATAAGTTCTGGAAGTAGAACTTTTGTCTTGTGTAAGATTCCTTACATTTCCGCTCAATTTGTATCGTAAATGCTCTCATAGCCGTATGTGTGTTTATGTTTCACTATCGAATTTTCCTTTTTATCCTTTTTATATTCCTCAAATACATACATAGATTAAGTCGTGGATTGGTCACATTTTTTGAGCAATAATGAATGTGAATTAATAAGACAGTACGATTTCAAAATACAACATAAAACATATTTATGTTGAAAAATATGACCTAAGAAGAAAAAGAGACAATAAGACTAACAGTATTTGACTTATCTCTAAAATAAACAGACACATGTGTAAAGGTAAATAATTTCGTTACATGTAGTACTGTACACAAAAATAATAAAATGATATTTTTTACATACATACTTAATGACAATATATTTTATAAACAGCACCTTATAGAAACAGGCACATATATTTTTTCTAAACCATGGAAAAGTGATCAGTGAGTGATTCTGAGTTCAAATCAAACAAAATCTCGAAGTTCAATTTTCGCATGATCAAAAAACTTCATTCATTGTTACTTTGTATTATGCTTATATGTCTATATTCTTATATATATTATTTGTATTATGCTTATATGTCTGGTCACAGTGACGCGTTAGGGTAATGTGTAATGTCTCTGTGGCAAATATGTAAATAAATAAATAAATAAGTTTGTGAATCACATAATAATTTAAAATGAAGAGCTTTTATTTAAAAGTGAATCCTTAAATATGTCACTCTCCAAGGACTGGGGATATACTAACGTTATTAGTTTTGTCAATAGTAAATATAAACATAATACGATTTAATTAAAGCGTTTTAATCTGTAGGAAAGCCCTCGAGACTCGGATTATAATATGTATGTATTTGGAATCACTGAAGCTTCTTTAATTCGTTAAATATTTATTTGAGTGACGTCATACAAATTTGTATGAATCTTTAATCGTAAATTTTATAGTCAATTTAAAATTATTCATGAAATTACTTTGCGTGTTAAATAAATTTGGCAAAGGCAAGCTAATTAGTTTTAATATATTTATAATATAAGTTGGTTAGTGGGGTATCTGCTAGGTTATAAAAAGGTCAAATATAGACTCGAGAAGTTTGTAACAGTTATTCGCTCGGTCAAGGTATAATCGATTAGTAAGGATAGTGAACTTAAAGTAAATAATTTAGTTAGGTATCCGCTCCAACGCTCATGAATTTTAAAACCAATTTCCTTTGTTTTTACGCCATACAATGAATGAAATATTTGAAACACAAAAAGAGAAGAGAAACAGAAAGAGTGGATCTGCCATAAAAATTACCATTGAATTTGTTTTCTTCGAGAACCGCAATCGGTGGAGCAAAGCTGGCATAATTTACTCGGTTCGAGCAACTTCGAAAAAGTACGCAAGCTTTAAGCGCAAACTCGCGTATACCACAAACAAATATAAAACAGGTACCTAGCTAGAAATCCATATCGAGCAAATCCCCACTATCCATCTGATTAAAATAGCTATGAATAAAACAAAACGTATGTGTTGTTATCGCGAACTGAAATTTATACAAGAATCCCCCGAGAATAGAGTATGAATGTACCTATTATATATATTTCAACATATGTAAGTTTAATACAATATTAGTCGAGGTTCTAGATTTTAAATTTAAAAGCCTTCTATTACGTTAATTTTAAAATTTCTGTTTGTTTTT
This sequence comes from Arctopsyche grandis, assembly GCF_051622035.1. Lineage (NCBI taxonomy): Eukaryota > Metazoa > Arthropoda > Insecta > Trichoptera > Hydropsychidae > Arctopsyche > Arctopsyche grandis. Next base: position 10,759,114 of record NC_135365.1, on the reverse strand, counting down.
TTCAGAAGCGGATCGATGAAGAAAAGATTTGCTGTTGAACGGAGGTATGTGTAATTATTTTACAATTGACTTTTACTCATATCTGTTCTACAAAACAATTAAAGTTCAAATCCGTAAAATTGAGATGGATAATCCGTTGAAACTTTTCCTTATTTCAATTAATTATTTGTCATCGTCTTTAAAGAATTCGTTGTATTTAATCCTTGGTGAGCTGAAAGTTCTAAAATAATAATCGTTTATCTTCTCACCGTTCAAGATAAAACGGCCATTGGAAAAGATTAAACGCTTTCGTTGTAAAACGACTGAAAAATAAAAATAAACACCAGAAACTGAATCAATATTTGCTTGAAAAAATATTTATATCCGAATTTATTCAAACGCTCATTATTATAATAGTTCAGATGAAGGTTTCAATGTAATAAAACGGAATTTATACGGCGATTAGAGCATTAAACGTGATTTATGAGCCATTGTTTACGTAATTTTAACACATTAATCTACGCTTCGACGATTTTGATCGTTAAAAGTTATTTTAAATTAAATTCGCCATCGAAGATTCGGCACAACTGCAATTTGATGTTCCAGGGGTGGTTTTTTTTAGATCGGAGATCCGGTTGACGACCCTCGTATCGGCTTCATCTTTGACGGGTTTCGAAATATGTATTGATAAAATATCCAATATATTGTCAGAATTTTTTATCCAATATATTGTCAAGTTTTTTAGAGTTTATTATCACTTTTTCAATATACATGCATACATACATATATACATATTATATAAAAATACAAGGTAAAGTCGACCTTTCATAAAGGTCAAATATCGTCCTTTTTCTACTCAAGCGGGGCAAAAGAGATGTTTCTTGAATAAAAAAAAGACGTGAACACGCCAGCTAATTCAATTCAGAAACTGTATTTCATAAAAGAAACATCTCTATAACCTGGGGGGCTTAAATATTATTGTTTAAATACAAAAGCAACAATGTAAGAAAAAATTCTTTTGTTTCACTGTTCTAAAAAATTCCGAAGTGAATTCTTAATAATCATTATCATAACAAAATTATTTTGAAGAAGATTCCTTTAAAGTTTCTCAACGTTTCAAACATTTTTCTTTGTGAAAAAGAAAAGGTATTTTCAGAGATCGATGGCGACCCTTTTTTTCCAACCCACGTCAACCTATGATAATATTTGTATAAACCTAAATCCAAATGTTAAAATGCAGGCACTTATTCTATATTTTGAGAAATATGTATGTAGGAATAAATAATTTAAGATTTTTGAATAGATATGGATTATTTTACTATGAATAATATTATACCATAATATATTTTTAATTTATAAGTCATACATTTTTCATAGATTTTCCATTTTATATAAATTTATTAAATAAATTAAATAAATTTTTAAACTCCTTGTGTATTTAGAAACCAAAATACCGATATTTGTCATTATCGGTATTATTAAAAAAATTGAATTCATCAACAATAAAATATTAATTATTTAACCATTAGGTATTATAAATTATTTTAATCAATTAATTTAAATATATTTATTAATGAAAAACTTTCTTAATTAAAAAACAATTTCTTCTAAACGAAATAAACGAGTCCTTCTAAATCACGCTAATTACCGATCAGTCGGTGTCGAAAAATGAGTGAATAAATTTTTACGTTGTACTTGCTTTGAAGATTTGATTTAAAAGACAGTTTGATTTTATTACAAATTTGATTTTTTTACTAATTGAATTTCAAAATAGTCAGTTATAAATCAATATATGTACATGTATATGTGTTCGGAAATAGTTACTTTCGGCACACTTAATTATTTATTTATTTAATGATATTTCAGGTCAAATAGTATGTAAATGTTGACTCATTCTTGACTAACCCATACAAACTAGCCGATATCAACGTTTAATTTTAAATTCAAAACAATTTAACTAACATAAATTGAAATTATTATATTTTGGTATTTCCATTACTTTATTTTGTAATACTGGCAGTATTAAAGGGAAATTTTTGATCAAAATAGCTAGAACCAGTTTTGGTAGTACTGGTATTGTAATCGCTAGGTAGGAATAATGATTTTTGTCTTAATTTACGATTAAATATATCACATTATAAAATATACACAAAAATATTTTATCATTTTTATATACACATGTATATATGTAGGTAGTACATATATGTACATATGTATTTCTTTAAGATATGTTTTTGCTGAATAAAAGTGGGTAGTCGAATTCTTCAAAATTGCACACGATTATGAAAAGTGTAACATTTGATCTACATACTTTAAGCAATGGTTGAAACTTTTGACACAAACTAGCAATTAAACCAACCTTCAGTTTGAATCCAAAGTAATTCTGGCTAAGCTATGGTGTAACTAACACGGCTGAGAGTGCTAAGTCTACCGGCGCTAAAAACAGCAAAAAGTAATTCACGACCGATTAATAATTTAATATGAATTTTACACAATGAACTCGGAGGAGAGAATCCCGCTCTGCTGGAGAGTTATGGCAACACCGTCGGCCGTATAATATCAGAAAAGTGTATGAACAAAGGCCTCGCAATTTATTAATCCGGCACTGGGTCGGCTCCTCGCTATTGTGAATTCGGCGAGCATCGAATTGTGACAATTTATTGTTGGGAGAAGGGAGGCTGGATGGGAGACGAAGGGAGCTTGCATAGGTGGCGGAAGGAAACGGAAGAGCCTCATAAATTCCTGCTGGTCTGTTTCAAATTTCACGTTGTAAGCTCCTTAGGTGCGTCCAGCCGCGTGAGGATTGCCCCAATCTCCTCTTTTTTCCCTATATTCGAGTAAAGGGTCCCTTCTGAAGATCCCGGAAAACTAGTAGGGACCCGTATATCATATGTACGACAGAGTTGTGCAAACTTTTGGGACGTGCCCCGCTGAAAAGTACGACCGATGTATGGAAACTGGAAGTAGACGTTCCCGTTTGTAGTATTTCTCGTACGCCCGCAGTCTTGTACGGTCGTTGTATTATTATATTATGGTAAATTAGATTCCATTGTATGAAGAAAACATTATTGAATTATTATACATACATATATGATGATCTTATTGTAAAATTGTGTGAGAGAGATTCAACGAGAAACTATTGTAACTGAACTACTGAAGGGTTGAATATTTTGATTTTTAAATGCTTTTTATTATTACGAAATTATGTTCACAATACATCTTATATCTATTTTAATAGCTACTGATCTACTGATCATTTTCTATTTTACAATTTTAATTTAATTTGGTTAGTAATCACAGTATTATATTATTCTAATGTTAATCTAAAGCATAATAGGAAAAAGAGCTCAAAAACCTATTTACAATCCTTATAAATGTTCATAATACATCTAATACATAATATTAATTAAAGACTATCTAAAGTCGATGACCTAAAGCAGATTGTGTTTAGGTAATCTGTGTTTATACCTGAAGGGTATAGACATTTTATTGTAATCACCGAGACTCTTCACAAGTGTGTTAGTATGGTTATTAGTGATTCTTTCATAGAATCTACTGGTTAGTTTGTTAGTAATGTCTATAACAAACGGAATATTATATATAGCATGCAGTTTTTTCAGGCTAGTATATATGGGTGTATTATAAATTATTTTAAGGGATTTATTTTGTATTACTTGGAGCTTGGAAAGGTTAGTATTCGAGGCGTTATTCCATACAGGTGAAGCATAGGTTAATAATGGTAATATGAGCGCGCGATATAATTTTATTTTATTTAGCGTTGATAAAGAACTATGGCGATTAAATATTGGATATATTGATGATATACCCCGCATCGCCTTGCATTTCGCTGCCTCAATGTGAGGTGCCCATCTCATTCTTTTATCAAACGTTACTCCTAAATATTTTATTACTGACTGCCATTTCAGACTTTCTCCAGAGGGGATTTTCAGATCTGAACTTGGCTTATGTTTTCTAACACTAAAGAATATGGCGTCGAAGGGTTGAATATAAAAATGTATGCAGTCAAAGAAGTATGTTTGGGATAAATCTGGGAGACAAGATTATCCGGGTAAGAGATATGACTAAAGTAGCTGATATAATGGAAGACATTAAAATAGTTATGGTTGGGTCTTATAGTTAGAAGATTGAACGAGAGGTGAGAAGTATTCGAATGGTACCCAAGAGAGGGTTTGGTGCATCCGCTCTAAAATCGCCAGATTAACAGAACGGCAGCTTTAAACGTAATTCTCGTTTTCTTGAATGATGGATTGCACATCAGATGACGAGTAACCTTATTAAAATTGAGTTGGATCTTTCTGGCGAGTTTAATAAGGCAAGATTCGGAACTTATCGAATCTTGCCTTATTAAACTCGCCTGAAAGATCCAACTCAATTTTAATAATTACCATTTTAATAATTGCATCTGTGCACATCGAAAGGTTACCCGTCATCTGATGTGCAATCTATCATTTGAGAAGATGAGAATTGCATTTAAAGCAGCCGTCCGTTAATCTGTCATTCAATTTGTCTGGCGATTTTAGAGCGGATGCACCGCATCCCCAAGAGAACGTGAAAGGTTAAAAAGATGGTGACAAGTGAATGAATCAGTGGTTCGCGTGTAATGATTTCAATTTTGTGGTCACGGGCTCAATTCCTGACTTTGTGATGTTGGTCAGACCTTGGATATGTGGGTTAAGGTCGATCGTTTCCTATCAAAGTTTGTCAATTTATCTGATTTTACAAATTGTCAACCCTGTCGTATTTCTCGCATAATTCGAGCTTATAGCATCTCGAATTTGCTGATTTATAGAATGCTGCAAATTTGTCCATGGGTGTCTCTATGGTTGTTAAACGATGATTGTAATTGACCTCGAATACTACTAACAATACTTACATATATTTTTTACCATGATGCCGTGTAAAATGAAAATATAAATCTGTGTATAACTGTATAAATAAATAAATTAATTAAAAAGTACGGTACGGCACGTGCAGATATACTCCAGCTGTGATAAGAGTGTCTTCTTATCATTGTAAATTAGTGCGATCTTTTTATTTCGTCATTTCTTCTAATATGGAAATCACCGGTCAAACCTATGTCAATACAGGGATAAAATATTTTTTAGACTTTTGAAAAGATCGCGACGGCACAATCTAGGCATGTCAGCGCTTTTTTTTGCATGTGCAAAACTATCTAAAAAAAAAACACGTGCCGCATACCACTCTGTATGTCTGCACCCTAATAAAGTTATAGGCATTTTTGCAACTGTTAGCGTTGCTTAGAATCTACATACATATATGTATATGTACATACGTATGTAGATGAATGGAAGCGTATTGAAGAGGCCTTTAAGCAACAGTCAATGGTGAATGATATTAACAATAGTATGATGATTATAACAATAGACGTATGTATATAAATTATAAATATACACTTCGGAAATCCTTTTTTGTAAGGTTCTTTATATTACTTTTTGGAATTTAAAATGTTTACTGTGAATTCAGGATTTGGACTGAAATTTCCGATACGCGGAACAACAAAAGCGGTGCACAACAGAAAACTTTTGACGCTTTCGTTTTTCGTCTTTGTGGGAAAACTTGTTTCAACTTATGAATTCTTTTCCAAGAGGTATTTCTTTTGTATATCTACGAATTTATGCACGTATGTATGTACATATATGTCTATAAAATACAATATCTTATTGATTTTTGCTTTCTGATACAGAAAACAGTATTGAAAAAATAGCGATGCTCTCGATTTGGGAGTAAATTTTGATACTATAATAAAGTTTTGATACAAATGATTGAAATTTATAAACGATTGTTTGATTTTTCGTTTTATGGTCGAAGATTAATGGTTGTATTTTATTTTATTCATATGCATATGTAAGTATATGCCAGGAAACCCTAACAGGTAAACACCGATGCGCTTTCTTGGCAGATTACAAACAATTATACAGTACTATAGAGACAAAATGGGTAGCATTTAATAATATCAACAAATTCAAGATGCGTATAGACTCGAATTTGCGAGAGTATATTTATAAGATATCTTTGTTTGTTCATTTTAAAAAATATATCGCAAAACATTAAATATAACGTTTTACAATAAAATACTTAGGCCTGTAATGAGTTTATTCTGCCTTTACGAGATTCTGGAAAAATCGAATTGAAAGTAGTGATAACAATTTAAAAAATAATAAATTGAATGAAGTCAAACTGAAATAGTGTTGTTGGGACTGGAAATTGGACTTACGCTACTTTAAAATATAACGGCTCATATATTCATGTATTTTATTTATTTATTAATTTTTTATAATACAAACTATATCGTATATTTATTTATCGATTATATGACCCGTTATATTAGAAGTGGCATTAGTCCTCTTTTCTTCATTTCGAGAAATATTTAATTTAAAATACTGGTAGCCTGTAATATGTACGTTTATTCTAATTTTCCGAGATTCTGGACATATCAAATTAAAATAAGTGATAGCAATTTGTAAATTAAGTTAAACAGTAATAGTGTTTTTGCAATTGAAAATTGGACTTTAGTCACTTTCAAATATAACGGCTAGTATATTTATCACGTATTGTTAAATAACATTCAATCCAAAGACTTATAGCTTAAAATACGTATTATTTTCACCGATAATAAATATTTTGATAAATATTTCGAAACAGATCTCCGACGCAGTCAATCTCTCCACGGGATTGATACAAAAACATTCGACTGCCCATAATTCAACCGCTTATGATTTATCACTTGATCCCTTTTATCGCAATCTCGAAGGTATGTGAGGATATTGTTTTGTGACATTTATTACCCGAGTCGTTCACAAACACACACACATATAAACATCCGCATTCTAAAAATACAAAACAAAACACTAAAGATACGACTTCTAATCTCGTACAATAATCCTGACACACGAGTTTAAGAACTTACATCTTACATATGACACCGGTTCGAATGAAACTCTTAAATCTTGAAACAAAGTGCCTTCCACCGCAACGGAGCATTTTTCCCCCGGCGGATCCTTTTGGCCGTTATAACTTCCATTACTTCTGTCCTATCCAGACTATGCGACACAGTTGAGAATCGCTGAATTATGCATCCGGACCTCATTGTCCATACGCGGCGACCTCTAGCCCCGCATGGGGGACTTGAACCGGTTCGGATTACTCACACAGCCATGACTAAAAGTTGCGCAACGCGGAAAAGTGCATTGGACAATTGAAACTTTGCGAATTGCATCAGCAAGCAAACAATACTGCAAATGCATCTGAAAGTACATACATAGATCAATGCATACTGCAAAGGATGCATCGATACGATTCCCGGGACACGGGACGGAGCCCGGAATCGTTCCCGGAATTCCCGGGATCCCGGGACGCATGTAAAAAAAACATTTTTATTAATCTATTCTTATTTCAATTTCGTATATTTTTTATTAATAAAAAATATATTTATTTATTTACAAAATATAAAAAAGTAAGCAATACATAATATATCAATTAACTGGAGAAAATGTAATTATAAAAGTAAACTTATTTAAAGTAGCTTCTTAAGAATACTAAAATATTTAAATGAGAATCCGAAAGCTTATTTCTAGATTTGGTACAAAAATTTCCAGCAATGGAAAAAACTCTTTCAGTTTCGGTCGGAGTTGGTTTTATTGTTAAAAGGGACGAAAACAATTTTTTTAAATTATCCATTTTTTCTCCTGTCAGCCTTTTTATTTTAATTTCGTTTTAAAGTCGTGGTTATTTTTATTTACGTTATTTTGTATATTTGTCTATAATAACTCCTTATTTAATAATTAATTAAAAAAGTTTCTTCCATTGTGGAATCGTCAATACAAGAATGATATACTCGCTTCATAATACATAGTTTCACCGTACGATAAACATTCGCTTTTATTACAACATTTAAAGAATGTTTTGTTCGGTATAAAATTAAAATTATTTAAAATTTGTGTTAAAAAAAAACAGTTTTAAGCTTCTTCTTTAAGCTCTTTCTTCGATTTTAATTTTCAAGTCTCGGAATAATTCATCGGTAAGGTTAAGTCCTTCGGTATTGAGATTTTCCAAAAATAGAATTACAAGAAACGATTTTGGCCGAACACACAGAACCATTATGCTCATAAAACTTAAACGTTCGTTTCGTTAATAACTAAAATTCGTTTATTTTATCGAGGTAAGCCAGTTATCAATAGAATTTTTGTTATTAATCCACAAGAATAGTCGAAATATGATTTTTTTAAGTGGAATTTTATTTAATTCTCATGTAAAGACAATTTAATATATTATCCCCATTAATTCAATTCAGATTCGTGTAAATACGAGTAAATACTAGTACGAGTTTTTAGCTCGAAATTTTACCGATTTAAAATTCAGCAGACTTCCAATTAACCCTTTTAAACGAAAACAAAAAATAGTGTGGCCAGAATACTATTCTAATTAACATGTTTCAATATAAAATAGTTTTAACAGTGTGAAAAAATCTCAAGTGAAAATACGTACTTTTGACATTTGATTTAAACGGACGACTACTTAGAGAGATTTGAAAGCTAGAAAGTCCTAAAAATGAAAGATTCGACCCGACTATAGATTCCAATATTCATTTTGAACAGGAAATTGACAGGTTTTGAGACATCGACCAAACAACACAAAGATATAAAAAAATTAAAAAACACGTATCTCCGAATCTCGAGCGAATCAACATTTTTTATTACCAGATTCGTATTCACTGGGCATAGATCTATAAGAAGAGTCATATTTCGTCTCTGAACCAAAAAATCCTCATTTGTCGAACAGTGTTTTTGCACATTTTATCCCTGTTCTTCCAACTGTTTCGCTAGATATTGATTCAATTTGTTGTTTTTATTTATTTATAAAATACATACATACATACATACATCATATGTACAATGACATGATTTGCCCCAAGGCGACACAGATTATTAGATTATTTTTGTACAATTTTTCAAACATACATATAATACAATAGAGACATCTATGCAAAACCAACAAATTATACATTTTATAAGATTCAATAAATTCAAGATGCTAAAAGCTTCAATTGGCAAGAACTGAAGGGAAAGATACTGATTTATTTGATCAGTGACAACAATTAAGCTAGGAAAATCGGTAAATTCCAACAAGAGAGGGTCGATTTGTGTTTTAATAACCACAAAATCTTGCCAGCAGCGTATTTGGCCAGGAGTTGAACCCACGACCTCTACTAGAATGCAATAGTGCACTACGCTGTGGTACCTTGTGTTCCTTTAAATTTTCATTGTTTAGTAATTTTTCCAATTTTAATTCTTAGTATGCCATATCTCACAACATTTATAGCTCTGCTTTGTTTTTAATTTTATATTATTGCATAAAAATTATTTTAAGAAACTTTTTTGGTGTCGATGCCAGGTATAAAATTGTAATAATGTATGTTTTTGATTTTTAAAATAAATACTCAACTCGATGAATTCATCCTGACCTTATTATATACTGTTTACTATTGTTAAATATTTTCTAGAATTTAAATTAGAAAAAAAAAGTACACATTTTTGAGCTATTAAATGGGTTTATACAGAATCCTCAGGTTCACCTAGTTAGTTCAGGGACTTGTTTTCTTCAAGAATCGTGTCTTCTTTTCTCCTCCTGTGGCTAGCACAAATATGTATGTACATATGTTAACAACATCTCCAATATCTTGAGCGATATATCTGCTCAACCAGATTGCCAGTGAAATTGACCTGTTTAATGTAAGCTGAGCTAAACTGATTGAGTGGTTGTTGAGCAACGCCCGTGGTTGAATTTATCAATTATAAATATCGTCGAGCACGGATGTTTTATATACCTTTATTTGTGCTATGATTGTGTGACGTGTTAGAGTACTCTGAATGTCACTGTGGCTAATATGTTAAAAACAAAATAAAATAAAATAAAATGACATTGATAATCAAAAAAGAAGCTTAGAAAAGTGTCGCTCCTTTTCACAAATTTCATACATACATGTATATTGTAATTGCATTTAAAATAAGAACATGCTTGGCTAAAAATCGATTAATGGAAGAGTTCTTCAGATCAATCCGTTCGAATAAAGTTTGACGTGTAATATTCAAAGTCGGCTATATCTCCCCTAACCCACCCGTTGCCAATTTTCGCTGACCTCCTTATCCCGCAAAAAGCACCCTTTTTTAATCTCCCCTCGCGCGCCTAGCGAAACGTCCGCTGTGATGAAGGCGAAAGTTTTAAACTTATTAAAAACTCGATGTGATGAAAAATTCTTCTTGCCGGATGGCAAAGTTGGTGCGGAAAAAAATGTGAGTCACAGCACAAAGTAAGGGGATGGGGGGTTGACGAAAAACGAGGATGTCAACAAAACAAAGTAACCCACCTTCATAAATATTTAACTGGAAACGGGTATCCGGGTAACGAGGAGCCGACCACTGTCCTGACCAAAGTTGCGGAAAATCATAAGCCAGATATTAATAATTCCCTAATTTTGATACATTTGGAATCATTTTTGCAGTTTTACTCTAATTTTCATATCATCTCTGAAGATGGGTCACACAACATAGTAAGGCCATTTCAGTCTAGTCAAAGGATGTATGGATTTTAAATTGAAAAAATAATATTGGATTGGATACATGTTTTGTTTTCTTATTGTAATTTGACGTTTAATATGTCTGTGTGTATGTATGTTTATGAAAAATTATAAAACGTTCACAGCAGATACAGGACCTGCAGAATGTATGAGTGTTCTATCTTGACGTGACCTAGATAATCTTTTTCTTCAAACTGTAGCTTTTGAAAGGGGAACATCCTTTTTCAGCGTCACCTTCCATCTACGGGGCACAAAAGGCAACCTCCAAGTCAGAAGCTGTAGAAGAAAAATTAAACAAAACAGATTTTCCACGTAAGCGTTATAGCTTTAAAAAGCGAACACGAAAGTCATGACGTAGCACTTTTTCCTTATTTCATCCACGCCTTCCCCCTCCTCTTTCACAGATATGAATTTTTGACGGCAACAAAAGGACCCGTGAAAAAAATTTACAGACCCCAAAGAGAAACTTTTAAATGTCGGCTATTAAAAACGATCCATTGCCTCTTTTTGTATTGACACGAGACGTTTCTTTCAAACATCCATCTTTAATAGTATTCATTCGTTTTCGATTGAATTTCTTTGAGCATTTTTATATGCGCGCGCTTATACCGTACTGTATTATGGTGTGTTATTTAGATAAGAAATATTTGTGAGACGAAGAAGTCGATGAAAGGGAAAGAAAAAATCTGTATCAAATTCTTCAAATATTTCTATCGGAACTCGGGGAGAGAGAGCGAGAGATGTTTATATAGATTGCAAGAAAATATGGCGTTGAGGGAAAATTGGGCCTGATAGGAAAATTGTTCATCGAAGCTTACTCGAGAAGGTAACACGGAAAAGAAAAAGAGCTGTATTATATCGCAAAGAAAATATTCGATAAGTGAAACATGTAAGCAGCTTACTCGACTCAAGGGGACTTAAAATATATTGGCTGGCACATTGTTTTTCCTAAGACGATAGAAACGTAATTATATACCGTGAATGCACTTCCGGTGAGATAAAAAACATGCACAGTATATAAGCGATCCATTGAAGCAAAAAAGTTATAATCAAAACCATTAAGCTACATAGATTACATTACATTACATGAAGATGCTTTAATTTGTTTAGATTACTTCAAAGGCGTGCTTATTCAAAATGACGTAAATATAAATACACATATTCAAAATGACGTAAATATAAATAGATGTTCAGTGAGTTGGAAGAAAATTATCCAAGTGTTTTAAATAATTTCAGCACCTTAAAATTTTAATGTAACGCAACAACAGTATATTAAAAAAAACTTATCAGCATAATTATTTTATTTTATGATTTTTAGAGTCCCAAAATGTAATGTTTCGTCACTTAATTTAGAGCAGTCTAATTCTTCAATGCGCAGTACATTTACATAGTAATTTCACTCTGCTTATTTCTTTCCTGGCAGAAAAAAGTCTAGATCTTAAATATATTCTTGTCGATATCCTCATTATTGAGAATCACGATCTCCATTGGCTCTCGGATGAGGACTAATGGATAACCAGCTCTTTCCAACACTTCGGATTTAGCTAAACGAAGAAATGTGACCACACCTTTGCTATGTAGCAGTCGTTTATTTCCTCCACTACAAACGTTTTGTATTGTAACATTGTAATGCGATTCTTATAGAACTTTCTACATATTTTAAATACTATTTTAGTCTTCGGTGACTGAAAAATAGCGCGATGAGATCACACACCAGACGAGTTTTGACAGCTAAATATGTAAAAGTGAGAGAGGTTATGATTTGGCCAAAACACTTCAATATTTGGGCCATGAATGTCACCAAAATATCACTTTATTTAATCAATTAGAATAATAGCCAGCAGTGTGGCTTAAGGGTAGCGTGTATGTTTAGCACCAAGTGATCAGTGGGTTCGATCCGCTATACTGCTGGTTAGATTTGGGGGTATTTGTGACTCCAAATCGATCGTTTCTTATCAGAGATTGCCAATTTTATCTGATCATTGTTGAAACGGTTCCTCAAAATTGGCAAAAAAAGTCATCTTTCCTGTTGTCACAAATCTTCTGTATTTATTGTATGTACAATTTGTAAAAATTATGTAAAAATATAAAATCCATATACATAAGTCTCAATGGATTAATTATCTAATTAATTAATTAATTAATTAATTAATTAATTGTTATTTCGTATTATTCAGCTTCTGGAAATACAGTGATTTATGTAATAATAAAATGATGCATTGTTTGTAATTAATTGTCCAGGAAGGCGCATTGGGGTTTTCCTGTCAAGCCTTCCTGGTATATATCTTGGTAAAAAAAAAACATTTAATATTAAGTATATATATTTTATTTTTATATTTTTTAGATGGATAGGCAGGCCTAACAGGTAAACCCTAATGGTGCATTCCTAGACAATTAATTACAAACACTGTAGCATTTTTTATTACATAAATCACTGTATTTCGAGAGGTTGAAGAACGCAAAATTAAAGATTGATTAATTAATGAATTAATCCATAGAGATATCTATGGACATATTTTACATATTTTACATATGTACATCAAATTCAGAATATTTGTGACATAGTGGATAGGATGATTTTTGCCAATTTGATGGAGGAACCGTTCTACCAATGCAATCAAATAAATTGGAAAACTCTGATAGGAAACGATCTGACCAACCTAACAAATCTGAACAGCGGCATTAAACAATAGCACGGGATCAAACCCGGTAAACTCTCGATGCTAAGCATAAACGCAACCACTGATCAAACGCAACATACTGCTGGCTATATATGAAATGAGAATAAACGAGAGTGAAAAATGTATCTGTACCACTGCTTTAATGAGTTGCAAAGGAATGGTAGAAACAGGCGTATGGATAGCTAGCTGTCATCACTCCGATCTGACACAAAATTTCGATGTAAATTTTAATGAGTTCATTAATTATTTAACTCCTCTAGCTAAATGACGGAGCTAGTAGCTTATTTCAATTCTAGCTAAGATATCGAATGTCAATAAGATATCGAAGTGACATGAAGAGTGTAAATGGTTCAAAATAAGATCAAAATTTTTTGATGGGCAGAAATTTCACTGAACGAACAGAGTAAAGCTAATAAAAAGCTTGTAATAAAAATGACGTATATCATCAGTATGCAAGTTCACAAATTAAAATTCTACTTTCAAAACTAAAATATTGAAATACTGGCTAACATTTAAAAATGACACATTTAAAAGTTTTTTCCCAAACGAATTCAGACGGAAGTTGTATGTAGTTTTATAGGACAACATGCACAATCGCAGAATTGCAAACGATGCACGAGACAAAGTTTCACGCTGGACAAACACCTGAAAACGGGGGCAGTGGATAACAAGGGTAGGAGCTGGGTGGAAATGGCACTGACCAACACCCCGTACCAACCCCTAGAGAGGAGGGTCGACAGCTGACAACAAACACAAAACCTGCGCGAGCTACAAATGACCGTCGGACATATTGTTAAGGAGCGTTGACAAGTACACGCGCCCATTGTCCACAGTGTCAAATGATCATTACGCGAACGTTTTGTTCCAAATGCTGGCAGACGGAAGCGACGTCAACATTGGATCACATTTCCAGAGGGGGGTTGTTTCAGACGAACAGATAATGGGTGATGTTATCAACTTTCAAGTTTGCGTGATTCGGTGCTTGGGTAAGCTGATAGGTCAGGGTTCGCTGCCCCTCGATGTTCGATAAGAACGACCAAGGATCGGTCTTATTGGAAGTTGACTCCAAGTATCATCGGTGAAAATTGTGCAGAAATAATTGAAAATTTAAGCTAAGGTACACAGAGCTGTCCATTTTTACTTTATCTATGTACGTAGTAACAATAGATGAAGTTTTGTGATCATGCGAAAATTCGAACTCGAGATTTTGACTGATTCGAACTCAGAATCGATCACTGATCACGTTTTCATGATCTAGAAAAAATGTGTGTGTGTGTGTGTGTGTCTGTGTGTGTGTCTGTGTGGGTGTGTATTTTGGGGATATTTTTAACACCGTTAGTCCTATCGAACTGAAACTTAGTATCGGTTACTGAAATTCTTATCGACACGACGTAAATTTTTTTCAAATTTTTAAGTTGACCGGAAATGGTACCTCGCCTTATAGGTGTCCTCTTTTTTTAAGTTTTTGAATTCAATTATCTCCCAAACCACTAATTGAATCGGACTGAATTTTTTTTAAATATAATACAAATAATAATTTTTATAACCTCATATTTTTTAAATATTTCTATCTGAACCGGAAGTAGTACTTTTACTCTAGAGAATCGAAGTTTTTTATGTTTTTTTCAGAAACCTTTTGGTTTATTGAACTGAAATTTCATATCTAGACGTTTAAGTTGAATACCAAGTTTATTATAAAATTTATTTTTTTTAATATCCTACATAAATTTTGTCTTAAAAATGATATAGCCTTCCGACCTTCACTACAGACTTTGGTTCAGTCATTTTTTTAGTTTAAGGTTTTATAATTATTTAAGGTTAAAATTTTTTTTTAAATCAAAATATTGCATTTATGAATTGAAGATGATATTTTAATCTTTTTTTGAGTAATCGAATTATTTCGCACATTCCGATCACAAGACAATCGTTGCCAGGAAATCACGAAGTATCTGATAGTCTTCGCTATTGTGAAAGTTTGCGTATATATCTCTTGATGGATGGAATTTTCGTTTCTTTTATGTTTCTTAATCGAGATTTTAATGACGTATGCGATATCACATTGTGCGGAATAATCACCGAACTTAATTTTTACAAGGCTATTTTCAGTTTCACTTCGCCTATTGGTCTGATACTATTTCCTACATCCTTCCGATTGGTTTGAATCTATGCCATTTTTCGCGGTTTGGTCACTGAAATTTAAATTGCTTCCGCTGATTCGACGGAGAAAAATAAGCCTATGTCAAATCAAGGAAAATAAATATATCACCGAAAATATATCAGGCGTGCTAGGTTTTTTTACATGCGCAAAAATATCTAAAAAATACACGTGCCATGTACCACTGTGTGTCTGTGACCTAAAAGTGTTAAATATATGTACATACATATGTATGTAGATACATTTAACTGAATTTTATATACATTAAAAGATCAAGCTCGAAATAGCATAATGTATTTTATTTTCAGAAACTTTTGTTTCAACCCCCCGAGTTTAGGTTAAAGCTTTTGCTTCATGCTATATATTGTATATAAGGTACCTACTGAAATTTGTTTAATATAATTATTTATAAAAAACATTTTTCAGTGATATAATAAAAAGCACCATTAGTCTGTCGTAATGGCTATCCGATGTGTTGGCCGCCCGACCACATGCCGAGATGTTGCCCCCGTTATTCCTCTCACACACTAAATTAGAAGGGATGATGGAACAGAGGAGCCACCAGCTGGTTGAGTTATAAACCGGCAGGCTCATCAAAAACAAACAAAAAAAAAATAAGGGGAAAAATGGAAAAAATACGAGCACTGGCGATATGGCGTCGGAGGCCGAGAACAACTTTTTCCTCTCAGGGTGAAATATCTCCAGAAGGTCTTATCCGCAGTTTACGCCCGGCCATAAAGCAGCATTGCAGGGCGCTTTAGCGGAGATAAGTCTAATATTTGTTGCCCCTAGCTGCAGACATTAAAAGTGAGGATAAACAACGCCCAAGAAGGGATGGCATCGTCCGGACCGCACTTGCGGGATTACCTTCTATATGCGTCGCCCATAGAGAGGTCACACATAAGAACTTACCCTTTCTGATAAATTTGTTAGGGAAATCATGAAAGAAAGAGCTTTCATACAGGCAACAACAGTTACTCTTAATGAATATCTTAGATCTATGTACACGCATACATTCTACGGAAGATTTTTGAAAATTCCGTGAACTTGTATGTATTGATTTTTACTTACCTCTTATTAAGTTCACATGGTTTTCGTGTTAGTGGTCATTTTTTATATCTCTTATTTATATAATATTTATTTAATCAGCAGCAAGGTCTATTCATATTAGCATAGCATAGACCGGAAACTGTGCGTAACCAGCAAGTACGGAAAGTATTAGGTATGGTATGTAGGAATCGCAATCGGAACCAGAACTGAAATATAAATCGGGAATCAGAATCAGGAATCAAAACAGAAATCAGAACCGGTAATCAAAACTGAAATAGGAATCGGGAACCGAAACCGAAATCGGAACCAGAAATCGAAAATGAGATAGGAATAAGGGATTGGAATTGAAATCGGAACCGGGAATTGGAACTGAAATAGGAATCGAAAATCGGAACTGGGACTTGGAACGGAAACCGGACCTTAAATAAGAATCGAGAATTGGAACTGTAATCGGAACCTGGAGCGGAACTGTAATTGGAACTGGAATCGGAACCGGGAGCGGAACTGAAACGGGAATTCGAAATCGTAGTTGAAATAGGAATCGAGAATTGGAACTGGAATCGGAACTGGGAAACTGAACTGAAATCGATATAATAACTCTTGATAATTCTAAATTTTTTTGATTTTGATTTTTTGATAATTATTATTTTTTTGAAGTCTTCATACATACTCATCCACGCACTTGCCACATACCCATCCACAAATATCCCGTCCGATATTATATTATTAAGTATATTTGAGCATTGGACTGCAAATGAATCATTTAATAATATACATATATAAATGATTACGTTAAACTTTTGAGACTATTTGCTCAGCTTTTCAAAATACGTTCAGATAATCAATTATAAAGTAGAATTTGATATTCCCAACATATTATACTACTATGTAAATATTTAGTCCTAAAAACTTTGTAATATAATAGTGTAATATGGGCGTTGATGAAAGTTTCCATTATAAACATATGTACACTAACGATATTGTACTTAATAAATATTGACAAGAAAATTTGTATTATTATTAAATTTTATAATTTTCTGTGAGCGAGTAAATAATTACATCGTAACGAAACGGACGCGCGTCTGAATATTATATTTATAATCATGAAATGAAACTTATTCAATAGAAACTCTTGCTTGTAAATGGTTTGAGATAAAATAATACAATATCTTTTGTACGATCTGCTATAAATATAAACAGCACTTTCTCCAGCAAGATTATTTTATTTTATTAAAATAAACTTAAGCAAAAAGTAAACAGCGAACATTTGTTTTCAATTTTCGCCCTGCGTACGAACGTTTCGGTCGATTCCGTCGAAATCAACTTAGCAACGGATCGTGGAAATTGGCATTTTTCTGAACGCCAACACATTCATATACACCGATCCTTATACATAAGTGGATACAGAAGAAGTGTGGCTTTTGTTACATGAGCTCTAGACCGTCTCCAAACCGCTACTATACGGGTATCCAATGTGGCTTTTGTCGCCACAGTTCTTGTTTGCTTTTCCGCGCCGAGTAGGTTTTCTTTCGCATCCGAAAGTCAGCCCCAGACCCAGATAAACGAGACTCGGTTTCAATATATCAGACTCGGTGCAAGATCCCTCACTTCCGTATTACTCCCACATGCACAAACAACCGTGTGGGTATATCTACGTGTACATATATAAAAGTAAACGGGTCAACCGGAAGAAGTGGCCTGCGAGTAGGAAAATTCACCATCCGAGTGGGAAAATTCGCATCAGTGACAAAGTTTCAGCACATATGAAAATGCTCATTTCTGAGTGGATTGCTCGAAGGATGTATCGCGAGAGCTCTCGATATTCTGTCGATACGAAGGTGCCTACATACTTACTGCTAAACCGCTATTTACATAAAAGAAAATAGGTCAAAGCTGAGAGCTTTGTATGGTGCTAGTTGCCAGCCGAGATTTAAAGCGTCGAATAAATAGCGACAGTTTATCACTGGCCGTGCACGATTTACATATTTCGTTTGGAAATTTATGATGTTGACTATATGTTATTAATTGTGGTCGGATGGAAATGAAACGAAAAAAAATCAATAAGAAAGGTATTATCACAGTATATTTTCCTATAGATATAATAAAAGTAATTGTATTTTAGTATCATTTTTAAATGTCAAATTATTGTACATTCGATCCAGATAGTTTTAAAAGCTTTTTATTAGTTTCTCTGACTGTATGTACGTGGCTCAATATATGTGAGCTGGTTTTTAACCACTTCCACTCTTCCGACTTCTTTGATATTGTACCGACGTATAGAGATTAGATTTAATTAAAGTAATCAGACGTCTTCGACATAATATTAACCGGTAATATTTTCCAGTAGAATAGACCAGTGGTTATAAAATGATTGAACAAAGTGGTCACGGGTTGAAATCCCACAAGTTTCTGCTGGGCAGACCTTGGATTTGTGACTCCAGGTCGTTCTTTTCCTATCAGAGTTTGTCAATTTTTCGGTTTTTTATTGAAATTGTTCCAACAAATTGGCAACATTACCCATTTTCTCGCAAATCTCGAATTTTCAGAACTCTAGAATTTCGCTGAAGTGTATAAAATGCTGCAAATTTACAAATTTAATCACAGATGTCTCTGTAGATGTTAATTGATATGTATTTACTTTGTATAATACTATTAAAATTGTATCAAATGTTTCTGGCCTGGAAGGCGTATTGTGGTTACTTGTTACACCTTCCTGGTATAAATTAAAAAAATAAAAATAAAATCGACTGTCAGAATGACCTGATGACACATGGCTATCCTTTACTAAAAGATTACGTAGTTGAATAGTTAAAGCAGTTATTTTTTTCACACTATCTCATATGAACATTATATTGCAAGCTCTCACACTTCCTCATATGTATATGTACATTTTTATTCACTAATAGATTATTTATTTATTTATTTATAGTAGTTTTGGACCATTGTGGATTTACAGGAAGAACCTAATGCGCCACAATGGCCTACATTGCTATATTATATATATATATATATATATATATATATATATATATATATATATATATATATATATATATATATATATATATATATATATATATATACATATATATATATATATATATATATATATATATATATATATATATATATATATATATATATATATAAATATAGCAATTTGTCTACCGAGTCTGTATTACATTATGTGTATATATATTCAATTGTAATATTTTTTAGACAACTGAAAAACATGTCCTTGAGCGTTAATGAAATAAAAATAAGTACTTAAGTTTGTATGTATAGAATCATTAAATTAGCGGGACTGCTTTCCTGAGTTAATTAAATTTAAAGGTAAGTTTCATTTGTATATGAAAAAAATGGATCAATAATCCTTTTTCAGAAGATTACACACAGTTCTAATTAAAATTTGTCATTTGACTAGTATATACAATATGAAAATACCTACATACATATGTATATTAAAGTTTGTTTCATAACTATAAAAGATATTATGTTTCTATATTATGCATAAATAAAAATTTCAAACTATCAAATGAGAGACGTATCATAAATTTTTTCAATATGAAAATATATTTATTATGTATTATAAGTTTTCAATATTTTGTTACGTCAAACGATTTTGATTATTAATTTAAAACACATTCCTTAACACTTTCAGATTTGATTCTTCGTTTTATTATATAGACTTGACCTAAATTTGAAGCATCTTTTCAGAATATAAACAACCAAATAAGACAATAAAATATGATTCATTCAAGGTAACCAATTATACAAACATACGTAATTTATTCAATTCCTCATTTTATATTTAACTAGCTGAACACGGCATGCGTTGCAATGCCACAATAACACATGAAATTCCCAAAAATGCAGGTGGCGAACTTGACTAAAAAAAAAACAATATAATGCGGTGAAAACTTTTTCAATTATTCAATTGTTTGTTTATTTTACCCTAACAACGTAGATTGCGAATGGATGTGAAATTATTTGCCATGCAATGCCACTCATTCCCGATTTTCCCGTTTCCGTTCTCGTTTTTGGGGGATGTTTTTTACAGAAACCATCACAAACATGCACACAATAACTTATGTCAGTTTCATCATAATCGGTTGAATGGTAAAGGAACGCATACGTGACAGACAAACAGACAAACACTGATTTACATATACATATATACATAGATAACTAGTGGTTTTATCCGGCTTCGCTCGGTATTTGTAATATAAACCGCTTAAACATGACTAATATAATAGTAAACATTTTATTAAATGTATTTGTTTTTTTTATTAAATTGACTGTCACGAACAAGCAAACATAAAAACTGTCTCTTTCGAAAGTATATGTATACCAGAATCCGGCGCTTGCGTCCCGGAGCCTGCGCCCCTGGAGCCTTCGCCCCGGCAGCTGTGCCCCCGGTGCCTTCGCCCTCGGTGGCTGCGCCCCCTAGGGCTTCCCCCTCGGGGACTTCGAATCCTTTGAATCGAAAAGAATCCAATCAGCGCCTATGAATCGAAAAAAAAAATCAGATATGTCGTTTACAAACGAAGGTTACATACATACAAAGTTTTTTTCGAAATTATATATAAGATATCACAGTTTTTTGGATTACGTTTAAAATATTTCAAAGTATCTATAATTATATAGTATATAATTATAATATTAAAAACCGATCTGTTCCACCACCGTCTCCTGTTAGACTCGAGAGAGTATTATATAATGAAATACAACGACGGCCATTTGTATCTTCTTTGTTATCGCGAATGTTTTGTTTCGATAATTCAAAAACAGCTAACCATAAATGAACAAAACACAAATTATAAGAGAAGGCATTTATATATGTGTGTATATATTTATATTTGAAACGCGCGCAGCTATCTCTTGCACGACCAGAGAGACCATTGTATTATACAGGAAGAAAAATTCGATTCGCTAACAAAGTTAACTTGTTGACTCCGGAAAATTTTTATATACACATACATATATATATAAATGTATATATATGTATATATATATATATATATATATATATATATATATATATATATATATATATATATATATATACACACTTTCCGGGGAAAATTTGAAGAGGACGGTGGGAAAACTGGAGCGCCGTGGATGGGGGAGTTTGTGGAAAATTCGGGGTGGGGATAGATCCACGTTTTGGGAATTTTCCGATACGTTGGCTTTTCGGCAAGGCGTCACGTCCGGTTCGAAATAATAAACGACGCCGGCTTGCGGGAAATCGGCCGCCATTGAAATATCCGGTTTCGCGTAATTCGCAACGCACTGTGTCGGTGGGTCCATGACGCCTTTGATTAGTCGCGATACAAGTCGTTGAATCGGTCACGGACTCCCCTTTGGGACGCAGCTGTACGCCCTCCGGGCTGCTGCGTCACGTGTTCCGACTTTTTTCCTCCCGACTTTCCAGATTTCAATTTATTTTATTAACAATTTCCTCCTTTATATGCGGTAATCCCATCCGCCGAATATTATATCCCACGTATGTATGTATGTATGTACATACATACGCTCGCAATATAAAATTTAATAAAAAAAATTAAATAAACATATGCAGGCTTCCTTTTGTCCGGATGCGTGTGAGTGTGTGTGTGTTGAGATTAGGGTGTGTGTTCGTTAAGTTCGGTATTAAAAGTAATGTGTAATTTGGATTCAGGCTGTATATGTATGTAATCTCTCGCGTGTAAGATGGTCTGATGTATGAGCCACGTGACCTTTATCGTCATAAAATGCTAACGAGAATTATCATTAGCATTTTTTCAGGGTTGCTGGATTAGTCGCTTACAGTTGCTTTGAATTTTCTCGTTTAAAATATTCGTTTGAGGATCTACATATGTAGGCATATGATATGAATAATAATACGTGTTATCAAAGTGAAGAGCGTGTTTTATAAAGTAGTGTAAAATTGCTTGTTTAATTTTATTTTATAATTACTATGTATATTATAAATTTATGCATGTATGTACATGGCTAAAATTGTAGCTTTAATGTTAGGATTTTAACTCTCAATTTAAAGTCAAACAATGCGTCAATTAACGTTTGTACAGGATTTTAGTGGAATATAATTTTAAATCATGTTTGATTATAAATAATAAATTAGTTAAATAAAGGCCCGTTTTCTTTTGTATGTAAATATAATTACATCAATTGAATTGATTCAATTAATTGTATCGGTATGACAATGTTTTTGTGTAATAAATAAACATCCTAATTATGTATATACAATGAAGTTAATATTTGCTTATTCTAAAATTCAGTTTATTTTCAATATATTTAAGTAAAAATAACAAAATTGTTATTTTTACTTGCACATAAAAATATATAAAAAAAAAGTTTTTTAAAAACATACCTCTTCTATAATTTGTATATAAAATTATTATTTTGAATAAAAACACCAATATTTTTTTTTTACTATCGCCATCTATGTTTAAAACTAACAAACAAACGTCAACCGTAAACGTCAAATAGAATGTCGTCGGGCAAATTACAAATGCGTCTTACACGATATATTTGCACCATCGTAATGGCGGAGGCTCCATTTACTTATATTGATGACCAAAATGAGCAATATGGCAAAGTATGAAAACGATCGGATAAGAGATAAAAATGACCACTAACACAAAAGCTATGTGAAACGTAAAGGAGGTATGTAAAAAGCACATAAATTGTTTTTATATGACAGAATTTCTTTAGTTTGCAATTTCAGATGACAAAAATATTTAAGTCGATACAATTTAGTTCGTGTATAATTGTTTCACAAATATATTGATGTCAAAAAATATCGACATATACATATGTACATATGTAAATATATTTAAAATACAATGTAAATAATACAAATCAGGACTTTCAAAGTATTTAATTTTTTTCGTCGTAGAACTACATTAATATATGTATATGCAAGCAGAGCCGTGTAAAAATCAGGGGGCGCTAAAATCATCAAAATTAAATGTGAATTTTATGCATACGATGTATACCGAAATTTTGAAGAGAATTAATAATTATATTTTTTCCAAAAAATCCACCGCTCAGAAGTCCTTCGATTAATCAACTATAAAAATATGATGATAGGATATGTACAGTTTTTTCTTCGGTATTCTAGTAACCATTACGTCAGTGAAAATATCTATCAGTAAACTTAAAATATATAGTCAAAAGTTATTTAAGTAATTTGTGTTTATGTTATAGTCAAAGTGTGCAGTGTATTCATGAACATACTAGTTTGTTTATATGTACATGAACTATTGGTTTTAGTATTTAAGGATTTAGTATTTAAGTGCTTACAGTCAAAAGCTATCTTCAAATATACTCATTAGTGTGGAATGAAACTTTTAGCTGTCAAAACTTTTGAGCTTTGAAAAACCTTTGAGATGTCAAAGTATTTTTAATGGAAATCTTATGAAAACTACATTAAATCGTAAAAATCATGTTTCCACTAATATTAAAAATATTGCAACCCAGAGTAATTATACATACATACTTATACGTATGCCAATAGCTTATGCATGAACTAATTAGTCTGTTTGTCAATTTGTGCGTTTGTGTACAATATTACTGGCCGGATTGGTTCGTGTATGAACAACATA
The DNA here is from genome assembly GCF_051622035.1 of Arctopsyche grandis. Classification (NCBI taxonomy): domain Eukaryota; kingdom Metazoa; phylum Arthropoda; class Insecta; order Trichoptera; family Hydropsychidae; genus Arctopsyche; species Arctopsyche grandis. The sequence goes on along the minus strand of NC_135365.1, from coordinate 10,735,024 downwards.
ACATATGTATGTATATTCGTAAACATTTTTTACTGTAAATTTAATTGAAAACAAGGTAACACAATTCTTAAATTTACATTAAATTATCGACGATTTTGCCTCTTTGAATATAATGAAAATATATTTTTAATATAAAAAAATTCAAACTCTATTCCTTTCGGTAATCATGTTGAATTTTCGTCGTATTAAAATTTAATAAATACGTTTTTAAGTTATTTGTTTTGTTATCATTGTTTATATATGTACATTAGTATATTATTATTTTTTAATTTTGAGGATGAAGGGGATCGTAATTTTCAAGTTTTTGCCCCGTAGCGCATATGGGACGAATGTCGCTTTATATCATCATATACCTATGTATATATAATATCACTATTATGTTTGAACACATTTGAAATTATTCAATTGTTTGTTTATTTACCCTAACAATGCAGGTCGCGACGCGAAAACGTTTGAAATTATTGCGTTGCAATGGTACTCATTCCCGTTTTTCCCGTTTCCGTTCCCGTTTTTGGGCGATTTTTTTTACAATAAGCTTCCCGGACATGCATATAACAAATCCTGAAAGTTCCATTGTAATCGGTTGAGTGGCTTAGGAGCCTATACGAGACAGATAGACAAACAGACAAAGAGACATTCAATTTTACTAACCTCTTCTTAATTCAGAATCGATTTTGTGGTCTGATTCTGGTGTTGGTTCTTATCCGATCGTTTTCAAACTTTGCCATTTTGCTCGGTTTGGCCATCAATATAAGTGGAAATGACGTAAAAGACAAAATTAAATGACATTCTGCGCGCGCACATTAATACGAGAGGAAAAGCCTGTTCCTCTTGTTCCTGTTGTATCCTGCACGCGCAAATTAAGTGAGTATGTACGTGAGTATGTACCGTTTACCATGCACCATTTTTTTTGATCTTTCGACTTAAGATCTTTCGATTTTCGATCTTTGCCTTCCGATATTTGCGTTTTCTGCCATTTAACATTCTGTCTCGTTACGGAGACCGATAATATATATGTAGATGTTTTTCTAATTTTTGGTTTTTGTTAAATCACCATGCACGTGTCGTATGTCGTGCATATATGTATGTCGTCGTGCACCATGCACGTGACATATGTATGTCGTGCTCACTTTAATAGGAATTTTAATATTTTCTTTTATATTTATATCTATTTTTTCGCTTTGTTTCCCTTCTATTGTATTTTATTGTGTATGTGTACCATTATATTTAAAATATAAATAAAATATAAAAGATTCTATTTCAGTCAGTAGAATAAAATAATTTAATTTTAGATTTAATCCACTTTTGTACTCTACAATCCAAACAAAATAACTTACGAAACCCTTCAACTGTGTGGGCGTACGAAAAAAATGTTTACTTATTTACGCTACGTAACAACGCCGTTATTTCGGTTCGCGAATGCAATGAAACTTTTAACACGCCAACTACTACATAATTCACGGTCCCCAACTTAACCCGTTCCCACCGCGACGCTCACGTCACCGAATAACAAAACCGAGTCACGTCAGTCTCACTCGTAAAAACGATCATCAAAACCATAGTAGAGGAGGGAGGGGGGGGGGGATGGATTATTTTTGTTCAAAAAGTGTTTACGTCGGACCTTTGCAGGGATCTCTTTCTTCCTTTTTTCCATCCCACTCTCACCCTCAGGTCCTTTTCATCCGGCGAAAAACAAGATAACCCTAGAGTGGCCGGGAGCGGGTTTTCTTTTCGGCGACGCTTTTATACGAGCACTTAACAAGATGCGCGCGCCCTATATATTTAAGCGGAGCAAGTGACCCCTAGTGCTGAAAGGTATCCGGAAAAAAATCCGCCTCACAATTTGGGTGCAAATTAATGGTGGGGTCGCCTAAGTGGATATTTGACCCGTTCGCCAAAATAATGGCGTCGTAAAAACGTCCCTGATTAAGCGATCCGCGGCCTAAGGGTTACCCGGCCGTTGATGATGACTTATTTACGCGGAAGCGTGCCGCGCTAATGTTGACGCTGTATGGTGATTTATATACACATATATTAAAAATTATTGTGTACAGGGTGGGTGCGAAATGCGGTGTTCTCTTTGTGGTCGTTTGAACCGGCCAAATCGAAGAATGGTTATGGAAAAATTTAATGGACTTCATATTATTCATTGGGCTCAACGTGGGAGAAATATTACAACAGGGTTTAATTTATTTAATCGAAAATTGTTGAAAAAATGTATTAATATTGGGGATTCTTATTTTTGACATTATTTTTATTAATGAAATGCGGACCTAATGATTGACTGATAAAACGCCATTTTCTAATATAATATTAATATATTGCTGTCGGTTCCCTCATCACTGAGGATCGTGACTATGATGTGCGGTCAACCAGCTGTCTCCATTCAGTTCTAAATTCGGCCAGGCGAAGACTTGCTACCGTGGAAGCGCCCGTCGCTGCAGATACTTGGTCAGTCCAGCGTGCGGGGGATCTGCCTCTGGCTCTTCTGCCTTCGACGCTACCAACCACAACCAACCGCTCCAGGCTCTCCTCACCTCTTCGTGCAATGTGGCCGAAGAACTGCAATATACGTTTCAGGCATATTGTTGACAATCTATCCTTGATTTTCAATTCTTCAAGAATAGACACATTCGTGCGTTTGTCGGTCCAAGGCACGCGCAGTAGCCGTCTCCAGGACCACATCTCGAAGGCATCGATTCTCCGTCTATCCGCCGCCTTCATGGTCCACGTCTCGACACCATAAAGGCAGACAGAAAAAACGAGACTCTTCACGAGACGGATTTTGACAGCAGTTGTAATGGCTCTATTCTTCCAAATCTTCGTTAGTTGTGACATTGCCGATTTTGCTAATGTAATCCGGCGCCGTATTTCCAATTCGCTGCCGCCGTTGTTAGATATGAGTGACCCCAGATAGACAAATTATCAACCACATCTATACCGTTTAAAGCTGAGTTGTTGTTTTGCAGCTGTTGGTGACGGTCAATTATCATAATTTTTGTTTTGGGGCGGTTTATCTGGAGGCCAAGCACATTACTCTCTGTCTCAACACGACGGATCAGTTCGGCCATTTCTTCATGATTATTAGCTATGAGCGTTGTGTCATCCGCATACCGAAGATTGGATAGTTTTTTTCCACCAATGGACACTCCACCCTTCCAACCATCCAGTGCTCTACGCATTATATACTCTCCATATATATTAAATAGGTCTGGAGATAATATACACCCTTGCCTTACTCCACGTTGTACTCGAAAATTTGTCGAGTTTAGCGAATTGATTCGAACTACTGCATTGTTATCATTATACAAGTTATGTATTATTTTTACAAGATGCATGGGGACTCCCATGTCCAGTAGAACTTTCCACATATAGTCCCAGTTCACAAAGTCAAAAGTTTTTTATAGTCTATAAAACAAAGAACGGCTGGATTTTGAAACTCCCGACATTTTTCAATGAGTTGACGTATATTCGGTATTTGTTCCCTCGTCCCTTTGCCTTTTACAAACCCTGCTTGTTCGTTCGGTATTTGCCATCCAAGGTAACTGCTCAAACGATCTTTAATTATATACAGCAATACTTTACTAGAGTGCGATATTAAGGCTAAGGTCCTGTAATTCTCGCATTTTTTTGTAGATCCTTTCTTGTGTAAGGGAATGAATATTGAATTGACCCAATCTTTCGGCCATACTCCGTTTACCCAGATCTTGTTGCACATATTACATAGCGCCTTTATCGCAGTTTCACCAAGCTCTTTCAGAAGTTCAGCTTGTATACCATCGCTGCCAGGAGACTTTTTACATTTCAGTTTCTTTATGGCATTTACAACTTCAGATGTCAAGATGTCAGGCTCCCTGACATCATCAATTAGGGAAACAATTGAGGTCGACGAACTACCACTGTACAATAATATTAATACAGTTGAGTAATTTCTAAAAGTTTTTCGATGTTTTAAATGTTATTATAAAAAGAATAATATTTTTTGTTCAGGAAGAATAGTGCAATAATCATCTTCCATATAAATAAATATATGTACATACTTAATATAAAAATTTAATAAAATAAAAAATGAGATAGGATACATAAAATATCATCAATATGTATAAGTATATAATAAATAATCAGGGTAATAAAATTTAAATAAAAGTATGTAAATAGTTTTTCATTAAAACTTATACAAATGTTAAAGCTAAATTATTTTTACTATGACGTGTCACGACAAACGTCTCCGGACAAAACGGCGACCGACACAACATTCTCGACACAATGAATAAGCGACATAATGCCTACGGACAAAACGATAATTCGACATAATGTATACGGACAAAATGATAAGCAACATGATATGACATTCATATGTTCAAAAACGAATCTGCAATAGTAACTTTTGGGATTATTTATTGAAACAAAATTTCAAATCGTCAAATGAAACGGATATTTTTTTTGATAATTAAAACGGTACGTGTATTTGAGAGTGTAATTATAAAATTTAAAATTAGTTTACTCGTCTTCTTATACAATACGAATTCATACAAACATCCACAGTGATATCTATAGAGAAATTTTTGCAGTACATACTTTTATAATCAAATTGGCGAACCTCAAGATTCTGAATAGCTTGAGATTATCAAGAGAGATAAAGGGAAGGAGATGCCAATTTTACAGGAACCGTTTCAATGAAAATCAGAAAAATTGGCAAACTCTGATAAGAAACGATCGACCTGGAGTCACGAACCATGGTCTGGTTAGCAGTGGGACTTGAACCCGTGACACTCTGCTCGAAAGCATAATATGCTAACCACTAGTACACGCCTCTGATTAATTATGTAATTGACAATGTAAAAAATAGTTATAACAACTAAAATTTCTTATTTGGTGTGCCCAAAAGATGAAAGAAAACCACGCTCATTAATGTTTAACAATAAAGAAAGTGAAAAAAATCATTGTTTTAGTATTAGTACGAAGGATTAGAAAGTTCTTATTAATGATTACATTTCGATTATACTGGCTTCTAATATTTATTTATTAATATGTCAAAGAATGTGTATAGATCTTTGTATATCACACGTTTTATTGAATTCTTGTGTGTTTTTTTCACCAAAAAAATCGTTTGTGAACATATGAATGTCATATTATATCCCGTTAACATTTTGTCCCTAGACATTATATCACGTATTCATTTTGTTGGGAACGTTGTGTCGTTCGCCGTTTTGTCCGGGACGTTTCATCGTGGAACTATATACATAATAGGTTTCTAATAATCTATGTATGTATAATATTATATGTATATAATTCCTCAATAATGGAACTTTCCCATCGACGTGCTTTTTAATTCGACGCTTTTTTATGTCCGACGAGCTTTCGGCCGTACAATCAATTTGAGTAATTGTGTGAGCGAGCTTTTCTAGTATGTTTTGTCGATATTAAAAAATTTCGAACGTAAAAATAAAGCCTTCACCCACATCACAGTGTCGCATGATTTATAGCTCTACATTGACCGTGTAATATATTATATTGTATGTCATAATTCTGATAAAAATTTGAAGTGACATTAAAATGACTAATAATACTTGATATATTACCCAACTATCGTAGTTACATAAATACTGTTTTATCGTATTGACTTCTTGTCTGCTAGATATTATATCATTGAATTAATAGATGTTGTAGACGTGTTATGAAATCATAAAAGCAAAATTAATTGACTTATAAACTTGAGTTTTAACTTGAATTTAAAGAGGTTAAAAAACACTACATATATGAAAAAAAGTTTTTTAAAAACATACCAATTATTATTTTGAATAAAAATACCAATAATTTTATTTTACTACCGCCATCTAAGTTTAAAACAAAAAACTGGATAAACGTCAGGCACTTTTCAGAAATTCAAATTTCAAACGCGTCTAAAACGATATTTTTTCTCCATAGTAATGGCAGAGAATACGTTTACTTATATTGATGACCAAAATGAGCAATATGGCAAAGTATGGAAACGATCGGATAAGAGGCAATTTTTTTCCTTAATTGTAATCGTAAGTGAAGCTTAAAGGAGTATGCAAAAAGGTTGAAGTTGAAGATGCCAAATATAATTTTTAAAAATCATCATTATAAAATATTAGTGTAGTTCTGGAAATTCATTGCAATAAGTATGGAGAGCGGTTTTCGCGCGTTGGTGTTAATTATAATTTTATTTTCCGAGATAACTTGAATTGCTCGTTTAACAAGTTGTAATTGCGCGAATTTCAGCATCGAGGTACAAAGATACCGGTACCTCAGTTTAAGTACATAGTTTTGCACGTACATATGTAATTCTCGTTTCGGTTTAAGCGACACGACTTTGGGCGTATGCTTTCGCTCGGATTTTGCACACAACTTTTGTCTTGTAAAAGTTAATCTTCTTATATGTATATGTATATGTATGTATGCACATAGTATACGCGGAGATGTTGCGAATTTTAGCAGACAGGTCATGGAGCGGTTTGCAAAGCGGTTCTGACCTCACCGAAGTCCATATTGGATTAAACTTTTTGCGTCAGTCTGGCATCCGATTCGACGGCCATATTTCTTACCGAAGAGATTCAGTTTCTTACATTCAGTTTCATTTTTATTTTCTAAAAAGGTTTCTATTCTACGATTCTAAAAAAAAGTCACTTTAATCATATTGAGTTCGAAAGTATTGCATACATATTACACATGCATATGTACATCAAGCGTATATTTATCATTGTGGAATAGATTCTATTATTCCACAAGGATTTGTAAAATTGTAGATAAGTTTTCAAAATGTAAAATAAACTGACCGAAATTGTGGGATAATATATACATACACAATCAGATACATTTGATTATAAAAATAAAGCGTTACTTCCATGATATTCGTTTGTTAAATCGGTTTTTCACAGAGAAGAAACTTTTTTTAAAACAAAATCTAATAATTTTGAGGTTCCTAGTTAAGTTTGCTTAAGAAAAAATTGCCAACTTTTCAAGACTTCATCGCCGCACGTTTTGTAGATACATCTATCGAAAATATTCACAATTTTATAAGTTTTAACATCTATTCATAGATAAATGAATAGAATAGTACCGCCTACCGTTAGGCGCATGGCATAAAACATTCTATTAAGATTTTTGGCTATGACAAAAGTTGCAAGCCAAATATTTTATAAAATACTAGTCTGCCTACAAATATCCACATGAATCTGCCAACACAAAAATACATGCGTATCGTTTCTATGCCACAGCGCATTGTACATATATCCAAAGACAAGTCACACCAGGCGACTTCCAGGAAATTGTTTGGAGACTTTGTTGCCCAAGCGTAGTTGCTTTAGTTTACTCTTAGTCAACCTACTTGGGCAACCAAAAGCGACCAAGAATTCACCCACTAATACCTAAATATAAGAGTTTTCAATATTAGAAGATCACACGTATTAATAGCTTTTTAATGTGTATTTACCGTGCAACTCAAGTCATCGAGTGAAGCGCCCCTCAATCCAATTTTGAGATATTATGCTGGTTAATCAAGCAATAAGATCACCGTCTCCAAACCGACCGCCAGCAACCGATCTTGCTGGTTGGGTGATGTTATGGCTTGGGAAACCAGTGAGTTTCCCCTTGTGGCATGCTCCATACAACTGCATATATTTGATCTGGTTGCGTAACAAAGTCACCGACCAAGTTGCCCGCAAGACACCTGGTGTAGCTCGGCTCTTATTGCATATATGTGTATGTGTACATATATGTTCAAGCACAAGACTACATGTCAAATTCTCTCTTTCATATTAAATTTAGTGTAAGCTATTGATAGATGGCGTTGAGACGAAGTGGTGTTCTTTACGGTTATTTGAGGCATAGTATGTATATACATATGTATTATATATAAATGTGAAGGAAACGATCCGATTCGAAACTTTCCAAATTCGAAACGGAAAAGGGAGATAGATAAGGATACATGTCCGTGCTACTTTTGCAATAATCCACAAACGTCACCAGTTTGTAACAAACCCATATACATACATTGCTTTGTTCGAGTCGAATTGTTGCGATATTAAACGCGCACTTATTTTCTATGTATTTTTTTCATATTTTTATTTTGACGGTGAGAGGATGATTATGTCTCGGCAAAGCGTTGGCACCTTTTGTTACTCATTGTGCACCGCAACAATGGGGCTTCCGCATCACACCTCAGATACCAGAGACAATGGTGGGCCTCTACGACTTCTGTTTCCGTCAAAGTTGCTACGATTGTCGCTGAAATGTACCCGAAAAAAATGGAAAAAAAAAGTCTAATGCCGCTCCGAGTTGGCCTCGTTCTTTTTCAGCGCTCTTGCGCATATTATAATAATAAAAATGAACGAAAGAAATGCCTTCCGGAATTACAACAGGCCAGAAGTGGACAATTTTTTTCCCTTTCAATAGGCTAAAGCTTGACCTTCAAAAATTGATTTCAACGAAATCATACTTAGATTAGGTAGTTGTTAGTAGTTGCTAACGTCTTGAAAACATCAGCGTGTCGAAGATATTCGTGGAAGAACACACACCTCACTTTAAGGTCATTCTCAGAATAAGAGCGACCTCCCTACGATATCGTGTCTTTGCGTCATCAAATTATATTCTTGCTGCCGCGACTACTCATTTCCATTCATCACTGTATATTCGATGGATGAAACTGCACCATAAATTATTTGACAATTAATTAATTAATTATTCATTAGCCAGCAGCATGGCTGATATCATCTTGAACTTGATTGACGATCCGCCTCCACTCCTCCCGGTTCTGTGCAAAGTTAAAGGCAGAGTTAAGGGATGATCCTGTCAGTTCTTTGATTTGGTCAGACCATATCTTGGGAGACCGTCCTTTTGCTCGCCTTTCTTGCAGCCTTCTGGTGACGACTGGTCTCTCTAGACTCTCTAGACATTTTTCCTAGCCATATGGCCAAAGTATGAAACAAACCTTTTCCTATATATTGTGAAGAGTCTCTCTGAGACTGACAGCTCTTTGAGGATGAAAATGTTTTTGTGTCTTGTGGTCCACGGTATGCGCAGCATAAGTCTCCAGCATCACATTTCGAATGCATCTAGATGTCCCTTTCTCTCTTTTTCAGTATCCATGTTTCGACTCCATACTATACAATGAGGAGCACTAAAGATCGCACCAGAATGATTTTCAATTTTTTTTCATAATAGAGTCCTTCTACATTTTTAACAAACTGACCATTGCCATTTTTGCATCAGATTGGCATCTTCCTTGCCTTGGAAATCAAGGCACCTAGGTGGATTAAGTCATCGATTTCCTCATAGTCTTTTAGATAATATAGTCTTTTAATGAGAGTACCATAGTCTTTTAATGAGAATATCATAGTCTTTCAATGAGAGTATCATAGTCTTTTAATGAGAGTATCATAATCTTTTAATGAGAGTATCATAGTCTTTTAATGAGAGTATCATAGTCTTTTAATGAGAGTATCAAATCTGTCAACGAATTTATTTTTGTTTATCTCTAGACCCAGGTGTCTACTATTTATCTCTATACTCTTTTCAATCGAGATCAAATCAGGCCTTCAACTCAGGACCCCTTAGTGGTAGGCATTTATGCAACCACAGAGCTATACTGCTATTGATGATATGTATCCTATATTCTTTTTGCATTACCAATGAATCCATTATATACTTATACCATATTATTTACCTTCAAACACTATTAAATGAACCAGGCTTACAATTCATACATCGAATGGGACGAGCACAAGCTTCTCATCTCTCAATAAAGCAGCACATGCAGAGTTTAGGTCGCACTTTTGCGAGATGATATACGCTCGCGCATTATTGCGTTGATGCGAATTTAAATTTCGCGTTGTAAAAGATTATATGAAATATCTCTCTCACTCTCTCTCGGTACCCCCCCATCGTGGCAATTTGTGTAATGCGCGCTGTGTGGCGGTTTAAAATTCGCACGCGCCAGTATTAAATCTAATTGATACGTACGTCCTATAGATAAGGGTAAATATTTATGTGGGGCCCCGTAGCCCGTGGGGCCCGTGGCTCAGATACTGCCTCTCTCTACCGCCGATAACTCTACACCAGCGGCTCTCAAAATGTGCGGTCTACGGACGATTCCAGCATATGCTGCTTGAAATGTGTATACTGTCTAGTTATATGGCTAAATATATACTGTTGCGTAGCGGTGGTTGAAAGATCCAAATGAAAGGCCAAAGTCGCTTCACAGCATTTATTGGGTGAATAAGGAGATCCACCCACTGCCGTGCTTCTTCTAGAATTACCTGATATGGCCTAAGTATGTACCTAATTATAAACGGCAGGTCGCTCGTCGTTTACTTCTCAATTGTTTAGGCACGTACCAGGCACGCAGTCCTACGGTCTCAGGCACGCGATTCCACGCTTTCGTGCTCTTAGTTCTGAGAACTAACAGGGATGCCACTTGGCCTAATCCGGGGGTCTCCATTGTTCCCCTCGAATGCACTTAAGGTGAAATACTATTAAGATTTATAAGAATTGTAAACAGGTTTACGATCTTTTTTTCTTATCATATTTATTACTTGATTAGTAGCTTTTAAGATTTAAGATGCATTGTTAATTTAATAAATGAACAGCAAAGCAGAAAAAAAATAAAAGATCAAATTCACAACAACACGAGGACACGCCATAAAATTCAGTGGGTCTGCGCCGTTAGACTTTATTAGTCAGTCCACTTAACTAAAACATATCGTCTTGCTTTCATATGTTTGACCACTTCCAATAAGTCCTGATTATTTCTTATTCTATGAGAGTAACGTGTAAAAACATTCAACTTCATACTACAGAGGTTTTAAAGTGTCTTGGAGATATTTAAAAAAAAATCTTGCGTAAGCTTGTTCTATCTATGTGATTTTTCAATGAAAAATATGAGTAATTTGTCTAAACATTAAAGCTTAATAAAAAATAAAATAAAACATTAAGAATTTCAAACTAAATTAAATTGCATTGATTAATGTTTGTAGCTTGCAGTTTGGCTTATAACAGTTTGAGAATCATTTGAGATGGGTGTTATATATGAGGGTTGGGATGTTGGGGGTGGTGAACATATCTACCCGTTCTGTACCACCCCGTTATGTCACCCAGTGTACAGTCAAAGGTGAACGCTTAATGCCGAAACGGCTTTACTAGCGCCAATTCAAACCTGATAGTAGAGAAACGTATCGAAACCGTTACGTCTAGCTACATACATAGCACTTTTATAGCGGCAATAAAATTTCGATAGCGTAAATTCATTTTTGGCAAGTGGCTGGTTATCGAGAAAAATGATAATAAATAAATAAATAAATAAAAGGGATTAGCCCTTCTCGTACGACGAAGTTTGCGATGGCGAATTTCATAAATCCGCACGAATATACGAACTGGGCATTATCGTCATATAATATTGCCGAGGAGAAAAAAGATACTTCTATGTGGATAAATTGAATCTCGAAATATTGGGATCAGAGTTTTTTTTACGACTTTATTGGACATCTGAAGATCGTTTTTGCGCATCTAAGCAACTTTTCCATCGAATTTTTATTACGATAGAGGTCAGCGGGTTAGAAAATTGCTTATAAACTCAGACGAATGAGACAAGAATAATTCATATCTTTTGCTTTTGATTCTCATAGAATTTGTATTGAAATTATATTATTTTAATCTCAAATACATACATACATTCAAAGATATGATAAATATTTTGAAGTTATAGCTATTACGATTGGTAAAATATTTTATACAAATATAGATATATAGGTAATGCAATTATTAACATATTTATCATTTAAAATTGAAATCGAAATTTTAATTACAATTGATTTTATAACAAAATTATCGTGACTTAAAATTTTCATATACATACGTAAGTGCTGCATTTAATTTAAAATAAAGGAGGTAAGTAATAATTCAACTTTCATTATGGATTGAAATAATGTAAACAGCAGCATATTTAAGTGGTTACCATGTAATGCTTTTAATTATGTGTTAACGGGTTCAACCCCTGGTTGTGCTATTAGTAGCAAATTGCTAATGAAATGTAACAAATAAAAAAAGTAACAAATAAAATTAATAACTATAATATATCATAATTAACAAAACTATAATTAGTAACCATAAAATAATATTATATAATGCCACACATTGTATTTTATTAAACCAGTACATAAAAATAGCATTTTATGTACAATTTCATATGTCAAATTACGAACCAACTATCAAAATTAACTGATCAATCGGTATATACATATGTATTTAATTGAACGTCTATTATTAGTTATGATCAGTTATCTAGTGATTTGAATGTATTGTTTATTTTATTTGCTGACCAAATTTAAAGTTACTGGTTACTTAAATACAGAAAAGAAAAAATCATGTCCTTTTAGGGCTGAGAAAATAAAAAAAGTATTCTTCAAACTTAAAAGAGAAAGATCAGACCATTAAAACTTCTCTAAAAGTTTTTTTATATATTGAAAAACCAAAAAAATTCTATAAAGTATAAGTACATATGTATGTATATCGCATTGACCTTTTACGCTTTATATCAATATTTACATTCACTTTCAAGCTCTTATTTATATAACTTAAAAATCATATATAGCTTAATATGTTAATCCACATCAGCAATACATATTACACGTGCTATTGTATTTATATTCGGATCATCATTATGGATATTTTACGGTAATCGAGCCCGCATAATATTATTGATACATTAACATAAATAAATACGAATGCATAATCTCACCGAATTTACACACCGCCCTTCCACGGGAACAACGTACAACCCAATTTAACCTATGATTTTCCCGGGAAAACAACAACGCAGCGTCGGGAAAACCGGTGAGGGGAGCGGGGGGAGGGAAAACAGGAGCGGCGCTGTTTGTTAGCGAACGCGAACGTTTATTTTATACGTAAACTTGTTTATTCCAAATTGACTCGCGTTGTTTCGCAGTGGCGTCCGTGCAAAGGGCAAAACAAATTGATACGTTTTATCACCGCATGAAACACGAATAAAACATACATAAATTGGGCAACGGAACAAGCCGGCTGGAAGCGGGCGCGCAATAAATTTTTGAACACGTACAAAGATCACTCGTGGGAATCGAAAAACAATAGCTGTGGCTCTTGGAAAAATTGAAGTTTATTGCCTCCGCCACTGAGAGGGTTAAAAGTAACGGATTCGGAACAATACAGCTCCGTATTAAAAATGTACGGTCGCATCAACAAATTCTCCATTACTGCGACTATAATACTTTTCCAATCGCAAATCCTCGTTAATATTTCAACAGGGGGTAATTTTTGAAATGTCAGCACGTATGTATGAATATATGATGGAATCAAAACGCAAAATGGCTGCAATTTAAGAGTGAATAAATAATTTTCAATTTTATTGATTTGATAAACCTTTTCCTTAAGGTACTAAAATATTCCACAGGCCGCTGAAAAATGCAGTGATTTGATTTAAAATTTTAGTGACAATTATAAATCTACATAGTTGAGAAATGTCTTTATAATATTTTTTTGATTTTTAAATGCTTTTTATTATTACGAAATTATGTTCACAATACATCTTATATCTATTTTAATAGCTACTGATCTACTGATCATTTTCTATTTTACAATTTAATTTAATTTGATTAGTAATCATAGTATTATATTATTCTAATGTTAATCTACAGCATAATAGGAAAAATAGCTCAAAAACCTAATACATCTAATACATAATATTAATTAAAGACTCTCTAAAGTCGACGACCTAAAGCAGATTGTGTTTAGGTAATCTGTGTGTTATACCTGAAGGGTATAGACATTTTGTTGTAATCACCGAGACTCTTCACAAGTGTGTTAGTATGGTTATTAGTGATTCTGCCATAGAATCTACTCGTTATTTTGTTAGTAATGTCTGTAACAAACGGAATATTATATATGGCATGCAGTTTTTTCAAGTTAGTATATATGGGTGTATTATAAATTATTTTAAGGGATTTATTTTGTATTACTTGGAGTTTGGAAAGTTTAGTATCCGAGGCGTTATTCCATACAGGTTAATAATGGTAATATGAGCGCGCGATATAATTTTATTTTATTTTGAGTTGATAAAGAACTATGGCGAGTCTTTATAATATGAAAGTTTAATAATATATGTATAAGAAGCAGCAATTACGTTAATGTTAACCACTGAGAGATTTTCGGGTTGACCTCGATTGAAAAAAAATATTCGAAAGTACTTCTGCTGTGCTGCTGGTCACATTTGGTTTCGTCATTGTTTGAATTTGAAATTAAAACAATGAAGCGAAAAATTCAAACTAATCAAACCAAAACAGACGCGATATTCTTTAGTGTTAAAAAGCATAAGCCAGGTTCAGATCGGAAAATCCCCTATGGAGAAAGTCTGAAATGGCAATCAGTAATAAAATATTTGGGAGTAACGTTCGATAAAAGAATGAGATGGGCGCCTCACATTGAGGCTGCGAAATGCAAGGCGATGCGGGGTGTATCTTCAATTTACCCGATATTTAATCTCCATGGTTCTTTATCAACTCAAAATTAAATTAAATTATATCGCGCGCTCATATTACCATTAATAACCTGTATGGAATAACGCCTCCAATACTAACCTTTCCAAGCTCCAAATAATACAAAATAAATCCCTAAAAATAATTTATAACACACCCATGTATACTAACTTGAAAAAACTGCATACCATAAATAATATGCTGTTAGTTACAGACATTACTAACAAAATAACCAGTAGATTCAGAATCACTAATAACCATACTAACACACTTATGAAGAGTCTCGGCGATTACAAAAAAATGTCTATACCCTTCAGGTATAAACACAGACTACCTAAACACAATCTGCTTTAGATCGTTGACTTTACAGAGTCTTTAGTTAATACTATATATTAGCTGTATTATGAGCATTTATAAGAATTGTAAATAGGTTTTTGGGCTCTTTTTCCTATTATGCTGTACATTAACATTAGAATAATATAATATGCACTATGATTACTAACAAAATTAAATTAAAATTGTAAAATAGAAAATGATCAGTAGATCAGTAGCTATTAAAATAGATATAAGATATACATATTGTGAACATAATTTAGTAATAATAAAAAGCATTTAAAAATCAAAATCAATCAAATTGGCAAATCGATTGATTTTCATCTACCTACTATTTGTCATCACTATTTGAATATAAGCTATAAAATTTGTGACAGCATGGCTCGGTGGTTTCGTTTATGTTAAGTACCGAGAGGTTGCCAGGTTCGATCCCGTGCTAATCTCAAATGTTGCTGGTCACACTTGAACTATTTGTGATTCCAAATCGATCGTTTCATATCAGAGTTTTCCAATTTATCTGATTTCATTGTTGAAACGGTTCCTCATCAAATTGGCAAAAATCATTCTACCCGCTTTGTCACAAATATCTAAATTTGATTTATTCACAATATGTACATGTCTAATACAAGTTTAATACCATCAATCACTCAGGGGTGACCCGTAATAGTATAATGGGAAAAAATATAATTTAAAACAAAATAATAATGATACATCCTTATATTATTACTGTGGTTTTCACTTTCACAGCTATTAAGTATTGGATATTTGCATAAGTTCATGTTTGATTTTTATACAAAGCGGTAAATGTTTTTTAACAGTAAACGGGCATGAACTAATGCAATATAATTCTTTATGTTCAAGTTTCATATTTTATTTTTATTTCCGTTTGGGGATGTTTAAAAAGCATTGTAAAAAAAACTGTTTCTAAGCCTTAAATTAGCCCTAAAATTTTTCAACTATTATTTTTGACCACTTATGTGGGGTTTATTATTCATAAAAAGTTACATTGTTAGAAATAAAGTTCTTTTGCTTTAAGTTTGTACTTACGTATGGGATAAAAAATTATCATAATCTTAATCGTCTTTGTCATATCTCAAAAGAATTTTAACTATGTATATAATAATATATCTCCATCGTTTATAAAAATATGTCATACACATTGTACATATGTTTGCTTTATAATGAACCTTTTTTGATGCTTCCCCGATTGTCTTTGAAAGTCCTGAGAAATGAGTGTTTCTTAATTGGTTTTCTGTATTTAAAACGTTTCAATTTGGCACTTAAAAAATATATGTATTGAATCGTGAGGTCTGCTTATACATGTTCAATTCCGTCCTTGGTTGCGTTCAGGACGTCTGTATATATGTACATATGTACAGTAAAAAGTAAAGATAAGCCATGTAATCCCCAAGGAAATTTGTGAGAAGAGATACACGAATCCAGACACGGACTTCGACGTATGTATATATGTATGTATGTATACATATATTTCATATATTAGATGTATAAAAATAAATTACTTTATTTTGGGGTTGCGTATTTTTCATGATGAAAATTAATTTCGATTGTTTTCACCCGTGCGATATTCACGACACAACAGTTGACATTTTAATTATAACAACGTGTGACGCTTTATAAACGAGATGATCTGGAAAAGTGAACACGATACAAATATATTTTAACATAAATGTATAATAAGCGGCATGGCTGTAATTATTATAATAATACAACCAGTTTTGCAGCAGCAAAAAGTGGATGAATATTTATATAATAAATATATAAGATAATTGATCTTTGTATGGAAAGTGGTAGCATTCATTATTTAATTATAAGTTTGCCAGCAATCATCCTCTCTTCTTATTGTATTAATTAAATTAATTGATTTTAATATTATACAAATATTTCAATTATATAAAGTAAATATTGTAGAGGTACTATTTATATTAGTAGAGATGCAGTGTGTTGTATTATTCCTTTATAATGAACCTTTTTTCACATTGATTTATTAGTTGTTATTGATATTTGATCGGATTATGATTGTGATTCTCAGGGAAAAAGATCTTCGATCAATGCGTTTTTCCAGTATTGACGTATGAATGTTAAACTTGGACATTGAACGCCAAGTCACTACACAAAGTCCAATGCACTCAAAGAAGTATGGAACGCTGTATGCTCTGCAAAGCGAGGAAAGACAGGAAGCGGAACTCGTGGGTGAGAAGTATGACAAGAGTAGTGGACATAGTGAATACAGTAAAGAGATTTAAATGGCAATTGGTGGGCCACATGGCTAGAAGAATGGACGAAAATTAGACAAAAGAAGTGCTAGAATGGTACACAAGAGAATGCAAAAGAGTAAAAGGAAGACCGCAGGGAAGATGGATAGACGAAAGTAGGAAAATGTGTGGTATGAGATGAATGAAAGTTGGGCAAATCATAAACGAGTGGAAGTGTGTTGGAGTGGCCTTCATTCAGCAGTGGGTGGTGATTGTGATAGGAATCATCTAAAATATTCATTTTTTTATTAGATCAGTTCGGTAAAATGACAGTTGGATTTTAAATAAACTCACGTTTTTTTGGTGCTATTACGAATAATGAAAACACTTGAGTGGTCTTCAAATTTTATATGATGGATTAAAAAATATGTAATTATATACTGACTAAAATAATAAATTGGCTATTCAGATTCAAATACTTGCTGACCGTTTGATTAAAAGTTACTAACTGTATTTAACAGACCAAAAATTCGATTACCTTTGTGAAGTACATTCAATTAATTACAGTTGCCTTTTATCACAACAAACAATCGATCGCCTTGCAAATTATTTCGGCAGAATATACACAGTAAAGAGCTCGAATGTTTTGCGTTATTTTTGAAGAGGAGAAAATCGGTCGAGTTAATCGAACGTAAAAATGCGACATTCGAGCGGATTTGCGCATAAACCGCAAAAGGGAGAGCACCCCATTCTAATTTATCTTATCGCGAATATCCCTAAACTCGCCCGATTTTGATAAAACGTTAAAGTTTAACTCTGATGATCTTCATTTAACCCCAATCACCGGCAGAAACAAAAACACTCATTAAATAGATTCCGCGAAAGTTGGGACGCGCTAGCGCATTAGGAGCTTTGGCGAACCCCCCACACCCCTTGCTAATCCTTTTTTATAACTTTCCCCAGGGTTCGGGGCCCGACCTGGGGGTCCCATCCCAGCCCCTCTGGGATGGGACCTCTCGAAATTCGGCTGTACCCGGATAAATATTTTATCGTCGGGGTGAACTTAGGCGATGATTGCGAAATTGCGACCGTTTTGGCTAAAGTCCTCCCCCTTTTCCATTTTGCCACCCTTCAGTGGGAAAACTTTATTTTTATTATAATGTCGAGCTTACCCGCGAAAGCCGAAGTGTTGTTCCGAATAGGAAACGGCTTAGATGTGCTTTTGTCTTAAAACGAACCAAAATCGCGTAAGCTTCCTATTTATATACGAGGTTTTCCGAGGCATTGTCGTGTGCTTGACTTTAAACGGTTTTGAGAAGTGTTGAAAAATTACACGTCGAGCGATAATTAGGTTATTATAACATTCTTTCTAAAAGTATTTTGGCGGTGTGCAATACATAAATAAAATATTCATAATTCATATATTTTTTTTGTATAATATGCAATATTCAAAGGCCTGTATTTAATCGGTCAGTAAATAAAATAAACGGGCAGTACGCTAGACTCGGTAGATAAACTGTCAAAAATTATAATAAATAGTCAGTTATTATATTTTATTTATTTGTTATTTAATTATTATAATAAACTATAGCAACAGGTAGCCTTGAATCGTCGCTATGACCAAAAATTAAAACATATAAGATCACACATAATACCTATACATGTACATATGTTTATTATTTAACACGTAGTATTAATTTAAAACAGTTTTTTATATAAATAGTCAGATTTTTTTGCACATCGTAAATTAACATAGAAGCTTATTACATAACGTATGCGATATTATTATTTAATAGAATTGTCATTTTGATAATCCAATAAAAGTATTTGCTGACACAGTTGATTAATAAGCTGACTCAATTCGTATATATAATATAATACATAGCTATTAACCGTTTAATTTAAAAGTTACTGATTGGTTGTGATTAATAACTGATCAAATATTTCGTTGCCTTGTAGAAACTATACATATATATTTTTATATATATTAAATTATTAAAATTCTAGAAATTATTTTATCTTAGAAATTAAATATGGAAGAAAAAAATATGAAATTAATGAAAAGGATTTTGTTTATTGAAAACAATTTTTTTTTTTTTTTTTGATGTTTTATGAAATTTTTGTAACGTGACATACATATGTCTATTATGTAATCTGTCTTAGAATGTACAAATTATCACCTTCCGGGGGTGGTTGATCTTTTTTTATAAAATATTTTTTTATTAAGTAAATGACGAGAGGGTGAAGATGATTCCAACAACATTCCAATTGTTGAAATGAAAGATATTCTTTTTATACTGAATCATTATATTTTATCAAAAAATTATCATTTGGTATATTCGTAAAACACTTTGATCTTGAAGATAATATTGGAATGATTAACTTAAAAGCACGTAGAACGAATTGTTTATTTATAAGCTCTCACTGACCGAATTGATATGCTAACTGCACTGAAGTGCGGTTTATATTGTCAATTCGATGATGTAAATTTTTATATCATCGCAAATATTTTATTTTACTGCAATTTTATAATTTTTTTTTCCAAATAGATCATGATAACTCAATAGAGGTACAGTAAGCAACGATACATTAAATATTTATATATGTGACAATAATTGGGGAAATCTAAGTAACTAAGCTACGGGCATATTATATATTAAATTAGAATAGAGGCTTTCATAGCTGAAGTTAGTATAATTAAGATTTATATAATAAATTTACCAATCGGATATTTTGTCCTGGATTTGTCTCGCTTTGAGAATCTCTGTCTCAAAGCAGCATGCAAATTACGCACCCACCGCCCCAGAGTATGGCTCCATGCAATAGTATGTATTTAATTTAAATTAAGTGGGATTTACTTTGAAGCGTGATTGAACGATATCCGTCGGAAAACGATTGAGAAACGGAGCTATTAGTTATTCATCGGCAAATGCGATCCATCTGTTGTTTCTGTACTTTGTATTGAAGCATAAATTACGCTCAGATACATACATACACAATACACACAGTATTATGAAACTACAACTTTCCATGTAGTGTATATCGTATGATAAAATTAACTAAAGCACGCATGTACGAACGGTCAATCTCCGGTTTTTTGGGATACAAATAAAATCCGGAATTTTTCATTTCGGCATACTTGAGATTGCGATCATCTCCTACGGACCCTTTATACTAAATAATATGGGGACAACTCAATCGCACGGAACGTTTTACATGTATACAAATTAATGTACATACATCGAACGGAGACTGAGAGGTAGAGACAACGCGTGGCCTTTTTTATTTTTTACATTTTTTTTCGGGGAGACCCTCTTAATTTGGATTCAATCCCCGGGGGATAGGAGGCCTATAACTCTGCTGAATGGCTCGCCGCTTGCCAAATATTTTTATATTTAGGGTCTAATGGAATAAGTGGAAGGATGTGACCCCAATCTACAATTCGGAATCTAGCATGGTCGGGCATTTATCTTAGTTGGCCGAAGTGAACGGAGCGGTTCGCCGTTAATCGACCACGAAGCGACTGCCTGCACCCTCAGCATATTAAACGAACTCGTGAAACACGAGAAAAATGTATGCCCAATTGTAAAGAAAGCTTTGGAGTAACGTGTTGTAATTCAGGACAATTTGAACGGTGGTTGTGGGATTAAATCTCGCTTAAATCGTAAGTAGAGGTTATATGGCGTTGGTTAAGAAATGGAAGAGTAAACGTTTTATGATTTATTTTTGCTTTTATAGAATGCGACATGTAATTCAAAAGTGTGCTAATATTTGAAAAAATTCTGCAACACGTCTACGAACAGACTAGTTTGTTCATACACGAAATGTAAATTTTAGTTTAGTTTAGTTTAACTCAAAAGCTATCTTCAAATAGACTCACCAGGTATCGCATGAAACTTTTGGCTGTCAAAAAAAGTATTCAAAAGGAAAATCTAATGGAAATCCTATTTCAACGCTGCTATAATTCCTGTTTCCGCTAATATTAATAATATTTCAACCCAGAATGTGTATATGTTCATAGGGGTTGGGATATATGATTGAGAACAGTTAAACTTATGCCTAATAATTTGTGCATGACCAAACTAGTTCGTTTCTCAATTTGTTCTTTTGGGCACACTATAACCGGTCAGATTGGTTCGTTTATGAACAAACTAGTATGTTAAATAAAGAACGAAATTAGCACTTTGACTGAAACATATGTATGTACATACATATACATTTCTTAGCCTATTGTACATAGATAGCTTATATCTTGGTAAAGCATTCATGTACATTCATTTCATTAAACAGATTAATATTATATAAATATAATTGAATTAATTTTTTTTTTGTAAATAATTGCAGAATATAAGTTAATACGAAAAATTATAATTCATGCATTTATAACATGACTCACTTTAAAGTGTTTTTTCTTATAACAGGACTCACTTTAAAGTGTTTTTTCTTATAACAGGACTCACTTTAAAGTGTTTTTATAAAAATAAAAATTGTTTTAACCTAGCAATTAATTTTTTAAACGTTGCTATAGTTCTCGTGTACGCTTTTTTGTAATTTTTTTTTAATAATTAATTTAAAGTGTTGAAGTTTTTTGTAATAAATAACAATTAAATTCAAGGTCATGTTTAGCGTTCATACAAACTATTTAGTAGATGAGAATATTTACGTTAATCATTAAAATAATACATTAGTCAAAGTGTAATGAATTATGTACATAGTATAATTAATTTTATAAAATGTTAAATTTTTAAATATATTAAAAAACGCAGCGAATAAGTTATCAAGCATTAAATCGGCTCTCAATTTGTCAGGAAGTAATGATTGTTTTGCTTTCTTCGAAATAATTAAAAAAAAGCTTTGATCGTATCATGACTAAGGCTTTTGCCCGGGTTGACCCGGAAGAGAAATTCCCGGAAACTCGAAGGATTTTTTATTTCCTGTGTCCCGGGAATTCTTATATTGAATCCCGGGAAAAATATTTTAATCAAAACGTTCTATAAATGGTTTAAAAAAGCGAATATACATCCTACAATGAATCTTTATGAAGTGAGTATATCCTTCTTGTAATGATGATATTTCTATGGAATAAGCCCTTTTAGATTCTGATGAACATGAGACAATTGTGTGTCTCTTAAAACTTAATGAATGAAGAATCAAATAAGGATCAAAGACAAAACTATTAAATAACTGCCTCGACTTGACGACTTGACATGCTTTTTTGATTCATAGATATATCCTTGACCTTAAAGACTTAAAGTTAAAGTCATACACATCTACATATTAGTGTACGTACTGCCATGTTCCAAAACGCAGTTTATATATATTTTTAATTACTTGGTTAACAAACCAAGATTTCTTTATTATCATAAAAACGTTACAATTATGTTATTGGTAGATATATTCGAAAAATACAGATTTAATTATGGAACGATGATGAATTTAAAATGAGATACTTAGAACTTTGTTTCACTAATTAACTTTGGTTCACTTTGTTCTGCTGCTGTGCTGACCGTCACTTGCGGGGTCGATATGAATGACTACCACTCTCGGAGTCTCGATGGTGATGACTACCACTCTCGGAGTCTCAATGGTGATGGCTAACTTATGTGATCGAATCGTGATCTATATAAATGATTTTTATCTTTTGGGTTGGGCAAAGTACGGCATTCCCGGGTTGATCAAAGTCCAACACTCCTGTCTCATCTGACTATCTCTTTACACGAATTTTAATGGACTTCTTACTCACGTATATAAATGTGAGAAAGTGAATTTGATTATTGTGGGAACTACATTGATAAGCGAGGTACATAACAGTACATATGTACATACCTATACATATGTAGCTTGCTTTTACATAGCATTGTTTCGCTGATCATGGATGAATTCTAAATTATATTCTCATAAAGATACAAATAAATACGTTTATATAGAACAAGTTGATTGCGCATTCAGCACTAGAATTAACAGAACACTAAAAATTAGTGCCCGATTCCGATTCTCGGTGGCGAAACGTCGCGAGTGCGCTATTAGTGGCGTTGTCTCTTGAATATTTGGCGCCGTTTTACATTTAATCCATTGTACGATTAAGGACAGATTAACGGCGTTAATGTTTTGAACCGTAGTCATTAACGTGGGGGGCGGTCGTTAAGCGTTTTGTGTCGTTGTGCACGCGCCGCTCGTTTATCTTCGCCGTTAAGATTATCGAACGCTTGATTGACAAACGTCGTCGATAATCCCGATTGTAAGCTCTGAGCCAATCCCGGTTACACAGCGAAAAGCGGTGGATTTGACCGATAATTAATTACAAATAACTGTCGGAAGTGAGGGCCGTTCGTCAAAGAACTGTTTGGGGGATTCTTATCGAGCGAAATTGCAAAGCTTACAAAGCGTTATATATTATGTACATATGTATGTATTTTTGTTTGTAAAGTTGGGTAAGCTCACTGATATTCATCAAACTTATGACAAATGTTTACAGATAATAATAAAAAAAATAAATAGGGGAGAGTCAATACTGCAATGGACAAAATTTCGAAATTATCTAGACACATTGAGAAGTACGCGGCACGTGTTTTATGCAGGGCCAAAATGACTTATTTTGAAAATATGTCATTTTGGCCTCGTTATCTTAAATATATAATTTCGAAAGAGACTTTGTATATATCTAACTTTCGTTCGTTGGTTCGTAGACGACACGTTCGATTTTTTTTTTCGATTCATTGGCGCCGATTCGATTTTTTTCGATTCAAAGGATTCAAAGTCCCCGGGGGCGAAGCTCTAGGGGGCAAAGTCCAAGGAGGCGAAGACTACGGGGGTGCAGGCTCCGGGGGCGCAGGCGTCGGGGGTACAGCCACCGGGGTCGCAGGCACCGGATTCTGGTATACATATAATTTCGAAGGAGACAGTATATATGTTTGTTTGTTAGTGACAGTCAATTTAATAAAACAAACAAATGAGTATTCAAATAAATTTAAATAAAATAAAACTATTCAAATAAATTTAATAAAATGTTTACTATTAGATTAGTCATGTTTAAGCGGTTTATATTACAAATACCGAGCGAAGCCGGAAAAAACCACTAGTATTTCATAAAATTCATAATTTTTTTGGTTATTTTTTGTAATTATGTTAAAGGTATATATACCCAAGGAAGTTCTCAATGACTTCATTTTCAAAATATTTACGGAAACAAGAAGTTATATAACCTATTTGTGAAGTAAATATATATATATATATATATATATATATATATATATATATATATATATATATATATATATATATATATATATATATATATATATATATATATATATATATATATATATATATATATATATATATATATATATATATATATATATATATATATATATATATATATATATATATATATATATATATATATATATATATATATATATATATATATATATATATATATATATATATATATATATATATATATATATATATATATATATATATATATATATATATATATATATATATATATATATATATATATATATATATATATATATATATATATATATATATATATATATATATATATATATGAGATATAATGATAGCCTATAATGCAAATTTTATAAGGTATAGTGTGAAAATGACAAACGAATGGGGGGTGGAAAGTCAAACGAACAAGGGTACTGTCTGTTGGCAATGGGTGAGCTATCACACTCTCCAAAATTTTTGGATTCTTAAACGTGTTTATTACGATTATATTTCACCATCAACTAGCGGACCCAATTGAAATCTCTATCGGCGGCCAAACCTCGCAAAATGGCAAAGTTTCAAAGCGATCAGAAGAGTGTTGGAAGTTTTTCAAACTAATTGACAAAGTGAAATTAATAAAAACCTTGTAAAAAATTTGCATTTTTACAAACCTCTTTTACGTTTCACTTACGATTACAACACAGGAAAAAGTTTGCCTCTTATCCGATCGTTTTTATACTTTGCCATATTGCTCATTTTGGTCATCAATATAAATAAATGGATCCTCCACCATCCCCATGGTGCAAAAATATTGTGTAAGACGCGTTTGTAATCTGCCCGTCGAGATTCTTCCTGACGTTAATCGCCCTAAATGTTCAGTGGCATTGATCGCCCACTGCGCTCGCCTCGGCTTTTTCTTGGTGAATATCCCTTTTCGCCGTCATCTAGCTTTAATTGCTTGAACGTCTATAACTATTTATTTTTTCACTCTATATTTTTATGAAAATAATGCTTCCCCATAGAAGCACCTATTGTATGGCAACTTTGAGTTCTTGTTAATCAATCAATACTAATCATAATCAACTTAAATAGTTTATTATTTTTAAAAATAGTAAGATAAAATCAAAGCTATTCTTGAAAGAGATATGTGAAAAAAAGCCTACTTTTTTTGAATTTTCATCGAAATCGAAATCAATTAGTTGGAGGTACAGGATATTGTTTAAAATCAATGATTTTTTAAAATTAACGTTGCTTTGATACGATGAAAGTTTTCCACTAAGTTCATCGATGAAAATTATCAGCATAACTATTTAAGTAGTTTCCATTCTAACAAAGCTTATCCTATTAATTATGTGACGATATATTATATATAAATAACATTGATATAGAAAAGAAAATTTAGACATTTTTGTCGATTACAGCATAAGCTGTATTATCATTATCCTATACCTCATTCAAATATTTTCCTTTGTCGGATATGCAAGTGAATTCCACACGGAATTTAATGGGTCCCCTTGACGTGCAGGGAATATTCAGCGAAATGCTTTATAAACGGGATAGCAGTTATGTATCTGTAACTAAATCTGTATGTTGTTAAATTTAGACGTACATATGTCGTTAATGTAACATGAGTCATGGTGCAGGGACACGTTCCAGCTCTAATCAAAAGCGGTCTACATAGCTCGTCAGCGCTTTGCCATATTGCAGGCAATTTTTACGGAAAAATCCGACAGGTACGAGAGAAAATTGTGGAAAACTCGGCACGTGCCAGTAATGAGGAGGGACCTGATCACGTTTTTCCAAACGCCCATAGACAAA
Organism: Arctopsyche grandis; assembly: GCF_051622035.1. Taxonomy (NCBI): domain Eukaryota; kingdom Metazoa; phylum Arthropoda; class Insecta; order Trichoptera; family Hydropsychidae; genus Arctopsyche; species Arctopsyche grandis. The sequence continues at coordinate 10,708,896 of NC_135365.1, read as the reverse complement.
TCGGTTCTTTCCACAAGTTCGGAAAAATGATTTTTTTAAAATTGACCGCCTCGTCTGTCGAACTACGCACCGCACGCATTTCGCTCGACAAAATTTGTTCTAAAACTTTAATAAAATGCACGATTTTAGTATAAGGGGGGGGAGCTTAACCAGGTCACGAGTTAAATGTAAACAGAAGTTTAAATGAACTTTCAAACTATGGGGTATACCGAGCTTTCCTTGGGGATTAAACTTGCGGTGTATTTTCGCGTGCAGCGTTTCATTAAAAAATACTTGTTTAATAAATTAAATTTAGCTCTCGATTGATTGAAATTGTGTTAAATTAGTATTGTAATTTTGCTGTATTGAATGGGTGTATGTGAATTTCAATTAGTTTAAATACGTCAAAGCTAAGGAAAGTTTGTTCGTTTCATTTACATATGTATGTATAATGAAAAATATATTTTTTTAATTTTATAAATTGCTTGAAAAAATCATTAAGTTATCATTAATCATTTGCTTTACAAACATATAAATAAAATTTATAATTTAATGATTAATTATAATAGAATGATAATAATAACTTTTTATTCCAGACGATAGGGAGAATAGTGTAATCCCCATCGTCCATATAAACATTATAAAGATAATGATATCTTTATTTTATCATTGATTTGTAAATGAATGATATAATAAATAATTAAAAATAATAATTAATTAAGTTATAGCGGTTGGTGAAGTAGCTCCATCCACCAAATATACAGTGATGAGGCGAAACGAGATGACGTGGCAGCAAGAAATCAATTTGATGAACACGACGAAGTAGGGAGGCCGCTCTCATCATGAGAATGGCCTTCTCAAACATGCAAGATCTGCAACATTTGCAACATCTGCAACATTCAACATCTGGAACATGCTGCAACCCAATGTTTTGTATTGTACCTTGATCCTCTTCATTGTCTTTTGCTTGTATTTCGTCCACAGTTCCACATAGGATAGTATAAAAAGATATAGATAACTATTTATTTACCTCTATACTGGAGTGGAAAAAAACGTATTGCTAGAATATTTGATCTAACATACAGTGCTCATTTTTGTCTTTCGATTTCACGCTCGCTGGAGAGATTCTTATTCTGATTTCCCGCATGATTTCAAGATTTCACGTATCCAAATGAAAATCCATTAATGGAAATGTACATGTTTCTGAATGTTTATTTAATATCCTTACATTTAGAAGCAGCAGCATAGCTCTGTGGTTGCGCTAATGCTACCAATCCAGATGTTTCCTGTCTCAAGATCTAGGTTGACAGGAATTTAATATTAAAAATACTCGGAATAAATTCCGAGTATTTTTGCAGTGCTGCTGGACAGTATTGGATATTTGTGACTCCAAGTCGACCATTTCCTAACAGTTTGCCAATTTATCTGATTTCATCGCTGAAACGCTCCCACGTCGATTTCACACCGATATTTGAATATGATTTCAAATTTATAATCTTTAAATTTATATGTGTTAAAGTTTAATACCATAGGTGTCACTCGTGATTAAAATCAGTAATGGCATCATGGTAAAATATATATTTTATATATATATATATATATATATATATATATATATATATATATATATATATATATATATATATATATATATGAATATATAAATATGATATTCATTTGTTTTAAAATTTTTGGTTTCGATCTTTTGAACTTGGGCCTCAACCAAAATGAGCCAATTATTATAAAAATGTATACTTTCGAATGTAAAACAAATTTTATGTTTTGAAAGAAGCTTCATATAATAAGATTATACATAAAAAGAAATGAGCGTTGTACAATTTTTATTTAATCTAAAAGATAGAAGCTTTCTAAAAACTTCCATTACCCGTTTGTGCCTACTTTTTGTGTGTTCATACATATTTATATGCATACGTATATAAAATTGAAAGTTTTCTCAATCCGAATATGGAACGAAGTTATTTTTTGCACTTACGGAAAGTCTGCCACCAAAACCGGAACAAAATTGTGCAGCTGGTGTTCCGTAGTTGTCGCCAAAAGTAGAGTTCGGATCTGTTCCAGAATGTACATACATATGTAGATCAGCTTCGATTTCGTTCTATATACAGAATACAATCCCATCATCGCTGTAAAAACACTACTGTTTTTTTATTAAAACAATAAAAAAAACAGATCTTTCTGTTACCAGTTGCAATTTAAATATTTGGCGGCTTATGAATTGAAAATAATATTCAAATAATGTGTGGCACTATTAGTGTTTCAATTGCATATTCGATGAGTGCATAACTTCGAATGCAATCCATTTGAAATTCCCTCACGTGCGGTTTCAGCAGACTCGTATGACTATTAGGCAATGTATCAGTATTCACCTGTAGATAATCACCTGTGTAAAGATAGTATACATATGTACATGTGAAGTGTACAATAATATTCGTCCTATACGAGTAGACGAGTTAATATGGTCAAATGAAATGTTTTTAAGAATTTGCCAGTCCGAAGCAGTCATACATTTATTCATAGATGCCGGGTAATGTAATGTATAATTTTGTTGAAAAATTATCATTTTTTATTCGAGAAAAACGTTGAAAAAAAGACAGACTCGCAGAGTCGCCTTTGAAGTTGCTCGAGTTTCTTCATACGCTAAAATATCATATAGGCTTTTCTTTGTGGACTGTTTTTCTTTTTGAATATGTATTTTTTGCATTCGCTACAATGTCGCGTAGAAATCTCAACAAACATAAAATGTCTTTTGTTGAGAACGTCACGCTACTTTCTAGTTGATTTAATGCAAGGAAAATACAGTTGCAGAAAAATATGATATTTATCAATTCAAAATTCTTTTGAAGATGATTATTTTATTATTGTTGCATTATTCCGAAACATTACAAGTCAGCAGCATTGACTAATGATTAGCATATATGCTTTCGAACATAGTGGTCATGGGTTCGAGCCCCACTGGTTGATGCTGGCCAGACTTCAGTTTGTGACTCCAGGTCGATCGTTTCCCATCAGAATACCTTTGTCAATTTTTCTGATTTTCATTGAAACGGTTCCAACAAATTGGCAAGATTACCCATTTCTAGAAATTTTCGAGTTTTCAGCATCTTGAATTTCGCTGATTCGATTGAAATTGGTAAATATGCACATTTTGAAGTCAATAAAATTGATAAATTTTCTAAATATTTTGACGTCAAGGAATACCTTTATATATAATAGCTCTATTCTTTGTGTGTGTGTGGATAATGTTCAACGAACATAAATTTTTGTATAATTTCATTCGTCAGCCCAGCTGAGAGTCGAATTCGCGTCACACAAATTTCCGTATATAGATTTACATATTTGAATTCAGCGACTTCATATTAATCGAAATGATGTAATTGCAATTTTATGAAGCGAAATTTTGAACCATTGTTTTCATATCAAACAATTAATTATATTTTAAAGGTATTTGAACAAAAATAAAAAATAGTTACACAATCCAAAGCCTCTCGACCAAAATCGTTTTCATGACTGAGATCATATAATGCTCATATAATAATATATTAATAATATAATCGTTTTCATGACTGAGATCATATAATAATACATATACATATATACGTACCTATATAATGTGACTTATAATTTTGATTCTAATTCCGATTCAGGTTAAAGTTTTCGTAACGATTTCAATTCCGGTTCCGACTACAATTCCAACATAGATAATTTTGTCTATTTATTTAAAAAAAATATATTGAAAAATTTAATATGCCATAAATAAAACATGGTGTAATTTCATCGGGCTTATTACTAGTATAATATAATTATAAATAAGAAAATTTCTCAAACTACATAGCTCGTTTTTGTATGATGTTTTGCTTACACATTTAAAATTTATCTCGTTTTTGTTTACAAATATGAATTTTAAACTGTGTTTATTTGCTATCGGCATAAAAAAGTTTTTGCACATGCATAATCAGATACGGTCGAAACGTGTTCAAGGGTCGATAACTGATACAGATCGTTGAAAATACGAGCGTCGAATTTTCACCGTGGTGTGCTTTTTCGATTATATTTTCGGCAATGCAAAAAGCGAAAATAAAATAGCACACACGTACGTACATATATATGTATACAAATGTTTATTCGCACGTGAGGTGGAATTTATTCGAAGGTGCGATGGAGTGGTGTGTTTTCCATTTCCATCATTTTCATTGACAAGTCCCGGTGCGGGTCGCGCGCTTTTCGCCATTTTTCCGTGAATTCGACTATTCCGGTCTGCGAGAGCTTAATTAATAAATGTCAGGCCATTGATGCAAGCATAAGCTCACGAAATGTCATACAAATGAATGGGAGCACGACAAAAATAACAAGGGTAGGCTTGACGGTCGGGGCCATTTCGTCGTTTTCCCCGCTCCACGACGACATCGTATAAATTTTCATATTACTCTGACAGAGATACGCGCTGAAAGCAAAAATAACGACATTGAACGCTAAGCGAAGCGTGATAAGGTACCTGCTTTTCCTGATATTTATATGCAAGAGGACATGTCTCTGTATGTCTGCATATATGGCTGTGTGCTAGAACGCGTATAAAACCTGCTGAAATTATAATATTTCTCTTTGCTTAATATTTCGCGTTCGCACGTTCGTATAATGCGACAATTTCGCCGCATAAAGATATCCGCTGATGTGTGAAAATTTACCGAGATTTGACAAAAATAGAATTATTATTATTTCACGCACGAAAGTGAACTGAGATGGTGAAAATCTTTAAGTATTTGACTACATAATTTTCTACAAAATCAATAGCGTGAAGAGCTTTCAAATAATCAAATCTAATTGCTCCAAATGAATGCTCCACCATTATAAATTTAAAGAATACCCTTAAACCATTCCAAACGCGCAATTTTGAAAGATATCAATATCAAGCATAGAATAATATAAATCTGTAATATTATATTTAAATAATATTATCCTTACCCAAGTTATTATAAGTCTTCTTCGTACAGTTTTAGCCACCGAGGCTCTCTCGTAGTCATAGTGAATACATGAACATGATATAGTTACATAAACCGACTATAAAACAGTTTTCCAACTTTATTTATTCATCAAATTATTAGTTATTTCTTCATTCAAGTTCCATAAGACTGAATTCAAAGTAAATTTTCAATGAGTTTAATATTTTTCTTAATCCAAATCTAAATTTTACACTTAGGAAGGCAATATTTTTGTGTATACTTATGAAGAAAATATTGTAATGGAATAGTCTACAAAATTATTATAATGATAGCTGTTATTAATTATTTTACAATAAATATGATGGTTTCAATATTTAAAACCTTGTAAAAATCGATGGTTTCAATATTTAAAACCTTGTAAAAATCGAATAAAATATGTCCCAATTAAAAACCATCAATTTTTATATTACATACATATATGTATAAAATATGACTGAATTGGTAATGATCTAAATGTTAAATAAATGCATTATATATTTATTTATTTGAAAATATTTGGGGAGGAGGCATGCCGATGGAATCGTCGGGTTTTTCAATTACAATAACATAAAAAATATATAGATTAAATGAACACCTGCCTTACCGAGTTAAATAAGCTGTTAGTCACTAGTGGGGTTGGATGCCAAGAGCCAGTTAAAAATGTTTGTTTTAAGCTAAAATAATGCAAAATCTGTGAAGCTGATTGTTGTAATTAGCTATAAAAATAATCACTCGCTATCCATCACAGTGCGGCAAGTGTTAAAAGAAAATTAACAAAAATCTACATATTAATTTTGAAGAAGTCGTCTAGCTTATTCTTAAAAAGAATTAGGTAACTTATTTATTCAGAAAACTATTCTAAATTCCAACCACTCTATTTTTGTTTCGAAGGATTTTCTATGCTTTTGTAAGAATTTTGTTTTTTTGAGTCAAAGAGTGTCGTATGTCCTTTAAATTAGTGTTTTTGCTAAATGAGAATAAAAACTGAGGTTCAGAAATATGCATGAATTAAGGGGATTTATTAAATATGACGGAATTATTCATAGCATAATACTGAAGTGGTTATTTAAAATTTTGTAAATTTCGATTAGATAGCCTTTCATTATTTTCGTCTTCAATGTGGATTCATTATTTTCAATATCATATCGTGTGAAAGTGATTTATGCTCGGAAGGAATGTGTTTTTTTACTGATTTAACATATACATATGTAACTCTTTATTCAGCGTTTATACCATGTACGTATTTGTAAAAGTAATTCAAGATTTTTGTCTCATGTCATAGTAAATTTCAGTCAGCTTCAGTTATCTGTTGAAGCTATGCCAACTATAAAACGAAAAAGAAACCCGACCATGCATTACATACTACATATAAGGTATATAAAACGCCTAGCTACTTGTTGCTCTTTAGTTCTAAGAATGGATATGCTTCAAGATTATTTCGTCCGACATGTAAATCCTCTTTAAAGCGGAACGTAAAGTTGAACATGAATTTCAATACGGCGACCTCATCCTATTTTATGCGAGAGCATTTCTACGACAGATATTACATATGTATGTTCATATTTGTGGTAAGAATAAAAAAAATGTGTGTGAATATATGTAGGTATGTATATTGTTGTAAATTTTAATATTGTGTGAGTTTCAACATTGACGTTAATAAATCGCTTAATTTTCCGCTTAAATTCACCGCACGACCGTATGTATTAAATTACGAAGAATACGTGTAATCTCGTCTTGTTTTCATTATAAAAAATTCAGCATCCACTCTGAATCCCCATTCATCTCCATTGTTGCTGTTTTTCTTTTGTTATAATGGGAAAATTTATTATGGGATAAATTCCCTTCCGCTTCGCTCATTTCGCCCCGGATAGAACTTAATTGGAACATAAAATATTTTACTTCTGAAGTGTGGTTCTCGCATTCCCTTCAGAGTGTTACGAGATATTTTAGTAAATCCGATCGAAGATTACTCTCGTTCCGGCGAGATAAGAGAAAAAAATTATTTCCCCAATTTTTCGCAATCGATTTTAAAAGATTTCCGCGATTTTGGACTTGCCCGTTTTTTCCAGTCCATTTTATAATAATATAAGCATCAATTTCAAACTTTTACCGCAGAGAAAACGGCAGTTTAAAGGTCAATTGAGATATTGTTAACGAGCCGTCAAAGTGTGTGCTTTCGCTGGAGAATTTTGCCCAGAGCGATACTTCACCCCCATTCAAACTTTTTCTTATCTAATCAAAAGTTCAAGTGGTTTAAAATATATTTAAAAAAGCCGCGATTTTATCTACAAACCACCTCGTAAATAACACATGTAAATTACAGAACAATTTGCGGTCATCAATGATGTAATATTATTTGGTTATATCATTGAGGATATGATTAAGCATATTTACATATATCAATTAATTTATTTATTTAAAAACAACTTTACAACCATTATTGCCTTGACACCAGAAAAGTTTCTAAAGATTGATAAAACCAATGAAAAAAAAATAAAGTTGAAAATTGAATAATGAAAATTGAATAGATATGGGTTATAAGTATGTTTGTATGCATAATATGCTATTAAATATATACATAATATGCTATTAAATTTGAAAATGGCGGAAGTTCAATTTTCATTTCCAAAAACACTCTTTCAGTTTGACTTTATACACAAATTGTTATCACTACTTATAATTCAATATGTCCAGAATCTCGGAAAGGCAGAATAAAATTATTACAGACCACCAGTATTTTTAAATATTGTAAGACGCAAAAAATTTTATTTCATATTTTGCTAAATATTTCTCAAACGAAGAAAAATGCACTTACGCTAATTTTAAATATAACGGTTCATATGTATGTATGTACATTATAATGTCTCATATGTACGTACATATCAGTAAGAAAAATGATCAAACAGTAAAAATTTAATGCAAAAAAAGGAACAAAAAAAAAAAAGGGTAATATTGTTAAAAGAAGATCAATATATACATGTTCTATATAATAAAACCCAAATTTTGTCAGACGAAAAAGCGAAAGCAACTTGATATGAGGCTTGTAAAAAGGAATTACAGGATTAGTTATTAGAACAGGGATTAATGTGAAATAATGAAGAATTATTGAGGGATCTAATCGGAAATTGGAATAGGATTTTACTTAATAAATAATGACTTAATTACAAATGTCAAAATTTATAATGCAAGAAACATAAATCATAAATTTTCTTCCTAGATTGTATGGAAACAAAACGATTATTGTGAAAAAATCTGGAATTGCAGTATGTGTGTATATATGAGTATTGGATAGCTTTTTCAATGCGTTAAAACTTCCTCAATCTCATTCAGATATTGAAAAACGTCTACATATGTAGGTATATTTAGTAAATATTGAAATTTTAAGCCATACCCTACGGCACATTCTCGTCTATATTTAATATGCTGTAAAAGCACGAAAAATACAAAATATGTAGTATGAATGAAAGTGCAAAAAGTGTATTACATAGGTGCCACGTGTGATGTGTAAGTAGTAAAATTTTATATGGCTCTCGAGCAAAAAAACAAAAAGAAGAATAAAAAAATGCTCAGAAATGAGAATGCTTAGTTTTTACTGCCTAGAATCCTTTCTCGTTTCGTGTGCGAAGATTCTCAAAATGTGCTCTATCATAAACATTGTTATTTATGATCGACTTTTTATATTCCTGCAGTGTGTCTCCGAAGGATGTCTTCTCACCCGAATATGAATGAGGCACAACACACGTCCTCTGGACCGATCGCCAGATACATTCAATTCTCCTTTCCAAAAAATGTAAAGTTTTCTCCCCTCCACTCCTCCCTTCCACCGTTTCAACCCTTCATTCCGATTTTCTTCTCTCTTACCTTTTTACATTATCGCCTTTTCTTCTTCTGACCCATTCGTTCGTAATTCTCCCTATTTCATCCTCGGGAAAACCTCGAGATATTTCCGTGTGTGTTTGCGTGTTCCGTCCAATTCACGTAAACTTTCAACATCAAAAATAAAATAGAAAAAAAAAAACTAGCAACAACACGGTCTTGTTTTCTACCGCTAGGAATGTCTAATAGAATTTTTAATACACCGTAACTTGACCAAATTGAGTTGACGGATCGTAAATTGCATTCCGCTTGCGCTAACACTAACTATATTTTCCTACAACCTTGTAATTTAGCCAGGTTTTTTTCATGCAAATATATTAATTTTAAATATCATATCAAATTATCATTAGTAAGTTTTAAACTACATTAAATAAGACAAAATTTCAAACATTAAATTTAAATAGTATAAAGTAGTAAATAGTACATACACATTTATTGTATCTAGGTCAAATTATTTGCATGTCCAGTAATAAATAAGAAGTTTGAAATTAGTATGGAGTGCATTTGGGCAAATGAATGCTGTTTTAAAGTCCTGGTATATATGTATGTAAATGTAAAATATATGCTTTTTCGAAATATTAGTATTATAGAATTTGTCCATAGATGTCTCTATGATACTGTATAAATATAATTGTTTGTCGGTGTTTTTAATTTGCCAAGAAAAAGGTATTGGGTTTACCTGTCAGGCTTTTCTGGTATATACATATATGTAAATCTTCTATATATTGTATAAAAATGAATGTCTATCTGTGTGTATCGAATAGGCTCCTAAATTACTGAACCGATTACGATGGAACTTTCAGGGTTTGTTGTATGCATGTCCGGGAAGTTTACTGTGAAAAAAATCGGGAAAAAATGGGAACGGAAACGGGAAAAACTGGAATGAGTGTCATTGTAACGCTATAATTTCAAATGTTTTCGCGTCGCGACCAACGTGTTCGCTGCCTGTGTTTTTCCGACAAATGGGAACGGGAACGGTAACGGGAACGAGAACGGGAACGGGAATTGCATGCGTTATTGTGGCATTGAACGCATGCCGGGTTCAGCTAGTGTAAAATAAAAATAAGATTTAAAATAAAAATTTGCTTTTTGAAATGTATTAATTTTATGATTTTTATATGGACGATGCGGATTGCACTATTCCCCCTATCGTCTGAAAGAAAAAAGTTTTATTATTATTATAGCTTCATAAAAATTTCATGGATTAAATATCGTTGGTATGTACATATGTAGTATATGTATATAAATTGTATATGCGAGAGATAATGTCCGATTCACAGTTTTTTCAAAGATGAGATGCTTTTATGTTATGGATGCTGGTAATACCTACATCCATACATACATATATGTATGTATGTATGTACATACATATACTACGTTGACTATTGGTTGAGTGCGTTAAGTTGAGTTCGTTGAGTTGATTTGAGTTGACTAAAATCGAAAATGATTCAGTGCCAGAGCGGAAAGGATGAGTGTGTTTGAATTTTAGCAGCGTCATTATCATTCAACTATCCCCATATATAATTCAGTCAGATTCAATAAAGGAAATTATCCTGTTGTTGCAAAAAGTTAGGACATGCTACGAACCGTTCTTCCATGAATAATATAGAGAGCACTGATCAATTTAACCGGTAGGATGGTTCCACTGGCACGAATACCCTTCTTTGTTTATACACTTAGATATGTACCTATGTATGTATATAAATCTACTATACATTGCTTTTATCTGAAAACTAGCATCAAAGGGATACAGCTATTTTGTATACATACATACATACATATACAGCATAGATATTATTCGAACGTATCTTACCTAGTATCCTTTACGACACGTGTGCGTCTTCGACGAGTTGTATGTAGGTATGAAACTCGCCGCATCCATTAGGTAAGATTTGAAATTGATACCTTAAATTGGCCGTATTAAATTAAGTTGTTCTCCCGTAGCCGGTAGGCCGTGGTCGGGTCCAAACTTTAACCATCACCATCAAATATTATTTCCATCCATTTCAAGTTGCGTAAGTGGTTACCTCACTCGTTACACGTATGCCAGTTTAAACCACAATTACTATAGTACCGTGTCTAAGTACAGGTCTAGTTAAATTAAATTGCATGCAACTATGGCCCGGAAAATTGTACGGTTAATCTTTTTCGGCAGACCGGAATCTGTGCTTCGCGTAACAAAGGATCACTGTCTGTCGATTTCCAGGGATGTGAATAAATTTTTAATCAATTCTAGGACAAAATCAAAGCAGTCAATATAAAGCTTTACATATATACATACATATATAATTTTTACTAGTCTCTTCTAATTCTCAGTTGAACTCTGAGCTTTGTGTATTGTGATGGATGTGTATATTACAGGCTTACATTTCACTCATCTTTACATGCATATAATATATGTATGTATGTATGCGCAAAACCGCCGACATACTATGGTAATTAAGTTCACTAGTAATATGTGCAGGATTTGTTGGGATAGACGAATATATTACTACATATTTAGGTACTTGTTTATGCTATATTTAAATCCATCTGCTGATATACGATACTATAGGGAGTATGTGTTAAATTTGACGTGTATATTACATGTAAGCACTATGCTGAAAGTTTTCAATACGCCGCTATGGAAAATTATAATGTGTAATATGAATGTATATTTTTTGAGAACATGGATTTATTAATGTTCATATTAGTTTATTTATACGTTGCTCAAAAACGGTTGTTTACGGTAATTATACATATACATACATAATATAAAATATAAACAAAATGAGTTTGTAAAGTTATTTAAGTAAAAAATAAGGTTTATATATCACTGTTTGGTATTTATTTTCATTTTTTATTCAATCAATATATGTACACTCGTTATTACAAATCGCACCAATGCGACGACTCTACTATACAGATAAAGAAACACACCAAATTAAATACATAATTATTACGTAATTTGAAAGTATACATGACATATATGGTCAAACATAGCAAAGTGAATTGCAAACATCGTATGCAATACAATCAACAAATATTTACACAACAATACGATATTTTATACAATAATCATCCACAGAGACATCTACGGGGAGACACCCGGCAGACCTTGAGATATAACATAATAACTCAAGATTTTACGAGAGAAATGGGGAGGGAAAGTCAATTTTGCAGGAATCGTTTCAGTGAAAATCAGAAAAATTGACAAACCAAGGTCTGGCCAGCAGCAACCAGTGTGACTCGAACTCGTAACCACACTGGCCGTAGCAAGATATGCTAACCACTAGTCCATGCTGCTGGTATTTTTTAAAATAATTGTCTGCAGCTTTCAACCTCGATGGTTGCTTTAATGCTCACCACCAAGAGGCTCCAGGGTTCAAGCCCTAGGTTCATCTTGATGAAAATAATTTATTCGGAAGTATTTCTGTAGTGCTGCTGGTGATACTTGGATATTTGTGACTCCAAGTCAATTGTTTCCTTTCAGGGTTTGCCCTTGAATTGTTGCATTGTTGAAACGCTTCTATATTAAATTGGCAAAACCATTATATCTACTATTTGTCACCACTATTTGAATATGATTTCAAATTTATAATCTACTAGTTGAACCCTGGCAAGCGTTGCAATGCCATAATAACGCATGCAATTCCCGTTCCCGTTCCCGTTCCCGTTCCCGTTCCCGTTCCCGTTCCCGTTCCCGTTCCCGTTCCCGTTCCCGTTCCCGTTCCCGTTCCCGTTCCCGTTCCCGTTCCCGTTCCCGTTCCCGTTCCCGTTCCCGTTCCCGTTCCGGTTCCCGTTCCCGTTCCCGTTCCCGTTCCCGTTCCCGTTCCCGTTCCCGTTCCCGTTCCCATTCCCGTTCCCGTTCCCGTTCCCATTTGTCGGAAAAACGCGGTTAGCGAACACATTTGAAATTATTGCGCTCCAATGACACTCATTCCCGTTTTGCCCGTTTCCGTTCCCGTTTTTTCCCGTGGTTTGGCAGCCTATTCGAGACACACACACACACATACATTAATTTTTATATATATATATATAGATAGCTTTATATATGTAAAAGTATGATAGCATAGGTGTCGCTCAAGGGCAACCCATAATGGTATTATTGGAAAAATATATATTTATAAAAAAAAACCGACATACATATTTTGTATTGTGTCATATGTATTTTATCGTATTGGAGCTTTATAGCAAAACCCATACATTTTTATTCGTTTCTTCATGCATAATTGTATATGTATATTTCCAAATAGAATATCGAATTTTCACGAAAATACAATAATACAGTTGTAAAATACATTTTTGGGGCTTTAAAATTATAAAAAAATGTATTGTATGGCTATAGCTTTTCAATACGTTAAAATATATTTTGGCTGCTTCGTATTTTAATACAATACGTATATTTTTTTAGAACTTTTGTATTCAAAATGAAAATAATTACTTTGAAAAGATTTAACAACAAAGAGTTTCTGAAAATATCGCGTTATATAAATGGCCGTTTTGAGAGTGGCGTAGGTATCTACATACTAAGAGAGCATTTCTGACTGTATTGAATTCTCGTGTATCAGTCAAAAGTAAATATAATTAACCCAATTAAACTGAAATAGGTGATAATTGAGAATAAATGTTAATGAAAAAAACCCACTTTTTCAAAAGTTTTGTGAGATAAAACGATTGGTTGGCACATGACATTGTTTAAAATGGATGGAAATTTTTATTTAACTTTCTCTTGATGTATCTCTTGCATTTTTCACTTAAGTCTAATGTACAATGTATGTATGTAGGTATTCATATTTACATATGTATGTGTAAACTTGTTCAAATATAAATTTTAATCAAATAAATATATGTAGAAAACCTGTACAATTTGCGTGCACGAGTCCTGGTCCATACCTTTCATTCCGAAACAACCTCAGTCAATTTGGAATAGTTGGCAGCCCTGGATGCGACCCCCTCAGCACCCCCATGTTGTTAACCCTCACCTCGCCCACGGCCATCGGCGCGAAATCCAATTATTTAAACATAACATAATAAGCCGATTCGATTTCGTCGGACGCCTGGAGCGCACGAATTTATAAAATCTCGTTAAGGTCTGCGGCGATGATTAGATATATTTTAAATGGAACGAATCCGTACTTTCCTCCAACAGAATTATATCGTGATATAAATAAAGTTCAGTCGAAAGTCAAAATTCTACAAATTATTAGTACAAAGATTTCAAAAATACCCAGTGAAGTAATTAGAAGCTTCAGATACAAAAATGATTGATATACATTCGGTTACGAAGAAATTGAATTGCTGCTGTGTGATATTTTCAAAATACGTATGTATACATTTTCACACAGCAGAGAATTAAATTAAAATGTATATTTATAAGCAAATAAATTAAAATTTATATTTATAAGCAATTAAATTAAAATGTATGCATACGTACTTTGCAAATATCAAAATGTTAATGGTACGTAGCCAAAAGAACGGGCGAAAGAAGTGCTCGAAAAGTTCCTGAGAGTATTTAAAATGGAGCAAGGAATGCCACGGAATGCCATGGAATGAGGAGAATGTGTGGTTTGATATGGACGAGAGCACCAAATACAAAAGAGAATTGGACAAAACGAATGGAAATGTATTGGAGAGGCTTTAATTCAGCAGTTGATGGCTGTAAATAATGATGATTGTGATGAATTTTGTTTTGTTAGCTTTTATAATTTACGGAAATGACTACAAAATTTTATATATTTTTTGCATAAATTTGACCAACAAAAATATTACGTTTTTGAGAGACCGGAGCGGAGACTAATCAATCTTTATTAAATTTGATCCACTTAATTCGAAATTTACAATGATTTTTATTTGGCTTGCTCTAGTTTATGAGATATGTACATACATATAGGCGTTTAAAAAAAATGCGCGTTTTATACAGTTTTTTTGACTGTTGTAGCCTTTAACTCAAAATCTGGTATTGGGGTGCCAAAAGGGAGTATTGGAATAAATATTCACATGCTTTTTTCTATTGATTTTGATTTATTGTTTTAAAATAGTTATAATTAATTATTAAGCGAATTTTAAAAGTAGAATATATATTTTTTAATACATTTTTTTCCCGTGTTATATATTATGCATTGATTTGGCCAGTTTTATGTATCACTAAGTTAATGTAAATATATAGATTGGTTTTTGTTTATTTTTTTTAATCTAAACGTACTAATATAAAGCGGTAAATGATTTTAAAAATGAATTCGTTGATGTTCGTGTGCGTATAATTTTTTTTGTTGCTCAGTTTTATTATCAGATTTAGTTATATAACCATTTTCTTTTGCTCTCTTGCTTTGAAGAGCAATGCATTGGTCTATTGTTATTTGAAAAGCATCCATCGACCGCCTAATACTAGTTATGTATGAGCTAGAAGTAATGAGACTCTGTAATAGTAATAACTTATTAGTATTACAAAGTCTCATTGCTTATATCTTATGTACATGTAGTGATTTTTAATATTTTTTTGTGTCACAATTATCGCCAATAAAGATAGGTGAAGTTCTAATTCAAAATTGTATAGCACTATTTATATTATGTATGCGTGATCATTTAGGTGTTGGTGGTTTGATGAGTATACAAATTTTACTCCAAGTGGAACTGGGAAATTTCGCTATTGTGTTATATTTGGAAATTGAACAATATTTGCACCATCCAATATAATGCAAAATTTACACCAACCGACATGATTGCTAGCAAAGATTCTAATATTATACAACGTTCGCCGTATATGAAGAACAGTGCAAACATGTGGCAAAGTTCAACATGAAATTTATTACTTGAAGTAAGTGAAGCATTAATACATAAGTCGGCGGCTCTCAAACTTTTATCATATAAAACGGTCGAAATTCAGCTAGAATTTTCATTGTTTTTTTGTTATAACATACTAAGATTTTCAAGGTTTTCCATTAAATATCTATCCCTCTCCTCTTCAGAGATGATTATTGCGTGAATTTCTCAGGGGAGAATTGACGTTTCCTGTTTCCCTCGTCACGGGATGATTGCTGCTGTCAGAAAACACTTACCGCTCGGAAAACCGTCACGAGCTAGCTCCACGACGTCTTGAAGTAAAAATGAAAAAAAATCCACTTCTCAACCAATGAAAGCCATGGAAATTTAATTCCGTATGCTCATCTATGACTCTCTCAACTCGAGGAACGGAAGCTAAAAAAGCGCATCGGACCATTTCAATTGGCGTTTTTTGATTGCGAATCGCCTCGGTTTGTTTTATTGACTTTGTTTTTTTTTCAACTACGGAACGTGGAGGGTAATTAGCTCACTTTTATTTTACATCGTTTCGCTTTTACGGCTGCTGCGGACTCCGGGTGCGGCAAAATTACAAATATTTGTGCCGCACTAATGGAACTGCAATTTTATGCACCGTGCACATTTTTCAGACGCTCATAGTCGTATTGAATTTCAGCATAATAAGTCGGAAGCTCAGACTTTGTATTAATAAATTCAAGATGACTCCACTTTACGACTTGAATAAATATTACATATATACTACTGTGAAAGTTACTTAACTTACAAATGATGTCCATAATAATGGTAACTGCTATATGTATTGAGTTTGATGTGATTGCTTTTAAAACATTAAATTGTACGAAATTGTTTAATGCTCCTTTTCAAAACCAACAATTGTTGAGTCTTATGCCGTTTATTTATTTATGTACGTAGTAACAATAGATAAAGTTTTGTGATCATGCGAAAATTCAAATTCGAGAATTTGACTGGTTCTAACTCAGAATCGATCACTGATCACGTTTTCATGATCTAGAAAAAATGTGTTTATGTGTCTGTGTGTTTATCTTTGTGTGCGTCTGTGTATTTTGGGAATTTTTTCAACACCGTTAGTCCTATCGAAATGAAACTTTTTATTAAGTACCTCTTTTTTTTAAATTTTTTAATTAAGTTGTCCCCCAAATCACTAACCGAATCGGATTGAATTTTTTTTACATGTAATATAAATTATAAATTTTATACCCGAATATTTTTACCTGAACCGGCATTAGTACTTTTACTCTAGAGAATCGAGGTTTTTGTTTTTCTCAGAAACCTTTTAGTTTATTGAATTGAAACTCTATATGTATAAAATTTAAAACCAGTGTATCACTAAAGTGATTACTTGGTAATTAATTACTTGGTAATATTAGTAAATTAAAAACGTATATGAGAAAGTAAAAAAGCTTGTTTATTAAGTGTATATAAGTCGATAGTGAAAAAACTTTTGCAACTGATCAAGTTTTAAGCATGTGATTGGACAGAGAAAAGCCATATTTGGTTATCTAGCTGTCATCGTTTCGATCTGACACAAGATTCCAATGTAATTTTAAATGAGTTCGTTAATGATTAAACTACTAAAATTCTAACACAAGTTAGGTATAATGAAAGAATTCGTTTTTACACTAAATATTATGGGTTTGGTGCAAGCGCTCGACAATCACCAGACAGACTGAACGACAGATAAACTGGATGGCAGCTTTAATCGCAATTCTCGTCTTCTCGAATGATAGATTGCACATCAGATGACGAGTAACCTTTCGATGTGCACAGATGCAATTATTAAAATGGTATTTATTAAAATTGAGTCGGATCCGGAACTTATCGAATCTTGCCTTATTAAACTCGCCAGAAAAATCCAACTCAGTTTTAATAATTACCATTTTAATAATTGCATCTGTGCACATCGACAGGTTACTCGTCATTTGATGTGCAATCTATCATTCGAGAAGACGAGAATTGCGTTTAAAACCGCCATCCAGTTTATCTGTCGTTCAGTCTGTCTGGTGATTGTCGAGCGCTTGCACTGCACCGAAATATTATATGTATTTTAATTTTTAAAAATCACTAGTATATTCGAAAACACTGGAACTTGAACTTTGTGCGTGAACCCTTGAACACTTGAACTTGAACCGGAGAAAAGCGCGTAGCAGATTATGTACTGACTGAACTGATTATTATAAGCTCATGCTCTTAATGTACTGATTCTCGTATTAAGGGTACGGTTTATATAGCAATGATTTGGTGATATTAATATTTTGTGACACTTAAGTTTGGATCTTGTGAATTTAGTGTGGTTTGGCATGGATCGATTTTGATGATGTCAATATTTTGCTTTCCTATCTTATTGCATTATTGCATTTGTGCAAGTCTCATATTATATTACTTTAATCTAGGTCGTAAAAATTTGATGACGGTGTGGTATACCTAACAGTAAAGGGGAAGGTTTAAAAAAATTTAAAATTTAATAAAAATTCGTATGTTATATGTATATTTTTAAAGTTTATACATAAATTTTTGATTGAAATCATAGAAATAGTCGATATTTAAATTAAGTCAAACTTTAAGCTTCAGGTCTTTGGTATTAAATATTAGTAATTCATCCAATGAACTTTCACTAGACTGTTTTAAGAATAATAATATAAAAAAATAATTAATTTATATTTAAAATACAATTAAAATGATTTATTTTGTTGGCCATTTCAAAAGTAGCAGCAATCGAAAATGTGACCGTACATTTCAGCCCACCTTGCTAACATTACGATAAGAAAAGCTTTTACCATAATACGGTCGGGTAAAAATTTCTCTTGCCGTTCCGAAAGGGTTAAGTGCATCGTTTGCAATCGTAATATATAATATAAAATGCATTTATCTAGACGTGCGTCGTTTATATTCAATAAATCTTAACGACTACAATTCCAAGATCGCTCTTAACGACCGCTAACGGCGACCGATCGAACGAATTCGGCGCCACGTCTCATATTTGAACCACCCCATCCCTTTTCTCTCACAACAGTAATAACGCTTACGACGATAATAATTTAACACGACTCAACCCCCCACCCTCTCATCCCACCTCTCGTATAAGCCAGTAGACGCGCGCCACACTTTGACGTTCAACACTTTCGTGTCGAACGCAGAACGAATATTAACTAATTGCGGGGGCTGACGTGTTTATACCATTTTTCCAGTATTTTTCCAAGATATTTTTGTGTCTTTGTTTACCTATGTATATGTATGTATGTATGTCGTCAGTATTTAAAGAAAACGGATCGATGATAATTTACTGGTGCCTTCTATCTATTAAGTGTGTTATGAAGACGGCGATAAAATGAATGTTGTATTAATGTATTGATTTTGTGTAACTGAGCTTAAGGGTATAATAAATATAATTTTAAATATAGAAAGCTTCCATTGATACTAATTTAATATATATTACATATTATATAATGTTAATGTTTTAATTATTTATTTAAGAGTCAATTCCTAAGATAAATTTCGATGAAATGTAATTTTATTTATTTATTTATTTAAAGTTTGGACCGTTGTAGCATTACAGGAATTCCTAATGCGCCACAATGGTCAAAAATATAACAGAAAAGACAAGAAACAAAATAATAAATTAGACATAACAAAAACAAAACATATATATACACAAACAACTAAAAATAATAATTATTATTATTATATATCGTTTATCGTCTTGAATTCATTCTATGTTTACAAGGTTTTTGTATTTCGTAATATTCTTTCTCGATTATGATTTTCAAGTTATGAATTCCATAAGTTCTCACCAGATAGAGTTTCAAAATTTGTCATCCGGACTGACCGAAACCAATCACGACAAGCAAATATTTTAAATGTGTTCAAGTACTGTTGAGTATAGTTGAAGTAAATTATTATCGTTCAGTATTTCAAGCTAATTAATATATTTATATATGTATTTAACAGTACTTTCAAAGATTGGAGATGATGCTTAAACATAATTATTAATTCAGTGCGATTATGATACTCAAATTTAAGATAAATTGAAATTCGAAAATGTCTCAACTTTGAAGATGTGAAATTTTTCATATCAACAACTCTCTGAGATACCACAATATTTTATAATGCATATTATATTTTAATACTTACTATGATATTTATTTTTTATATTTTAAATTCAGAATATATATTTTTATTTTAGAAGTGGCGAATGTAATTCTAAATATTATTTTACATATATATATACATATGTACTATGTACACAATAGGTTTGATCGGAATGCGAGGTTATAATGATGCGCGCCAATAAGACTAAACAGCGTTCATTATACGACAGGCTTGTCAAAGGGCAAGTGCCCTATACACAGTTAGATAGTCCCCAAACACTCTGCCCATACACGCCCTGCACTATGCACGCTCATTAACTACACACTCATTTCGTTCAAAAATCTTTCTTATACATATATAAATTTTACAATTTTTAACATAACTTAGTCAGCCATATAGCTCGGTGGTTGCGTTAATGCTAACCACTGAGTGATTCCCGGGTTCAAGCCCTGGGGTGACCACGATTGAAAATTAATTTATTAGTATTTATGTAGTACCGCTGGTCAGAGTTGGATATTTATGAAGGAAACTTGTATATATTTATGAAATATATACAAGTTTCCTATCATTTACATTGTTAAAATTGTTCCTCATCAAATTATTGGAAAAACCATGCTACCCACTATGTCAGCATTATTTTAATACGATTTAAAAAAATTGTAATCTATAAAGTTTTATATGTACAAGTTTAATATCGAATGTGTCGCTCAGGGGTTAACCGTAATGGCATCATGGAAAAAAAAACATTAAGTGTGTATATTTTTAAGCAACTCCATAGCCATGTTTTCTTATTATTATAAAAAAAAAGCTTGTTTAAAAATATTCACACTTGATATTGTTTATATGATCATTAAATAATTTAAACTAAAAGTTTTCGGTATAACTTTCATGATTCCAAATCTATGATCAAATCCTTCCTTCCATGATCAAATCCTAGGCTTATTTTTTTTAATCATTGCAACGCTCTTTAAAGATATTATTCAATTTGATTTAAGACCGTAGTTTGGTAGGCTTTGTCTTATTATAATAAATTTAAACAGAGCTATTATAATTATTATATTATGCATTGAATTTCAAGATAATAATTTCTATACAAATACATATAAAATTATTTAAGTATTCAATCAAGACAATATTGCAAGCTTAAATTACTACTATTAAATACGGCGAATTAAAGCCCAATCCATTAAACATTTTTATGAATATAAATAGTCTAAAAATTAAATACGTGTAAACATGACAGGTCGAATGCATCGCGTGACCAAAATACTTCCCTTCATAATTTATTACATAACACTGTAAGGACTGATTTTCCCCTTTGGCAAAAATGAAAAATACATAATTCCACATCACGACAATAGTTTCCGTTTTATTTTATAAGACACCCATAAACATCTAGTTGAAAATTATTACACAAACATCCCTATATATCGTAGACATCCGCCATTTTAAACATTGGGTAAATTGAAGCAGAACATCGTCATGGATACCGCTAATATTTTTTTCACTTAAACGAATTCACAACCAGTTGGATACGTTCGGGCTATCGAGCCTTATTTGGCCTGGGGGTTAAAGTGGACGACCTTAATCCGAGAGCTACCCTGTCGTACTTCTAAAGGGTGGGTCATAGGGGGTGGTAATCAGCCCCCCGGTAAGTGGATTACGGATCACCGTCACTATGTTACCCTGCCCATCCCCCAGCCGGCAAATATTATATTAGATTATGCGTATATGCGTTTTCGTTATAGCTCGAACGATATGTGTAATGTTTCTATTAGCAGATTAAGCTACGGGGAGGGCTTTCGCTCTTTTAAACGAGCTTTTCGTAGAAAGCGCTCTCCAGTATAAACATTAATTAAGTATGTTCGACGAGACGCCGTATTAAATCGTTACGTGATAAATATGTGTATACTTTTATATGAAAGTAATTAGAGCATTATGTATTGTATTATATTATATGTTAAGTCAAATAAGATTATTTTAAGACTAGTGTTGAAAGCTGATAGACACCTAGCAGACAATTTTCCAAGTTCGATTCAAGGCTTATGGAATTCAATATATCTATTTTTCATATTGCTTTTTTCTTAATGTAGAATAAAAATTCATATGTGGTTTGTTTGTTTATGATAATTTTATTGGAATATCAAATTTGTATAACTTTTACTCTTTACATTTATTTAAAAAAAAAAAAACGTATGTAAATACAAAAGCGACGTGTATAATTACTATAACTATGTACATGCGTAGTAACAATACATGAAGTTTTTTTATCATGCAAAAATTTGACCTCAAGATTTTGACTAATTTGAACTCAGTCACTGATACATTTTCGTGGTTTTTTTTCACACTTGCCGAACTGTGATGGATAGCGTGTGATCATGAATTATTTTATTTTATTTCTTTAAATATACTAAATGCAGGGTTTTCATATTTTATGTATTACTCATCAGAACCTCTATGATTCGAATTATGCCACTGCGGATTAAAAAATTGGTCAATATCAACAGAAATATTTACTTAAGCGGGAAATTCTTTATACACATGCTGCAAAGATGCGAGAGAGAGGGAAATTCAGTACGATTAACGGTCATTGTGAGAATGATATCCGCCTTTAAATGACGGCTCTACTTCAGCTGTCATTTTTTATTTGTTACACTTACTTATTTTATTAGGATGTGGCTATTTGTACATACAGTATCGAAGAATTATTGACTATTTGTACATACAGTATCGACGAATTATTGACTATTTGTACATACAGTATCGACAAACTATTGGCTATCTGTAGATACAATACATAGTACATAAAAGGATTATAAGAATTAGGATTTAAGATTAATAAATTATAAGATTAGAACTTTAAAGTCGATTAAGAAATTTTTTCTTCGGCCGTTGCACATAACATAAAAGCGCAACATTTGAGAGCGAAAGTGACGTTTGGTGATAAAAGTGATAAAAGTCAACAAAACTGTTCAAAAACCGTATTCAAGACTAAGATTCGATTCAATCTCACTCAGCATCAAATAAGTGATACTGGATCGAATGTTTGTTTATATCTGTTTAATTTTTTACTATTAATTAATTATTTTAATAAATAAATCTATGTATGTAAAGCACACTTGTCGCGTTGGAGCTATCTGCAAGAAGAATGAGCATGATTGATTGAATAAAAAAAAAATAGATTTTAAATTATAATATACATACCTAGTGGTGCTACCCGGCTTAGCTTAGTTAATGGAAGTGAAATGAAAACCACGATAAAAATCTTCGTTTGATTTTTAATTATATTTATTTGAATCGAAAAAAAAATTATATTATTTAACTGAATCACAAACGTTTTTGACCAATCCAGCCAATCAGAAATGACTATATAGAGAGCCAATCAGAAACGAACTACAGACTCCGTTTCGGTTTTACATATACGTAAGATTAAGTAAATATTGAAGTACATACTGAAAGGTATTCTGGGAAGGATTCAAATAAAGTGTTTTAATTTGAAAGATTGTTATTTTAATATAATTTATTCAAATACTTTGCGACGTTTCAAGGACTTTTGGGTAGAAGAGGCTAAAAGTATCTGTTTAAAGTTGCTTTCGGCTTCTTGTTGGTATTCGAAACAAAATAGAGGTTTCGCTGAAATCGCATTTGAAATGTTATTACGCTTGAAATATTCAACAAAATGATAATCAGTAAATTCGTACAAAACTTAAAGTTCTTAGTTAAATATTAATTATATTAGTTCTATCTTTATCAGTTAATTTTAATATTTTCAACAGATCATCTATTCACAGAAAAAAACTTGTTTTACACTGAGCTGAGGATTTATTTTCATTATGAGCCAAGGCATATTTTTTTTGTATGAGAAATAATGCAATATAATATTTATTATTCAATGAGTTTTTCTTTATATTTTATTTATTTATGTAGTATGAAAAAAAAACAATGAATGTATGTAGAGAATAATGTTCGTATACACAATGAAAAAAATGATTGAAAGCTCACATAAAAGCGAAACGCTTTAAATAGACATTATAAGCGTCTTCTATACACTTTTCGCGAAAAAGCTTCATTATGATGAGGAACGTGCTCGTATTTACCGTCGAAAAATATATATATTACTCCCTTGACGTACATACATACATGTTGTGTATATAATATATTACAATATACTGTAGAATTATTATTAGATGGCTCTCGAAGTCTGGCGAATCAGTTAGTGGCGCGTTTGTATTGCAAATCCCGTCTCCGACATAAGCCGAAACAATGTGGTACGTGTACACAGATCTAAGAACAATGTACGTTTCGGTGTACAAATCCCCGGCCGAGTTATTTACGTGTGACCCGTTGGAAAAGCCTTCACCTGTAAAGCTCCAGGATTCACCGACCTCATCCTTATTTCCGTTTTTGGTCAACGGTTTGCGAATTGATAAGTTTCTTGGCCGATATACTCGTACAGTAGGGAAAATGCAGCAAAATTGTTTCGGCGAGTTGTACGTATGTTTCGAATATCGAATTAGTTATGTTAAGTATAATATTTTTGATAATAAGGTCTGCATTAAGGATTCAAATACCGATACTACTAAAATCAGTACTATCAAAATCAGTACTAATGGTTTCTCGGTACTACCGAAATATAATAATGCCAATTTTGTATTAATTGGTTTGTTTTGAATTCAGTGGAAAACGTTATATCAGCTAGTTTGTATGGATTAGTCAAAGAATGAGTTGAAACTCAATATTCTGTTTGACCTGCTATTTGAAGGAGCCGCTAAGATAATCAAAAAGATAAACTATGCTAAAAATATATTACTTTAACCTGAGACTATTTTCGAATATATAAAAATGTATATATCAGTGGCGTGCTATTGCTTTTAAAGCAGTTTGGACAAAAATAAAAATAAAATCATGAAGCTGCTTTGTAAGCTAATAATAATTAACATATCGAAATATATGTTTATTAGAAACTTGGTCTTAGGATGAAATTTATTTTTATTAATTTTTAGTAATATAATATATGTAAAGATGTTCATCATTCAAACAGTTAGTTCATATACATATATAAGTGTGAGGATGTATAGTTTGGAAACCAAGCTTTGACCCACTTCTACTTATTAAACGTTACTTTTATATACCTACTTATCCAAGGGAAATATAAAAATTCATAGAAACTCTTTTTTGACTGTAATTAGTTCGAAGTAGACCGCAAAATGTTAGGGAGGGTGGCGAGCCCTAAATTAAATTCTCAGCACTTTCAAGGCTCACCCTTTTTAGGTACTTACTTTGAGCATTTATTATGCTCACTCTTCTCATACTTTTCAAGTTCGCTGGCGTAGAAAAAATACGACTTATACTATTACAATCAAGCGTATATGCTCCTAACACTCAGAAGAGAATTAACGATTTAAAACGTTGAATTTTAAGCGTCTACGTCTAATGTTAAAACTTATTAATTATTAAATCTGATTCAAATCAAACGTAGTGTTAAATTTAATTTGAATTTTCGTAGAAAAACCCTCGTATATTCCAAATAAGGCCATAGAAACGCAGCATGAAATCTGCATGGATGTGTGTATGGATGTGTATATATATATATACATATATGAATGTCGAGCTATCATGAAACCATATTTCGTATTCACTTTTCAACAAATTTAATCTGAAACTAAAATATGAATCATTTCTGAGGAGTCTAGACTCTCTCAAAAATAATATTATATGCATACATATTTTTTTATGAGAAAGACTTTTTGCAAAAGAAAGCTTAGCTTATTTTTAAAGTACATAGATATTTTCACTAGCCACCACCATGTCTGCTTTTCATAAACGATTCTGAGAGAATATAGCCCCATCCAAAATTGCGCTTTTTAAATCAACCAACGTCTATGTACATGTATGTTTATATAAAATTTAATAATGTACCCTTTTAAGATGACAAATCTTTCATATTAAATGTACTTATAAACTTGTTCGCCTCCATTTTTCTGTACAAATATAATATTGTACTTGATAAATTAATTAGTATATAGTTAATATAATTAAAGAGCTACCAACTTAGTTTATTTAATAAAGGACTGAAAATGGTATTGCGTAATATATTTTAGGACAATAATAAACTAAACTATTTTTCTTAGAATCAACGAAGAAATAGAAATCGCCATAGAAAAAATAAATGATTGTGTTTATTTGGTCAGTAGCTTCGTTTGATTTATCAGTGAATAGAAGATCAAATTTTTATTTTCGGTCACTAGCTGCATGACTAAAGTCTGTTTGTCAAAAGAGTACACTTTTATCAAAACATTTTCGTACCGGTTACTGACCATTTATTTAAATAAAGTAGGAATTTAATCTATTACCGTAATATAAATTTTTCCACTTGGGAAAAGCCAATCGATCAATATTTATGCAATATTTTAGACATTTTTAAACATTATTAAATTATTAAATAATCTTTTGGTGAATTTAAAACATATATGTGTAAGTATAAAAGCTTGTTATATTAAGTTTGTATGAGATAAAAGTAAATGAGAGTGAAAAAAGTAGTCTTTACTTCTGAAATTATTAATATATGGTAAAATTAGCAGTAAAAAGCCGCTTTTGGATAGGTAGTTATTATCGCTTAGATCTGATACAGGATTCCGATGTAATTTTTGAGTTCGTTAATGATTAAACTTCTCTAGCTTCATGTCGGAGACATTAGCTTACTTCAATATTAGCTAACCTCCGTATGTGGGTAAAATACCAAAGCGATCTAAAGAGTGAAAGTGCTTCAAATCATATCAAAATTTTTTGACGGGCCGCAATATCACTAAACTAACGGAGTGAAGTTTATAATAAAAAGGAACTAAGGACACTAAATGTGCATATAAAACCTTGAAGATATATAAATAAACCTTAAAGATTTTCCAATGAGAAAGATTTCAGACTTCATTGTCATCAAACAAATAAAAATTTATTCGTATATTATCTGAGGTTGTGTAAAATAGTAACTGATTTAAATGCTCAACTATGTAACCTGTGAAGTAAAGTAGCAGCGGCTAGAAGGCGCATCTGACAGCCAGCTGTCACCACGTCGTCTGACAGAAGATTCCACTTTAATTTTTAATGATTTTATTAATGATAAATTCCTCTGGCTTCATGCCAGAGATTTTTGCTTACTTTAAATAGAGCTGATCCCCATATGTCAGTGATATATCAAAGCAATCGGAAGAATGGAAGTTGTTCAAAATCAGCTCACAAATCAGAGATCTGGAGTAACCACTTTTTTTGTGTTGCTCCGCTTTGACACCTAAGTACTTGCTCTAACTCCGCTCCAGCTCCGCTCCGTGCTCAGAATAGTTTCAATAAGAATCATATTGTTTATCATCTATATTTATTTAATTTTATTCATATACATATGTATTATAAAAAAAATATAAAAGTTTATTTATAGACAATTTATTTATTATTAAAATATTTAATATTTAATATTAATATTGTAGCATATGCTAAAAGGAGCCGCCGTTTTAATTGGTTTTCAAGGATTATCCCCAGGCTTAAGTGCAGTTGGCTAAGAATGGAGACCCCCGAATTGACTTAGTGGTCGGTAACGGCATTCAGTCACTTCCCGATAGAGTTCTCAGAACTGACAGCACGAAAGCATGGGACAGCATGCGGGGACCGAGGGACTGCGTATCTGGTACGTGACTATAGCAATAGGTAAACAAATGCGTCGAGGAAGATACTTAGGCCATATGAAGACATTCTGGACGGAGCACTGGCAGTGCGTGGATCTCCTTAATCCCCCAATAAAAGCTGTGAAGCGACTTTAGCCTTTTATTTGGATCCCCCACCAACCCCTACGCATCAATATCATGAAGATACATAAATACATATGTAGATATATATTAAATACAAATAATATAACCATACTACATAAAGCGCCACATGTCAAATAATTGCAGGATACTAAACCATCAAATATTGAATTTATCGTAAAACAAATAAAAAAAAGCATTCATTTAATTTTTAAATTCTGAAAGAAATTCTAATATATAGAAACAAAATATTGGAGCAGTGGGGAATAACAAATTTTTGTGCTACGACTCCGCTCCAGATCCCTGGATTTTCGGTGCAAACACACGGTCAGTGAAATCAAATTCGTATATG
Source organism: Arctopsyche grandis (assembly GCF_051622035.1). Taxonomy (NCBI): domain Eukaryota; kingdom Metazoa; phylum Arthropoda; class Insecta; order Trichoptera; family Hydropsychidae; genus Arctopsyche; species Arctopsyche grandis. The sequence goes on along the minus strand of NC_135365.1, from coordinate 10,681,012 downwards.
AAACATAAATTCTAACTCTGAATAACTCATTGAAAATTTCTCATTTTCTAATCAAGTGCGTAAATTTTTTTGAAATGTAGCACAATTTTAACTGTGAAAGTTTCCTATTTTCCTTTTCCTCCAACCTGCACCTATCGGAGGGTGTGCGTATGAGGGTTTTGTGAGTTGGAGCAATATTAATTAGGTTAGCGGGTTACGCAGAGGTTTAAAGCTTATGCAGAGGGTAGGAGAGAGTACATACTTTGTAGGGAAGACCAGGAGAATCAGAGCTTGATGATGTTACCAACGTTGCAGCTTAACGACTCAACCCATTATCCCGCGAGGCCGTGGAACAAAACGCTCTACCAAACCCACCCGACCACCCACCCACCCACCCACTCGCTCACCGCACACACTCGCAAAATGAGTAACTCTCGCAAACCGACGCAACTTCGGTAAAAGTTTACAACTCGGCGATATTAAAACACATATCTCTTGCCGGAGCGACAGACTGTATGTACCCACCCGGTTGAATGTGTATGATATTATATACACAGTGGCTGCAAGGAATGTGGTAGATATCTGATTTGCGAAAGCGAGTTTTTGATAGATTCTGGTTTAATTTCAACGTCAAACTACGTCTATTCGTGCTCACACAAAGAAAAACGTCACTCATGACACACAGAGTGATACGCAGTACGTTTTTTTTTAGATAGTTTTGCGCATCTAAAAAAACCGCTAGAACGTCAAATCTATACTGTCGTGATCCTTGGCAAAGATCACCGCGTAGAGTGTTTTCGGTGATATTTTATCCTTGTATTGACATATGACAGTGATCGATAACGGTGATTCTCATATTTTAATAAATGTAGGAGAAACTTGTCGAAATAAGATCGTATGAATAAACGATGATATATAAATACGCCCATCACAGCTGGAAATCATAAATACATTTATTCTGTACAATTCAGTGTGTTCTCACGATTAGACATTCCAATGATGTTTAAAAATCAAATGTGATGTCATGGAAAAATTTATAGAAAAATTCTAAGCCAGGGCTAGAGTTACCAAATATTTAAATTATTCGAATACATAATAGTGAGCTAAAAATATATAGATAAGGTTTAATAAAGGTCAAAATACTATTTATATAAAATGGTCAGAATTATAATTTAGTTCTAGCTAATCCCTTGGTTTAATCCCTTAATCCCTTCATCCCTTCACTCATGATCGACGATTGGAAATTTGAAGATCTTCGATTATAGATTTACAATTTGATCTACTGTTTGGTAGGTCTCAAAAAATCTCACAATTTCTTGTTGAGGATCGATTGTGTTCATTTTATTCTTGTATTTGTATCGTCTTCTTGTTTTCTCAAGCACAAGCAATAACACGTCAATTTATTTTCTTTTTTTATAAGTTACATGTACCAAGAATTGGATAGTTTGCCTTTAATATAAAAGAAAAGCTCCATCATGATCAGTTAGGTTTCTCGGGTGATAAAATCTCAACTCAAAGTAGTATCTCTCTATATTCCTACAACATCTTATTAAACCGTTTGTCTAATCGACTTGTTGCTATTCATCACAATTACCTATTCCAAGTATGATTGTAATCAGTAAAGATTCTCGAGTTATGACTAGAGATCGAAATCTTATCTCAAAGTAGTATCTCTATCTGTTTGAAGACGGATCAAACATGAGTATGAATATGATACTTTTATCTTTAATATTATAATATTTAACCTTTTGTCTAATCGACGTGTTGCTATTCAGTACAGATAACTATCCCAAGTATTTTCTATTGAAACATGTTTATTGAGATAGTGTTTTGACGACACTATTTTTTGTTTTCGTTTAAAAGGGTTAATTGGAAGTGTGCTGAACTTTAAAATTGCGAGCAAAAAGCTCGTACTAGTGTTTACTCGTATTTACACGAATCTGAATTCAATTAATAGGGATAATATATTAAATTATCTTAATATGAGAATTAAATAAAATTCTACTTAGAAAAATCATATTTCATTATTGTGGATTAATAACAAAAATTCGTTTATTTTATCGAGGTTAGCCAGTTATCAATTTTTCAGATTTTAGATTTTGAGACATCGACCGAACAACACCAAGATATATAAAAATCGCGTGATTTATAAAACACATATATCTCCAAATCTCAAGCAAATCAACATTTTTTATTACCAGATTCGTGTTCACTGGGCATAGATATATAAGAAAAGTCTCGTCTCTGAACCAAAAAAAAAGTCGTCATTTGTCGAACAGTGTAATCAGAAAAATTGGAAAACTCTGTTAGGAAACGATCGACCTGAAAATACAAATCAAGGTATGGCCAGCAGTAATCAGTGGTAGTCGTACTCGTGACCACTTTGTTCGAAATCATTATAAGCTTACTAGTCCATGCTGTAATCTACGTATTTCTTACAGCATGGACTATGGAAAGATATGTATTTCAATACATCTTTCTAGACGATATTCCAACAGAATCTCCACAACGATAAATCCAATATAATTTCCAAATTTTACTAAAAAGGAGATTTATTTTGTTTATTACTACATTTTGTTTGTTTACGGTTTATTTTGTCATAAATTATAACAGTTTGAATGAATGTTTGACATTTTTAACCCCGGACTTAACGACCAGTACGCAAACGCTATTAAACGGAAAATATTATTTATCTTATTAATGGTTTTCAAGTATCGTAAAAATTACCCGTAAGATATAAATGATAATGATATAAAATTGGCCGTCTCCTGTCTGAAAGAAGCTGAACTTTTTCCTTCTAATGTTGTAATGAATTTTATTTAAAATTTTATGTTAAAAATATAAAATTGTGTTTCCATTGTTATTTTCATATAAAAGCATGTTTAATTTAGAAGCTATAAATAGCAGACATCGTTTTTCTGCTCACAGTGTATGTATGTATGGATGTATATTGTATAAAGCCAGTTATATCAAGATCGCGAGGGTGGCGTCAGACTAGCTAGTCTCGCCTCGGAAAATCTGATCAAACATTTTCGCTCGTCGCTTTTCCCGGCGTCCTTTTTCCCGCGTTTCCGTCTCTTGATTTAAGCTATCGACTTTTTAGTGCAAGCCGGAACGTTTACCTAAGGAATTTCGACGATACGATTCGAGAGAGAGAACGCTTATCTATATGTGAGGGAACTATCCTCCGAGTAGTCTACAAAGAGAGAGAGAGAGTCGAGATTTTAATGTAAACGCGACACGATTCGTTCGAGCTACCGGATGAGAGCTTTTGTTCATGAAAATGTACCGTAGTGCTTGTGATAGTCTACGAGAGATTTTAATCGATCAAATGCTTTTGGGCCATTCTTTAACTTCATATTGATTCAATATTGAAAACGAAAAGCTTGTAGTGATTTGATATTCAACTATTCAATATTCACTTAATACTAGCTGAGCGATGGATGATATGAAATTTAAATTTGGCTTCAATTGTTTTCTATTATAAAAAACTGTACATTTTTAAACAATATACTCTAACATTTTACCAATATTTCTCTTTTCTCAGTCCTCAACTTAGTCTCAGTTCCTTACCCGTCTCCTTCAACACAGTCTGTATATAGAATATCAGCCCATCAACACTTCAGATTTTCAGCCTATTCTCATTAAGTTTTGGTGATTGATCTCAAGCCTTTTTAGTAAGCCGATTGATGTTTTTCCTTTAGATAAAATATTTGTATAAAAATCTCTTTTTAAATATACATATGTATAGAATTTAAATATATCTATCTATAGAAGATTTAAATGAAATCCCTAGCCGGTTTAATCGAAACTTGTTTTCTCAACAAAATTTATATCAATTATGTATTTTCATAACATTTTAAGCCAAGTTCAATCAGTAATAAAATATTTACGAGTAACGTGCGGTAAAATAATGAGATAGCCCCACACATTGAAGCAGAAAAATACAACACAACAGATGTATTTTTCTGCTTCAATAGACCCATTATTTAATATTTTTTTATCAACTCGGAATAAAATAATACTATATCGCGCGCCCTTAACAGTAGATCAGTAGCTATTAAAATGGATATAAGATGTATTTAAGTAATTATAAAAAGCATTAAAAAAAAAAAAAAAAAATTGTATATAAAAAAATTATACTAAAATCAAAATATGAGACAACTTTTGTTGAAATTCTTCCTTTACGTAATTATAAACATTTAATGCTATTACTTATTATTTTTTTTGCCAATATAAGGTTTAATCGATTTTTTTATCGATATATGTACAATATTTTTAATTCATCTAATTGGGGTTTGGTGCATCCGCTCTAAAATCGACAGATTAACAGAACGGCAGCTTTAAACGTAATTCTCGTTTTCTTGAATGATAGATTGCACATCAGATGACGAGTTACCTTTCGATGTGCATAGATGCAATTATTAAAATTGAGTTGGATCTTTCTGGCGAGTTTAATAAGGCAAGATTCGGAACTTATCGAATCTTGCCTTATTAAACTCGCCTGAAAGATCCAACTCAATTTTAATAATTGCATCTGTGCACATCGAAAGGTTACCCGTCATCTGATGTGCAATCTATCATTCGAGAAGATTAGAATTGCATTTAAAGCAGCCGTACGTTAATCTGTCGTCCAATTTGTCTGGCGATTTTAGAGCGGATGCACCGCATCCATCTAATTGACATGTAAAATTCAAAAGACTTCAAAGCTGTTATGCTGCTTTTCACATATTATAATATATGTATACCTACATATATGTATATGTGTAAGTATCCGAAAAAAATAAAGCTCTACCGACAAAGTTCAATACATGTATAATGTTTGGTGAAATCAGAATTACATTGTCGTATTAGTTGAAGAATTCAATGGAAAATTTCATGTCAAACATTCAAAAATAAATGTTTTATTATGTCAAATTTTTTTTTTATATATTATGTAAAATATGTCTTCAAATTATACAATACAACAACAAAACATATAAAGCCGTCCATATAAATTAAATAAGATTTGAGTTACGCCTGAATGTAGTCAGTTTTCCCCGCTTGGAAAATATATACACACATACGTTATGCGTAACACGGAAATTTTCTCATTACATTTTCCGCCACCGGTAAATTTGACTTATTCGCAAGACGAAGCACGAGGGATGGGAAAACTGGTCGACAGTTTCCTTAAGGCACCTTAAAATCCCTTTTATTTTTTATGAGAGTCCTGTGGGAGATACATACATACATATACATATATCGTACGCGATGCCCTCCACTCGATCACACCCATACTCAGACTATATTTTTCAGACGTCTCGTTTGCCACGTTGTACGATTGTCGTCTCTTGTCTGCACCCAGAAAGCGCTGACCAAGTCGGATATATTATGGGTATGTCCTCCAGAATCACATAACTACATCGAGTTTTATATCACGACCATAAAACAGAAGACGGGGAAGAAAAAAGAAGTGGCGCGAAGCCACCCGTCACCTCTGATCCATACAAATTACGTATTGATTCCGCAAGCCCTTCAATAAAAGGCAAATTCGACAAGAACTGTCCTTAGGAAAATATTCGAGAGGAAAAGTTATAAAGCTCAGTTTTCCCCACATCGAAAGCGTGTCAAATACGTAGGGGCGTGCAAACTGCGGCTTGCTGGCGCATCTGCTTCAATAATGACATTTTGTGAGCCACTTTCAAAATGTATAAAAGAAATGTTCTAGTTTCGTAAAAATTTATGTCAATATTTTATTCATAACAAGCATCGTCCTTTCAGAACTTTAGTGACCATTCTTATGACCAGTATCTTGCCAGTCACCTTTCTGAATAATGATGTCGTATTCTAACCATACCATTGGTGCAACAGTTGTATCTGAATTGCTCATATTTTTTTAGCTTTGTATTTTTATTCATATGTATATGTCGGTTGAGTATTTTTGTCATGGTTACAGTAACCTGAATTGAATATATTTACTCAAGAATATATTTTATATATTAGTTGCGTCAAGTTAAGTCAAGGAAATGCATTGAGAATATAAAAAGCCATACAATAATATGGGAAAACAAAAATGGTACAGTAGAAGGAACAAATCAAATAATAGATATAAAACTTGTGCTCGTTGTAATATTCAAATATATTAAAGTTTAAATTTGCTGTGCTTGCCGACATAAGTTGTCCACGGAAGAGAAATCATGATATTATCAATATGGAAGATAAAAATCAACGTGAGATTGGTAAGATGGAGAGATTTAAGCTTAAAAAACTTGTAATGATTGATTTAAGTACGCAGTGCTTTCAGTTATGCGAAAAATATTTAAAATTATGTATTATGTCCCGTAAATCACAGTTATAAACTATTGCAAATTTCATCGATGTTCAAATATATATGAAAATAGTGACAATGAATCAGCAGTTTATTGTATTTTCATTTTTGCAAAAACTTACCACTTCGACCTTGGTAAGTTTTTGGAAAGGTGTATTACACAAATGATTTATTAGTATGATGCATAAGTTAGAATGATGCATTAGCTTGAGAATTGTTTGAATGAGTTGTTAGAATCGTGAATCGTTAGAATGAGTTTCAAAATTTTAAAAATATCGAAAAAGGGTAATAATAGCAACGTTGTAATGTGTTTATCATAGAATTTTCCTTTTAAATACTAGGCGTTTTGGTCTTGATAGCCCAAAAGTTGTGACAGGCAATAGTTTCATACGACACCTAGTGAGTCTATTTTAAGATATCCTTTGACTGTTAGCAAATTAAATTGAAACCAATAATTCGTTTATGAACAAACTAGTATGTACATGCATATAGTATGTTAATGAATGCACCGGAGTGAATATTTGGATTGTTACATATACATACATTTGGAAAAGCGGTTGACGGACTATAAGCCAAATGGACATTTGGCTGATGGACAATTAAATTGACGTAATCGATATGTGGTTCTGGAGGTGGATGTACAGAATCTCATGGACTTCCATGCGCACGAGTGTGAGGAAATTTTCATAGATTAAGGATAGACTATCCACAATCTGGGATTTTGCGAGAAAATGGGTAAGGCTACCAATTTGTTGGAATTGTATCAATAAAAATTTGATAAATTGGCAAATTCTGATAATAAACAATCGACCTGGAGTCACAAACTAAGGTCTGGCCAGCAGCAACCAGTGGGACTCAAACCCATGACCACTCTTACTTGGAAGCATTATATGCTAACCACTAGTCCACAGATTATACATATGTATATGTAATAAAAATACAGCAGGATATGAATAACAGCAACAGAAATCTTAATACACAATCTAATCTAATCTAATCATCATATATATAATATATAATTTCGCTATTCCGTCTGTGTGTCTGTATGTCTGAGATAACGCTCGCCGTACTATAATAGTCGTTTCGATTCGACATATATACATATGTACATGTGTACGTAAGCTAGACCACGTCCAACAAAACGACGTACTAATTTAATACGAATAATAACAAAAGAAAAAAGTTCTATATATACTGTTCGATGTAAATGTTTCCGCTAGGAAAATATACCGAAATAATTTAGAAATTATATACCGCCATCTATTGAAAATGTATTTAGTTAATTAATTTATCTATCGGTGTTTTATATTGTTTATATCTAGGTAGATAGTTTTTATCATTTTTTTTCATATTAAACAATTAAATATAAATATTAAATTAAATATATTTAACCGCTTAGCTGCCCAAAGCGCCTTAAGGCGCAAACAGCCGTATCTATTATACGCTCAGCGCGTCGGCTGGGCGTCTAAGCGGTTAAAAGGTATTTGAAAAAAAATGGACCACGTGGGGGATCGAACTCATGATCGACGACACAATTATTTTATTTATGTTTTATTTAATAACTTAACATGCCAACACACATGCGATTGTATTTCATCGAGTACAATACTAGTCGTATAATATTACTGCGTAGGGGTGGGTGGAGGATCCAAATAAAAGGTCAAAGTCACTTCACAGCATTTATTGGGTGATCCACGCACTGCCAGTGCTCAGTCCAGAATGCCTTGGTATGGCCTATGTACCTGCTTATAAAGGGCAGGTTGCTCAGTGCATCTTCCTCGACACGTTTGTTTATCCATTGTTACAGGCATGTACCATATATGCAGTCCCACGGTCTCGGCACGCAGTCCCACGCTTTCGCGCTGTCAGTTCTGAGAACTCTAGCGTGAGTGCCGTTACCGACCACTAAGTTAATTCGGGGGTCTCCATTGTTAGCCGACTGCACTTAAGCCTGGAGATAATCCTCGAAAACCAATTAAAACGTCGGCTCCTTTTCGCGTATGCTACAATATGATACTTACATTAACATGCTCGTAGTAAAATTACCTCTGTATTATACTACGTTGAATAATTGTTGTCAAAATTCATCAAACATCCACTTTCTACGTATAATAAAATGGCTACAACGGCTGGCTCACCCCTATCACAAGACATTTGGCTTCCGGCGCAGTTTCAGAACCATTTTGAAGTTTATTGAATTCGCGAGGGCACATAATTCACAATTGAATGGCATACGCGAAGAGGTGTATCGCTAAGAGGCACACACACGGGCTAATGAATGTGAACAGCCATCACGTTTTGCATTTGGGGCGTTATGAAAGGTCCCCTTTCATCGAGCTAATAGGATCGTAGGAAGTTCCATGTGCTAAATTTGCCAATATTTGCGGTCGAGTTTCGCGAAATTACGCGGTCGTTGTGCGAGATCGTTGCCCGATTCATTCGCCCATGTAGTGTTGCATATTTCCCCGGCCTGTCAACTTAATGAGCTTTCGGATCAAAAGCTCCGATCGGAAATGGCGGCTGCCACGTTAATTTTCAGCACTAACTGCATCGTAAACATTTAATCGGATTACACGATGTGTTGCCAGTACACGCTAATGTGTGCCGTTAAAACTTTGTGATGTTGACTTATTGAAACAGGTAGGTATGTATGTTTGTATTGGAGCTTTTCGAAATCAAAGCTAGTATAAGATATTCTGATACATTTTTAGCTTTAGTGAAAACAAATGGAATACAGCATTAAAAATCGGCTTATATAATATAATTTATTTATATGTATATGCATGTCTTTCATTTTATTAATATTAAGAGCATTAATATTATCAAATTTTGATTTAATAACTTCATAGTTAAATATAAATATATTTTAATATTATATTAATATACAGATATATGTTGATGCTTCCAAAAATTCATACATATGTACTGGTATGTTCCAAGACGCAGTTTATATATTTTTTAAATTACTTGGTTAAGAGGGCTGTACACCCGAAACCTTAATTTTTTTTGCGGTTCCTTTCTTCGATATATATATATTGAGTGAATGTATATATTGAGTGAATGCGACAATATATATCTTTGACAATATATCAATGCGCTTTGACCAGATAAAACGTATTTTAAATTGACAAAATCGAGGTTTCGTATTCTCCTATTTTCTCCCCCGAAACTGGACCAATTTTTAAAAAAATTTCATCATCGGTATGAGAAAGATATTTTCTGTGCAACTATGTGCGTATTTTTTTTTAAATCGACCGTTAAATAAGCACGCTGGACTCTTTTCGTGGGTGTAAAAAAGTGGCGATTTTATTGATGTTTGGCGGCTCCTATAAAAAATAACTAATCAAAAAAATAAAACGATAGATTTTATTTTCTTATATTTTTATTTTTATTTTACATATATACCAGGAAGGCCTTACAGGAAAATCCCAATGCGCCTTCCTGGCCAATTACAAATACAAATGCAGCATTTTTTTATTATAAGTCGTTGAATTGCGAGACACTGAAAAAACTCGCAAATTAACGAGACATCTATGAATTGTACATAAATTTTTATTGTACATCCATCAAATTTCAAAATAGTGGTGACATAGTAGGTAGGAAGGATTTTTAGCCAATTTTTTTTTTCCGGGAACCGTTTCAACAATGAAATCAGAGAAAATTGGCAAACTCTGATAGGAAACGATCAACCTGAAGTCACAAATCCAGGTCTGACCAACAGCATACTCTGAAAAATTCATTTTCATTCAGGGATAGAACCCGGCACCTTCTTGACGGTAAGCAGAAGCTTAACGTCCGAGCTATGCTGTTGGAATTATGAAACCTAATGGTAGATATCCATAGCATATTAAAAAATAATTTCTCTAGTGCCATAATTGAGGAAGGGAGAAGTCTAATACTTTTGTATGGACAAGGCGCTGGTGTCCTGCCCTCTTAACAAACCAACATTTTTCTATTATCATAAAAATGTTACATTTATGTTATTGGTAGATATATTCGAAAACTACAGATTTAATTATGGAACGATGTTGAATTTAAAATGAGATACGTAGAACTTTGTTTCACTAATTAACTTTGGTTCACTTTGTTCTGCTGCTGTGCTGACTGTCACTTGTGGGATCTATATTAATGACTAGAGCCCGGAATCTGAAGGGGCTGTTTATTGTTCAAAGATTGTAAATGCATTGTTAAAGGTTTGCCGAACCTTTTTTACAAAGGATTTACAACAATGGAACAATTGGCGGCACGTTTCCGGCCCCTTCAGATTCCGACCTCTATTAATGACTATCACTCTAGAAGTCTCGATGGTGATGACTACCACTATTGGAGTCTCGTTGGTGATGACTACCATTCTCGGAGTCTCGATGGTGATGTCTAACACTCTTCGAGTCTCGATGGTGATGACAAAATGTGATCGAATCGTGATCTATATAAATGATTTTTATCTTTTGGGTTGAGCAAAGTCTGACTTCCGGGGTTGGGGAAAGTCCAGCACTCCTGTCTTATCTGAATATCCCTTTACAGGAATTTTAATGGACTTGTTACTTACGTATATGAATGTCAGAAAGTGAATTTGAATATTGTTGGTAATACATTGTTAAACGAGGTACATACATAACAGTACATACACATATATAGGATCAGTATGTAAAGAATTCCAAATGATGCACGTAGATTAGATAAATCGACTTTTTTTTACGTTAATCCGTCAGACCTATTAAATTGCCCTATTCACAATTACGTATTTCCCAAACACTCTATTCACTCTCGCTTATCACTTTTCACATACAAAAATCTTTCAAGTTTTCTATAATGGTTATAAATAATGTAGAACAAATTTATACGAATGATTTATTTACGTCATTTTTTGTATCCATAAAATTTTATGATTACATGAAATATTGTTATTGTTATTTTTCTATATTGCTAGCTTTAAACTTATTTACTGTAAACGATTGTCAAAATTATATCATTGTATCAAACAGCAACGGATTACATTGAGAATGGCTTATTAAATCTCACATTTTATGTTAAAAATTAATAAAACAAATTCAAAAAATTCAGAATACAATAGATATGTACATACGTATGTATTATGTGTTTTTTGAATTCATTTATAATATCCAAAAAATGAAATACAAATAAAAATCTCAGTAGCTGGAATAATTTTTAACGAGTTTTTACAACATTGGCTATACAACTATACACATACATAATACGTGTGTAGTTAAAAATGAACGGTCAGTAAATCGCTTATTGTTTTAGGTATCTTTTGACATGCAGACAATAATCAAGGAGTCAGTGACCAAAAATATAACTTATGATCATTTATTTAGGGTTTTTATAATACTTTTTTTCTAATATCTTTATTGTATATCTTTATTATTTCGTTTTCTTTTATTTATCATTTTAGTGTGCTATTTTTTTATCCTCTCTCTTCTTTATTTTATTACTGTTATATTGAATGATTTTTTTTTTTTTCTTATTTAATTTATGTATGTATAAGCCCTTGGGTCTATCGGATTTGCCGCTTCCCCTAAGGGCCGGGCCGCACCGTGCGACTTGCGAGCGACATGGTTGAGGGCGACCAGACCAATGCATGCAGGTATATGGGACATGCCACACCCGTCAACTTGTTTATCGCACACATTTCCATACATTTTTTCGTGTCCCGCAACTAGTCGGCCGACAAGTGCGTATCATCCTCATATAAGATACTAATTTTAAAAATACAAATAACCTCTGTAATGCGACAGTATATAAAATTTCTTGTCATAAATTGCAGTTTTTATTCTATTATATAAACGTGCTATTTTTGTGTAGGTTGACAAAGTAATTGAAAGTGAAACGTTGAAAATTGCCTCCTGACCCTTCCTGCAGGCGAGATAAATTTTCCGCATAAGATGAAAATTACTTGTTGACTGGTTAGCGTTCGGCGTAAACTTTTCTCGACTCTCTCTTCCCCCATTACATCGTGCAAACTTTAATCAAAACGAAATGAAATAAATAAGAAAATAATTTTCCGGAATGATTCGAAAATTTACAGTTGCAACTCGGCGATAAGTCGAGGAGGAAAAGGGAAATGAAGGGGGGGGGGGGGGGGCAAACAAAACGGTAGCTCGGTGTGAAAAGAGAGAAAAACGCGAGTTAGTTTTTGATGTCGCCGATTTTCCCACAGCTATCTTAGCATTCACTCGGTTGACTCCACTCGGGAGAAATTACGAGTATCTCGTGTCGGGTTTCGGACCAGGGGGTGGGGTGGGTTTGTTTACGAGCCAAGTTTGTTTTAGGCCCGCCCCTCCGCCTCGTGTGAATAGGTAGGTGTGGTGTTTTTGGGGGTGGTGGTCTCACTTACCTGCTTCTCACCTTTGAGGCTTTAGGGGTTGGAGTGGCGCCAATGGACCGCACCCCTTCCGGCGCCCACGATGTGCCCTTTTCGGTTTGTTTACGCCGTCACATATCGCATATCAATTTGATGCTTTTCCGAGGAAAATGGCGGGGCTTTGACCCAAATGGAAATCAGATCTTAACGGCAATCAGAATGGAATAGATACACCTTTGTGTTTGTGCGCGGAGGACATATGCGTGCCGAAAACGATCGGCTGAAATTGCGGCGTATTATATTTCATTGCAAAAATATATTCAAACGAAAACAATATTTATAACATCTACATAGAAAGCGGTACAAATTTTATGTCGAATATTTAAAAATATATTTAAACTATGATAAAATAAATACACAATATCAATCCTTCAACGAAAATCTACTGCCAATGTTTCATTGATTTTTATACTTTGATTCAGTGGCAGGTTTATGAACTATTTTGATGTATATATGTGGCGATCCCCGGCGTTTCTCAGCATTGCTCGGCATTAATCTGGTGGATGAAAGTTGGAAAATCCATTTATAGGGTTTCAATGCCTTCCAAAAACCATCTACATAAGTCTGTAATCACTAACCGCTTGAATTTAAATAGAAAACAAATCCTGATAAAAGTGATGAAATGAAAAATTGCCCAGATAAGTGCTGAATATTACGGGAAAAAACATGAAAATTAGATTTTTTTTATAACAAATTATAATATATTTTTCGTTTTCTGCATAAAATGTTATTTTCATACATATGTATATGTATATGTATATACATATACCAGGAAGGCTTCACAGGTAAACCCCAATTCGCCTTCCTGGCCAGTCACAAACATTGATTATACATACAATTTTTGGAATAATTTTTAACAAAGCATTATAGAGACATGTATGGATAAATTTTGAAACATTTTTGATAAACTTAGCATTTTTTTTTATACAAATCGTCAAATTTCAAGATGTTGTAAAAATCGAAATTTACGAGACATTTATGCACAAATTTGTAGTATTTTTATACGAATCAGCAAAATTCGGGATGCTGAAAACTCTAAAATTGCGAGAAATGGGTAAAGGTTGCCAATTTGTTGGAACCGTTTCGATGAATATGAGATAAATTAGCAAAATCTGATGGGAAACGATTGACCTGGAGTCACAAAATCAACGCCAGCAGCAACCAGTGGGGCTCGAACCCGTGACTATGTTCGAAAGGATATAAATATGTTAACCACTAGTTCACGTTAAATAAATTAAATCATTGAGACGATTTATTTAGAGCACGCTAAATAAATCATGTCAATAATTTAGTTGATACAATCATTTACCACTTTAAGTACATATTAAAAAATATTGCAATAGAAAACCAATCCAAATAAACGAATAATAGCCAAATAAACGCATTTTTTTTTTACTATAAACTATAAAATTCGCTAGATAATTAATTACAAATATTTTAAAACAATGAAAAATTACAATAAATAGGAAAAATGTATGACTATTGATTTCGATACTCATTTTGAGCACAGCAATACTATATTTTGAATTGAAAACCACAAAAGCCAAAATACTGCAAAAATTGCACATTTTTTTAAACGATCACATTTCATAAATAAAATCAAACTAACAAATTAATGTCATATTCGAATTCGAAGGCTTGAACTGAGAAATATTGATCTGATTAGTATCTGCTGCGGTAGCTAAAAAACGTGATTTTTTGTTGCTATGTATAATTTTTAACTATAATGATGGTAATAACATCAAGAAAAATTTTATCCGTGAAGAAGAGATCGTACTGAAAGATTTTTATTCGCAGATTTTTTTATATACTTGTGTTCAATATTGTATAAGGAAAGAGTAAAAAAGGATAATAATATCGTATTGGGCATAGCAAAACGAAATATAAGCTCTGCAGCTTTCCTCCTTTCAATCCGTTAAAGCTTTTCCTCAGCGACGATAAGCTCTTTCAATAGCAATGCGCGCTCAATAATAAGCTCACTCCATTATTGTGCGATAGACTTTAAAAAGTTGCCTATAAATTATAGCTGATTGCACAAATTAATATAATCAAATAAAAATATATCTCCTTTATACACTGTAAAAATAACGATCGACTGAATATCCATACTACATACAAATTCACAATACAAAAATATCCTACATACGCGCTAATTATAGGGTTGTACATAATTTTCTTCATTTAAAATTGAAATATAATAACGAAAATTACCGAACGAACACCTGTACTTTTTCAGTTTAATACATGGTCAAATTTATACCGCAATTATAAAGGTAGGACCATTCGAGAATATTGTATGTAGGTATCTCTATTTTCCGAGTAATTAGACTCGAGTGTTTTTCCTTATACGAACTTTGACCTATCGAAACCGCTTTACTTCCCCTCCCTCTCTGTCTTTCCACTTCGCATAGATGGAGAATTGACCCAACAGCCACTTTACTCATTTACTTACTTACCAATTATTTAAGTCCCCTTCGGTCACTAACTTACATACATCCTATAATCAACATATGTACATTTGGATCGAAGAAAAAGGTCGTTAATTATCGTCCACAATACAAAAGCTAGGTGTGTATTTGTATGAAGAGCTAAAATATAATACGTACGATAATTTTGATCCATTATTTATTCACCAGCTTATTTTAATCATATATAGTTAGCGTAATTGTATATGGGACTGGAATACGTAGGTTTGCCTATGATTGTTCTGCGATGAGTAATTATTAAAAAAAATACTCTATTTCAGCAGCAACGAGTATATTATAGTGGTTTTTACTTTGCTAAGCAATTTGAATTTTTTTAACGTTAAAAGCAGTATTATTTATTCTCCGCAGTTCTTTTGGGGATGAAGAGTAAGCTGCAAAATTTTTCAAAAACATGTTTCAATTATGAAAGTTTTTCTTTTTAATCATATAGTATGTATTATATATAATTTAAATTTTGTTTATTATTTTGAATTCATAAAAAGATACGAGACTTTTTTTATAAGCTTCGCACTAATTGGAATATTAGAAAAATCATTTTGTTTTTTGATTATATAAACGATTGCATAAGTTCATGCCCGATTTTCATATATGGTGGTAAATATTTTTGAACGATAAACGGGTATGAACTTATGCAATTGCGTAATTCTATGTACATATATTTGTATATATTTCAATATTCTCAAGGCTTAGAAATTTTTGCCCCGTTTCTATTTTATTTTCTTAAGGCATAACCTAACCTAACCAAGATCATAGCTCAGTAGTTAGCATGTAATGCTTTCAACTGAGTGGTCATGGGTTTATTTATTAGTCTGGTGTTGCTGGCCAGACCTAGAATATAAATGACTCCAGGTTGAATGTTTCCGTTCAGAGTTTTCCAATTTATCTGACTATGTACATACATATAGATCAGCGGTTAGCATATAATGCTTTCGCTTGTGTGGTCACAGGTTCTATTCCTGGCTTTGTTGCTGGCCAGACTTTGGATATGTGATTCCAAGGTCGATCGTTTCCTTTCAAAGTTTGAAAATTTATCTGATTTCATTGGAAACGGTTAAAAATTATCAATCCTGTCATATTCATCAATCATATTTAATAAAGTTTGAGTTTACAGCATTTAATGATCTGTTGATATTTAAAAAAAATGTTCATTCATGTCTCTATGACGATTTGATGATTGATGTTTTTAATATGTCTTATGTACAATATTGATACTAAGGTGTCGCGTTAATAAAAATGGATTTAATCTGTATAAATAAATCTGATTTCATTCAAACAGTTCAACCAAAATGGAAAAAATCCTTGCAGTCTCCCGCAAGTTCGGGTGTATAGCATCTTGATATTTGCTGATATTATAAATATGCTACTCACTCTGTAAAATGTATCTATTTCTCGAAAAATATAATTATTATCAAATTTCTCCATAGATGCCTCTATGATTCTGTATAAACATTATTTTTTTTATCATTGATTGTAATACTTACAGTCTAAGTAGTATTTTTGACCATGTATGTAACCTGTTTAAATAAATAAATAAATGAATATAGGATAGAATAAGCTTTAAAATAAAAATTATCCCTAAGCTGGAACTATTATTATGTATGCATTTAATTCTTGCCTGAAACTTACATGTAAATATATTCAGATTTCTATTGCAATTGAAACCCTCAAAATATAATATATATTTAAATGAAAATTTGATGAATCTAAATGTCATTTAAATTAATAGTTGCACATTGCAATTTATGTATAATACATTGATAATATTCCGTAGATTTAGTCCTCTCAAAAAGAAAAATCGTGCGTATTATCAATTAGACTTCACTCAAGCGCAGATTCAATCGAACGATTCGTGCAAAAATCCACTAAAAGTTTAATTTAAATGTACAAACCGTGTCGCAGTACTAATTCTCAGAACTCGGAGGATGCGAGAGAGGATCTAAACGTAAAAGTGCTAATTCCGACGATAAATATTTGACGATCGATCGATCAATCAATCAATCAAACGGAGAGGGAAAAACGAAGGGCGGGAAGGAAAATGAGTTTTCCGGAAAATTGGGGCTTCGGGTTTCGGTGTAGAGCCTACCCACCCACCCCATCCCACATTTTCCCACTCCACCTACACGACATCTCCATTTGGGGCCCTCGTAGGTGGAAAGTTTGCGACGGGGTCCCCCTTATCTGAGTTTGGGGCCCCGGCGATATATCACTGGCGTTAGCACGCGACCGGGTCCACGCGCGCGTTCGCGTTTATCACCGTTTTTTTGAGGCTTTGCGCCATTCGAGCAAGCCCCATATCACGTGGTCCACTACTATATCATACCGAGCCTCTGTTTTAGGCCTTAGATTTATTCAGATCCGTGTGTCAACTACGGCGTCGATCCTTCTAGGTCCGAAGTCGTATTTTTTGCAGAAGACCAACGCTTGCTTTGAGTCGAAGTATTATATTATACTTTTGATGTCTAAGTCTTTTTTACCACAACATAAAAAAAACATATACTAATACATAACTATAGTTGGTTTGTTGACTTATACATAATAATAATAAAACAAGTAGCGTGGTCTAGTGGTGAATGTTGAATTATCTCGTACTTGATGTTACGAGTTCGATTCCCGCTAAGTCTCGCTATTGGACAGACCTTGATTTGTCAAGGTCGATCGTTTCTTATCAGAATTTGCCAATTTTTCTGATTTTCATTGAAACGATTCCTGTAAAATTGGCGTTTCCTTCCCAATTTTCTGTTGCGAACCTTTAGTTATTGTTATATCTTAGGTTTCGCCATATTGCTCACCATAGATGTCTCTGTGGTTGTTTATCGAATATAAAATTCGTATTGTTACATGAAAGTTATTCATCGTTATTAATCGTATTAATACGATATTTGTAATACCTGACGATAGATGTCACATATTGTTTAGATTTACATGTATCTATGTAATAATTATGTGGACCAGGAAGGCGCATTTGGGGTTTACCTGTTAAGCCTTCCTGGTATATTTGTATATATGTATGTAAAAATATGTATGTAAAAAAAATAAATAATAGTTTCAAATCGTTGAAACTATTATAAGTCAACTTAAGTGACTGTAAGTAAAGAAATTGTTCCCAAAAATGATGGAGAAATAAATGAATCTTTGTAAAATAGAAAATTTTATATCACTATTTTTATTACAAATAATATAATAGCGTGAAAGTTTTCTCCGTAAAGTAATCTCATCATCAATAATTTAGTTTATTCTATAATTTACCAAAAATATGTACATATATATTCGAAAATATTCGAATTATAAAAGATTATTACATATGTACATACATTGAACTTCGTAAAGTTATTGTCTTTGCTTCATTGATGTTTATTAACTAAGTCTATAATGTTAACTAAGTTAATTAACTAAGTCTATAATGTTAACTAAGTTAATTAACTAAGTCTATAATGTTTTATATTTGGTAATGCCCAGCGTTGCTAGACATTGATGAAGCAATGATGATGAAAGTTGGAAAAACCATTTATACGGTTTCAACCCCTACCAAAAACCATCTAAATGCGTTCTTAATTATTAACCATTTGAATGAGCACGATTAGATAAAATATCAAGACAAAAAAAACATTTATAAGTGTAGTAAAATATATATTTTTTTTAAAATTCGCATTATAATTAATTATAAGTATTTTAAAGCAACAAAAATTCAAAATAAATAGTAAAATTATCTGACCAATGACTCCAATACTCAAATTGAGCAAAGGGACACTACATTAATTTTGAGTTAAAAGCTGCAAATGCCAAATCTATAAAAATTGCACATTTTTTTAAACGCTCATATCTCATAAACACTATCAAAACAACAAAATTATTTACCATATTCGAACTTAGTGGCTCAAAATTTGTGAAGATTATTTAGAACCACTTCTGTAATTTTTTTGTTGTTATGTAGGCATGTAGGCATGTATGTAAGTTTCAAAGACCTGTCTATCTATAGATCGTAAAATTATATCTTATGTACATAAATCATAAGATATAATTTTTTGATAAATAAAACAGCATTGAACAAATATTGTTGCGGAATTTATAATTCGAATTCATCACGGCTTTGATTTAATATTTATTGTTAATTTTGCCTACACGTTGAAAGTAGCATTTATTTGCTAAAATGTATGCACCTTTAAAGTACAGACAACCGAAGTGGTCTTTATACCGTCGCGATCGTTGGCAAAACTCACCCCTGGAGTACCTTCGGTGATATTTTATTATTTTATTGACATTGACAGATTTGACAATGATCGATAACGGTGATTCCCATTTTTGAAGAAATGTGCATGAAATCTTTCTAAATAAAAAAAATCGTAAGAATTAATAATAACATGAAGATACGCCCACCACAGCTGGAAACAACGTGCATATCCCAGATCACATTTTTGATTGTGTTTTTACCATTAGTAGCTTTAGGGCTTATTTTTACAGGGCTCTATTAAGGTTTACCTCACCTTTTGGTCTGACACTATTTTCTGCATTCTTCCGATTAGTTTGAAAGTTTTCCATTTTGCGTGGTTTGGTCGCCGATAGAAATTTAAATCGCGTCCACTATTTTGATAGCTAAAAATAATCTTAATAAACGGGTTTGGTGCATCCGCTCTAAAATCGCCAGATAAACGAACGACAGATTAGCAGAACGGCAGCTTTAAACGTAATTCTCGTTTTCTCGAATGATAGATTGCACATCAGATGACGAGTAACATTTCGATGTGCACAGATGCTATTATTAAAATGGTAATTATTAAAATTGAGTTGGATCTTTTAGGCGAGTTTAATAAGGCAAGATTCGATAAGTTCCGAATCTTGCCTTATTAAACTCGCCTAAAAGATCCAACACAATTTTAATAATTACCATTTTAATAATTGCATCTGTGCACATCGAAAGGTTACCCGTCATCTGGTTTGCAATCTATCATTCGAGAAGACGAGAATTGCATTTAAAGCAGTCGTCCGTTAATCTGTCGTTCAATTTGTCTGGCGATTTTAGAGCGGATGCACCGCATCCTTAATAAACACGTTTAAGAATCCGAAGACAATGACAGCTCAGTGGCCAGTAGTCTTAGATCATATGTACTCGTACTCGTTTGTCAAATTTTAATTGTTTAAACACCTATTACTTTATCTGCATTATAGGCTTTCAATATTTCTTAATGTATTTTTAGCTCACTAATTATTTAATATAGCAGATTGTAAAAGATTCACCATGTAATTTGAAGCTAAATGTGTTGGATTTCTTGTCATTAATGCGACTTTAGGTATAATATAGGTTTTTTTAATTATCTATCTATATATATGTATATAAAATAAAGAATATCTGTTTCGTATAGGCCCCTAAACCACTCAACCGATTGCGACGGAACTTTCAGGATTTGTTTTATGCATGTCCGGGAAGCTTACTGTGAAAAAAAAACTCTTAATAAAAATATTCGTTATTACTATTTTACCAACGTAAAAGTTTGAAGCACCATTGTGTAGTCAAAGAAATGTGTTCGTTGGTAACCACGTTACCAGTTGGTTTATGATGACACGGCTTTGAAGAGACGTTATTTGAGCTCCGACCATCACTTGAAACGGGAACGGGAATTGCATGCAATTATTCTGGCATTGCAACACATGCCGGGTTCAGCTTGTATTATAATACAATTAAAACAGAAACTGAATTTTTTGACTATTGAGTTGTTAGAAGAGTCATTACTGTTGATTCTGTTGCAGAATTTTACAGTTGAGTTTTAATTTTAGCACAGATTAATAATGTTATAACTCTGTACAGCGAACAAAGTAAGCTTAAGACTTTGATCGATATATTCCCATTTAAAAGTTGTATGTGTGTTTCGGATGGATAACGGAAAGTGAAAGAAACAAGCGAACAATATCTCGAGTGTGTGTGGGTCGGCTTAGTTGACGATTTTCACATTAGTTTAAAATAGTTGTGTTGACTTTTCAGTTTGAGCACATGAGAACTGTTGGGCCAACTCTTGATTACTGTTTGTCATGAGAAATGGGTAAACAGTAAGTTTCTGCTCTTGTTTTATTTCCGCAAAGTTGGGTAGATTGAGGCTTCTACAGCGTGCACGTGCATATGTGTGCGTATTTGACTTCCAATACACAATTATAAAGTGCGTGTGTTTGTTTGTTTGTTTTTGCATAATAAAACGTGGAGGGCCAAATAATTGATTTGTGTTTTTATTTTTTTATATTGAATAAAATATGGTATTTTATATGTATAATTTACGAGTTTGGATAGAAAAGTGTAAAAAATCAATGAAAGTGTTACATAAAAAATAAAAAAGTTTTGGAACAAGCTGTGCTAGTGCGGTTATAAACTGGAAGGCAATCGTGCTAAATCTACTGACTTAATGGCGACAGTTTTTTTAATATAATACGGAGACGCTCCCGCTCGCGAATCAATGGTTTTTATCCCTGGAGGACGACCTCAATTACTGAAATTGAACTTGCAAATTTAAAAGTGTCGCATTTTTCACGCCGATCTTTCAGCGTCACGATGCGTATAAGTTTTTTTAATCAACGTTAATTAGCGCTAATTGATTTCCTCGGAACGGAATTAATTTTATAACGTTTCCTATTTTTGTATTATATTTTATAAATTAACTCAAAAATTGTTGATATGAATCGTTTACTTAACATTGGTATTTCAATAATAATAGAAATAATAATAGGAATGGTGAAAATATTTATATTTTTTTTATTACTGCCATCTAGCGGCAGTTTTAAAAATAATTTATCTGTAAAAGCTTTGAAATTATTTCTATAGGTGGCAGTACATCAAAAATATTTTATACCCATTTTCATTCCAAAATATTTAGTTCGTTTGGAATAAAATATTAAGTATAGGGGTTTAATTTAAATGTATTTGAGATGGACTATTTTGATTTTATTTATTAGAAATAAATATTTGAGTTTTTTTCAACACTTTTGTAATCACTGATATAATTTTACATTTTCAAAATAAATATTCTAAATAGAAAGATACCAACATCCTTTATTTTTTTAAATAAATAAGCTGTTATATAAAATAATTTAAAAATATGTGCATTTAACAATATAAAAAATACTGGTGGCCTGTAATACTTTTATTCTGCTTTTCCGAGTTTCTGGACATTTCGAATAAAAATAAGTGATAACAATTTGTGAATTAAGTCAAACAAAAAAAGAGTTTTTGGAACTGGAAATTTGACTTTCACCAATTTCAAAAATAACCGCTCAATTAATTATTTTTTTTTTATCAAAATTTTACCATTTATTTTATTTAAAAACCCACGGGAAAAATAATCAAATTTTCTTTATACTTTGCTTATCATATTTGTACATATGTATGAATGGATTGACATTATCTATTTATTTATTAAATTATTATTTATTAGACTTTGTATGTAAGGTTTACATGTTTGGGTGGGAGCATCGAAAACAAATAAAAGTTTCTATAAAGACGATCTCGATATCGTTGAATATTATTTTTTTTCGATTCAAATAAATTTAATAAAAAAACAAATTAATGTTTACTATTAGATTGTTTTGCCATGTTTAATCTGTTTATATTGTAAACACCGAGCGAAGCCGGGTAAAACTAAAAATATTATATTTTAAGAATGTGAAAACATTCATACTAAGCTTTTTCGTAGTTGCCGTAAATATTATATTAATTCATACTAATTTAATCCATAATGTGACATTTGAATATGTCAAGTTTTAGCTTGGTGTGTTTTTGATGATTGTTTTTCCTAACAAAACCTTCCGCATAAAGCACTCAAAATAAAGTCGCCAGATCATACGTGTGTACGCTTACAATGCGATGTCAGCACTTAAATACACCACCGACACTAGACTGCGTCTAGCCATGTACGTTATTGCTTTTATGCAAAACGATATGCGGGTCTTATGTACGAGTGCTAAGTCTATAAAGCCGGAAAAACGGCAGTTTTCCACGCGGGAGACACGCGCCGCGAGAGCGCGAAGTTTCCCGTGTCAAACGGGAAACTGCGGACGTCAAACTCGGGTATTAGATAAATTCCTTTTTATCGTTCCGTTTTGTTCCTTTGTTTCGGGACGCTCGCACGCACCCATAAAGCCTTATAATATGTAAGGAGAGACGACGAGAGCCGCCTTTCCTTCCCCGGCTCGACGTCAGGAATTTCAATTTGAGATCCACATCCACAAGAGCCGGAACCGTTGTATTTGCGGTCGTCGCTTCAAGAAAACGACTCTTCCGGTTTACGGATTACAAAGCCGTAAATGGCAGGCGCATCCCGGCCGACTGAGTGTCTGTGTGTGTATGTGTGCGCAAATATGATATATGGAAAGATAATCGCCTTTCAGCTTAACCTTCTTCCGTCGACGGCAATACATACTGGGAAAGTTCTGCGCATCTGACAGACACAATGCGGAAATTCCACACGAAAGGGGATAAATCTGATTCAAGATCCGTTTTAATATTTCATTTGATTCTGCGTAGTCTTGAGCGTGTTCTGTGATGTGTATTGCTTGAAGCTTTGCATCCGTCATGAACATTTATGTATTCAATCTGCTATAAATACACGAATTTCTGGTTTTTTATTATATAAATTTTATTAGGAAAACATTCAAAGAAATGAATATTGAGTGTATGAAAAATGGGAAATGATTTAATAGTAGTATCAAATGGCTGGTTATTTCCTTTCATTATATACGTACATATTACCCTAAGTGCAATTATAGGTTGCCCCAAATCGGCATCTATGTATATTCCAATTTTTGTACTAAAAATTTGATATGCTATGAATTTCCGAGAAACACATTATGTACATTGTATGTATGTATGTACATACAATGTACATAAGTAAGCATATTGTAATATCAAAAAATTCGATAGATGACGAATTTGAGAGAAGCTTAAACGTGAGAATTTTATTGGATCCGTCACAACAATTTAACAAAGAATACAATACAGACATCTGTGGGTAGTCAATAAATTATTTATACACAGAAAATTTGCGAGAAATACACTATGTTGATAGCATATTTTAGTTTAAATTTTAATTTTAGATCCTAACACATTATAGTAGAAAGTTTTTTGTAAAATCACTGTTTACCAGAAGAGAATGTCGAATGGCGGGTTCAAATCCCGGCTGGAATCATTTGTTTATATTTATTTTTTATTACATACATGCATCATATTTGCCATAACAGAAAAAATCCCAAGGCGACACATATGATTAGATTATTGTTATACATCAGTACTAAGAATTTTCCAAACAAAATTACATATAACACAATAGAGATATCTATGGATAATCAAAAAAATTTTGATACACAGCAAATTTGCGAAAAATATATTATGTTGGTAGCATATTTTTATAAAATTCAACAAATTCAGATGTTATTACTAATCTTATTGGATCCGTCACTTATCCAGATAAATCGGAAAATTGGATAAAACCAGATAAATCACCAAATTCTAGCAGGAGACGGTCAATATGGGTTTGAACAACTATCCAGAATTTTTCACAGCTTAGTGCACTGGTAGAACTATTTTATACTAGTAGAGAGGTCGTGAGTTCAAGTCCCAGCTGATTCCACTACTAGCGAATTCTAGTGGTTAATAAAACACAGATCGACCGTTTTCTGTTAGAATTTTCTGATTTTTCTAGCTTAACTATTATGACGGATACAATAATTTGGTATCTTCCTCCTCAGTTTCTCACAAATTCCAGCTATAAGCATCTTGAATTTTTCGAATCTTATAAAAAATATACTACCTATGTACATAATATAATTCTCGCAAATTTGTTGTGTATCAATAAATTTCTGATTGTCCATAGATATCTCTATTGTATTCTTTGTAATGTAATGTAATGTTTGAAAAATTGTAAGCAATTATGTGTAAAAATAGTCAAATCGTATGTGTCATCTTGGGATAATTTCTGTCATGGCATACATGATGTACATATATATGTAATAAAATATAAAAATAATCAACTAATTACTCGATTCCGGCCGGGATTTGAACCCATGACATCCTCTACTGGTAAACAGTGATTTAAGCAAAAACCTTCTTCTATAGGTAATGTGTTGATATCTAAGAATAATAATGTATCTATTAATAATCATTATAATAGACATTCAGATAAGGTTTTAGAAAATTATATTAAATTGTTTATAAAACTAAACGAATTGAAATCGGATCCAATTAATGTAAAGTTAACGTCAACCGAAGCACAAGAAGCAGACGTTAAGTTTCACATTGAAAACACATTTTTAGGATGCAATTTATTATTCAATTATAGCAGGAGATGGGTTGCATGTAGCCGCAAACGCCTCGAAAGGCTGATAGTCTGCCACTTAAGGAGAAAATGGAAAACGGCCGTCTGCAAGGTGGGAAATATATAGGTAGGTTTTGCGGTCGCTCTATCCCACTATGTTCGACACTGTGTTTCAACCCTCAAAGCGCCGCGTTACCGATGCGCCGCCGAGATTTTCAAAATTAGGATAGACGGGAAATCGATACGTCGAAAATGTAATGGGGAATGCGAGGGTGAGAGCCTTCTCCTTTGTCAACGGATGTCTAATTGATTCAAATCGGATCCGCGGTCCTCTCCGCGAGAAGGGATGTCGCGCGGCCGTGGAGGGGGCAGGTTCGATTTTCCCGGGAAATTTTCCAATTATCGGAAAACCGAGACTCGCTTTACAATTTTTTCGAATCATTAGTTCGCAATTTCGGGGGTGTGTTTGTTGTACATTTGGAAAAGGTCGCGATAGAACCATTACTCTCTTGTCTCCCGGGTTGAACGTTTTGCGGTGGGAATTGAAATTTTCTTTTAAATAACGAGAACGAGGCTTAAATAAGCCCTTTTTCTTAACTTATATTTAGGTCACGGATCCTTTTCGAAATCGTTAAAATATTTAAGACCTGTCATTATCTTTCTTTTCTTTATACAAATTGTAAAACGTTGATATAAACATACATATTTAAAAACAGAAGGAAAGTATTTATGTATGTATGTAATATTACAATCAACAGACAAGAATACACATAGAGGAAGCCACATTTGTACGTGGCCGAGTCGTAGGAGTACATAAAAATAAATTTATTAGGTCTCGCCGTGACCACACACTTGCTTATTTGTACGCGGATGGCTAGGAGAGCGTACGGGGTAGACTGAGGGAGGAAATATAGGGGTTGGAGTGCAGGGGGAGATGCAATTTGATCGCAAGAGCTGTGCATACTAAAATTCTAGCAACAATAGCCTCCGGTGTGGTTTTGTATCAATTCCTTTTCAATACCAGTCATTTAAATATCAACGGGCACAACACTATTGCATATATGGGCTATTATTTGAGTTTAAGATTATCTGCATTCTTGCCTGTATCCTGTAACGCTCTGTAACATTCCATCATGACGTATATGTATATATGCAAAATTTGGGAACTGACCGCCAGAATACTGAATAAGGTCCAATGCACTCAGAGTAGTATGGAACGCTGTATGCTTGGCAAGACGATGAGAAATAGAACGGAAGTAAAGTATGTATGTAAGTATTTGCATGAACAAATATGGAGATTTAAAAAAATATATATTAAAATTATCAGACAAGAACACACAAAAACGAGGACGAATGCATACACTCATTAGTACGTGGACACATACACATACATACATAGTGAGCAGCATAGCTTGGTCGTTAAGCTTCTGCCTATCACCGAGAGGCGCCGGGTTTTATCCCACGAGCTGACCGCGATTGAAAAGAATGTTTCTGAGTATATCTGTAGTGCTGCTGGTCAGACCTGGATATTTGTGACTCCAGGTCGATCGTTTCTTATCAGAGTTTGCCATTTTTTTCTGATTTCATTGTTGAAACGGTTCCTGATTAAAAATTGGCTAAAAATCTTCCTACCTACTATGTCACCACTATTAATATGATTCCTATACAATAAAATGTATGTACAATTTATAGATGTCTCGTTAATTTTCGAGTTTTCGTTATTTCATAATTCAGCGATATAATAAAAATGCTGTATTGTTTGTAATTGGCCAGGAAGGCGTATTGGGGTTTACCTGTAAGGCCTTCCTGGTATAAAATGTAATAAAAAATAAAATAAAATATACTCAAGTGTGGTGGTTCATGTATCAATTCCTTTTCAAAACCACTCGAAGTATCAACGGGCACAACACTTTTGCATGTATGGGCTATTATTTGAATTTAGGACTGTCCTGTATCCTATCACGCTCTTTAACGTTCCATATATTTTTATATTCGAAATAAAATTTAAAGTTTAAATATGTGTGCAAATGCATATGTAATGGATGTGTGAAAACGAGTGTGACACTTTAGGTCTATTTTTCAATTCGGGGTTGGGCCGCATTTTGCGGTTAGTAAGCGTTCATTAAAACGATATCTTCATCGCTGAATACGGGTTTGAAGTGAGTTTCCACTTTGGCCCATTCATCACGTGGCAGTAAGTAAGTTGCGGTACTCCTGAAACCATTTCCGCTTTACATATTTTCCAATTATTTAATTTTCATTTCAGTGCGCCACTAAAGCGTTTTCCCCATCCCGTTCGCACGCATATGAATATTTCATAATTCGAAATTCGAACGTTTCATTGGATGGGTGTTTATTTGAATTCAAATTTATCACTACTATTAATTTCGATTCATTTTTTTTATTTTTTCACATCGTTCGGAAAGAGGCGTTGAGCGGCCATTAAACTCGTCGGCCCTCCAAATCAATCAATATTAGGTGAATAAGTATAATATTATTTCGTAATCTCATTCGTAATATATTCGACCGTCAATAGCTTAAATTTAATAACTGTGCGTATTTATGAAATAGCTTACATTTTGAATTGATCTTGAACCGACTTGAGAGATGTCTGAAGTGGCATGAAAATTTCGATTAAAGAATATATACTGAAATTTCATTTAGATTTGGTGTTCAAATGTAAGCTATTATTTATTTATTTACGATTATTTAAAGACTAGTCAATTTTTTAATAAAAAAAACCTATTAACAAATATTCTTTTGTTTGAACGAAATATTTGATTTGTAAACAAATATTTCAAAGTAATTTCATTTCAAAGTAATTTGATTTGATGTTAAAATAAATTAGAACTAAATAACCGACTTTGTTCAATAGGTTTTTTCATAATTAATATTTTTATATTAAACTTGATGTGAAATATGTAACATAAATATACGAAAATAATATATAATAAAACGACCGAATCAGCTTTAGACGAGACAATTTTTCAAAGTTTATTAAAATTTTCAATAGTCTGTAAAATTTCAAATGTATTATATATTTAAAAAAATTTTGATTAAGATGATGACGATTCAGTCAACATCTTAATAAATGTTTATTTATTTTTATTCAAAGTTTGAATAAAAGCGATTCTTTGAATCTTTATGTAAAATTTTAAGATACACTTCTAATTATTATAATATATTCGAACTTTAATATTGGAACAATGAACTTAAGAGATGCGTAGAACTGTTTATAATATGCATATATCTTTTTCTATCAGAGTTTGCCAATTTATCAGATATGATTGTTGAATCGGTTCCTCCAACAAATTGGCAAAAACTATCCTACCCATTATGTCACCACTATTTGAATATGATTTCACCAAATTTACTATCCATCTATTTATTGTAACAGTTTATATTTGATCACATTTAAATCTTTAACTTAAATTTGATATATTTTAAATATAATCAATATTTATTTTTTTTTATTCAAAGTTTTACGTTCTGAATAAAATAGATTCTTTGAATCTTTGTATTAAATTTTAAGATACACTTCTATTTAAAATGAAATATTTGAAAAATACTTAAGTATTGGAACATTGAACTTAAGAGATGCATATAACTGTTAATAATAATTTACTGCACTGATTAATCTGGTAATATGACTACACGGATGGATTCTGATGTAAAAAAAATCGTGTATTGTGACTGACTCTTGTACTTCGGGCATGGTTTATGCACTAAATCTTATGGCAATTAGATTATCTTATTAAGTTTATGATTTTGTATTTCACATGTATGATTCGTATATTTACTTAAAATTAGATAGAAGCCGGGATACGTTACAGTTTAGATTTGATCACATTCAAATCTTAAATTTGATACATTATAAAAATAGGATTTAAATACTTAAAGCATTTGGTTTTTAAATGTT
Organism: Arctopsyche grandis; assembly: GCF_051622035.1. Classification (NCBI taxonomy): domain Eukaryota; kingdom Metazoa; phylum Arthropoda; class Insecta; order Trichoptera; family Hydropsychidae; genus Arctopsyche; species Arctopsyche grandis. Next base: position 10,651,650 of record NC_135365.1, on the reverse strand, counting down.
TTTTATTACTACGCAATTATGTTCATTACACATCTTATATCTATTTTAATAGCTACTGATCTACTGATCATTTTCTATTTTACAATTTTAATTTAATTTTGTTAGTAATCATAGTATTATATTATTCTAATGTTAATGTACAGCATAATAGGAAAAAGAGCTCAAAAACCTATTTACAATTCTTATAAATGCTCATAATACATCACAATGACATAATATTAATTAAAGACTATCTGAAATCGATGACCTAAAGCAGATTGCGTTAAGGTAATCTGTGTTTATTACCTGAAGGGTATAGACATTTTGTTGTAATCACCGAGACTCTTCACAAGTGTGTTAGTATGGTTATTAGTGATTCTGTCATAGAATCTACTGGTTAGTTTGTTAGTAATGTCTGTAATAAACGGAATATTATTTATGGCATGCAGTTTTTTCAAGTAAGTGTATATGGGTGTATTATAAATTAATTTTACTTAAAGCATTTAAAACAGGATATAAGGATTGAAAGTATATTTTTTTTAAGTAGAAAAACACTTTTCAGAAGTTATAAAGAAAATACGTACGTGTAATAATATTGACTCGATAATTGACTATAAGTTTTGATCCAGATAACCTAAATAGAATCTTAAAACCCAACGCCGTGATATATGCAAATGTAAGCAATGAATCATGCTGCATAAAATTAAATACCTATATATGTTTATAGCATCTAGTGTAATAGAAAAACATTAGACATAGCGAGTAATTCCAACGTTCATGATATTTTGTGTACAAGCACTCAAAGCGAAGTGTCCGCACGTGTCGCGAGCTCCAGCTAAATTATTATGATACCTACCCGCTTCCGCTTCCGCTTTGCTCTCTTCCGGAAAGCGTGGGGGGGGGGGGGTATTTACGGAGGAGAGGATGTAGGGAGGGGGGTTGGTATGGACCACCCGACCGACCCCTAATCCGACCCCCCGTCGATGTGCCCCCTCGGGTCCGGTTCCCGACGCTCTCGTAAACATTTCATTAGCCATATTTTGAATCCTCTTTCATTTTCATATATGACCTGAAAAAATCCGAGGGGACTTAAATGGGGAAATTTCATCGATACTCTCGCTGAACGGCTATTATTGACCCTCGGCGGGGGGGAAAAAAAGCATACATGTCCGGTGTTTATGAACATTTTCGGTGTCATTGAACCCTTTATAAAAATTCGTTTCCGATTTGGCGGAATCGTGTAGGGATTTGATTGAAATAATCTAGTTCATATCGATTGAAAAAAAGGTAAGCCAATGTATCGTGTATACAAATTCAGCACAGGTGAGTTTTTTAATGATAGTTGAAACTCATCTCATTTTATGCGTATACTACTTTATTTAAGGTATATTGTATGTATGTATATAATATGTGACAGTCGTGTATTTGTGTATTTTCAGTTGCAATTTATTCCAACTAGCGTTTTAGGTCATCGCTTTTATATCATTTCATCCTTGGGCGACCCAAGGCTTTAAACAGTATATTTAATTACGTTAATTTAAGCCGGGATCATAAATTTGTTTGAAATCTTGATCATACCAAATGATATTTTATTTTTATTTTAATACATTTTTTTAAATTTCTTTTTTTATTTTATTTTATGCTAGTGGTTTAACCCGGTGTTTGTAATATAAAGCGCTTGAACATGGCTTATGTAATAGTAAGCATTCATTTGTTATTTTATTAAATTTATTTGAGTCGAAAAAAAAATATATTCATAGAAACTTTTATTTTTTTTCAATGCTCCCACCCATACCTTACATAACATATGTAGTTACTAAGTCTGTTTCGAAATTACATACATATATGTATATTAGATATATTTTTTATAATTTTCTGTATGCAGTTAATATCTGAGTTCTGCAGGTTTTTTTCATTTAAATCGATTAGAAAACAATACTCTAGCCACAGGTCCTTATGACCAAATTAACTGCATTGCAATGAATAGCTGGCTGGGAAAAAAACTGACATTTAAAATAGTGAAGCTCATTTTTGGCTAGGGATTTAGTTTTGCTTTGGTCAGCAATATACCCATATAATATAATATGTATGTACATATACAAATGCCATCCAAAATTAAATCACTTTCATTGGTATGAGATTGAAAATAATTTATCTACTCATTGGATTCAAGAAGTAAGATCTAACCAAAGTTCCCAAAACAATAAATCACCAATAAAATTGTCTAATGATTAACGTCTAATAAAAACACTCATTTGAAAAGTCATAATATCAGACTCCAAAAAAATAATACTTACAAAAAGTCAGAGATTCCTTATTTTCGAATAAGATAATGAAATGAGGTTGAAAAATAAGGTTGAAATGATAACCTTATCCTCTTTGAGAATAAACTTGATGATTTCCTAAAAAGTAACTGTTTTTTTTTTTTAATTTTGACATTCTTTTGGTGTATCGGTTATACCGTCTCTCCCAAGTATTGTCAAATAAATAAATATAGTAAAAAAATATTCCACAAGTTGAAATTTTCAAATTGTTAAACTGATATGATTTGGCAGATTTCAGAATCTTGAAACTATGAAGTCGAATTGAATAAGCTAACAAAAGTGCCTTTGAAAAATTTACATTTGATGAAATGACAAAGTTATTTGAAAAACATCTACATACACTTGTACATAATATAAATTCATATGTCACTAGACTTATAGGATATCTTTAGTCACCCAAGGGGTGGATGGATCACTGGTTGAGGAATGCTGCACTATTATGTACGCGTTCTATCTCACTTCATAGTATTTCTATTAAGCTCGCGTCGAGTATTTATTGTGCAGGCTTTCTTTGTTCGCGTGTTTACTCTGTTGATGAAATAAAAATGGCCGCGCGTTGTCGTTTCGCTAAACATTATAGCAGATATGTATGTACATATATATATGAATATATATATGTATGTACATATGTACTTATAAAGGGGGGTTTATTCACCGTGTTTGCCCAAAGGCCGCATTGCCTAGTTGCACCAACACTACAAGGACCTTTGTGCAAAGTGCGAAACCATTGCATTCGACGACGAAGGATATAAATACGTGTCGAAACACTAATCCTGGGGATATCGTCTCGTGCCGGTCACAATATGTATCCAGTGGCGGTCAACCTTTTCCATTTGATGCATTTTTAGTCGTATGATACATTTTAAATTTGTTTTCTCGTCCTTTTATTTGTCGTCGTGGTGAGTGAAGCGCATTTGAATCGATAATGTTTTTTTGTACATACATATATGATATAAAGAAAAATTCCTTTTTTTATGACATATTTAGGGAAGGCCATTTACTCAATTATTTAGTTTGGGATATGGATACACATTGTGATGACAGTATTGATTAAATAGCAGTTCCAAGCCGTCACTATGGCTTAAGATAAAAAGGATACCATAATAAGAATGATAATAAAACATGACGAAAAACAAAATAGACATAAAATATGAAACAAATAAAAAAAACGGAACACGTTTTCGATCTCAAATTAAACAATTCCTCAATCAGATCAGCATATTTTAGATTAAATAAATCAAAATTAACAAAAATCATGAGTTCGATGGCCTTTGCAACAGGTGACGAAACCATCTGATTTGTGCGTGCCACAGGAGAGGAGAACAAAATGTATCATCTACATATTAGGGGCGTTAGTTATTGTAACTATTAGGGGCATTAGGCTTCAACTCATTAGAGTCTCGTCGTGTTATGTTTCTGGGAAAGCACTTTTTTAAGCTATTAAATGGGATAGTACACACAATCCTCAGGTTCTTAATGTATTTAAGTTTTATGCACCTAGTAAGTTCAGGGACCTGAGGAATCGTGATTTGTTTGCTCCTCCTGTGGCTCGCACAAATATCTGCTCAACCAGTTTGCTGGTGAAATTGACCTCTTTAATGTAAACTGTGCTAAACTGGTTGAATGGTTGTTGAGCAACGCCAGTGGTTTGATTTTATCAATTATAAATGTCAATGATTTTTCCATCAAGATATAGCAGGTTGTTATTAATATGATTAAAGTTATTATTATTATGATGTTATGATTGTATGACTGACTCTCTGTATTGTCACTGTGGCTAATATGCTAAAAATAAAAATAAAATAAAGGTTTCCAAACAACATAAATTATTGCGATGTGCTGTCTAGACGACAATAAAGGGATACGTTAAGATTGATTGGTTGATGATAATAATAAGTGAAACGTAATACATAGAGGTTTGTAAAAATAAGGAAGGGAATCTTGATTTATTGGTCTTATTTTAATTTTTTGTCTGTTTTAACTGTTTTCATTCTATACAAATCAAAGCAACGTTTTATACAAATCAAATCTGTCTATATTTTTTTACAAAAAATTTCGATAAATAAATATTCGATAAGTATGTACCTACATAAATGCAAAGACCAAAATTTTTAGCTTTCTTAATTTTCCTTTCCATTTTTGATGTTCAAAAAAAGTAAAAGAGTTTAATCATATTATTATATTTTATTCATATTATAACGAATCAAACAGTCTACATACACATTTGAATCATGTACAATACATGTATAGGTACAGAACAAACTAAATAAAAATAATGTGAATAGTATGTACATGTTTAGTTTTTTAAAAACGAATTTAATTATACTTGTCATTTTAGTACGCTTCACCTCACTTTAAATGTGTTTGCATAATACAACTGGAAATCCTACGAATTCAAAATGAATAAAACAAAAATTTAAATAAAACCGTTTGTTTGACTTTGTGTGTGGAATCGTTTTAATTGTTTTTTTTCCATTCCAACTAAAATACGAACGATATTACATTCCATTATAATAATTGCTTTTCGTGTACATATTATACATACATACGTCCACGTTGCTGTCGCAAACAGACACGTTTATAAAATCGTTCATCGGATTCTCGGAAGAGAGTGCCGACGATCGAATAATATTTTATTTTAAAACCAATGTTTATCCTTCGCATATCGCCGGCTCGCGTTCCGAAGGTTTTCACCATTTTTCCGAGAAAATACTCCCCAGTCTTCGATAAGTCTTCGGTCTGCCCGCCTCCCCCTTTCGTCGCGGCCACCCCTTGTTTACTCTCTTATTTCCCTTAAAACTCATTTGATGACGAAAAAACAGAATTAACGCAAGATAAACAACCCCCCCCTTTTCCTACCCCCTCCTCCCGTCTCGATATCGATAGGCCATTATCGGCACTGCTCGCTGAAAAACAGATTACTCCCCCGGAAGCGGAGAGAACGGCTTCAAATTTCGCATCACACTCGAATTAATTACGAGCGAGACGACGCGCATTTAAAAGCTGAAAGATTAAGCAAGATTCGAACCCCCTCCTGTGATCTGGTGTATTTATGTATGTGTGTGTGTGTGTATAATACAATGTCTCCGTTCCGTTCAACGTCTGATTCGTTTGTTTGTTTCTTCCGATTCGCAGGATGATCCTGTGAGGTGGCGGATTTGAAAGGCCGTCATGGAGTCTGAAGTGCTCGGAAGGAATGGGAGGCGATCCAGGGCCGGTTCCCAAGGTGGAAGTCAGGAGAGGAGTCGTCGCAGAGAGTGGAGAGGCAGCAGTTCTGAAGATGAAGCTCCCAGGATGGACCCGCACGTTTTTGCATCGCTTCTAGCGCAAGCTCATCAACAATATACAGGTATGTGATATATTTTTCATTTATTTGACAATTTTTTTTTCAATTCCCATGAAGCCATTGCATCAACAATGAAATCAGATAAATTGGCAAATTCTGATGAGAAGCGAATGACTTGGAGTCCCAAATATCTAGTATTCTGTAGTCTGACCTGCAGTACTACAGAAATAGTTCCGAATAAATTCTTTTCGATCGAGGTCAACCCAGGGCTTGGACCCGGAGATCTCTCGGTGGTTGGAATTAACGCAAACACCTAGTCATACTGCTGGAATAATTGAAAATATATTTTTTTTTACAAGACTATTTTTAGTCTTACTTCGCTAATCGGTCAGGCAATTTTCCTACATTCTTTCGATCAGTTTGAAACTTTGCCTACGCGTTGAAAGTAGCATTTATTTGCTAAAATGTATGCACCTTTAAAGTACAGACAACCGAAGTGGTCTTTATACCGTCGCGATCCTTGGCAAAACTCATCCCTGGAGTGCTTTCGGTGATATTTTATTCTTGTATTGACATTGACAGATATGACAATGATCGATAACGGTGATTCCCATTTTTGAAGAAATGTGCATGAAATCTTTCTAAATAAAAAAATCGTAAGAATTAATAATAACATGAAGATACGCCCTCGCAGCTGGAAATCACGAGCATATCCCGTATTACATTTTTGATTATGTTCTTACTATTATTAGCTTTTGGGGTTATTTTTACAGGGTTCTTTTAAGGTTTACTTTAGCTTTTGGTCTAACACTATTTCCTACATTCTTCCGATTCGTTTGAAACTTTTCCATTTTGCGCGGTTTGGTCACCGATATAAATTTAAATCGCTTCCGCTAGTTTGATTGTCAAAAAATAATCGTTTTAGAATCCAAAAATTCTGAAGACGATGACATTTCATGGCCAGTAGTCTTGTTTGTTTGAAGTTTCGCCCCCTACTCGTTTTGTGAGATTTTAATTATTTAAACACCTATAACTTTGTATTTTTCACACTATATCTTATAAAATTTACATTATAGGCTCTCATATATATTTTTACTTCACTGATTCACGTTATTTTTGGAATTGAAATTCAAAAGTATATTCTTTTGGTCGCTTAATAATTAACACATGGCACATATTTTTTTAAGATTTAAGTTTTGCGCCTGTAAAAATATGCTCGCGCGTCTGATCTATACTATAGCGATTCAGGGCAAAAATCACCCTCCAGAGTGTTTCGGGTGATGTATTTGCCTTTTATTGACATAGGTTTGACAGTGGTCGATTACGGTGATTCCCATATTTGAAGAAATGTAGGAGTAACTTATCGAAATGATAAGATCGTCATTCACAATTGGAGTATATCTTAGCATGCCGTGCCGTGCGATGTTGTGTGTATTTTTTCGACCATTCTGGCGCATTAAGGACTCTTGTAATGCCACAATGGTCCAAACTTAAACTTAAATAAATAAATCGTACGCGATACTATATGTATGAGACTCAAATGTACAAAGTTAAAAGTTTTTTTAATAAAATGTACGACCATTTCGATAAGTGTGTTGACATGATATTGTGTACGTATGCATACATTGAATCATATGTGAAAGTATACTTAAAACTTGTACCAATCGAGCTCTGCCTCACATTATCATCAAGCACTCACTTCTTCACAATTTCCCACCGAAAATAGATAGACGGGGAAACGTAATAAGGGTGGGTGGTACCTGTGGGGTGTGCGTGTGCGCGTTTTCGTATCATTAATCGACGTCCCGTTCGATCAATCTGTCATACGTATATTCGGCAACGTCTCGCGCTTATCCGCTTTGATTGATAGTTTTCCCCGGTCTGAAAAATTACAACAGGCCGCGGCTTAAAAGAAGTGTCTGACCGGCAGACAGGCAGTTTACGGATTACGACAAAATCCGATGAACGAAATTAAATCTTATATTGCCGCTCCGTTCGACTTCACGGCTACGCGCGCTCACGTACTCGAAAGCCGGTCTCGCGTTTTCCGGAAAATTGGTCGGCTGAAAATTCAGCGCGGGACGGTTGAAAACTGTTCGCCAGTAAATGTGGTTTGGTTTGTGTCTGTCTATATTCGGATAGTCATATAATCAAGTGGTGTGAGGATCGATTTTGGTTCAATTGAGCGAAATTATTTTTTTAGCATATTTTTTAAGTTAACCAGCAACATAGATTGGTGGTTAGCATGTAATGCTTTCGATTGTGTGGTTACGGGTTCTATTCCCGGATTTGTCCCTGGCCAGACCTTGGGTATGTGATTCCAAGGTCGATCGTTCCTTTCAAAGTTCGCCGCAATTTATCGGATTTCATTAATTCGGAATTTATCGGATATTGAAACCGTTCCACCAAATTAACAATCCTGTCCTATTTCTCGCCAAATTTGAGTTGCAAAAATTTGTCCATAGATGTCTCTATGATGATTTTTAATGTTTTTTATATATGTCATGTTTATAAAAATGTCATGTTTATAAAAATGGGCGTAACCTTTATAAGTAAATAAAATAAAACAAAGTATTCATATGTACATACATATATATCTTTGGTGTGTACATACATATGTATCTTTGGTGTGGTACATATGTATGTATGTTTGTGTGATCTTTGGATGGGTTTGAAAAAGGGAATTTTGTGTGGTGAAAATCTCCTCGATCTTATTTAACTCCTGTCTGTATTGTGTTATCTTCATATATTGAATATCACACATTTTATCTCACTAAATTTTCTTTCTGCATTCTGTTTAATACTACTTTCTTTAATCATCTCTCATAAATTTGTCTAGTCTATTGCTACTTTGATTTCTTTACACGTTCAGCTCGGCTTTTACTGTAGCTACTTTTGACACATATTTAGAAAATATTTATCTTATGATCCCTTTTCGTTTATATAATATTATTATTTTATGAAAACATCATAAGAAATGTTCTAATACGATTATTTTCAATAAAAGTATTACCAGGGTTCAAATTTGGGACTTATAAATCATTAGTAATAAATAATAGCCCCTGGGCTATACTTTTTGGAAATATGAGTAATAATTTAATCTATTAAAAATTATGGAATTATACGTACATACTTATGTATGTATATATGTAGAGAAGGATTTTTATCAGAACAATAGTTGATCAATATAATATGTATATGAATTAATCAAAAAAATAAATGAAAGTAAAGTGAGTTGTAGTTACAAATCTGCCCAAAGTGAGTATAAAATTGTTGTATTTTTATATAAAGAGTATTCTAGATAAAATATATTCAGTAGATCAAACTATCAGTAAAAACAAATACGTATCCATAGAATTTAGAAGATGCATTTCGTATAAAGATTTAGTTAATAATATTGATATTGACAAATTTAATATATACTTGTCAGTTTTAAAACTGTACGAAACCGTAAAATGGAATAGTAGTACAAGAGTACTAAATGTAAATAGTATGTTCTATCAATATTAAAAAAAAACACATATCAGTAGCAATTCAGATGAAATATTTTTACTAATAATTCAACTTAAAAACAAATATGAGTGATGAATTTTCCGCTACGAATTTTGCGCGAGCACAAGTTGTCTCACATTTACGGACACGGGGATTCGAGCTTTCGGGCTTTGGAGTTCCATCTTCATATCGCGAAGGCGACGGCCCTGCCTCCTTCTTCACACTCCCGCAACTTCATAAAGGATACATAACGTATGCTTGAATTCATTAAGTCCGATTTATCTCGACTCTTAGCCGTAGCCGTAAGGCTTAACGACACAATAATATTTAAGCCTAGATTAGAGATAGACGACTCCAGCTCGCTATTAGCTCATTAAAACGGCGAACGGAGCGGCGCGGAAAACCCTTAAATAGATCGGCCGTAACGAAAGCACTTCTGAAAATATACACGTTATAGTTAATGAAAATGAGCACGTACACACACATACAGACACATTTTAGGTATTTTCACGTGTGTGTGGTGTTGCTTTTTATTGAAATCGTTAAATGCTTTCGTATGTACGTATGTATTATTAAGTGGACATGTTTTTTACTTTTTACTTTAATGGTGTAGTAACACATATTGTTAATGATTATGATATGGTTTGTTTCAAAGAAATTTTTCGTAATATGATCCGTTCGTTATATTTGAAAGTGGAAAAAGTCCACCTTTCTTTATTTCGAGAAATATTTCGCAATACATGAATTATAATGTTTTACTTTTAACAAAATTTAAAAATACGGGTGGCCTGTAAAACATATGTTTTGCTTTTCTGAAATTCTGGACGTATCGAATTAAAATAAGTGATAAAAATTTGTGAATTACGTCAAACAAAAATAGTGTTTTTGGAACTGAAAATTGGAGTTTTCCCACTTTATATGGCTGTAACAATTCCCAAATTAGCTACATACATATGTGCATGCATTATCGTCATCATTCTGGATGAAAGATTTATTTCGTTTTGGACAATCTTCATTCCCTTCTCTCCACAAATTTTGTACAAAGTTCTCTCTCTAACTGCCATCATTTACCCTATCTATATTACACTTTTGGATACCATTTGATCATTGTAATCGTCTATTCGTCTAGCATTGCATCCACAAAAAAAGGAATTGATCAAACTGTAGGATTTTATTTTTATTAAAGTTCAATACAAGTTATGAGAAATAAAAAAAAATCGTTTATCACTCAATCTTTATATTTTATTTTAATCGTTTATCACTTTTAATTGGCTTGATCTAAAGTAGATTTAGAAGTTAATGCAACTTTAGAAGGTGCACTTTGTGATCAAGTGGATAACAGTATATGACTATGGTTGACGGACTATTGGATGAATGGACACTTGGCCAACAGACGTTAGGCTGATGAACGTTTGGCAGAATGAATATTATTCCGACGGACGTTTGGCCAAATGGACACTTGGCCGAACGGATACTAGGCCGAGGGATATCCGGCCGAATGAGATTTTGAATTGTTTAAATTTATCAGAAATATCAAACTTTTATTTCAGAATAATTTAGATACATAATTTATAACTTTTACCAGGTTTATATTATTATCGTTTAAAAAAAATGATTTGAAAATAGTATTGGTAGTAACGATAAGAAAAATGTTTAAGGCACTGGCGGCACCTAGTAACAAAGTGTATGTGTGCGTCATTATTATTTTTTATACTATTTTTAACAAACCGTTGGCCTAATGTTCATTCGGGCAAATGTTCCTTCGGCTAGTCCGTCGGCCAAGTGTCCGTTCGGCCAATATTGGAGATAAGAAGAATAAGAGGCGACTTAATCGAAGTCTTGTTAATTGTCATATGTCCAAATTTATTACGGTCGATGAAAACACAGTGAATTATCTTATTATCTCATCCCTTAGACTCCAAAAAGAAAAATCGAATAAATTGATCAGAGATTCCTTCTTTTCAAACAGAATGGTTCAGTTTCAAACAATCTTCCCAATAATGTAGTAATTTATGAAAACCTTAATATTTTTAAAAACAAGCTATAATTCTATAATTCTTTTCCCAATATTTTTTCTATATTTTTGCTTTATTTTATTTAATATCTTACTGTTACAGGTATTTTTTTTATATTTTATCTTTATTCTTTGGTATATTTTGGTATTCTCTCTTATGTTATATCGTGTATAGTGTTTTTTTTTTCTTTTATCTTATTAATTTTATGAGTATTATGGTTTTATCTCATCACCTATACTAAGCCAATTCCCGTGAGCCTATCGGCTTTGTCCCCACGTATTCTAATAAATAAATAAAAGTCCTCGCACTACAACGGTCAAAATTAAATTGGCCGAATAATACCGGCGAGATCAATCTACATAAATATGGAATTGCATACCAGTATCACTGTTGATTTTCAGCAAGCAATCGAGTCGATCGTTTTTGCACGAACGGACGTAAACTTTATTAATTAGGCATAAACTTTACGGCACAGTAAAGATTCTCGAATTTTATTCGAACGTGTTTCGCCACAGAGTCCACGATCTTCCGTGGTACATGATATCCCTGCCATACCCTCCGTTTGTACGTTTCAAAGAGCCGTTTGTAACGATAGTCACGGCTTGTGTATGGATTTGCATTCAGCAGTCGACTGTTGTTATTAGCACGCTCAAGCGGTCATGGCTCTCCGGCTAAATCTCTCGTTCAAGTCTTAATCGCGACCGGCTATGTAGCTTTTCCTCCGATTGTGAGTGTATGTATCTGTGTTTGCCAGCCTCTGCTCTGGTACACAGATACAAAGTATACACCCGTACACAAAGGGAAAAATAGCGGCCTTTGTGAGCGGGTCGAGGCCCCCGTCACGTTTCCGGTTTATGGCGGAAGTCTCGCAGCTTTCGGCCGAAGGCTCTTCCGGATTTGCCGTCATGTGCTAGAAATCACCTGACAAACATAAAACGCGACCGGTCGACTAACAAGGACTTTGAGAGGATCGGTAATTGTTGGAGTTGCAGATAACGATCGCAATGCCGTGTAGTATTTGAATGCTCGTTGAAAAAATTAACGTTCGTTTTAAAGGTAAAAGGGTCCGTTTATATTAACAACAGATGGGTACAACACTACGGAACAGACTTCTTCTATTCGTACTATGCAGCACTGACCGTTTTCGGCACTTTCATACTTGAGCGTATAAGGCAAAATTGGCTTACATATGTATATAGGTACATTGTGGAGCGCGACGATACGGTGCAATATTGATAAGTTGATAGTTTCGATAGTACGGGTGCACTCGCCACTGTAAGATCATGTCACGGGTGAATATTTAAAAAACCGGTTCTGTTTGATGCGTTTCGCTGACATGTACTGTGGATGTAATGTGAATAGATCATTTTGGTTGCTACTTTTAAGTTACATACGTCACATAAAAATTACGGAACATATGAATGTGTACTGAAGAATATTTTTCGTACTGCTGTTTGCGTGCAGTTTCCTACTAGGGCTCTACTGGTCAATAATTGAACCTTAACCCTTTGAGTGCTGACCTCCTTTCTGTTGAAAGCTCGCCACACTGAAAATTTCGAACTACAATTATTTATAAATCCAATAGAAAGCAGGTGTAAAAATTGTAGCTAATCCAAATTAACCTTAGATCACTACCCTAGATAATTACCGCCGAGGATTTCGAGTTTTGTAAAGGTGTGTTTAGATTCCCTGATATATCTTGCAACAATATAAAATACACAAAAGAAGTCTATTAATCAATTTATTTTTCCAAAACTAATTCCATCTTCTTCATTGTTGTTAAAATGTAATGCTCAAATTTATAAATGATGCTGAATTTTGTAAAAGACTGTGAGTTGCGGTAGAAAGGTGCCTTTGGATAGCTAACTGTCATCATGTTGATCTGACCGATGATTCCGATTTAATTTAATTGCTCTATATTCATATTAGAGACGTTTGCTTACTTTAATTAGAGCTTACCTCCGTATGTCGGTAAAATATTAAAGCGATCGGAAGAGTGGAAGTGGTTCAAAATCGGCTCACAAATTTCGGGCGGTTAGGAATTTCACTGAACTAGCCAACTGAAACTAATAAAAACCTTGTCCCGAATTTCATTTTAAAACTGAATGGATGTAGAATGAGAGCTAGAGATATAAAATATTTATTTTTAATGTTTAGCATTTTTCTGTGTCCATGCATGTGTACCTACATATAAAAGTAGATTTATATTTCCATATGGTATTATTATCTATTAAATTTATACTTGCTTTACAGTATAATTTTCTTATGCAAATTTTGAAAATTTATTTGCACTATGTATGTAGATGTTAGTTTTGAATATATTATAGTTCTATAAAATATTCTATGTTGGATATATGTAAGTGTATTTTAAAGATAATATGTATATTATAATAAATTCACAAGCCAATTTTGTTTTATGTATTCGTTACAATCTCAATATGCATATCTACATACATACATACATATGTATGTACATAAATCCGATATAGAAAATTTACAAATTAAGATCGATATCTGAACATCAACGAAGTTCTACGTATTAAAAGCTATTTCATATCATACTAAACAATTGTTAGATGTGTATAACTATTTTTTTTATTATTAAAACCTTGAGCTTTTGATATGATTTGATTCATCTCGTGTAATAATTCTGAGGTTTTATTATAGTGGTCTACCGTTGCGTTGATATGGTATGGAACGTGCGCGAAATATGCGGAACAATATTCGATGTGTTTATTCTGCTAGTAAATTTTATATTGCAATAAACGGTAACCGGTCAAAAGTTAACAACTGGGTCAAATCGAGCGTATTTTATTGACTATTGCTCCTTCGCCCACCCACCCTAATAAAAATGCGGATATGCCATTGTGCCGATTCGAGGATCGACGGAACCGGAACCGGAATGAATAATCGCATTTTCCTATACAAACTATATATTATATGTATAGTAAATATAATACGATCCATCGATCGGCTGCCAAGCTCGCTCGATTCCTCGCTCTGTGAGAGATGTCGATCAAAACACGATGGCCAGAAACAAACGGAGAGGGAGGGGGGGGTGGAGGGGTCGCAAAAACAAGATGACAAATCGTACCAGTTCCGGATCATTAAATTTTATGTTCATTTATTGAATGGCAATAAAGACGGTCCGCGTATCTACGGGATTTCGAATCGGAGGACAGATGGCCGTGTCGTTACACTCGTGTACACTAAGTCGCTTTTTATTGGAACTTTGCTTCGGATTATTGTTAAACGAAGAGGAGACTGAATCGTCGTCTCTTTAATGACACGTCTCGCTCGTTGGCGTGTAACGATTGTGAAGTAATCGCGTTCCTATTTACCTGTAGTACCGAAGTTGCAACTAGGTGAAGTGTGTCTAAATATATGTATATGTTACATAGAAATTATAATTTCACTATAAATTTCAGTGAAATTATAATCAGTTACATTTTCACTGGGTATAATTCAGTGAAATCATGTCCAATTACATTTTCACTGGTCCCTATTATTGAAATTATAACTTTTGACAGTTTGATGATAGTGCGCCACCGATACGATTCGCGGCCACCCCACGTCACAACCTGAAAATCTATTACAACAATGAAATAAATTAAAAACAAAGAAGAAAGCATTGAATAGTAGTATATATGGGATATAAAAATAATGACCCAATAAAATTTATTTTTAATCTATACGAGGCAGGCTTAACAGGTAACCCCAATATATGTTCCACAACAACAACCCCAAATACATATCAATTAACACCCACAGGGACATATATGGTCAAAGTTGTGAATTTGCAGCGTTTTTAAGCAATTTAGCGAAATTTAGTAAATACATATCAATTAACATTCGCAGATACATTATTGGTCAGATTTGTAAATTTTCAGCATTTTATACAATGAAGAATAGAAGTTTAAAGCAAGAGAGTATGTGGGGGAATATTGTTAAGAGAAGAGCAAGATATATGTATGCATATAAAAAGGAATTAAAAAAGGGACTAATATGAAATAATGAAGGATTACGAAAGGATATGTTTGTATATTGGAATAAGATCTGTCTTTATAAATAAAAAATATTAATTATAATTTAAAAGCTTAAAAAACATCAATCATAAGCTTTACTCCTAGATTGCAAGGAAACAAAACGATAATTGTGAAGAAATCTGAAATTGCAGTAGCAGTGGTTTTTTTATTTATTCGTTCTAGACCCGATTAGATATGAAACTTTGTTTGAAAAGCCGAAATAAATAAACTGTTGATATTTGCAATGAGCTAATGTACAACGCAATGGTAAAAAATGATTGTGAAAATCAATTTGCATTTGGGTGTACTAATTTCTTTTACGTCAACGGGCACGTGTTTTGGAAAATAGCCTTGATTAGACGACGTTCTATGATTTTCCCTTGAAATATTAAAATTGATTGACCTTGGTCTTGTTTATTATATTCTGAAGTTGTATTGAATCACAATTGGGTTTATATTGAGTTAATAGGTTGAGTGTTTTTCCAATTATCATTAAAGGCTCGTCTGAGAAGCTTGTTTGTGGTTCTACTAACATTAATGATAGAAAATTAGGGGCTATGAATTACATGTATAAAGTATTATATCTTGACTTTTAAACATATTTTCTTTTACTTCTTATTAATGTAGATAATAACAAGTGACTTTGAATAAATTTATTTAATTACAAACATGTACGAAACCTTAGAAGAAGTTGAATGCAAAACTGTTACTTTATATGTAAAACTATGGAAAACTGTTTGCTTGTAATAATAAGAGGCCAAAATAGGAACTAATGGATGATAAATATATACAGGTTGGGTGAATGAACTTTCTGTATGTTTATTTGGATTAATTAATGTAGCACTGTATCAAGTTGGGATAATTTTAATAAGCAATAAATTGTTAAAAAGTTTTGGGGCATGTTTTGTTACATATATATGATATTATATTAACCCGTTGAGAGTAATCGAAAAGCTAGTGGGGTATTTCGTTTAGTTATATTTTGAATGTGTATTCCACGAAAAGGTCATATTCAATTTATGTAAGTGAGCGTTTTTGTCGATACCCGAACGTGTGTAATGTGTATATGTATGTATGTATGTACGTACATACATTATTCGAGAGTGAAAATCCGTGGCCGAAATCGAAATCGGAAAATTTGTGTTATCTGCGAGGAAAACATTTCGAACGACGTTTTATTTTATTATTGCAATTCAAAAATTAACATAGAACCGCCCTGAGAGGAGGGCGAGAGGGCTCGTTCGCCTCGAAAGGTCGTAAAATCCCACAAAATCCTGCAACTTTTGCGACCTTTTTCGAAGAGAAATTAATCAGGAGGCCGCCTTCGGGGAATAAACATTTTTTCCGGCGCTTTTTATTTTGTTTCTTCAATAAAAGGTTTAATATATCAAAGGCGCAAGTGGATGGGAAAATGAAAACGGCGGGCACATCTAAGAGCATTATATCTAAAGGCTTTATATAAATTTGTATATAAATATATAAATATGCACGCCCCCCCCCGTGACCCTCCCCCCCTCTCGGGAGAGTACGATAATTTTTCTCGCTCGCACTCACGCCGGGAAAGCGCGTCGGAAAAAACGCGAAAATCTTTAATAAAATCATCTGAATTTTCTCGAAGCGGTGTTCGAGTACTTGCGACAACAGTAATAATCTTAATGTCGCAATAAGCGCGCACCAAATGGAATGTTTGTTATTATTTGATGGGTCGTGAATTAAATGAAAATAAGGTTTCTGTGTATAATTTTCGACGTTTGCTTCCAAAACGTTCGATAATTTGTTTACTCGGTTGTTGTTTGTCATTTATTACGCTCGAGTGATATTCTGCCGAATGCCAGTTTATATTAATTGTATGTGAAGCGAATCGTGATATTCTGTTTTTATTTATTTTTTTCGTTGTACAAATGTTGGGAATAAATAATGTGAGAGAAGAACATGTGCAATGATGCGCCAATTCAACACTAATTTATTGTTATCTTATCGGTACATACAATATGTATATTACGATTAAAGGTCTATTCATACTGGCACAGCATATAACGACAACAGCAGTACGAAAAGATTTCTGTGTTACATTCAATATGGACACTTCATATGTTCCGTAATGTTTATGTGGCGCAAATGTAATAACATCAGGCGACAAAATCTATTCATACTATACAGCAGTACATGTTACCGAACCGTATTAACCAGAGCCAGTTTATTGTGGAAATAATGAGTCACGCATGATGTGACGTACTAATTAAATTGCGCATGCGCAAATGAGTATTTTCGGAATGGTCATATTGTAACAATATTGACTCGCCGATAAGACACAAGCAATATTGCACTCTATCGTTGCCCTCTGTAATGTATAAATATGTAAGCCGATTTTGCTTTGTATTCGGCCAAAACTTGTCTAAGCGTGCGCTGCTGTATTGTATGAACGGAAGTAGTCTTTTCCGTGCACTCCTGTGACGGGCTGTTATCTTGTGGCGCTGGATAGTATGAATAGACCTTAAATAGTATAATAACTAGTCTTCGGCGTTGGCTGGCTGCTCGTCACATAACAATAGAACACTATATAATTTTTTGCTATATCATTTAGCATCGTCCCAACGCCGCTCATTGATTATTACTTAGTTAGAATCATTTATGTATTTCGAATTAACTTTAATACTATTGTTTTATAATTTTTTTTTTCTCAAAGTAAATCATTATCATTTTAATTCACAGTCAATTTACTACTGACTTCTGGATGAAAGCCTAATCAAAATGTTTTCATGTTGCATTCATCCACCTTCCCAATATTCAAACTTTTTTATCCTGTCCATCCATCTTAATAGTAGTCTTTATTGGAACTTTTGAATTTTTCTTGGGTACTATTTAAGCACTTATTTGTCCATTATTCTGGGTAAACAATTCGCCTATTATCATTTCATTTTCTTCACTTTATCAGTTACCCTTCTTATATTTCTCACTCATATAACCAGCAGTATAGATTAATGGTAGTCATATAATGCCTTAAAAACCAAGTGGTCACGGGTTCAATAACAGCCCGATGTTCTTAGTCAGAGCTTAAATATGTAACTCCAAGTTGATAGTTTCATAACATTTTGCCAATTTCTCTGGTTTTCACAGAAACAGTTCCAATAAATTAGCTTTCTTGACCTATTTCTCTCAAATTTTTGCAAAATTTTCAAATTTGTTAATTTTATTCATAGACGTATTGTTACATTCGCCATCGATGTATATTTTGTTGTTATTTATTATTTATGATTATATTCGCTGCCACCAAGCGTTTTGTGGAACGCTTCTCCGTAATGAAACTCGATGTGTATTTTTATCATCAATATTTAATCAATCTTGTTTATTATAATTTAGCTCACTCCACGACTTATACTAATCGAATGCTTACTCTACGACTTATATGTACTAAACTAAAGCTTACGATCTAATGCCTCACAAAGAGGTCCATGACTTATATTTATAGACTACCAATTTTAAGGAGTGGGGTTTGTTTTTATGGCGACGCCAAAATGCGTGTCGAATCCTTTGACTGAGCGAAGTCCTTTTGACCCTAGTTATGAGACGAAGATCATCGTCCCAGATTATAAAAAAATGGGTCTCTGGTCTGAGTCATAAAACATAGTTAATTGACTTTGTAGACGTAACAGTCTCTATGATGCTTTGTAAAATATACTCTATAAATTGTTTATCGATGTTTGTAATTGGCCAGAGATGCGCATTGGGGTATACCTGTTAGGCCTTCCTGGTAATATCTAATATATAATTTCGAAAGAGACTTTGTATGTTAGTATGTATGTAAGTATATAAATATGTAATGTTGGTTGGTAACATTGAAAACAAATCGAAGTTTCTTTGACGACTCGATATTTTTTTTTCTATTCAAATAAATTTAATAAAAAAACAAATGAATAGTTACTATTAGATTCACCATGTTAAAGCTGTTTATATTACAAATACTGAGCGAAGCCGGGTAAAACAACTAGTATAGCATAAAAATAAAGTAAAATAAAAATAAAATATTTTTTCCATTTCTTTTGCCTTCTCTTTACGACGAGCATACAACGTCATTTACTTCTTTGACTGCATTAGACTTTGTGTAAGATTTTGCCATTCAATACTTAAGTTTCGCATCCATACGTCATTAGTGACAAAGGAAATTAAATATGTGTACGTACATATATGTATATGTTTTTGATTTGAAATGTTGTCTATGTGTATTTAAAAATTAAACGAAATTGTTTGCCTTTTATAATACAATGATAGTGGAAGATGGAATATATGTAATGCATCTATAGTAGCAGCTAATTTTTTTAATGAAAAAATATGTACAAAGATTAGTATAAGAATTTATGATGTTTTTATTTTTAAAATATAAAATAAATCCACGATTTTTTAGCTATAACTTTTGTGAGGTCTTTGTTATAAAAAAATAGCCCCAATTTTATAAATATACATGTTGGCACGTCTAAAAAATTTAAATTTAATATTTTCACTGAATTAATCCAAAAGTGTTTTTAAGTATTTAGGATACGTTTCGAGGAGTATTTACATATATAAAGGCCCACTAGCGTATTTAATTAAATTAGAATAGACACGAAAGAATTGGATTCCATATCTCGAGCTCGCCTCGGTAGCAGTAAAAATATTGAAATTCGCCGAATGCGAAACTTTTATTATGCTTCGAGTCCCGTAACAGGACAGAAGTGACCCAGTCCTCCCCCGTTTCGCGCCGCTCACTCCCCTATGAAATTACCTGATTAAATTTTCATATTCAATCTTGAGTTGTTTGCCCCTGAGATGCTCGACCCCCCCCCCCTCTAAGTCTCTCGAAGCCTTCGCCTCGGGCCCACCCACCACCCCCCGGGTGACCTCCCAGCTACCGTTTGCCGCTCAACTTTGGAGTTCTTTCGCGTCCCTTTTAGCCCTGGGTGGTTTTCTTTGCCACAGCCAGTATTTGTATAGGATTCTGCCTAAGAGTTTCCGACATGCCTTAATGAAAACATTACTGTTGTCCACTTCGAGGCTTACTTTTTACTTGTCGCCGCGGTGATGCGGTTTATCAATCGGAATACGATCCGAAATAGAATTTGGAGAATTTAATTCGAGGAGTTGATTAAAGAAAGATTGTATGTGAATTTTTAAGACATTTTAAAATTATAAACATAAAATTTACGTTTATCGTAAAGTGCTCTTCTTCATTCTATTTTTTTTTCTACTTAAAAATACATTAATACATTATTAATTATGCAAAAATAGGCTTTTTTCATGTTCGTCTTTTTGCAGAATGGTTTCGATTTTTTTGATATTTTTAAAAAAGATAAACACTCAATGTTCACCTATTTAGTATGTAAGTTTGTTGGGCTTAAATTTGATAAGCTTTGACATAAACTAGAATTCAAAGTCGCCGTTTCGCTCAAGAGTACATATACGCACAGCGAAATTTATATGGGGGAATCATTTTTTCACTTAAACATAATTTTTTTCATGTTCTCATAATTACTTTGAAAATAAAAGCCGTTAAAAGCTACCTATGGTATATAGCTTAAATTTTCACAACAGTAATATCCAAAAACTTTATTATATATAAGGAGGCCAAATTGACCTATTTTAAAATGTCATGTTACACGTCAAAACACGTCATTTTGGCCTCATTGAAGTTCTTAAAATTCGTAATTTTTTTTAACTACGAAAGGTAGCTCAAGGAAGCTCTCAACGACTTTCAAATAATCACGGAAACATGAAAAAAATATGATTTTCTGATCATAACGATAACCCCATATAAACACCCGTTGCGAGATGGGGATGATCAAACGAAACGTTGACTGAATTCTCATTTATCAGTCAAAACTTATCAAAATCGACCCAAATTAAGCTTAAATATTTGGATATTGAGTGTTTTTATGTAAAAAGCAAAAAAAAATCGAAATTATTCTCGAAAAAGAGATAGGTATATGAAAAAAACTAGAAAGGAAATAGGCCTAATACACATACACATGTATGAATATATGGCAATTTCATAGCATCCCCTCATATATGTATGTATGTAAGTAGGGTTGTTTCATTTTTGAATCCCATTATTGATAAGAAAAGCGCATCATGCTGTTTTTATGGACGGGTCATTCTCATCACTAGTTCATGGCAATTGCGGCTTTAACGATTTGGCTACCTGAACGATAAGACCCGAGGTTAACCGTAGCATTAATGGCAACCCCTTGTTGACGTTATATGCCGTCCATGGTATTAATGATTTCACACGCACGGTTGTTTGTCTACTTATCGACTATGCGAGGGTTCCATTCTCTTGCAAAAAAAATGTAAACAATCCAAAATTGATTTAATTTTGAAATTTTCATTTTTTCAGGTGATCATAGATCGTATCGGTCAGACTGCGAGGAGGGTCCAGGGGGAGCTCCAGGTCCTCCGAGATCGCCTAGATCACCTCAGCTTCGGCAATCGTCACCGTTTCCGGTCGAAAGCACGAACAGAAGACTCCACTATGGCGCGACCCAAGATAGACTACGACCCGTTAATGGTATATCAACGCTTAATAGTGTATAGCTATAATTAAAAAGTTTCGATATTTATTTATTTATTTCGTTTTCAGGTGAAATTATATATGCCACTGCGAATCCCAAGAAACTTCCATCCAGTTCGAGCCTGAGTAGATCTGGAAGGGCTGTTGGTCGTAGAAGTCGAGGTCTGACTCCGTCTAGCAGTGCTTCTTCCGGTCTCGAAGGTCCCGCCCTTAGAGCAGCCGAGCCCTACGTTTTAGATCAAGATCCGAGGCTGGCAGGAATCTGCATGAATCATGGTACGTGTTGGATTTTTTGTAGGGTCTGTCGATATGCACGAGGCTATTCAACTTGAGGGGTGGATCGTTTGTATGATACGGTATATGTAGAGGAGGGTGGTTGATGTATTATATCCGTGATCCAATTTTTGCAAAGTTCGCCCCTGCTGTTTGTTGGCTGGTCTGCAACGGACAAAGCCAATTTTCCAATTTGCAAGTTCGCAAACGAAGAGCGTATTCGTACATCCCATCAGTGGCTCGACGACCGATGGTATTGAATGCAATTTGGTGTCTATGAAATGTAAATTTCTAAAATTTTTGTTTATAGGTAGAATGTTGGTCCAGAATGCCATGAAAACTTTTTTATTAAATGAATGACGGTTATTATTGAAGAACCCTAGATGAAATATGTACGTGTGTATTATTTTTTTATGTTTCAATTTCCTATTTTCGTATACGAAGTAGCCAACAGAGGCAAACTAACAAATTGGATCATGTATGTAGTTGCGAGCGGGAAAAAAGTTATTTTTGTTCAGATTGTACGACACGTGCGAGTATATGAAAATGTAATTTAAAATTGTATCTGTCGATGCTGTTTGAATTCATGATTCGAAAGTTTTCCTGTTATCGGAAACATACATATCTATATGTATGTATAAATTATGCGCGAAACTAGAAAAATATATTTTCCAATGAAATAAGTGATGAAAATTTTGTAAAAAAATATAACCGTGTGAATCAAAATGACTATATATATATATATATATATATATATGTACTTATGTTTGTGTTGTACAATAGAAGAAGAGCAATAAAAGGGAATTCTTCAAAAGGGGATCGGCGCGGTGGTTTCTTCTATTGATGAGCATTTTATTAGCGTGTTGCATAGGATTTATCTGACAGCCTTCCCAGTTTCCTTTCAGCTGAAAGCGAAATTGAAATCTGGAGGGGAAGACTGAATAAAAAAAAAAGAAACAGTTGTCGAAGCGTTGAAGTTTCCCGTTTGCGATGTGTGTCTTGCATTCCGAGCGTTTACTGCATTGTGTAAAATCGGGCGTTTGTCTGAAATGAAATTAATTGAAATTTTGAAATACGGGTGTGTCTACATTTGTACATTTGTCTGAATTTCGATCAATAGTTGACGCCCAAACTTTCAAAGTAAGAAGACGTAAACCCTACGGTTTGACGATCCCCCATAAAAGTCTTACTGTGAAGAAGCTTTTGCTCACTCTAAGCACGTGTCACGTGGTCGATGACCGCACGACACGTGCCCCAAAGAAAAAAAAATAGATAGGTGTTGGGTATCGATGATTCGAAGAATTTGATCCGATGATCGACGTTTCTTAATAAAATGGGATATTTGATTTCACGCGATGCCTCTTCTTTTTTGGTAAACATCGTCATATTTTTTTTTTGTATTGAAGATTTTAAAGGAAATCATCGGACCCTTTTCTGTTTTTTTTTTTTGGCTTATGAAACATCCTTATCTTATCCTACATTACCCATCCAGTTTATCACGAAGTTGTATAAAGCTTACCACGTTTTTTTTTAATTTAAAGAAAGTCAAAGATTTTAATCTCTTTGTCAAGTTTTTGTGAAGAATTGATTTGAGCAGGAGATAAAGATTTAATAGGCTTCGATATATGTAGTATTGGTTTATTTTAGTGTTAATCTCCATCCTGCAAGGGTAGATACTTTTTTTATTTTAGTACTTTGGACAAGAATGAAAGTGTGAGTTGGAACTTGGAAGTAAGAACGAGTACATTTTGATATTGTTTAAATACTGCTAGAAGCCGTATAAATATATGTATATTTATTATATTTAAGAGTGGGGCGAAAACAATTATACGTTTAACACCTAGAAAATGAACAGTGTAATTTACAATTATTGAAATAGATATTTAAAAAAAAGCAACGTACAAACCAGATGGGCTGAAAACCAGACTGGTAAAATTGACATTTAAAAAAAAAATCTGGTTTAATAATGCTAAAATAATAGCATATATGAAATGCTATTATTTTAGCACTTAAACCAGATTTTTTTTTAAAATGTCACTTATACCAGTCTGGTTTTCAGCCCGTCAAATGATAGTATAACTAAAAATGTAATGAAATTAAAACAATGTCATTCAAACGAACTCTATCGGTCATAAATCAAATCTTAATAGTTTAAAGCAACCCTCAACAGAACAGTTTGAAAAAAAAGGTGACACGGATGAATGCGCACTGCACAACATTTTCATGTAAATTTTTTGATCATATCTCTTTTGGAGAAGTGTTTATTTTCAAGTAACATACATACATACATACATACATAAAATGGTCCATTTATATTATCCAGCAATGCACGTCAACAGTACGGTACAGTACTGCACAAAAAAGACTACTTATATTCATACTATACAGCACCGGCCGTTTTCAGCACGTTCGTACTTGTCTTGTACGAGTGCACGGAAAAATCGGCTTGCATATATTATGTTACACAGAACGACGATACTGCCCAATATTGCTTGCATCGTATCTTCATATGAGCATGGCAACACTTTTATAAGTACAAGTGCAGTCGCCACTATGACGTCACGTCATGTGTGATCATTTCCATGGCTAACCGGTTCTGCTTGTACTGTGCGTTTCGGTGACATGTACTGCTGTATTATATGAATGGACATACGTGTCGGCTACTGCTGTTAAGGATATATCACACACACACACACACACACACACACATTACGGAATATATGGGCAATGTATGAACGAATATTTTTCATACTGCTGTTTACGTGCAGCTTGAGTTGTACTTGAACCTTTAATCGTCTGATTGATTCCTGTACTTGGTGGGTTTTGAAATGTTGAATAAATACTTGGAGCTTATCGGGAGTCAAATCATACATAGATGTTACATTCATAGGTTTAGAAATCAAAGAGTCTAAGCTATCGTAATTGTTGATAGATCCTGGCGAGGACTCTCCTCCGGAGCCTGCTCCTCCTGAAGTTCCTCCTCGCGGTCCATCCTTACGTCGCAGCGGTGGTCCACCGATTCCTCCGCAAGCATTAGAAGCAGTACCGAATTGCAACTTTTACAATCAAGGTAAGTCATTATGATCATTTGCAAACGAGTTGGGCGAGCGTTTACGACAATATCGGGCAAAACCTTCGCCATTTTCGGCCAATCCTTCTGAAAGTGGTTACGAAGACGAACGAACACTCTTTGACTTACTCCATATATGTATGTTCGTATTATATACTATTGGTAAGGCTTAATTACAGTTTCTCCAGCTCGATTATGTAGTGGTTGCTCGCTGGTGTAACCTACATTAAAGTTTTCCCACTCGGCGCGGCTTTAATTCCAGTTGTGATCCATTAGTTTAATTTGAGCGCCGTACGTACGTAAATGTACTATGGACCTATCTATCTATCTATCTATCCGTTCGGTCATCTCTCACAATGGCGGCGGATTAAACGGTCTGAGGATGCTGCGAGCTTAATCTAGCCCAACGATGAGTTTAATTCCCCGAGTGTTGAGTTTCGAAACCCTGTCGAGGAGTGGGTGGGCGGGTGCGGATTTTCCCCCACAGCCTCTTTCTCTCCCACGCCGCGGCGCGGTCGGCCTTATTTGATTATCGAAATCGGAATTTGTTTAACGCAAAACGCTTTTAATTAATGTGAAATTTATCTTTCGCAGGTGAGCCAGTGTTTTATCTATTTCACACCCGTTGTCAAATTTGACAGGTATGTAAATTATGTGCAGATTAATCTCGACTCGATTGTGTTTTAGTTTTGAATGTCTGTGTTTTTTTTTAAATTAAATTGCTCATTGTATCTAGGGATTTTAAAGTAAATGATAAATGAGGTTATTTAGTGGGAATTATTAATTAAATTAATTCATCTCGACTTTACATGGATAGTAAATTTGAATTTTTTTCCTCGACTGGATCAGATTTTCGAAATAGATTGTATTAAAATAATTGGATTTTAAATGCATATATGTACATATGAATATGTAGGTTTATGTATGCGTATAAAATTTTTTTGGAAAAATATCTCATTTCAAACTTATAATCATATCAATGTATTCGTTAAGGATTTGGAAAGGTACTAATTAATTTATTTACATATGTTATAATCGTTAAGTGTTATTGCAATATTAAGTGTAATAATATATATGAGCCCTTATAATTGAAAGTGGCATAAGTCCACTTTTCTTCATTACGAGAAATATCTCTCAAAACATAAAATATAATGTTTTGCGTTCGGCAATATTTAAAAATACCGGCAGCCTGTAATACGTTTATTCTGCTTTTCCAAGATTTTGGACATATCGAATTAAAAAAGTAATAACAATTGTGAATTATGTCAAACAGCAATAGTCTTTTTCGGCTCATATATTACGGATTAATACAACCAGATTAATCTACCTAAATAAGTTTTCAAAAACGTCCTGACCAATTTTTTATGGCTAATTGCATCCAAAAATGGTCGATTTATCTAATTTCGTCCAAACGCTTTGACATGTTTTTTTGGATTAGACAAAAATTAAAATAATTGATTATTGAATAGTATTATGTTAGGAATTTTTTGATTAAAAAAAATGTCCTCCGATTTGTGAAAAACTTTATTCGGAGAATAACAGCTTGTTGGTAAATCGTTTCAGACAGATTTATGCTTTGAGGATGTATGTGTTGTCACGTTTCATTTATTTATTTATATAATTTTAGCTATTTAACTAATTTAAAAATACATTCTTAAATTTTAACTGTATTTCACATAGGTGTCTCCTTGCACCTTGCAAAAATGCATCCACGGTCTTAAAAGACCTGACGCACTTGGACCGGAGACCACGGATAGTTTCATTAATAGTTTTAAACTTCTTTAAAAAGGTGATAAGGATGATGAAGATTCAGTCAACATCCCAATTAATATTTCTTCATTATTTTTTTTTGATCAAATTTTATTTAGTTCACAAGTTATTAGAAATAAACGAGTCTTTAATATTGTATCCTTATATATATTATAGTTTTAGCAAGCACTGTAGTATAAACGAACGACACATTGATTTGATCTTAATATTGGAACGATGAACTTGAGAGACGCGTAGTATAATAAATGGACTGAGCACTGACCGACTGAAACTAACTGTATGTCGTACTGCAGGTATAGTTTATGTATTCGATTCGATGATTTATGTATCAATTCGATGAGTTTCTATTAAATTTATGTATTCGAGTATAGTTTATGTATTCGAGTCAATGTTTGCTCCAACGCAAATATTTTATTTTATCGCAATTTTTATGATTTTTCATTCCCACGTATGACCGTGAGAACATTCTAAAGAAGAGTATGAGAAGAATATGAGGTACATAATAATATAATATGTAGAATCATGTTTAATTTCTGGCAAGGTACCATCTTTCTTTTATTTTTACTGAAAATAAATAGACGCGTCTTTTTAAAAGATTGAGATATAATTGCTTAATGCTTATCTTAGGTACTTCCCTGAAAGATTATGGAACTTTTCCTGGAAAACTTATTGGAAAACAATTTTTTTCCACAAAATGCGGATTACCTTTATGTATTATAATATTATACATATAAATACGTATGTAATGGTTCGAAAAATGCTGCCTTAGCATAGTCACTCGGAAGAAGGTACCTACTTGAATTTTTTTTTCCTTAAATCGACCTTTTCTATCCACGTATACGTACGTAAGTACCGTAAATAGCGAATCTCAGCATAATCTCCACCACCCACACACATTCGAAATCAATCAAATTGAAAATTCAACCGATGGTCACAAATACGATTTCGGGCCTCTCTCGGAGATATCCTTTGAATTATGCCCATATCAAGAGGCGCCTCCGCGTCCATAAATTACCCTCAACAAATGGGCGGAGACGTGCGAATATGGAACGAAGAAGATGATGGTGGGAGATGGGTGGGTGGAGATGGTGGGGGGGGGGGTAGGGAGGATGAAGGGACTCGGGTAAGGTAAAGTGATGATACACGTGTAAGGGCGCGTGTATCAGATCATTAATTAAAATAATAAAGCGCCACCTCCCCCCCCCCCTCGCCGCGTGCGAAACTAATTTTTGAGCTGGGCCGAGCGTGGAGTCTAGCGGCGAAGTTAATAATGTTGCTGAATTATTCTTAATCACGAACTCGCGCCGGATGAGGGTGCAATTCATCAGACCGGTCGGTCGTGCCGCGGTTAACGTATTACCTTATGACCTCGATATACGTTCATACGTATGTTGAATAAATTTGGGTTGGTTTCGTATTTGGACGTTGCCCGATTTAATGTTCTGTGAAATTGATTTGTGTGCAAAAAGCCCACTTTGATTATTATAACCAGCAGCGTGGACTAGTGGTAAGCATATTATGCTCCGAGCAGAGTAGGCACGGTTCGAATTTCACTTGTTGCTGCTGGCCAGACCATGGCTTGTGGCTCCAGATCGATGGTTTCTGAATTTTCTGATTTCATTGTTGATATTGTTGGATATTAATATAAATGATTATAATTGATAATGATTATTTTATAAATGATTATTTTAATAATGTGGCTCATGCCGAACAGTTGGTACACATATGTGTTAGTGTTAAGAGTTGGTATCCCAGAGTCCGATCGTTTGCCGGCGACAGTTAGTAGCGGTGTACCGCTGACCGGATGCGCACGAGCATCCAATGTATGTATACTTTATATACGAACAATAAACGTACAAGGTTGAACTAAGATTGCCTTTTAATTGTATCTCTCCTGCAACCCCCCCTATACCCAGGACTTCCTATAATATGTTTCCTCATTTACATAAGTGGCGAAACCATCCTACCTACATATTGTCACGTTCCAGGGAAATATTTATTTAATTTTTATTTACTACTTGGTTAACCAACCAAGTTTCTTTATTGTTATTAAAATGTTACAATTATCTTATATTATAGATATATTCGAAAACCGATAGATAATGGAACTATGATTTTTATAATAGGAGACACGTAGAACTATTTCACTATAATTTTCGTTCACTTTATTCTGCTGCTGTGCTGATCGTTAATTGAGGACGCGTTCTCGGAGTATTTATGATGACGACTGTCACTCTCTCGGAGTCGATGGCGATGACTGACTCTCTCGAGTCGATGGTGAAGACTGCTCTCTTGGAGTCGATGGTGAAGACTGCTCTCTCGGAGTCGATGGTGAAGACTGACTAATGCGGTCGAATCGTGATCTATATAAATGATTTGTTATCTTATGGGCTGGGCACATTCCTGTGTTATCTGAATATCCTATTACAGGAATTTTTATAGTTTTGTTATTCACGTATATGAGCGTGTGAAAAGTACATTTGATATTGTGGGAACTAGAGTGATAAGCGGGGTACATAACAATATGCACTATTTGAATATGATTTCAAATTTATAATCGATACATTTATGTACAGGTTTAATAACATAGGTGGTCTGCTCAGGGGTAAAACCCGTATTGGTATCTTTAAAATGTAACGTATGTATATCTGGTATATATTTTTTTAAAATAATTTTATACTGTAGGTCTTCATCGATGACCCTATTTTGTTAGTAAGAAGTGTTACTAAAAGCACTAATACTATGTAATATTGAAACGGTTCCTGTAAAATTGACATCACTTTTCCAATCTCTCTTGAGAATCTCAAGCTATTTAGCGTCATGATTTTCGTCGATTTATATAACAAAATTTTTCTCTATAGATGTCACTGTGGATGATTTTTGTATGAATTCGCATTGTATAAATGCTTGTATTGATATGTACATATGTAGACTAGACGAATTAAATTTTTATAACTAGATTTATATAGAGTTTATTGTTACCCTCTTACATAAGTGGGGGGGGGGGGGGGGGTAAAGGCGTGGTTAGTCGGGAGTCTAGTTTAGACCAGTTTGTGGTCGATTTATAATTCTTAGGTCGAGTTGAAGAACAAATAAGACGGTCTGTATCTGGAGGTCCGGGTAACTTCTCGACGTACCTTCGACCCTCGCTCCCCTTCCAGGGCTTGACCTGTGAAGGGGATGTTTACGGGTTGCGGAGCCGCATGAAAAATTAACGATGGTGACCCTATTTTCAGTACACCCCCACTCCTTCCTCTGCCACGCGTGAACTATTTACGAGTTGACGTTGTATAAAATATATACATATGTACATACACTATACTAATCTCGTGTTGCTATTTCAGATGCAATTTCGTTTTACGTCCTCTCTAAAGTAGAGTTAAATTGAATTATTCGTGTCTTCTTTACTATTTTTATGAACACTTTTATCGTCTTCTATGTCTGTATACATATACATATATGTACATATGTATTAATGGTGAAACGTGGTAAAATAAACGAAAAAAATAGTGGGAAAAAAATACGATCTTCAGTGTGATCAATAAGGTTGCGACTAGCATAATTCAAGGCCATGTAATTATTTAATGGGGGTAATCAAATCTTGTTATATATAATACTGAACATTTACGTCAAATGCTTTAATAAAAAAATCACCACAAAGTTTTGGTCTCGATAAATTTTTCTGTCCTCATTTTTTCATGAATTATTCGGATTTGATATTTTTCGTACAAAAATACGAATAGTAAAGTTTGTCTATTTTATCATGTCTTTGTCACTTTGTTCCTTCAAGTTTATAGTCAGCTTTAACTACCCCAATAGGTGTAATAGATGTTACAGTAAGACTTATGTTAGTCCCATCCAGTTGCCATAGATTTGATGAGATGAGTATTAGAGTAATTAAATTAAATATAACGCTTCGTCTGATCAGTTTAAATGTAGAACTAAACCTGGCTAAGTTTATTCATCAAAATACCAAAGATTTCTGCTTTACTAGGATTCATTTATTTCATTATTGTCATTATACATATCTATATATGTACATATGTATGTATGTACAATTGTTTGGTGATATTTGAATAGTTTCATTAAATAATGTCACTGATGGGACTTCATACATTTTTAGCTTAACTTTAAAAATTAGTGACCAGACCAACTGATTTTGTTTTTGAGTGGAGACTAAGACTCGAATTAATATATTTAGATAAAATAATATTATGGAAAACTTATGCTTATAAACGCATCTTATCTTATATGATTATTAACGCATATAAAATAAATGCATTTTATCACGGTAAAAAATATTTTGGCCTTTAAAGTTCGCTAGATAATTAATCATAAGTATTTATTTCTAAGTAAAAAAAAATATATAGAATGAAAAAAGAAAAAGATATAGTCGTTTAAACAATTAAAATCTGACATAAAAGGAAAAAAACGATCGCAAGAGTGTGGATAAATACGGCTACTTATGTACTACTAGACGACACTGAGAACGATAATGGAATATTTTCAAACGTGTCTATTACGATTATTTTTCACCATCGTAATGGCGGATTTGATTCCCACATATATTGATGACCAAACCAAGCAAAATGGCAAAGTTTGTAAACGGTTGGACAAGAACCCAAATTTTGTCAGATGAAAAACTCGAAAGCGAGCTAATTCATAAAAATCATAGAAAAAAACATCTGACTATTGATTTAAATAATCATTTTGATCACAGAAATACTAAATTTTGAGTTAAAGACCGCAAAAGTCAAAAAATTTTAAAAATTGCGCATTTTTTAAAGCAATTTAAACCAACAAAAATCATTGTCGTATTCAAACTCAGTGAGTTAAACTTAGTGAATATTGATTAGCTTCTGCTTTGGTAATTTTTTTCGAATCTCGAATTTTTAGCGATTTTTAAAACGATATATTTTCGTGTCGTATGTATGTATCATCAAGAATACTTAGTACATAATTATGTAGTTTGGTATCTATAATTTGAGTGTTGTTTCTTATGACCTGAGGCAGGACTTAATCTGTACGTGTGCTCAGCAGTGCATGTGGGGTAATTTATCGGCAATCCCATTATTGGCAACAGCTTCCGGGTCGAGTATGCAACGGTAATGATGCACTAAGTAATTTATTGGCTTCCGATCAGAGATAGATACAGGGCAGCAAGCCCGCTGTACCGAGCCAACTTCTTGAGCCCCAATAAGCTTTCGGGTCGCACCCGACCTCCTCCAGAATACATTTTTCATAATGGACGATCGGTATTGGGTTGCCTCGTTACAGCCGATCGGGAAACTCTCGTTATATCGGTGCCCGTCTCGCGCGGACGGTCGTTATAAAGCTTTACGAGCTAATTTATACCTTATACTAACGAACGAGTGTTCTTCGCCGTGGAAAAATATGATGCGATGTGAGTTTTGCTAAAGCATTCGTAGTGAAGTTTTTATATACCTACATATTTTCAAAAAGTATATGATCCATATGAACCATATATTAACAACATATTTTTAACCACTACTATCTCAGGTAGAGCCGATTGCAGTTTTTGAACTTCGCTAATGCGAGTGTAAGATATCAATAAAGACAAAGGTTTGAGTTGTTGATCTTTTCAAATTTTAGGTAAAAGATATTAGGAGACCAGCCTAGTCGTATAATATAAGATAATATATAATATTTAGCCAGCAGTATGGCTCGGTGGTTGCGTATTTGCTTAGCACCGAGAGGTTACCGGGTTCGATCTCTTGCTAATATTTAATATTGCTGGTCTCCAAGTCGATCGTTTCTTACCAGAGTTAGCACATTTATCTGATTTCATTGTTGAAACGATTCCTGCATCAAATTCGCAAAAATTATCCTCTCTGGCTATGTCACAAATATCTGAATTAAATTTATGTACAATATCTAAACAATTATGTACAAGTCTAAATCTTTAGATGTCTCTATGGAGTAATTCATTAATTAAGTAATTGTTAATGTCGTGTTCTTCAGCAGATTTATGTAATAAAAATGCTGTAATGTTTGTAATTAATTGTCTAGGAAGGCGCATTTGGGTCTACCTGTTAGGCCTCCTGGTATATATCTATGTAGAATATTGATAATAATAATAATAAAAATTATTTTGATGATTATGAGAGTATATACGATGGTTTATTGTTGATGATTAAAAAAACGTATTCTATTAAAGTATCTTTCTCAGTAAGCACATGTTAAAGTAACATAGTAAATAGCTCATATTACGTATTTTATCAATACATATGTATGATTTAAGGTAGGTCGCATGTATTCTGAGAATATCGGTAGTTCTTTGTGTATTGTAAAGGGGGGGTCGTTTATAATACACAACGACGGTTTACGGTTGATGCTTTTATATTCATGTCTCTAATAAAATTACCATTCCTAAGGCAAAAAAGGTTGAATATTGCGCAATAAAAATTAATGATCGACGAAGTTTTCCGCAGACTTCATACATAGACGTCAGCGTTCGCCGCTACCAAACCCCCCCCGAGCAGTTCGAATCGAAGTTTTTCCACGGAATATTCCGAAACTTGTGTGCATATTCGTGTGTTTGTGTGCATGTGTGTAATGCACTCCTGCATTGAATTTTATTGTTGTTGAGATTCGCGAAATCGGAAAAGCTTTTACGGAAGCTGGCAGTTCGGAAGGGTGGGTCGGTGGAGTCGCGATGACGTCTTTGGGGATAAATGTCAACGGCTCTCTCTCGGCAAGACGGTTAGTTAGAGATTGTAATTGTCAAAGTGCGGAGCTGTTTTCAAAATGAAATGATAAAGAAAGTGAAAAAAAAGTGATAAAAAATAAGCCCGCGAATGGCGCGCGCGCACACAATGGACCCGAGCGCGGTTTCAGCCCGAGTGCCTCTCCGACAACGAGAACAAACTCAATTTCAGCGACAGCTGAGTAGGTCTCCTCTCTCTGCCTTTGACTGTGATTTCGGTCCTTTTTGCTATTTTATATTTACCGGGGAAACGAAAAGGCGACATTAAAAAAAGCGATTCCGTTTGTGCTAGTGTGTGTGGGTGTTTAGAGCTCGTCCGGCTGGCTTCGGTGAAAGCTGTTTGTCGGTGACGATAATAGGGGTGACTTTGTTGTAAATAGATTTAAACGATTCTGTTACAATTGAGTCTGTGTGAGGTAACCCTGGAATGCATGGGGACGTTGCGAGAAATGAGAGTGAATATAACTTCGGAGTTTCAATGTCTGTTTGCTTCAATTTGTTACATTCTCACAATGACAATGTTCAGTGCCAACTCTCATATTAATTCTCCAATCTGGTTTAATGCTATGTATTGCTAATTTTTATGACTGTATGTATGATTTGGTAGATGGACTATTGGACGAATGGACACTTGGCTGACAGAAACTTAGACCGAACGGAAATTTGGCCGAATGAAATTTTTGATTATTAAAATTATATTTGTTATTTGTATTTAGTAAATAATAGAAGATAAAAAATATTTAAGGCACTTAATCAGAAGAAATCAGTGTAAATATTTTTTTATCATTTTATTCGAATGATATGGATGGACGTTTTTTTTATTTTTCAACTCGGGTTGTTTTTAAATTCAAAAACTTTCTGTTTTTGTGTCGCAGCTCAGTGCCACTCAAACTTTTTCACGCCAGGGACCAGTAGATACTGCTTGGTACTTTCTTTTTTTTTATAATCATTATTATAATTCACAGCAATTCATCATACACTGCTGATAAGAAATTAGTTTAAATTTTCAATCGGCCAAATGTCCGTCAGCCTAACGTCCATTCGATCAAAAGTCCGTCGGCATAATGTCCGTTCGGCCAAAAGTCCGTTGGCCTAATGTCCGTTCGGCCAAGCGTCCGTCGGCCAAGTGTCCATTTGGTCACAAGTCCACGTTCAGTATACTTCATTAATATAATTTTGTAAGAAATATTTCTGTTTATTTACCTAATATATCGCTTCGCAAACTTGTAAACTTTGCCAATTCAAAACTATATTTTATTCAGGGGAAAATGAAAACCATTTTATTGGTCTCTATTGTATTGCATAAATATTTACTATACTGTAAAGTTTGTAACACTTTTTGATCTCATTTTACATTTATGACTTTAAAACTTTTACACAGAAGTGTGCTTAGTATATATAAGAGTTGTAAAATATAACATAAAAACGCTGTTTTTGACCAAAAGGAAATTTGCTAGATTAACAAGTTATGCATATGTTTTTTTTTTATTATTAGCTAATCAACTCTCTTAACTCACTGTGACCAGCCGAATTTTACCGAAAATTCTCTATGGGAGTCCACTTATTTTTTGCAAAGTAAAAGGTTTTTTAAATTAAACATAACTCCTAAACTTTTCCATGGATTAAATTAAATGATATGTATTTGCTCTGTATAATGATACTTGTATCAAATATACAATGTTTCTGGCCAGGGAGGCGCATTGGGGTTACCTTTTAATAAATATATAAAATAAATATATAAAATAAGTAAATAAAAAATAAATATATAAAATAAGTAAATAAAAAATTAAAACACAGCTTTTTTAAAGTTACCTTCGACCGAAGTGAAAAACCTTATGAAGGATATCAGATCACAATTTTTCAAACCGTAGTGAATTCTGAATTTTTTTTTGTATTAAATTTAAATAAATTTCAATATATTTTCATGTAATAGTCGATATCTGAGTTTTGAAATCTTTTCTGAATATTATTATTTTGGAATATTATCGATGAATTATATATCGATATTTTCAATAAAGTATGATACATGTTGGTATGATATCTATGAATGTATGTAAGTTGAATAAATAACAAAAGTTGAATACTAGTCAACCTCAGTCATAGGAATAAACAATGTTTAATAAATATTGTATAATGTATTACGGTAGTTGCCCTTAAACTAGACGTATGTAAATCATTTAAATATATTAAAAATGATTTAAGAGTAAATTAATTTTTAAAAATCCAATATCTATATTTATGTACACATCTAATTGTTCTCTACGTTATTTTATTCAATTTTTAAATGCTTTTTATTGTTAATAAAATGGGTTCACAATACATATTATATACATATGAATAATTCAATAGCTACTGATCTAGTGATCATTTTCTATTTTACAATTACTTACCTTATTACCTTATTTTATTGTTAGTTAGTGTACATAATAATAGAAAAAAGTCCAAAAACCAATTTCAAATTCGTACAAATGTAACATAATACACATAATATTATATTAACTGAAGACTCTCTAAATTAGATTGTAATTGGATAATCTGTGTTTATACCTGAAAGGTATAGACATCTTGTTGTAATCGCCGAGACTATTCAGGTGTGTGCTAGTAATACGTTAGTGTATAGTTTATTCGTTAACTTACCGAATGTATAGAATATCTCATATTTTTTCAATCAAATACATACCTGTGTGATTTTTAAGGGCATATTGTTCAGTTTTAAATTTTAAAATGTGTACGTTTTTCTTTTGTTTTCAAGATGAAAATCAACAATGATGTTTTTTGCATGGTGTGAATTCGAGCGTGTACAGTGTGATAAAAATATGTCGAACGCGGTTTATAAAATGTTTATTATTTTTAAAATATGGAAAAAGTCAATTTGTCCACCGCGGGCTCGGCTATTAATTCACTTTTATAGGTGGGGGTGGGTGGTTGGGGGGTGATGGGTGCGGGTATCTCTTCTCTCGCGTAACACATGCAAATATCCGATACGGTCGAAGCGTTAATTGAGTTTCATCCCGGCGATTGTTTTTGTATCATTACGCCTCGCGTCGTTCGACCAGTAATGGCAAAAACGGGCACGGTGGGTTATAAAGGGGGGGGGGGAGTGGATTTTCGGGGGTGGGTGGCACGAGAATTAAACGTTATTTTGTTTCAATTTGCCATTGTACCGAAGCGCTTTTATGGCGCGTTAAGCCTTCAAACGAAGAAAAACATTTATTTTCGGGGAAAATTGGGGACGATGGCGACAACGGTAGGCTTTTCGTTCCCCGTACACGCATATGTATGTATGTATGTATGTATCCTGCAATGGGGGTGGTCTTTCTTTTTTTTCGTTCACCCCTCGTTCCCCGAGTAAACGAAATGTGATATATTGTTTTAGCACCGCGTCTCCATCATTACGCGTAATCACTCATTCCGATAAAAGCGCGAGCACACTTTTAGATAAATCCTGCGCGGACGTAAAGTGACTTTTCCTTGTGTGCTGAATGGATAGTTATTTTGGTTCAATTTATCTTCAAGTGATATTCGGCTGTTTAGTGGAAATTTATAGTTTTGCTTTTCTGGTGAGATTATTTAAATTTTTAGCGCTAGTTTTTGAAATGATGTAGTTACCATAGTTGCATACATATGTATATATAATGGAAAAAAAATCAATGAATCATCATTATGAGGTTCTACAAAGAATTAAATGATCTACTATTACTTAACCACAGCGTAGTTCACTGGCTAAATCAGTAGTAGAGAAGGTCGTGAGTTCAAATCCTCGGCGGAATCCTTTGATTAAATATACATATACGGTGCTGGAAAGATCTGGGTAGTTATTAAAATCCAGATCGACCGTCTCCTGCTGGAATTTTCTTGTGTATTGAAATCTTTTAATTACGTCAAAAGTAAATCAGCTGGTTTTTCAAACGATAGAGCGTGTTGAAATCTACCGAATTGCATTATTAGGTAGATTTTAACACGCTTAGGTAGGCCACTAAGTCGACGATATGTACATATGTATGTATGCAACCAAATTGGCAAACCTCAAGACCCCGAATATCTTGAGATTAACAGGAGAGATAAGAAAGAAGATTTCAATGAAAATCAGAAAAATAGGCAAACTCTGATAAGAAGCGATCAGCAGCGGCACTCTAGTTGGTCTTGAAACCATTACTACTCTGGTTGAAAGCATTATAAGCTAACTACTAGTCCACGACGCTGGTTAATAATCTAAATCAAATAACCTATTTAAGTCCCTGATGTTTTAATGATGCAAAGAAAATTTATATTTAAAATACATTTCGATGTCAATATATTGCTGATTTTTAATTGAAAAGAATAAAAGTTCTTCTTCTTATCGATCCAATAAACTGCAAAATTCCAATTTATGTATGTATGTAAATATATGAAAGTTTCTAATGTTCGAACTGGTATCCTTTCAATAACGTGCAGAGCATCCTGTGACATGTGACTGGGCATATGGTTGAAATTTTCGGTTCGCTGTGTATTCTTGTCCCGATCGGCCACCCCATAAGGACCTCAGCCTTCCATTACTGGATGGTAATATTTGATTTGCATCGGAGCTTTTGCACCGGGGCGCCAATTACACGCGGCACGCACGAGCGGTTAGCGCGCACCCGACGCGCTAATCTCGTTACTATTCATGGCCTATGCAAATATGGCCGCTCACCACCCACCCAATCCACCCGCCCGCCTACCCACCCACCTACCCACAGTTCGCGGGCTTTCATGAATAAAGATCCCGCGATCCGCCAAAGGGCTCTGTGTGGTGTCCTGCGGTCGACGGGTCGCCCGACCCCCCGCCGAAGATCCCGTCGAGATTTGTCTTGCAGCCGACGTTTGTCGGCTTTAATTTTCAATTTGCGAAAGCCGATCTTCTGATGGAATGGTTGGTGTGAGTGTGTGTGTGTCTTCTCATATCTCATTCTGTCGCAAAATTTGTCGCGCTTGTGTTCGCTGCGGTGCGTGTTTCAAATGTTGCGTAACCGCTTAAAATTGATCGTCTCTGCGAGCGGATATAATGTGACGTATATTGTACGTTTCGATTTAAATGTTTTTAATATAAGTGTCGTGTCGAAATCGTTTTATTAAGTTTAATATACGTATATGTACATATGTTTATGCAAATTCTGGTGATTGGGAAAGTGCAAAAAGCATTTCTTCGTTTTCTACATTGGAAAGAATGGGTGTTACCCATATCTCTGCCCTACTCTTTTCTTTTTGGGCATGTTTGGGTATAATTCCCTTGAACTTCGGAGAAATTTATCATTAATTCGTTTTGTTTTACAGCTTCTTCAATGTGGTAATACGTCATGCCCGTCTTTGCTAGAACAGTTGGGACTTTATGTCCCTAATAATCATTTGCGTGGTTATTATTCTACTAGTGTTGTAATATGATGAAATATCATCGCATGGTTGTTGGCATATTAAGTTATTAAATAAAAAAT
Organism: Arctopsyche grandis; assembly: GCF_051622035.1. Classification (NCBI taxonomy): domain Eukaryota; kingdom Metazoa; phylum Arthropoda; class Insecta; order Trichoptera; family Hydropsychidae; genus Arctopsyche; species Arctopsyche grandis. The sequence continues at coordinate 10,612,698 of NC_135365.1, read as the reverse complement.
AAATTAAAAAAAAATGTGTCGGTGCTGTGTTTGATTCCGCACGCGGTCGAATTTTTTTCGAATACCTTTTAAATTTAATATTTATATTTAATTGTTTAATACGAAAAAAATGGTAAAAATGACCTACCTACCTACATGTAAACAATATAAAACACCAATTGAAAATTTTATTAATTAAAAAAATTTTCAATAGATGGCGGTGAATTACTTCTAAATTATTTCGGTATATCTGCCTAGAGGAAACATTGGTATCGAACAGTATACGTATATATATAGAAGTTTTTTCTTTTGTTAGTAGGTACATATATTCGTATTATATTCATATGTACGTTTTGGCAGTGGTTTAACTGTGCCGTACATATGTATCTCGAATTAAAACGACTATTATAGTACGGTGAGCGTTATCTCAGACAGATAGACAGACAGACATACAGACAGACAGAATAGCGATATTATATATATGATCATTTGATGGTTTTACCTCCTGTCCACAAAGTGCTTTATCGGATGGCTTCTATTCCAAGAGCTATCCTACTTCTGAATGAAATTATTGCTGCCGTGCCTGAATTATTGCCGTGCCGTGCCTGACTATTATCAGAGACTATCTTGACCCATTTTTCTGGTAGCCTGTGCTCATGATTATTTCCATTATTGGATGTGATTTATTTGAATATGATTTATATATTTACCTGTGTGCAAGTTTAATACCATAGGTGTTTGCTTAGGGGTAAAACTCGTATTGGTTTCATTGTAATGTAATGTAACGTACATATAATGATATATTACTGGTATGGATAGCTATTTTTTCGAAAATTATATTATACTGTAGGTCCTCATCGATGACCCTATTTTGTAATTAAGAAGTGTTACTAAAAGCTCTAAAACCATCCAAATATGGATCTCACCGTAAATAAAATCTAGATTTTCCGAGAAATTTTCACATCCAAGCACCTGTACACATTGTACAATGTTCACACTTGAAATTTTAGCTTGGCGAGGTGGGCCGGTGGGAGGAGAGGGGGGGAGGTCGAAGAGGGTCGATCTATTCGCAATTCTGTATAACCGAGGGGTGTTTATAAGACGACAAGGCAACATTATAAATATGGCAGTGGATCAGTGAGACGGTGGGTTTTATCGGTTCGGCTGGCGTGCACTCCCCGTACACGTGAAAGGTTTTTGATGCATCACTCTCGGGTCACATAAAGCTCCGTCGAAGGAAACTCGCGTCGTCTATAAAAAGGCGTAAAGAAACTGTCTGCCCTGAAAACTAAATGATTGATGAGGTATTTTGCGTGCTCCGCCGTCGGCACATTACAACCTCTTTCTTTTTTTTTTTTTTTCGCCGCGTGGTCTTCGTACTTCTTTTCCTCTGTGAGGAAATCCGTGGAGGAAGGCGTGAAAAGCTCGTGACGCGTGACGAAAACTCCAGCGGCGGACGGACCCGAGAGAGAGAAAACGAAGGGCTCTTTGGGTAAAATATTTACCCACCGATTAGCCTGTCGAGGGTAGTTTTCAAATTGATTCGCATGGTAGATTGCATTGTTGTCGGTTGTCGGGTCGGCGACGTGTTAATTGGAGGGGTGCGAAAAGAAACCGTCATGTTTCGCTTTGTTCCGGATAATTACGAACTTTTCGCTTTCTTGCGGGTCGACGATTGTCGTTTTTCATTATTATTCAGTAAGTACCTAAATGGTTTTGAGTGAATTTTTTCGATAATTTCGCCGACGGACCTCGTTCTTGTTCCGGTTCAATTTATTTTCGAAACGTTAGTTTTGACGTGTTTATAATTAAATTACGCAAAATTAAACATTTTCCTGGGTGGTTTCTGGAAATTTGTTCGCTGATAACTTTTCGCATCGTAAACAGTTCATGGTAGATAGTTTTATATTATAATAGTTGATATGTATTCATTAAATACACATATGTACATATACATATAATCAACATTCAAAATAATAAAAAAATTGTACTTTTAATAAAGATCAGATTAAATCAGTTAATAAAGCACTCAAATAAACATACATCTATGTATGTAATTTATAAGAATCGTCAGAGCCTAAGGTTCCCATAGAGTCGTAAATACAATATATTTTTATTTTTAAATGCTTTTTATTATTAATAAATTATGTTCTCAAATCATCTTTTATCTATTTTAATAGCTACTAATCTACTGGTCATTTTTTATGCTTGTTAGTAATCATAGTATAATAATATTTTAATGTTATATTAAATGTACAGCATAATAGGAAAAAAGAGCTTAAAGAGCAAAAACTAATTTAAAATTCTTATAAATGCTCATTATATATTTTATACATAATATTAACTAAAGTCTCCCTAAAGTTGATGATTTAAATCAGATTGCGATTAGGTAATCAATGTTTAATATACAATATATCAAGTTTCAACAATATTCTGAAGATTTCACAAATCTTCTACAGAAAGCCCTATATTTAGTGTACTTTGCTTATATTAATTAGAATATTGTACATAGTTTAAAAAAATTGTTAACAATTTTGATCAAAAAATCACAATTAGGAATTTATATGTTAGGCCTTTTGAAATTAAATGCGTCTTATAAGTAGAGCGCGGATAGAGAACGTGCATTTTCCAGGAATCGGGGCGGTTTGGCTCTATTTACAAAGCTAGAGTCCAAAAAAAAAGGTTGGGCGAACCTTTAACAATGCATTTACAACAATTGAACAATAAACGGTGCGCTCTGGGTCCGCTCTTTACTTATAAGTTATCCCAGATGGAAATATCAAACTATTTATAATGAAATTTGTATATAATATTTGTATTAATTAATTGTTAAATTGTATATTACAATTGTTTTGTGTCGTTTCCATATGAAATACCTACATAGTACATAATCCGTTATACTCCTTTCGTGTTCACTTCGGTTCCTTCATGAACATACTAGTTTGTTCATACACGAACTATTCGTTTTAGTTTGAGTGCTGTAACAGTCAAAAGCTATCTTCAAATAGACTCACCAGGTGTCGGATGATATATTTATCTATCAAAACCTTTGAGCTGTTAAAAGCCTTTGAGATTTCAAAACGCCAAGTATTTAAAAATGAGCCAAGTATTTAGAAAAAAAGATTCCAGGCTGAGCATGTATGTATGTAAATATACATATGTTTGTCACATATAGGATGAGACAAACGATTGAGAATACTCAAGCATATGCCTAATAGTTTATATATGTCATCCTATGTACATAGTTCGTTTGTCAATTTGTTCATCTGCGTAGACTAAAACTGGCCAGATTGGTTCGTGTATGAACAAACTAGTATTTTCATAAACGAACATTATGTACGTTTGGACTGCGACATTAACATAAAATTTTTAAAGTTCCGTTTTCAAAGTTGTTGAAAATTTTATTTTTATTTATATGTTCCTACTTTAAAAATGCCGTCATTCAAGTTAGGTGACATTAATTTGAAATGTTTCTGTTGATTTTTATTCGTCTGTGAATTCGGGAGTATGAAATTAATTTGCGGCATTATACAAATTGCCGGATTTGTTCTTGCGTTTTTATTTTTAAAACCGCGTCATTTTTGTGGCATTCTGATTGCTCCGAAAAACCTCCCCTCCCATTGCCCAGCTTCATCCAAACCCACCACCAGCCGTCAGTTTTCCTCTGTGCCAAAGCTTTGGCATAATTGCTTTGATGATAATTTAATGTTTTCTTTAAAAAGAGAGATCACAAAGGGCACGAATTAAAAGGTAGGAAAAAAGAGGAGAAAGGCGCCAACGGAGCACAGGAAACCATTTTCTTGTTATCTGCTACGAATGAATAGATTTTTCAGGAAAATAAAAACTCGTCTCCCTCCCCCTCTCACGTTTACGATTCCTTTGTTAAATATCACAGTCTTCTTACATTTTATTTTGTAATCCCACTTGAGTTATGACCCCCCCCCCCCTCCCCAGTTCACTCAAAAATTCCTATGCCTACTTTCACCCCTGTGTCTGAAACCGAACGTTCATTCATAGAAAAAGATGCACTACGATCAAAAAATAAACTGTCAATAATAATTTTGTTAAAATACAAGTAATTAGTTTATAAACGAGGACGGATCTATTAGAAGGGTGTACTTTTGTTGGTCGGATGGGCAACGAAGTGCCTTCGTTTCCATCGAGATGGGGAGGCAATCTCCCCATTTCACTCACGCCGATAATATAGATGCGCGTCTATACCTAAAGTAATTAGGTAATGAAAGCTTTAAGGAAGAAAGACTATCTCGGTGGGTGAGATGAAAAAAAGGAGGAAAAGACAATCAGGATGGGTGGGCAAAATGACCAAATAATGGCCGAAGCGAGTATTCGTCGGCACTAAGGGGAGGAAACGATCGCGGGGAAAACTCACCGCAAGGGGCAGGCTCTGGCTCTCGAGACGAGGAAAAATTAACCCATTTAGCATTTGTCCTTTTCCCTTAAGCGGCTTGAGAGGCGAAAAACGAAAGGAGTGGCTATTTTTTTTGCAACGTATTGCCGTTTTCGAAATGAATTCGTTATGAATTGCCGCGAAATGAATATTTTCAATGTCGAATATTACATATTTATTTATTTTTATATTAATATAAAAAACAAAATTGAGACATTGATTAAATAAATTGAATTAATTTTGTAGTAAATTACTGTACAAATATTTACGTTTGTCGCGATATTTATATCACATTCTACATATGATGATGTTTTAATTTAGATAGACAGTATAAAAATGATTTATTTTATTATTATTAAAATTTGATCATGTTAGTTTTGTGTGAAAACATTTCAACATCTTTGTTAGCTACCATATATTCAAATGTCGAATATCGAATAGTCGCTTAAAATTATTGGTATGAAGTTTAAGAAAAGTCAAGCTATTTTTAAAATTTCAACAGAATCCTTATCTGGTACATCAAATAGAATCAAATGTGTTGCAGGTCGCTAATAAAAAAAATTATTAGTTTGAAAAGTATTCGAACATACAGATTTAGAATTCCTATATATATGTAAGTTATATCAAATTGATTATATGTACATACATATGTATATATAGTTATATCGACTGATCCAATTTTTATTATAAATTATATATACCAGCGACACAGCTCTGTGGTTAGCGTGCAATGCTTTCAACTGTTCATTCTTGACCCTGAATACCTTAGATGTGACTCCAGGTCGATCATTTCCTATCAGAGTTTGCCAATTTATTTGATTTCATTGAAACAGTTCAACCAAAATGGCAAATAACCTTTTCTCACGAGTTTATAACATCTCAAATTTTCTGATAATATTAATATTCTACCGACTTTCGAAAATGTATGTATTTGTGACAATATTAGAATTATAGAATTTTTCTATATTATTCTGTATAAAAATAATTGTTTTTTTATCGATATTAGGTTTGTGTATAATTTTTAACCATAGATGTAAAAATAAAATGGGTGTTTACCTGTATAAATAAATTACAAATTATATATAGCTCAAACATACATATTATGTTTTTAAAGTGTTTTGGTTTAATTTTGTATTTGGACATAATCAATGATAATATGCACTTTCGCTTTAACGGAGTTTTTAAGCTACTTTCGCATTATTCGTAGTTAGTCATACATTTGTTGGATTTGAGGCGCCTTTTTAATTTTTTCATTGGAAAAATGGTATAAGATACGAAAATGTGAATAAAATTTGAGTGATTGATTGCCTCTAATGCGGACAAACATCAGTTTGTTGTCTGTAAAATACCATTAGTCACCCCTATAACATCCACCGTAATGCAACTTTAATTCTACCGGACTGTTTACCTTGCCCTATGCGGTCTGCTAGGCATTTCATTTTTTCCTTTGTCTATGTGTGTACCTAAGCTGGGTGCTTTCGGGTGTTTTTTTCGCCTCCATAGTACACGAAAAAGGTGTGAATGAAAACGCGGCCGCTCGTTCGCGCTTCGAGGGGGAAAGAAGTGGGTGTGAAAAAAAAGCGCGGCCGGAAAACGCAGTTGTAATTGGAAAACTTTTCAACGAATGTATATAATAAAGTCGGGCTTATCAGGTGTCACGGAGCCGGAGGGAAAATTTTACTTACGACTAAACGGGGCAGCGGGAAAAGCGCTTGTAATCGTGGAAAAACACCGAGCGTGCTCGTTGTACTACACGCGATGTTGGCGGTTATATCCGAGTCGAACTTGTTTGAAAACTATGAAAATTGGAAAACACTCGATGAAAATTAACGTTCGAGTGAATGTGCGTGTGTGTGTGTGCGTGTGTTTGTTGATTTTAATTTAAATCAATATTTGAAAAGTACTGTGTGTATTTACTTAGTTGACTGTCGGAGGAAGTGATGAATAGGATAAATTTTATCGGATGGATTTTCATCGAATTTCATTGAATTCCAATAACTAAATTTAAAACAGAAGATAACTCGATTTTGTTAACCATTTTATCTAAATATGAAATGAATGGTTTTGCAATTCACAATTTTCAAATTCTGAGCAACAAATTTGATCTCATGATACTAATAGAACTTTAATGGGTTTTAGCAAGGATTTTTCTAAAGCGGTGCCCTTCGAAGGCTTTTTCGACAACATCCAGCGATGCCTGGGCTATTTTTTTTAACTAAGAACAATTTATTTTTAATTTGTCTGAGAAAAACTTTCATTATATTTACCCTCATTTCACGGTACCTCATTAATAAAATCATTTTCATCTGTCTATGACAGATGAAAACAACGCAAAATAGTTTAAATATGTACATAACTAACTTGTTGACTCCCCATCATCACTCAAATGAATATCAGTTGAACTAGAAAGAAAAAAATATTATTTACATGGATGTGTTGTTTTAGAGCTACCAGGAATCTGTCAATATCGTTTATTTTCATCTTATATCCTATTAAAATTAACTGAACCTTTATATATAATGTTTTTCCTGTTTATATTTAACATTAAATTAATTACTGCTACATAACTTATTACTACCCATTGTACCATACTATGTATATATAATCTTCTTACAAAATACTTTAGGTATATAGGTATATATGTAGGTAAATATGTATATATGTTAGGTAACATTTTCTTATCTAGCTTATAAATAAATACCAACATTTATATGTACATATGTAGTTTCATAGTAACCCTAACATTCATTCAACGTGGATTTTTTTGACGATTTTGGAAATTCTAAATTAGATAGTGTAGATTTTCATAGCGGACAAGCAAATATTCATATTTATATATGTACATATGTTGGTGGTAGATATTTTGGCTATGAAAATTAACGCTATATAAAAATATTAGAAAAAAAAATTGTGGAATGCTGAGTTCACACACAGACTTAATATTAATTTACATTCGTAAACACTTTACATTATAAACTTTGATGAAGATTTGCACCTTCAATACAAATAGCATGTCATCAATGTATCTATGTCATAGTGAAATTATGTATATTTCAAGTGAAAATACTGACGTTTCAGTGAAATCATAACCAGTTACGTTTTCAGGGTTAGTTTTATTAATTTAAGATTAGATTGTTAGGATTGGTATTATTTAAGGGTTAGGATAGGTTAGGTTGAGTAAGGGCTGGCCTTATTCATTTAAGATTTCTAGAGTTAAATTTGGGTTTGGTGCAAACGATCGACAAGCGCCAGACAGACTGAACCACAGATTAACTTGATGGCTGCTTTAAACGCAATTCTCGACTTCACGAATGATAGATTGCACATCAGATGACGAGTATCCTTTCGGTGTGCACAGATGCAATTATTAAAATGGTAATTATTAAAATTGAGTTGGATCTTTCTGTCGATTTTAATAAGGCGAAATTCAGAACTAAAGTATCAGAAGCACAGAACGTATACAGGGTAGGTATGTCGGGACTTCGGGTAGATTTAGCTTAGTGTAAGTGCGAGCAGTGCGCACGCATAAGGTACACGTGTCGTTAATCTGTGGTTCAGTCTGTCTGGCACTTGTCGATCGTTTGCACCGCATCGGTTAAATTTATAGAGTTAAACGTTGTAATTTCATTGTTTGATACATTTTCACTACTTGAATTGGTGAAAATATATTTTCACTTGAAATATGCTTTCACTGTAACATCGACATATAAAATCCACTTGAAAAAAATCCGTCAATCTAAAATGACAGCTATCAAATATTGAGTTGGATATGTATGTATGTTTGTAGGATTGTTTGTATTGACGTGTTTGTATAGAAAGTCGTGTGTTGGCTACACATTTTTACGACACGGTCGCGTGTGTTTGTGTGAGTGTATATGCCAAAAGATCCCATGCAAATTTCGTTCTTTCCGTGGGTGATAAGGGTGGGTGTAAGGGATGGGATGTGGGAGCTTGGTATGGCGAGTTGGATAAGCTGAATGGTGAGCCTTGGTGAGTTTTCGGGGATGGGTCAGCGTAGTGTGTGTGTGTGTGGAGGGGGGGGTGAGAATCGGGGCGGGTGGTGTAGGGGGTGGTGAATTTGGGTGAAATCGTCGTCTATAAAATGCAATATCCTGTCGACGGGGAGCTGGCCGGACGGTGGCGCCACCGCGGTCGCGGTCGCCGGGCGAAATGCACACGTGCCACCCCATACCACCCCCTCGCTTTTCCATAGCATCCTCCACCCCCCGAACCCCACCTCTCGCTGTTGCACTGGTGTGTGAGTACAGTCTGCACCGTCTCGGGAGTTTGTTGCGTGATATTGTGAAATGCATTATTAAAAAAATTATACGGTTTATACGCATATGCATATGTTTGTATGCATGTATATGATCATGTCTACTATATATGTATGTATGTATTACACACACATATATATATATATATATATATATATATATATATATATATATATATATATATATATATATATATATATATATATATATATATATATATATATATATATACGGGTTCATTTTCTAATAATATCATTAGTATTATTATTTGACGATATTTGAAATTTATCTTTTTACCTTATAAACATATCAAATACATCGCGTAATCAATCGTTCTAAAATTTGTTTCTGAGTGTGAGTACTTTTTTAGATAAATATTGTGTGGAAATAATGGTACTTTTCCTCGTATATGGAATTGGGATGCGGTGCATCCGCTCTAAAATCGCCAGAAAAATTGAACGACTGCTTTAAATGCAATTCTCATCTCCTCTAATGATATATTGCACATCAGATGACGGGTAACCTTTCGATGTGCACAGATGCAATTATTAAAATGGTAATTATTAAAATTGAGTTGGATCTTTCAGGCGAGTTTAATATGGCAAAATTAGATAAGTTCTCGCCTTATTAAACTCGCCAGAAAGATCCAACTTTAATAATTGCATCTGTGCACATCGAAAGGTTACTCGTCATCTGATGTGCAATCTATCATTCGAGAAAACGAGAATTACGTTTAAAGCTGCCATTCTGTTAATCTGACGATTTTAAAGCGGATGCACCAAACCCATGGAATTGGTAGTTGTTTTAATTTTATTTGAATATGTAGTTTTGCTTCATGAATGGTACTACCTTATATATATGTTATGTTACTTTTTGAAAATAAAAAGAAATTTTATAGCTAACCTGATCAAAAGAGCGTCATTATTGACTTGATCAAAGGATTTACGAAAGTCAAAGTAGGCTACATCAACTTGCTGACCAACGTTAACTTTAGACATGATCAAATGAGTGAAGCAGGCGAGATTAGTAGTAGTGGAACGACATGGTGTAAAACCATGTTGCTCATCACACAATAATCTTTTAAACTGCGTAAGAATCAAATGGTGAAGGATTATGTCAATAATTTTGAAGGTCTAATAGTCTCATTAATGGGTCAGTAATTAAAAAAAAATATGGTGATAATAGTGCGCTCTATAGATGGAAATGGACGGTCAATAAATCCCTTATTAGTTTTAATAATTTTTGACAAACAAAATTTAAGCCATCAGTTGTTGATAATATAACTTACTGATCATCTATTTACTGATTAAATAAATACAAACTATTTTTTATATATACATCTGTACATACCTATAGATTAGGATGTCTTATTAAAATGATGCATAATGAATATATGAATTATAAAAGAGTTGACTGATTTCATCGTTTTCACCATATATTATATAAAAGTATGTATTTTCTTTGTAGCCATTTTTGAAATTAACAGTAGTCTCACTTATTGTACTTATTAACAGTAGTTTCACTTAATATTTTCAGTACAGCGTATATTTATGGAATAACTTTAGTGCAATTCTTCGGGCTGACTATAAGTCAAAAGGCCGATTCAGTACGATATTCATTATAAATTCGTATCGTGGTTAAATAATATTAAGTTTATATGAGTTAAGAGTGAATGAAAGTGAAAAAAATAACTGTGACCATTTTCAAGTTAGTTGCGAAGAGGCAATAGAAAGCCGCGTTTGAATACCTAGCTGTCATCGTTTCGTTCTGACACAAGATTCTGATGTTATTTTAAATTAGTTCGTTAATGATTAAACTCATCCATCTTAATGTCGGAGACATAAGCGTACTTCTGTGATAGCTAACCCCCGTATCATTTCGGTATAATATCAAAGCGATCTGACGAATAGAAGTAGTTGACGGGCAGGAATTTCATGGAACTAATTGAGTAAAGCTTATGAAAATGCTTGTAAAAATGAAAGCGAATAAGGTATCCGTCATAACTGTGAGGTATGAAGGGGTGGTAGAGAGACGTGTTTGAACAGCTAGCTGTCATTGCTTTAATCTGACACAAGATTCTGATGTAATTTTGAATGAATTCATTAATGATTCACGTCGGAGACAGTAGTTTACTTGAATTTTAATTAGCCCCAGTATGTTGGTAAAATAGCATAGTGATCTGACGAGCGGAAGTGGTTCAAAATCAGATTACCAATTTCGAACGGGCAGGAATTTAATGTCACTAAACGAGTGAAGCTAATAAATAGCTTATATACAAATGAAATGGAATGTAAAATAAGCTAGTGGAAAATATACTGTTGTTTTTTTCCCAAGGCTTTTTTATGCGATTTTTCGTGGAATGTATATACGGGGCTTTTTTATTATTTACACATATGTATGTATGTATTTCGAAAAATAAAATTATATGTATGAAAAATTTGTTTGGAAACATTTAATTTGAGAGAAAAATACGCATTTCATAATAATACGTACGTACGTACGGTATAAAATATTGTGAGCTCTATCGTTTGAAAAAAACAAAACACCTCTCCAGGTCATCCGAAGAAAAAATCTAAAACCAAATAAAATAAAAATGGCAGTAAAAAATAGCACGGATGTGCCAAAAAAGGTAGAATATAGGGCAACCAAACACCCGAGGGGAATTATTGACCCGGTGTTCCGTCTTACTCTGCACCGTCAGCGCGGAGACAATGCGGATACGTCGGTCTCCCTCGTCAGGATGCACCACTGTTACAAACACCATCACCGACCCCCCATCCCACCCCCTAGAAACCTACCTACCATACGCCCTTCGCCACACTCCCCTCGAACCTCCCCCTCGTCTGGCACGAAGCGTCAGGGCTTGGCAACTCGATCAAATCAAATCGACAGCATGTACATTCCACTTAAAGACTAAGAAGTGCAATGCATTTTTACAATGAGATAAACGAAAAATATCTTTGTATGTACGTATGTATAGGTATATGTATATATGTACATAACTGCTTTGTACTTCTGCAATCTGCATCTGCAAAATGCTATTTGTTTTCTTACTGCGCTGTGTGTAACATTTATGTAACACTATATATTTTTGTTTATCAGCTTGATATATTTGACGCAATTCAATCATTTGTCTTGCAATCTTAATACAATACGCGTTTAATAATAAAAAAAAAATTGTACGAAATTCACAATAGTTAAAATTGTAGTGCCCTAATCACCCTTTGCCCTTTAGTTATGTATAATATTTACATCATACATGATTTATATTGATGTTTTCGAAGTTTTTTGTATTTTTGAAAATTATTTTTTTTTACTACAGTTTAACTTGATCTTAAAAATATTTTTATACTTAAACTAATTTCTGGGCCAACGCAGGATGTAAATATGTTGGACAAAATTTAAACTGATCAAAGCAATCAGAAACTGTAGAAATAGATCGATTTGAAAATTTGAGTTTGACTGTCAAACGAAATCGATGACACAATATTAATATCTGGGCCTAGTTTTGATACCATTTTTATGTATCTACATACCTCTCAAGTTTTATTACAAAATGTGTGGATCGCATTTTTAAACGCTTTTATTTCAATAACGGAATTTTGACAACTCTAACCTTCGACATGTGGGATGAAAAAAACGATATGGGATGAAAATGGATTGTAAAATCTAGAATGATAAATAGTTCGTAAACAATCGAAATTTGGAATAGACGCTCTCAGTCTAAAATCAAGCCAGAAAGTCGAAATCACAGAGTTGAAAACGAAGATACATAAATGAGTTTGAAAAGAGAGACGTCAATCAAGCGGCGAGAACTCCTTGGCCAAAGAACGAAAACCGCATCGGCCATTTCAATTTTATAAAAACATTTTTTTATCATTAATCATATAATCTATTACTGAAGTAAAAAACTAATGGGGAGGGGGGGGGGGGTGGAAAGTCAAAAAAACAAGGCTTCGGGTTTTAGCAAAGAGCTAGCTGCTAAAATTTCGAATCTTTTAAAATGTTAATTACGATTATATATTAGATTATATATAAGAGACGAAGTAAAATTAATAAAAACCTTGTAAAAAGTTGATTAGCATTAGGACGATTCAGTCAAGATTCTTATCAATATTTATATTATTATTTTTCTTTGGTTTTTTTATAATCTTATTTAGTTCAAAAGTTATTACAAAAAAGATCTATGCATATGTATGTATGTATATGAGTTTTAAATAAGGCCATTGCTTTCTGACAACAAAATAATTAATATAACTTTGTATATACTCTCACTTGATCAATCATATCACAATTTATAACTTTTATTTATTTAAATTGAAATGGAAATTAATGAAACTTTAATATAAATTCGAACTTTAGTAATTGAATTACTTTAAAAAATTATTTTAAGAATTGCTTTCGAAAATTGCAACACTTTGGAACAAGTTGGATAAACTCGAATAGTTGTGATCAAATTATCCATGAAGGTACGTATATACATATATATTTTGATTGAATCTTCCATGCATATAAAAATGATAATCTGCCTGTAAGTTAATCCATTAGGGGGAGTCGGTTCTCAAAAGTCGTTTGCGATAAAATGACTGTGTTGACTAAAAAGCAAAGTGCATGCATAATAGAAAAAAGGTTGACGACCTGCGATCGGAAATGTGTGTGCACGTCGAGCCACGCTGCCATAATACGGCTGAATCTGCAAAAGATTCTGAATATTTGATGCTTCGGTTTTATGCGACTTCCGTGTACGATGATCCGTCGTCGGGACTTTTCCATCGTCACTCCTTTTTCCACAGCAGCCAGCCGCGGCGAAAAGTGGGCCAATAAAGCTACACGGGAAAACTGTTAGACGAGCTCGTACTGATTGCGCCAAACAAACCATATACGTATACGATATCTATTATGTACATATGTATGTACATACATGCAAGGTACTGCAGTTTCAGTTATTTTCTCTTTTGTTCGGTTTGATTTTACCTATTCGTCTACGTTGTGGACTGTATGATGTTTTATTTATATTGAAACTTTTAAATATTTATATTTTTGTTCTGGTTTTCTTCCTAAAAGTGGGTTGAAGTTTAAACTGCTGCTGTAACATCTACGCTACGTACGCAATACGGAATTTATGAATGTGTCCAAATAGAATGTACCAATGAATATTTTTCTTACCGCTGTTTACGTGCAGTTGCCTGAATAATGAATGTAAAAATGCTTATTTTATGATAACCATTGTCATATTCAAATTTAGTAAATATATCCTTCTCAGCGGTAAGCAAAAAACGTGATTTTTTTTATTGCCAGAGTTATCCTATTCACTATTGTCAATCATTTTTTTTTGCTTGCTTGCTTTGTATGATAATGGAGAGGTATATTTTTATTATATGGCAGCGTCTCGCCCGCCTAAGTCTGGTTATTAGTGGTTAAAATTAAACTAAAAATAATAAATTGTTCGTGAATCTTTATGAATTTCCATATACAAAGTGTCCGAGTATTTAAAAGTTCAACTTTAACTTTACAACATCAACACTTGTACTGTTTTGAATTAGTTTTCGCCGTTGCGATGTTTCAGACGGGTGCAACCACTTTTTGCTTCTGGTGAAACGCCATGTCGAATAACAAACGTCCTGTATATTAAATTCCCTTTTGATATTCAACTCGCATACCATTCTCTCGGACCTCGCACGTTTAACCCTATCTCTGCTCCTTCTATTTTTTTTTTAATTAATGCTAGTGGAGTCACATGCAGCGGACAGCGAAAACTTTCCGTGCGTAATTAGCGCCCCGGAACTGGAAAGCTCCTCTATTGCTAAAAGCATTATATTGCAAAAAAGAAGTATAAAATTTGTATGAGAGTTAATGAAAATGGGGGCAATTTTTTTCAGTCTCCACCCGCTCTTTCAATTGAATTTCTAAGATATAATTTTTAACTAGATATACGTACATACATATGTCAGTGTATATGTCACAGTGAAATTATAATTACACTGAAGTTTCGGTGAAATCATATCTTATTACATTATCGTTGGGTATAGTTATATTTTCACTACGGAAATTACATATTCACTGGCACCTATTATTAAAATTATAATTTTTGACACTTGGATGATAGTGAAATGCCATTATTTTAAGATTATTGTGAGTGCGCTGCCACTGCTACGTGATCTCGTTAGAGAGTAGCATATTTTTTGATTTGGCTTTTTTTAATGCCACAAGAATGTGACTGGATGGGGAAGCAAACACATCATAATATCTTATCAGCCAACAATTTATTTATTTAAGGTTAGGTTAGATTAGGTTAAGTTAGGGCTGGTAATACGACGTACACTATCGCATGGTGCATTAGCGTTCGAATTACAAATGCACTGACATTGAGACATACATCATTATATCTTAGCAGCAAAAACTTATTTTTTTAAGTTTAGATTAGGTTAAGTTGGGGTTGCTTTTATTTATTTAAGGTTGGGTTAGGTTAGGTTAAGTTAGGGCTGGTAATACGACGTACACTATCGCATGGAGCATTATCGTTCGAATTACAAATGCACTGACATTGAGAAGTGAATTTGTAATTTTATTGTTACATCCGTACTCACTGCTTGATCAGTGATATCATAATCTCACTAGTGAAATTATGATTTCACTGAAAATAATAATTTCGCTGTAACATACATATGTACATATGTATATAATACAATAAGTGAGAAACGAAAGGTCGCATATATTTATTTATATACAAGATACGTATACACAGTGTGTCCGTCAAATCCAACGGGGACGATTCCCATGAGGATGGCAACAAAGCTGCTTGCGCAACATTCGTTCAATCATACACTAGCCCAATTCCCAAATATAATCATTGGACTGCCCGTGGTGGGTCGGTCGTTGTTCCCAAAACGGATTATCAACCCGAGCTATCCGAATCGAAAATCTCCCCCTAGTCCATACATCGATTCATAATTAAGGTCTCGAGGAAAAACAAAGGAGGCTTCGTGGCGGAATACGCCGGTGTGTGCTTTGTTTTCAATTAAAAGTCTGCACATTCTCGTGCATTGAAATGTGCAGTAGTTGTGTTTGTCGGTTTGATTGATTTTTCCGTCAAACTTTGTTGGATTCGTCGACTATTCCGGTCGGTAACAATAAAAGCTGTTTTAATACGCAAATGACGACTGTCCGACGCGGTAACGGAATGATGTATGATGAATAGTGGGTCTGACGTACACGTGAATGATGATTATTGAGTGCTACATTGCCAATTTGCATGTACATACATACATATATACATGCATGTGACCGAGTGAATAATGCGATAGGAGATTGAAAAATTCGTTGAAAGTTATTTATGATGCATTACTCTATTTGGCATAACCAAATAATATAATAATGTATGTACATTACTATAATTTGATTCTTCATTATTAGTGAAATTTGATTCTGCAGATGGGATTTGGTATCAAATATTTGACAAATAATGTAATTGTGAAATATAATATTTGAAAAACAAGAATGATTTCTATGTTTAATGTGTTTTTACACGTATTTATTAAAATTGATGGTATTTTAAACCTGTTTTTGGTGACAGTGTATGTGAATAATCAGAATTCAAATTACGATTGTATGTAGTTGGATGAGCTTATATGTATATTGTTATGTATCCTACACTGCTATTAAGGGTCTAAATTAACACTTGCCTTGCTGTGCTTAAAAATCTAGTAGCCAATGTGCTGGTTTTTTCATTTCCACTTGAAAAGGTGTGTTTGATGTTAAAATGATGCAAAATCTTTAAGGTTAAGTATTGTATTTGTATGTAGCTATAAAAATCATTTTATCATATATTAACGTCGAATAATATCAAGTATTTATGTTGATATTTATCGTTGTTTTTATTTCTTAATGACATAATTTGAATCATAGAGGTTTGATGAATAATACATAAAATATGAAGACAAGGCATTCAGTCTATTTGGAGAATTAAAATAAAATATAAGTCCTAGTCACTCGCTATTCATAAGAGTGCGGAATTTTTTTAAGTAACATAAAACATTGACATTTTTAATACATATGCATATACAAGTAAAATTTACCTGGCGTTGCTCAGGTGATTAGAGGAAAAATTTGCACGGGGCCCATTGGGTATGGGCCCCCGACCACTTTTAAAAAAATATATTTGACATTATACCAAATTTAGCAGTTTTAAAATAAAAACTCTAGATTTGACAGAAAAACATTTTTCTTTATCATACAAACATGTATGTATAAACATTTTTAATATAGCAATGATTCTATTTTATATGTTTTTCAAAAGACCTACTTGATTTGGTATATAAGTAATTTTCTGAAATACTTACAAATATGTTACTGAATGGATTTATATAATATTGTATCGGTCAAAATGCATCATATCATATCATATATATAAAGACGGTAATCTCTGTGTGTGTGTGGGTGTGTGTGTGTGTGTGTGTCCTAACTCTCGCCGAACATAATGAACGAATCGATAAAAATCAATAAATTAATTTTTCGACGAGACGACTTTGTTGCGACTCGAACCGATCACCCCAAATAGCCGGAATATAGGTCTAAATTGAGCTAATGGTCACGTGCATCACGCCAAATCCAATTCTTCATTTCGCCTTTTTTTTTTAAACATTAATTGAAATATTCTTTCTCGCCATATAAAAATACGTAATTTTAATAATTTCATTTAGCGAGGTTTTGAACCATTTTTTTTTGGTTTATTTTTAATTAAATTTAAATTTAAATTTAAATTATTTATATTTTGACGATAATCGAGAAAAAAATTGATTTCATTCACCGCGGGTGCCGGGAATCGAACCTCGGACCCTCCGATCCAAACGCAATGGCCCTCACGAGCTCGCGTCACATGCCATATCCTCGCCCAGAATACGTGTTGTAAATACACATCATATGTATATGCACGTAATTTTTTATGTGTAATAATAATATTCAACGTTACGAGGTCAATGACCGTTTGTGTATAATCGGAAAATATTACATTTTGTTAACGTTAACTTTAAGAATTGAAAATTATTACAAATAAAGAATTGAAAACTATCTATGAGAGTCTATGAAAATAGCGGTTCCGGTTCCGGATTTTTTTTTTAGTTTTATACGGGTATATAATAATTTTATACCCATGCGATGATATTTAATCGGGCTATTCACTAGTATATAATATTAGCTGAAATCAGTTCAACTCACTTACGGTCGTTGATAGCCAACAAATTACGTTCACTTCGTTACAGAGAGCTTTACTTTGATGCAACGTTCCATGGACGTTGCATCAAAGTTGCAAATGCGAATTATTCAAACACTGTAGATATGAATGTATAGTAGTAGCACCTGCATAATGGTAGTGCGAAAATGTAAAGGTCCGTCCGTTTACGCGGAAACGGCCTGCAAACTGAGTTAACTTGAGTGCATTAACTGTTGCAATATTAGATTAATGCGGGAACTCGGCGAACAATTTCCACCGGACAACGGCCGGCGATTTATTGTGCAGTTGCATCTCAATTAGATGCACCAGAAGCGAAGCACGATATTACCTATTTTTGTAATGTAAAAAGCTCGATTGCAAGCTCTGCTGCTTCATAGTAGAGTAACGTGATAATTATTTTGCTTTTGCTTTAATATGGTGTGTCACAAATTAATACATAGTTGTAATATGCTCTTACCTTTTTAGAGATAGATGTACATATATCTGTATGTCTGTATCCCCCTCCCCTAATTAGGACAAAAATAATGAATATATGTATAAAACTTTTGCATAATTTCGGCAAAAATTAATTGTGGGAAAATATTGCTTGTTCAACTTTTCTTAAACTTATAATCTGCTCCATGGTCATTATTTTATGTTGTTACTAGACGAAGAGTTTTCGATTTTCATTTGATTTTTTAACAAGAACAGCCAATTTACTGAATGATACTTATAAATGGAAATCTAAAAAGTATATTGTAACAATTTCTTCTAGTTGTAATTACTTCGAAGTCTTCAACTTTAAGGAATACCTACTAGATTTGTAGGAGCATCTTTATCAGCATTTTATAAATTATTTGAAAATATTTGGAAATGATTTTTTATAAATTAAAAAGCATCATTCGATTCTAAAACGTATAAATAATATTATACACACTTATTATAATATTTTTTGTGCATTTTTCATAGTTCGGAATGCATCACTATCAAATTTGTTAGTCAAGTTTATTACTAAGACATGAATATATAAAAAAAATCTATTTTATAACAATTAGCCTGCAGTATGTCTCGGTGGTTGCGTTAATGTTAACTAGCGAGAGGTTGCCAGGTTCGATGCCTGGGTTCACCTCGATTGAAAAGAATTTATTCCGAGTATTTATCTAATGCTACTGATCATACTTGGATATTTGTAACTCCAAGTCGAACGTTTCCTATCACAGTTTGGTCATTTATCTGATTCCATTGTCGAAACAGTGCCTTATCAAATTAGCAAAAATCATCCTACCCACTATGTCACTACTAATTGAATAATATTTCAAAAACTATAATCTATAAACATGTCATAAATTTACCATAGGTTACGTTAGGGGCGACTCGAAATTGTATCATGGGAAAATAACATGTCTTTGCCGTGCCACTAAAATTAAGCGTAACACAGTTGGAAAATACTACGTTTGTTAGAATCGTTGTTATTAAAGAATCAGCAGAAACTTTGAATTAACTTCTATTGTGATCGAAGGCTCTGCCATTTGAGCCACCGCTGTTGCATCCACGAGGAAAAGTGTGCGAATTCAATTTCGTTGAGACGATATGACCCGAGTTGCTACGTAGATGTTGTGACTGATAGGGTTGGGCGGCAAAATAGGGGTGGTGGTGTAATTTAGTCGGGAGTTGACGTTTGGGACACGGTGGTGGTGGTGGTTTCGTCCTCCTCGGGGTCTGTCCGGTGTGCTTATTAAATTGCAATTAATGAGGTAGGGACAGTGGCCGTCTGACGGACCCTACTCCCGTCAGGATGATATATCTTCCCTTGCCGAGGTACATCAATCAGGACACACGAGAGAGAGAGAGAACCAATGAACCAACACGCCTCGGGCCAGTGCTGAAATCACTACACCAAGCCCTTCTTCGTGGTATATGTATTATTGTATGTGTTTTGGCGTTTGTGTATGTTGCTATGAATTATGGCATTTTACTTAAAAATATCATTCTTAAAGATTATTTTGGTGCAATTCTTAAAGATTCCTCATCTCAGAGTATGTATGAAGATGATTTAGGTTAATTGATCAGTATCTTTGTATGATTAGGGGCTAAAATTAAGACCAAACTAATGTTGTATAGTTATGCATGCCTGATAGCATTTCATTTGATGATAAAACAGTAGAAGTAGTGTGTAATTATTTAAATTTAGGGCAAATAATAAACAAGTAAAGAACAGGAAATGTGGAGACGTATGAAATTAGGATGAAGTGCATTTGGGTGAATAAACGCCGTTTTTAAATAAAAAATACCACTTTGTCTGAAGTAAAAGATTTTCAATCAATGAATTTTGTTAGTGAACGTATGGATGTGAGACTTGAAAATTGAACAACAAAACATTAGACAAAGTTTAATGCATTTTGCATTAGATAGAAGTCTAATGCAAAATAAATATGGAACGGCAAAGAGATATGTTCAGCATAATGAAAACAGATCGAATACGGGGGTGAAATGTATGACAAGGGTAGTAGATTTAGTAGACAGAGTGAAGATATTGAAATGGCAATGGATGGCTCACATGCCTAGAAGAAATGATGAAAGAAGGGCTCGAATATACCCGAGAGAATGTTTTAAAGGGTGAAAGAAAATGAATAAATCTATTGATTACGATCTCTCGTAATCAATAGACGAGGTTAATTACCAGTACATACAGTATATTTAGGAATATTTCAAAGATTGAAAAAAATTATAAAGTTTATCTTTGAATAGGCAGAGAAGACAAGGGTACTTTTAATGAACTTAAAAATTCATTCTGTCTAATGATTGTCAATTATATATGTAGATACATCTTAAACTATTATTATAAACATTTTATTAGCTTCACATTCCACGAAATACTTGCCCGTAAAAGATTTATGCTCTGATTTTGAACGACTTCCACTTTTTAGATCGCTTTGATATTTTACCGACATACGGGGGCTAGCAAACATTGAAGTAAGTTGATGTTTCTAACTTGAAACTAGATGAATTTTATCATTAAAGCACCCATTAAAAATTATATCGGAATCTAGTGTCAGATCGAAGCGATGACAGCTAGCTATCCAAACTTTGCAACACACAGGCTAAAAACTTGATTCGTAAAATATACATTTTCTGAAATAAATATAAAACTATTGCTTTAAATTCAAGCTTGGTATAAAATTTAAAATGTTTAAATGAAATAGTTACAATAGCCCAAAACTTACATTGACAATGAGAGCATTGTCAATATACCATATACAGTTCAGGGTTGATTTATTTTAGTACTAGTTTAACCTCCTATATAATGTGTTTTTCGTTATTGATATAATACTCCATTAGATGATTATAAACTTGGATCAAAATTTCATAGTTAGTACATCGTTCGATCGGCGCTTTTCACCTCAGGTAATATAATATTACCCATCGACTATTAGTTAACATCTTCGAACAGGTATAGTTTTATTTTCATATGTGAATGTATGTAAGTACAAACTTACGGGCAAACTTTGTAGAACATTCATAATGTTATAAGTAATTTCCCTAATGTAAGAGTTTATCTAGAACACACTACGGGCAACTTTGATATTGTATGTATGTACATCTTGTCGAAAGTATACTTACATATATACATAAATACCTAGAGATTGTTTCAAATTAAATCACTCATCCTCGTGATATATCAAAGTATGAAAAAGTGGATTTAAATAGTCGTAGTTCTTCGTCAAAAAAGGGTAAAATGACATGTTCGTTTCAAAGTCGGGTCGTTGACAGGGCCGGTCCAACGACTCCTGCTAGGGTGGGCGGTGGATGGGAGGTCTTCATCAACGGCTAGCAGATGTCCCTCAAATTTTGTCCTATCTTCAAATGTCATCGCGTCCGACCCTGGGGCTGGTCCTCGCGAGGGCCCCATTCATCTTGGCCCCTTTGTCCAGCTCTTGATGTTCATTTTCGTGTGTCGCGAGATAGTATCCGGCCCTACCACCTACACCCTCCCCTTTTCGGTCCGTTCTCTCCCCCCTCCTGCCCTTCCGTTTTGGGTATTTGCGTTTTCGCGCCTCCTCCCCCAGGTCCCCCTCTCTTTCTCTCTGAACCCACCCATGTTTGACCACCGCAAACAATTTCGCCATTGTCTGCAATTATGACGGGACGAGTGTTTCCCCGATTGCAGATTACACTCTACATGTTCGCTATTTACCCTTTAGTTGTTTTTTTTTTTTTGAGTTTGTGCTTCCAACTATTTATCTACCCCCCGGCTCGTCTGTCAGTTGAGTTTATTGTTTCGCTATAAATTTTGTCAGATCAAAATAAAGTTTCGTTCAAATTCATATGCGGGGTTGATGCTCTCCAATGCTGCTGTTGCGAATTTTATTTATTGGTATCTTCTTGAATTTGTTTTCAATTTTATTTTGAGATAAATCTATATACATAGATATGTATAATATATTTGGGTTCGAATGTCGTCTGTGAACTGTTACACTTGTCGAATGGTCTCCCGAAGGAGTTCTTCGGGGTGTGAGTAATGCGATATTGTGCAGCAAGCGTACCAATTTGCAGTATTAGGAACAGGTCAACGGGTGCAAGCTAACTTTGGCATCTCAAATATGCTAACACGGCCGTTGTTGGCTTTGTATACTATAGTTGGTAACTTGTGCCACAAGAATTGTTCAGGTATCACTAAATTTCACCCTCTGGTAGCAAATTATACAATTAACAACACTGCCCTACCCGACGCCATAGGTCTTAATTATGAACTTTCGATTAAATATCATCAAACGTATACTATGTACACATATGTATATTACATAGTGAAGGTTTTAGAAATGTTGTTCGGAAGTTATACAAGGTGTTTCTGTAGGAAGGTATAAACTTGTGATTGGTTGGTGATGATCGGCGTGTAAGATACTTAAAAATAAAATTAAAGATACAATTTCTTAGGTAAAACCATGCTTTTTTGCTCTCTTGTTTTGAGTACTAACGAAGGGTCTTTTGTAATTTGAAAAGCATCCATCGACCGCCTAAGACTAGTGATGATACTGAACAACACATTTTGATGTGTAGAGGGGTAGGAAGCTTAGACCGGATGTGAAACAAAACGCTTTAGTCTATAAAGTCATTGTAATGATGGCTTTTAATTTTTTTGAGAGTTTGACAACTTTCGCTTGACTTATGTGTCATTCTATTTTGTCGCGTGAATAAAAAAAGTAACTTTTACCATTGTTTGAGTTGCGAAGGAGCGGTACAAAGCTGTCATCGTTTCGATCTAATTAAAGATTTCGATGTAAAATTTACTGAGTCCGTTGAGTCCGTTATTAATTAAACTCCTCCAGCTTCACTTCCGTATGTCAGCAAAATATCAAAGTGACCTGAAGAGTGGAAGTGGTTCAAAATCAAATCTCAAATTTTTGACGGTCAGGATTTCATTGAACTAACAGAGTGAAGCTAATAAAATTCTTGTAATAATATAGATATAGAGTGAAAAAAAGAAATAGTTATAGGCGTTTAAGCAATTAAAGCTAGATGACGGCGAAAACGGATATTCACCAAGAAAACGCCAAGGCGAGCGCAGTAGGCGAACAATGCCACTGAACAGGCATTGTCAGGCACTTTTTCGTGGGAGAAGTTTCAAACGCGTCTAATTTCTGCACCATCGTAATGGCGGAGGATCCATTTACTTACATTGATGACCAAAATGAGCAATATGGCAAAGTATGAAAACGATCAGATAAGAGGCAAATTTTTTTCAGAATTGTAATCGTAGGTGAAGCTAAAAGGAGGTTTGTTTGAAGAGTGTCACGAGAAAGGGGAAGGAAGAATATCTGGAGGCAACTGTCGAAACTCTATTTTTACGTATAAAATGAAATAGTTAGCATTTCTGTCGTAAAAAAATTATTATATTTGACAACTGCTTATAAGATAGGTCATTTCAATGCGGAGGCCCAACTTCACTCCTCATAAAATATGCGGAAAAGCAATAATTAATATAGGATTTTGGCGTGCGGATCTTTTCTGAGCAGTGTTGGGGTGGGCCTTTGTCAAAGATACATACGACAAAACATTGAACAAATAGTTCTGACATCTGCATACTTACACATTTGTCAGCCTCAGAACATTTCAAATGACCCTTGTTAGTATTTATACGATTTTAATATTTGTATAGTTGCTATAAAGTGAACATTCGACTAGTCTGGGATGCGGTCGATGGGGTAGGAGGTACTTCACGTATTTTCAATATGCCACGATATAACGAACGCTCTATAGGTACATATTACACTGTAAAAGTATGTAGGGTTCTGGTTTATACGCTACATCCATGGCTTGTTTGGAATTTTTTTTAAATTATTGGCTTTTTGATAAATAATTCTGATTTCAGATACGTCCATCGGAAATTAGATCTGGCTGGAGAGATCAAAGGGCATGTGCCTTATACGTACGATAGATGAAGGGGGTGGGGGGGAGAGGGGGGGCATTAAATATTCCGTGATCCCCATATCCGGGCGGTTGTCTACCCCTGCCCCGGCAGCCCATATACGTGTGGTCGGATATATATGTATGTATACGAAACACCCGGTGCACACAGGGTGGTTAACATATGTACGTACTCGGTTCAGTTTATTATCTTGTAAAAGACTGTAATATACCCGACATAAAGCTCGCTTAGGTATTGCTATGGTCTCTTGTGCTCTACTGTAGTATATAATAATATGCTATGAAGATTATTCCAATTATAAATATACAAATGTATGTTTATAAGAAGTTAAGAATGTTGGTTATTTAAACGGTGTTATTGTATTTGCGGAAAATGAAAATTATAAGGAAAAACGTGTGTGTTTTGTGTGTTGTGTCGGGGGTTTACGCGCATAAGTGACCCCTACACGTTTCGCCCGTGAATAATTAACTCGCTGGCAATTATAACGGGGATCCGACAAACCTTTCGTTAATTATTTAAACCGTAATGAATTAAAATTGTTTGCCGAGTTTAATTTTGTATAAGCGGCCGAGCGTGAAATTGTTAATATGCGATATGTGAAATTTTTAATAGTCCTGTAGAGGCCAGGGCTCTTAATCGCTCAGTTACGATTAACAATCGCAAACTAGCGTGTCAATTTTAAAAATTTAAGTGTGTGAATGTGAATTTAAGTATTTGGTTTTTGAAATAATTCAAGAACTGGAACTTCATATTTTACTAAAATAGTTAATATTTTTTATTTAGCTGATTTTTCGAGAAAATTCTTAAGGTTGCCAATTTGTTGGAACCGCTTTAATGAAAATCAGATAAATTGGAAAACTCTGATAGGAAACGATCAACCTGGAGTCACAAATCCACGGTCTGACCAGCAGAAACCAGTGGGATTTGAACCCGTTACCACTTTGTTCAAAACATTATATGCTAAACACTAGTATATTCTGATGTTTCATTTAGTTTAATTTATCTTATATGTTGCACTACTCTTATATGTTTGTATAACAATCAAATATTTGACCAAACTTGAAAAATTGCATATCCAAAAACTTAAGAACAAAATAGATATTCAAACTTTTAATATATACATAGGTACATGTCCACTTTTAAATGGAATACTCACCAAATTCTGAACAGATTTGCATGCTGAAAATGTATTTCAAAATTTATAATTTTTTAATTAATTAATGAATTAGTTTTATGATTTATTTAGTGATGAACTCCATATTGTCTTTTATAGATAGGCCTGTATTGATATGGTCAGCAACTTAATTTGATTTGGTCGGTAAATATTTGATTAGTAAGTTGTATTGACGATTACTGACTGCTAACTCTGTTTAGTGTATTTATCAAAAAAAAAAACTTAAAACAACTGTTGTGAAAGTAACAGACCATTTATTTTAAAAAAACTAACCATTTACATACATACATATATAGTTGCCTTCTAAATTTAGCATTCATGTTTATATGTAAAATTTTATTTTAAATAAGTTAAACGTAACTTATCCTAATGTTATCCAGCTAATATACCAAATATAATAAATATACCAAAGTGCCATGTTATTTCCTATTCAAGGTCACTCTACCCTATTAGGTTCTCTTACAGCCTTCGGAACTATCAGTAATATAGAGCTGACTCAACTGTAGATCGTGGCATAATGTTTGAGAGTGGCATCACATAATAATAAATCAAATAAATAAATATGAACGTAATTTTATTCAAATTAAAAAATAGCTCATGTGGTCTGGTTCTATTGAACAAGTTTTTTTTAAATATTTATAAAATAATAACTTTACATAATAACCACATAGAATTCTTCATATTTGATGTGTCTTTTAAAGCAAATATGAACGTAGAATATATCGTTTAAATGAAATTTATTTTCTTATTTATTTTTTTGAACGTTTCTGCACGGAATATTAAGCTTACATAAATATATCAAAAGCTTGAATTTGAATAATAAATAGCCTAATTTCCTTTCGGTTACATTTGACATAAAATCTTAATATTAAAAACCATATGTTATACACATTTCATTACAAAATGTTATCATATCCATCACCATAACGAGTTTTTTTTAACAAAAATAGTTCAAATTTCACGCAAAGTACGAATATTAAATTTCGTTGGATTATAAATGGTATTGCATAGTAAAATTAATAACGTACCGTAAAATGAAATTCACACGTCCAAATTCATTGTACGAAATGGTAGATTTTAAGCTGTCGGTTACACGTTTGCGTCGAGGATAAAATCCGTTCGTTTTACGACGAAGCACACTACTGAAGTATTATAATACATATGTAGAAGATATTGTGAAATTCATCGTCTTTTCATATATACATATTTAAATCACAGTTTTCGTTCTTTATTTTCGCCGGATGCGAAACTGAGAGTCGACAAATCTCGGGTCGCGTATGAAAATCGTCTAGTTGTGTGTTCGCACGATAGTTCCATTTTGAGTTGTTGGGAAAAGCAACTCAAAGCACTCGCACACATAACCACTTTATCCCAAGCCCACGTCGCTAAAAGCTCGCTTATAGCATGTAATTTTGCTTAATGAACGGCACAGAGCGGACTGTGAAATAGTTGCTAAATTAAGTTGAAGTTCTTGTTACCGACGCCAGCTCGCATATATGAATGTAACTATTTATTATATCTTGTGTGACTCATTTGAAAGAACGCCGATAATTTTTTATGCTTTGATGGTGATCAGAGTGATCGGTTGGTGACGATTGCTGTATGTTTTTAAAAGCTTTTCTTTGATTGCTTTAGTCATATTGTTCGCACCTTAGGAAATTTGTGTAAATAGGCTACATATTGATTTGATTTTGAAATGATTTATAATGTACATATGTTAGAAATAAGTATATAATTATTAGTTTATTATGCTAGTCACTGGTCCAGTAAGTATTGTGATGTGTAGAAACTTCTTGTTGTAATAATCATCAAGAACTTTTAATAATTTGTTATTTTACCATGATTTAGTAAAACTTGAAATCCCATGATAGTATAGCGCTTCCACCAAATTCTCATTTATCTTATTTTATTATCAGAGCAGCTATTATTGAAGAGAGGAGCATACGCTAAATTTAATAACATTTCTGAGATGGAAAATTTAGATACGGGTAAATATGCAAGTGTAGGTATACATATTTATGTAGATATATGTATTGAACCTCATATGGTTCGCAAGCCGCATTTTAGACACCCTCAAAGCAATACGAATTCGATTTTTATTTTATAATATTTCTGGTATATTCTCATACATATAATATGGATGAATTCGTGCCTGATCTTATAGTGCTGGATTTAGTGCTGGCCGTCATGTCGTAATTTATACACGCCCATTGTGGGGGCCGTCCGTTTCCGGTTAAATTTGAAATTAGAACCATCCGTGTTATCAATAATTCACAAATGGCGGTCGTGTTGTGTAAAGGGCAGGTTGCGATGCAAAAGCCGCAGATTCGCACAAGTGAGCGGACCGAAACGTGCGGTTGAACGCCCCTGCGTTCCCCAGTTTCACGTTGCAAATGACGCGCCATGCAACTGATCACGTCTCGGGCCACTTTTATTTTGGCCATGTCATGTCACGTCAATCATTTTGATTTTCGTCATCGGAAAGGACGACACACTATATAATGGATTAGAATGATAAACTCATATTTAGTATATTTAATACATATGATATATACATATGTATATGATACAGTACGTGTTCACTCCGGTTCGTTCATGAACACACTAGTTTGTTTATACACGAACTATTGATTTTATTTTAAGTGCTACAGTCAAAAACTATCTTTAAATAGACTCACCAGATGTCGCATGAAACTTTTGGTTCTCAAAACTTTTGAGCTATCAAAACGCCAAGCATTTAAAAGGAAAATCCTATGGAAACTACATTACAACTTTGATGTAATTTCCGTTTTTGCTAATATTAAATAAATATTGCAATCCGGGCTAGCATCGACATATGTATATGTACATATGTGGGTCTACCTCACGGGCCGGGATGTGAAATTACCGAAAACGCAAATATCGGAAGGCAAAGATCGAAAATCGAAAGATCTTAAGTCGAAAGATAAAAAAAAACGGTGCAAGGTAAACGGTACATACTCACTTAATTTGCGCGAGCCGGATACAACAGGAACAAGAGGAACAGGCTTTTCCTCCCGTATTCTGCGCGCAGACACAAAAAATACGGGAGGAAAAGCCTGTTCCTCTTCTTGCTGTTGTATCCTGCTCGCGCAAATTAAATGAGTATGTAAATGAGTATGTACCATTTACCATGCAACCTTTTTTTTTGATCTTTCGACTTAAGATCTTTCGATTTTCGATCTTTGCCTTCCGATATTTGCGTTTTCGGTAATTTCACATTCCGGCCCGTCACGGAGACCGGTACATATGTACATATATAGAGGATGGGAAAAACGATTGAGAGTATTTAAACCTATGCCTAATAGTTTGTGCATGAACAAACAGGTAGTTTATTTGTTCTTTTCAGTACACTACAACTGGCTAGATTGGTTCGTATATTAATAAACTAGTATGTTCACGAACGAATGAAATGTACACTTGGACTGTAGCATATATGTATGTATGTATACTCTGTCTAGTCGGCCTCAACGTTTATGAATATATTATACATACATATACATATAGGTATTTAGTATATTATAAAAATGTATTTTACTAACTGTATGATATAAAAAAATAACAAAAAATGTACTGCAAAATTCTGAAATACGCATTTGTACAATTGTCGATTAGTGTGAGGACTAGAAACTAAATACTTATATAATAGATATTATATATATATATATATATATATATATATATATATATATATATATATATATATATATATATATATATATATTTTTATTTATTTATTTTATTTTTTATTTTACATATATACCAGGAAGGCCTTACAGGTAAATCCCAATGCGCCTTCCTGGCCAATTACAAATACAAATGCAGCATTTTTTTATTATAAGTCGTTGAATTGCGAGACACTGAAAAAACTCGCAAATTAACGAGACATCTATGAATTGTACATAAATTTTTATTGTACATCCATCAAATTTCAAATAGTGGTGACATAGTAGGTAGGAAGGATTTTTAGCCAATTTTTTTTTTCCGGGAACCGTTTCAACAATGAAATCAGAGAAAATTGGCAAACTCTGATAGGAAACGATCAACCTGGAGTCACAAATCCAGGTCTGACCAACAGCATACTCTGAAAAATTCATTTTCATTCAGGGATAGAACCCGGCACCTTCTTGACGGTAAGCAGAAGCTTAACGTCCGAGCTATGCTGCTGGCTATATATATATATATATATATATATATATATATATATATATATATATATATATATATATATATATATATATATATATATATATATATATATATATATATATATATATATATATATATAAATATTATATAAATATTATTTTATTTTATTTTATTTTATTTTATTTTTACATATATACCAGGAAGGCCTTACAGGTTAATCCCAATGCGCCTTCCTGGCCAATTATATAATAGGGATTAGGGCTTTGGGTTAACCCAATGAAACTAGATCGGTTGAATAACTTTTTTGAAGGTTTCAAACTATTGGCAAGGTGTAACTCTATTTAAATCTCAATCGATCTTCTTTGGATTGAATTTTAATGTTTCTCCAATGTTTGTTCAAAAGAACTATAAAAAAAGAAAATTTTCTTCGCTTTGAAGTTGCCTCTAAGATCTTGCCAATTGTCTGGAGTTTTATATGAAAAGTTAGAAAATTAATTTCCTCCATTTTTAAAATTCAAAAGTTTCTTCACGAAAGCAGACAGAGATATACAATTATTTATATCAATATATTTTTTATGAACTTTTTATTTATTTTCTAAATGCTCATTTGATTGCGAGCGTAGTAATGTCAAAAAATTATACTATTTTCCATGGCAAAGTTTAATATCCCCCACTTGTTTTTTTTTGCCTTTTAAAGTTGGTAGAAAAAAAGTGAGGATGGATTATGATTTTGAAAGATACATAAGTTGTATTTTTAGTGATAACGTCTGAATAATAATTATTAGATAAAATCAGAAAATTTTAAAAGAAGACGAGCGATCTCGACTTTATCATCGTTCGAAGTCCCGCAAACGACAATAATATAGATGTATATTATATAATCGATTTCGTCTGGGATTTGAACCCACAAACCCTCAACTGGCAAACAATCACTTAACTAGTGAGCTTCGCTCCATTTATGGTGTAATGACGAAGAATATGTTTCACAACATTGTTATTTTTATAGTTGGTATCTTTTCGCCGCATTAGGTAATGCAAAACAATTGGTCGATTGTTTGATATAGCCAATTTACTACCGAATGGATGACAAAACGTGAAGAAACAGTACTTGAAATGAACAATAGAAGATGTAGTGTGTATGTATGTTAGATCTTATAAAATAAATATGATATGTGGTGTATATTTATATATAGATGTACATAGACGTGCAGAAATGTATTTTTCGATAAAAAATGAATGACGTCTAGAGACGCTCCAGTGTAACTCTATAATTCAGAGCTTATTCGAGTGTGTTCGCAGTAGATTGACAGTAATCGACGGCGGAACGGCTGAACGTTTCATCCGATTGCGTCACGCCGGCTATCCGACCCAAATTGAAAGGCCGGAAAAATGCGAGAGGAAAAAAGAAGAGTGTGCACATGTGTGTATATGTATGTAGGTGTATAAAATAATAACGCGAACGAGAGATGAACAACAACAACAACAACATCAACGGCGTCGGCAGCGACGGAGGAGGCTGCTCCGGCACGGCATAGCTTTTCTTCCTAAATGGTATCAAATTAACCGAAAAACATCTCTAGGAAGGGAAGAGGAGCTGGAAGCAACACTCCAATCGCCTCGGCGAGATAAGTTCTTTTTTCCGGAGCGCCACTGAAAGGTGCCCTCTTCCCACTGGTCCTCATTCCCCTCCAGGGCTGTGTAAACTGATGTCTGCGGACTATATATGACTCCATTCAAAAGTTTTTACTGTCTCCTGTTAACATTATTAAGTAATTAAATTAAATACTCAAGAATATGTATTGTATAGTACAAAGTCAAATACTGAGTACTGTCACCAAAATGTACCTACAATGTATTAATTCATCGGTTGGGAGTTATCCAATTATTCGTAGTTTTCAAATATTCGAATATCGAATAAAACATTATGAAATGTGTTCGAATATTCGAAGAATATTCGTATTTTTTTTGGACTTTCAGTTTTGTTTTATTTAAATAATTAGTGCAATATATCAATAAATTGTTAGCAATATCTTATTTAATTAAAATTATTATTGATATTGTAAAGTTATTAAGAGAGACGCCCGTAGACCAGTGACGTCATGGTGACGCCGACCAATGGTGGAGTCGGGCGTTGCGGCCAATGGCTGCACCAGACTCCTTGACCAATGATAATACGTGTATGCGCTGAGCGCTCTACGATATAAGTATGGTACGCTCTCTACGGATCCTGACCTCCACCGGACAAGCAGCAATAAAGACTAAGAACCTGCCTGCGTGTTTTC
The DNA here is from genome assembly GCF_051622035.1 of Arctopsyche grandis. Lineage (NCBI taxonomy): Eukaryota > Metazoa > Arthropoda > Insecta > Trichoptera > Hydropsychidae > Arctopsyche > Arctopsyche grandis. The sequence goes on along the minus strand of NC_135365.1, from coordinate 10,580,776 downwards.
TTGTACCTCGACCTGACTCCACTTACCTCTGAATACTCTTCAGTATTTATGATTAATCATAAATTACTTTCATAATCGTTTACTTTTTGAATTTTAAACAGTATTAAAAAACGTTTAACATTTTTTTCCGTATTTCCGAGAACATCAACAGCAAATTTACAGTGGGTTTATGTACGAGTGACTTTTGGCAAATATAAAAAAAATGTCGCTTTCAATGCTTTCTAGCTTTACTAATATGTATTTACGACTGTCCGTTCAACTATTATATGTATGTAGATAAGACTAAATTTTTGAAACAAAAAAGACGCATGGAAAAGGTTCATGGATTGTAGGAACGACATTATCGGCACGTTGATGGGTATATTGAATGAAAAAATGACTACTCATATTGCTCATTTTTTCATTCTAAGATATTTTTCGAATTTCATTCGAAATAGTATAAATGAATGTTTTTCGAATTTTCAATGGATTATTTGCATATTAGTAGACACGAAAATTGGGTGAATATTCAAATATTCGATTGAGAACCATGGTTGGGGGGAGGGGGTCATGAGTTGAAATCCAGAAGCTTAGCTAGTTGGCAGCATCAATGCCAACCACCGAGAGATTCCCGGGTTCAAGTTAACCTACATTGAATATAATCTGTTTATGGTATTTCTCCAGTGCTGCTGGTCAGACTTGGTTACTTGTGATTCCAAGTCTATCGTTTCCTATCAGACTTTGCCAATTTATCTGATTTCATTATTGAAATCGTTCCTCATCAAATTGGCAAAACTGTCCTATCTCCTATGTATTTGAATATAATATCAATTTTTTAATCTATTAATTTATATACGTTCAAGCTTAATACCATAGGTGTCGCTCAGGGGTAAAAACCGTAATGAAATCATGGTAAAATATAAATTTAAATTAAATCCAGACATCAATTAGATTTTATAAAATTCTATATACATATGTACATGTATAATCTACATATATGATCTTATAACTTAGGAACTACATCATCACTGATTCGGTTTCATACAATAGCAATACCATTAATAAGTTTATATGATTGAAAAAGTATCTGTTATAACTAGAGGTAGGATAGTCACAGTGCTATCCATTGTTCCATTGTTGTAAATCCTTTGTAAAAAAGGTTCGGCACACCTTTAACAATGCATTTACAACCTTTGAACAATACGCGGCACCTTCTGGGTCCGGTGACTAGTTATAACTGTTCAATTTCATAATTTTTGTAATGTCATCCAAAATTTTGGCTGTCATCATGTTGATTTAACAGATAATTTAGATGAAATTTTATATTAAATCGTTAGATCTTAAATTCTTCTAGCATCATGTTGGATATGTTTGTTTATTTTATTGACATATGATATGTTGATGAAGTACTAGGTAATTATATTCACTAGGTCCTTGGTGGTTGCATTAAAGATAATCACTGAGAGGCCCTGGGTTCGAGTTATAGTTTGACCTCGATTGAAAATAATTTATGCAAATCAGAGTGTGCCATTTTATCTCGAAATTGAATATTCATTGAAGAAATGCTTTATCATTTGGACACATCCCGAATATGTAGTATATAATTTTTGCATGATATGTTTGATTAGAAGTTGAATTCCCAGTATATGAAAGATATCTATGTGTGATTGTTGAATATGTTTGCACGCCCCTGCCCCACCCTCTCCTCCCGCCCATCACGTTCCAACTTCAGAGGTTTTCCCGAGAGGCTTTCGGGGGTGCTTCGTTCGTTCTTCGGTCCAAACAGATAGCGCTCTCCGCCCCGCCATTGTTTAGCACCCCTGACAGCGGGCCTCTCTCCTGGGCTCGTGCGTTTTTTCTTTTCTTTTTTGGCGTCTTTTTTCGCCGACAGATGAGAGGCGGCAGTGGCCGGCGGCAAACGGGTGGTAGGACACCACCCACTTTCGTTCTTCCCACCCCCACCCCCTCTGCTCACTCCCATCTTTTTCAGCTGGCTAAAAACGTTTCGTCGGTTTTCTACGTTTCTTCGTTTACAGCTGCTTTCATTTCAATATTTGCCTTGTCACAATTAAAAGATACGGCCTCCGTCGTCGTCCCGGCGATACTTCGCTTTCTCTTGTTTGTTTGCTCCTTTTTGTGTATTTTTTTTATTTTATTTTTACTCAACGGATTTCGTATCTCTATTGTAGCCCCACATTTAAAATAATAAACGCACAAGAAATTTTTTTTGACATTAATCGGACCTGATTTTATAAACATATTGTAATAGATATTTTTAAAATTTCATTTTAACAAAATATTTGAAACAATGGCATGATACTCTGTTGTGTTAATAAATCATTACTTTTCTATGTATACATTTCTGTATTACATTAATTTTATCATTATTTAATAAATTTGCAATAAAATAATTACGATTTGAGGTTTAACATACTGAACGAATTTGCAAGCTTTCAGCATCTAATATTGATATTAAGATTCTTAATCTCAAGTTGAACTTGAAAAAATGTCTTTATTATACTTTTTGTTTGTACATATTTATATACTTACATATATGTCCGAATTGGGTATTAATAATGTAATTTGTTACCTCCATTAAGAAGACTTCATACGGTTTTCGCTTAACTTTGACACAATACTATGGAATGACTTAATATCACCAAGCCAAGAATGACCAAGCCAACGTTTTTTTATTTATTTTTTTTATTCAATTCATCATGCACACTCGTATTACATATCGCTACAATGCGAAGAGTGTACTTTAAAAATCAAATTCTAATTATAAATATATATGTAATTATTATATATTTTTACATTAAACACGAAATCGATGGTCAAACACTGTACGGAAGCATTGTAAGCATTATTTATTCAAGGTAAATACAACATTCATGGAGATATCTATGGAAAATTTTTCAGCATTAATACAAACCAGCGAAAAATCGAGATGCTGAGTGACTCTAAATTTTTGCGAGAGAGATGGACAGAGATGCCGATTTTGAAGGAACCATTTCAATAAAAATCAAGAAACTGGCAATATCAGCAAATTGGCAATCCCTGATAGGAAACAATCGAACTGGTGTCACAAACCAAGGTCTGACAAGCAGTAACCAGAGGGACTCGATTATTACTCAATATGTTTGAAAGCATTATATGCTAACAAATATGCCATGCTACTTATTATTATTATTGAATGAGATTCATGAGTGGAATTTTGATCTTCTCTCTTCCATTTGGGCCTCGCAGAGATGTTTTGTATTTGTGGCTGGTTCTTAAACATATGTACATACATATATTGGTTCTGGGTATAGGTGCAAGACATTCCCTACTTTGTATTTTATTATTTGATATTTTTACTTTACCTGCTATTGTTTTTTACGATTATATATGTATATGTAATTAAATGTATGTATATATTTTTATTTTTCTCACATCTCTATATTTTTTCGACCATTATGAACTCCCGTAATGCCACAATGGTCCAAACTTACACTTAAATAAATTATTACATATTAAAAATCAACTTTTTACTAGTCACGGTCACTTCAATGGCAAGCTTGCTACCAACGGATTGGTCTCTGATTTCCTTTGTCCATGTTCTTTCTCTGAGCAACACGCTGATTATTTTTGTCAGAGGCTGATAGGAATGTTTTATGGGACAGCGTTAGGGGTACTTCTGTTGGCCCCTTGTATCACGGGGATTTGATACGGAAGAATGCTTTTTTTAATGAAAATTTTATTTCTAATACCATACAAAGCTTTTCAATATATTATCTATTATTTAACAACATCAAGTAACAAGTATCGTTGAGCCAAGTATCATTCACTGAAATCGTACTTTTACACCTCTGCATTTAGACATAAGTTCAGCTTTATATATGTTTAAATATTTAATATACCTATTATATACACAACAACATATTTATGTATTATATATTTATGCATTAGAAAACACCCATACACGTGTATTATATATGTAGATATCACCGTGAAGTGTTTCGGTTTGAGTGCTCGGCGTCGGAGAGGAGTCTTGGTCCCTCGGGAGTCCAGATAGGCAGGCGGGTGGATTTATAACAAAGTGGTTTCGAGCCACCACCGGATGTGGTATTGAAGGCTTGATGCATTTCGTTTGCGGATAGAAAGCCACTACATTCTTCTTACTTTAGCCCACTTCGCCGTCAAATCTATCCCGCTCAGATTTCGTTAGATATATCGGTTCCGACACTTTAACCGTATCGAATTTACCGGAAGTAAGACCGACGAAGCTACACCTACAGTGTATGAATATATCGTAAACTACATATGCACATATGTGTTTTCTCATCTTTCGTTACGTATAGACTTTGAATTGTGTCTGTCTGTTCGTTCCAAATCCGGATCCTATGTATATATGTATATACATACCTACTGGTTTGATTAATATGTATGAATATAAAAAAAATATGTACATTGTTATGTACCTTCCTTAGCAATGACAATTAAGTACTTTAAAATAAAATAAATAAATCTTTCATTGAAACGCTGCAATGATAATTTTGGTGGCAGCGGTGGAATGAGTAAACTAAAATTTATTAATCTTTCATTGGAACGTGACAGTATATATAGTATATTTTCGTAATCCAAGGGTATTTATTTATTTATTTACATTATTGAAAAATCAACAGGCCTTAGATATAGAAATTCATAAAAATAAAGAATAAATATAACAAAATAACATCTGAGCCCAATTATAAATTTCTACAAAATACATAATATATCTAGTAAACATAGACAAACAAATGAAAAAGAAAAGAATATAAACAAAAGAATGACTAAATAGGACAATGCATAATTAAACATAAAGTGATATAATATAATTGGATAAAGAATATATAATAGAAATAGAAATATAAATAGAAATGGATCAATCAATCAAGACTCTCCTGATGGCAGTCCTGAATTGATGTAAGAAAATACCGAATAGATCAACCTCATTCAGCTCCCCGTTAAGCATATGATAAACACGCTCTAGATAGGTATATTTTAGGGAATTATTTTTGAAAGGATTAAATGAAAAGAGTGCAACCTGTCTAAAATACCTAACTGGGATCCTGAACCAACCTTACTCAGTAAATCGGAACAATCAAGGAAACTATTTAGGAGCTTAAAAAATAATGTAGCATCAGTGAGTCTTCGCCTGACAGAAATATTGTTAAAGGATAGGATTTTTAAAATATCGGGAACAGTAGCTATGTACATGCGAATGTGCTTTATCCTTCCAGGAGTACGGCAAATTACTTGCTTTCCTTACTGCTCATTTTCGTAAATCAATATTTTTATTTATTTATCATCTTAACATATTTTAGCCAGCAGCGTGGATTGGTGGTAAACATATGTATTATGATTTCGAGTATAGTGGTCACGGTTTGATTCCAACTAGTAGTTGCCCAGGTGAATCGTTTCCTATCAGACATTGCCAATTTATCTGATTTTCTTTGTTCCAGCATATTGGCGACCCATTTCTCGCAATTTCCAAGATTATTCTAAAATTAAATGTCGATGTTTGTAATTGGCCAAGAAAGCGCATTGGCGATTAGCTATCCGTACGTAGTAAATGTTTACGAAAGAATAACAAGTTGACAATCTTAGTATATGGTCGGCCTATGACGGATTAGACTAAATACTGATAGAATGCGTCATTATATGCACATATTATTAATGAACAAAATAAGATGTAAACTAACCTACCCTGACCTAAAATCGTAGGTAATATGGATGTATGTAATTGTAAAACTTTTACGGTGGATTTAATCTTTTTGTTTGTCTATTTCTTATAAATTCAAAAATAAATTAGTTATTTCAACACAATCAGTTAAATTCTCGAGCATAAAATTCATTGGAAGAGCAACGGCAAAATTTGGTTAGCTATCAAACCACTAAAATTTCATTTGTTAGCAGATTTACTAGTGCATGAGTTTGCGCGTCAGTGTATACTTTTTCTAGTAAGTGTATCTGCGGAGTTTAGCGTCTCAAGATTTAGCTAAACACTAAAGCTAGTGTACATTAGTCAGTGTATACTGATTCGAGATTTGACACTCTTACTGAAACATATACGGACACATAATGAAACCACCTCACTTTTGTTTTAAAAAAATCATTAAGAAACAGTTTGTTAATTAGATTAATTATTTGAACCTTCAACGGAATCCTTCGAACGGAATCCTTCTGAAATCTAATTATGTTCGACCTGGATGAATCTCAATACTTGAAAGCAAGCCTACGCAAATCAACCTATGCCCGATTACAAACACAAATAAATTTATTCGACAGATGCGTGGTGGAGTGGCGGAGAGAGATAGAGAGGGCTTTTCTGCGACGGATCAGAATTTTAGCGGATCGAGAAGGATTGCGAATCGAATTATGTCGGGAGCAAACATTTGGCGAATGTCTTCACCGTCTCGCCCGGTCATTCCAATTAACCTCAGAGCGCCGAAAGTAATTTGCCTGATTTGCAATCCAAATCCTATCTATCGGTCGGTGCCGAATTTGTCATTCTGATCACGTCACTTTCGTCCGGCCTTCCGTTTCGTTCTTTCCAGCTTTCAAAATGGCTTTAGGGTCTCTTTCTCTGTCTATGTATGCTCGTATTTATGTGTGTGTGTGTACGTTGTGCCCTTTTCGCCACCCTCGACCCATTTTCCCGACGTGCACCCTTCGCACTTTTCCTCGCAGTAGTCGGGGAAAATTTCTAATGCAAACTACGGCGTCGACGAAAGATCGACACCTCGGTCGAGTGGCGTAATCGATTTTAATCGAATTTCGAGTAATTTCGGATACCCAAAAGCTCAAAATTCAATTTGTATAGGTACGCCAATTCGGTGGTGCAGGTATTTATTTAGTTCCATGAGATGAAAATATATATATATGTATATATTCAGCGACTTGAAGTGAGAAGCATTGAATCAGCATACAAATTATCGAGCTTAGGTTCATTTTGAACTACTTTATGTACTTAAAGTATGCTTATATTTTTTAAATTAGCTATTTATGTTGCTTCAAAAGGCAATAAAATACTAGTGGATATAAAAATCGTTTCCGGGAAAATTTCACTACATGGAAAATTATATAAATATTTGACACGGTGAAGTTATGTTTGTTACGCTCGGAATCTGGCAGGCAAACAAAAATTACACAACACTTAATCTATTGATACTTTTTATGAAACCAGCAACATAAACTAGTGGTTAACATATAATGCTTTCAAACATAGTGGTCACGGATTCCAGTCCTACTGGTTGCTGCTGGCCAGAACTTGGTTTCTGACTACAGGTTTTCCAATTTATCTCTCGAATTTCGCTAGTTCAAGTTTGATTTGAAAATTTCTAGTTTGGTGATAAAAAAAAATTCTTTAAAAATGTAAATTTGTCAAATATATCCATAAATGTCTCCATGATGCTTTGTTAAAATTGATCTAAAATTATGTATCGATGTTTATAACTAACTTTATCTGTTTAGCTTTCCTGGTATATATATATACATATGTACATATGTATGCAAAAATAAAATGAAGATAAAGTTAAAAATTAAAATTAATACTTAATTAAGTTTTTGATATTTTGTGCGTATTAAATACAAAAATATATAATATATATATGTACAATAGACATTTTGTAAAATATTCCCTGCTTTATCAAAGATTTGGCTATATTTTTTGTTTCTTTTCTTTCTCTTTTCAATTTAATAGAAGCCTGATTGGAACTGGAATGAATAATACTAAAAATTTCGATTTGTATCAATAAAAGAAATATCTCAAATACTTTTTCAAGAGTATATAATAGTCGTTTCACTAACAATAGTAAATGTTTAATTTCAAATGTGAAATATAGTATCAAAGCTGTCATAATCGACCCATCGTCTGATTATGCGTTTCATGCTTATTCATTCACTAGTGTTTTAAACTGGAATGTTCATTCTCTATGTACCTTTACCGCAAAAGTGGTTAGCGAGAATCCGGAGAGCTGCCGGGCCTCGTTGCCGCGGTTTTCCCTTAAGTTTCCAGCACATTTTGAGGTGAACAAATCGGATTAAAAAGGCGTAGTGATGGGTGTTCTGTCGTCGAGAGGTCCGAGGCAAGAGGAGGGCACAATTTGTGGAAGTGACCCTTCACCCCACGCACAAGGGAAACACAGGTAGTTACAGGTACCTGTGCCGGTCGTCACGTAATCCTGAAAGGTGTTTCGCAGGCTTAATTGTGGCTATTAATATGTGTTTAGCTAATTCCGCGGAATTCAAAGCGTTTCATTTGCATACTTTAACCGGCGTGTTCCATTTTTTTCGTACTTTCCCCAACCCAACAACCTTCGGGTAATCGAACGCGATATTTGTAATTTGTGTATTGTAGGTATTATATAATATTGAAAAAAAAAATTCGCACTGAGCATTTATGAAAGTAGCATTGAGCTTTTATGAAATTATGAATCCATTGCAGCATTTATGAAAGTATTATTCAATATATTCTCACCTTATGTATGTGTGACTTTGTGCATTTTCTTTGTTTCATTATCGTGTCAACACTTCTTGACTTTTCTTTCATATATTTTTAGAATTTGCGTAATTTTCGTAGATTTTATAAAACTTGTGTATAATAACTATTATAATCAAATACTAGTAGTTTTATTAAACATGTTTACATGAAAAAAAAATACAAGAATTTCATAAAATCAGCAGCGTGGACTCGTGGTTAAGCATATTATGTATTCGAGCAGACTGGTCACGGTTTGATTCCCACTACACAGTAGCTGTTGGGCAGACATTGGTTTGTGACTCAAAGTCGATTGTTTCCTAACTGGCATCTCTTTTCCAATCTCTCTTGCTAATCTCAAGTTATTCAGCGTCTTGAGATTTGCCAATTTCTATAATAAAATATTGCACAAAATTCTCCATAGATGTCACTGTGGATGATGTTTGTATGAATTTTTTTGTATTGTATTAAATGCTTGTATTGTTTTTATTATTATAGTATTATATCTGTATTAGTACACTCGTCGCTATGGAGCGATCTGTAAAGGCGAGTGTACATATTCGATTGAAATAAAATAAACGTGCACAAGTGATAAGGAGATATTGATTAAGCTAAAATTAACAAAGACTATAATGTTTATATGATAAAGTGTGAGAAAAATAGCTATTATAACTGTTCAATTATGTGAAGTTTTATAGGGACGACGAGCAGACGGAACTAATAACCAATTGTCATCACGTTGATTTGATAGTCGAATCTGATGAAATTTTGATAAAATAAATAAATGCAATTCCTCGACCGTTTTTTCAGAGATATTTCCATACTTTAGTTCAAGCTAACCCCACCGTATGTCGGTAAAATATCAAAGCAGTCAAAAGAGTGGAAGTTGTTTAAAATCTCACAATTTTTTGACGGGCAAGAATATCATTGAAATAACAGAGAAGCTAATAAAAATCTTGTGAAAATAGCTCCCAATTCATATTTAAATAAATGATATACAAAAAAAAAACAATTATGATTACCCATAAACATGCATAAGTTTTCTTTAAAAAAATTTTAGTTTTTAAAAATTTTGCAAGCTCAAATTATAATATATATACAAACCGCATGTCATGTAACGTTTTCATTTTATTATCGTTTTCTTACTTTTGTTGATATATCTGTCCAATGAAAAGCACACACAAATTTATATTTATTATGTATGTAATAAAATATTGAAAAGTTTTATTTATCGGATGTTATTATGATTTTTTTAAATTTTAGCTTAGTTACTCGGATGTTTTTTTTCTATTGAATAAAATTTTCATGTAGATAAAGTAACGGTCCCAGTTTTCATCATGTTAAGGCAATTTTTTCCGAAGTACATACATACATATATTAACCACTTTATATTCCAGGAATCTGTTTATGGAAAAACATTATATTACGTATGTAATTTTTTTGTAACTCAATTTGAATTTTTATTTAAAGGAGAAATGTAGCGTAATTGTAAATATTTTACATTTTTTTCGTTCATGAACATTGTGATTGTTCAAATACGAACCAATCTGGCCAGTTTTAATGTAGGCAAAAGAAAAAGTTTGATACGAGGCATAAGTTTCTCAATCGTTTCTCCCATCCTCTATGTACATACATACATATACATGTATCCCTACGTTGTACTGTTGTTTCCATAAGATTTTCCTTTAAATACTTGACGTTTTGATATCTCAATGTTTTTGACAGCTCAAAAGTTTTGACTACTTAAAGTTACAATATACAAATCTTTTTTTCCTATTATTAAATTAATAATCATAATTTGATAATGTTGATTGAAGATTCAGCGTATTGTAGAATGGCAACCTTTCCTTTCGAGGAATGGTACTCGAAAGGAACGTACAATGTTTAAATGTGTTGTACAAGCAGTGCTTAATTAGGGGTCCGCATCCGTCAGGATTTGCATGTCGTGCGTATCTACCGCACCGGTCTAGCGTTTAGTTCGAGTGGATAACGAAATGAGGTTTAATTGTCCCTCGAACACCCCCTCGTCAATTAATCGACGGGTTTTCCGGTCTGGTCTGAAAGGTCCTTAATCGGCCTGGGGGCCCTCTGCACCCCCGAAAACCCCTCCACAACCCAATTTCTCCCTGCGACGTCTAAACAGAGTGATTAATTCGCGACGGAATTAGTCGGAGGGGTGGAGGGGGAGGATACTGAGGGGTATGAAGGGTGAGAGGGACTCCTCCAGGGGCCCCTTTTCCTCGGGCCCCCATTGTGATTCGCGCTGAAGGTGACTAATAAACTGACGCGCTCCTCCCGCACGGCCTCTGCATACTAAAATCATTAATTTCGTATCCCTGGTGTTTACCCGTCGGAAGGCTAGAAGGTGTCAGGGGGTGGAAATGGGGTGGCGAGGGTGGTTGAAGAGTGCAAAATGAAAAAAAAGTGCCTGGTCCGTCCCCGGTGGATGGTGGTTCTCACACGTGACGTTCGAAATGAATGGAAGAGGTGTGGCCGAATGTAAATTTTGGCTGGCCCGAGTGACGTGAGTGATTTCTGAGAGGTGTGAGAGTGAACCGCATAGGGTTAAAGCTTCTCAAAGTGTGGTGCGTTAATTTTAATGTGCTAGAAATTTCATTTATATTTAAACTTTAACATTCTTAAAGTTTGAAGCGTTGGTTTTTCACCTTTTGAAAGTCATTTTTCCTATATATGTATGTACAATTGTAAATAGTTTTAGATTGGTCTGGAAAGTTAAATAATTACAGTATTTTAAAAACAAATGGCGTAAGATTAGATCTTCAATCGAGACTACAGAAATGTTGTTTTGAGAGGTTATAGTAGTATTTTAAAACTGAGCTAAATTTGTCTAAAACGATATAGATAATTACATTAAATGTATAATGTCATGCTATATATAAATTGTCTCATTTAAATCGAATCAGTTATGATGTTATATTAAAAATTTAATTTACCATGGAGCGATTACGGATTTAGCCCCAAGATGACACCTATAGCCGAATTTGTACATATCGATGGCTTGGTGAACAGATACTGTAAGTCCATTTTTGAATTTGTATCGAATTTTAAATTTTTGTATGTAATTTATGTATATCACATAAATTATCTTGAAAGGAAAAACATATCACATAAAATTCTGTATGAATTCAAAAATTGACTTACAATGTATGTAGGTATGTGCTTTATAAATTTCAAATATAAATTTACAAAATTATTATTATAAATTTGTAATTATCTACGTATATTCGAATAATCGTGGTGACTGAGGGTAAAGTTGTCTATTTGCTTGGAATCATTTCAACAATGAAATCATATAAATTGGCAAAATCTGATAGGGAAGTTTCGACCTGGAGTCGCATATCCATGTTTTGGCCACAAACATCGTTTCAGGGATTTAACCTATGACTGAACTGTGTTACTTTTAATATTCAAAAGCATTAATTCTAAATCTGAAAAATTTGGATTTGATGTAAGGATATGAAACTTTCAGTTAACATGTTGTAGTATTTTCTGATTTAAATTCGGTATAGTTTTATTTTATTTTGGAATCAACAGTAGTGATAATACATATTGCTTAAAATAAAATGATTATTTTGTAAGATAGAGTCTATAAATACTGTGGATGAATGAATAAATGTTTCAGAATTAAAACGTCTTATAATAATAATTTGAACTGAAATATTAATAAATCCAATTTAATTTTAATCATTAAACTTTTTTTTGATTCATCCAAATGTCTATTCTATAAAATTATAATACCACTTACATGTTTTCTGTCTCAAAAAATCATTTAAATATTCATGAAAGCGCAATAAAATTTAAATTTTAAACTACACTCTAATTAGCATATATAATGTCATATACATACACTGACCATTTAATTGAAATGTTGATAAATTCATAAAAATTCTGACAGTTTATTTTATTTTTTAGTGACCGTTTAAGATGCTATCCGCAATTTGTTTGGAAAATTGAATAAGCATCAGAGGTTGATTATAATTCATTCATCAGATGATGATGTTTATATACCACGATGCTGCTCGCTTCACATTCAAAATAATCATATAAACTTTCTACTTTATCAAAATACAATGACGCACTTTACACCGGAATACGTTTGAGAATCCCCTACACAAATCTGAGAAACCCTCAAATGGCATGTCTGCGTGTACTGTCGGAGTAACCGATTTCTCATCAACGAGCGGCGTGCACATATTCTCGCAAATAATTGATGATCTTGTCATGGAAGTGGATTGTGATCGACAAAGACACGCGTACGCATCCCGATCTCGGTAAATTTGCACCATCTATTCCTAATCAAGATCGGTACCGATAGTAGACACAGTACGTGCTATTAAATTTATATGCAAATCGAAGTAAACAGAGACGTTTCTCAAATAAAAAACAAAAGGGTCCGTGTTTCTTTTTTAATTGTTTTTATTTTCCTCATCAATAAACATGCGTTCAACGGAGGTTTTCTCGTCCGATCGTCAATTAAAAGTGCAGAGTCGACATAGGCCTCGAGTTTCTGGTTGGGGTGGTCCAGGGGGTGGAGGAAAGTCCTCTCTCTCTCTTTCTGGCGACAATATCTATAATAAGAATGGGGGGCAGCCGGTACCTGGCGCGTGTATTTGCTACGTACTGAATCGTGTGCTCGCATATTCATTGCCTGTTTAACATCTTTTAATATAGAGTGCTTTTTACACTGCCGTTACCTTGCTGCGACTCGCTTTCTAGGAGCACCTTTCGCCAGTAAGCACATGCTATTAATTTTAATAGATACATTACGATTTTTTTTAGGTTCTTTCGTATTTAATTTTCTTTGAAAATTGGAAAATTTATGTATGTAATGGGTAAAGACTTATGTATAACATTTAATTTGGTATGAGTGTACTTTAAGTGACTAATCGTAACTTGATTTTGTAAATTATTTATTATGATTAAAGAGGTTTGTTAGTACGTACTATATGAACTTGAGTTAGTAGGAAAGAGTTAAGCTTTATTAATTGCTTTATAAAGTAACAGATATTGTATGTCTATTTTTGAATTTTTATATTATTTAAATTTTGTAGATACTGCAATTATTCAGGTTTTTCCTTTCAGTATGATTGCTTTGATATACATAAAATACCCTGAAAGAAAAAAGCCTGTCATCATCATCTATAAACTTAAATTTCGATACAAATTCAGAAATGCTTATACAATATAAGCCGATATAAAATTCACTACATAATTATTTATAAGTATTTATAAAGAAACAAATATAACAATCAATATAAAAAAATATATGACAATCGCTTTCAATACTCACTTTGAGTATGGCAATACTATATTTTCAGTTAAAGACCGTGAAAGCCAAAAATAGCACCACAAATTGAGCATTTTTTTAAACGCTCATGTCCTATAAATGAGATCAAACCGACAAAAATCATTATAATATTCGAATTTAACGGGTCAAACTTAATAAAAAATTTCTTAGTCTCTACTCTTACTATCCAAAAACGTCATTTATTGTTGCTCAGTGTTATTAAATTTTAATTAGAAAGCAAAGTAAGAAGAGGCTATTAAAAAATGATGATTTTTCAGAATTAATTTAAGATTATAATGTAGTATGGTTCCTACTACAACAATTACATATGCTTCTTATATTATTTCCTAGTTAATGGATATAAACTTCATATTATTATTATTATTTTTATTAAATTTCAAATAAAATGTCATAATATATAAATTCAATTTCATTTAAAAATTACTTTTAATATCAAACAAAATAATGTATATGTTTCGCAAATAAAGGCATGGAAGTAATTAAAAAGTATAAAAATTTCAATTTTTCGCTTTGTTTAAGTTTTTAATATTTATTTTTTAAATCAGAATTATATTTTATTTAATTACACTGTATTGAGTGCCTAATTTCTACTAAAAGATTCAAGTTCACAGTGGAATTCAGCATCACGTTCCGTAAAAATTAATTGTAACTATTTACTTTTAGCGAACCTACGTATGTACATTCTTAAACCACTTTTAACACTAAGGCTTTTCACTTTTCCTTGAAAGATGTTATATAATACCCGTACGAGGCGTAAGTGACGGTTGGGAAAGTTTTGTGAGTTTGACTTTTTGCACGGGGGAGAGAGAGTCGCTTTGAAAGGAAAACCTGTACGCTTATCCTAGCCATTTTCTTTCTTTTTTCATCTCCTTTCACCGTCGACGTTAACACGTCTGCAACACCATTGTACGTCTGGTGGCCATCGTTTAACACCATTCGGCACTCGGGTCAAAGATTAAACTATTTTGCATCGTTTGGCACAGACGTGCCATTATCCAGCCGGCTAATGTCGCCGCGATAATTTCCCGCGAACAATTTATACAGATATGTGTACGAGATTTTCCACGTAGTCCCAGCCATGGAGAAGGCAATGGGGGTCTGAGGGTGTTGTACATTAACGGTCGCGGTGACTGTGTTGTAATTGGAAAAGTTTTAACCCGATAATATGGCGTACATAGCCGGCCGCGATATCAACCGCTCCGCGAATTGTTTCCGAGATGAGCTCGTTTCGATTATCGCTTAAAAGCCCACACAAAAGCTTCGTGGTGTGTGTAAAGAAAGTTTGAATTTTAAAATATATGTGTGTGTGTAGATTTAATTAATTTAAACTGACGAATTAAATTTCAGCATATTTTGTGACGCCTAAAAAATTTAAACAAAAATTTGTAAATATCAATTTTGAAATTATAAAACTATTTCAGTCAGTATTTTAAATTGATCTTTATGTAATTTAAAAAAAAGATCTTAGTGTAGTAAAATTGATACAATACAATGGCTGATAAAATATTTTTTTATTCATTCACATTTTACTAGTAAGTGTAACTATATAAGGTTTATATAGGTAGATTCATGATATGAATGGTTCTATTATAAATATATTGTATATATTGTATTTTCAACAAAGATTTTGAATTTTTACATACTTCTTTCTATTTTCTTTATATAAACAGCCTTTGTATAAAGCTATAGTTTTCACTTTAGTACCAAATTGGTATTGTTATTCTAACGTTAACTTTTAAAAGTTGTAGAAAAGTATTTTATTTTAGTATAAATGATGCACCTTGAATTTTTCTAAAAATGTTCATGTAAATTGTATATGTAAATGGATATAAATCAGTGTTTTTCTCAACATACATAGGTACATTTGTAGACATGTAAAACATTGTTTGTGTTTTAGTGCGTATTTTTTTGTGTTTCCCTAATGTAAGAGGAAAATAAAATTAGCTACCATTAAAATACATAATTTATGAATGTTTGCACAGTATTTTCACATTAATATAATAAGAATAAATAAGTTCTAATGATAGTTGAAAAGGGAGTTTTGCAGAACAAAGTGGCGCTCGTGTTCACTAATTTTCATAAGAAATTCAAATTGTGTATAAATTTTTACATTATTTTTTTCTTGCGAGGGAAGAAAAGCTTTTGTCTTGATTTTTTTTATATTAATGAAAAATAATGAGGCGCTTTCCCTCGGTTTTTCTCGCCATCGCAGTAGGCCTTCCCCTTGGTTAGTTAGTTGGCTTAGACTAGCAATTTGTAAATGGGAAAAGTTGGAGGACTTTGCTTTATCAAGTTTTGTTTTTATTACATCTATACATATACATACACCCGGAAAGTGTCCTAGTGGCGAAATAAAAACACGTTATAAAAACTACGACGAAATTTTGACACATCAATTAAAACATTATATTGTGCTTTTAACTGGAGAGATATTGAAATGCATTATCGCCTGTTTTTTGACATCTTAAACATTGAACCCTTGAAAATCTCGACTTTTTTTAATAAATACACGGTCCGCACAAACCCTTCGGCGAGGTTAAATGCGACCCCAGAGATTTGCTTCCCTGATGGCGATGGAGATACCAAATGTTGCCACACTTAACGCCATCCGCTTAAAATACGTATAATATTCACACCTTTTGAGTATTCAGTGGGCGATTTTATTCAATATATAACATAAAAACAAATTTTCTCTTGGTGCTTTCACTATTGTTAATTGTATGAAATTTTTATACTGTTTGAAAATTTATGCATCAAGACTTCCGTCATCAAGTTTTATTCAATTGAATCGCTTAAAAGTTATGAATATTCCTTATAAATGTGAGAGTAATTCATCATACAAAATTAGTCCGCTTGATTTCACTTTCACGCGTGGGTATTTTCGCGGTAGTGGGTGTACATTTTATATCGTGGTTTTTGGATGTTTTTCGCCGATTTCTACCCCCTCGCTGGAAGCTGGAAAATAAAATCTGCCGGCGAAAAAAATGTGACGACACGCAATCCGATTCCGAGATCGGCGGAAAAGTTGCGCGAAGAATTTAATATTCAAAAACGCCTATTCATACGGGCGCGCGTACATCGGGAAATTCCTCATCCGATCTGCGCATAATCAAGGTCTCTTTCAGAATGTTCCGGCAAAATTCAATAATGATGACCTTTTTTCATATCGGCGACCTTCATCAACGCTGATTCAGATATCGGCACTCTTATTAACGTCACTTTTGACTTGTATAAACTACTTTCATAGTTGTCAAATCGTACATGCGATCATTAATAAGCATTACAAGTTATATTAGAAATAATTTGTATGGTACATTTTTTCAAAAAATAATTCCACTTACTTTATTAGAGAAATATGAATATATTTATGTTAAAAAAATAAGTGTGAGTCGAGGTTATGGTCTCATTATTTCCCTTAATTAATGTCTAAAAATTATTTGGTGACCTTTAAATTGGTTCTTGATAAAATTGAAAGCATTCAAATATATAAATTTATGTTTATAAGTAAGATTCAATATTTAAATGATAATATAACATAGAGATACGTACATATATTCGTTGTTTGAAGTTAGTTTATGACGTGATACTGAGTTATAAACAAACTTTATACTGCAAAAAGTGCAGATCCTGCGAGGAGCAATAATAATATTATAAATATAAATGAACTTAAAATATTGTTTATCTTTCATATTTTTCTAACGTCTGTATAATATTTTTGTAATTAAAACTTTTGCAATTCTACAATATATATCTAATATATAATTTCAAAAGAGACTTCGTAAGTTTTGGGTCGTAGAATCCGTGACGTCATCAAACAAATCAAAGTTTCTATGCCGACGATATTGATATGGAATATTATATTTTTTCGATTCAAATAAATTTAATTTGAACGGACATTAGGACGTTTTACCGAACAAATATTCGAGTGATTTTGAATTGAAATTACTCAAAACCCACTGAAAACAAATACGTAATTCAGAAATCACCTCGACTTATTATTAAAATGTGATCTTTGCGGTAAATTTCAACTATTAAAAATTTCATTCATACAAATGCCCGTCGGCCTAATGTCCGTTCGGCCAAATGTCTGTTGGCCTAATATCATTTCAAGCGTCAGTCAGCAAAGTGTCCATTCGGCCAATAGTCCGAATGAATTTTATGAAACAAATTTGAATTTTCATAATTGTATTTTTACAGAACATCCATAATGCGATGAAAATTAGAATACGTAATGCTTGTCGAATATTAAATTTGAAAATTTAAAATTAATTTAAAAACTTTACGTCTGAAAATTATACACCAGCTAAACTTTCGTCGAAGTTTTGCATATCGAAATATTCACATTTTTCGAAGCGACTCATCTTTCACACGTCGACGACATTACGCGCGACGTATGCATTTTGGTGCCGACCCCTTTTATATTATTTATTTATGAGATATCGGGGAATTTCCCGCGAAAGTTCGTCGGATTGAAGGGAGGGTGAGGTCGTTTTTCCAGCGTGGAAAGCTTCGACGCAATCATAAACGCGTCTCTCTCTACAAATGCGATTACGACGTTCTTAAAAATTTATGGCTCAAAGTTCACATCGAGAGGTTGTATGCGACCCACTTTTTCAACACGTACACGAGCTTTCGGTCTTTAACTGAATCAGTGCTGAGTAAAGTTTTCATTTAATTGAAATAAAATATACATATGTGTATACTAATGTGGTTTGCGTTGATTTTCATTGTGTGTTACTTTTACTTGGTGAAAAGAATAATATAGATATTGAAACATGGGAACATGGGAGAGAGTATCCACTGTCTAAGTGCATTCGTGGGTGAACAATAGAGACCCCTGATTAGGCTAACGGGACTCAAGTGCCCGAACAAAGGATACGATGGGGTTCTCACAGAACGGGGCGAGTGAAGGTAGACCCACGTGAATAGGCAATAGACACGCTAATGGATCGGGGATGCTATGCTGGGTAACTTGTCATTTATAAGGAAGTACATACGGTAGATCAATTATTCTAGAGTGAGCGAAGGCTATGTGTTAATCCTTAATCATTGAATAAATGCTGAACGTAGCGAAGAGCTGTCATCGGTTCGAGAATTTTTAAATGTTTATGAAGATTATATTTCACTATCGAATAGGCACAGACGCAATTGGAATCATAGCGATCGGAAGAGTTTAGGAAGGAACCGCTTATCTTTGTACGAAGTGAAACTAAGATAAACCTTGTAAAAATTTTATTGCATAAAAACAATGTCCTGTGCTTCCAACCAATCGATTTGTCTCGACAAAAATTTCTAAAAACAAATATATAAAAAAAAAGTTTTTTAAAAACATACCTCTTCTATAATTTGTATATAAAATTATTATTTTGAATAAAAACACCAATAATTTTTTTTACTATCGCCATCTATGTTCAAAACTAACAAACAAACGTCAACCGTAAACGCCAAATAGAATGTCGGCGGGCAAATTACAAACGCGTCTTACACGATATATTTGCACCATCGTAATGGCGGAGGCTCCATTTACTTATATTGATGATCAAAATGAGCAATATGGCAAAGTATGAAAACGATCGGATAAGAGATAAAAATGACCACAAACACGAAAGCCATTTGAAACGTAAAGGAGGTATGTAAAAAGAGATCGCACATCTGATAAATACTTGAAATTAAATGACCAAAGCTTGTTGTTGGAATTTTATTGCTGAAACATTGTATTATAATACCTTATAATTATTGACGCATTTTTTTAAATTTATATTTTCACATGATGCCATTACGGGTTGGCCCTGGGCGACATCTATGGTATTAAATTTGTACATATATAAATTTATAGATTATAATTTTTTGAAATCATATTCAAATATAGGTGACATAGTGAGTAGGATGGTTTTTGCCAATTTGATAGAGGAACCGTTTCTACAACAAAATCAGATAAATTGGTAAGCTTTGATAGGAAACGATCGACTTGGAGTTACAAATATCGAAATCTGACCAGCAGCACTACAGTTTATACTTGGAATAAACTTTTTTCAAACGGTCAGCCTACGGGATTGAACCCGGCAACTTCTCGGTGTTTAGCATTAACGCAACCACCGAGCAATGCTACTGGCTACTATTGTACATTTGCTCTGTGAAAATCTTATGAATTATCTTTATTTTCGAATGTTCATACTTTTTTGGATAGTTTCAATGCAATGCTGTGGGTTTGTTATGAATTACCACGCCAACTAATTTCTATTGATATAAATCTTCTCTGTATTACTACTCGTAACATTATTGCTACTCGTATTAGCATTAGAATTAAATATAAGCTTACTAGAGTAAATAAAAAATAGACCACAAAGATTGATGCTAACGTTTGACGTAGTACAATACGAGTTTTGACGTTGTTAAAAATAATATCGTGTTGCGATATCGGATGGGGTGGATTTTTCCAGAGTGTATGAGGGGGTGGCGGTGGGGTCCGATAACAGGAGCGGCCGTCGTAATGGTCAACCAAAGAGGATTATGTGTATTTTTTTTTTATCTAAATATGTTTTTCCGGACCGGTCCACAACTTTATGGCGGCCATCATGGGCAGATAACGAGCAGAGCCGGGCGCGCCGAGTGGGTATATTTCATTAGAGGGAGAGCGTCATAGCGAACCGGATGGGGGATCGGTTTGATGATCCGCACTGTACGAATCGCAACCGTGTGACAATTGAATTAAAAAATAAAAATAGGTATACGTATGTATGTGTGTGACAGCCCTGAAGTGGAATCTGACGGTGCGGTGTGTAGGTTTTAGTGTTACTGTCACGTACAAAATTGTATTTTCAGTACACGAGTGAGTTGCGTGTTCAACTTTTGATTGATGTGAAAGTTTTGTTTAATTTTTTTTAAGTCTATTTTTAATTGGGCGTTGTTATACTATGTATTTTTGTTGTTATTCGGATTGAATTTTTTCATTTTTCAATGAAGCTGTTTGTACAATTATCAATTAAAGTGTAATAATGTATATTGTATAATATGCATGCACACCTCACTTTAGTATTTGCCATGAAAAAATTAGATGTTAAAGTTTAGTTCATTAGGCTTGGAAGACATATAAAATAAAAAGGGATATAATATGTATTGAAAGGGTTCAAAGAAGAATTCGCTCAAAAAGCATTTCGATCTAAATCACAATTATACGATATGAAATTGAAAATAATGAATCTCTCTATATTATAGACGAGAAAATGAAAGGCGATCTAATCGAATTTTAAATAACTACTAGAATTGCCCTATGACCTCCCAAAGTTTAACAATAACATTCATCTCTGAGGTCATATTCTCAGACTCCAATAAGATCGATCTCACATAAAATGGGAAATTTCTTCTTTCCAAATAGAGTAGTTAAGATTTGGAATAGTTTAATTAATTAATTGGTAACTTGACAATTTCCCAAATAAGTTAAAAGTTTTCGTGGATTTTTTTTTCATTTACTGTTTATTTATTTCTTATTATTTACTATTTATTGTTTCAATTTGCATTTTAATATTTTCTTTTTCTTTCTGAATTTTACACGAGTTTCTTTGTGGGTTTGTTTACTTTAAATAATAAAAAAAATCTCGATTAAAAATACTTTGATGACTTTGATTGGTAGAAATATTATAAACCTGTACAGTATTTTATAGATAAGAATATATATTATCACACTTAATTATCCTGGTAAGTTATTTTATTTATTTAATTAATGATTATGATTTGAAAATTTTATAAAAACTGCACAATAGAGTTTAATTTAATTAACTGCTGAAGTTGTATACGAAAAAACTATTATAATTTTTCTAAGAAATAATTAAAGAAAAATAAGCTAAGAAAACTTATAAAATTAGTTTTGAAAGCTCGGAGTTTAAATTAAAAAAAACAATTATTAGAGTACATATATGGAAAATTTCAAACGAATCGTTCTAAACTTTCCACGGCAAAAACGAAATAAATACCGTATTTTCTATTTTTATTTATATATTTTTATATACCTTATAACATTTAAAATTAAATTTTCTAGTTTTTTTATGGTACATACATAAAAGTCTATACCAATTAGTGCACATTTTCAATCTAACAACATAATAAAATTATCGTGAAAAATTAGCGTTCAACTTGCATTCACTCCTCAATCAATTCTAAAGCTGTAATTCAATATGCGCATCTTTCTGAGTGAAAAAAATCGCCAAGGTAATAAAATTAAATAAAAAGAAAGGAAAATTGATTAAGCTCACGATTCGAACGAGCGACGTGGGGTACGCGTTTTCTACGGGGTGTATACGGAAATGTATACAGGGGATGCTGTAAAATCCAACATTACGCAATGGGGAAAAGCACGAACAACACTATAATATAAAGCGAACGAAAGTGAACCCCGGCACGGTGCGTAAAAGAAGTGATTGCCGTTAATAAAAACGACGGAGTGCGCTCTCTCGTAAACCGGATGGACGAGGGGGTGGGAAAATGGCCGATTTTCCATTCCAAGACACGTAAAGCACTTGATTGCCGGACTTAATTACGGACAGGTTTCGCGTGTTGCCTTCAGCTCATTCCGAGATTCTGACATTTAAATTGTTCAAAAGCTTCAATCGACCTTTGAGTGATATAAGGCCATAGTTTGTGGAAATCATAATGTCAGATATAATCGTCTGAATTTGACGTTGATTTAAAATTTAATTTATCGCAAAAGCTTTTATTTAGAAGTACACCTTTATAATAGTGATTGCTATTACACGAAAATACAAACTCATGTCGTTTTTAATATCGTTCTAAATCTCAATAACATTTACTAATAATTCTAATAACATTTACCGATAATTCCTAGTTGACTGGTGACTTACATATACATAAGCATTAGATTGTATTGAATATATAATATCAGTAAATGACTACAAATGATGAAACTATTTATTTCAACGTTCAAAGAAAAAGGTAGCAGCAATAATATGAATGAATTATTTCAACTCCAGAATTTTCATTTTCGCAAGAAATCATGACGAATCCAATTCATCTGTATTTTTTTCAATTTAAATTTTCAACCATCTTAATGCTTATCTCTAATTCTTGTCATGATTTACAACAGAAGGCCTCTCCAGCACGTTTCCATTCATCTCGTCAATTTCACCCCACACGTTTTTCTAGTTTCGTTCATCTATCGTCCTTGCAACCTTCCTTTCATCCTTCAACATTCCAAAAGTTCATTTTTCTAACTTTGCATCTCTCCCATTCCTATTTCAATCTCTTCTCTCCCTGCACTTAATTAACTGTCCTGGTTATAATTCTCACCTACGTATTCCTTTTTCTATTTCTCCTCATTAACCAGCAGCGAATATAGGTAAGTGGTAAGCGTTATGCTTACCAGTTCACTTCTAATTTCCGTCATTCAATATTCAATGTCATTCAATATTCAAGTTTCACATCAACACGTCATCAACATCAAGATCTTTTTTTCAGGCAAAGTGGCATTTTTGATTTAAAAACGGCATTCATTTGCCCAAATGCACTCAATCGGAATTTCAGGCATGTCTCCTGTATGAATGTATGTATGTATATTGTCTAAATTGAAAAGAATGTTGAAAAGCCATGTCGAGGTGTCGTTAATCTCGACGCGTCGCATGACGATAAGGCTAATCGAGTTGTATGAACGATTATGACACTGTATCGGTGTTCCGATCTGGGCCGCATCTGGGTCATTAGCGGGCCGCATCCGGGGCCTGGTCGGGTTAAATCACGCTTGCATGGCAAAAGTGCTTTTCCGGACGCTTTTCCGGGCTGCGCCGCGGGGAAAACAACGCTCGCCGTGTCAGCGTGCAGTCGCTCGAAATTCATTTCTCTGAGGATTTTCATTGCAACGCTATCACGTTCCTTGTACATCGTAATGCGCAAATGAAATTAGACCACTTTTAGATTGATTTATATAATACGATGTCCCTTAAATAATTTTCAAAATAAAAAAAAATTAAATATGATATTGATTAAATAACAAAACTCATCATTTTGTATGAAAAGTCGAGTAATAATTAGATATTAGTGTATATAAATTTGCACCGCAGTCATATAAAAGCTATCAGGGAGTAATATTCAATTGAAAAATCAATCAATATGTAAGCTCAATCAAAAAGATTCATCCATTTTCTTCTACTGTATGCACAAGTAAAGATAATAATTTATTTATTTATTATTCTTTGTGAAAATCTACAATTTTCAATTAATATCAACCACATTTGTTAAAAAATTCACACTTCACAATTGAAACCTTAAACAACAAAATTATTTTCAACCTCTCATTTAAGAAAATGGTTTATGTTTGGAAGGTATTTTAGTAACCTTTTAATACATATAACATATTTTTTTTAAATGAGAATTCCAGTTGCTAAAAGCGTATTCTAATTTAGGCCTATTAGAATTCGCTTATAAATGTTTTTCGTAATTCGCTTATTATAATATTTATTCATGATAGCACTTCCATATAGCATGGGTGCACTCGCCACTATGAAGTCATATCATGCGTGAATATTTCCACAACCGGATTCTGTTTGACACGTTTTGGTGATTTTTATAATATGAATAGATCAAGTCTATTGCTGCTTTTATATCTACGCCACATATGTATTACGACATATATGAATGTATCAATATAGATTTTAAAAACTATTTTTCGTTGTGCTGTTTACGTGCAGTTGGACTGGTATAAATGTACCTTTGATCATTTAATCGTTATATAATAGTAGGTTATTATTATTCATTGTTAGACACACAAAGAACACAGAAATCATAGAATCGTTTCTGGGAAATTTTCCTTATAAATAGCATACTTTTCTTTTTTGCCAAGTCTATAAGCCAAGCAAGTCTTTCGCAAGCAGACAGACTTATCTACATTTCTCCCCCTCTTATATTTTATATTTGATTCGACTTGTTTGTATACACGTGTCATCCGAAGCGTGCGCGCAATGTAAATGACAATTGCATTATTCGTCCTCCGCAAATCAAATTTACTTAGAGCTCATTCCTTTGAATTTTTCCTCGGAAAAGCGTCCGAGACGGTGCTGAAGAACCTAAGGGGAGGGAGGGTGTTCAAATTGGACGCGGAATTTCATTTTAAATCCGTTGTTTGCCGCAGATAAAAAACTTTACCTGTACACCGAACGATAACAAAGTTAGGGCGGGCGCACTCGGCGAACCCGGTGAACGGGACGCCCTTAAACCATTTTATGAACGTGTAATACGCAACGGTTTGATCTTGAGGGCTCTCAAAACAAAAGCATAAAATCTCTCTCTCTCTCCATCTGCCGTTTTGGTATCCAACAACCGCTCAGGCCGCATCTGGGGCAATCGATATCCCACCCCTGGGTACCTGGGGGGGGGGATCGAAACACCCCCAGACAGTTTACCTTGACTCGTGTGTTGTTTGTATTATGTATCCGAGGTAGTAACAATCGTTAGGGGTGGCTGTGTGTCTCTTAATTTCGTGGTAATCTTCGATGTTGTGCGATAAGGCTGATGCTTCGGGTGTGTGTGATGAATTTTACGATACTGCGTATATGCGTGGATACGAGTTGGATGAGCCTATTTGACGTTGGTTGTAAAATCTTGCAGATAAAATAAAAAAATACGATACGATGGGGTTGCTTTACGATTATCGCAGTAAATTTTGCCCGCTTCGAACGATATTTTTCGTTTAATTAAAAATATTTTCACCATTTTATGGCCAGAAGGACATACAGGTTGATATTTCTTATGCATTTCTATATATAAAAATCATTCTTTATTAATAAAAATTTTCAGGAAAAATATATTTTGAATTGTATGTATATCGAAAGCTTATTAGCTTATTAGCTTATTAGAGAGTGATCTCTTAGTTCCATGAAATTCCTGCTCGACAGAAATTTTGATCTGATTTTGAACCATTTCCACTCGTCAGATTACTTTAATATAATATTTTACCAACATACATACGTTATTTATTTATGTAAGATGTAGCTTAATAGCTAATTGCATTGAATCACATAAATGATAAAACATTATAATATCAACGGCTTGGTGCACAGATATTGTACATATACATATACCTATATAATATAATATGTCCAATTTTAAATTTGTATACAATTTTAAGTTTGTAGATGCTGGAATAATTCTAGGGTCTACAAACTTAAAATTCGATACAAATTCAAAAATCGACATACAATATCTTTGAACCAAGCCATATGCATGTATTTACATACACATATGCACATATGTACACGTAAATGAAAACAAGAGATAAAAATAACTATTTTCACATTCATCATACATGTTACCTTTATAGATATTTATCATTTACTAGATATTTATCATTACTTATATTTCTGATTGAATCTGGCAGCTAATTATAAGCAACAACACCCCCACACATAATGTTTTTCATATGTACTCTAGTCTTATATTTATGTAAATCTAACCCTCTTATTAAATATCTATTAAAATACCTAGGTAACATTTTATTATCTAACTTATGAATAAAAACCAACATAAATATTTTCAGAGTATCACTAATATTCATTCAATTTAAATCGTTAAAGAATGATATGGTTAGTTAACATTAAAGTAAGCTAATTTTTCCGACTTGAAACTAGATGAATTTGATCATTAACGACCTCATTAAAAATGACATCGAAATCTTGTGTCAGATTGAAGCGATGACAACTAGCTATCCAAACGCTGCTTTCTACCCCCCGTTTGCAACTCACAGGGTAAAAACTTGATCAATGGTAAAAGTTACTTTTTTCACTCTCATTTACTCTCATCTCATGTAAACTTAATATGAAAAGATTTTATACTTTCTTATATACATATGTACATACATACGTTTTCAATTCACTAATAAATTAAATAATTTATCATTTTATTTAAGTAACAAAATAAATTGCCAGTCTATTTCATTAATCAGTGAGTAATTTTTATAAAAAGTCAGTAATAACACCAAAGGTCAGTCATTTATAGTATTTTTGACAAACTAACTATCTATTTACTGATCAAATCAAGCAAAATGACGGTTTTAAATTAATAACTTGACACTTAAATTAAAATCAAAACAAAATTTTATCATACTTTTACTTATACGCAAAATAAAGCCCACGTTTGTATGTGTTTTTCTTTATCTTGTGTTCAAAATATTAAAAAGCTTTTGAGCTGTCAGTATGGAGGCTCATTTTGAACGCACATTTATATCAAATTGAAAATTCTGTGTTAGATTTTTGAACTGAAGAAAATTCAATGAGAAATCGATTCAGAAATTATTCACCAAGAAATACTACAAATAACGTTGAGTTTGCATTATTTATACAGTATAATTTTTATGGGAAATATAATGGTTTTATGACTTTATATAATAATAATAAGACAATTTTAAAAAACGTATTCGTTAAATGCCTTGGCGTGAAAATTTATTCAGCGTACATATGAAAAAAGCTTCCATTAATGCTTATTATGTCTTAATTTTATCTTTTACGACCGAAACCTAATTATTTTGCTCGCATAATTTTATTGTAATGTACATTTTAATGTGTAAATAAAGTTAATGTCGCCGCGCTTTTTTTACATTTTGTTTCGGCTTTCAGAAACGAGGGCGAAACTCGAGCTTTGCGTTCTCGGTAATGATTAATTACAGTAATACCTAATTATTAAATTGTTTACATTTCAGTAATGAAACGTTGGACGTATTAAATACCTAGGTATTTTTCGATTTGTCCACGATAAGCGCGTGATTATTTATGTTTTCACGTTTACGGTCCGATTTGCTAACGTAAGTGGAGTATAAAACTACGTGTTCCATTCTCGTAAACTTATTTTCTGTCGGGGCTTTTTTGTGACTTGGCACGGTAATAAACATTTTCGCGTATCACTAATGAAATATGGTGCAGATTTAGATTATCTACGTGAGCAAATCGTATTCCAATGTACTTGCATTTATATTATACTATGTAAAATATATACCACCCCTATATTTAATGAATATCTGCTTTTTATTTGTTGGAATCTATTGTTTTCGATTTATTTTTATTTGATGCATTTCTCACGTGACAATCATCATTACTGACTAGGCAATTTTATATACATAGGTTTATATGTATTTTTTCGCATTTCATTTGTGGGACAAAACAATACGACTAATAGATCATTCACATTTCCACCGTTTCATTTTTGTGAATAATGTATGAAAATTTTGATTGCATTCCGTAAACGATAAAATTAATCATTTTATATGTATATGTAATTTATTAGAAACATATTTGTTTATTTTTGTTCAGAAATTCCATCCAAATTGTTTTATATACGTATATCATCATCATTAACAGCCTTTCGCCAACCAATACATTTAAATTCGACTCTGTTTCGGGCAACTCTCACCCATTTCATCCCAAATATTTTACTGTTTTCATCCACTCATTTACTCCATGGCCTTCCTTACACTCTTTTTTATTCACCCTGGTACCATTAGAGCACTTCTTTCGTCCATTTATCATCCGTTTTTCTAACTACATGACCAACCATTATATCAACGAAATTATTGTCTATTAAGCAAGCATTACCCAAGCCTATTAAAATACTACTAAAAGACTTTTCTCGTCTTATAAAAACTTATCCTCGGGATTACCCCAAGGTTCTCATTTAGGTTCTCTACTATTCTAATTTTGGATCCTGCTTCTTGAATCCATCTTTTCTTCTTTTTTTTGACATAAAATGTTTGTTCCATTTTAGATTGTTTTTTTTTGGTTTTTGAAATAATTCGAGAACTGGAACTTCATATTTTATCGATTTTTAATTTATACCAGGAAGGCCTAACAGGTAACCCCAATGCGCCTTCCTGGCCAGAAACATTGTACATTCAATACAAATATCATTAGTATTATATAAAGTACATAAATACATATCAATTAATATCCACAGAGATATCTATGGTCAAATTTGTAAATTTGCAGCATTTTATACAATTCAGCGAAATTCGAGATTGCTGAAAACTCGAGATTTTGCGAGAAAATGGGTAAGATTACCAATTTTTCTGGAACCGTTTCAATGAAAATTAGATAAAGTGGCAAACTCTGATAGGAAACGATCGACCTGGAGTCACAAATCCAAGGTCTGGCCAGCAGAAACCAGTAGGATTTGAACCCGTGACCACTATGTTCAAAGCACTATATATGCTAACCACCAGTCTATTCTGCTGGTTAAACTTACAAATAAACATGGACTCCAACTTCTGTTTAAATAACTTGTTATTTCTCAGTGTCACCAAATGTTTGGACATTAGATTTCTACACTAAAATCCCCTATATTTTTTAACGTTCTTATAAATATCAATCAATCACTTTGGCGTTATACTTGGTAGTAACTTATCTTTTCGTTCCTTTCCATTTTCCTTTTAATATAGATCTTGCTCTTCATTTAACAATATTTCCCCTCATGTTAATCTAATTTTTTTGCTCCTAATTTCTATAAATTGATTATTTTTCTTATTAAAATATATGTAAATATACCTCGTGTCTACCATTATTTAATGATTTTCTTTTTTGTTTTTATTTTTCTTCGTTGTTTTTATTAATTTTTAGATGTCAATTTCATAAACGTTGTAATTCTGTTTGCTTGTGCTTTTTAAAATAAATAAATACTTTTTATTCACGTATTGCGTTCTACACCAATATCATTATCTTCTTCGATTGCCTTGTGAAGAATACTTGGAAAATTAATATAAATAAAAACAAGATTTTATTTTGGTTCTTGGAAGCGATTTTAACGAGAAAATATACATTTATACTTAATGATATTATATTATTTTCTGAGAAATTGCAAAGTTTGAAAGAAAATTGCTAGAAAAGCAAATTTGTGAGAGAGAAATTTTCATATTATAATGGATAAGAATATTGTGAACAGGGATTTTTAAATCAATTATATTACTTTATTATTGCTTAAAAAATAAACACTATCGCTTTTTAAATTTAAAAGCATTTTCAATTAAAAAAATGTATTTATACTTTTTAGTCCGAATGTAATAATACGGCTGCATTCATTTCCCACAATAAATAATACCAGGAGGTGCATATGTATATTACGATCTATTCGTATTTATGTCTACCAGTGTAAACGTCCCGTGACCACATTTTGCCGTATGAAATTTATTAATTCCAATATACCCGCTTCCATACCTCTATAAATAGAATAGAATGTGGGATTTTCCCGCGAAGCGGTGCGGCTTTTCCGCTTTTCCACGAAAAGTGTGTGGGTTTTGAGGGCCCGGTTATGCCTTCTGCACTCGTGCATTGTTAATATGCAATCATTTATTTATCCCTTCAGTGTTATATACCCATAGTTGTTGTAGGAGGTACCCCGGCATGGAGTATGCGGTGCTTTATGACTCCGATCCCCGTGATGAAGGTGGGGCACGTGCCGAAACGTGCGAATATATCAAACACCAGATGAAATTAACCCTCAACCCTCAATCTTGATTCTTCTTCCTCGGGAAATGTTTCATAAATAAATTTCGAACGACTTGATCCTACGTGCCTATAAAAAAATGCGCCGTATAAAATTTATCGGAAGTGCGCGAGGCGGTTTGATTTCCCACTGCATGTACTATACATACACATGTAGATGGAAAATCGTACACAATTTTCAGATATCTATTGATACTATTCATAATTAAAATAAATCTCATTTAACTAACTACATTCTGTTAGAATAATTGCGATCAAATTACCGGAGCAATTGCGGATTCAGCCACTTTGTTTTAATTATAATTTTATAGGACGTCTTATGGAAATTTAATCACAGTTACTGTTTGATTCGTTTTGTAACCATTTTATTAATTGAAAATTATGAAAATCGTTATATAAAACTTTTTTTTATTTTTTGGCTTTAAATCAATCTATAAATAAATAGGTGAAATAGTTACAATTAATACAAATCATCATTTTCAATGAACTTAATAATATAAAGAAAGTTTTAGTTCTTTGCCATTTTTAACATGAAATTCATTTTTTAAATATATGTAGGTATATGATATTCAATTTTACATTATACACAACCTTTTTCACTATTGATTTTATAAACATGACTATCATTAACAATTATTTATTTATTTTAATCACATACAAATTTCATATATTTTTCTCATAACTTTGACGCAATACTACGGGCTGATTATAAGTCACCAAGGCAATATATTAGCATTTTTTTAAACGTATAAGTAGTGGATAGAGTGAAAAGATTAAAATAGCAAAGAGCGGGCCACGTGGCTAATAGAATGGACGAAAGGTGGACAAAAGAAGTGCTTGTATGGTACCCGAGATAATGCAAAAGGGTAAAAGAAAGACCGCAGGGATGATGGGTAGACAACATTTGTAAAATATCTGGGGTAAAATGGATGAGAGTTGCGCAAAACAGAGATAAGTGGAAGCGTATTGCGGAGGCCTTCATCCAGCAGTGGATGGCGAATGCCTGTAGATGACAAGTATTATTAATATGGAATAAATAGACTTTTAGAGGCGACAAATTCTCATCGCCATCAATATTTTCTTTAACAGACGGACATACATAGTTCTACAATAAGTTTTTTTAGTTTTTTAATGCTTCATTAGATAATAATTAAATATATTACCAAGAAATGTTAAATTCAAATATAATTCTATATGAAAACTCTCCTTAAAGAAGTATAGGTAGTTACCGTTTATTGCGTATAAAAAGGCACGAGCTTCTTTCTCCGATACTTGCGTATATGAAAAATCTATAATATATACATTTTCTAGTAGACGTGATGAAAACATTGTACGCACAATCGAATTATTTATTGATTTCCGGTCCAGAGGTTTTTCACGCTCGAACGAACGGGCGCTCAAAGGTACGCTCATGTGAGAGAACACGCGCGCACAAGTAACACGAGCGGAAAAGCTGTAAAACCCTGGAAAAACTGAAAAGCGCTTGCGATTAAAAAACCACTCCAGTGCTTAAAATACCGTTCCCGTCTTCGGCAAGCGTGAGCATATAATATTCGCACTATTTATTGGTGTTGATGAATAGATTTTTGAAGCAGCGCTGCAGTGTTATGATTGTCATTTGTCACTTGTCATATACACACGCTGTACAATCAGCGATTTTCAAATGGGGTGCCAATGCACAGTGTCACAGATGTGTACAGGGGTTTTTTGAATTTTAAAATAAATTTTACATTATTCATTATTATTATGCTTAACAAGTCAATTCAATTTAATTTTATAAAGTCTGATTAAATATTTTAAAATATTAATCAAAATAATATTGTTATATTTTTCTTTCCGAGTATTGGTTATAAGAACATTCTCAAGCTTTAAAAAATATTATTACGTAAGTAATATATAGGTATAATAGCTAATGACTTGATTGTTTCCATAACCATGTAATTCTTTCAAATTGAGTGTTCACGGGTTCAATCCCTACCTGGTGCTGTTGGTCTGATCTTGAATTTGTGACTGCAGGTTGAAAGTTTGCCAATTTATCTGATTTTCATTGAAACGGTCCCAATAAATTGGCAATCTTGACTTTTTCTCGCAAATTTCAAGTTTTTCAGTATCACTTTTCATTTTACAATTTGCTGATTTATAAACCGCTGCAAAAATCTAAATTTATCCATAGATGTCTCTGTGATGTTCTGTAAAAAATATTATATTTATTGTTTATTGATGTTTATAAATAGCCAGAAAGGCGCATTTGCAGCTTACCTGTTAGGCCTTCCTGTTATGTGTATATTATTATTTTGTTTCTTTTATGGTACATTTTTGACCGCTGTGGTGCATTAGATATTCCTGTAATGCCACAATGTTCCAAGCATTAAATAATTAAATGTGGAAAATGATATTTGATTAATCTAGTCATTTCACTTTAATCAGCATATGATTACATCAGAAAATGAATAAGATTTAAAATATTTAAATAATAAAAATATTAATTTGAAATGAATCTGGCAGTAAAAAAAATCACAAAATTTTCGTTTTAGGCGACAATTCTGGTTAAAGGATATTTTTCAACAATACTATAGCGTTTTTTAAACAACGATATATTATTATATTTTTAAAAATTTATTCATCTTTATACTAGCGAAGGACGTTTATTCGCTTTACATCAAAAATTTTACCCATGGTACCCATCATTTAATTATTTTTATTTGAAAATTTACCGGCGTTGGAAAATTCCGCTTTTATTTAGTGAAAATAATATGTATTCACGCTTCGCTGAGTTGAAAATAGCCCATTAGATATGACTCAAACTGACATAAACATCTGTAGAAAAATAACAATCATTCACATTCTCTTATTCTGAAAAACCACCTTTATCACATTTATTTATTAATAGATAAAAGCCTAATGGAACTAATTTTCGTTCTCGCATGATGCACATAAACACCTTGGGAAAAATCACCAATGCGAAGCTAATTAGCACCTGCCAAATTGTATTGTTTCAAAATATTAGCACATCTAGAACGCTTGATAACCATTGTCATATATGTATGTATGTATCATATCTACATATGTGGAGATACATGAGTGTTGTGTTGTCGTAAATTGAGTTTGCACAAAGTGAACGATAATGGCGGGTGGCGCGTTTTCGCGTTAAGCTGGAAATCACTACGCGTTACTCTGTTTTTGACAAACGATATATAACGAAATTTTCCGGCTATCGGAAATTATGCGCGCGCGTGCTCACGTGCGTGAAAATCCCCGAAATCCCGCTTTCGAGCAAATTTGTATACCGTGTTCGATATGCCTGTAGGTACGTAAGTACATACATATATACGTATGCTCACAGGTGAAATTGATGTGCAACATAGTCGCATTGACAATGAAACATTCTACTGATTGGTTTGACAAAGTGTTCGGAGACTATGGGGGTCTCGACTGTGATACACATTAATCTCGACATAAACTGACGAAGTCGTGTTGGTGCAGTTGCCGGTTTATACAGCTCAAATTGGCAACCGGAGTACGGAAAATATTTTCTGTTCATTCTATATAAACATATGTTCCGTAATGTGTATGTGTCGTATCCTTTACACCAGTAGCCGACACGATCTATTCATATTAGCCAGCAGCATAGCTCGGCGCCGGGTTCGATTCCATGAGCTGACCTCGATTGAAAAGATTTTTTCCGAGTATATCAGTAGTGCTGCTGGTCATACCTGGATATTTGTGATTCCAGGTCGATCGTTTCCTATCAGAGTTTGCCGATTTTCTCTGATTTCATTGTTGAAACGGTTCCCGGTAAAATTGGCTAAATATCATTCCTACCTACTATGTCACCACTATTTGAGATTGATTAATGTACAATTCATAGATGTATCGGTAATTTGCGAGTTTTTCAGTGTCTTGTAATTCAGCGACTTGTATAATATAAAAAAATGCTGCAATGTTTGTAATTGGCCAGGAAGGTGCATTGGTGTAACCTGTAAGGTCTTCCTGGTATATACATACATATGTAAAAAATAAATAAATAATAATATTGTTACGTAGGGGTGGGTTGAGGATCCAAATAAAAGGCCAAAGTCACTTCTCAGCATTTATTGGGTGATTAAGGATATTCACGCACTGCCAGTGCTCCGTCCAGAATGCCTTAAATAAATATTATCATAAAAAACAGAAAAATGGCCTAAGTACCTGCTTATAAAGTGCAGGTCGCTCATTGCATCTTCCTCGACATGTTTATTTACCTATTGTTATAGTCACGTACTAGATATGCAGTCCCACGTAATCGTACTCTCAGTTCTGAGAACTCTAGTGAGAAGTGATCGAATGCCGTTACCGACCACTAAGTCCCTTCGGGGGTCTCCATTGTTAGCCGACAGCACTTAAGCCTGGAGATAATCCTCGAAAACCAATTATAACGGCGGCTCCTTTTTGTATGTGCTCCAATATTATACGAAATGTATCCGGTCCGGATCCGGTTGTTAAAATATCCATGCATGAAGTGACATCATACTGGCGAGCGCACCCGTACTAACGATAGTGTTGCCATGTGGATATGAATATTTTCAAAGACATCATATTGTGACAGTATTGATGCAACGCAAGTAATATTGCGCCGTATATTTACGCTATATGGTGTATAAGTAAGTCGATTTTGTCTTGCACTTGTCTTTAACAGGCATAAACGTGCTGCAAACGAGTGGTGCTGTATAGTATGAACCGAAGTAGTATTTTCCGTGCAGTGTTATGCCGAGCTGTTGACGTGCAGTATTGGATAATATAAACGAACGAGTTATTCGCAAGAGTTTTATTCAAAGAGTTTAATTATATCAAAATGATCGATTAAGCTTGCTTTTTATTTTAACATTATTATTATAGTAGACAAATGCTTTCAATGTAACTAATAATGTTTTTTGTTAGTGTATGATCAATGTATTAAAAGCTTGCCTTGTAGTATGTAGTTAACTGATGTTTTTTCAATACAGTAATACTTTCATTATTTTCAAGCTTGATTTCATTTAGTGAATACGTCTGAACTATTTACATTGTTGATTCCCCCCCAATAGCCTGAAACATTATGATACGGGTAATTAAGCTATAAGTTAAACAAAGCTGATTAAACATTCGATGATAGTAATGATGTGGTGTATAATCAATCAATTCAATATTGATTCTATACATAACTGGGCTTGGCATACACCATATATTTATTTAAGTATGCGGTATACATTTTTAATCAATGTAGAGATAACATTAGGACTGTACAAATTCTTGTTATGAAAAAAAAATCATATCAATTTATCTAAATAAGAAAATTCCAGGTGTAGGCAAAATATCTATGTATTTCACATCTCGTCTTCATTTGAAGATTATCTTACACAAAGACTCAGACTCCTTCACTAGCTATTTTCTTAATAAATCGTTGTTCCTCAATACTACCGAGTGTTTCCACATTACATTCTCTAGACATACGTACGTCCCCTATATTGTTTAATTTTTGTTTAATAATAATCAATTACTATTGGTTGATCGTGTGACTTACCTTGGCATTTTATTTGATAGTATAATAATCTTTCCGTTTTTATATTGATTTGATAATAAGCCCTTTCCAAGCTCTTTAAATCACATATGTAGTACTGTTTCCTTGCTTCTCAATTCATTTGTAAGAAGTCATCTGGATTTTTTTTGTAACATTTGGAATCCTTTCTATCGAGTATACATACATATATTAATAATTTAAAACGCATAAATAGAAAATTCCATTCCCACTGCAACTCCAGACTTCTTCACAATGATATTTTTGTTTCCTTAAAATCTTTAATGACGAAAATTTATGATTTATTTAAATTTTTTGTTTAAGCTTTTGAATTATATAATGAATAGTCATTTTTTATTAAGTAAGATCCTATTTCAATGTCCAATAAGATCCCTCTTATATTTTTTTCATTTTTTCTATTGCTATAATTCTTTTTTATACATGTACATAGATCTTGCTCTTATTTTTACAATATTCCTCCTCAGACTGATCTTTTTTGTTCCTTTTCTTGGTTTTAATTTCTATTGTTTGCTCATTTTTCTTAGTAGTTAATACATACATATATATAGTACATACATATATCTCATTTCAACCATTAGTCAATGCTCTTCTTCTCCGTTTTTAATTTTTTTATTGTTGTTTTTAATTTTTAGAAACTTTTTTGGTGTCAATGTTACATACATGTTACAATGTTACATGCATATACGTTGTAATACTGTTTCTATTTTTTTAAATAAATAAATTCCAATACTTATCATGTGTATGTAAAGGTATACATATATATGGTCTGTGTAAGATTATCAAAAGATACTATTATACAATGAAAAGTATCTTATGATGGGTGATTTTAACTTCATTAAATGTTTTTCCTTCTACCAGTTATGAAGAATTGATCGAAATAAATCAATGGACAAAAATTTGTAGATCAAGAAAAATATTTACATTTTTTTTACACAACTTTATCGGCTTGCATCAGCAAATTGTGACGACAGACTTTCAACCTAGACTCAATGTCTCGACAGAAACCATGACTATAAATAATAGATAATGCGCCCTGAAACCACTTTTGAACCATTTTTTTCATATCCACACAACATTTTAACCCTTTCAAATTTAACACAAACAGATGGTGCCCCGCTTACCAAAAACGAACTAAGAAAATAGTATAGCGACCATTTTTTACGCACAGTGTGTGGTGATTGTCAACGTGTCAACGCGCCCGGTAAAACGCTAATGGATTTCTGAGGGTACAAATCGGTGGGAACGATCGACCACCCCCCACATAAATATTTGAGATAAGGGCGTCGTTAAAATTATATATTCCGGTTAAAAATAGCGCACACGAGACGTTCTCAGACCTACATACTTTCGAAATCTGGCACACACACTAGTAGCAGGGCATAAATGTCCCACATCTCCGGTGAAAGTGGAAAGTTTTATCCGCATTAAAAGGCTTTCGATAGGCCAATGGGGTGTTCCTGTGGGATGGGGAGGGATTTTTAGGGGGTGAAACACGGGAGGCTTTAACGCGTCACCAGGGACACCCCGCTTCCCCTCTCCTCACCCACGACACCATAATAAACTCTTGTAAACGAAGTGATTTGTTAAAGTGCCACGCCGATCTATCCTCACTTTGGTCTATCTCTGACCCTAATTACCACCGCGGGGCCACCGTTTTTTTTTGTTTCTCAGTCGGTTCGTATTTTTTTGGCAGTAGGAGGTAGCCTACTGTGAGAGTGATGATGTTATGGTATTTGCGCCGTATTCAAAATGGCGCCGATATGTCATCGCCATTGTGGATTTGGATGCATATCGATTTTGTTAGTAATTATGTATGTACATATGTACATTAAGGCTGGGAAGTTCAACAGGTTGTTATATAACGATGTCTTAAACAATTTCCATATATGCATATTTACATACATTTATTTTTTAGCTTAGTTAGTTTAGTTAGTTCAGTGACATTCTTGCCTGTCAAAAATTTGTGATCTGATTCTGAACCACTTTCATACTTCGGATCGCTTTAATGTTTTACTAACATATGGGATATGGCTAGCTAGTATAATATATATTATACTAGCTAACATCGAAGTAAGTAAATGTCTTCGACACGAGGCTAGAGGATTTTAATCATCAACCAATTAATTTATTTATTTAAAAGTTTTGGACCATTGTGGCATTACAGGAAAAACCTAATGCGCCATAATGGCCTACTTAATAAAACAAGAGAGGGAGAAAAAAATTAGAAGATAGAACAAAACGCAAAATCAAAAATTATATTAAAAAAAATTACAAGAAAAGAGAAGAAAAAAACAGTAAAGTAATAAAATAGCGGATAAATGAAAATTACATCGGAATTAATTAATTACATCGGATTAATTAAAAATTACATCAGAATCTTGTATCAGATCAAAATGGTGACAACTACTATCAACACGAGGCTTTCTACGGACTATTTGAAACTCACAAATACTAGTCATAAAAGCTTAATTTTTCGCTCTAATTTATTTTCATCTCATATTAACTTAATATATCAAGATTTTATACATGCTCATATACGTTTTTAATTTACTTATAGATTAATTTATATTAATGAACATGATTTCAGTAGATTTTTTAACCATTCAAAATCATACTTTATACAGTATCAATGATTTGGTGAATATAAGATTAATAGATATACATATGTATAGCATTCAACTACAGTAAGAATATTTGTCAATTTTGTATCATGGTTCATGGTCACTAGTATCATGGTTTTTGAAACTTTTAGATCAAATTCGTTTATAGAATTTATAAAAGTGTGGGAAATAATGTGATATTCAATGGTGCTCTTTCTCTTTTGTCTACATACTACGTCCTGATTCTTTATAGAAAAAGGTTTACAGATTTTTAGTGTATATTTTTACCCGAAACCGATTATTCCTTAATTTATACTATTACTTAAACTGTAACAAACTATGAATTTCATGATTGTGACTAGATATCTGAAGATATAATAATGTAATTTTATACCATATATGTATATGTATGTACATATGTATATAAAAAGGCAACAATTAAAATGATCAGTTTTTTTTTCATCAAAAGTTCAGTGACTTTTAATAAAATTAGTAGTAATAACAGTATTTTACATACGTATGTATATGTATATAGATAAAAATGAACGGTCAGCAAACAGTATTGTTTTAAGCATTTTTTAACAAACATAAAATAGTCAAGCAATCGATGACTAACTGATCATATATTTACTGACCAAATCAAATAAGATTACTAACGAAATAAGCACAGTCATTATATTAAAAAAACAACGCAAACTACTACGGTCATTAATTAAACTGTCTTAAATAGCTTAACTATTGAAATCATTTCATTGTAAATTACTTTATAAATACATAGCCAGACGTATATTTGAACTAACGAAAGATATTCCAGAGCTAAGAAGGGGGAGATGCACTCCAAGTACCAAGTACGAAATGCACTGTTCATCTTGTTTATTGCATTTGCGCTATCGTTTCAAAATTTGCCTTTCAGCAAGTCATTGTTTGTTTTAACCTCGCTATTTACAATGCAACCCTCGCTTCGCCTCTTCTAGAATTTACAATTATAACCAATACATATAAATAATATTACATTGAATAAAAAATATACGTTTTAATTAAATGCATCCTTGTCCGTCCCAGTTGCGGATATTTTCGCGCGATAATCCCGAATTTGGGGATTATTCCATTTAGCATTCCCTGAGCTGGCTCCGGTTTCCCGGAATATCGCATAGCCGGTTTCCCGCAAAACAAATACCCCGTCAATGGCCCGACAGCAAGATTGATCGTTCCACACCGGATGTCCAATTTTTTCCACACCCCCTCTCCAGGAGTGGACGAAACTAACGCCCTCACATTATACACGTGTATACAAAAACACGTTCATAACATTTTACGATAACTAATTATTGAGAGAACATACGTCGGGATGTGTATATCATAAGTGGTCGTGTGCATTTTTGATGTTTGAATTGTACGTACCTGATATTAAGTTGACCGTTATAGTGGCCAGACGTGATGCGTTGAAAAATTAATGATCACTTTCTAAGGTCTGACTGTCAGAGGTTAACTTGTCGGATAATGACACAATGCATCGGTCTTTGCCGCAACTTAATCTTTTATTTATTCAGATATGATGCATATTTCTGAAAAATGCATTAAAATACATACGCAAATAGAAGTCTGTTGAGAGGCGTTCTGAAGCGTACTTTTATTTGATGTCGATGCGCATATTTTTTTATATTTTATATTTATTATTTGGATTATCGAATGTGAATTTCAATATAAAATGTCAAAGTGTGATTTTGAATTCGGAATATTAATATTTGACACATAGAGAGTGGGAAGAATAAATGGAAAGATTTTTAAAATGTAACAAAATAATTCATTTCTTATTCATTCGCTAACATTTAGAAAAAAAGCATGCAATTTCATTTATTATAAAAATTTTGACTGAAAAGATATATTATATTTGCTATTCTTAATTTATTTATGTAATAATATGTTATATCTTATTAAGTTAAACTTATCAATATGTCAACACTTTATATAAAGGCGCTATTTTATGTATACAGAAAATGTTTTTCGGTCACTTTTGTTGGATTCATCAAAATATATTTTTTATTTATGAAAAATATTACGAAATGAAATATGCAGTGAGTAGAGAAAGTTTATTGTTGATGCGTCGACCAGCCAGCTCCCAATGAATCTATACAGTTGAATTGATACAGATCAAGTATTCTCAAATCAGTACGTTCATTCGCCGATGAGTCGCGACACCCTATTGGTTGTTGCATGCAGTGTTCTCATAGGCCGAAGCCGAAGGCCATTTTGGCGCAATCAGGCAAGCAGTACTTGTCAAAAGGTCGTCCACGAATACCAATCACCTTGTTTTCTTACGTTACGTTACGTTAATACGTTATAGTGTTAATTATAAAATCTATAAAGTTTTTTCAGCTTCAAAAATCATTTCATTATAATCAATAGTACTTCATATATCAAATAACGAGTGTCATTTTATTAAACTACTGGACGTTAAATATAATAAAAACTAGCAGCGTGTACTAGAGCTTTCGATTGGAGTGGTCACTGTTAGATTCCCACTAGCAACTGAAGGTCAGACCTTGGTTTGTGACTCTCATGTCAATCATTTCCTATCAGATTTTGCCAATTTTCTGATTTTCATTGAAATGGTTCCTGTAAATTGGCAATTCAATTTCTCTTGCAAGTCTCAAGTTATTCAGCGTCTTGAGGTTCGGCAATTTATATAATAAAAATGCTGCAAAAAATTCTACATAGATGTCACTGTGGATGATGTATGTATGTATGTATGAATTCGAATT
The DNA here is from genome assembly GCF_051622035.1 of Arctopsyche grandis. Lineage (NCBI taxonomy): Eukaryota > Metazoa > Arthropoda > Insecta > Trichoptera > Hydropsychidae > Arctopsyche > Arctopsyche grandis. The sequence goes on along the minus strand of NC_135365.1, from coordinate 10,539,568 downwards.
GCATAAAAATGCTTATATTAATTGTATTATTGTATTGTATCTGTATTACATAGTACACTAGTGGCTTGGAGCGATATGTAAAGGCATGTTCGATTGAAATACGTTATTCTTTCATAATATTCTAGTTATACGTTATTCTTTCATAATATTGCTTTCATCTTCAAATTACGGCACGCTTCTTTTCACGATTGCAACTTTTCGTTGCGAGCAAATTTATGCCATTCATTTCGAGCGTTTTCAATGCAGTTTATTAGAGACGACATGCACACGAGTGAGTGCACCGTAATGAATCCTATTTCGCAATACTGTATAGAAGGAGAAATAAGCGTACAGAATCCGACTACCGGCTTTCCAGACGACCGGAATTTGAAATAGTTCCGTGTCAGATCCTCGTCATGGAGACGACAACGTTGCACAGTATGACAGCGCAACACTTGCAACACAGATTTCCATATACCAAAAGAGGTCAAAACCACCCCCAAAGGACCGACAAGACCAACTCTTTATATTTTCCATAAATATAATATTATACGTGCTTGTGTGTGTGTTCGTCCGGGGGAAACGCGGGGTCATTTGTCAATCTTTTCTTCGGACCCTTTTTTTGTCATTCGCAATGAATTGCCGCCATTTGCCTACATATTCAACGAATCCTTTCAACACTGAGCAAACTGGGCGAGCCGACCATCCTCAGATAACGTCTGATATTTATGAGAATTGAGGATAGACACAATTTGTATGAGGATAAACGTTGATGTCCTTTCACCCTCCTGCATCTCGCACGGGATAACATTAGCCCCATGGAAAATATTTTTCTCTACGCACTCATATTACTGTCGTCCACATTCTTGAGATTCTTATTCAAATTTGAGCAAAATAAAAGATATTTATATCATTGAATTCAATTGAAACTTACATATATAGGAGAGTTAGAGCTGACTGTTATCAATGTTTTCTCCTAAACATAAAATAGCAAAAAATTTTATCACATAAGGATTCTCAATATATACCATTTTTAATTTATTAGACAAACTTTGACACATATTATCCGAACTTAAAACCATCAACATAATTCTAGATGTTTGAAATCTTTTACTGCTACTGTATAAAGCACTTGCCGCACTGTGATGGATAGCGAGTGACCCGGATTTATATTTTATTTCATCTCTTCAAATATACTGAATTCAGGGTTTTCATATTTTAATAATTCCTCATAAAAGCCTCTATGATTCAAATTATGGAATTACGAAATAAATTCATTGATCAATATCAACATTAATAATTATTTTCACGGGAAGCGCCTTGTACACGTGCCTCATAGATGTGAGAGACAGGAAAAACTCAGTACGCACCACGCTCAACGGTCAGTGTGAGAATGATATCCGCCTTGGGATGACATCCATCTTTTTTTTTTCGTTTCTTGCACTTATTATATGTACATTATTCGACGTTTAGTACACGATAAAATGATTTAATTACTTTTGATTGATTTTCCATTATTTTAACTTAAAATATACACGCTTGGCGTCCAGCACAGTGGCTAGCGAATTTTTTTTAGCACAAAGCAAGTATTAATTGATTAAGGGTTTTTTACTGTATATGTGATTAAAAATAAAGGTAAAATGTTGTTTATATTATATTTATATTTTAATTTACCAAGTGTCATATTAATGCAAACTATTAGTGTCAAACATTTTTATTTGTGTGCATTTTTTTTACTATATAGTATGTTAAAGAAAGATATGAATTACCAGAGTTATAACTATAGTCTTGTTAATAAAGTTCGTTTGTTTCAGTAAACATAGAACAATATAATTTAATATTGCTTTTTCTCATTTGTAGTGGGATTGATAAATTACTTGTATTTTCAAGCAAAATACAAATAATATAATAATGAATAATAGAAAATGTCTGCATATGGTGCAAATAGCAATTGCAATTCTTCTTTTGTAGATTTATTGCATACAACCTACATATAAGGATTAAAAACTTAGTTTTGTACAAACACTTAATTTTATCATTTTAATAAATTCTCAGTAGAAAACAGTTGACATACATATGTGATATTTGTATGTATCACATACAAATGTATACGTATTATCTGATGTTAATTTAGATTTCTTCTCAATTTATTTAAATTAAATAACGAGCATTATATTTTTCTTATTTTATCATAACAAATTAGTCATCGGACACACGATCGAGATTTATGTGAAGTGAAAAGGGTTGTTCATTTGAACAGATGGGTCTCGTAAACCCCACAGGCGTCAATATAATAATATACATAGTTCGAAAGCGATCAACTCAATATTGCTTGGAACGCTCTAAATATTTATGGTCACGATTTCACAAACAAAAATTACCATTTCTATAAATACAAATACATTTTATGCCACTTTCTACATATATTATAGTCGTATTTATTCTGTCTGCTTCTTTATATTTGTATTGAACTAGAGTTCATTTCAAAATGGTCTCTGTATAGTTATCAAAGCATGGGGTGTGTATAACCCGTCTCTAGTACACCTCTGCAATAGACAGGGGTAATCTTCTAAGGTAATTACTCTTACTCTCGATAATAATATTGAGATTGCTTTCACGGTGGAAAAGCGAAGCAATCAGCCAACGGGTCTCCAGGGGAGTTCCTTGGCGAAAATCATAGTGGTTTGATGCCTTCATCTCGGACTATTGCAGATGTTTGCCATCACCTGGCTTCGATTTTCACTTGCTTGCCAGTACCTTACCAACCTCAGAGCCATGGTTCAATTTCTCCTTTGACGGTTTGATCGATACTAGAGAGGTTATTGTGGGTCTTCAGAAATGGCAAAGTGTCGTTTTCATCTCACGCAACGAGGAAATCAATTTTAATACACGGGTATTTAATATCAAAGTGTTCGCTTGGGGGTGTAATATAATTCGACTGGTTAATTTCATCTCAGAGAAAGTGGTTTATGTTTTGTCTCGTCGTTTCTCTCGTAAATAAGCAGACTTTTGTGTAAAGTTTCGGGCGAAAAAGTCTGGTCTTTCTCCTCCGAACCGAGCGGGCGAGATAAAAGTATTAAAAGAAATTCTTGAAGCACTTTCGGCTTTCGGATAAAAAAAGTTTCTAGTAATTTTTTTTTCTCGTAACGCTTTGACCTCCATATAACAAAAGGGTCCGGTTACGTTCAACAACAATTTTGGCAAAGTAAACTTTTCGATTTCTTTGCCGGCAGCAGCCGGAGCCAAATTTAATTGTTTAAGATTCGATTAGACAATGCCCGAATAATTTATTTGAAAAGGTATTTAATAATGCAACAAAAATTGCTTTTATAAACTTTGAGATACTTTATCTTTGTAAAACAAATGGACTTGAGACAAATATAACATATAATACTAATCAAATTGCCCAACATTAACAGGCCGATGAAAGTTGAAAACAATATATAAAAATTGAACTTTTACAGATTTTTTTTTAGTATATATCAAAGTTACATCGAGTATTCACTGTCTTAGTGCATTCGTGGGTGAACAACAGATACCCCTGATTAGGCTAACGGGACTCAGTGCCCGAACAAAGGATACGCAGAAGTTTTCAAAGATTTGGGCGAGTGCGTACTTGAACAACATACTCGCCAGGGTTGACCTTTACGTGCCTAAACAATAGACACATTAATGGATCGGGAAGCTGTGATGTGCAACTTGTACTTTATAAAGAGGTACACACGGTAGATCAGATCATTCTGGAGTGAGCAATGGATCCGTGTGAACCTCTTTAATCGTTGAATAAGTGACTTTGGCCTTTTATTTGGATCCTGAACCCACCCTTACGCAACAATAGTATACTAAATTTGCTATTGCTAAATAATATTTGTAAACAGATTTTTATAGCAAGCAAACAAACAAGGGTTTGTCTATTTATTGTTAAGACAGAAATAAAACAATAAATAAATATTTATAATGTTAAATCAAATTATTAAAATAATTTTTGGAATAACAAGAAATGGTTTCAAAATGCTCTCAAAATATTGATATTACAAACACCTAAATATGTATATATATATATATATATATATATATATATATATATATATATATATATATATATATATATATATATATATATATGTATATATATATATATATATATATATATATATATATATATATATATATATATATATACTTGCGTGCGCCTATAAATTACCTTATATTATATTTGTATATAATCAATCCCTTTCCGAAACCACCCGTTCAAATCAACGGGCACAACACTAGTTTTTTATAATATTGACGGGAAATTATTAAGTTGTCATTTACACTGTATTAATTTATAAACGTGTACCTATGTATACATATATATATATATATATATATATTCGATATAAAATAAAAGATAATCATCGAAAATTTATCGGACATTGACAGAATTCTGCCGTTGCCTAATACGGGCAATTTTCCATTGTGAGGGAATTTTCAAGATTTTCACCGTCAGGCCATCTCAATGGGTGGGCCGCGTAATAAATCACTCTCGCCTTATAATAAACGTTTCTTGTTACGAGTGACTACCCCGCTGTCTGTCACCTTTTATGAATTTATCATTAGTTTTGACAAGGTTTTCGACTTTGTTATTCGAATTTCCTACGGGCACACCTCGGCGTCAATCTTTCGTCTGCTCGCCTTTCAGGTCGCTTTCTACCCGCCGAAAATACGCGGAGGGTGAGGTCCTTGCTTGTTTTTGACACTTTGATTGTGATAATTTTCATCATTGCCGTATCGAAATTTATTGGACTAATCTGAAAACAGTTTACGGTGAAAATTGGATCTATCAATTTGCGCAAAGCTGCCGTTTCGCCATTCGGAAACATTTATTACTGACTCGTGTTGTTTTATGGATAAATGTTTGTACGCTTAACTGCTCGCTTATTAACGATTTTTTAAATTTGTTTGACTTTAAAATGAGATATGTGTTTCATACGATTGTATTATATCATTTATTCATACACATTAATTAAATCGAACTGTAAATGGATGTATGCCTCAGCCAATATAAATGAAAGTAACATTTTGGTAACTAAAATAATAAGAGCAACAAATTCGACTGAGGAATGAAAAAATATAAGGAAATAAATACAGATAGAGGTAGAATGTAGATTTTGCTGGTATTTTCGATATGATCTCATGATCTACTCTTGTCATAATCATTAATTAATCTACGGAAAATGACGTATTGTTTTCAATATGTTTGTGTTTCTTTCATTTTAAATGAAAAATGTATACATACTACTTATAATATTTATTTTTAATATAATATAATGTCGTTTTTCTAGTAATGATTGTTTGATATACTGATATTACTTTTCATATTCAATTTTGTATTTTATTTTATTTTTATTTTACATATATACCAGGAAGGCCTTACAGGTAAATCCCAATGCGCCTTCCTGGCCAATTACAAATACAAATGCAGCATTTTTATTATAAGTCGTTGAATTGCGAGACACTGAAAAAACTCGCAAATTAACGAGACATCTATGAATTGTACATAAATTTTTTATTGTACATCAATCAAATTTCAAATAATGGTGACATAGTAGGTAGGAAGGATTTTTAGCCAATTTTTTTTTTTCCGGGAACCGTTTCAACAATGAAATCAGAGAAAATTGGCAAACTCTGATAGGAAACGATCAACCTGGAGTCACAAGTCCAGGTCTGACCAACAGCATACTCTGAAAAATTCATTTTCATTCAGGGATTGAACCCGGCACCTTCTTGACGGTAAGCAGAAGCTTAACGTCCGAGCTATGCTGCTGGCTATGTTATCTTTACTCTGTTATCTTTATACAATACTTAAGAAAATCTAATACTGTATATATTTTAAACACTTAATCTATATACAGACATATAAAGCTTACCGAACAATTAAAATCCCATTTTAATGGACTGCTCAAAAATGGACAAGGATTACTTTATGTAGTTTCTGTATGTACATATGTATGTTATTTGGTCAGTTCCTTCGTTTGATTTGGCCACTAAATATATGATCAGTAAGTTTAACTATTGGTCAATAACTGCTGGACTATTGTCTGTTTGTCAAAAAGTACTTAAAATAATAAGCGATTTATTAACCGTTAATTATTATCTACATATATGCCACACCATTATCACCAAATTTGTATAAAATTTACTGACCATTTATTGAATAGAACTGGACATTCAAATTATTGCCTTAAGTAACGAACGACAACAATTACTACACTCGACAGTACTTGAATACATTTAAAATTGTAAGAACACACTCAAAAGTGCGACACGACACACTTTGGTAGACTGCAGCTGTGATATGTGTGATATGTGAGCTGTGATATGTGTGTCTTCATGTTATTTTTATCTCGTACAATCTTATTATTTCGACAAGTTTCTACTTTATTTCTTCAAATATGGGAATCACCGTTATCAATTACTTTCAAATAAGTTAATACGAGGATATCATCGAAACCACTCCAGGCGGTAAGGTTTGCGAAGAGACGGGGTGGTACAAATTTATCTGATCTAGCAGCGTTTTTAATATATACGCAAAACAATCTAAAAAACAAATGATAGTAAAAGAAATTACTTGTATTGAGTTGTGAAGGGGTGGTAGAAAGTCGCGTTTGGACAGCTAGCTGTCATTGGTTCGATCTGATAAAGGTTCAGATGTAAATTTTAATGAGTTAAACTCCTCTAGCTTCATGTCGAAGCCATTAGCTTACTTCAATATTAGCTACCCCCGTATATCAAAGCGACCTGAAGAGTGAGAGTGGTTCAAAATCAGGTCACAAGTTTTTGAAGGGCAAGAATTTCAAGGAACTAACAGAGTGATGCTAATAAATACTTGTAAAAACACGTGCTGCGAATCAAAAAAATAATTAAACCAGTGATATTTTATTATATTTAATTAAATTATCTATTAAAAAAAATATATTTTAATTTAAAATTACTAATTATACCTACGTATATCTACCAGGCATTGAACTCAGTTCATTGAATTTTCGAAGGGGAAAATCGTTAAGAATTTTAAGGTATTATTCAAAAATGCAAAGAAACGACTTGCCCCCCTCCATAAAATTACAGTCCAGGCACATTCTTGAAGGGTCGAACCCTATCGTCCTGCGGCTGTAACGGATCACCAAAGACCATGATTAAAAATCCAATCTTGCGTGCGCGCGTGGCCTCAAATCCGGCGTGCTTATTACGGAGTTGGGATATTGGGTTCGAAGCCCGAGGCGGCAATCGGTCTTTGGTCAGGAAGATTAAGGATTTCAATTGTGTCTGATGAATTTCTTCTTGCGACTCTATTTTATAGCTCGACCTTGCCTGCGTACTGCACAATTCGACTTAATAAAACACCGCGGCAATTTAAATAATTCTCAGACGTATTTTTATATACCCTTCTCTTTGGCCTGCTATAAAATTTAATTAGCACTGGAGCGAAAGGGAGCATGAAAAACATTCACAAATCGTGTTAGTGTTTCTCCCCTTGTCGCATTATCGCACGGGAAATTAATTTAGCTATGAGGTGTGTTTACTGTATGAGATCGTACGCGTTTGTTACGTCAGGAGAAGAAAAAAATATAAATAAACTCAAAGGGGGAAACGTGGGGGGATATTTTAGTTAATTTGTACGGTTGAAAATAAAATGTATAAAATTTATAATAGGTATGTAAGTAATGTAATAAATTATTAGGCGGTTGAATTACGTAGGCACGCCTCTCGTGTTACTACTACGCCAATTAAAAATAATTTATCGTATTCTGTAGTATTTTAAGCCGGTTATATATGAAGTGTTGTATGTTTGAAATTTGTCTGATATTCGAGAGCTTCTGGTTGATTTCAATATTGAAATTTTGTTAGTATATTATTTATATATATTTTTTAATTAATGTTTTACCATGATGCCATTGCGGGTTTTACCTCTGAGCGACAACTATGGTATTAACATTGTATAATATATACATATGTAAATTTGAAAACCCATTCAAATAGTAGGTAAGATTTTTTTGACAATTTGATAACGACCGACGAAAGATCACTGGGGTACCATTCTAGTACTCTTGTCCATTCTTTTAAATACGTAACTCGCCCTTTTTCATTTAAATCTCTTAGCTGTTTTGACCATATCCACTACCCTTGTCATACTTCTCACCCACGTATCAGGTTTCCTATCTCTTCTTGTTATGCCGAGAACATAGCGGTCCATACATGTTTGAATGCATAGGACTTTGTATACCATCTTGGCATTCAATGTTCAAGTTTCCCATCCATACAAAACTATTAGCATCACTGGCAAAACACATTGATCTTAGATCATTTTTTTCAGGCAAAGGAGCATTTATAATATATGAAATATTATTTTGATTTTTTTGTTAGCAAGTATAATATAAATATGTACATAGATAAAGCCAAAGTTAATTTGAAAATGCTGTCATTTCATGCCATCCATTTGTAGTAAGTGAATTATGTATAAAATACATATAAAAGAGATATTTTCTAAATTACGGTATTCATCTAGGCTTTAGAATCTGTATTAATAATTTTAATATTTAAAATTGCTTTCATTATTTTTTGCAATGAAATAATACATCAGTGAATATATGTATAATAGGTGGGATGACAGTTAATAATGATGATAATTTATTAGTCAATTTGTAGTTGTGCTAAAAATATATGAAATTCCTTGACTGTGATAAACAGAACAATGGAGTCGGAGTCGGAGTTGTAATAAATCAAAGAAATCCGACTCCGTTTTATTATTTTCTTTAATTCATAGTATTATGTATGTGTCAACTAGAGACTCCAATTTTGTTGAAGTAAATCCACTAATAAATTTAAATTTAATAATTTCTTTATAAAAATCATTATTTTAAATTACATCACTATTGCAAGTATTTTGATGTTTTGAGACGAACATCTATTGTTTTCTCTGTCTCATACTCTTTTATTCTAATTGCTTTTACTCTCAATTTTTGCAATGATTTATTTGTGTAAAAAATTCATACATATATACTATTAATGTACTTACTTTTAATTTATACCTATTTGATTACCAATAATTCAATAAATTGTGATAAAATGTGAATTTTTAGCGATTTTACTAATTCCTTTTGATTTTTATATTTTTAAAATGGCTATTATTTATTACTAACAATTTCAAACGTTGGAATGAAAAGTCGATCTTACTAAAACTGTTCAAGTTAGAGTCGGACTGAGAGTTAGAGTGAGAGTCAAATAAAGTCGGAGTCGGGGTCGGTGGATTTCGATCCGACTCCACAGCCTTGGTATTACTTTAATGATACTTTTTTAATTCAAATAATGTGTACAAATCACAAGCACAAAACAATGATTGCAATAAAATAATCTGAATAAAACCGCAAGTTCATCCGATTCCGTTATTTTAAACCAATGAAATTTAATCCAATTTTATTATATAACATTCTATTTAACAAACTTATAAAATACCCTCACTATATGTATGTATGTGCACATCCATGCTTACTCCGACATAATCTTAACAAATGAAATACCAGTTTTATCTCACGCAATTCATTATTTGAGCGGAGCTTTACTAGAATATAAACGCCGAGAAACATTACCCGGCACTTTAGACATATCTCACGGCTAGTTCACCTATAATTTACACCTTTGAAGAGTCGACGCCGACCAAAGTACGAGATTGAAAGCGGTCTTTTGTTTGGGATTTGACGCGTCCACGCACGTTAATATACGCGGCCAGAAGGTACATAATTAATTATCGGAAAGACCACACGCGCGTGCCGAGAGATACCACACCAGGCCCACCCCCAAAGTCCAAAGGACCATTATTTTTCCACGGCTGGTCGAGAGACTCTCTCGTTTGCTTTTTCTGCGTTTTCTTGAGCCTTCAAGGCCCATTTGTCTAGCATTAGTCATGCGATCCCCGTCCCGTTGTATATAGGCTTACCATACATCCCTTTTTGACTGGGACATTCCAGACGAGATAGTCCTAGTCTATTTTAATTAGAATTATATATATGTATATATTTATTAATAAAAGTTAACTATAAAAATTTTTCAAAAGCGTATATACTCCCATTGTATTATTATTTAATTTTAATAACCTAACTAATTTTCGAAAAAACTATTATTTATAATAAATTGCTAACATACTACATACGTATTCAATAAATGACTAGTGGCTTAATTAACTGTAGTCAACTTTTCTATACAAGTCTTGCACTTCATCTAGTATCATTCTAGTTCACATTGACTCGTTTTATTATTGCTTGCCCTCGTTTAAATATATTGTAAACAAATTAAATAGTAAAGTAGCTTCTATACTACATACATACATACATAGTTCAACAATAGCAGTATAACATACGAAAAAATTGTAAATTGAATATATGAGTAAATTGGTTTTTACTTAAGTGTTATGAATAAATCAAGCAAAGTTTCTGACTCGGTAAGTACGGCCTTATATTTTTATTACTATTTTTTGTTTCAAATTCCTGATTATTTTATTTAAAATTCGTATCTTAATCGATATAGAGTTGTAGAACCAATTTTTATTTTCAATAATGTTATTTACTATTTGTTTCTATAATAAAATGAATAAATAATAGGTATCAAAGTACTTATTCACTTCGTTTATGTTTATCAGAAAGCTACTTTCTTCTTTCAAATCTTATTTATGTATATTTTACAGTGATTTTTATTATAGCTGTGAAAGTATACTTTCACTAAAACAACAAAAGCTTTTCGTTATCTTCTCCAGTGTTTAAATATTTAATTACATCACAAGGCTAACTTCTTGAACTTAGGCCAACTTCTGTAGTTTTTCTAAATATAGATTTATATGAGAACAGTTTTATAACTGAATTTAATGTCTTATTTTTCATAAAGTGGACAGTTCTCAGTCCTTTTTGTCAAATGGGGTTATTGGGAGCATGCTATCAATATCCTGATTTGGGTGATATGCTTTCACCGATTGAGTTGATGAAAGTATTCTTATACTCTAAGCCCGCTTTAAAGGTCAAGGAATTTGACCCTTAAAGCCCTCAACACGAGGCCACCACCCCCCAACGAATACAGTAAAATTCTTATACTAATAAAAGTATACTTTAACTAGGGGAATACATATTCACTGTAACATAATATACAAAATACCAAATATCGGGGATTGGATTAGATAATACCCAATATTATAACTCAATAGTTAGTGTAGCATATACCATATAACCAGTAGCATAGACTAGTGGTTAGCATATGGGTATAATGCTTTCGAACAGAGTGGTCACGGTTCGATTCCCACTAGTAGTTGTTGGCCAGACCATGGTTTGTGACTCCAGGTCGATCGTTTCCTATCAGATTTTACAAATTTATCTGATTTTCATTGAAACGGTTCCAACGAATTTCCAACGTTTACTCATTTTCTCGCAAAGTTTTGAGTTTTTCAGCATCTTCTTAAAAATATATCATTGGATCGATTTTTAATGTGTAATCGATGTTTTTTATAGTATATAAAATACTTCTTTACAATATTGTATACAATATTCTGTACAATATATGGTTTTATGCCGGTATCAATAATTAATAATTCGATGTATACCACACTCGTCACTTTGGAACATTCTGTTAAGACGAGTGTGCATTATTGATTGAAATAAAATAAATATTGCTAGTAAATGAGAGGTTCCGGGTTTTCATACTGGTTAGGTTAGTTCGATTAAAAAAAACCATACTATATATGATTTTGAGTATTTCTACTGTGCTGCTAATCAGATTTAAATATTTTATTAATGAACTCAAATTGTTAACTCATCTTTTGACGATACTCAAATTTACTCGAAATTATGTATGTTTTTCTTATATAGAGAAAAATCTTTTGTTACAGTGGTTTTGATTCCTTTGGCTTTCCTAGAATGGAGTCAAAGGACAGTGTTCCGATTTGACATAAAAATAGCATGGTTATCCGACATCGCCAGGATATCCCCGGGATATCGACTTTGGAAGTTGGCCGTGCTCGACCACCATTACTAAACATCGACGGTCGCGAGCTGCTCACGCGATGGCGT